>NC_090921.1:63556583-64806583 GCF_040938575.1 Ambystoma mexicanum
GAAAGATAAGGGGGAAATAGGGGAGACAGGTGGTAACGGGTAATAGGGAAGAGTAGGGCCTGTGCGAGTGAGGATGAGGCTTTTCTGATCTATCCTTTATATGGCCATTAGGTTTTTGTAAGAAGTGAAGAGAAAAAAGAGAAGTGGTATCCTAGCCCGATCGGGGTAGAAGGCGGCGCCGCTTAGCATTGTCTCGTCCAGTGCAGAATAAATAAGTGAAGATACAGAGAAAATAGTAGGAGTCTCGTATATTGAGTAGACTCGGAGTAGTTATTTAGAACATTCTTTTTCTGGGTATGAAAGGATCCTTGGAAAAGAGTAAGAGGGTGTTAGAGGTGGGGAGTGAATGAGAAGAGTAGGCGAAACAGGAAAGGGGTGGAAAAGGGAGCAAAACAGGGAGAAAACGCGCGCAGGCAGTGCATGTGCATGATAAGTCCATGATAAGTGTTATACGTGCTTTTGTGTTCTGTCCATTTTTCGTCAAGGATATCCAAGTACTGTGATTAATTTGTGGTTAAAGTGGCAAAATATGCAAAAATGAACTGTTGAATTTGAACATGCAATAACTATAAGGTTAACGTTGAAAAGTGATTGATATATTTATCTTGATACATATATGTGCATACCAATTGAAATTAACTGAGAAGACTTGTGGTATATTATCCAACTAGAAGGAAAAAAGACTAGTGAAAAAGAGATTATGGGGAAAGGGAGGTCGAAAGGCAAGTACAGACAAAGGGAGGAAAGGAAACATATCGTCATGGGGGGAATAACGCCACTAGCACATATTTGTCAGCACCTTCCGTTATACAGTGAGAAAATACAAAAATACCACGACCAATGGTTGACGGAGATAAAAGGGGACAGTGTAACGCCATTTTGGCCAGAGGGTGGGTCATTCGACAAAAGAGTATTAGATTTAGTATCCACACACTTGTTAGCAAGGTATAAGGGGAAACAACTGCAAAACAGAAGGGAAGTACTAGACTTGTGGTGAATGTTTGAAGAAGTTACGCCTACAGCAGAGGTAAATAAAGAAAGAACGAACGAAACACAGAAAACGCAGGAAGTGGTAAGCGGAACGCCAAAGGGCGAGTGCACAACCACTACAGCTGAAGGCAATACAACTAAAATATATCCTTTAATGTCAAGGCCAGCAGTAGGATATAATGAGCCCCTGTACATACCAGCATGTCCCACTCCCGCACCCACAACCGGAGCAGTTGCTACAGCACCACCACCCTATGATAAAGGAGGTTTGTATGGCCCAACTAGCGCACCCCCGTGAATTTGGCACACTTCACTGGAGAATTAGACCGCCAGCTAGCGCATGCACAGATGGAAATAACGCGGCTAAGAGCATTGTGCGATAGGGGCCAAATGCTGCCAGGGGGAGGAGAGGTGCCACCATTATCCATAGCAGATCTAACGCCAACATTGAGCACAGCAGGGGAAGTGGAGGAAGCGATCTCAGAGCCAGCGCAATCAGTATCATCACAAGGAACACGCATACCGCAAGGGCAAGAGAAAGAGTGGCGGTCAGGGGAGTTCCTGTTCCATCTAAATGACAAACCCGTGAGGATTATATGCCCACCTACCCCAGAAAGTGAGAGTGGAGAAGGATGTGAAGGGAACAATGAGCAAGAATCAGAAATAGAAGAGGTGTGGAGTGACTTAGACGAATATAAAGAGGCAGCTGCAGAGACCGGGTCCCCACTGCCAAACCGCTAGTACCCAGATACACCATCGCCACCACTATGGCAGGGTAGGCTAAGACAACAAGGGGAAATATGATGGTAAGTAAAATAAAGAAAGGTGCGGTAAGTAAGGTAGGAATGAAACACAAGTTACAAATGCCATTAATACATAAAGGAGCAGGTAGGCCACACTACATTCAATGGGCTCAAATGGATAAAAACAACTTGCTAAAGGTCCTCCCCCCACTGTTGGGAGGGGCTGGGAAATGGAAACACGCCTTTGAGAAAAACACAGCAGGAGTGCCGCTAGCGATAGGGGATGTGAAGAGCTTATTAGTGTCAGCAATTGATGACCAAGCAGACGCAGTGTGGGAAAAGGCCAGATTCCCCAGAGTCACGATGAGTTGTGACCGCCACGATGAATCGGCTTTCAATAATGTTCGAGCACAAGTATGGGATGCATTGAGGCGCACGTTTTCAGATATTCAGGATTTACATTTAGTGATGCAGTGCACAATGGAGGAGAACGAGGATCCTACACAATTCATACTGCAGGTGCAGGATATATGGAGAAGCGAAACTGGCACGGCGTGGAACCAGTCCACCGCCTTGTTTTATTTTATCATCAAAAAAGAGCTCCCGAAGGAGGTTCAGAAGGCCTTGGACAAAATAGCTGGGATAGAAGCCAAGGGTTGGCCTGAAATACAGAGTATAATTGTACACCACTGCAGGAGGATCAAAGAGAGAGAAAAGGAGATAGCACAAAAAAGGCTGGCAGACGAGGCGAAGCTGGTACAGAACAAATTAGTGAAGGTCGCCGCCGTCAACGCCAGCGTAGCCATAGACCGAGAAAACGAGGGGGACGAAGGAGTGGGAAACAGACCAGCAACAATAGCGGCACTGCGGGCCACAGGAGGACAAGGGCAGTGGAACGGAGAAGAGCAATACGGCGGACAACAGTGGCAAGAAAGACCAGCAAGAGGAAGAGGTGGGTACTGTGGCCAGAGAGGAGGGTTTGGAGGTATGGGAAATAGAGGATTTGGCGGACAGGGAATGAGAGGCGGACCACAAGGGTCATGCTGGAACTGTTGGAGATGGGGACACTACTCCAGAGATTGTAGAATGTGGCCTTCAGGGTATTTCCAGGGGCAATAGCCCATGGAGAACGAACAAGGTTGGGGGTGCCCACACCCAGGTAGCCCCTATGGACTACCAATGGGAAGTGGGAGACAGCAAGACGAATGCTATAACGAACCTCAGGTGCAGCAAGGACAGCAACCACCACCACAACCTATTGTCAATCTGGAAAAATGAATACCCTTCATTTGAATAATAGACGTAACTTGATGGCCGTGGGCCAACCGTCTTATGCACCGAATTATAGAAATATAAACTGCTATGCTTGACCAAGGAGCGGCCATTTTAAATGTAGCAAGAATCGCCATTTTGCTTGTTAACCATTGCTCATTGCTTTCTGTCTAAAAAACTGTTTTGCAGCTTACAATTCTTGCGGATTCTGCTTACTCTGCTCAACTGTTAACATTGTTGTCTGAATATGAAAGGGCAAGGTCGCGGGACTGAAGAGTTTTCTGAAACTCCTCATGAGTAGCCCAGAGAGGAATGCCCACGCTCCCTCTCTGTAGCCCTGGGAGGAAGCTGCAGGGCATTTAATCACTTCACAGCTGCCAGCCAGTCTCGTACGATGGTAGAATTATGCTTTTCTTACGGCCCCCCTTCGCAAAACCCTTTAGAATGTGTCGGGTCCCAGGACACGAATAGTGCCTCATAGATATCAAAGCTTGGAATGTGGCTCTTCCCCCGTGTGCAGCTTGCTTCCAAGAACAGAACCACTGTGTTCTAAAAGATGCCTCCGCACTTTCTAAATTGCACATGGTTACTAGGATAGACATCGAAAGCATTATAATCGTCATACTCGTCGGATATGTCCATCGTCATCCCGAGTACAAAGGAACTTAATAAAGAGGGGTGTTGAACATGACTTTGCTGATTGTATGATATGCATTTTGTATATATGTAACTGATGTACGTAATTCGCTCTCTTGTGTCCCTCGAGGTCTAGGAAACTCACGTCGCGGGGCGTGAGATCAGAATTGGCCAATTGATACTATCTTTTGCTTGCAATAAACCCTAGCATTGAGAATTTGAACCTCGTGTCTGGCGCATCTTTTCGTGTATGGTTATTGCCTTGTTTCCATAGCACGAGGGCGCCCGAATAGGGACCCTCCGCCACTTGGCCCATCGTATACGTTGTAACGGAGTAAAGGTGGAAGAACAAGAAGTGTAAGGGGCGCCCTGTAGAAGAGAGGAGAGATTCCTTCCGCAGATCTGCACACATCTGATCCCTGATCGACGTACCGGGCCAGAGGGCAAAGGGGGCGAGGGTCCCGAAATGAGGCAGAAGCCAGAGAAGCGCAGACACGATGTGGGAGAGAGGTTGCGTTAGAACAGGCGACTTGTTTTATCAGGTGAGTCATTCCCCGATTCAAAGAGAAACCTGATTTTTGGTAGAGTGTTGATTTTTCAAACTCAAACATTCAGGTAAAAGTGTCTAACCAAAGAGGAAGGTTAAAGAAACATGCCTGGAGTACTGTCCACTTTAGCAGGGCTTTTCAGCTGCGGTAGACAGTCCTTGGAATATGGCCAAAGTGCACCGCCTGCGGGAACGCCGGCTTATGATATGTATGCAAAATATGATGTGGGTGCGATAATATTTTGTGAGATTTGGCATAGGCAAACTAGAAAGCAACCCGACCATCAGTGGCCGATTAATAGTAGTTTTGAGATTGGGAGGATAGATAACTTAGAAAGGGTGTTGATAAGGAAAAAAAGCGACCCGCAGCTTTTGAGACCGTCAAAGATTGGAGGAGGGAAGCAATGCTCCAACTAAGGAGTAGAGAGAAGCATGCGCGTAGGCACAAAACGAAGCTTGAGATAGCAGAAGGGAAGGAAGAGGAGGAGTGGACTGAGAGTCTAAGACGGGAAGGGAGACAGGACCAGATGAACATAGACAGAATATACCCGCAGCAGGAACTACACATAGCAGATGAATTAATTGAACATTTGTTAACTAACACGGGTCGAGGCCCAAAACCAGAATCGAAACCAAACACGCCAGTAGTGACTGCGCAGGCCCAACCAGTAGCTCTCATACCCCCTCCCACAGCCCAAGCACTTCCCCTCACGCAAGCGTTAACCCAAGCCCCGCCCACACCGCGAGCCCTCCCACAAGCGCAGACCGCGGACACACAATTTCCCAGCACCCAGCAAGGCCCTTCACAGTTGCCACCTGTGCCACTTGTGCCATCCACACCTCCCGCTCTAGGGACAGATTCAGCACCATCCACCCCTCCGGAAGTCGAAATTGAGACTGGGGAGGCGAGAGGCAGGGCTGAAGGAACAGGGTTTGGACGGGTGACCCGAAGCGCGATCATCAAAGAGAGAAAGATTGAATTACGACAAGAGGCAGAAATGTACATAGAAGGAAATGATGAGACGGCAGCATTGGCCTCATTGTATGGGTACCGAAGAAGAGACAAGAGACAGGTAGTATTGGAATGCATGGGGGCATTTTTGGTGGGAGAATGGAAAAAGTTGCTTGACAAATTACCACCACAACATTGTTAGATTTGAACCAACTAGCATGTTGTAGAATAAAAGATGAAGAAGTGAAGGAACATGTGAATAGACTTTTTGATCTTAAAAATGAGTTGGATAATGAGTATGCCGAAATGTTTGCTGCGCCTGGGTGCAGGGGTTGGGATATTAGAAGAGAGGGGAGAGGGACGGTAGAATCATACATAGAGCGGAGACATTCAACGTCATCTGTACAGAAGGGCGAGAAATTGAAAGTATGTATACGAGAAGCGGTAAAATGGGTATCAAATCCTAGTATTCCAACAATGGTTATACATGATATATTTGATGAATATTCCATACCAATGAAAAGAAAGGCACTGCAATCGATGGCTGAACATTTGATGGAGAAGGATATAAAAAATAATAAGGCCAGCCAACCTGAGATACTAGCAGTATACAGGAGAGCATTCGAGCGAAGTACAGGAGAAACGGGCTTATCACTGGACTTAGGAATACTATTGAACCTAAGAGAAGGGGGAGGGATTGTGAGTGGGGCATTTCCAATGAGAGAGGTTCCGCCCACGTTTGTACCAAAAGTAGAGATCCCTGCGATGGGTACAGTAGGAGCGCAGGTAACACCAGCCCATTTCACCGCCCAGTATGTGCATGTCCCCTTTTCCAGGCAAGAGGTGAATACTATAAAACAGACGATTCCCGATATAAGAAAGAATCCAGCAGGTTTCTACAAGGAAGTAGAGTCAACCCTGAGATCAGCAGTGCTTACTATGAGCGATATAGATTTGATTTTCCCAGCCATTTAGCCAGCAGATATTTGGAAACAGATGAGGACGGTAGATGACGCGGGGGTTTTTGGCGCTACATGGGCGGAGTTACTACTGGAGGATAAAAATAGAAAAGTAGGGGAAAATCCGGGACCCCGCATGGCAGATCTACCAGAACGGATAATGCGGAGATTGAGGGAAATAATTCCAGAAAAAAGGATTCAGTGGGACAAATTAACTACCTGTGTACAGGGCAAGGATGAGCCAGTAACAGATTATTTCAATAGATTTGAAGGAGTATTCACAGACTTCAGTGGGCAGGATGTGAGCACAGAGTCGGGGAAAAGGCTATTTGTTGATAAATATGTGAGGGGACTAATATCGCCAATTCAAGATATGTTAATGACGTCGGAAAGTTCCTGGGCAGCAAAACCGGTGAGTGAGATATTACACATAGCCCAATATTACGAGAACAGGGTTTACCTGACGAAAGAAAGAGAGGTGAAGGATAGAGTAAATTTAAAAACAAGGGTGTTACTGCAGCAGGTCATTGGATACAATAGAGGTAGAGTAAACGCACAAGGCCGGGGAAATTTGAATAATATGCATGGGGTGTCATTGGGATTAAATCAATGTGCGTACTGTAAGGAGGAAGGACACTGGCGAGCGCAATGCCCGCACCTACAGAATAGAGGTGGGTTTGGTCAGAGAAGGCCTCATAGAGGACATCAGGGGTCAAACGGCCCAAGCAGAAGTAACATGCAGCAGCAGCAGGGATATACCAATGGAGGTACTCAAACCCAATCATATGGTCAAAACCAAGCACAACAGAACCAGACATTGAACCAAAGTGTTTCGAACCAAAATCAGGGCGGACAGGGCCAACAGAGAAATGATCAGAGTGGAGGACATCGAGGGGAAAATGGGAATATTTTTGATACACAACCAAACACGTATTATAGCAGTAGCGGTGACTACACATCGGATGATGTGTTATTTTCGCAATAGGACAGCCAACGACAGGGGTCGGAACCAGTGTCTATTCCCGTGAATCTGAGAGGACCCTACGTAGAAATGAGAGTCGGGAATAAGGAGCACCGTTTCCTTGTAGATACAGGGGCACAGAAGTGCTCGATATACCACCACTTGGTTCCGGAGATACCACTGTCGGGGCAGAAGAATGTTTCTGTAGGGTTCGCAGGTACACCAGTAATTAACCCCATGTCCGAAGCTGTCCCAATTACAATAGGACCATTTACGGAACAGTGTCCATTTCTTTTGACAGAAAATTGTGGAGAGAACTTGCTAGGATTAAATTTGTTGAGAAAATTGGGGGCAGTCATACATTGTACGGCAGACGGGGTGTTCCTCACGATGTGGCCTCATGATGCACCAGTGACGGAATTTATGTCAAAAGAATTGCCAGAAGAGCTAAGCAGAGTACCAACCTGTCTGTGGGCAATGCATGATAACGATGTAGGATGCTTGAAAATAGAGCCAGCAAAAATAACTCTGAAAGAGGGTGTAACACTACCACGAATTCCCCAGTATAAAATTTCTGTTGAAGGTGAGAAGGGATTGAAAAGCATTGTTACTGACCTGGTGAGATTGAGGGTGGTTGAGGAAATTGCAGGTAGCACGTGCAACATCCCGATTCTTCCAGTTTACAAGAAAGGAGGTAATGAGGTACCCTATCGTTTCATAATTGATCTGCGCGCATTAAACAAAGTGGTAGACCCGCAATTCCCTTTTGTCCCAGATGTCACAACAATACTGATATCGATACCGGCCACTGCAGAATACTTTAGTGTAGTATATTTGAAGAACGCATTCTTTAGCATCCCAGTGGATAAAAGTAGTACATATCTGTTCGCGTTCACTCTAGGAGGTCGATCATTCACATTCACACGCATTCCACAAGGATACACAGAAAGCCCGAGCATTTACAGCAGAGCGCTAAAAGAGCAGCTAGACATGCTAGAATTACCTGAAGGTTGCGTACTCTTGCAGTACATAGATGACTTGTTATTAGCTGCTGACACGAAAGAGATCTGCAAAGAAAGTACTATATTACTATTGACACACTTAGCGACCCATGGTCACAAGGCAAGTTTGAAGAAATTCCAGTATAATCAGAAGGAGGTGTCTTATTTGGGATACCTACTTTAGAAAGAAGGGAGAAGATTAACACCAGAACGCATAGAAAGTATTTCTAGTATGCCTATTCCAAAAACTCAAAAAGGAGTGAGAGCTGTAATAGTCATGGGCCCTCATTACGACCCTGGCGGAGAACCATGGTGCTATTTGCACCATGGTCCATGGCGCTAAGCTGCCAACTCCGCCATGGTGGTTGGCGGACTTACCGCCCCATTCCGACCTTGGCGGGGCGGTAAGTCCCCAATCCCCATTTACCCTTCCCCATTCCCATTTTTGCCCATAGGGTATAATGGGAGTGGGGAAGGCGTTAATTACGCCACCGTAAATTACGGTGGCGTAATTAACAACAAGTCCCGTAGCGCCATGGATTTTTCCGCCTGCAAAAAGCAGGCGTAAAAATCACCATGGCGCTACGGGAACTCGTACTCAGGCGGAAAGGGGCGCCATGGTTTACGCCGGCGTAAACCCCTTTCCGCCAGGGTCGTAATGAGGGCCATGGTCTCTTATTGTCGGCAGTGGATCAGTAATTTTGCGTTGATTGTGAAGCCGATGAGAAAACTGACAAAAAAGGATGCAGGGATGCCTTTACAATGGGATGAGGAATGCCAGAAAGCGCTTGAACAATTGAAAACTGCATTGTGTGCTGCGCCAGTTTTAGGCACTCCAAACTATAAAAAGATCTTCAGACTATTTGTGAGTGAGAGTGAAGGATGTGCATTGGCGGTTTTGACACAGGAACAAGGTGGAAGAAATAGGCTGTGCGGCTATTTTTCTTGCGCGTTGGACCCTGTAGCGCGCACACTAACACGATGTTTGCGATCCGTCGCAGCGGCTGCTGCGTCAGTGAAACAAACGGAAGGAATGGTATTGGGGCACACTTTAATTCTGATAGCGCCACATGCTATAGACGCTCTATTAAATAGGACGCAGACGGAACACCTCACCTCAGCTAGACTGACAAGATATGAGCTCATATTGTTTGCACCCCACATCCAAATTATGAGGTGTAGCGCATTGAATCCTGCAGAATTAATGCCACTACCCATAGCAGAAATTGGTGACAACGAATCACCACCCCATGATTGTTTAATGATCACTGAAGAAGAAACAAAGGGAAGGATTGATTTGAGCGATATCCCACAAAAAGAGCCAGATGGGGAGTTATTTTGTGATGGCTCTTGTTTTAAATTACTTGATGGCACATCAACGGCCGCATATGCAATTACTACACTAAAGAGTGTTGTAGAAAGCAGAAGAATCCCCTACAATTCGGCGCAAGCCGCAGAAATAATAGCACTGACCCGAGCCTGTGAACTCTCTGAGAATTTGAATGTGAATATTTATACTGACAGCCAGTACGCCTTTGGCGTGGTTCACAACTTTGGCCGACTTTGGGCTGAGAGGGGTTTCTTGACATCACATGGAGCCAGGATTCAGCATGGCCCTTTGATTGTGCGATTGTTGTCTGCGCTCACGTTTCCAAAGCGCCTAGCTATAGTGAAGTGCGAGGCGCATAAGAAAGTAACATGTAGAGTGGGAGAGGGAAACGCGTTTGCAGACAGGATTGCGAAGCAAACAGCCACAGATTTGGGGAATAAAAGGATGACAGTACAGACTGAGGAAGTACCTTGTATGATAGAGAATGGAGTTGCCACAGTCAAAGAAATTCAGGCTGAGGCCACGACCGAAGAGATTCAGGGGTGGGCTGAGGACTCTGCTGAGTTAGATTTGGAAGGATGTTGGGTGGACAAGGAAACAAAGAACTGGATGTTGCCAAATTGTTACGTAACTGCAATGGTTATGATGGCGCATAGCCCTACCCACATTTGCGTGAAGAAGATGGTACAGCATTTATCCACAGTATGGAAGAATGAGCACATAAAAAAGAATGCAGAAAGGGTAGTGCAGAATTGTATTACGTGCCTGCAACACAATGTAGGGAAGGGAACCGTGACTCCAGCAGGTAGTTTCGGCCCACCCTCTATGCCGTTTGAGGTGGTCCATTTTGATTTCATAGAAATGGAAAGGTGCCAGAACTACAAGTATGTGTTAGTGGTAATCTGTGCATTCAGCAAGTGGGTGGAGGCATATCCTTTAAAAGACTGTACTGCCATGTCCACAGCAAAAGTAATGCTAAAGGAGTATTTCTCCCAGTTTGGGTTGCCCTGTGTCCTGTGGTCAGACAACGGCCCCCACTTTGTGGGCGCAGTAGTGCTACAGATCTGTGCAGGTCTGCAAATAGAGAAGCGATTTCACAGCTCCAGGCATCCCAGTTCTGCCGGGCTTGTGGAGAGACACAACGGAATCTTGAAGTCAAAGATAGCAAAAATGTGCACTGGGAGCAAGTTGAGTTGGGTGGATGCATTACCCCTAGCGCAGTTGTGTATGCGCACGTCTGTGCAGGGTAAGACTGGGCTCTCCCCCTATGAGATTATAATGGGGAGACCAGCAAATGTATGGTGCGCACCGCAGCCCAAAAGATTATGTGAGGTCGAGCACCCTATGTTAAGCACTTATTGTGGACTTTTAATACAAAAGTTGCGTTTGATTCATCAGCAGGTGCAGGAGGCGTTGCCAATGCGATATACCGGACTGGGGCACTCACTGGAGCCTGGAAGCTGGGTGTTAATCAAAAACTTTGAACGGAAGACAGCATTAGCACCCAGGTGGCGCGGCCCCTATCAAGTACTTTTGGCAACACAGACGGCCATCCGAGTGGATGGACGAAAGGCATGGATCCATGCGACACATGCCAAAAGATTCCCAGGACTGCTGACAACTTCCGACGACCAGAAAAAGGAAGCGGTCTCGGAAATGAAAGAAACTGTTGCCAGTCCAGTGCCACAGCATCAGCCTGAACGAGAAGTGAAACTCGAAACAGAGCCTGAGGAGGCTGCCAGTGAGGGGAAAGGGCGAAAAGTGCCCCAACGTTGCTCAGCGGAAACAACATCACTGCCGAGCGACACAAACCCTCCTTCCTACAGAAACAGAAACAGAAACCCTGCATTGCAAACACAAACAGAAACAACGTGTGTACCCCTTTGGCGCCCACCAGTTCCCGCGAATGCACCAAAGCCAAAGAAAGAAACTACATCATTGCCACGACGCTCATCGCTGCCCATCATTGTGCCACAGGCTGACACTGAGCCTGATACTGGAAATGCAACGGCACTATTCACGGATCATACAATACCAGGAGTGAATCGGTATAATTTGCGGCCTCGACAGGCAAAGTGATCCACAGATCTTTGGTGCTTTTCTTTTTGCCTTTGGTTCTACTCACGGACGGAGTAGGAACCAGGGGCGTAGAGGAGAGAAGTGTGAGAATTGTGCAAGTCGGACAATTCAAGACTCACGGCTCCTCGGTGCACTTTTAAAAGTACATGTGTCAGGAGCCAGAGCAGGACAAGCTGGACGCACATAGTACTCTATCAATAAAGAACTGTTCAGAAATCGTCTGAGCAGTGGGGAAAAAAAAAAAACTAATCTTGCTCGGAGTGGATAAATGATCCAGGCTGTGAAAAGACTGGCAGAATTGAACTGTGATATTTTTCGTTGAACTTTTCTAGCATCAAGAACGAGAGACATTCACGACGAACTTTGCCAGCAAGAAGAAGGATGATGAAGAACAAGTCAAGACCGGTTTCAGCTTCCTCCTGCACCCATGCTGAAAAGATAATAGATTTAGAGACTGTAAATTTAGGAAAAAAACATGGGAAAAGGAATAAGCTACTGATTTGGACATTGGTCCTATGTTTTTTAAGTATGATAGTACTGACAATAACAGCCATTACACTATGGTTCCTGGAGTACGTACACCCATTAGAAACATTTTTGCCAAAAGCAGCTACTGAAAGCCCGGTTCATGTAATCACTGGTACTTTGCCCCCAATGGAAGAGAGACATAGAGAAGGATACGGCAACAATACATTGTTGCTCATCATGAACATGACCCATGTGGTTTTAAAGAAAAAAGATTGCTGGGTTTGCGCCCATTTACCGCAGCACGGAGGGAAAGGGATAGGCTGGTATGTACAACCATTGCCATTGATTTATTCAAGTGAAGTAACATTAAGTGCTTCGGGAAATGGAACAAGAGCTAGAGGGTCAGCTAGATGAGACCAATATGAATGAATTTGAGGAAGTGATCATGAGTCCTGTGGGTTGTTCCATATTCCAAAAAGCTTGCATGTTTGCACTAGAACCCATGAGAAAGAATACACGAAAAATAACAAGACTAGATAGATTACATAGGCAGAATAGACCAACCCCGCCAGCAGAAAGAACATCAGTAATGACATTTCGGATGAGGGATGAATGGAACAAAGATGCTGTGCCCCCTGCCTATACAGTGGATCACAGCCCCAAAACTGCTCCCCTATGTCTACAGAAAAAGGGTTCCTATAAAGTAGGAACGTTTAGCAACTGCCTGAAAACAGTGGTTTTAAAACATGAAATAGAACCCGTGTACGTGGGAGACCCTGTTTATTTTATATGTGGAGAAAAAGCATATCCATGGTTACCTAGAAACTGGGGAGGTACACGCTACCTAGGTCTACTGTTTCCAGGAGTGTTCCTCTTGGAGACAGCAGAAGTAGCCAAACGAACAAAAGGTAGAACTCAAAGGAGTAGTGAGGATGGAATGATAGCATGGCCGGAATAACAGAGACACTGAGGAAACAAAAATAGTAAAACAATTCATGGCAATAGACATTAATGATGAAGATGATTCAGACGTAGATACCCCAGACCTATCCTCATTAGAGGAGGATACAATGAATAAATAAGACGTTTGGCATATGGCCAAAAGGAGGGTTTGTCAATCTGGAAAAATGAATACCCTTCATTTGAATAATAGACGTAACTTGATGGCCATGGGCCAACCGTCTTATGCACCGAATTATAGAAATATAAACTGCTATGCTTGACCAAGGAGCGGCCATTTTAAATGTAGCAAGAATCGCCATTTTTCTTGTTAACCATTGCTCATTGCTTTCTGTCTAAAAAACTGCTTTGCAGCTTACAATTCTTGCGGATTCTGCTTACTCTGCTCAACTGTTAACATTGTTGTCTGAATATGAAAGGGCAAGGTCGCGGGACTGAAGAGTTTGCTGAAACTCCTCATGAGTAGCCCAGAGAGGAATGCCCACGCTCCCTCTCTGTAGCCTTGGGAGGAAGCTGCAGGGCATTTAATCACTTCACAGCTGCCAGCCAGACTCGTACGATGGTAGAATATGTTAGAATAATACAGCTAAAGGCTTGAATTATGCTTTTCTTATGGCCCCCCTTCGCAAAACCCTTTAGAACGTGTCGGCTCCCAGGACACGAATAGTGCCTCATAGATAGCAAAGCTTGGAATGTGGCTCTTCCCCCGTGTGCAGCTTGCTTCCAAGAACAGAACCACTGTGTTCTAAAAGATGCCTCCGCACTTTCTAAATTGCACATTGTTAATAGAAAAGTCATCAAAAGCATTATAATCTTCATACTCGTCGGATATGTCCATTGTCATCCCGAGTTCAAAGGAACTTAATAAAGAGGGGTGTTGAACATGACTTTGCTGATTGTATGATATGCATTTTGTATATATGTAACTGATGTACGTAATTCGCTCTCTTGCGTCCCTCGAGGTCTAGGAAACTCACGTTGCGGGGCGTGAGATCTGAATTGGCCTATTGATACTATCTTTTGCTTGCAATAAACCCTAGCATTGGGAATTTGAACCTCGTGTCTGGCGCATCTTTTCGTGTATGGTTATTGCCTTGTTTCCATAGCACGAGGGACCCCTAGGGGCCCCTTTCACTATGGCAAGACAAAATGCAGTGGGAAGCGCAAACAATAATTGCTATGCAACATCTGCGAATGGTGCTCCCGCACCATACCGTGGCGTGACCGTGATTGGAGACAATGTCTTCTCAGTGCCAGGGCAAGAAAGACATTCAGATTAGGACAGCCCACAGGGAACACTTGCGTGTCCAGTCCTATCCACCACCCTATGTGCAGAAGAGGAACCACTAGTGGGGGGAGAGATAGGAAATAAGCAGTTTATTTTTATGGTAGACCCAGGAGCGGAGAAATCATGTCTTATGGAAGGGCGGTTTCCGCTCTCAGGCAGGAATTTAGAGACGCAGGGGTTCCCTGGGGCTATTTTAAAAGTTCCTTACACTAAAGACCTTGATATAACAATGGGGGAAAAACCGTGCGCGCACCCTTACTGTACCACAAAGACGCGTCAATCAATTTGCTGGGGAGAGATTTGTTAAGCAAATAAAATATGACCATCTCGTTTACAGAACGAGGAATAGTGTGTTCAATGCCAGGAGTATGCCCAGTACGAGCAATGTTGATGATCAGCACAGTAATGAACGAAGTTGTGGTGCGAGGAATACCCATTGATATAAGCATGTTTATTTATGGCCTCAAGGTATTAGCATGAGCGGTGCCAGAGATAACGAGAAAAGAATGGAGAACACCATCAGATTTCATATTCCGCCCAATTGAAGACACAGATGTCGTGCCAGGCACGATAATGTCCATAGACATCGAGGCAGTTCAAGTATCCAGCAAAGGTAATGTGGTCATAGGACTGGACGCGCATGGGTGCGAGTGGAGAACTGTGTTATGCATAGACCCAAACATAATGCTACGAGATATAACACTGATGGTGGGAATGATGGAGAAATAATAATGGAAATAAGCATACCATGTGATATTATGATCCAGTACAGAGAGGTACATAACCCACTGATGGCTAGCATTAAGGCCCCACTGACTATATTTGAGGAAGACATGGCAAAGGTAGCACCTGAAATTTGGACCACAGGGCCCCACGATGTAGGGCTACTACATGAGGTGACACCAATAAAAATAAAACTCAAGCCAGGTGTAATACTGCCGAGGGTAAAACAATATCCCATATCAAGAGAAGCGGAGGAGGGAATTAGGGAAACGATAAATGCACTCCTGAAACAAGGCATTATAGTGCCATCAAACTCCCCATGTAATACAGCAATTTTCCCAATCAAAAAAGCAAAGGGAGGGGCGTGAGGATGATCCAGGATCTCCGCCCACTCAATGACGTTATTCAAAAAGAGTTCCCATTAGTGCCTAACCCGGCATCGATATTGTGCAGTGTGCCAAAAGAATAAACATGTTTCACTGTAATTGACTTGAAGAACGCTTTCTTCTCCATACCACTCGACCCATGATCCCAGTACCTGACAGCATTCACATTAGGGAACAAAAGGTATGAACATCGCCGACTCCCGCAAGGGTATTGTGAAAGCCCCAGCATTTTTAACAGGGTGTTACGGGAAGACATTGGAAACATAGATGTAGAGAGCACCATCATTCAGTACGTAGACGATTTACTCGTCTGTAGCCATACAGAAGAAAAGTGCTGAGAAGACTCGATAGCACTACTGAATGTGCTAGCTACCAAGGGATACAAGGTAGACAAAGGGAAACTGCAATACTGTCTCGCCGAGGTTGTATACCTCGGACAGTTAATATCCAAAGATGCGAAGCGAATACTCCCAGACATAGCAGCTGCTATACGCAACATAATAATCCCAAAAACTGTGAAAGACATGCAAAATGTTCTTGGCATTTGTAACTATTGCCGAGCATGGATCCTTGATTACGCGGCATACACACACCCCTTACTACAAGCGTTATAAGAGGCACAGAAAAATAGAGCAGCAATAAAATGGATGCAGGAAATGATAACACAGTATTTGAAATTAAAAGACCTCATTGCTGATGCTCCAGTCCTCGCGAACCCAGATTATGAGAGGGAATTTTTCTTGTTTTCACACTGCAATGGGACACTGATGACAGCAATACTGACACAGAAAACATCACAAGGTCACAAATCATTGGCTTACTACAGTGGGACACTAGATCCAGTAATGCAAGGTCATTTTGCGTGCGAACAGGCTCTTGCAGCTGCGGCCTTCGCGATTGAAAAGAGCACCACCATTGTCATGGGATGTTCGGTAACGCTATATGCGGAGCATTCCCTGTTCGCCATCCTTGAGCGATCAAAATCAACACTAATGACACAAAGAGCAACAGCATATGAAGTAATAATTTCAAGCCCCAACGTACAGGTTGTGAGGTTCAAAACAGTGAACCCAGCAACATGTATTACAGAGCCATGCATGACAGAGGACATACAGGAACACGATTGTGCCACATATGAGGGGGAAGGTGATGACATCCCGAAAGCAAGCAAAAATGCCCTGCAGGAGGGAGAAATATATTTCATAGATGGGTCAGCATCAATAAACCCCGAAACAGGGGAAAAACACGTCGGAATGGCGGTAGTGCGCATGGAGGAAGATGAATATGAGACGATTGTGCAAAAGCGCCTCGCATCCCATTATTCAGCACAGACAGCAGAATTAACTGCCCTGATTGAAGCACTGCGCACAGCCAAAGGCTGTGCAGTGACAATATACTCAGAGTCAGCCAATGCAACTACCACGCTGCACTCAGGGTTGTCACGGTGGTGTAGACGAGGATTCAGGAGGGCAGACGGTTCTCCAGTACAGCATGGAACATTGTTGAATGAGCTAATAGATGCTTTAGCAGCACCATCAGTAGTGGCAGTGGTGAAATGCCAAGCCCATACCAACAACACAGATGCAATCTCATTGGGAAACGCGGCAGGTGACGCCGCAGCGAAGGAGGCCTCGTATTTCAATGTGACACCAACACTCGAATGCATTGCAAAATCAACCACCAGAGATCCACAAGAGGAAGCATACAATAATACCCCAATAGCGCAGATAATAGAGTTACAAAGAAGAGCGCCCACAGAGGAGCAAGAACTGTGGAGCAAACGGGGATGTAAACAATCAGCCACAGATCTCATTTGAAGGCAAGAGACAACAGGGAAGGTTGTAATGACCATAGAGTTACTAGAAATAGCATTCCAGCAGCTGCATGTCCCCGGCCATGTAGCAAAACAACACATTGCTGCAGACATCCAGGAACACTGGTTCGTCCCCAATTTGCAAGAGCACCTGTCAAAATTCATTGTAGAATGTGTAACATGCCAAACATATAATTCAGGAATGACATTAAGAACACTGCGTGGTACCCTGCCCCAACCAACAGGACCATTTAGAGAGCTCCACATAGACTATGCTGATATGGGAGAGCCGTGTAATGGAGCAAGATATTTGATTGTGGTGGTGTGCCCTTTTTCACGGTGGGTGGAAGCGGGCCCATGTCCCCACCCAGATGCAAACTGTGCGGCCAAGTTCCTTGTGTGGGAGGTGTTTTCACGATGGGGAATATGCGATGTCATTAGATCAGACAATGGTACGCACTTTGTGAATGACCTCTTTAAGGAAGTGACATCACTCTTGGGGGTAAAACACAAACTATGCTCAATTTATCATCCAATGGCGAATGCGGTGGTAGAAAAAAATCAACGGATTATTAAAGAGTAAGTTATCTACGCTGTGTAACACATTGAACAAAAACTGGGTCTATTGCTTGCCCCTAGCACTGTTCCAACGCAGGACGCAACCATGTAAAGACCACCATCTAAGCCCCCATGAAATTGTGACTGGGAGGCGAATACACACCCCAGTATCCCCGATTATAAGAGCCTCAGATGCGCACAGGGCTGTCACAGTGCTGGGGGAAGAGTTCAAGGAATACCTAACCCAGTTAACACACGCAGTACGCAGCATAGCGCGACAAATAGCACCGCCTTTTACTGGAAATGTGGCGACTGATACTACCACACCGGCCACAGACAGTTCAAGCGGGCCACTGATGCCAGGAGCACATGTGTACGTCCGCAGCTTTGTGAGAAGGTGGAATTCACCCAGGTTTCATGGCCCCTATGAGGTCATTTATAGTACACCCACCGCGGTGAAGGTAAAGGGATTGAAGTATTGGGTGCACTTATCAGATGTGAGGAGGGCATACGATAGTACAATCCCCCAGGAGGAGCAAGATAGCGCCACTGCAACCACAAATGAGGTTGAAAACAACAAAATTGTCAGTAAAGAGAATATGCAGAGATAAAAGTCATGATATGTATTTTATTCTGCATGGCTTATCTCCTCCTTCCTTCTTTTCTGTGTTTTCCTCCTCTCCTCTTTAATTGGTCGACATATTGTCCATACACCTCAACTATCTCTCCCTCTCTATCTCCCACCTTCGTTCCAATTACTATCTCTATAGCAAAAGTACATGTGCAATAGAGTAAAAGAACAAGCATGATTAAAAATGATGATTAAACATGAAGTTGAACAAGAATGTAAATACATGTATATATTGTGGTGGCTTAACAAATGTATATCGCCCCTCCAGGTGAAAAATGGCCCAACGAACTACAATCGGGGAGAACGAATTAATGCTAGATAGTGATAGGGTCGCCATTAGGGCTAAAAGGTTCAGTAACATTGAATGTGTTTTGAAATGTGCTGCAATTTTGATGTCAGTAATGTTGCTTTTCGCAGCTTGGTATTATATCCTTTTATCTTGTGTTAATGACATGCAAAGGGGAGGAAGCCGGGCTAACATGATAGGAGAAGGATTGCAAATGATATGGACTGGGGTAAAGACTATATGGAAAGAGTCACATGAGATTAATGTCAACAAAACAGATGTGATACAACCCTCAGAATACATCACTGTAGGATCAACAAGTGTGTCAGTGTTACATTTCAATGTAAATATGAGTAATGCTTATGGATATAACGAATATGATGGAGATTGTTATTGGTCAAATGATTTAATTAACACTAGTATTATTGCACAGACAACCATACACACTACCTGATACAACATTGCTGCTACTGATGACGATACACATGCCATATTAAATAGTAATGATACAACCTGGGCCGGAATGTTTCCAATACATTACAAAAGGGTGAAAAACAATAACCAGGAAGGGAGGAGGAGGAGAAAAAGGGGGGCGGGAGGGAAAAGATAGAACATCTATCACGACCTGGGGTTAGATGAAATAGAAGATTCCGCACGCATCAGGAACACCGAAAATGTTAGTACCACAGGAAGTGCCCTTGTCGGAGGCCCAATGTTTAATTAATTTGGTTTAATGCAGAATAAAGAGCACGTTCCAGGCACACACCGTCACATTGAAAAAGCTGGAGAATGAGAAAACATGCACAAGCAGACGTCAAGGAGTAATTTGCCTCAAGGAACCATTTCTTGTCATCAAGGGGACGCGATATGCAGAAAACAAATGGCACGAAGAAACAATAGAATGCAAAGCAGAAGCACTTCGAGGCCTATCAAATGACACTTTCCAATGGATAAAAGAGGTATGTGACCCCATCTGGTTGCAACATGTCGCAAAGCTAACGTGGGTCACAGCATTAGAAAAACCTATCAAAATACAAAAAGAAGTGCCACATGAACTGTGTTTCCGTGGGGAAGGAAAAGTGAACTTGGGGGAGACAAAGATATGTAACAAAACGGTAATCATACCCGACATGAAGAAAGGTACAGCTGCACTAATGGATATGTATTGGGTTTGCGGCAAACAAGCTTACCTGCACCTCCCTGCATCGTGGAAAGGAACTTGTGCTCTAGTCACCCTCCACACAGCCCTGATGGTAATGCCAGATGGCCACATCCAAGGGTCAGCAGAGCAATCGGCTGGCATATCGGCAGCAGAGCATTCGGCTGGCATATCGGCAGCAGGGCAATCGGCTAAACCTTCGGCAGCGCCCCAACTAATAAGAACAGAAGCTCCAGCATATGAACTATTGTCAGAATATGAACTAAAGAAAAGATTGACTCGAAGTAAACGGTCCTCCAATTACATCTCATCCGAATCATCGAAACTCCTTGCTGAGATCCCACAGAAATACAAGCTCTTTTCATCAGCAGAGACATTCTTCGCCTCACTTCTTGCTCCGGGACTGCAAGCACGAGCGAATGCCAAATGGTTGCAGATAGTGCGCTGGGAGCTCATTCAACTGGCCAACGACACTGAAGAGGGGTTCAACGTGATAAAAATAGAGCTCCGCGCGCTGCGCCTCATGACAATGCAAAACAGATATGTCCTAGATCTCCTCACGGCGATGGACGGTGGTATTTGCCGAAAAATCGGGGGGGCGTGTTGCACATTCGTGCCAACTGAAGATGCTGATAACGGGACACTCTCCCATGTGATAACAGCGTGCACAATATAGGGGAGAGAATGAGAGTGGAAGGAGGAGCAGAAGAAAGCACTTGTTTCGACAATTTGTTCTGCTGGATACCATCATGGGTAAATGTGGCAATGAAAATACTGATCCCCATCATCGTCTTTGTGCTCCTGTTCTTTTGTGTGTGCCAACTGGGACTACGATGTTGTGAGAAAAGCATGCCAACCTCAGCTATGATGATGGTAACAATGGGCCGACCGACAACGGTAGCTACCATGATAGATGCACAAATGCAAACAGGGGAATACACCACACCACAATACAGGATAACAGCAATTTACAGGCAATATGGGGATATAGTTGATAATTTGCATCATACAACGATAAAAGAACCAAGAGAGTTGCAATGGTACCAAGAAGTATGGGTAGATCTAGATGGGGATGGAGGTATTTACTTAATGTGTACACCAGATGAATATGCCAGAAGAGGAAATAGCCTAAGAAGTGTATGCAGAGCATGGATGCCCATAAAAGGCACCCCCGCGTGGGACGAGGCTGTGGCAGAGGCTGAGTACTACCGAAGGGAGAATGAAAAGAATAAAAAGTAGAAGTATTCATTACTTTAGATGTAACGAAAGGGGGGAATGTGTGGGAGCGAGGGGCCAATGGGCCTCTCTCTACCATCACTTCTCAGTACAAAACTCGGACCAAGTGCCTCTAGTGGTGGGTACGCCCCTCGCCCTTATGCGATGGTAACTTTTGGTTACATTCGCATAGATGGGACCACCAAGCAGGACACAGGGCATCCATTTTTTGTACCCCCTTTGAATCCATCTTGGTAACCAGGTCTCACTGCGATAGTACAAAATGCATCTCTCCCTTGTGCCTGCCGCATTAGCTCGGAGCACATGGCCGCCACCCTCGTCCCCACTCCAACTGGAAAACTCTGCAGCTCCATTCTCACGCTGAAGCCGGAGCTGCTTGCAACAAATAACAAATGTAACGCATCCCTTTTCCTCTGAGATCACTGTCCTGCATGTGAACCAACATGAGCCCAGCACATAGCTCGTCCATCTCCACAAAAGTGTCCTTGCCCTCTTACCCCCGCCAGTTGAAACTTATTGCCATTCTAATCCTGTGTCCTTGCAAGGCATTCCTTTCATGTGCCAGACTGCCAACCATGCTATGAAGCCCACCCAACAGACCCCCAACTAACATTAGACCCCTGCTGCAGTATATCGTGCCCAATACTAACAAGTGCCACATACCTGAGATTCTTGTGATACTAACCCTATGGTTCAATGACAGTATTATAGTGGTCAGGGCCCATAAAACCTGTGACCTGTATAACCCAAATGTTGTAGATGATATAAACTCTTGCATGCAATACTCAGAATGTATTTTCTTAGCTTAGATAGTGACCACCGTGTTTCACAGCGACCTGACCTTCACCCATCCGGAGCACAGATGTCTGACGTCAATCCTCCCGCCAACCAAGCAACCAACCAGGAGGAAGAGATGATGCCCACACCTAAGACACCACCCCGGCTGACCAATCCAGGTCCAACGTAGCATCATATGTTAAAGATGTCGATGTACTATATAAATGTGTTGTAACCTTGATGTGGACAGAGCGCTCTCAGAGATCTAGATAAACTTTCCTTGAACTCTCGCAGCCTGCTCTTTTGTGCCTTATTCCCTGTTCAGGGAGTGTCAGTTTTATTCATTTTACACGTGTAAGACAGGGAGGGCACAAACACTCCTCCTTTCATTTCTTTTTACCCTTCTAAGTGGTTAACCATAATGTATTATTTGTGTGAACTTTATAAACTCATAAATAAGTACATTCATACATAAAATACATGGCAACACAAACTGGTGCCACTAGTCTAGCATGGCTGCCAACATGACCCATTCGAATCTGTAGGTGCTTATCCAGTCCTGTTATTTTCTTTGCATTCTGGGATTTGTAGTTCCACTTTCCCCATTATAAATCTCAAACTACAAGTTCCAGAATGCAAACAAAAGTCCAGGACTGGATAAGCACCCACAGAGTGGAATGGGTAATGGCGGCAACTATGTTCCAGGATTCCGATTGCAAAAACCATTACCCAGCAAAAGTATCATAGACGCAAGTAACATAGAAGCAGATCAAGATGGCCACTGGAGTTTGGTAGCCATTGATTGACATATCTTCACAGTATAGAGATTTTTCAAGTGTAAGGTAGCCATCACAAATCCAAGAACTATGTTCACAGTCTTTGTAACTGCTCTGGCACTATCTCACGTGCTAAAGAAGCTGTGCACTGCAGAGAGTGCAGCACAATACTTTTGTTATGTGGCCTCACAAGTCATTCTCTCTCTAACCATTCCTGATTTATGATCTTAAAATCCTAGGGCAAAACTGGAGACCCACAAGGCCATACCTCAAGAATCGCTACTCCACCATAATTGTGTTGCACATTCAATGTGTAAATAGTAATGGAAATGTTGCAGAGCTCAAGCCACACCAACAATGGGATTGATTCATGGTACATCATTGGAAACTATTCCCCGACTCAGTTCTATTCATTGTATAAGCTCCATAAGAGACTGCAGCAGATTAGTTAAACCACTGAGCTGGACCTCATGTGACTCACCATGGACTCCCTGTCGTTTCTTCAATGGTTCTAGCACTTGTTGGGTTTCACCCATTGCAGCTTAGAGTATGGGTTGCAGGATTCATGTTGTGGAGAGGAGCACAGCAGATGGGGCAGAATAACAGGTGGCTTTGAGTGCTGGAGTGGCCAGGAAAAAAGATTGCTACTGTTGAGTCTTCAAGAGCAGCTCCACTTTGTGGTTGATGCTCACGGGTGTTTCCACAGGTTCCGAAGCCTCCTAGGTCTTTCCCTTAACTCTCTCCATTGCCAAAATGTCCTCTTTTTCCTCCAAAGGCCTATGCCAGTGGTGTGTCAACAAGATACAAAGCTAAGGTGGCATCAACGGTCCTCAAACAGGCTGCATATTTCTTTTGCATTTTCAAAACCACGAATATCACCTTTCATCAAAGAAAGGTGGCATGTTTAGCTTGTGTGTCTTCTGTGCCTGAAAACAGTATCAGGTAGTGTAATTGCTGTGACATAATGACGTCTGCTCTGCAGCAGGATACGGATGAGTAGTGGCTAAACTGCAAATGAATATATCATGCTGTGACGAAATGACGTCTGCTCTGCAGGAGGATACGGATGAGTAGTGGCTTAACCGCCAATGACGATATCATGCTGTGACGAAATGACGTCTGCTCTGCAGGAGGATACGGATGAGTAGTGGCTAAACCGCCAATGATGATATCATGCTGTGATGAAATGACGTCTGCTCTGCAGGAGGATATGTATGAGTAGTGGCTAAACTGCCTGCTAAGTCCCCACACTTCTAAACACCATCAATGATGATATCATGCTGTGACGAAATGGCATCTGCTCTGCAGGAGTATATGGACGAGTAGTGGCGGAACCGCCTGCTCAGTCACCACACTTCTACACACCATAAAATGACGATATGATGCTGTGACGAAATGATGTCTGCTCTGCATTACTATATGGATGTGTAGTGGCTAAACCGCCTGCTCAGTCCCCACACTTCTACACACCATCAATGACGATATCATGCTGTGATGAAATGACGTCTGCTCTGCAGGAGGATACGTATGAGTAGTGGCTAAACTGCCTGCTAAGTCCCCACACTTCTACACACCATCAATGACGATATCATGCTGTGACGAAATGACGTCTGCTCTGCAGGAATATATGGACGAGTAGTGGCGGAACCGCCTGCTCAATCACAACACTTCTACACACCATAAATGACGATATGATGCTGTGACGAAATGATGTCTGCTCTGCATTACTATATGGATGTGTAGTGGCTAAACCGCCTGCTCAGTCCCCACACTTCTACACACCATCAATTATGAAAATCATAAAGGTAAAACAGTCACAGCTAAGAGATAAACCTCCTTCACTGTGGCTGTCACTGCAGCTGTCAAGAGGGAACCTGTGACCTCTGAACCTGCTCTCTGCCACCGGAGAGCTGGCACTCCACATCTAGAAACCTATGAAGCAAGACACAGGTTACACTTTGCTTTGGCATGGAGTTTTCTGAAAGTGGGTGCTGGTGAGCAGGCCACACTTTCTTTGATAACATTGCATGCATCATTTTCTTATAAAAAGAAAAACATTAAAACAAAGCTGGGGAAACTAACTACACCCTTCCTACCCTGCCTAGGTGGCACTCCTTCACAGTCACGTAGGGCCATCATGCAGACTGATAATCACACCATGGTGTGTGGTGTGACTCTGTGCACTGGTATGCACACCATGTACACTGACGCTCACAGCACATGCAAGATAGTGCCTGCAGGTACCTTTATACTCGTATCGTATATCAGTTACTCCTCCTCACACCACTTGCCACGTAGTGCCCACAAATACGCTGGAACTGGCAGCATAAGTGCAATGTATGTGTCAGCATGTGATAGGGTTTAAAGGTCATGCTACAAAGGGTCGGGTCTGGGATTCTAACTCCTAAGGATGTTTCGGAAAAAATAGTTCAGTGACACATTGTAATGTTCATTCGAAATGTGACATTGATAAGAACTTAATTCAATGACCACTCCAAGGAAAGGGTTGCTCTGTACCACGAAGGCATCTTTGGAAAATGTAGTTGTGCATTGTACATATTGTAGCCAGAACCCAGTTAACATGGAAGTTCCATAATCCAGTAAACACATCCTTTGGAGGCATTCATTATACCCAGATAGAACATTCTAAACACATTTAAGTGTTCCCAGTCACTTTGAGTCTGGTTATTTAGTACCTAATTGCCAGATCTATTGATTAGCAGTTTGCACGTAACTTTCACTTTCCATTATACAAAATAAAGCACATTTTCTCATTAGTTTTCATTAAGTCCTGTTTCAAACATCATGGCCAGTCTCCGTGAGGTTTATTTAGCGCATCATGATCAGAATGCAATTAGAGGACATGGACATGGACATCATGCCCACAAACATATGCCTGCAGAGACCACAGTGGACAGATTCCGTTATGGTCAGTGAGAACAGGAGGGCCATATTACATCATTACCAGTAAGTTCAATGTGGCCTGTTTGCTAATGCCGTATAAGCCACAGAACAATCACGTTGTTGCTCGATTCCATTGTGATTAGTTGGCACGTTATTGCCATTTCCCATTATACCCAGTAAGGAACCGCATTGTCCGATTTCCAAATGCTAGTTGGCACTTAAAGGTCATATCCCAGTAAACTCAGTTCCCACAATATTCTATTTAGGGTAGTTAGGAGATTAGACTGGAGAGATTCAATTATATCCAGTAGGCAGAGATGTGTAAGATTACAATTAGCCCGGTTAACATACTAATAGCTGTTTTTCTCCCCTTTTCTAGCTGCTATTACTTCCGGCAGCCAGAAGAGGGGAGGCATTTCGCAGTGGGGGTCCTTAAGCCTGCGGTCCTTGCCCAGAAGCATGAACGTGTGAAGCACACACTCACCACACCAGACCACTTCTTGCTGAACTGTGAACCAGGTGAAGCAGATCCTGCTTGTTAAGGTGTCTGCTGACCCAAAGTTGGTTTTGCCCATGAGAGTTGTAAGTAAGCTGCAAATTAGGGATCACCTGGAATCTTTTTCCAGACTTCTGGTTTGACTTCCACTAGCAGGCTAGTCTGTTGGCTGGGATTGGGTGCCATAGGGGAGGGGGCGGAATCTACTGGCCAGCGGTTAGCTAGCAGCGATTGTTTTAGTGCTGCAGCGCTGATCTGGAAAATGGCCAGTAGCAGCGCGCAGGCTCGGGTGCGCGTACTGTACCTGCAATGTCACTTGAGAACTCTGTTGCCCAAAACTGCCATGTTCTCACCCAACACAGTTTTTATATCCAGCATCTGGTCTGGCGGCAGATAATATCAAGTGATTGATCTTGTTTCTGCTCTCGTCCTCTCCTCGCTCACTCACTCTGAAATGCTTTCCCTCTCTGCGCTTCTCCCACTCTTTCTCTCCCTAAATCCAACCTCCTAGCTCTCCTCCTTTCTGAAGAGCTGCTTGCATAGATTCTACACCACCACATCTCCCTGTCCTCCACCCCCCTATCTCTATACGCTGCACTAATCCATCATCCCCTTCATCCTAAAACCTAGGAATTCCTCCACTTCCCCAGTCCTACATCAAGCTCCACTGTCCTCCCCACTGGTTCATGTTTCTACCTCCCTTGCCTCATCTGGTCTTGTGTCTACATCCTCTCACTCCCTGTCAAGACCACTGGTCCTCCGCTCTGTAAATCAATGTTAGAAAGTTATCTAAGCATTGTTGTGCCAAAAATCCATTGTTTCCGAGACATTTTTCAGCAAAGAAATTGAAATAAAAATAAATAAATAGAAACTGCATTTACTGCAAGCAAGCCTTTTTCCAGAAAGAGAAAGACGCTCTGTCATTATTTCATATCATTTGTATAATGCAAACCTAACTAAATAAAAAAAATAAAAGACATTTATGGTTAACATGTTCAGCCTGGATTCTACACATCAAAGAAAGAATACGTTTTAAAAAGTATGTGATGGGGAGGGGAATGTATGCAGGTAATACCAGACAAAGCCCTCTGGGCCCGATTCATGGAATATTTGCCCGGTTCAAAGTGAATTTGCACTGCTGAAAAGTGACTTTGCACTGCCGACATTTGGGCCTCATTACAACCCTGGCGTTAAGGGGTTAACGGCGCCGTAAAAGGCTGCTGCGCTGTTAAACCCTTAACACCAGATTCCCACTTTAACGCCTGCTTTTTGCAGGCGTTAAAGTCCATCCTGCTAAGATACCTTGGTGCTAATTACGGCACCGTAATTTACGGTGCCGTAATTAGCGCCTTCCCCATTCCCTTTGAGCCCTATGGGCCAAAAATGGGAATGGGGAAGGGGCCATGGTGAATGGGGATTTACCGCCCAGCCAACCTTGGAATGGGGCGGTAAATCCGCCACCCACTATGGTGGAATCCGGCATGGACCATGGTGCTAATAGCACCATGGTCCAACGCCAGGGTTGTAATGAGGCCCAAACCCTCATTCATGGAACCGTGCAAAGTGTATTTGTGCAGTGCAATGTCCGAGTAAAGTGAGCGCATAGTCATTTTTGCAGTACAAAATGACTTTGCCCCGACTTTGCAGGGCAGAAATGCACTTTGCACGGTTCCATGAATCAGGGTTTGTGCGGACAGTGCAAAGTCACTTTTCGGCAGTGCAAATTCACTTTGAACCGGGAAAATATTCCATGAATCGGACCCGATATATTTATATGAATTTTGTATAGTCACTTTGTTGCATTACCACGTAAGGGACGGCAAGATAAAAAATAACACATGTTTGGTCAAGCACCGAAGCCAGAATTGGAACGTGGGTGCGCAGGTTCCAGTCCCGACACTGCAGCCACGTGGAAATGACATTCTGCTCAGTTTCAGAGCTCTGCAACAATGAAACCGACTAAGCAATGACCATTAGGAAATGACCTGTCTATTCCTGCCTCTCATTCCTCTCCACCCAACACTCTTCATGCAAAGAATGCTTTGCTGATGGGAGCTACACTGCCGCCTGTGTGTATATTAGTACCTACAGAATTCGCTACAATTGTAAAACACTGGAACTTGTTTCAAAGAGTAAATAAATAAAAACTAAAATCATAAAAGTGGAAACCTAATTTACCAAAGCTATATTCGTTGAAGAACAATCAAACACTTTCTTATAGAGGAGAAGAAACATTTTGGAATGAAATGTTTAAATGAGAAACTGTAAAATTGGGAAGCAACAGAGGTGTGCATGATTACTTTGAGGGGCTTCCTTTGGACTAGACAGGCTCAAGGGGGTCCAACTCCAGGCCTCAAGGGCATGAAGCATCTTGGTTTTTTCAGGATACGCCTCATTAATATTCATGAGATACTTTTTCATACAATGATTCTAAATATATTAAAGAATAATTCTCACGAATGTTAATGAGGGATATCCTGACAGCCTGTCAGGATTCTCTCCCTCGAGGTCTGGAGTTGGACAGCTGTGGATGGACAGCAATTCTTTCTTTTTTTATGAGAACAAATTTGGCCAAAATAACATATTTTTTAAAAAATAACAGCTCTTTAAAACACAGAGTTGTCAATCTTTTCTAAAAATCATCAAAATGATGCATATTTGAACATATATCTTAAAAATGAACTTTTTGTAAACTAACAAGAACCGGCACAAAAACTAAAAAGAAATGGAGGAAAAATGTATTTGATTTGAAATAATAAAAATATCCATCAAACAGTTGGGGGTAGGACAATGCCCTGCTCTTCCATAAAAAGTTTAAAGTTGCCTTTGTTTGTGGAAAGACAGATCTTTAACTTTTTCATTATGAGAAGAAACTGAAAATTGAACTGAAAAACAAAATGTTTTTCTGACATTTTCCTTTACTTTGTAGCAATACAAATCCCACTGTTCCGGGCACAGTTGGAAGACAAAAATCACAGGAGCTGCAGTTCCATTGGCCATCCTTTATGGTTGTCAACATTTGGAAAGATGACCACTGGGACAACACTCTTCCATTTCATGTGCTCCAACCATGGTCCAAGTGGGTTATCTAACCCTGCTTCCTGACTATATCCTCAGCATAGCTGCTTGGATAAACAGAAGAATGCATTCCCAATTCCAGCATCAGGTTCAGTAAAGTTATACATCATATAAAACCTCAGTGAACAAACAAGGCTCTGTGCAGTGTTTGCTTGATCATGGTTAGTTATATGCAGGAAATCTCACCCTTACTCCAAGGTGTGTCTCCAACTCTTCGTGCAGTAGCACCATGATAGAAAGAGGGGATGGCAGTTATAAAGTCTCCTTAATCACCTCTGAGAATGCATTGAGCATCTCAGACGCATAAACCAGATGCGCCTCTTCTTAGCCGCCTTGAGACCTCAGCTGATCTCCGATGTACGGAATCAAGCAGTGGTAATCCTGGTCCCTGAACCTCAGGTGGCATTATGTGCTCCCACACCTGAATTTAGGACTAAACTTTCGTACACCCAGTCAGTGGCCAGTGGGGTCATTTCGCTAAAATATCAGCTCTGTGGCTATGACATCACGCAACCCTTGCACTCCTAATGATGTCACAAATAAAGGGCATTACTTGGACCTTGAATCCTGACATTCGTAAAACATGTAATTTCATGTATGTTGACATCCTTAATTCAAAACCTTCAAAAGTTGAGGCTGTATATTACAAAACAGTGATTGCAGTCAACCATGGTGAGGAGAACATAGGTGACTACTGACAGCCACCAATAGCTCCCGGCTCCTCAAATGATATCTGTGTATCTCCACCATGGCTCTTCAGCAACAATACACAACAGTGATTATAGTAACACCAATCACAGAACCATACCTACAATGCAGTAGAAGCACAAGTGCTGCACATCAACAATCCCCAGATATGCCTCTCGCTGCCACGCCATCAAGCATCATGCTAAAGATAGCAGGCGAAACAGTCACTCTCTGACCTGTGAGGACCCTGTAGGGATGCACTTGTAGCGTCCCAGTCAGGCAAAAAGGTTTAGGCTGACATAAACATATTCGTATGTGCCACAGGATGAGCAGGTTGAGTTTTGCATGGCAGAAGGAGCACACATCACGTGTTGTTAGTTTTGACACATAATAGATACCCACTTATAGCAACACAGAAAGAGCAATAAATATATCAATGTTGCGGTTGAAGAGGTTACAGATAGGGCTCTGTTGTAGGCCCTGTGCTTAGAGGTAGTACACAGAGTTTTGTTTTTCAGTGCATTGCGAGGAGATAGCTGAAGTAGGCGGAATCCCTTTTCCGTCCCCCAAGAGAGAAGACACGGTCAGAGGTACCCACAGTGCACCGATAAACGCTAATTTTATCCAGCTGCAAAGCCTGACCATGGTGAGAACGGAATGTGAGCTGTGGGGAGGGAAGGTAGGGATGCACCCTTTCAAGGACAAATTCATGAGAATAGGGCACAAGGCTTTGTGATGCCTTGCGAAGATTTGAAGTACAAGTACACGCATACCCAAAGCAAATACATTCCTAAAATTGAGACTCATGAATGGTGCACTGGTCATGTCATTAGTGGGCACCTGGGACTTGAAGGAGATAAGGGGCAGCCCTGTCTGGAACGTTCCATGATTTTGGATAGGTAGGAGTAGAGGTGATGGCAGTAAATTTGGAAAAAGGTTGGGGTGCAGCTTGTGTGCACTGCGGTGTCAAGTATGATGAGAAGGTCCATTGTTTTGTCAATGTAGAGTTTGCCTCGCCAGTCTTACTTTGAACTTTTCTGGGTCGGAGGGGTGCACATCACATGATGGTCACGATTTATTAGTGTATTAGTGTACCTGTCGGCCAATCATGTACCTAGATTCAATTGTGATAATGTAGTGGGCCACGTGAATAGTGTAATGGGTTTAGAAAAGGTGTGGCAAATCGGTCCAGGGAATATAGGGTGGTATTAGCACGTTCTATAGGTGCGAGCCAATGTGGATGGTGGGATGACATTGTAACTTATATATGCTAATATATGGTTTCCACTATTTAACCTGTAACTTCTTGGGGCATGACAAGCTTCATGTCAGTTCGGGACTATGGCACTGTCTGAGACCGTTTGCATATAATAAACCTTGTTTTCCCTTGCAAAAAAATGCAGAGGGTCTTTGGCCTCTTGGATCATTTTTATCATACTGGGTTTGGGTCACAACTTTTTTAAACAAAATTGGTGACTCCAACGTTGTCCCAGCACTGTGAGGTTGGGGGTGTCCCAGCCACGCATCCTGGATTGCGGCACCCATCTGCATTGACCAGTCCCCCATGCATGACTTGAAGAGGTTGGCAGGCGCTCTGTTGCCAGAAGGCCTGCCGCCCTTTGAAACCGTTTGCTGCACCCAGTTGTGAAGGCAAATTGACGGCGACCACTTATCAGAGGTGCTCGGAAGAACGCATAGATGTAAGGGCACCTTTGCAGGAGAAAAGAAGGAGAGGAGAGTGCATGTGGAGTGAGTTTTTGATTGTGAGTGTGTGGATTGTGAAAGACCATGTGGCAATATATATATTGTTTATATAGAGGTGGCCAGATGGATCTCCTCTGACGAGAGGAAAGGTGAAATCTCAGTAATATAGTGTGAGAAAAAGAGATACGCGAGGAAAACTGGCTCGCCCCCATTACGGGGGAAAGACAGTGAGGCAAGTACAGTAAAGATATAGGGGTCATTACAAGGTTGGCAGTAAGGGGTTAGCGGCACCGGTAAAGATGCCGGTGCCGTTAACCCCTTACCGCCGCATTATGAGGTCCTTTAGCGGCTCCCGCTAAGGGCTGGTTTTACCAGGCGCCCTTAGTGGGAGCCGCTAAAGGACCAGCATGCTAACAATGGGACCGTTGTTAACAGGCCCATTGTTAGCATGGTCCCCTATGGGGGCTCGAATGGGAATGGGGATGGGTTCCCTGAATGGGGAAATACTGGGTCCTCCAAGGTTGGAATGGCCCGGTAATTCCCCATTCAGGGGGTAGCCATGGCGCTAATAGCGCCATGGCTACCTTCAACCTTGTAATGACCCCCCAAGTATACGGAGGACCTTGGAGTGCGAGGAGAGGAAATTCCTTCGGCCTTAGGCAAGGGGACAGAGGAAGGGTATTAACCATTGTGTAGCTAAGTGTGATTTTGTTGTGCAGGTTCATTATTAATATCATCGCAGAATACATTCAGCAGGCTCTGCAGGGTTGATTATTGTTCTTGCGCCTATTCGTAGCAAAGTCATAAAACTGGAAACCAGTAAAAATGTTTGGTTTAATGACAGTATTATTGAACTCAGGAAAGCGAGGAGACAAGTAGAAAGAGCTTGGCGCATAAAGCCAGGCGTCAAATTGTTGAGAATCTATAGAACGTCAGTTAAAAAACAAAGAAAGCTATTCTCACAGAAAAGCAGCTCACCAGAGAATCCCCAATGCCAAATTCTGACCCAGAGAGCTTTTTTGCCATTTTGAAGGAATTTGAAGGGAGAACAGTATCAAAAGGGCCACACTCTGTGTCAGACACTTGGTGCCTAGAATTTCAAGAGGAGCTTATGATCAAAATGAAACACAAACAGGCCATTGGATCCCATAGTATCCTAGGTAATGTGCCCACACAGGAAATGCCTGCACCCTCTGATAATATGGGGACTTGTGCTAAACTGACACTTTTTTCTTTTGTCAGGTCTCGGAAGAGGAGACACTATTATCACTGACCTTACAGAGACCCTTCAGGAAGCATGGGTATTGCCATTGCTTAAAAAAGTCAGTATAGCCAAATCACAAGTATGAAAATGCTGGATAGATTAGCTGGATAGATTATCTTATAATAATAATAATGTAAAGGGCTCGTGGTTGAGACACAATTCTGCCCAGGAGGGATCTATAATCAAAAACACAGTGAACAGGGTCACTCCTAGCCATTCAAACACCCCAATGGTCTACCATGTAGTATAAAAAGACACACCTTCAGAATAGCTGCAAATGTATATAATCGAAGGACGGGACTTATTGGTCTAATTGTACACAAGACACAGAACATTCCAATGAACAGCAGACATGCGAGAAATGCATGATGCTGAAGCACATAAGTCTTCGAGACACATGGGACTCGGATTTCAATACAAACATGCTAGTGAATACATTGCCTACTGCTATGTTAAAACACAACAGGGGTAAAAACATACAGTACATAAACATAACACAATGTTGAGAAGTTACAGATGCAGTGCTAATGAACACTGTAATTGAAATTGACAAAAGGTCTACACAGGAGTGTTTCGGCCCTAACAGGTTGCAGTATAAGCCTTTCTTGAGCGGGCCTTCATCAGGACGGATGAACTCAAAGGTGGCGTGTTCTATGTGTGTATAGACGCATCGGTGCAACAACTCAGCACGGTTTCAGAAAGAGTGGGGCACCCGTAAAATATCAGGTGATCTCTTAGGAAACTCCATAGTTTCAATTGAAGAGGTCCAATCTGTGCGCGCCACAGTGTGCCTTTAAAATGAGGAATTGAAAAAAGTGGCTCAATGTTGTTCTAGCGCCTCGTATGCCGCGGGTTGAATGGCACCCTGTCTGTTCAGTAGACTGAGGCTCTCGGTGGGGAAACAGGCTAGCCGTCCTGCATTAGTCCCCTTCTTGCAAGGGTCGTGGTCCCTCAGCGTAAAGTTGTTTATGGATGCTGCGGAAAACCACACCGTTTAGATCAGGCGTCCTGGAGAGTTGCACGTGTTGATTGTGTTCTCCATGAACAGATCCCCCAAGCGTGACTATCTGAGAAATTGTGCATCGCTCTGCTGCCGGAAACCTTCCAGTCTAAAACTGCTGCGCAGCGGAGAGATTCACAACGCCTCAGATAGTCACACCTGGGGGATCTGTTCATGGACAACACAATCAACACGTGCAACTCTCCAGGTCTTCCACTATATATCCTGTATCTCCTTGGGGTATGACCAGCTCCGTGTCAGTTTTGTTCTACCGGACCATCTGAGACCTTTTGCATTTAAGAAACTTTGTTTTCCCTTGTAAAGTGGTGCAGTGGTTCTTTGGCATCTTAGAATATTTTTATTGTACAGGTTTTGGGTCACATCTTTCTTTACAACCCCTAGGCTTGGACATCCCCAACCCACTGTACCCCAGAATGTAATTCCAATTGAACTTCAGCTAACCAAAGTCAAATCCCCAATATTGTATTGTAGTAGTCATCATATAGCACCTTTTCCCATTTGCATGGCATCAAAGCTCATTGTGGTAGGAATGCCGGTCGGGGACTGAAGTCTATGTATGGGAAAGTTCTCAGAGGAGGTTTAAGATACCTGTGTGCATTTAGCCATGATTAGGACTTAGAGGGGCTGGCTAGGCTCCAGCAAGCAACCCAAGAGGTCAGGCATGTGGACGGGTGCTGAGGGAGGTCACGACAGAGGGCTAGTGCAGGAGACTCGATATGTACTGAGTTAGACTGAAAGTAGGTTGTTGCTGTATTCTAATGTCAGATGTGTTTCAGTGCAAAGTGGTTATGTTTGTTTGTTTGTTTATTCATTTGGTAATGCGCACCAAACCCTTAGGTAGCTGGGCGCAACAGTTACGAGGATACTTGAAGCTTAGTTACACAATACAGAAAGGTACATACATCATAGAACAAATTGCATATTTACAGTTAGAGAATGTACAGTTTGGTTGGGTATGGAAAATATATATATACATAAGTGTGTTTGTACAAAGGTAGGTCAGAAGTCCAGTTGTGTTTAGTTGTCGTTAGTTCTCAGCCAGGTCTGCAGATTACGCCTGAAGCTAGAGTAGAGTTGTTCCAATCGTATGTGGGAGGGCAGAGCATTCCAGGCAAGGGCGGCTTTGACCGGGAAGCTAGGTCAGGCTGCCTTGGCGGGTCTAAATCTAGGAATTTCTAGGCAGAGGTGGTTGGACGCTCTGTGTGGTGTACTGGGGTTCTTCTGGTCAGTCTGGCAGAGAGATAAGAGGGAGCAGCTTTATTAAGACATTTGAAGGAGAGGGATGCCATTTTGAGAAGTATCCTGTCACTAATTTTTAGCCAGTGCTGGTCTCTTCTATGGTTGGAGATGCATTCTCGTTGTGGTATCAGCTCTCAATGCATTATTTTGTAGTATTGGGATTTTATTGATGATACTTTTATAAGCACCGGCATACAAGGCATTACAGTAGTCTAATTTAGACATTATTAATGCATTGCCAAGTGTAATACAGCTGGATTTGGATAGAAAGGGTCTACAGGCCCTAATTAATGTAAGTATAGGCTGTAGATGAGGCCATGGAGCTAACTTTTTTTTTAGTGTGAGTGTGGAATCCAAGTAGAAACCTAGTGTTTTTACTTGAGTGATGACTTTGATAGTGTTGCCCTCTATAGTAAAAGCAGCGTAGTTGGGGCTAAGTTTTTTGAAGTTGGAACCAGAGCCCAGGATCAAGATCTCAGTTTTGTCATCATTCAGGCAGAGTCCATGTGAGGCCATCCATGCCTGAATGATGAGGTATATCCTGTTTACCAAAGCTGAGTCTTCAACAAAGTTGCCCAAGAGGTGAATGAGGATCTGTGTATCGTCAGCATAATTGGTATATGTAACGCCTAGTCGGTCAAGTTTGTCAAAGAGGGGATGGTAAAAATGTTATACATTGTCGGTGAGACGCATGAGCCTTGTGGAACACCACAAGTGATGTGGATTTGGTTTGCTGAGGCTGATGGGGAGAACACTCGCATTGTATGGTTAGCTAGGAAGGATTGAACCCAGGCTATGGCATCACTCGAGAAGTGTGCAGCTGATGAAAGGTGTTCGCATAATACTGCATGATCCACCAAATCAAAGGCTGCTGAGAGGTCGAGGACGAGTAGCATAGCTGTTTTCCCTTCATCCTTCCACTCGTTTTTTGTTTTAAGGTCAATTAATGCTGTTTCAGTCCCATGTTGTGGTCTGAATCCAGATTGGCGAGATCCTGGTAAGTGGTTTGCCTCCAGTAGTTTTGAATTTGGAGGTAGGCTAGTATTTCAATGATTTTGAGTAAGAAAGGAACCATTGTTATGGGTCTAACGTTAGTGGCAATGGAAGGGTCTAGTGTCTGTATTTTAAGGAGTGGTAGTACCCACGGTTCTTTGAGGTTGATCGGGACGGTATTGGAGTTAAAGGAGGCATTAATTAGTTTGGAGATAAAAGGTGCTAGCTCTCTAGCTGCGTCCTTCATTATTTGAGCTGGGCAGCTGTCACCCTGGCAGTTGGAGGGTTTCAGGGAAAGTATAACCTTTTCAGTGTCCGATATGGAGATATTATTAAATCTGAATGTTGAGTTCATGATTGAGGTGGTGACAGGAGGGATGGGGTGCGTCTCAGTGGAGCGCAAGGAAGCTTTTTTGGCAGATATTTTAGCCTGCAGCATGGCTAGTTTTTGGATGCTAGTGCCCCATTGTTTATCTTTCGGGCTGTTGTCTGTGTGTGGAATGGGGTTTTCCATTTTGCGGAGGATTGTGAAAAGCTCCCTAGTGTTGGGATTGGAATTGGCTTTGGAGATTCTTTCATTAAATGTGCTTCTTTTGGTAAGGATGATTTCTTTTTTATACATATTGGAGAAGTTGGTTGAAGTAGATTTATTTTCGACTGTGGGGGAGTGTCTCCAGATGGCTTGGAGTTTCCTCTTTTGGAGTCTCAGTTCTTTAAGCTGGGGCGTGAACCATGTATTGAGGTGAGACTTTTGTTTACTTTTGCAGAGTTTGGTAGGTGCAATGATGTCAAGGGCTTTTGTCATGGTATTGTTAAAGGTGGCTACTAACATATTGGGGTCAGTGTTGTTGAGGAGCGAGGAGAGAGAGGGTAAGAGGAGGGGAAGTAGTCTTTCTACAGTGATATCTGTTTTTCTTCTAGTAGGGAGGGGTGGTATCATCTCGATAATTTTCTGTTTGCATGGTTCTATATCATCTCGATAATTTTCTGTTTGCGTGGTTCTATAATAGTTGAAAAGTTGATTAAATAGTTGATTAAATAGTGGTCGGTCCAAGATTGAGGGGTTATTTTAGTGATAGTGGTAGCGCAGTTTAGATTGGCTACCCAGTCTAATGTGAGTCCTTTAATGTGAGTGGGGGAGAGGACTGTTTGGGTGAGGCCGTGATCAGTCAAGATGGTTTCGATCGATTGTGCATGTTTATCCTTAGGGTTGTTGAATCCCAGATTGAAATCTCCCATGAGTAGGAGTTGTGAGGTGTCCTTGATGTTGTTGGTAAGGAGGCTGGATAGGTCTTCTTCGAAGGAGCTTATAGTACCAGGGGGTCGATAAACAAGGAAGATGGTGAGCGTGCTGTTGTTGCAGATAGGGATTTTGGCTGAAAGTATCTCGCAGGATTTGAGTTCACAAGGTGTGCTTAGCCTTAATGCTAGTTTGGTTTTGGCTATGATGGCCAGGCCACTGCCTCTAGCGTTTGTTCTGTCCACTCTAAGTATTTGGTAACCCTCTGGTATGGCTAGCATAAGGGCAGGGCCTGCTGCGTCATAGAGCCAGGATTCGGTCACAGCTAAAATATCTAGATCGTCCGTAGAAAGTATATCTACTGTTTCTACAGCATGTGCCATGAGGGATCTGGCATTTATGATGGATCCTGTAATAGTTGTTAATTTGTGCTGCTCAAGAGTGGAGCGTGGTCTATGTTTAGGGAGGTTGGTTTTGGCGTGGGTTTTGTGTGCCGTTTCTAAAGGTGCTGTAGGTAGATGGGAACGGAAGGTTCTGGTATTTTGTTGTCTATCCGAGTCTTGGAAGCTGAGGATGTTAGCCTTAGGTTCGTAGATCCGGGGCAGTCTTGCTCCAAGTCTGACATTTCTTTCCTGCAGAGGGCATGGTACAATATAGGCCATTGTTATTACAGCACAAAAAGGTATTACTTTTGTAAGCATGAACTGCGTCTTAGTGGTGGCCATGGTTTGGTTAGGCAATAAGGACAATTAGAGCCTTAGGGTAGTACAGTCCGAAATAGTCAAGGCAGTATCGGATGGGCAGATGCTACTAAAGGCAATGCTAGTTGGTGAGGTAGGTCGTTTGACTTGGCACAGTAGTCTGAGTAAGCTAAGTGTCACTGGTCAAAATATGCAAACAGCGAAAAATGTGTACAATGCAGAGAAGCCGTCTAGGTTCACAAGGTATCACTAGTCAAAATATTCAAAGAGCAAAAAATGGGTGCAATGCAGAGAAGCGATTTAGGTTCACAAGGTATCACTAGTCAAAAAATTCAAACAGCAGAGATGGGATCAGGGTCCAAGTACGATCAGTGTCAAAGGTCAGTATATGTGATAATCAAGATGGGGGCTAATACGTACCAGGTTCAACTTGTAAGCAAACTAAATGCAGTGACAGCTTGTTGTTTAGAGCGATCTAAGCCAGTTAGGTTAAAGACGTGGGCTAGTAAATTTGCAGTGCTGAGGGGCAGCAATAGTGAACGTATGTCACAAAGGCAGATAAATTAATAAGGGGTGCGATACCCAAGGCAGAAGACTAGTGGAACAGGCATATTACGTGGCGGTAGCACCGAGAATAATGAGATCACAAATGAAGTTTAATCTAAAGGGACTAAGCAGTGAGTGGTAAGGCATGGGGGTGGATATAATTGCGAACTAATTATGCAGTAGAGCACAATCATATTATGCAGCCAGCTTGGCAAACTCAAGAGATGTTAGGTACAGTGCTAATATACAGAATTACGGATGGTGCCACAGCGTGCGTGGGGAGTATTGTCCCGTGGATGTGACAATTAGGGGAAGGCTTGCGCGTCCCAACGGGGAGAGGTGCAATGTGTTTCTGCACAGGGCATGTCTGGCAGTTCGGTAAGACTCACCATGTGTAGTTCTGTATTCCTGGAGGTCTTGGAGCCTTGCAACTTGTAGTATTGGGGGACTGATGAAGCGCCAGAAGGGAGGGTAAGTATTATGAGGCGAGCTAGTTGAGCAGCATGTTGTCGCCTAACGACGGCTGCGCTCGGTCAGCTCATTCAGGAACCAAGCCTTCTCTCGAGGGCCGGCTTTTGCCTGTCAGCAATCCCATTGGCTACTTGGTTCAGGCCCAGAGGGGCGGGGCCATTTTGGAGTGGCTTGAAGCCTCGTGGCTTGTAATGGAGAAAATAGCAGCTGATAGCAGAAAAAGGGGGGTTGGATCCTTCATTCTGGAAGATGGCTGGGGAGATCCTTTGTGACTTCCCAGACGCCGTGCAAAAATGATATTGGTGCAGATTTTGGCAATGTTTCTAGGCACCCGCGAGGGGCTGGGTGCAAGTGGATTAAGCAGCCCTCCCTTACCTTCACATCCAGGCAGGATGAAGGTGTTTAGGGTAGCTTCTGAACCCAAGGGAAGAGGGCCAGAGCTCCTGCTCTGGTGGCGACGTCCTGCAGCTGGAGGTGATCAGCTACACTGAATTTGTCATAGTCACAGCGACATTCTAAAGTGTGTGGATGGAGAGCCGTGCCTGAGGCAGATGTACCCCGAGGTAGTGCATTTATACATACCTCCAGCTCAGATGGAGCGTTTCTTTGATGTCTTTGTGTCATCCGATCATCTGTGGGCAAGAGAAAGCAGCCAGCTACCTTTGTAGCCTTTTAAAGATGATATGGGCAGGCTACTCTCAAGTCTCCTAAGTGCAATAGACTGGCTGTCCTAGAACATCTTCTAGGTGGGGCAGACAGGCTACCATAGAAACTAGGATAATGGGATTCTCTAAGTGCAATTAGACAGGTTACCTTTATAGTCTTACCTCATATCTTCCAAGTTCTACTTAACGCTAACCAAAGGAGTCTACTAAGTGCGATATCAAGGACACCTGCATATAAGCACTGTGCATTACAATGGCTTATCTAAGAAGTTATATGTGCTATTGAGTGTTACCAACATATATCTTCGGGTGTCATGGGTGGGCTAAACATAATAGGCTTAAATGCTCTAAGTGTAACACATGTGTAAACCAGCCCGTGCTTTCTTCTAGTTGCAGCTCCAGGATATTCATATATCTAGGAACAACCCCATGGCTGTCCTTAAAGGTATTGTAAGCGTATAGTAACATCAAAAAACTGTCAGGTCCAGTAGCAAGGTTCCGGAGCAGTGACAAGCTATCCTGACAGATCTTTAAGCACTGAAGGGGTAATCCTAATACATCTTCTTGGTGCAAATAACTTCAGACCCATTGTGCCGTTTCTCCCTATGATCTTCAGTGTGTTGGGGACTTCATCATAAACAACTACGTTAATCTAAGTGCACCACATTTCCTACCCCCAAAAATTAATCTACATGCGTCATGATTCCTTCCCTCAAAAATCCATCTAACTAGGTGCACCACATTTCCTACCCCCAGCAATCCATCTAGCATTTAGAGCGCTTTTTGGCAATCCCCTTAGATGTTTGACATGAAAAGGGTTACTAGGATGAATGCTCTAGGTGAGCAGCCAAGGCGGGTGTAAGGAGGGGGCGCCTGTACCTATTTTGTATCCTAATCGGCTGTCCTGAAACCTTTCATTTGTAACATACAAGCTATCATCACATTTTTAGGTGTTGTATACCCGTAACCTGGGTACACAAATCGGAGTGAAGGTGGCCCATAGGGCCGACACATGATCGTGTGCAAAGAGTGGTGTGGGGGGTGAGTTCGGATGGAGGGCCTCCGCAACAATGCCCAGCATCTGCCTATGGGTTTGTATATGAGTGGTTGACAGTGATTGATGTGTGTAAAGGCGGGACACTGCGACAACAGCCGGCATCCGCTACAAACGTGACTAGTTGGTATTTCGCTGGAAGTGATGCTGGTGCTGGAAAACAAGTCTATGGTGATGGAAATGAAATGGGGAATAGGATTTCAGGTTATGTTTGGGAATAGCCATGTTTTGAGGGTCTTTCTGAACGAGAGGAGGTTATGAATGCGGCAGATGTGGAGAGGAAGCAAGTTCTAGATGGCAGGGGATTGGATGGAGAAAGAGGATCCTCCCAATCTGGTGGAGTTGTAATGGGTATAACAAGGAGAAGAGCAGAGCCAGATCTGAGGTTGCTGGTGGTTTGATATAGTATGAGTTTATCCTGGAGGAATTTGGGTCCAGTGTTGTGTGTGGAGGACACAGTGAGTGTTGCTTATGGCTTTGAAGGTATTTGTAAACTGGAGCTAGGGAGTTAGGGAGTTAGGGAGCCAGTGTAGGACTCTGAGTGCGGGGCTGATATGTTTTCTAGGTGAGAGGCCAATAAAGAGACGGGCATCAGCGTTTTGGATTCTTTGGAGTTTCCTGAGCTGGAATGCTGGGGTACCGAGATAAACGCAGTTTGCATAATCTATGCAGGGAAGGATGATGGCAGGGATAGCAGAGATTCGGTGTGGGTAGGTGAGGTAAGGGAAGATTCACCCGAGCATGCGTAGATGCAAGAAGCAGGTTCTGGACAAAGGATTGATGTGTTGGGAGAGGGAAAGATTTGAGTCTAGTGTGTATCCAAGATTTTTCACAGAAGTGGATGTTGCCAGGTGAGAGGCTGGGGGTTGTCCTGGGGAGTGAGGCCAGGGGATTGATTGGGAAGGAGAGGGGTTTTGCCGCAAAATAGGATTTATGCTTTTCTGCTTTGCCAGGGTTGAGTGGCAGGTCCCAGGTTAGGTAGATGTACTTTGTAAATGAAATTAGATTATAGATTTAAATAATGTTATTTTAATATGATTTTGGGTTGTTGATCTTAACTTCTGTTCATCAGAGTGCTAACTCCCCATACCAACATGGTGGCAGTAGTGCTGATTGGAAGTTTCATGAACCTCTGACCTTCCATACAATTCTAAACTGCCTTTCATTGTTCACCTTCAAGAAGGAAGGTCCTGTTTTGATTAAGTTCCTGCTTCAAGGCCTTTTGATGATATTCTGGTGAAGTTTACAGAGTTTAATATTGTTTCTTGAGAAGCTAGTCAACGTGGGACAAACTCGGCTGATAAGTTGGTGGGAGCGTCGCTTTTTCTCAAGCTGGAGAAAAGCTGCTTTATTTTTATCTTTCTATTCATGTTAGGTATTTATTTAGTTTAGGTAATTAGATTCAAGAATCTGCTTGGCGTTTTATTGCTCAGTTTAATGACATTGCTTGAAGCTCCGATGTTTGTACTTGAGGAGGAAGCGTTTATAATTTGCACTGCGCAGTTCTTTTCGATCTGTGCTTCAGAACTAGAAGTGTCCATGTGTTTATTTTTCGCATCTCGTATCTGTACTGATTTCAGGCCTATCAGTTTCAGAACGTACGTGTGAGAGAAGATTGCTTATGAAAACCTCTGTCAAAGCTTTTGATGTAATTTCATTTGAGTTCGTAAGGAGTGTTAAGTGATCAGTTTTTCGATCTCCACGCATGCGCGCTGTGAGATAAGGCAGCACCTGAACTCAATTTCTGTGCGCATGTGACAAGTAAAACATCTGATTTCTTTAGCATTGCGCATGTGCTCCAAAGGTTAAACAGCATCTGAACTCATTTACAGTGCGCATGTGAAAAGTTTAAATAGCATCTGAACTCTTAAACTGTGCATTTGTTTACAAAAGTTGAAGCAACATCTGAACTGAAATACAAAGTTTGAGAAAGGATGTAATGCATTTGAATGAATGAACACTCTAAGGTGAACTCCTGCTTTATTTTAAAAGGTCTCATATGTTTGAACTCATTATTTTGAGCAATATTGCTAAGGAGCAAAGTTAATTCTTAAATTCACTTTGGCTTTCAAGATAAGAATCTCAATGGGTCATTGTGAAAAAGAAGCTAAATAATCTCCAATGTTATTACGGAGATTGGACAGGTATGGGTTTAGATATTGAAGTATTTGATAATTAGAATTTGAGTAAATAAAATTAATGTTTTAATTAATAAACATTAATGTCTCCTTCTACAGATTGCAGCCCACCAGAAGTCTGTCATTTGTTATTTTCCCCAATCCCCCTTTTCCCTTGGGAGTGTTAGTTCTTCAACTGGGTTTAAGGCAGTTGTTGATCAAACGTTCTTGAGGGATCTGTGGGGCTCAGCATCTCCTGCAGGCGCCTATACCAGGACCGGACATTGAAAAGGAGGGGGCTGGTTGCCATCCAGTTGTTGATATCAGAGAGGCAGGAGGAGAGGTCCAGGTGGGAGCAGAGGCTGCTGATTTTTAGATCTTGAGGATGATGTGGGTGTTGTCTGCGTAGTTGTAACAGATCAGGGTATGTGATTGGTTGAGTGCAGGTCTTAGGTAGATATCGAAGAGGAGGAGAGACAGGGACGCTCTCTGTGGAACCACTTTCGGCACTGGGCAAAAGAGGGAGGAGAAAAGGGGCAGGAGCATAGTCTGTGAGCAATTTGAGATGAAGGAGGAGATCCATGTTAGAGCAGAGTTCTTTTTGTGTTGAGTCAAGAAGGTTTTTGGATTATGTGAAGAGGCAGAGCTTTTTATATGCTGTGCGGTCAAGGTGTTCAGTGGGTCGATCAAAGGTTTTTCCAGGTGAGATTTGATATAGGAGGTTTTCAAGGCTTCCGGGAAGATTCATGAGGAGAGGGACTGGTTAAGGATTGACTGTGAAATGCAGCCTGCACAGGTTGCTGTTAGGATACTCTTGAGCAGAGCGGGGTATCAAGGGTCTCCAGGAGAGCCTGACTGATGACGTTGCACTAGGAGTGTGAGGAACTCCTGGTATTAGATGGGGAGAAAGATAAGAAGACTGGCATACAGAAAGGGGTGGGTCTGGGGTCAGGTCGAGAGTGGGGAGGGGTACATGTCATTGTGCTATTATAAAAAGAATGGCACAGTGTCTATCAATAAGGATATTGTGAAAGTGTTTGGACTGGGCGTCGTATAGAGATTTGGGGGAGGGGTTGAGCAACCTGGCACCTTGAATTCTGTGATGATCATGTGCAGTTCCTTCCTTGGGTTGCGGAAGTTCAGGATTTCGTTGGCTTTCCTTATTTCTGACCTGTAGGCTCTTGTCAGTATTGCAAGAGATTATTTATTTTGAGGTGTGGGGTTAGCTCATCAAGTACGCTCAAGTCGGTGCTGGAGAGTTTTGATAGATTTGAGGTAGCTTGTGTACCATTTGGGACTGGTGCCTAGTCTCTGAGAGGTACGTTTCATAGGAGTGAGGGTGATGTGGGCACTGGAGAGCCAGTGATCGAAGAGTTCAATGTTGGGGATGACCTTTCTGGAGTGAGAGTGCTGGAAGGGAGTTGAGGAGGGAATTGGCTAAATACGGGTTAATGCTGGCTTTATTCCAGAGAGGGGTGTGGGAGGGAGTGGTTGGAGAGGGCAGGCTGGTGATCCATGAGAGGGGGGTCAGGAAGGAGAAGAAGATTGTGGAGTGATCTATCCAGATTAGCAAGTGGGGGGATAAAAGTTTAATGGCCCTGAATACTGCATCGAGGATGAGGCCTGCGCTATGGGTGGGCGGGCGGATAGGAGTTGTGCCAAGTGGAGGGCTTCTAGGTTACCAATCCTGTAACACTTGCCTAACTTGCCCTCCAACAGATCTAACTAAACCCTTGTGAGATGGCTATACCTAGATTGTGCTGGTGGGCCGATTATCTTGGGTGAGGGGATACGTCAAGAAACTGGCCCTATCACTATTCCATTACAGTCACTATATATTCTTAAAACCACATGTTATAGGTATGTGTTGTTTGCTTAGCAAATGAAATCTATTCCACTTTATTCTTTATCTTTGCTTTGCAATTACAAACAATAAAACATCATAAATGCCTGAATCTGCTCTCATCGGTTAATAGACCAAGTTTTGTTGGTGTTCCAACTGAACATTGCTGAATAATGTAATTCTAGTTCTTACTTTATGTTACTAGAAGGAACACAATGGGCCAAGATAGTAAAACAATGTTTAGGGAGATGAAACAAGAGGTGTTAAATGCAGTTGCATACAGTATCTACAGCCTTGGTTTTTCCTTAGATGCCCTTGGTTTTATCCTGGCTTTCCAGTTGTAGACTCCCCTGAGGAATCTGGGAGTAAATGGCTGGAAATGAAATCTGCCTATTGGGGTCAGTGTAGAAGCTCAAAGTCCTCTTACTTTTTTCATGAGGACTTCTATTGATGAGATGTAAAGGATGAACAAGCAGATTATTTAACAAGGCCTCAGCCAGTTACAAGGTTATATGTTGGCCGCTCCAACCTCATGTTTCTTCATCCAGAAAGATACCACTGGTTAAATAAAGTTGTCATGCAACGGTACAATGAAACAGAAACCACTAACCTGGTCAGATGGCAGTATCCTAGTGGCAAGGAAAATCTCCCTGAAAGCCTTACAGCCCTCTGCCTAATGGGTACTAGGACGTAGGGAGGCAAAACCCCCAGGGAACCCCTGTGGGAAAGAAAACCCTGTTCAGGAATAGAGTGTGATGTACCTCTGTGGCTCTGCTCTCTTCGGAACTTTAGGACTGGTCTCGGTACATGTGTTGACAGAAGATTCCCTCACGGAAGTCTGAGAGAAAAAAGCAGAAAGCGAAGTAGACAGAAAATAGAGGTCTACCTGTGAACTGTAGTAAGAAGAATCTCTCACATATAACAGGAAGAACTGTCAGTTCATATGAGGGGTCTTGGACTTCTTGCCACATTCTGTACCAAGGGAAAGGTAAGATGTAAGATGTAAGGATTATACCAGAGTCTCTATGGAGTAGGAATGGTAAGTGTCTTGGTTAACCTATGTCTTGCAGATTATAGCTGCCAGGAAGAATCCGCCAGTCAGTGTATAGGAACTGTAAGCCGGGAGTATCTGAAAGAGACAGGGTTCGGGAACAGTGATTCCCAAAGCCAACGATAAGTATTGACAACCTGGCAAGTATAACGTTAATACTTTGTTCGATGTATGAAATTCCTACCTGGAGGTATTAGAGGGTAAAACTAACGAGCTCAGTAGTCCCCTTACTGTATTCTGGGGAAATCACAAACAATGTTATATAATCCCAGACAACATATCCATATTGAATACAACCTGTCTGTAAAGACTTTGCTACATTATACAATACATAGGTGTATTCATAAGAATCAAATCTCTATATATATGTTTCTAAACAACATATGCAATTCAGTTTTAACATTCCCACTCATCAGTCAGTGTGTATTGAAGATTTGCAAAAGCAATTAGCAACTCACTTTACTTTACTTTTTGTTCAATGTTACGTTACTTAAGGCACTTTATATTCTCCTATAACAAATACAAGATACAAATATTACTATCATAGAAAGGGTTTACAAAGAAAATCAACTTCACATACACATTTTCAACAGTTTCTTTTACAGCAGACCGAATATTGATTTGTTTATAATTCACATAAGAATGTGAAATTGTGGTTTTCTGAAAATGTGGTAACTATCCCGCTGAACTTCACTTCACAGTGTGTTTAACTAACACAGGATCTAACTAAGAAAGGGCACTCTCCCCTATGTGCAATGTCATTAGCAAGATTTTAATTGACATTTTATATTGCATGTTTTTCCTGGGAATGGGAGTGGTTCAGCCAAGCTCCCATACTTACACTCCACTATACTGGTATCTCTTTTTTAAAATTACTGTCTTTACAGGTCAAAATGTTTTAATCCACTGTAAACCTTTGGATTGTTGTAAACCAGTCCACAGCTTCAGTCTCTGACTACACCTGTGAAAACACAGGGTTTCATTTACTTCGCTTTGGTTAATAGACACAACATTTCCTGCAGAGAAAATACTATTACCATATTTTAAGTCAGTTCAATTTATTTTTAAATATGGGAAGAATGCAATGTAAATTTCACACTAAGATGCTAAAGTTTTCAATGTGAAATCAATTCCCCAGCAGTTCCACCCCTTCCTTTGCATGGGCATTCTTATGAAGAATTCTTGAGAACATATATCTAATTGCATTGGGGCTTTTATATTCGTTCTTTTAAGGTACATAACTAGTCTGCCCCCCTGAAAGCTTCCAGGTATCACTCCCCAATTAGCTAGCCCACCAGGCTATATTAGTCACAGCCTGAAAAAGGCATCCTTTTGAACAAGGCCTGTGGGCCCATCTCAAATAATTATAACACTTCACCACTCATCCATTTGGCTAGGGTTACCACATCTGAAGACTTCCAGATTCCCAAAGCTCTCTCTGTGGGTTTTGACTTACATAGGGTTTACATGTTTGCCACACTGTGTCATTTGGCATCATCATTTTTTATTGGTTGAGTCTATCTATTGGATCTTTCAAGAAACGGACACTCTTTGAGAACAAACCTCTTTATTTGATAGGTCCAAGATACTGTTGACATGTGACAGGGTGGTTGTGTACTATAATGTATATGTAATCCGTAATTCAGTGTCTATGTTTTTTCCCATGCTTAAAAAAACATTTTCCAAATCGCAGAGGAAGCCTACATCTTTAGAGATGTTACATGCTTTTGTGGTTCACATGGTGATAAAGTTATTAAAATTGCATGAATTTATTAAAAATGGATAGATATTCCAATGTTGGGTTCAGTCTCTTTTCGTGGTGAATGCTTTCCCAAATTCCGAACTACTTTATTCTTTTCCATATACCACTTTGTTACAAGGATGCATTGCAAAATGTAGTCTGCATGATACTATAAATTAAAGTGAAGGTAAGTTTCATTTCTTTGTTGATTCTGCATGTGAAGGTTTAATTTCTGTTATATGATTCACTTGAACAGCTGAATGGATCTCCTTGAATCTGAAGCCTTTCATTAATCATGTAACCTAATAGTGAGCCAGAGTTCTACAAGATAGAAGCTAAGTGGAGGCAGGTTATACTATTGGATGGTAGTAAAGTACATGGGGACAGTGAAGTTCAAATCCCAAGTGTATTTTGCCTTTTTTTCTGAATTTTACAATCCTTGACATGTGACTCTATTTACACATTCCTGCCTAATGGTTTTGCTTGATGAAGGAAAGGATGCCTGGTGTTTAACAGAAGACATGTGACTGCCCTGGACCTCTTGTGGCCCTTTTTGCCAAATGCAATGTAATCTTAAATCACCTAATCCTTGGATTCACTGAAGAACAAACTTATGCAAAGCCCATTTAGGAAATTGACTACTTGTGATACAGATAAATTCAATTCCTGCTTGACTTCTATATTCGAAAATACCATCACGTGTTCCTGGTGCAATTGAAACATTGAAGGAAAGTACCTGAACACTCACGCCAGAGAGAATACAACCCTCTAGGGAATAAAGGCCCAAGTCGATCTTGTAAGGATAACAAGATTTATTCCCATACAGAGATGAGCGCATCAGCAAAGGACTCGGCTGTCAAGGACGTTCTGCCAAAAAGTAGTACAATCAGAATCTTATAAAGAACAACATTGTCACCTATGGCGCAACATATACAGTAGAAACCTTCGTGGCTGGTTGGTGGGCATCTATGCATAATCTGCCTGTTCCATAAGAGATGCCAGGTCATTGGTTCCAGCCCAATATGTCCGTCTTCCATCACAGTGGTGCTGCAGTGATCCTCTTCGTCTCACGTTGAAGGTCAAAGAACAAATTAACTATACTCCTAACACATTGCTACTTTGTCATTATGTTGTGCAACTGACAGACTTTAGGACTGGCTCAAAGGAGGTTCTGGGGCACTCTGACCTTGACACACATATCTCACTCACTCACTTCTGTGCCATCTGGCACCAAGGTCTGAAGCCTCATTTTGAACTATATTTTTTCCCTCCCAGCACCTTGCAATACAAATTGCATGGTTTTTATTTCAAAGACATACAATGTCCATGCTCTTTGAACATCTAAGACTTGTTACATTTTGGGTTGATGGTCAGAGGGCACCTGTTACGATGGAATTCTAGGGTCTGAGGGCTCAGTCAGTTATATGGACTATAACTTGTGGTCGCCGGTCTACAATCGCAGACTTGTAGGGCGCATTCCTCTTGGGTAAAAAACATATCTTTGCAACACTGTTAGTACAATGAATAGGCATTTTGGCAGTTTGGGGTGGGGACTGTCCTCATGGGAGCATGGATGTACATTTCCCTTTTCTCATAATTTGAGCCTAATGCATGCACGGCTGTATTTGCCTTGCAGGCCTTGTCTATTTATTACAGTTACTAGCATCTATGCAAAAATAGTAATGTTGCTCGCGCCCTGCACTACACTATGTGGGTTGATTATATTTTATCATATTGAGGTGGGGTCCCGTTGTTGTGACGTACACCGAATCTGAATAAATTGTGACATGGCAACCTTCAATAAACGCTATGAGTTCTGCCACCTGTGCAGAATAATGCATGGGAAATCTTTTCATGACCACCCTTTTGTACTCCCCTTCCTCAAGTCGTAGCACTGCTGCCCTTGTATTTCTTTTCCCACTCTTCTGGTCAATTGTCGACGACCCGCCAAAGAAAAATATCTCACCCTCTGACAATGCGCAGTCCCTTGCTTTGGGGATGTCATCCTCCTCCCTCTCGTAAGTGGCACAGTCAGGCACTGTTAAATCATCTGTAGTAGGCATGTCTGTTACGAAGGTGGCAGTGTTCACTGTTTTGCATCTAACCACATGAATATGGGGTTTAGAAATGATAATCTCATGTGCAGAAGACCTTTGTGTAGTCAGAGTAAATGTTGACCTCTCTAGAATACCAAACAAAGAGTGTTCCACATACAATGTAACCGAGCACCCCATTACAATTCTAGAACTTTTCCCTATTGAAAAAGCAGCTTCTGCAAGAGCTTGTTCGCACACACACTGCCCTTGCATCACTGCATCCAGATTGCTGCTGTAATAGGCCAATGGCTTATAACCCATAGTGCTCTTCTGTGTCAGTACCACTGTCATGACCCGGCCATGTAAATGTGAGAATAAGTAAAATTCCTGCATGCAGTCTGGGCCTGCCAGTTTGGGTGCCGAACTAATGACTTCTTTTAAATCGTCAAACTGTTTAATCATGTTTGCCCTCCACTGTAACTTACGGTCTTTTGTTTTGTGTGCTTACGTAAGGGCTTGCAAAATTGGCCTTGTGTATGCTGCACGATCTAAGATCAATGCCCTACAGTAACTGAAAAGCCCCAAAAACATCTGCAATTCTTTAACTGAGACGGGTCTGGGGGTGGCGCATACTGATGCTGTCCTATCTGGTAGTATCTGTTTACCATTCATTGATATGAACTGCCCTAAATAGAACACCTGCTATTGGCAGTATTGTAACTTGGCCTTATCAACCTTGCACCCCCTATAGGCCAGCAATTATAGGAGCGTAATGGAATCCTTGCAGAAGTGTTGCTCACTGTCGCTACACAGTAACAAATCATCCACGTACTGGCTATCGTACTGGGCACCTGAATGTTCCCTGAAACAGCATGCAATATCCTGTTAAAAATGTGCAGGCTCTCACAGTACCCCCGAGTAAGTTCAAACCAAATCAGGCCCTGTGTAAATGTTATGAGATACCTTGATTCAGGATGGAGCGCATTGATAAAAATGCATTTTTCAAGTCCACTACAGTGTAGTATGTAGCTTCTTTAGGGATACTGCATAAAATTGTTGCAGGATTAAGAACAACTGGAAATTCTTTTTGTACCACATCATTTAGGGGGCACGAGTCCCGGATCATTCTCAGGTTGTATCACCATGTTACACAGAGATGTGGATGGCACGATAATTCCATGGTCCAGTAGGGCCTCTAGTGCATTTCCAATACCCTCCTCCATCGATAACGGATAATGTTTTACCCTAAGTAGCACCACACCTGGCTTCAATATTCTATACAACAGGGGTCACGTCTTTCAGTAATCCCATATCATGTGGTTTTCGTAGTCCACAAATGCGTAGGCACGTGTTTTAAGTCTTCGTCAAGAAATAGAGGTGGGGTTTGTACTGCCATCAAAGGGCACTGCACCCTCCGGTATTGTAAAAAATTACGTCACCAGGGATACAAATCTCTAATATTATTCCCCATCTTTATCATTGTTCTCAAACAGTCAGTAATCTGTCACTTGCTTTAATTGTACTGTCGGAACTATACAGAGCACTGTGCGCCTCTCATACCCATCCCTGTCAATTCCTAGTAGAACAACCACTTGTCAGAAACCAAATTCTGTGACAATATTGTTCCTGCCACCACCTCAGGTGACACAACTGGGTGAAAAAGGAATTCTGTGGGCACCCGTAAAAACTGGTTGGAAATCTGAGACTTAACCTCCACAAGCACAGTAATACCATAAACTAACAGTTCTGGGCCCACGATAATCCCAGGAACCACCACCTCCCTTGTCTTTGTATATATTATCCCAAGTTTGAAACAAACTATACCGCGATCAGTAAATTATATTGTCATGTTTAATTTGCTGAGCAGGTCCCTGCCCAGTAAATTGACAGGGGAACTTTTAGAATAAAGCAAGGGAGCCCGCATATCTTCTGTCCAACTTTTACGTCTAGCTCCTCAGTATATGGAACCTTGGAAAAAGCCCCAGAGAAACCCTGATTGTCAAGATATTTGCGTAATAATGGAAAATTCCCCATCCATGATGCATTATTTGGTTCCACCGGAGTCCACCATAAATATGAACTGATTGTTTACTATTTCCACCCCTGCCAAGGGTTCCTCCTCAGGGTGGGTGGTCATTGATAAGACCATATATGCTAGTTCTCGCTGTAGGCTGTCCTAATCAGGGTATATGTTCATTCCAGGGAAAGAAAAAGGGGGTTACCCCCCATTACTGCTCCACCTCCAAAGGGAGCGGTGATCCCACTCGGTACCCTATTGACTAGAGTAGCACCTCCTTGCTGCTGCTGTGGCAGGTGCTGCACCTGTATATCAGATACTTGAGGCTGCTGATTACATGTCTCGGGTTACCCCTGCAGATACCCTTGATTTTGATACCCTTGATCCTGTTGCTGATACCCTAGTCCTTGGGACTCTTGGCCCTGCTGCGGGGATCTACAACTGTAGCCCATTGCTGGCTTACTCCTGCACTCCCTTGAGAAATGCCCCCACCTTAAACAATTCCAACATTGTGATGGTCTACCTCTTCTGGGTCCAAATCTTCCTCCTCTTGCTCCCTCGATGGCCCTTCTTCCGCACTGTGGTCCTTCCTGCTGCCACTGTGGGCTGGGATACTGTTGTCCCCCACCCCACTGTTGTCCCCCTTCTGCCCAGAGTGCAGCGATGGTGGCACTCACAACTTGCTGGGGACTCTTTGTCCACCTCCACCTGTACAGGCATCAACACAGGTACCTGAACAACAACCTTTGCCAATTTCTTTTCTACCAATTTTGCTTCCTCCGCCTGACGCCTTTGAGATGTTTCCTCTCCCATTGCTTAATCATTTTGCAATGATACACTATTATGCTCTGTATCTCTGGCCATCCCTTTGCTTCAATGCCCACAATCTTATTTTACGCCTTCTGCACTTCCTTTGAGAATCCTCTCTTTATAATAAAATAGAAAAATGATATTGAATGATCCCAAGGTCCTATAGTTTCAGCTCTCCACATCTCTTGTAATTTAAGAATGAATTTAGCTGGATCCTCGTCATCACCCATTGTACACTACATCAGGGACTGTAAATCAGGGGTATTTGTGAAAGCTCTCCATAACGCACCCCATGCCTGTGCTCTAATTCTGTTAAATGATGCTCCATCATGTTCATCGTCCCCCAGATTTATACCCGGATACCCAGCTTTGACCAACACACTCCTAGCCTAGTCCCCAGTTATAGCCACCATCAAGCACTTAATATCACCCACTGCAAGGGGCACCACTGCTGATTTCTTTTCAATCATTTGCTCACTCCTGCTGTGATTTGTGGGAGAGCCTTAATCAAATCATTCTTATCCATCTGTCATGGCCACAGGGCAAGAACCACAAGTTCCACTACATAAAGGGTCCAGTTGGACCCAGTCCTGGCGCCTTTGGCTCTGCACACTTTTATTCTGGTGCACGTGCTATTTTCTCCTCTGCAAGGCCTCCACGTGCCTCCAAGTCGGGCATGGCCATAGGAATGCATTGGGCTGCACGTGCAGCATCTTCTGGGAGTGGCATGGTAGGGCCACAAGTCAGAACAAATGGGTGTGGCCGGGACCAGGCTTTTTAAGCTTGCCCCCGCCAACATGCAAGCGCTTCTTGTTAGTCTGCTTATAGCAGCATAATGCTCCCCGCTGCCTGGCGCGAATCTAACCTGATTCCAGCAATAACCATCGCCTGAAGCACATCTTACCTGATTCCAGCAATAATCATTGCCTGAAGAGCATTTTACCTGATTCCAGCAGCAACCGCAGTTGGAGCACCTCCATACCTGATTCCAGCAGCAAAAGCAGTCGGAGCGCATCCTTACCTGATTCCAGCAGCAACCGCAGTCGGAGCGCATACTTATCTGATCCCAACTTCCAGCCTCAACACTTACTCAAGAGTCCATCTTCAGCCAGCATCATCGCAGATTGACCCGCCGTCAGATCTTCGGATCTTATAAATATGCAACTAAGACAAAAAAAACAATTACGCAACTAAAAAAAAAAGTCCTGTAACAGCGCCTCGATGCCCGCAGGCTGTGTGAGCACTTTAAAAATGCAAATAAATAACAGCATCCCGGTCAGAATTCGTCAGGCCATCCCTGCAAGAGAAAAGGACAAACAAGGTTAGAAAAAACTATAAAGACATTACGCTAAGGTCATGCTCAAACCCATCCTCACGCTTGACCTAAGAACGAAACTACCACCTATTGGGACATCGTGACCTCTCTTTTTCTCCATTGGGGCTCGCTTCTTGCACCGCAATTCCGCTGGGCCCCATAACACCTATTGGGAAGAAGGAAAGACATTACAAGAGATACGGACAATAATCATTATCAAAGGATACTTACCTTTGAAGTGGTTCAGCCACAGCAGGTCTGGGCTGCCACACACATGGGCCAGTGAAGAAACTCGGTCTACTTAATCGCGCCCCTGCAGTGAGAAGCAGGACGGAGAGCTCACCATCATAATTAAACAGGTGAGACTATATGGATAAATGCATGGATAAATGCATGCTCACCACATTCTGGGAAGAAGGGTTTGAGGGAGACCACAGCCATATCACAGCATTCTCACGGCCTCTCGTATTCTCGCTGGGGCAGTACCAACAACCAGTGCAGTCCACAACACGGGAGCAGGGGAAGAAGCCTGACCAAGGGGAGTTGGTTCCAGGGAGGGCTGCAACCATGCCCCAATGTCCCCGCAGAGACCAGGTGAGCGTAACACCATCTGAGGCCAGGGCATATACTGTGTTCTCCCCACCCCCTTATATATCAGGGGCACCTGCTGTTAGGAAAGATTTCGTAATTGTAGGTAATTTTCCTTCCATGTGGCAACCCCTAAACTTTTTGCTGTTGTTTTTCACCTTGTTCTTGACTTTGCCAGAGAAGTGCAGCCTTCTGCCGCACTCCTCTGGGCTTTCGCTCCTTTCTTACGGGGAAACTGACATGCCCTTAAGACAGTCAGTACCGGGGAACGCTGTTTCCCGTAGTTTCTTTTATCATGTTGCGGCTTTCGTACAACATGACACAAGAGGGCACTGTAAGCTAAGTTACAGCTCTCTTGGGTCTCTAGCCTTCTACAGGCCCTAGATATTCGTTTAGGATTGTATCTGATCGGTGCAAGTGATTCAGGGACGGGAATGGTGGCAGCGATCATTTCTTGTGTTTCGAGCTCCTTTTGGCGTTCTAATCGCGTTTCTCACGCTTAACCCAAAATGGTGGCCTGGCTCCCAAAATGGCCAGACCACGAGGCTCCTTTGTCCTGTCTGCTGACCGTCTTGCTCCCTTCACCTTCCCCAGGTCGAGCCGACCCGGGGCCTTCCTTATTTGGGCATGTACTTTCCCGCGAAACACGGATGCTTTCGCGGGCTTCTACATGTCTTGTGTGTGCCTCCAGGATGTGGGCTGGGATGTCTGGTCCCAATACACATCCTGGGTGCCAGAGAGTCTAGGGTGGTGTGAATGCCTGGGACCACCGTGGTCCGTGATTGGTCCACGAATGGTGTGAGTGTTGATGAGCGGATCTCCCATTGGGTCCCCTCCGTTTTGGCGCGAAGGGAACCGTGGATAAGAGGGGGCTGGAAACACCACTACCATGTCGATCTCCTGAGTTCTCACGAACGAAGGAATACAGGAGCCAAGTATCCTGCAACCAAGAGGCTGGACCGAGGAATCACTGGTGACCCGCTGAAGGACTTCTCCTCTGCACTGCTGTCGCCTTGTGAAACCCTTTTCACCTTCGATCGAACCAGAAGGCCTGTACTGGTACTTCGACCTTTGGAATAGCGGGAACAGCTATTCTCGGCATCTTCACCATCTCCTGCCAGTAAGCCTTCAGAAGCGTCTCTGGGCCATCCAGCTGACTGACCAGCTTACACAGGAGTCTTGCTCTGTAACCGCCGCCAGGTTGTGTAGTATTTCGAGTCCTTGTCACTCTCACACGCTTCGTACACTTGGCGTTCCCAAGTCTGAAGTGAGTAGTGTACATTTGGCTAAGATACACACGGCCGCTCCGTTGCCCAACTGTGGTAACAAACTGTGCGGGTTTCTTCGATTGGAACGTCTTTTTTTTCAACACGACGACGAGGCGTTCCCTGCTCTTCTGAACCTGCCAGCTGCTGAAACTGACGCGGAGAAGCCTGGGTCTGCTTGCATCGGGGACCAGTGAGTAGCATAGATAGGATCTGGTCGCCCTCCTGCAGGAGCCCATTGCTTTTCCTCGCTGTGTAAAACAGCACCCTTTTCCGTACTCGCGCTCTGCTTCTGCCCACTGTGGAGGCTGCGCTTGAGTCGCGGAACTTGTTCTTCTTCTTTTGTGCACTAAACTGAACTGCCTGATTTCCCTCGAAGAGCTTCTCCTTTTGCCCGTTGGCACCAGCGCGTGCAGGTACTTTTGAGCACAAGGCTCCACTCTTCGCAGGGCTCGGACTTCCATCTAGTTAGGTGCCTCTGAAGGTGAACTGGGTCTAAGCATTATTTCGCACTGCCTGTCTTCCTTCCCTTTTAGGTGGACTACCCATTTCGTGCATCTAACGCTTCAGACTGTCGTATTTGTATATATATTGTGTTGATATGGTATGTGTTGGTTTACTATCGTTATATTGTGATTTTCTCGCTACGGTCATTGTTTTAAAGGCCTTAAAATAAATGTGTATATATTTTTAATATAACAACTGTTTGGAGTAGTTTGTAAGTGATCTTGCTTTGTGTGCTCATTGCGGGCTTTCAGTCACCCTCACCCCTCTTGAGACCTAGTCTTGACCGCCGCGATCGCTACCTTGATTGGTCTGGCTCGTTCAGAGGTTACCCTGTTCCAAGTAATTCAGTTGGCCTTCTGAACTTCTGCGCCACCAGGACAGAGTTCAGAAATCCGTCTTAACACCTGCATCTTTGCCTCACCTCACTTCCCACAATCTTCACAATTTCCCTTTTTACACCATCCGGCTTGTGCTACTCCTCAACCTGCCCCCTCTTCACGTGCCTGCTACTTGGGAGGCAAACTCTGTCGCCTCTTCACCCCTTCCTTCTCCTTCACCATGTTCCTTAGCAAACGAGTCACTATCGTCCTCCCTCTCAGCATTTCCCTCCACCGTATCTTCTTGTCCAAAGAGTGTTCACTTACCACCACCTCCTTCCTTTTCAACCCATATAGTTCATATTCTCCACTTATCCATTCTTACCAAAGAATCTCCTGATCGCCATTCCGCTGATCTGTTTTTGGGTGCTGCTACATCACCCACCTCTCTTGAGGATGCTTGTATCCTATTCATTTCTGGTGACAACCTGTCTTCGAAACCTCTTGACCTAACACCCGCGGATGCCGAGGATTTAGGCAGGTTTGCATACAGGGTGGAGATACGGAAGCCTACGGTGTTACTAGTGTTGAAGGGTTTGCTATCACAGCAGAGGTGGTCCCTATCACAGAGGGTACTTAAATTGGATTTGTGTACCCTTCTGTGGGACATGCTGACAACGGATATAATCCCCAGTGCACTGATGGTGACTGTCCTCTCCTTCTCCCTTCCTGCACTTTCCATCTCTCTGTCTTTGTGCCCATCTTCTGTCCCCTTGATCCTCTGTATCCTTGAACATACGCCAGAGATCCAAAATGCATTTTCTCTTATGTAGCTGTTTCCCCTATACTTAGCTACTAAAAATGTGGACATATGTTCCAGGATAAATTATGCAGATGACGCACAGTGTGTCGTCCCTCTTGAGGGAATACATGCACTGGATGCAGCGAATCTGAACAGGATATATGCGATCATCGAGGATGGTGCAGAACAACCTGGCATTGAACAAGGGTAAAACAGAGTTGCTGATTGTTGGCACTCAATCCATGCTAACAAAGCTCGGTCCAGTTTATGCGCACTTCCAGTTAGGAAATGTTGAATTCACCCCACTTAAGAAGGTAAAAACTCTGGCCGTGATCTTTGATCAACAGCTCACCATGAAAGCTCACATGGTAAGTATTGTGTCTGCATCAGCATGCTACATTAAACTCCTAGCACTCCTTAGACCATTCATTCATCAAACCAATGCGGAGTCAATTGCAAGAGCGATAATCGGATCTACAATTTACTACTGTTGCAGCCTACTCGCTGAGATCAGTAAAACCAACTGCAATAGGCTGCAGGTAATTCAAAATGGGGCAGTGAGAGTGGTTGTGGGTTTATCCCGTAGAGATCATGCCTCAGCTGCCAGGCGAGCTCTCCATTGGCTCCCGGTTGATGTCGTTTGCTCTAGCGACTATTAGTCATCACCTTTAAATGCAGACAAGGCCTAATGCCGAGCTACCGCCAGGATCTTATCCCTGATAAAGTTCATAGGAGAACTCTTAGATCCAATAACACAGAATTATTGATGCTTCCTAGGTGCAGGACTGTGAAGGTGGAAAAGGGAGCCTTCCACATTGCAGCACCAAAGGCTTGGAAAAACCTTCCTCTGGATCTCAGACACCATAGTTTCTTAGATTCCTTTAAGAAAAAGTTGAAAACCCTAATGTTTGTCTGACTTTTCACCTGGATTGTCCTGGACTATTATTGCTGACATTTCAGAATCTGTCTTTTTATGTTTTGTCCACGCACTAATGCCCACGGGTCCATGGATTGCGCATTGTGAATATAAAAAGTAAATGAAAAAAACAGCAAAGGGCACTGCTGGCAAGCATGTTCTGCTGAAAAGTAGTAAAATCTTATAATGAAAACCATTGTCACTGATGATGCAATATATACAGTAGGAAATGCGGCTTGTTGGTGTGCGCCTATACATGATCCGCCTGCTCCATAAGAGATGCCAGGTCATTGCTTCCAGACCAGTACATTTGTCTTCAATCACATGGGTGCTGCAGCGATCCTCTTTTTCTTGTTTCGAAGGTCAAAGAACAAATTAACTATTCTCTTATCACATTACTACCATGTCATTATACTGTGCACCTGACCAACTTTAGGGCTGGCTCAAAGGAGGTTCTGGGGCACTCTGACCTTCACACATACATCTCACTCACTCCCTCCCTACGTTGAACGTATCCTAATAGAGACATATTGGCACCCATGATCTCTTTTTGGCTTAATATTATAAGCTGACCCAATGCTATTCGTTAACATAGGTTTGCATAGTTGGACTGGGAACCGAAGCACCACTGTTCTCTGCAGCAGTTTTATAAAATAACGAATATGTCGTTATTTTACAAAAATGCTGCCGAGATTTAAGGATTGCGCCTGTTATGCCAAAACAGGTGCAATGCTGATGGTGCACGGTCATGCTCTACGAGGACACCCAGTCCCACTTGAGTATAGTAGTGGAGCTTGAGCGTCCTGATTCGGTGCAGTAAATCGTGCTCTGTAGCAGGTTCACTGGTCGAATTTAAGAATCGGGCCTGCAGTCTGTGCTTCACAAGCTTTACACTTTGGGCCTGATTCTCATCATGGCGCAGTGAGCGTGCTAAATAGCATGACTCATTGTTGCATTTCTTGACGCCCAGGCACCAATGCTATTCTCATGTGGGCCTCAGCGTCTTCACAAAGCATGCAAAATCTCAGCAGCACTTTAGTTAAATAACGAGGGAATCGTTATTTAACGAAACTGCTGCAGAGATGAAAACACAAATGCAAGTGCTGTTTGGGTGTGCAGATGGTGACAGGTGGTATCTGCGCTGCATTGCATTTGTTTATCTTTGTTTGGAGAAGAATGTATACTGCCATCCATAGTAGAACCATGGATGGCAGTATGCACTCTTCTGCACTCTTCTGCAAACAAAGATAAACAAATTCAGTGCAGGACCCACCTGTCACCATCTCCACACCCCAACAGCCATGTCCTTCTTGTGGCACTCCTCCTGCACGTGTGTTTCTTGCGGCACACCTCCTGTATGACATCAATTTGGTACTGTTCTGCGACGCCAATTTCAGGCAGTTCCGAAACTGGAGGAGTGCCACAAGAATACCCATGCAAAAGGAGAGATAACGAAAGTGCTGGTTGCTAGGTCGGTATAAGCCCTTCTGTTAGGCAGAATTCTATGCAGTACCCTTTGGGAACATCACACACAATGAAGACTACAAGTGCAAGTACAAATTCGCCTTTGGTACAAGCCTGTACTACACAAAAAAGTGGTAGCGATGGCTGGTAAGGATGGCTGAGCAGCCAGACGTATCTCAAGAGTAAAGTGAGCAGTATCAATAGTTACACAAAGGACAACAAATTACTATGGTTCAAATAAACACTGACTCAAGATTTCTGAGTAAAAGTATATACATTTACACATCAGTTGTAAAACAGTTCACTAAGTAAAGCAGCAGAAAAATCACACTCTTAATATACTACACAACACTTGATGAATTCTGGACAAGTTAAGCTCAAAATAAAGTGTGGGTAAAATGGCACTCCAGCAATTTAAAAGGGAGGGAAAGACAAGGTTATACAAAATTAAGCAGCACCAACAAGTAAGAAAAGGCTTGCTACAATGAGGATTCAAATCAATAGGCCTGGGCCAATGTTAATGGTTCAGAGTCTTTGCAGAGGATCACACAGTTCAGAGTAGTTTGCGGTTAAGTCTTTTCCAAGAGTTCAAAAACGAAGTTGGTTGGAAGAAAAGTTACTTAAAAGAGCAGAGAAGGACAAGCCCTCAGATTGGTAAAAGATTTCAAACACTTTCACTGAGGACTGCGGTCGGATAGAACGAATAACCGAGTTTGAAGAGTACCTTTAATGAAGAAGAAGGCTATAGCTGAGGCAGAAGTTCCTGGCAGATACTGCAGGCTCACGGTTTCTGAAGCGACTGTCAGACTGATACTGGAGGGTCCTGCACTGCCCAGGGAAGAAACCAGCAGCAGAGCAAAGCAACGAATAAACGGTGTGCTCCTTAAAACCCAAACAGGTTCCGGTTCACTTTAGCTGTGCACAGAAAATTCAACCAGGGGAGGAAGGCATTGCTTGGTGTCTGGCGAACTGGTTGGTCCCACCAGCTCAAGGAAAGAAGATTCCTTGCAGATCTTCTCTGTCGTCGAAGTTTGGAGATTCGGACCCACAGCAGGGCTTCACCGGGAGGTTCAGTCGTGGTAGTGGTCCTCTTCTTTCAGCTTCTCTTCGGTTCTCTCGATCCAGTGGCGACTCTGCCTTCCTAGTCCCAGAGACCTGCTTTTTATGCATGTTTCCCCCATTCGCACAGCCTGGCTGTCAATCACACAGCAGGGTGGCTGTTATGGCACTGTTTTGTTCTCCCCTGCTCCCCTCCCATGCCTTTTCGTGCTCTGAAACACTTGTGTACGAGTGCGATAGAAATAAAATATCAATATCAATATCAATCATACAGAGTGCGGCATCGGTCTCCAAGGAGACCCTGTGCCAGGAGTCTCAAACCCCTCCCTCACATCCTGTCCCCCTCAGACATTCAGGCACCTAAGGAGGGCTTTTATGCAGAAGTCCGCCAAAGGACGGAAAACAAAGGAACCAAAACTGGTTTGGCGTGCAGAGTAAAACACGAGAAAGACCTTTAAAAAAAGAAATGGCAAATAAACCAAGCCGGAACCAAATAAAAGTAAATGGGGTCCAGCAGATTTAAGTTCGAGGCTACTGGCTTAGCCTAAAACAGTACCAAGGCTATTTAAATAAACTGCGGTAGGAAAAATATGGTAGATACCACTGCCATCAGCCAAATCTTACAGAAAGGGGAACGAAATAATGTTCCATGAGAGGCAGACAAAAAGGGGACACCATTAACCCTTTCCAGTACTCTATGTAAAATAGTTTGTACTGAGTCTGTGAATTTAAAAAGACTAATAAAGTCAATAGCAACTTTACATGTTCTGGGAGACAGTAGTCAGTCCTAGAAAATGGAGTTTAAAGTGGGAAGTCTGAAAAAGACAACAATGTGTCACTGCACTAAGGTGCTGTGTAACACACAGTAAAAAGATGATGCCTATGGAGTAGGTGAGGCTAGCCTGTCTATGAACACAAAAATGTTAATCACACACAGCAAAACACAGGTAAGAAAAAAAGGCTCACACTCTTACCAGGTGAAAAAAATAAATCCTAGAAATCCAGAAAAAACTGCTAAGGGACTCATTAGGTAAGGGAAATTAGCCATTCAGGAGAATTCTTCCTAAAACCTTCCTAGCAACCAGCACACATATTCCAAGAGTGGTGCATTCAGACCGACTTCAGAAGAATGTGCCACCTTCAGAATAGGTGTTTATTAGCGAAAATGTTGTTAACACTTTTTAAGTAATTAACACTCACCTGAGGATCGGGCCCTGTGTGTGTAGTTGTCGAACAAGCACACCATACACAAATACAGTAGTACTATCCTAGCACCTTGGGTTGTAGTTCCGGATATAGTTTTCTGTGTGTATTAAAGTTATCTTAAAACAAGGAATGCTTATTTTTCATAATGAAGAGATTAATTCTATGCTGCTATCACAGCAAAAACAGGGCAGTCAATGAGGGAAAACACAGAGCAATGTACAAAGAGCAGAGCAGTCTAGACAAGGAGGGGCACAAGGGTGGAGGAGGCAGAGAAGGGAGCGAGGCACATGCAGTCAGGAGTTGCGAGGGACCACATGCTCAGGGACACGCAGCTGTGACAAGCCAAGGATAGAAGTGAAAAGAACACGCGACACACAGTTGCGAGGAACACGCGATAGGGGGCTGCAAGGGACCACGCAATCAGGGACGCACCACTGCAAGTAAAACCAGGGTGGAAAGTGTGAGGAACCACGCAATCATGCATTGAGAGGGACCATGCGGGCAAGGGTGTGCAGGCGCAAGTCTGACCGAGGATGGAATGGCCATAAAACGCACAACAATCACGGGAGTTCAGAGCAAGGCACAGAGCGCAAGCATGGCCAACGATGGAGAGGGCGCTAGAGCACATGCGATCCCAATCGAAGGGGCCACGTGGGTAGGAAGGCAAGCAAAGGGCATGGGGAGAGGTGTAGGTTGCAAGTGAGGTGAGGGATGCATTCAGAGATGAGGCACAGTCAGAAGGGCTAAGAAGCGCAGAGCAGGCAAGCAAACTCCCAACTTCTTACCTGGCAGCCGCAGACAGGAGGGTGAATCATCCGCACTCAGAGTCTGCACCGCAGACCCCTTCATCGCCTAACACCTGCCTAACACCTGCGTCATCAAACACTGTGGCATTGTCCTGCGAGGGCTTTGCTGCAGAGGGTTTTATTGGCTCAGTAGCGTGGACATAGCAAATGTGTTATGTGTAAATCGTGCAGCGTCTCCTGCAAACCCGTATTACTCAGCACCGTGACTTTATCCTGCGAGGGCTTTGCCGCAGAAGGTCCGAACCCTAGATTTTATAGGCTCGGTAGCGTGGGCGTAACAAACGTGTTACGTGTAAATCGGGCAGGGTCTCCTGCAAACCTGCGTCATTCAACTGTGCAACCTTGTTCTGCGAGGGCTTTGCCGCAGAGGGTCCGAACTTTGAATTTTATAGGCTCGGTAGCATGAACATTTGCAGTACCTACCTGACATGATATCTCTGTGTATGTCTGTATGAATGGCCTGCTCTCCCTGGGTACACGTATTTTGTATTGCAATGTGTTCCCTTATCCAGGGCTGGATGGTGTCTGTTCTGTTGGCTTAGGTGTGTGCTTTGATGCCTCTAACTGCAGCCATCACCTTTATTGTTATAATTGTTATTTTAATGATCTTTGTCATTGCTTGGGTCTCCTGGCTGCAGGGCAGGAACTGTACACAGGGAGACTGCCCACACTTAATCTGAGGACACAGGCATTTTCTGTGATTCAAGTCAGTACAGTGCTATGTGGAGAGATCCCTAGGATGCGACGTACACCGCCCGAAGGACAGATAGTTTTCTTGCCGACTGTAGTAGGATTATCAAAATGTTGCTACCCACTACACACTAAACTTTACACACTGCACTCTAACACTTAGAAAATCAACTGGAGCAACCTTCCAGGGTCAGAAGCCAGTTACTTCCCTTCTCTGCAGTGCTGGGCATTGGCCACTTCCCTATTTCCGTGCTGAACAAACTCAAGCTGAGATAGCTGCCAGCCCCAGCTCCCACTTCCTGTATTTTACACCATGCTCAGATCTAGCTGCATGCATCATAAGGAGATTACATCATCACACTAAATTAAGTCATTTGTGATTTATATGTATTGGGCCGCAGCTGTGTATTTATTTGTGGCGCTGTATATACAGCACTGTGGCTCTTTCCGTTATTTGTTGCTCTGTTACAGTTGTGTCTCTGTGTTGGCCACTTCTGGTGGTCTTACTTCATGGTTAGCTGTCCACCATCCCCTCGTGCCATCGAGGGGACGGAGGTGGCCTTGTTAGCTCTACAGGGAAAGCCCAAAGGGATGTCCCATGCCTGCTTGTGAGGATTTGCCTTTTGAGCTTCGGATATAATTGCATTGCAGTGTGTTACTGCATATCAGCTTTTTGGTTCACGTGTTTGGGTTTTGTATTTCAGGACGGGTGTTTGGCGTAAAGAAGTAGCCACATGGCCAAGTGTGCTAAACGTCATTGTTGTCTATGCCTGCTTTTTCTCTTCACAGTTCTTCATCTGCATGCCGTCAAGGTACTATCGTGATGCATAAAGTAGGATGTGGGTTTTTTGGAAGATACTAATGTCTTGCTTTAGTTTCTTGAAGTGGGTTTTGTGTGGTTAACACTGTGGTTTGCCATTGCTGCTCCCTCCCCACTTGTGGTACACCATTACCACTGAACCTCTCCATTTACTCCAGAGCGCTTTAAATTTGCCTGCAGGCTCGCATAACGGGATTCCCGTTAGTGCCCTAAATATTTGTACTGTGTTGAATATTTGCCATGTCTGCCTATTGTGTATGGCTGGATGGGCCTACACCCTTTTTTCTATACCTCTCTTTCCTACCCTTACACTAGTATACCTAGATTGATATACACTTTCCATACCACACATGTGGGGTTGCAATAATCGAAAAAAATATATAAAGTTTCAAAGATTTTGTTTCTTGCAACCCAGTCAATATTTTGAGCTACTCAACACCCTGAGACTTGCAGTCCTTATCTTTGTCTCTTCTTTCATGCTAAAAGGGGTCTCCCTTTGTCATTACCTCTACTGCCTATTCTGCACAAATCTATCCACTCCTGCTTGCTCCCATTTAACCCTCTGGTGTCTTTGTTTGTGGATCACACTGTCACCGGGGGTAAACACCAATTCTCTTCAGGTTGTCTGTCTTTCTCTGCCTTTGCCTGCAAGACCTGCAGTCCCACTACCCTTCTGAGTCACCCGCTCTATACCATTCAGGGATGATGGGCTCGGGTGCATCTAAGAGGGAACCACTCCACCTTTAGGAACGAATGCCTTCTATATGTTTTCAATGGATGGGTCTTTTTCATGTACATTTTTGACAGAATGGAATTTCTATATGAGGTTCCAGAAGGATTTCCAGTGGCCATTAGCTGGTTCATTTGAGATAAACCGTTTGGTTTTATTAAGAGGGGAATTGGAGAATAGGAAATCAAAGGTGTCTCAAGGCCATTGGTCTGCTTTCTTCGCGTGGTACAGAGAAGCTGAAATTTGCCTTAGACAAAGTCAGACTAGATCCCTAAGGAACTCACAGGCTAAATTAGAAAGAGAACTCAATCATTATATAAGCATGCACCCAATTCCAGTCAGCCTAACATCTAATGCACCAAAAACACAGGTCTCTATCCCTGCCTGCACCATAAGACTGAGAAAGAATGCTCCAAGGAGGTACCCACAGCACCCTCAGTGGACTTCCTGGAGGAGTTGCTGCCATCCTATTCTCCTCCACTGCCAGTGGTCCTATGCTCCCCTTCTACAGCCAGCACCCCCTCCCGCCCTACCCCCTCCAATGGCAGAGCCATCTCTGCAACCAGTGCCTGCAACCTCTTCTACCTCCCCCACCCCAAACTCCTTCACCTTGACTGATGCATCACTTTCCCCTGCAGTCGCCTCGCCCATGCACTATTCACCTCACTTTACCAGGAGAGGTTCCAAACAACGCCCTCTGCTTACTCAACGCCAAATGCAGCCTCCACTTGTCAGAGACAGCATAGCCTAGAACCCCGATAGTCAACTGCCTTTATACGCAACAATTGTGCCTGAGCAGATCCAGGGTCACCCCTTGCAATGCTGCCATGCGTCTCCTCACTAAACAAGACATTCAACTTGCACACCCTTCCATGGATGAGCTCCGTTCGCTTCACACAATGAATACCTCTGCTGCTGCCCAAGGGGGCACTGCCCTCTTACCCATGCGCACCTGCCCTCAACCTGATTTCGCTAATCCTCCTATTAGAATACACACGCCATGGACCACTACTGACTTGTATCATATGGCACAACGATTCCCCACTCTGCCTGTCAACTCTGCTGCATTCATGGAACATTTGATCACTGTAAATGTGTGTTATAATCCCACGATTGGAGACCTCAAGCAGCTCCTACAAGCAGTGCTCAAAAACACTCATTACTGCTAGTGTGGAGACGCTCACCACCATCATCAAACAGAAATACCTTGTCAAATCTGACTGGAGCAAGATTGCTTCATCAATGCAAAACCAGTCTGAATCCCCATCTGATTACCTAGCTTGCAAGACTGTTTTACAAACTACTCAGCCATTTCTAACACTGGAGACCAGCCACAACCTTTCCTTGTCTCACATTTTGTTAACGGCCTCAATCCTGAAATTTCGAACAATATTCAAAATGTGCAGATTGGGTGGCAAGCTGAATCAATTGAGAAAGCACTGTAAGCTGCACAAAACTTTAAAAAAAGGCAGGAGCAAGATGGTGTCGCCCACCTCATGGCATTACACATACAGCATGCTCAACAGAAAACTGTTCAACCCAACCAGGGATGCCCGGCTATCAACGCCTGCCAAGTATGCCACAAACCCCTCATGTTGCCCAAAACTACCAGCCTCAGCAGGCTTACACACACCCATTTTTGCCGACCCAATAGCCTCAAGCGGGCCAACCTTTCTGCAGATACTGTAAGACTGGCCACTGTATCCAACAATGCCCTAGCAGACCAGCCACACCACGGCAACATGGTCCCACTCCCAACAGAAATGATTTAAGCATTCCCCCTGCCAACTCCACTTTTTCTTCACCCCGCCCCCACCACCGCCTCCTCCAGTTTCTGGAGGAGGTTACCAGGATATGCTTGTCTCATGTGGACCACAATAACATTGTCTGTTGGACTCTGCTGGGCTGTCTGCTGCTTTGCTACCCCTGAACCAGTCCAGTCCTTATCTCCAGTCTAACATTCAGGGACAAAAGGTCAATTGTTTGGTTGACACTGGAGCACGCTGGTCCACTTTAAGGGCTGCTGAATTCCCACATGTTACTGTTTCTGATCAAATTGTAAATGCTATTGGAATGTCTGGGACAACGATCCCGCACCCATTGTCAAACAACTTATCTGTTTCAAATGGTCCCATTTCTAGCCAACATGCCTTTCTCCTTAGCCCATGTTCACCTGCTAACTTGTTGGGTATTGATTTATTGTGCAAAATGAATTGTATCATATATTGATCCCTGGATGGTATTTACCTAGAGGTTACACACTCTAAACAGGCTCAATGTTTATTCCTCCTACAACAGTCTTCGCTCCCACCCACCCCTCCAGTGTGTCCTCTCCACCCTCACCCGCACTCAGACCATACAATTGCAACACCTCCTTGACCCACTGCCTGTCTCATTATGGGCTTTTCATGCTAATGATGTGGGACACATCATTTCTGCAAAACCAGTACACATCCCTTGAATCTTGAGGTTCTTCTGCCACGAGTGCCACAGTACAGGATCTCAACCACCAAGCAGAAGAAGGCATCAAGCCTGTCACTGAATCACTACTTGGCCAAGGTATTTTATACTACACCACCAGCCCATGCAATACCCCCATAATCCCTCTGGCCAAAAAGGTGACAGACAAGCACTGTTTCACACATTACTTAAGGGCTCTCAATAAGGCTGTCATCCCTTCTCACCCGGTTGTGCCAGATCCTATCACTATCCTCTCATGCCACCTTCCCAATGCCACCTTCTTCACATGCATTGATCTGGCATCAGCATTCTTTTCTGTCCCAGTCCACGAAGACTCACAATACCTCTTTGCATTTACATACAACCAACGCCAGCTCACCTGCAGGTCCCTCCCATGGGCTTTATTACCTACCCCTCCCCCTTTTCTCAAATACTATAGGAAGATCTCCAAGATATCTTCCCACAAGGCTCCACCATACTACAATGTGTAGATGATCTCCTGGTAGAGGCTTGCTGTACTGCCTCACACACTCTCCTCACTGCCTTGGCTGCCAAAGGGCACAAGGTTAAGCAGACCTGCTTGGGAGATGTCATGCCTTCGTTACCTAGGGCATGACATCTCCCACTCCCACGTTGAATTAATCCTGCAATGTCCCCTCGCTGACACTAAGAGGCAACTGTGCTCTTTCTTAGGTATGAGCAATTTTTGCCTACCCTGGATCCTTGATTATGCCTCCATTGTAGCACCCATGCAGAAGATGCTATTGGATTCCGCACCTGGTAAACTCACATGGTCTCCAAAGTCTACCACAGCCTTTGCCAAAATTAAAACTGCCCTCTCCGTTGTACCTACCCTCACCCTCCCAGATTACTCCAAATGATTTATCCTGTTCTGTGATGAGAAAGATGGGTATGCCTTAGGCGTACTTACACAGAAGCATGGGGACCTACAATGCCCTGTAGCCTACTTCAGTTCACAGTGAGACCCTGTGGCCTCCACCTTCCCCAAATGTCTAAGGGCGGTGGCTGTGCTGCACTCGTGCTCTCCAAAGCTGACAACATTGCAGTGGCACCACATAAACGTGGCAGTGCCACACTATGTATTAGCATTACTGCTCAGAGATAAAACACAACATCCATCAGCTGCACGCCTCACCAAGTATGAGAAACTGCTCCTCTCCAGCACCAACATCACCCTCATCAGATGTGCTCCTCTAAACTCTGCAGCCCTTTTACCCACTCAGGAGGATGGTCAAGTGCACGATTTCCTTGCCAGAGTTCACATAGTATCCTCTTCACGACATACCTCAAAGATGTCCCCCTCCCCAATGATGACCTATTTCTGTATGTTGACGGGTCATGTTTTAGGGACCCCACAGGAAATCTACAGGCAGGCTTTACAGTTTGTTCCACCTTTGAGGCATTAGAAGCCTTTCAGCTTCCATCGGGAAAATCCACACAAGTTGCTGAGCTCATAGCCCCCGCCAGGGCCTGCACGATCGCCACACAATGCACAGCCACTATAAACACAGATTCCTGCTATGCCTTTGATATCGCTCCTGTCTATTGGACTCTCTGGAAACAGAGAGGTTATCTCACTGCCCAAGGTACCTCGATCCTTAATACACCCTATGTTGAAGCACTGCTTAATTCTATTTTGTTACCCACTGAATTGGCCTTTGTTAAATGTAAGTCCCATACCCGGTGTTCAGACAGCAGGTCCCAAGGAAATGCTTTGTCAGACAAGTAAGCTAAAAGCAAAAACACTGCCCTCCATGGCCCTCAGGCTCTGTGCCGCTGTTCCTCCTCTCATACGAGGACCCCCAAACATCCCATTCCTTTCAGACAGACCTCCAAGAGGCAGCCCCCCAGGATGAGAAACAGAGCTAGCAAGGTAAAGGATGTACATGTTGCTCTGATCACCTATGGCATGATAGCACAGGCTGGTTAGTAGCCCCACTCTCTCTGCTACCTTATTTAGCATGTGTTTCTCACTCTGTGTCACACTCCAGCAAAGGGAAGATGACTGATGAGGCCCAAAGATACTTGTTTGCTCCCAAATTCCCCTCCATTGCACAAGCGTATTGTGCTCATAGCACCGCGGGCATGACATTCAACCCGGTTAAACCTGTTAAAACAACTCCTGGAGCACATGACCCACCCCACGGGCCCTTCGTGAACTTGCAAATTGAGTTTATACAAATGCAGAAGTGTGCCTCCTTTCAGTATATCTTGGTCATCATTGACACACGTTCTGGATGGACCATGGCCTACCCCTGTAAATATGCAGATTCAATCACTGTAGCAAAAAGACTATTAAAAGAGTTTATCCTTTGCTTTATCCTCCCAGTTTCCATAAACTCTGTCAGAGGCAGACACGTCACTGGCCAGATAGTGCAGAACTTTTCAAGGCTTAAGGTATCGTTCACCTCTTGCACATCTCTCATCACCCACAGTCATCTGGATCCGTGGGATGTCGAAATTCTGACCTGAAAAACCACCTTGCCAAAGTTTGCTATGAGACAGGCCTAAACTGGCCGGACGTCCTCCTCTGGTTCTGATGGAGATAAGAAACACTGTAAATAGAATGCATGGACTGTCATCACATGCGATTCTAATGGCAGACACATGAGGATGCCTGTGGCTCTCCCACTGTCCCCAGAACTTGCAACGGAATTATGATATTGTTGTGTCCCATCGCAAAAAATGAATGCTCGTTGTCAGTTCTCACTTCCAGCAGATCCAAGAAGCTCTTCCTCGATCACCTGAAGCACTGTGCCACAATCTCCTGCCTGGTCTATGAGCTGAAATCATCACTACACCCTAGACGGAAGGGTCCCTACCAGATTCTGCTGACAACCCACACTGCTGTTTGTTACAGGGGACACAACGCCTGGGTTCATGTTAGCCAGTGTGTAAAGACAGCACCACCAGCCAACGAAGATCCACAGCCAAAAGAAAAGAACAACGCTGCCTCACCACCAGCGACTCTGGAAACACCAGACCAGCTGCAGCCTCCAGGGGTCCAGGACAAAGACACCCTGCTGCAGCTGCCCACCAAGGCCGCAGTTACCATGCCCTTTGGGGCACCCCATCCGGCACTTCTAGACCACCACACTCCAATACCAATCCAGATTTATAATTGACACCAGCACCACTACCAACAGCATGTAAAATGCCCTGACTTCCTACCACAACTGCTTTCTGCAGGTGGCCCAATTCTCTCAAAACCTTTCCTGCTACACCTGCCTTCCGCGGGTGGCTCAACGCTCTCAAAACCTTTTTTTTGCGTCTTCATGCAGCCATAATAAAGCTACGCAACCTGGAGTTTTGGCATAAGTGCCCACCAGTACAAGAGGTCTGGGGGGGAAGCTGAGTGAGCCCAGCGCCTCAGCAATTGCCTTTGCTCCTTCGTTGTCACATGCAGCACAGACCAGCTCCACTGGACCCATGTGACGTGTCAGGGTCTTTGCCTCCTAGATGGTCTGCATATCTGCTCTTTTCATCCCCTGCCTTATTTCTTGTGCAGGGACATCCTGGTACTGCCACCTCCACAGCTGTAGAGCTGCCAGCCAGGAGACATCTGCAGCATGCTGACCCTTCCTGCTCCACGCCTGACCAAGCATCTATCTACCCTGCTGGCTTCCTCAACTTTGCCACCTGCTATCTCAGGCTTCCTAGGTCCAGGGATTACCAAAATTGCTTAGAACCTTTGTGCACAAGGCCCCAATCTGTGTAGGGCTGAACTGCTCAAGATAGAAATACAATTGCCAGAGTGTACAAGTGCTTGATTAATGACTGATTGATTATATGCCTATCTTGCCTGTAATGTACTACCAATGATTAGTGATCACTATACGCAGTCACAAGCTACACAGGCAAACATCCTGTGGACCAGATACTGCCCCGATTGGTTTCCTATTATGATAAGTGTGCTTGAACTGCTTGCCACCGATTCAGTGCCATTGAATTCCTGAACTATACTACCACAGGTATTGCCATTACGGCTCCCAATACATAGCAAACATGTTGCCATTCCTTGTTTTGTTAGTGGACTTGCTGCCTCTCACTTTAGCAATCCTACACAGAGACACCAACACATTCCTCAATTTCTCATGGGCCTATGCATCTGAATGTTACATATGTGCACACACCCCAACACACGCCAGTGGGGGAATTCCTTTTATTCCTTTCCCCTTTGACCTGGCCAAATGGTGTTACTTTCTGAATTTGACTGACACCAATTGTCCCACATTACAGTACTCGCTGGCCCAGGTACACACCTACCCATCCTTCAGCAATACCATCCCTCCCAAAATTCCAACAGCATATGTTCTTACTGCACTTTTCGCTTTCACTGATAATGGAACTAAACCAATGGGATTCACACCATATAGCTACTTAATCTCCTGTGGTGCAAATATCTCCCTCCACTGCCACTACAATCTCACTCTACCTCCCGGTCACACTAGCACGTTGATGTCTGACAATGATCATGGCGAACTCTATACATGTATTTTCTTTGTGGCTCTACCGCCTAGCAGTGGCTGCCAGCTAATTGGTTTGGTACCTGCACCATCGGTATACATTCGTCCTGCAATGACACATACACCTCATTTTCCCAAGCAACAACAGACACCACAATGTATCAAAAGAGATGATTGAGAATGGTTCAAGGGCCTCTTAGGTTTCCTGGTTCCTAGCATAGGGACCACCATGAACAGAGCTGACGTACACGCCCTTTGCCTACTGCTTGCACAAGTTGCGAATGACGCTGCCAAAAAGTGCACTATTATGAAAACTGAACAGGTAGCACTCAGAACAATGTTTCTCCAAAATAGAATGGCCCTAGATCACCTGCCACCTGCTCAAGGAGGGACATGAAAAATTATCGGGCAAGAATGCTGCACCTTAGTACGCAATAACTCCTCCCAGGTATATGAAGTGATAAAGCACTTCAAAGCTGTTGGCACCACCTTGCATGAGATTATGATAGATCCCTTTTCACTTGGCTTGAAAACATTTTTGGTTCACTGGGATCATCGATTTTACATGGTGTATTAATAATTGTTGTCATAATTGCTGCCTTTTCTATGATTATTCTCATTAGTCGCTGCCTGCTTTCATGCTGTGCCAAACAGACATCTCACTTACCTGCTGCAGCACAACTGTTACCTTTAGTAGTTGACACAGCCCCGGAGAAAGGGGACCAAGTAAACAGAGAAAAGATAGACATTTTAGGTGAGCTGTCTAATGCAGAGATAGACAAACTATTGTGGGAGGTTTGGATATGCCCATACTGCCCTCATCTGTGACTGCATCCTTTTTTTGACTCCCCACATAGATACCCACGATGCCTCCCCGTCACAACCCACGGCCATATGCTCCCAATGGCTATTGCCATCCCTGGTGCCAGAAGTGGGATGCACCTCATTCATCATTCCCTGACAATGTCAAATTGGAAATGAGCGTGATGTAATTCGAATAGCCCAAAGAATATCTTCAATACAAGGCACCCTTTGGTCTGACCCTGTTTCAGGGATGACCAAACAGCGGTTTGATGTGGCAGGATTGCCCTGCAGCTATACATCACAGTAATCACACTTATACATTAAGGGCCTTAACATAGACATTAGGCCTGGGCATGTAAAATAGGCCTTGACATATACATTCGGCCTTGACATATACATGAGGCCTTAATCTTTCCACTTTGTCTGCATGGAATCGCAAGGCTTTAGAACAACAAGCTGCTTTCTTTTATTACAAAACGTCCTGGAATCATGAGGAAACTGTAACAATATACTAGTTCTGATGCTTATGCCATGCTATATAACATAAGCTCTGACCCATTAGAGGCAGAGCGCTCTGTGTGGCAACTGATCGACTCACGTGTAATTTTCTCTCTCTATTGCAACTGCTGTATTGTACTTTCCAATAAGAAACCTTTGATTTATCTATCGGTCTCCTGATTATTACATGTTGCTGCGGGGTCCTGTGGGTAGACCTGCCCCACCCCCCTTGAGGGGGGGCACGCTGGACCGATTCCCCTTCAAAGGAAAGTACTCTACATCATGTCAGTTGCTCTGTGCCTTTGTGCACAGAAAACATGCCAGGATGTAGATATTATGTTAGACATCAGAGTCATAGGCCAGAAGGACAAAGTGGTGGGGAACTCAAGCATGCTGGGGATGATAGCTCAGGGGCAACACTCATGCCTTGTAAGCAAAGCAACACCAAGCAGCATGGGTTAGAAACTTAGGGCAGCATGGGTTTAAAATGTGGTTCAGCGCTCAGAGGCTGAGTCAGGCATGGAGCACAATATAATAATCCATTCAATGTGTTTTGCCTTCCTTAAGGAAGCTGAGGAGAGATGTTTATCTAAGGATCAGCCAGAAGGGGGCAGCTAGGAAAAAGCTCAAATCAGTAGGGGAGCAGCCAGCTACTAGGATCATTACCTTGTAATTTCCTGAGAGCTGCAACAGTACTTATAATGATATCTCATTAACAAGCATCCCCCTCCATCCAGGTAAAGACCCAACTGACAGTGACCCCATGAATTCTGCAGAAATGACAGAAGACATGCGTCCATAAAGAGGTTTTACCATACATGGGATAGGTGGCATGAATAGCACATTAGGATAGCAGGCAATATCATGTTGGTGACATGTGAAAGCAGAAGAAAGCTTTCACATGAGCATTCACTCAAAGCATTACCATGTATGTATTTAGGGGTTTCTCTGAGGTGTGACATTCTGCTCATCAGCTGCTAGTAAGTGCCGGGGTCAGGGATGCATAGAAAAAATGGGTGAGATCCCCTATTGTGGTAGCGCGCATTCCCACGCTGCACTACCAAAATTAATGAAGAAATGAATAAAGAAGAAGTCTATGAATAATGAACTTGGGATTTTTAAACTCAAAGGTTAAATTGAATAATATGTTATGTAAAGATTCTACGGAATCATATACAAATAAATAAATAATAATAAAGAAAAATAACCCCAGGCAGATGGAGGAGGATTGGGGCATGTTTCTGTTCCCAAACTATTTCCTACAGAAGATACTACTCTTTCCCCCATGATATCAGTCTGGCGCATTCCCAAGAATTGGTTTTATTTATCATTCTTTTAGCGGACCTTTGTTACGCTGACGCCCTTTCCCTGTTTTCTGTGGGCAGATATTTTTGTGTATGAACTGGGCTGCCCAGACTATGAGCCATTTTGACCATCATGAGTCATGGGGATAAGGTCGCATGACTAAGGCCAATGGATCGTGCAGGGACATACTGCTTTGGGCAATGAGTCATTCAGAGAAACCAGATGTTTTAAGAGAGGGGCAGATGGCCTACACCATTCGTGTGAGGGGGCAAGACAGGAAGTGCCTGGTAGAGAACTACCAGCCCCATGAATACTTTAGTTGAAGGATTGGGGCATGATTTCTCTGACACTGTCAATCAAAAAGCATTTTGAATTAAAGTACATATAGTAACATATGACTGGGTTGGCTCCAAAGTGTGTTATTCAATCGGTAATTATACATACAGTACTAGAAAGGAATATCAAAATGGATTGTTACACACACAAGGCCACCAAATATTACCAAAAACTAATGTGGTGTCACATGCCCTATTTGCTAATTAGCTACTGCAGGTCTGTGTAAACTGCGGTAAGTGTTTTGTACATGACAAGGGTCTATGACTGGAACACAATACATGGAGGTTTGTAGATAGAGGGAAAACCTTTTAGTTTCTACGAAGACCATAACCAGGTCATACAACAACTGATAAGAGGGCAACATGACTCAGGATTGTTAAAATGGTTTACAAATCCTCAAAAACACTGGATCCTAAATAGGTTGTAGTCTAAGGATACTTGTCAAAGTACAAACATAAGCAATGTCCAAATGTCCACACCCTCAAAGAATGACACATCTGAGGCTTGTCTTTGTGGAAGACAGAGGGTGGAGTCAAGTGCATTTCAGAGCTAATCTGTTGCAAACTACAATCTTCCAGAACAATCAAGGACCAAGTTTCCACCTTTGCACCAGTCCGATTTTTGTAATCACGCTTTCGCCAATGGATCTTTCCCTCTCTCCTGAAGCACTCCCTTATGTACCCCCTCCTAAAAAAGTCTTCTGCCATTGCTACCTGTCCGGCAAACTGTCACCCGATTTCTATCACTCCTTTCCAGGGCAAATTACTGGAAAAGCTGACCATCTCCCAGCTTAGTCTCCACACCGAATCTGTTGGTAGTCTCCATGATCATCAATCTGGCTTCAGAGCAGCCAGAGGAATGGGATCTGCTCTCAAATCTTGATTCCAGCATTCCTTCTGTCATCATCCTCCTAGACTTTTCCTCTGCCTTTGACATGCTCAATCACACCATCCTGATCAATCAACTCTGTGAGAATCAGGGCATCACAGATCAGGTTGTGGAATTGTTGACCTCCTTCCTCCAGGACCGACCCTGCCAGTTCCAACTTGGGTCCTTGTTCTCCACCACTTCTCTTTCCACATGTGGTGTTCCCCAGGGCTCTATCCTCTCACCCTGGTTTTTCAACCTCTAATTGGCCCCTTTTTCCTACCTGTTCTCTACCTTCTCCTCTAACTTTCAGTGTAATGCGGATGACACTCTTTCAGGCTCCTCTCAGCCTCCTCTACTCCCTCGCTCATTTCTGACTGTCTATCCAGGCTTCAGGATTGGTGCGCCTCCAGTGGTCTCTGCCTTAATTAGACAAAGACGGAGATCCTTCTCATTGGGACCCCTCTTTCACTCTAGTCACCCTCCTTGGGCCCTCTTCCTTCGCCTTCCTCTGAGGCAAAAAACCTTGGTGTCATATTTGATTCCACTCTCTCCTTTTCTCCTCACATCACAGACCTTGCCAAGAAGGCCCACTACCAGATGCACCTGCTCAGAGGTAGTCTTCCTTTTCTCTCTTTTCCCCAGAAGCTCACTGTCTCCAGAGCTCTGGTTCTCCCTAGGCTGGACTACTGCAACAGCCTCTTTCTCAATCTGCTCTCCTCAACTCTCCGCCCTCTGCAGCTAATCCAGAACACGACTGCAAGTCTTTTCCTTGGCCTCAAGCACAGGGATCGTGTCTCTCCAGCCGTGAAATCTCTCCACTGGCTCCCGGTGGCTGCAAAGATGAAGGACAAGACTCTCTGTATCGTCCACAAAGCTAGCTGGGGCTGGGACCTGCACTACATCCAAATCTCTCTTCCAAAATACCTTTCTTCTTGAGCCCTTTGCTCAGCTACCTCCAACTCTCTGAGGGTCAGACGCTTCTCCAGGCAGAGAGTCAGTGTAGATCTCTCTCCTCTGCAGAAGCCTCCTTCTGGAATGACCTCCCTGCCCCTCTCAAACTTGAGCCGGACCACCTGAAGTTTGAGAAGCTGCTCAAGAGCTTCATTTTCTCCTCTGCATTCTCTCTCTCTCACCCCCCTGCTGACTTTCATGTCTGCTGCACCGAATGGTTGTTTGGCTACCCCCAGAGTCTCACTGGGTACCAGACTCCTTCATAAACAGTCTCCCCTGCACTGCCTCTGGGCCTACCACACACTTAGGGGCTGTAACTAGAACCTCTACAGCCCCCTGCATCCTTGCACTTACCCAGAGCCACACTGCCCTGGCAGCACTCACTCAGAGCATTACTAGCCTGATTGCACTTTCCCTTCCCTCTCCCTGGCACTTGCCCCCTCTACCTTCCCCCTGCTGAATGACACAAGGCCTAGTAAGATCGTTTGTCTTGTCCTCCCTCCGTCTTCCCCTGTTTGTCTTAATGAGCCTAGCGACACTTGTGTACAGCGAGTTATAAATGACTGGCAATCACAACTCAAGCTTTGTATTTTGAACTAGGCATTTACATTCAAAAGGCTCTAGAACACATTGCTGGGGCCAAAGGAGAATTAATGGTCATCATGGTTTGTTGAGCCCACAATCAGGGCACATGTTACCACAAAGCAGCACTGGCACAGCAGCCAATATTTCCTTCAGACGGGGAAAGTAAACACTTGACCTTCATAATTCTTCTTGACCTTATCTTGATTTTTATGCCCCATGGTTCAGGAGGCTGGGACTCAATCCTCCGCAAAGCGGGCAGGCAGAATAGTGTCATGGGATGCTGGCATCATCGCCCAGACTGACATTGGTATTGTGCACCTGTGCTGGGACTGGACTCAAACATCATACAACTTCATACACCTGGAGATAAAAATGGGGAGGGGAAAACCCACAAAGGCAGAAAGAGAGAGGCCAACCAGGCCAAGGGAAACCAAAGGAATAGCTGACCTGCAAATCAGGGCACTTACTGCTGCAACCACCCAGGGTAGTGCGTCTACAAAAGGAGCACGACAAGTAGGAAGCAGAGGAGCAGAAATGTAAGGTTGTGAAGGATTAGAGCATCTTGAACAGGAGGAGGAAAGGAGCAGTTGTGGTGGTTATACTACTCAGAAGCATGGCAAGCAAGCAGGAAGTGGGCACCACAAAGGCTGAGAGGCCAGTTTGACATCCCTGGCTAAGGAAGGAGGCTTGTTGAAGACCTGAGCCCAGATAATGGCAGGGTCAAGACTTAGACTGATGGAGGAGGTGGCACTGTAGCCCATAACGTTTGGTGATATGTGAGGTGCTATAGTCACAGAATTAAAAAGCAAGAGAAAGAGAGACAGAATTGAGTGCTACTCTAAGGTGATCGTGAGAAGGCCATCAGCATGACCCCAAGGATCCAATAGTTAGCATTGAGGTATTGGAGTAAAAATCCAACCTGGAAGGATCCACCTAGGTGGAGTAGACTTACCTAAGTCGACCAAGTGACCAACCACAACTGGGAAACACCATGGGCAGTAAGGGATACTATGCACAAAGGTTCCAACCATCCCCAAGGCCATCTCACCATTTTAGGAGGTGAGGTGCCCAAGGTACCAACATCCAGAACCAACCACATTGAGAAACCCCATAGGCAGTAAGGGGAACTGTGCACGAAGATTCCAACCATCTCCAAGGCTATCTCACCAGCTTAGGAGGTGACATGCCCAAGGCACCAACATCTGGAACCAACCACAACTGAGAAACCCCATGGGCAGTAAGGGGTACTATGCACAAAGATTCCAACCATCTCCAAGGCCATCTCCCTATCTTAGGAAGTGGTGTGCCCAAGGCACCAACATCGAGAACCAACCAGTGCCTTAAGTAAAAAGAGCTTGCTGTGAAAGTTTAGCTCCCTGATAATGTGACTTTCTTAGGCATTGTCCTGGTTGTAATCACTCAGAAACCTTGCTTTCTAGAGTACGTTGGATGGTTAGACTCGGGACGATAGGTCCTTCTAGAGCAGCAATAAGCCTGAGCTGAGTGGGGGGCATTACCACTATAGGTAATGCCCTGGAACCTATAGTTACAGGCCTGAGCAAAGTGCGAGGCATTACCTACGTAGTCCCTTCTCCCTTTCCATGGCGGTGTGTCGCAGATCAAGACTGGACGTGCCAATAACACTACTGTTCCCAGCGCAGGACCAGAAAGGAGAAAGGATGTATGGCAAGAGGCCGAGGGATTGAAATCTGTGGCAAGGGGGAGTGAGGGCACAGGAGCCCATAGTTACAGGCCTGAGAAAAGTGAGGGGCATTACCTACGTAGTCCCTTCTCCCTTTCCATGGCGGTGTGTCGCAGATCGAGAGTAGACATGCCAAGAACACTACTGTTCCCAGCGCAGGACCAGAAAGGAGAAGGGAAGTGTGACAAGAGAGCGAGGGATTGAAATCTGAGGCAAGGGGGAGTGAGGGCACAGGAGCCCATAGTTACAGGTCTGAGCAAAGTGAGGGGCATTACCTACGTAGTCCCTTCTCCCTTTCCATGACGGTGTGTCGCAGATCGAGAGTGGACGTGCCAAGAACACTACTGTTCCCAGCGCAGGACCAGAAAGGAGAAGGGAAGTGTGACAAGAGAGCGAGGGATTGAAATCTGAGGCAAGGGGGAGTGAGGGCACGGGGTGGCACTCGCCTGGTTTCTTGGCGGGGGAGATGGCTGCCTCGAACCCTGAGGAGGCTCAGAGCAGCGTTGTTACCGTATGATAACACCCCTACTCCAAACTTCCCCATTGGATGGGTGGACAAAGCCATGCCCCCTCCGGGTACTAATAATTTTTAACCCATGCTGACACTGTTTACGCTCCTGAAACATCCACCTTTTGGTTATGCCATCCTTGGCCTTTGTTCCCCAATCTCTCAACAATGAGAACCTTAACAGCTGCTTGAGTCTTCTTTCTCAGATAAATACATATGAACGGCGGCCGGTTTATAGTATTTCGAATTACAAAATTTCGAATGCCAAAATGTTGAAAAAATGTTACCAAAAAAAAATAATTCAAATGTCATTTTTTTGTTATTTTTTGTTTGAAAGGTCGGGGTTCCTTTTTTTTTACTCGCAAAACAAAAAAAAACATGTAAATTAAAAAATAATGCATTCGGAAAAAAAAAATCGGTAAAATGTTTTCGACACTGGATATCGTGCTAAAAGCATCATCACAAAGGACACATCAAAGGCAATGCTGATGCACATGTGAACTGGAATGATGGAAAGACAATTTTTCCTGTGTAATAAGACATCTTTTCCCAAGCATGTCCGCGAGCCTTTAGGAGATAGTCAGTCTCCTAAAAGGGACAGTCAGTCCCTTTTTGATGCCTTGGTAAAAGGACTGGAGAGAAAATGTGCAATGAATATGACAGACATGAAGGATTAAGTCAAAGGCCCCATTCTTGTACAATTTGTTTACATATGATTTACCAGGGGTTATTTTAAGTGAACAAAATTGTCCTCCTGCTATCGGCTCTACTCATTGCGCGGTACTAGCATATGCCGATGATCTGATTATTATGGATCACACATTTAGTGGCTTACGGAGGTCCGCATTGAAACTCTGGGAATATGCATTAAATAACGATCTAATCATCAACCAGGAGAAAACTCAGGTGATGGTCTTCTCAAATAAGAAGATAGCACGACCCAGATTAATTCTGCATGATATAGAAATTAAATATACCCAACAATATAAATATCTGGGGGTCGAAATAGACGCCAAGTTGGGATACAATAGCTGCATTCAAACAAGAAAACATCGGGCAGCTCAAGTGACGTCGCTGATCAGCCAATTTGCAAGGCAGAATTGCGGTATGTCACTTTATGGTATCCGTCAAATCTATACCCAGGTATTAACCCCAATGGTGGTCTATGGCCTGGAAGCGCTATTACAGATGAACTTAAGCTGGCTCCAAGTGATTGAGGGGAAGTTCTGGAGGAGAATACTAGGTCTCCCTCAATCTATTCCAATGGCATTGCTAAGATTGGAAGTTGGGGTTTCCTCACTGGGATCTATCGTCCTGAAAAGGAGAGCAGAACTGTATCTAAGGATGTCCAATCAACCAGAGTCTCGGCTATTAAAAGAATTCAGTATGGAAAGCATAAAGGAATCCACCAAATGCCATATGAAAAAGGAGACTGAAGACCTTCTGAGGACAATATGTTGGACCATGAGCGAAGAGAAACTCAACGATCCTCAAAAAAAAGCATTATCTAAAAAAATCGATCTCTGGGATTGGCTAGAAAATTATGCACATCTTGAGAAGCTTCAAAAATATAAATTTATTCATTATATGCTTTATACATTTAAACAAATGCAGCCATACTTATCTCTCTGCCCCTCTAGTAGGCTTAGACGATTCCTACTCCTTTTGAGGGTTGATAATCTACCGCTGCGAACCAACAAAAGCAAATATAATGGTTTAATCTCTGCAGAAAGATACTGCAGACTTTGTAAGAATAAAGGATGTCAAGAAACTGCTCAGCATGTTCTCTCTAGATGTGTAAATATGATGGACTCTTATTTAGTAAATTTTAGCAATTTTGTACATGATGCGGAGTACATCAGGGATCCTGCCTTCTGGCAACGCCTCATGAACACTCAGAGTATTCAGCTGCAGATTGCCACCTTTAGAGTATGGTCAGAAATTGAAAGAACCTTGAAGATATCTATATGAATTAGTTAAACAGCAGGCTGATGATTATGACTATGGAAGTGGCCTACGGTCACTGTTATACGTGTCTTATTACTCGAATCATATGCAATTGCTACTAAGTTTGAATGATTTGAAAAATTGTAAGTGCAAAAAGTCCAAATTATGTTTGAGTTTAATAATATTTTCTTTTTCTTTTCTTTTTATATTCTCTTTTAATATGTAATATGCAATATGATGAATTTGTATATTTATCAGTATGTGTAAAGTTTAAATATAAACTGTAACACATTATTAATAAATTAAATTAAGTCAAAGCAGATGTCTGAACATACATCAAACTTGCAAGGAATCAGCAATGGCCAAGGTAGAAAGAGGAGCAGGGACATTTTTAGAGATGTGTGCCCCACAGCCATGCCAGGTCAAAGAACCTTGGGCCAGCCGATGGGTGCATTATAGCAAAGGGAGCTCCGATTCCACAGCACCGCTGCTGGACAAGGAGCCTCCAGGGGCTCGGTGAGCTGCAGGTCATGTCTCTTGATATTAATTAAGCATCCGTCCAGAGCAGACAGGCAATTAGAGAAGCAGCGCCCACCGAGGGACGACCAATTGCAAGTGTAACACGGCTAATGAAACTGGAGGCACACCTTCTACCACCCCAGCTTCCAAAGAAGCTACAGAGCTAATGGGACTCCGGGGAGCTCAACAGCCATGGGGCCAATTTGCTACAGAGTCATCGCCCATTACTAGTGATCAGATGAAGAGCTCAGGGCCAGCGGATTGGCGACTGGTGCTCTGTGCCCGTGCCACCAGGGGCCAAGAGGTAGAACTTTGAGTTGTGAAACACTTGCTTTATTTCCATGCATGTCATTATGCAACACCGGTTGCCATCCGGCTCTCTTGGCAATGCTGAAGCGGGCAGTGCACAGCTGCATCCTGTCAACAGGAAACTCCTGCAGAAACCCAGAGCAGGGAGCCGGCAGGGGAGGCACAGGGGGCTTTATCGAGCAGGTGCGGCCCTCAAGTGTCTCCAACTCGAAATAAGGGGACTTGTGCGCACCTCTGATAAGAATGCCTGCAGAGGGAGTGCATTAAAGTGTCCCTCATCAGGAGTGGAGAATTGACAGCCATCCACCCTGCCCTGCATCATTTCATCACAGGTGTTATACTTCCATGCACAGATGCAGTGCTCGTAGATATTGAAACTGACATGCAGTTCTGTCATTCCACCCGAGTCAGAAGTCAGTATAAGTGATATCACACACTTAATTAACTCTCGATGACGTCACAGGAAGTCCTTTCAGCTCAACCCCTTCACAAGAAGTCGCCTAAAACATCATTTTAGGCAGGTACAATTATAGGAAGTAGATGCATTAATCATTAAAGAAATGTAAACTAGTAGACACAATCTACTGCTCTCAATGCATTCCCGGCGCACCCTGAAAGCACCCAGGCCCTTGCTCTTGTGCAGCAGGGTGCCTATTATACGGTTACTAGTTGCTTCATCCGCTCTGTGGTGTACAAAGCATTTGAACCAGTGCTGCAGAGGGCCAGATTCATGGAACTTTTTCCTATGGGATTGCACCATTATAAAAACACTTCCATGAATCAGGGCGATTGAGTTTTAGTTACTCGGGAAAAGACTTATCTGCGCGTTGACACCTTCATGAGCACAAAGGTTTCTTGGAAAGACATATGGTTCCCAAGAGCAACGCCCGACCCCCTCTTCATGGCGACCCTGCCACCTCATTTCGCCTCATGCACACTTGGAGTTACTCTGAGAGAAGGTGTACTCCCAGGACACATGCACACCATGATGCATTCACTTGCCCCAGAGTAGTGTTCAGCCCTGATCAAGTGTGAGAACTTTGCAACACGCACACGGGTGCATGCAGGCCTCTGCCCCTCCCCGATCAATTACACAACAGGTGGTGCCTGATCACCTAATAGCATTCAACTACCTCCTTCCCCTTCCGGTCACTCTTGTGTCACTCTTCTATTCAAGGGTGTCTAGGGCCTTAAAAATGAACAGGGGGCCCCAGCGTACTGTACTGTAAGGTACATTGTGCACTGAACAAAGTCTCCCAGTACTGTCAGTCTGAAGGACATGTCAATTTCCGCATAACAAAATGAGCAAATGCTCAGCAGAATACAACAGAAGGCTGGGCTCCACTGGCAAATGTCAGGCTAGGATGGTCAGACAACAGCAACAAGTTGGGGGGTTCACGACTGGAGGGAAAATTACCCATAAATAGAAATCTTTCCTAACACTTAGGTACATTTAGGGAATTGACTTTTTCTGCAGTGGGCACTAAGGGAGGTAGATAGCTCAGTGAATTAAGCACTTGGCACTAGCTAGTGTGCTGTTCTTGCATCCCCCACAAATCGTATTTGTTTTACCCAGCATGTTTTGGAAAAAAAAACAAAATACAATAGGAAGGGCGTGGTGATGGGATACCAGTGCCTCCCTGTCTTGTGAAACTGACGTGTCCGCACCAGATCATTGAGGCCCACCAACTCCGCACACTAAGCATTCAGCAGGCAAGCTGTGCTCGCAAGTTTGTAAGGGCAAGCGTGGCGCACTAACCAGACTCACCAAACATTCCTCAGCCCCCCGCTATTCTTCTCCTCTACCTAATGTGTAGATGCCAACACCTCGCCCAATAAATGAATGATAGAGACATTCCAATTCTGCTGGTACCATGCAGTGCTGTGCTGCTGCTTCAGAATAAAGGTAGCCTGCTGGCATGTGTAAATGCCTTCCAAATCCTATCTCCAGGGACGTCAGTTCAAAAAACATGCCAGGGTTAGCACAAGTGACATTGCAGGAAGTGACATCACAAAAGCGTTCGAAAAATACAAGTTTACTTAAAAAAAATAACAACAGTACTAATTCTGGTAAAGGCTTCGTTTTCAACCTTGCAAAATTGTATGCAGTACCCTGTGGCAGACTACACCAGCCTTGTCCTCTTGGAGTTACATAACCCAACCTTTGGTATAGGACAGTACTACACAAGTTGGTAGAGTGACTGAGCAGCCAGGCTTATCTCAAGAGGGGTCTATGTGAGCTGTATGGTTGCAACATAGAGTTTCACAGTTACACGTATTCAAATAAACACTTGCACTCAAGGTTTCTTCATTAAATAATTATTTATTAATTTAAAAGTCAGTTGAATAAGCCTTCTTTAGAAGATGGCAAATATGTAACACTTAAAATATACTTAAAAAATACACACTCTCAGTCTCAATAAATCAGTAGATACCCATTTGGGATGGCACACAGACACTTCCTACACCTTGATATGATATGATAGTTTATGTATATAGCGCCTAAATACAATGTGTTTCAAAGCGCTTCAGGAATGGGAGGGACCAAGGGAAAATACAATGACATTCTTACAAGGTCATGAACAATAAGAATGTGAAATAACTATCATACTCGGCCTGGTAACATTTCAGATAGTGCAAGAGCAAAGGCATAGATAAGGAAGGGAGGGGGTGGGAAGGAAATGGGAAACAGACAAGCGACTACCGTACTAGGCCTGATGACATTTCAGATAGTACTGAGGTGACTTAAATAACTAGGACACTGTGGATATTGAGATTTCACTGGTACATTTAGAGCAATACTGAGTTTGGTGTCAAAAGGAAAAGGTTAGGGAATAAAGCAATGGTTAACAAATATTCTTAAGCAGGTAAGTACTTTTGACCCCCCCCCCCCCAATGCAATGTAGATTAACCCTTTTTCAGCTACACAAGTTCTAGAATGTGTGACTTTTTGGAGGGACAGTTAAAGCACAAAGTCAGAGGTTAAAAGAGTCTTTCAGGGAGCCAGGACAGCCAATGTCGCTCGAGCAAAGTCTAGGGGAGCTGAAGCACTTCTTGGAGGTAAGTAAAAAATCACTGTTAGGCCACAAGCTGGGAGGATTGTGAAGGGCAAGGCTGCAAGCAACTCTGCAACAGGCAACCAAGGCAAGTCTCCACTGAGAGCTATCAAGGCTACATGACAAGAGGTAAGTACCCCTTAGTTTACAGTACCTTAGGTCTGAAGAAATTGGTTCCAGCTGTCTTCTGTTCCTGTTGTAGATCCTGCAGATTGTTTTGTTCCTGGGCCTTTGTCATGGGGACAAGAGGGAGGACGTCTGGGGACTCCTGCACTATGGTTCAGAGGTTGGCGGCAGCAATGGGCAAACTTCGGATCAGGAGCACTTTGCGGTTTCAGCTTCTCGCGAATAGCACCACCGATGTTCTCGGATACCTTATGGGCTTTCCTCACCTCTAGCGTCCAGCACTCTGAAGCGGTGGCTCTGGCTCGGTCAGTCCTGCTTCATGGGAGTCTGGGGGATCTTCCTGGAGCTCGCGTCTGACTTAAAGACGACACACTCAATTCTGGTGTTCCTCTCCCTGGCAATCGGTACTCGCAGCAGCAATGGAAGTACAGTCAGCTCTGAGAATACTCCCACTGCAAGTAGGATGACAGAGATCCAAGAAACACAATAAATCAAAATCTGGAAATAAAATAGTCAGATAGTCAGAGATATAAATCACATAATTTATTAAAACAACAAGCCTCTGGAACTCTAACCTGGGATATAGGCCGGTAGTAGAGAAACTCCCAGAATCCCCATTGTTTCTGCATATTAAGTAGCTTTGGGTTTTCACCCTAAGTTACAGTGGGTAATACAGACATGGAACCCTTTCTCAATGTTCTTGGAGAGGCACAGCTCCACCTCACTGACAAGGCCCAATCAGGCTGAACACATGTCTGGAGTTGCTGTTGGTACTCTTGTTCAGAAGAGAATTGCCAGGCATTTCGGTGCTGGACTGCCCCTGGGCAGGACAAAGACTGATGTGTAGTGGAAATTTCTCTTCTGTGAAATGATGATGAGCTAAAGACTCTGGTTGAGACTCTAACCCGGGATATAGGGCGGTATTAGAGAAACTCCCAGAACCCCCCTTGTTTCTGGATATCTAACAAATTCACCATAAGGGATCCCTGTTTTGCTGCACAAAGGATGGTTACTCGAAGCATGCAAAGGAATATTAGAGCTGGTTGGTTTTCTATGCAATGTAGTCCTAAAACCCTGATCATCAAGATAAACACACACATCAAGAAATATCACATGTGATTCACCGTGTGTCTCCGTAAATTGCAAATTCATGCTGTTCAAATTTAAATACTTATCAAAACTCCAGCCAGCTTTGTTCATTACCCTTCCGAATGATGAATAGATCATCTATAAAGTGCCACCATGCAACCACATGCTCTGTGTAATAACACGCTGGTGCCAACGGGCAAAAGGAGAGTCTCTTCTAAGGAAATCAGGCAGTTCAGTTTAGTGCACAAAAGAAGAAGCACAAGTTCCACGACTCAAGCGCAGCCTCCACAGTGGACAGAAGCAGAGTGTGAGTACGGACAAGGGTGCTGTTTTACACAGCGGGGAAAAGCAATGGGCTCCTGCAGGAGGGCGACCAGATCCTAGCTATGCTACTCACCGGTCCCCGATGCAAGCAGACCCAGGCTTCTCCGCGTCAGTTTCAGCAGCTGGCAGGTTCAGAAGAGCATGGAACGCCTCGTCGTCGTGTTGAGTAAAAAGACGTCCCAATCGAAGAAACCTGCACAGTTTTGTCACCACAGCAGGGCAACGGAGCGGCCGTGTGTATCTGAGCCAAATGTACACTACTCACTTCAGACCTGGGAACGCCAAGTGTGTGAGAGTGACAAGGACTCGAAATACTACACAACCTGGCAGCGGTTACAGAGCAAGAGTCCCGTGTAAGCTGGTCAGTCAGCTGGATGGCCCAGAGACGCTTCCGAAGGCTTACTGGCAGGAGATGGTGAAGATGCCGAGAATAGCTGTTCCCGCTATTCCAAGGGTCGAAGTACCAGTACAGGCCTTCTGGTTCGATCAAAGGTGAAAAGGGTTTCACAAGGCGACAGCAGTGCAGAGGAGAAGTCCTTCAGCGGGTCACCAGCGATTCCTCGGTCCAGCCTCTTGGTTGCAGGATACTTGGCTCCTGTATTCCTTCGTTTGTGAAAACTCAGGAGATCGACATGGTAGTGGTGTTTCCAGCCCCCTCTTATCCACGGTTCCCTTCGCGCCAAAACGGAGGGGACCCAATGGGAGATCCGCTCATCAACACTCACACCATTCGTGGACCAATCACGGACCACGGTGGTCCCAAGCATTCACACCACCCTAGACTTTCTGGCACCCAGGATGTGTATTGGGACCAGACATCCCAGCCCACATCCTGGAGGCACACACGAGACATGTAGAAGCCCGCGAAAGCATCCGTGTTTCACGGGAAAGTACATGCCCAAATAAGGAAGGCCCCGGGTCGGCTCGACCTGGGGAAGGTGAAGGGAGCAAGACGGTCAGCGGACAGGACAAAGGAGCCTCGTGGTCTGGCCATTTTGGGAGCCAGGCCACCATTATGGGTTAAGCGCGAGAAACGCGCTTAGAATGCCAAAAGGAGCTCAAAACACAAGAAACGATCGCTGCCACCATTCCCGTCCCTGAATCACTTGCACCGATCAGATTCAATCCTAAACGAGTATCTAGGGCCTGTAGAAGGCTAGAGACCCAAGAGAGCTGTAACTTAGCACAGGGCCCTCTTGTGTCATGTTGCACGAAAGCCGCAACATGATAAAAGAAACTACGGGAAACAGCGTTCCCCCGGTACTGACTGTCTTAAGGGCATGTCATTTTCCCCATAAGAAAGGAGCGAAAGCCCAGAGGAGTGCGGCAGAAGGCTGCACTTCTCTGGCAAAGTCAAGAACAAGGTGAAAAACAACAGCAAAAAGTTTAGGGGTTGCCACATGGAAGGAAAATTACCTACACTTACGAAATCTTTCCTAACACCTATGGCACCTGGACTGTTGTCCAACATGAGCCTGGCGCCAAAGGCGCCAGGACTGAGTCCAAAGGGCCCCTACCTGGGGCCGCTGGGACTTCCCTCGGAAACATGATGTCTGCCTCTGGGGTTGCTGGGCCCGGTCTGGCTCCTTAGAGGTAGGCATCATGACAGGTACCTTCCCACCACCCGAGCATCAAATTGGCGGATTATGGTGCGTAGATACTCCCCATCACTGTACCCCTGAGTTGGTGATAAAAGGTATTTTTAAAGAGAAAAACATTATTGTCAGGCAAAAACCAAGCATCTCAAGAATCATTTCAGTGTGTGATAAATAATTCAACAAACGCATGACAAGAAAATACTTACACACTGCAATCCCCACTTTAGGGTTGAATGAGGTGTAAAGTGAAACAACATCAAGGGTTGCCATCATCAAACCTGCTCCCAAGGTATCTCATTGTTATGCTTCATAAAATCTTTGGTATCACGCAGGTAAGATGGAAAAGTAGACACAAAATAAATGAGTGTCTCATCTACAAACTTGGACAAGTTCTCTAAAAGAGACCCAGAAAATATAACAATGGGTCTGCCTGAAGGCCTAACCGTATATTTATGTATTTTGGGCAAGAAGTATATAGTTGGAATCACAGAAGAAATGGGAGACAACAACCTGCATAGATCCGAATCTAATATGCCTTTATCGCACCATTTATTACGGTGAGAATGGGGAAGGATAAGCGCTCAGCTTCCAATAGCAGGAGCTGCCTCTCAATTGGCAAAAAGCTTCCGCCGCATAATCACTCCAATTTAACAGCAAAATATTTGATCCCTTGTCTGAGGGATTTATAGCCACAGCAGACAACTGTGAAAGGGACTCTAAAGATTGTTGTTGTACAGTTAAATGAAAACATTTCGGCCTGCCATTAGAAAGCCTCAGTTTATGTAAAACATCACCAAAGTCTGAAAGGCCTCCAGACATCCGCCTACAGGAAATATGGATCAAATTTAGATTTGCTCATCGTGTGAGAAGTACATGCCCAATCCCTATCGATATCAACATTTTCATGCAACATCCAACAAATGAGCTAAACCTACTACTGATGGTAAATCAGAAATCCTAAAATCAGCTCTGCCAAGACATGAAATTAAAAATAAAGTTTCTTTTTAATTTACAGCTGAAAATGTCTTGAGTTTGATTTCCTAATTTATTTTATTTTATTGGACATTTGTAAGGTGCTTATACATCAAGAAATTGTGTTTCAAAGCGCCCACAGGACAAAGATAAGGGAACAAGGGAACAGCTAGAAATTGGAATATTATAACAGTGATGAGCAAAAATACAATAGTGGTCCTACTAGGCCCTGTGAACTTTAACAATCAAGATGCTCAGAAAGCTATCATACTAGAGGTATGTCACATTATCCTTAGAAGATCAATTTACATATTCATATACAAAGGATTCATACATAACATGACATATAGTGCACAATACACTGTTAAGAGGATACAACACATAAAGTGCATGGTTCATGAGCTAACATATCCACATTGAAACCAAGAAGTGCAAAACTTGTTTACCTTTGCTATGATTTTCTGAGCTTTTTGATTTGTTAAAAGTCACTAAAAATACATTCAATATGTAGTTAATGTATTACTTCAGTCATAACTTCTACTTGTCTAATTGGTTTATTTGTCCCTGTGATGAAGGTTTAAGGGAACACTTATCCTTTGGTTTACATAACTAAAATAATGTGAAACAGGAACCAACACTTAAAGTTCAATTTTATTCTGATTTGGATGTATTACACTGTAGTATGTAATTAAAATCAAAACTTGCGCTGGTCTATCTTGAGGTAGCTTGTTGACTACAGCACCAGGAATTAACCTCACCAACAGTAAACCAGGCCACATCAAGAGATAAAGGACACAATTACTATGGGGATTTTTCGCGTTGAAACTGGTTCTGAAGATTAGGCAAGTAAAGCATCCCATATGGCGATGGTCCCATGAACTTTAGAGGTGCCTGCCTCCTTAATCATTTCAGTCTCCTCATGAAATCAATTAGTCTGTGGTAAAAAAGCAGGTTCAGTCTGGTAGAAAGGCACAAACTTACCAACTGCGAGAATAACAAGGCATGGAGAGGGCTTTTCATTGATGGCTGTGTGGCTCCATTTAAGAGCCAGGCTGGAGATAACCTATATTTAGTATGCATCAAATATCCACAAAATAGGTAGAAAGTGCACAAATAAAAATGTAGGTGTTTAGAGTGAGTAAAAGGAAAGTATCTTTGTTTAATATTAAGGTAGAGGCACTGTAAACAAGTCTCGGAGCATGTCTTCTTGGCTAAAAGAAAAAAATGAATGTATCATTATCGAGCCTAGTAGCTGCAAACGCTGGTAGCCCACAGAAAGGTTTTCCATTCCCAGGATAATATGGTACGAAAGGAAAAGACTGATACATTCAGAGTCACTGAGCAAAGCTCGCAGTGCAAGGACAAATCAGTAGAAGCACAACACTTTATAATTAAATGAAGAACAGACCTACTGGTGGTTTCAAAGTGTACCATGGCGGTTTCAAATTGCCCTTAGTGCATTCAAACCTGGGAAGAGGCCTGGAGAGTTCTCAAGAAGCAACATTACAATGGTCATTTGTCAATTGGTCAAGGCTTTACTGGTGTCATGATCGAAGACCTTCCACATGAGAAATGGAGGGAGCTGACTGGCAGCAGATTATTAAAGTTCTGCTGATCAGCTTGTGACTGAATGTTTGGCACTAATGATGTGGGAAATATGGGTACGTCTATGACATCACAATGGTGGTTGTGGGAAGTGGGGTGAATTTTGCAGGATTTAACCATTGATGTATAATGTATGTGGTTCTATAGGAGAACAGCATAGCCCCACCAATTAGTTTCACTAGGAGGAGTAATATAATGTTGCAAAATGTTTAGATGCTAATGACCTAGTATTATTATAAAAGATTTTCCTTAGGGTGGTTACTTTGACAGCACCTTTCACACAGCACTGTCACGCCAACTGTGTGAATTTTTCTTTCCCAGTTGCGCCTCTCCCCAGAATAAATTATGTTACATGGTGCACGCTCCTTTTTTGGATACTTTTCTAATTTCTTGGTAAATTCCAAAGTGACCTCAGTTATAAGCTAAAGGTCATCGAACGATTGTGAAATTGTGAACGCGATTGGGTGAACAGGCGTTTGCGCCAGGTGAAGGGGAACACTGATTGTTGTGAATAAACGCACACTTCCTTTAGACTGACAGAGTGACGCGCACCAAGCGTGTACCGGAGGCACCGCTTTGCCACGTTACTCTACTTGCAGCAGCTCGTAGCAGTTGGACTTCTGCTTTCTTGGATATTGAACTTTGCTGCAATATACTTGCAAGGACTTTCAAGAGGTGTGTTGCCACTAACCCATTATATAAGTCTCAGTGGACATTGAATTAGACTAACTGTCTTTCTGTTTACTTTAGGCGTGTTTGTGCTGGACAACCCCTTTTTTGGGCTGCACCTACTTTACCAGGAGCGTGCGCACACCAGTGCGCGCATGCACCAAGCAAGCAAGTACCGGAAGTACCGATTTGCCCCGCAGCACAGCGGCTCAGCGGCACGGGGCACAGGGGCAGGCAAGGGCCATTGGGGGTGTGGGGAACAAGTGTATACAACATATTGATTTTATTCTTATGTGATTGTTGAAGTGATCACTGTTTACGGAAAAAAAGCATTTTTCATTCTGTGTTACAATCTGTGATGTTTAGATCGCTTTACACTCTAAAAACAAATATGCCCAATAACCCGATCGAATTGAGCACGCCAGCTATACGTAATCCTGCTGTAGTTGAGCGTGTTAAGCAAATATTTAAAAAAGCCATTATTGTATCCCCAGTGGACGAACTGTAGGTCTGGTGTGGGCCTTCAGAAGCAGGAGACTGCGGGACGGTGTCCTTTGATCCTGCTTGTGAATTGGTCTGCGGCACAAAACACCTGCTTTACTGATATTGCGTGCCAGCAATTATTTGCAAATCCCTATTGAGAACCTCGATCGTGTGATGGTAGAGGCCCAATAGACGCAGGAGACTGTGGGACCGGGTCCTTTGATCCTGCGGGTGAGTTGCCCCATATCTACCACAGAGTACGCCTGGAACAGTGTTTGGGAAAACCCGTTCCAACAGCTTAAACTGGTGGGTGTCAAGCAGAGCCAAAGGTTCATTTCGCATTTGAGAAAACCTGCCCATAAACACCTTCCTAATGGCGACTGGAACAAGACCTTCAACAAGATCAAAAAACAAACTGGGTGCAATGGAGGAAATGCGATCCCCTGAACTCAACCATTATGAAGGCAGTATTTCTGGTGAGACCTTACAAGTCATGTTGACAGAAGGAGATCCAGTGATACCAGCAAAAAGCGTGGTTGACTTGAAGCAAGGACGTAACAACCACTCCGAGACTACCAATGAGTTGATGTACCCAGATAAAGTTCCACCAACGACAGACCCAACACCAATTCTAGTACCAAAGGTCCAGTCATCGTTGCATGATCCAGTTTTGTCTCAAAAGGAAAAAGCCATCGCTGCAAAAAAAAGTTGGGAATTGGCATATACAAAGACCAAGTTAATAGAAGATGTCCGACACCTGATTCCACAGAGGAAAACCAATAGGCAAGCCTGCCTCTCGATGGATATTACAGAAATTGAGGATTTGATGACTAATCAGAGCAAACGAAAGGAAGTATTCAATCTGCAGTCAAAAATAAAGGGAGAGCCGTCTTGGTTAGCCTCAACACCCAGAGCATTAATTCCGCCTCTTACGACAAAGGAGTATCAGACCGCCACTATAGCAGACAATAGCAGACATTCTGGAGACAGCTCTCTTTTATCAGGTAACAATCCGAACAGCAAGCAATATTGTCAGTGCCACTCGCAGGCACTTCCGACCAAGATAACAGAGGCGATCCCTACAACAATGATAGACTTGCAAAATCTGCTTCTAGCTGTAACTTCTCAAGCGATGATACCGTTTATGAAACTTTTAGAAAGTAACCGTGATGTGTAAAAAGATCAAGCGACCTTGCTGGCTCTCTGTAGTGATACACAAAATTGCAACCTTGCCAATCAGGGCTTTAGATGACAGCATTAGCCGCTGAAAGCCAATAGTGTATTCAAAGTATGTGCTAAAAATGCTGACAGTAGTCTGTTGTAGCACTTCTATTATGCAGTAGTGAGCTACAAGGAATATGCAGGCCTAGTATGAGTGATAGGTCACATTATGCATTGTTGATAGACAGGCAGGGAGAGGGCCCTAGCTCTGTAGCTAATAGACATTTTTGGAGTGTTTGGAACATTATGGCACCTATATAGCGCTTAGATAGCCAGTCTTAAGCGCTATGAACACTAAGCTATGAGTGCATGCCTTTTAGAGCTTGCAGATGGGGTTAATACATCCCTGCTTCCCTTAGAATATTCTGCCTCACTAACGGTAGCCCTGCATGGCCCCTAAGCTAATCTCCTTTTCTCTGGGAAGGCACTGATAAGACATTCCTGAGCTTTCGCGCAGATGGGCTCCAAGGAGCCAGGGAGGGGCTCAGAAGAAGCACAGTGGAAATAAACAGAGTTGGGTTTTTTCCATGAGCCAGCCTATATTTTGCACAGGGAAAGTTCTGGAACTGTGCGTCATGGACGGGGAGCACGAGATTATAAAATATGCATGCTCACATGACTCGGGTGGGAGATCGTCCTGTGGACTTGGTTCGAGCAAGATCAAGTGCCCGGAATTGGAGCTCTGACGGCACCCAGCAGCGCTGTCCTCTGAGCGGGGCTTGTTACAGCTAGCTTATGAGGGCCAGGGTCTCCCAGTGCTGATTGAAGGGGCGTAAGACTGTGTTTCTCTATGTTTCTCTATGTTTATCTAAGTTCTATGTTGCTCTATATTTTGCATTTCTCTAAGTTTTGTGCTTTGTAATCTTCTCTAACTTGAATCCCAAATGTATATGAAATTCCCTGTTTAGAATAAATACTAAAACTTATTGAAGGTGTCATTTGTCACTAGCATGAGATCACTGCTCAGCACAATAGAACCTGTATTTTGGGCTGAATTGGGTATTTTTTGCTCTCAAAGGGCTGGCCCCGAGGAAGATTTTGCCCATATCAAGACATTTGGTGGCAGCTTGGGGATTTGTGCAGAGCAGTGCCTTGCTGTGAAATGACAAATTGTGTGAGAGAACACAGTGCAGAGTGAGGAGCAGGCTGTCGCATTTCCTTGGTGGTCTCACTGCAGCTCTGAGACTTCAAAAGACAGCAGCGTTGTGTCGGCTTGCCATGGCCGATAGCTTGTGTGGTTAAGACACCCTTCAGTAAATCAGTTGTGACTGACTTATTGCTTGGGAATGGAGCCAGGGAGTACAAGGCGATAAACAAGCGGGAAATGGCTTTGTTTAAAGCGCTCTGATGAATGGTCAAGAAAGATGTATGTTCAATTAGAAAAGAATTTTATCATGCGGTTTCCCCAGTTTAAAGTTGTAATTTGAAATGCAAAGTGAGACGGAGTTCTCATCTCAATTCTGTCATGAGGGCAGGGAAAAATAGTTGCGAGGATTTGACATGCAAATTGTGAACAGTAATCTAACCATTGACTCAGCCCCAGTGTGCTAGCAAGTGGGGGGCTGTAATTTTCAGAGGCGAAGGTTCGCTTTTTTAATGTATGCTTTTGAAGTGTTGACATTCCTGAAGATAACGTGGGGAATGAGCCGTGCTTAGGAGAAAGAGTAACATCTGTGCTGAGAGCCTAAAGGGTTTGTTTTTCTTTTGGCAACTGTAAATTCCATGTGCTGGTGGCGAATTCTGTTTAAAGGAAACACACTAAAATGGTTATATTGCATTTTAAGCTGTGCCATGAAAGTGAGTGATGTTATTTGGATTTTCGATTTTTGTGTATTGATTTGAAATTGCAGAATCAGTTTGCAATGGTTTGGGGGGAAAGGATAATTTATATTTTTCTAAATTGCCTCTAAATCACCCCTGGAGTATTTTTGACTGTTCCCACACTATGCCATGGATTTGTACTGTTGCGTTATAAGTGATGTATGTTTTTGGAAATAGTGACCTGTTAACTGTGGTACATGGTGAAAAATGTTGTTGACACATTTAACAGCCCACAAGCAATATAGAGTGTGGGTTGCTCTTGCAGACAACAGAAAAAAAAAACGTCTAGGGAGCTGCACTAAACATGGCATTTTTTAAATGCACTGAAATAAGTGGTTATATTCTGGCAATGGTACAACAGAATGAAAAATCTGTGTGTGATAAGATAGCACAAAGATTTAGTGGGTTGCGGGTTCTTTTGAAAGATCGCACATTGCATTGGAGTGAGCTCGTGAAGCCAAACTACAAGGTTACGAGGAAGAAAAAAAAAACGTATGCTTTTAAATGGGACATTAATCAGTTCAAAACAGTCTAAAAGACGCTTTGACATTTTGCAAAATTACATGGAATAGAATCTGATGACAAGAGAAAGTGCCTCTTTTGAAAATAAGAGTCTTGCTGTGTGTGCAGAGCTTGTGCCTTGAAGATAACTTGCACTGTCTTGGGCGAGGTGCGCGAAGAAAAAAAAACTGTTGGAGGAAGGCAGACAAAAGCAGAATACTGTGCTCCTGTTTAGTGAAATGGTGTTTCAGATATGGGAGCTTTTCTGAGTTGCTGGAGAAAAGCAGTGCAAGAAAGAGTTAATCTGGATGAACTGTCTGAAACGAGTGCCTTCCATTGAAGCCGCCACGGTTTTAGAGCAAAGAGATAAGCTTGCTGCGCGAAAGATAAACAATGACATTCCTGCATTCCATCCCCTGTGAGAGACACCGTCGGTGTGAGCAAAAAACTGAGTAGAGGGGGTGCAAAGACAGAAATGCTGATCAGAAGTAAAGAATTTGCCCAGTATCAACACTGGAAGGAAAACAAACGCTGCATGCAGGATGGCAGATGGGCACATCACATCTGAACATTTGGGGAACCTGTGCATCTGTGAATGGGCTAAGAAAAGACAGCTGCCCATTTCAAGAGACATTGCTGTGCAAGCTGCATTCCACTGCTCCATGTGATGTGAACTGAAGTAAAGCGCTGTGCACTGGAGAAGAAACCTCTAGGCGCTTTGAGAAGTGAAAATACACAGCTGTTTAAAAATGCAAGCTACATTGCCAGGGCTGGAGTAACTGACAAAGACATTATGGCATTCCAGATGGAAGCAAAACTGACAAAAGCGCTTAGCCGTTTTGCAAGAGACAACATGCAGAGCGGGGCTATGGAGTACAACATGAACACTGCACATTAGCCATGATCCAGAAGCCTCACGGCTTAGTGCAAGAATGAATGATTTGTTGAAGCAACAAAAGAAACTGGCTTAGACTGTCGCTTTCAAAGGGGTGGGCCAAGAAATCAGCAAACACCCTTTGAGAAAATGATAAGTGAAAAAACCAGAGGCTTGAAAGACACTAGCTGTATGGAGAAAAATAAACAAAGCTGCTTGTGCAACTGCAGGCAGTATTGGACTGAAGGACTTTACCTTTTAAATATGGAGTGATGCCAGCAGGGCAAACTAAATCAAGATCATGAGACACTGGAGGCAAGTTGGCGCCTGGCATTCGTGATCGCTCTGGTGACAAAGGAAAGCATTGATCCATTCAGAAGTGCGACCTGGGTACTTATTATATGGCTTTTGTAAAAGCACAGATCAGTCTGAAGTACCATTGACCAACTATGATCGCATTGCACAAATGAGTTTGTGATTAGGCAGTTACACCCCGTATGGTTGAGTGTAAATAAGCCCCCAATAACATACAGAAGGGTGACAGATAATTGTGGTAGCAATGATAAAGTGTGTAGTTACTTGAAGAGACTTCTGAAGATGGGGGTGGTGTTATGGGAAGGGGTGGATAACGCTGATATTGAAGTTTTGATGACATCCTAACATTTCTGTTTGTATTTTGCCTAGGCAAAAAAGCAAGACAGGTGCGTGCCATTATTGAAGTAGATGTGTTCAATTTGCGGGTGACACTGATCAGTCAAGCAGACGCATTCTCAGAGAAAGCGAGTCACTGCGTGATGAAATATGCGAACATTGAACGTGTCCTGCACCGCACTCAATGCTGCTAACATGCATGACGTATGAGGACATTTGTTCTGCAACCTGTGAAAGGTGTCCAACAGAGTAATAACTTTTGCTGAACTGGCACGGTGCAGACTTGGCTAGTTATCAAATATTTGATGCTGCACATTCAAATGATTCAGTTGCTGGAAATAACTTAATTGACATGTCTTGCCTTTCTTGTTTAAAGGACTGTGGACAATGAGTTGTGGACTGTAACATCATGCACCACAAACAGCTGTGAGACACAGCACTTGAATGCTAACACATTGAACAATGGTTTTTAAATGCACTTTTTGAGATGAATCTGAAAAAACGAAATGGTTTTGCTCTTCCAACTGAATTGCTTTAACCAGAGATGCTTTGCTTTTTTGAAAAAAAAAAACTTCTACGTTGCACGTAGGCAGGAAAATGATTTATGAATTGTTGGGGCAGCAGAATTATGCAAGCAGGAGTGTAATTTATTTTGAGATAAAATGAGTGCGAACATCAAAGTCACCTGTGCGTAGGTTAAGATCCTTAATTGAAGTAATGCTGCCAAGTGTGTGAGCTCTAATTTGAGATGGTAACCTTTGAAACACTGGATACTTTTACAGCCAGCTTAAGGCAGGTAAATGAAACCATGACTGACTTGATGTTTGATTTTATGACACATAGTGTGACACGGTTTTTGTTAAACCAACCAGTTTCATGTTTTTGTGGGGACAGCTGTCTCCAGCACACTAATGCAAAGAGTCATCTTTTTGATTGTAGACATTTGGAATAATTCTTTGGAAAAGCGCTACAAATGAGTATCCACATGGAATTGCTAGCGTACTGGCCTGGCACATTGTCGAGCATCTTTTGTCACTGAATGGATACAACGATTTGTTTAATTTGTTTAATGTGATGTTTTTCTGACCAAGAACTGCAGCGAGTGTTCTCGCCAAGATTTTATGGACTATAATTTGAATAAATGCATTTTACACAATGGTGTGATGAAACAGCCACTGCCGGATGGTAGTATGGTGTTTGTAGCAAAAACTAATATTGTATATGGTAGATATCCCACTTGAAGAAGGGTATTCTCCAAGTCACAATAGGTAGACACTGTGAACATGTTAGATTTTCCAGTAGTAAGGCAACATTTAAATTGTAGGCTGGTAATGCACACCTCTATTATTAGAGTGATACACTTAGACATAGATTTATCACGAGGCAATGTTTCCTTAGTACTACCAAGCTGCTACAAATGGAGTCCATTTCTATGGCCCATCACTAGAGTGCGCGTAGCTAGGGAGCTAGATTCATTAATTGCAGGAGCTTTATATGTTTGTGACATAGAAACTGTGCACAATAAGCTAGCCACTATGGGTTCTGATGCCAGCTCTGCTATAGAACTTCTGGCCTAGTGGGGCCCATTGATACGCCCAACACTGCTACAAGTATTGGCAACCACTGAAGATGGCAGAATTTTAGGTATGAAGACATTTTTTCTGCCATAGGGCAGATCAACAAGACTGCTAAATACACATGATGCATTTTATGGCAAACATTGTTAAATCAGCAGGTGTTGGCTTTTTACTGAGTGGGGACGACCATCCTCCACACACTGGCACGCAGAGCTACAGTTACCAGCATACATATGGATCAAATTGCTTGATTTTGATTGCATGAATAACACATGCCATGCTTGATGTAAATTAGTAGAATTGTTTTTATTTAGATAACCTGGTGCCCATGGGTTCACCTTGTTCACGAAATTAGATGGTTTCTGGTTGGGTTCCACATACATGGGGGATGTGTCTAATCACACAGCCCATAGTCACGTTTGAATGCCCTGGGATCAGGGGGAGGGTAGGCCCTTAGAGTGAAAGGCTGCCAGGTTTAGAATTGGTAACCATACATAAATGCAATAGTGCATTGTAGATTAGACTACACTGGATTGCCTTGACATTCTAACTGCATGCTGCTTTTTAACTGACAATCAGTTATACAATAATTATTTAGGTATTGTTGTGTAGGCCAGGTTTTGGCTAGAGTAAATGTCCATGTTCACTTTGTGTAGGTATTTTTGTGTAGGCCAGGTTTTGGCAAGGGTATATGTCACTGTTCACTTTGTGTGCATTTTTGTTTAGGTAGTGTTTTACCTTGCATGCCACGCTGACTAACCGCTAGAAGATAGTTTGCTTAAACCTCTTGCAAAGCCCCAAGGTCTTTATCACTGCACTAAATACTATATTGATGTGTATTAGTCAGCATTTGTCGCACACACGTTGAATAGGGGTGGAATGTAGTGATACACAAAATTGCAACCTTGCCAATCAGGGCTTTAGATGACAGCATTAGCCGCTGAAAGTCAATAGTGTATTCAAAGTATGTGCTAGAAATGCTGACAGTAGTCTGTTGTAGCACTTCTATTATGCAGTAGTGAGCTACAAGGAATGTGCAGGCCTAGTATGAGTGATAGGTCACATTATGCATTGTTGATAGACAGGCAGGGAGAGGGCCCTAGCTCTGTAGCTAATAGACATTTTTGGAGTGTTTGGAACATTATGGCACCTATATAGCGCTTAGATAGCCAGTCTTAAGCGCTATGAACACTAAGCTATGAGTGCATGCCTTTTAGAGCTTGCAGATGGGGTTAATACATCCCTGCTTCCCTTAGAATATTCTGCCTCACTAACGGTAGCCCTGCATGGCCCCTAAGCTAATCTCCTTTTCTCTGGGAAGGCACTGATAAGACATTCCTGAGCTTTCGCACAGATGGGCTCCAAGGAGCCAGGGAGGGGCTCAGAAGAAGCACAGTGGAAATTAACAGAGTTGGGTTTTTTCCATGAGCCAGCCTATATTTTGCACAGGGAAAGTTCTGGAACTGTGCGTCATGGACGGGCAGCACGAGATTATAAAATATGCATGCTCACATGACTCGGGTGGGAGATCGTCCTGTGGACTTGGTTCGAGCAAGATCAAGTGCCCGGAATTGGAGCTCTGACGGCACCCAGCAGCGCTGTCCTCTGAGCGGGGCTTGTTACAGCTAGTTTATGAGGGCCAGGGTCTCCCAGTGCTGATTGAAGGGGCGTAAGACTGTGCTTTGTAATCTTCTCTAACTTGAATCCCAAATGTATATGAAATTCACTGTTTAGAATAAATACTTAAACTTATTGAAGGTGTCATTTGTCACTAGCATGAGATCACTGCTCAGCACAATAGAACCTGTATTTTGGGCTGAATTGGGTATTTTTTGCTCTCAAAGGGCTGGCCCCGAGGAAGATTTTGCCCATATCAAGACACTCTCATCCACTCAAAGCAGATTTTTTTGGAATCCTTCATAAACACTATACACAACCGTTTTAACCAGGAGGCTGAAACAAGTGCCCAATGGCAGTCGAGGCTATTTGAAATAGCGAGAAGAGATCATGAAGAAAAGGTAACTCTGATGGCAGGTATGATGGAAATCATAGCAAAGGGCCACCAGCCGCAGAGTGCAAAATTACAAAATGAAATTGGTCAAATGGAATCCACGTCAGAAGTAATAGTGCATGAACAGGTGGGAAGTGTGCAGGGCAAAATTGACACACTGACGATGGATAATACCCAACAAGACGGGAATATAAATGAAATTATGGAGGCCCCAACCTCCTTATCCGAAAAGCCTATGGAAAACTTTTCCATCTTCGACAACAGCAAGAACAATATCAACATGCCTCAACAAACACAGAAAAAAACTAATAAACTACCTAAGAAAAAGAAACCAAATGGCTCGAGAGCCTTCCTACGAAATTTGACTACTCTGAAAGGGAACGAAATTACACAAGAAGGAGGAAAAAAAGCTGGAATGGAAAGTAACTCAATGGAGCCACAAAGAGTTGAGAGCACTGAATCGACATACATAGATCTGACTACGGTGGAAGATGTGATACCGGATCCAATTATAGAGCATCAGAAAAGAGATATCCTCAGCCAAGAAGCCTTGTTGAACCTCTCAACTTATTCTGAAGAAGAGCAAGAAAGGAAATGGTACTCGCAAGCATCAATGAATAATCAATCTCTAATTGTTGTTGACTGCTACGAAGAAGGCTTTACCATAGAATCTATTCATACTGATCTTACCTGTGAAGACATCTCGGATTAAGAACTGGAGATTTCGAGATTTAGTACGGAATCAATATCAGACGGCGAAGACTTTACATCACAATATTCAGAGAGGAGTCAAAGCTCCAACCAATCAGAAAATAGTCTAGATACAGATCTGAGAGCCAAACTGTGGCAACCTGTGTTTACTAATCCTATGGAAACTCAGCAAACTACAAAATTCACAATTGAGCAAATGAAAAGTGAAATCTATCAACGTGAGCTGATCTTTAATACTTTGCGCTTAATGCATGCAATACCAGCGCTTAGATGGATCAACACAGGACACATAAAAGTAGTAGAATTTATGGATGAAAAGAACCCAGATACGATTCTTGTACATTTTCACAATACAGAGAATATTGAAAAGATCACCAATGAGGCTCCCCTCTTCTCGAAATTAGGTTTTTCATGTACTGCTGTATCATCAAGTACGGGAAAACCCTTACGGGATTATCAGCATCATGTGAAGATAAAAATAAAACAGGAGAGAGAGGGGAATGATGGTGTACATTCTCTGAGGAATACTTCAAAAAACAAAATGCACAGCTCTGAAAAAAGAGTGATAAACAGATATAAGCAAGTAAACTTCAACAACCCGCCTTTCTGGAGAGATGAGGAAACGCCAAATAGGAGGACGACAGCGATGAGAAAAACCAATTCATAACCATCAACTGAAAAAGCTAAAACTACACTGTCTCTCTGTAGTTGGAACACCAGAGGATTCTCTCATCTCTTTCGTTTAAATTCGGATGACCTATGTAAACATAAGTTCATATGTTTACGAGAAACATGGATTGACATCATGCCGGGATGTGACGGTTACACTATGATCATGAATCCTGCAATATCCTGTACAAAAAGACGTCCATCAGCTGGCCTATTAACACTGATTAAAATGGAAGAGAATATCCAAGTGACAAACTTCACTAACATTTCACTGTGGATTCAAGTAACAAAAGTAGAAATCAGGAGTACCAAGATGACATCTGGAACTGTGGGACAAGTACTGGCGCAGATATTAGCGATATTTAACATTTATTGGAATCAAGCAGCAATTCAGATGGAAGAATTAATTGACACTTTATTCTAAGGACACTAAAATAATTCTATGTGGCGATCTCAATATTCATCTATTCGACCGACAAGGAACAGCGATGGAGAAAAAACTCCTCTCAGCAAGAGCGAAAAATTGGATTAAAGAAACCACATGGCGACAGCTTTACTGTACCAATCGAATGAACCACAGCGCAAACAGTATTACTTGGTCTAATCGGAAAGTGTCAGCGACTCTAGATTACATATACATGTCATCAACTTTACTGTCACTAGTAACGACACAAGACATTACAAGATCAGAAAATAGTGAGCATCAAATACTCAGTATTACATGGAAAGCACCATAGTGTGAGGGTAGTAAAGTGTACTCGTGTCTAGTCAAATGGTCGACAGACAAAGGGTCGACAGTCAAAAGATCGACACAATTTGCTCGACAGGTCAAATAACCAATTTTTTTTTAGTTATATATATTTTTTTAGGTTTTCGTTAGGGAAAAAGTGGTTTTTAGCAAAAAAAAGAGGGATGGGGGACCCCCCTAAAAAAAAAAAAAAAAGTAAAAAAACCAAAAAATAAAATTCGATCATTTGACCTGTCAACCTTTTGGTGTCGACCACTTGTCCTGTCGACCATTTAGATTCGACATTTGACCTACAAACAAGTGTACTTACCTTCTATGGAAACTAATTCTGCAGTCACTCGACTACGTATTAGTGACAATCAAATGAAGATCTTAGTAAGCACTTACATCAATCCTGAGGTGACTGGCATCGAACAAATAAACTATGAATGGATACTGTTACCGTTTCTACGAAAGATCCACAAACAAGAAGCCTCAAAGAAAAGTCATCCACATGCATACAATATCCAAGTAGTTAACAAAAAAAAAGAACTGAGGAGAACGCTCACGGAAATTAAAAGAAAGAACAAGGGCATCACGTGGAACGCCATTCCACAAGCAAAACAAGTCTACAGAAACTGGATAAAGAATGCAAAAGCATTGCTCTCCCAACAAGATGCAGAAGCTATCCTAGCCCTTTTGAAAAATAACAATACAAGAGGATTGTGGAACCTACTAAATCCGCAAATGGACAGCCAACACAAACTAATCCAAGGGATTGAAAAAGCTGCATGGATTAACCATTTTAAATCCATTTATGAACGAACAGTGAAAAATCAACCTATCAGAATGGAGCAGAGTGAATCGATTCCTTGCACAAACTCTTGGACATTGGAGGACATACTACCAATTATAAAGAAGCTCAATTCATCAAGGGCTCCAGGGCCAGATGGCCTAAGTAATATACTCATTAAGAAACATCCAGAGGATTGGGCTAAATTCTGTGTCCATTTATTTGCGGCAATTGAGAAAGAAGAAACTGAGCAATTTGATATCAGGCAGACGGGATTTACTAAAAGTACACAACATATGCAGCATTCATCGACCTGCACATGGCCTTTGATATGGTTAACAGGACAACACTGTGGGGAAAACTAAAGAAGTGGAATTGCCCACCGACGCTATCGGAACCTATCAAACAACTATACACCAATACCACTCTAAAAATCAGATTATCACAACAAGGACAATTGTCGGCACCCATTGAAGCAGAAAATGGGCTCAAACAGGGGTGTCCCCTTGCAGCAACGTTGTTTAAGCTGTACACCATGGATCTTTCTGAGCCCCCTCTCTTTCAGAAGGCAAATCCACCCAAATTAAATAACCAGCAGATTTACCACTTGATGTATGCAGATGACATTGTCATTGTAGACAAAACTGAGCTAGGGCTACAAAGAAGTCTCCGGGACTTGGAAACTTACTTGTTGGAAAATGGCTTAGAAATAAACACAGCAAAAACAAGAATTATGCCACTTTCAGCAAAGAAAGGACAGAAAAGAAAACAACAACCCTTTCAGTTCCAAATGAATGAACAAAAACTGATCATGGTAACTGAAATTAAATATTTAGGAGTCCTAGTGAACCAATCAGCAGTAGAAACCCCTTTGATAATGCATCTGAGAACAAAAACAGCCTCATTGGCGAGACAGGGGCTTTTCATACATAGAAAATTTGGAAAATTCTCTTTGCAACCAATTCTCATATTTTATCGCCAAAAAGTAATTGCGATCCTGAGCTACGGGAGCGAGATTATGATTAATCTTGATCAATCTATCTGGGATATCTTGGAAGGCCTCTTTTGGAAGAAAATCCTTGGACTATCAAACTCATTCCCGATTAAAAGAATTAGACATGAGATTGCAACACAATCATTAAGATCAATAGTCGAGTGGAAAAAACTCGATCTGTTCAGAAAAATGATCAATGAGGATGAAATTCCAGCATACAAACTATTCCAACAAAGAAACATTACGGTGGCGAACACAGCATTAGCATTATGGAAGGATGCAGTGGAAAGCGTGATGGCAGTAAACAGTATAACAATGGAGATGCTTGTGAATCGCCCTCAATGTGCCAAACAAAGACTACAGCGAAATGATTGGATAGCTACTCTAACAGAGAAATCAAGTTATCAGATGAACTTGCACTGTGACTTGGACAATCGCGCTATCAATGTTTTACCTGCGTATTTGAATCAATTTCCAGATAGGCAAATCAGGGACACATTTATTAGACTACGATTAAACCAACTACCGACCCGGGAATTGATGGCAAATAACAGACAAATCCTGAAAGAGGAAGCATTCTGTCGATTCTGTGAGAATAAACAGATGCTCGAAACTATCCATCATATCATCATGATTTGCCCTGCATTAGCTGAAAAAAGAAACTGGTTTCGAGAAATTATAACGAAACCCGGGCATGATCTCACTTGCCAGGACAGATGGAATCTAATACTGTCAGGGAACAACAGGAGCCTTACTACGGTTATAATTCAATTTTGGAACCATATAATCATGATGAAGAGGACTTAACCTTACTACTCATAGCAGTTTTCAATGTAGTAAGAAAATGACCATAGATGCTTTGGAGAGGATGGACAATGGGAAAATCTGTGTACTAAAACCCTGCTTTTTCTTATTTTATTTTTTTCTTTTTCTTCTCTTTTTCTTTTCTCTTTCTTTCTTATTATTGTGAATTTCAGTATTATATGATGTTATGGATAAATGAAAAGTTTTAATAAAACTACAACATTTTAAAAAAACAAATAAAAAAAAGAAATTATTTTATCCCCAGTGGTGCGTATGCAGAATCTTAATCAAGACATTTGCACATTATGTGCACTCCGAAATGAAAATCAGGCCAACAAAGATCGTTCTAAGTCTAGGAACGTGTCCTGTTTATATGAACTAACAGGTACATGCACGGTAGTGGCACCCCCTATGAGATCAGAAGGAGACCCACAAAATCAGGTCATGCCAGCTAGAACACAAACCATTTCAGATGTCACAATACTGAATGTGGCAAAAACACCAAACAAGAAAAAACCTGGTGCGAGAAATGAGGAATTGTGCCATAATTTACCAACTCCCTCGCCAGAAATGAATGCAACACTCTCTGATATCTCGATACACGCCAGTGTGGGGGATTTGAGCTTGTGCAATGAGACAGGAACAATGGACTTTCAAGCGCGCTGTTCAATGGATTCCTCCATTCAATCGGTTTCAGTTACATATGCTCATCCAACACCGCAGTGCGGCGGGACAGGACAAATCTCTGCTGCCAATGTGGAACACACATCACTGATAGAGATAACGCTGAACTCAGTGAATACCACGATTAATAGTCTATTCAAACTATTCTCTACATTAGAAATGAAATTTCCAATGCAATCAGCGCAAATCCATCAGTTAGTCACTTGGATGGCAGTTTTGACAGAAAGCAAAATCTCTTCACTGCACAAAGAAATTCCTGCATCTGGTGTTAATAATAGCGAGGGACGGGAAACGCAGACAAGTCAAAGTTTAATGAAGATAGCCCCTTCGGCGCTGCCAGTCTTCCAACACATAATTTGACCCATCGAACCAGACAATGGCCCAACGGGGGTAAACCATAATGACTCATGGATAAGCATAGACACAGCTGAGCCTGAACATGACTTTGAGCAACAACAACAAAAGGCGCAGCAGCCGCAAATACACGATAAAACACAGCAACAAAACAAACTGAGTATTGTTGCAGTGACCATGTGTCGCAAAGCACCACATAATGCTATGACAGGCAAAAAAAGAAGACCACGTAAATTGAAATCACTACCCAAAAAACCCAGCAATAACACCATTAAGCCCCAATTTGAATTTCAACACATGCCAATCAACAATAAGCGAGCAATGATTGTGTTGGATAGTTGCATCACAACGAAGAAAGTGACATTGGCCACGGTGGATAAGTACATGGTAAAATCAAATATGACAACCTCAGTAGCAGAAACTGTAGGGGCAAGAATGAGCATACTGGTGAGACATCCGCCTCTGGACGCATTAGTGGATCTCATCGAACCAATTTCAAATAACACACTACCAAAGGAACAAGCCTTGTTTAAAGAGCAAACAAAACAAAAACTTGAGGAAGAAAGCTCCATAAAAAACAGAACGCAGTTGATCAAAACAGCAGTAGAGGAATTCTTTTTGTCACACCTACCAAATAACATACTGCTTTCAGCTGAAGGGAGTGCAGCACGAGTATCTGATTCCTCAGAAGACCAACGAAACATCGTACAACAAGAAATGGGTCTCCCAAAGGCACCTACACCGGGCACAACAACAACAACTTCACATTTAGTACATCATTTGGAAACTACACCAGACAACAAAGCAAGTATTGACCTATCTCATGGGAGAAATACAGAAAATGCTGACAATGGGCCTCATTATAAGGCTTGCGCTCCCGTAATGAAGGAGGCCGGTACGGGACCGGCCCCCTTCATTATTGGAGCGCCGATTACAAGCTTCCAATCGCGGGACCCGGATTGCACTCCTGGTAAAACCAGGTGTGCTTTCTGGGTCCCGCGAGGAGAAGAGGGAGGTAATAACGGGCAGATTACATCTGGCCCGTTATTGCCTCCCTCTTCTCCTCTTCTCCCCATTCCCATTGAACCCTATGGGGGGTCAAATGGGAATGGGGATGTGTTCCTGCAAGGAGGAATTACCGGGTCCTCCTATGTCAGAGTAACCCGGTAAGTCCTCATTGCAGGAACCCAGTAATGGAGCCCGGAACGGAGGCAGCCATGGAGCTAATAGCTCCATGGCTACCTCCATTCTCGTAATGAGGCCCAATGACTTAAGGCAAAACTCTAAACTAACCTGGCAAGAAGACATGAAAAAGGGGTGTCCCAATAAATCTTGGAGGGTGGTATGAAATCAAAACCAGGACTCAAAACAAGGGAACACTGGACCACAAAGCAAAATACTGCACTGGACAAAACAAAATTATCACACGCTGATTATGAAGTGTCGAGATGTACCATTTACTAGATAATATATATGTCGCGCGAGTGTACTTAATGTATTTTGAGACATAAACGAATTAGAAGATATTTCATCAAGCGACATAGACCAGGTGGAGTTCTTTTGAGACCACAATTTGTTGATAGTGAGATTATGGATTAAATCGGGTCTGGTGCTCAACTCCATATGGAAGGGGAAAATTGAGATTTTCAGTCTGGGCTTCTTAATAGCCCAAGATCCTGAGAAGCAAAATTGTACAATAGAGGATCTATAGGAATTAAATAATGCCAAAATCAAAAGAAGAACCTCATGCAAATATGTCAGCGAAGGAGCACATCAAGCCTCATGTCCACGATCAGCATAACCATTACCGACTAATGCATTACAACAAATATCTTTAGCAAGTTGGAATTGTCAAGGCCATATGCATATCCATTTAGCAACCAACAATAATCTGAATGAATTTGAGATAATTGCGCTTCAAGAGACTTGGCTTGTAATAACTCCAACATGGGATGATCATGATGTGCTCCTAGTGCCAGCAATGACGGCCACACGAGGCAGACCCACCTCTGACCTCTTAGTGGCAGTGAAAACTAGTGCAGGTATTACGTTGCAACCGTGGTCCTCTCCAAACAACTTTCTGCAATTAGTATGAGTGTCCACAGGCAAAGAAGAGATAGCACTAATCAACATCTATCAAAGCCCGGCAGGCATTTCGGATAACGCCTTCTACAAAGCATTGACAAGCCGGCTGGAACTAATAGCAAAAGCCTCCACCATACATCACAATATTCTAGTTGGAGACTTAAAACTGAAATGCATAAAATCACCTAGGAAGCCTCAGACCAACAACGCGAAAAGACGGGACACATACTGGAGAGATTGCAACTTTAGAATGGCAAATGGGCCATATCTGGTGAAATCCACCCTCAGGACACCTGGAAGAGAGGAGCATCATCAAGCATCATTGATTACATCTATATGAATGAAACAAATGTCAAAGCGTAGACAAGTTTGAAGTAATGCAACAGGTCAATAGTGATCATCAGCTCCTAGCCATTAGTTGGCATGAACAAGAACTAGACGCACCCTTACACTGTGATTGGTCTTCGCAGACTCTGATCATCAATAATGCGAAAACGCGGTTTCGATGGTCTGAAATGGCCCTAGATTCCCTGCATGAAGATCTCCATACATACCAAGAACGGCACTATCTTCTTTCCTATATCTAGCTGTTACAACTGCATATCATTTCGGGGAGACATTTGGGTTCCCTCATAATAAAGCATCTACATAGTTATGACCACGAACTACGATCTGTCAGAGCAAATTATAGAAGGCAAAGAAAGAACATCCGAATGCTAGCTTGGCAAGATCAAGAACAAGCTTATAAAACAGCAAAATGTAGATATAAAAATTGGTTACGAGCAAGGAAAGCCAAAAGCGTTCAAATAGATAGTGAGAGGTTCCTTGAATCGCTCCAAAATAAGAACTCTGCTCAAACATGGAATATGCTCAACTCAGTGAACTCTCTACAACAGCTATCTGCACAAACCAATGGTGTTTCAGAATCCCAATGGCTTGCATACTTTACCAAGCTGTATGCGGACAAAAGCTATGAAAATTACCAGTACACCCAACAAGCAGTATAGCAGTGGGATCTGGATTGCAATGTGGAAATAGTAATCGACTTAATTCAAAATGCCACTAGATCTCGAGCAGCAGGACCCAATGGACTGAATAACTGCATGTTTAAGGAACATCCAACACATTGGGCCATAATACTGAATGACATCTTTCAACATACACTAAAGACTACCAATCTCTTGGCGTAAATCGTTAATCGTTCCTATTTTTAAAAAAGGGGACCGTGCATTACGAAATAATTATCGCCCTATAGCGCTCCTTGACACCGCTGGCAAACTGTTCACAAAACTGGTTTTGAAGGCCTTTAAGATCTGGACCTAACAGCACCAGCAATGAGATCTACACCAGTCCGGTTTTGTGGCAGAAATGGGAACCGCAATTAATTTTCTAACACTGCATGCACTTAAAGCCCAAGCTCATGCCACAAGACAACCAATATTTTTTGCGTTTGTCGACCTACACTCTTCATTTGACTCTGTATTCAGAGTCAAACTTATAAACAACTGATAGCGGCAGAATGTCCACCAACTCTTGGTGATATCATCCATGGACTGCTTTCAGAAACCTCCATTCAAGTTAGATTAAATATGGCAAGTCTACTTTCAACCCCAATTGTAACTGCAAAAGGGCTTAAACACGGTTGCACCCTTGCATCAGCCATATTTAACTTCTTTATACAAGGCATCAAGCATATGTTCAAACACATTTGCTCTGACTCACCTAAAATGGTCAATGCAGCCATTCAAGCCTTATGGTATGCAGATGACTTGGTCCTCATATCGAAAACACCCATAGGATTACAGAAATTATTGCCTGCACTCACATTATATCTAAAGATGCCAATGATCTGATAATCAGTCTGAAAAAGACACAAATCGTGACGTACTCCCCTAACAATTCAAGGAGGCATCATATGTCTTGGAACATCAAGAATGTCAAACTAGAAATAGTCACAAAATATTCATATTTAGGCATGCAATTCTGCGGTGCATCCCATAAGAACCCGCACTGGGAAGCAATCCAACACAAATTGGGCCTCATACCCAGCCAAGGATAGACACATGAGATTGAGGGCAAAACTATCCTGTCTTCATGAACCCATCCTCCTACCACAATCACAGAGGTTACATTGATCCAGCAAATAAACGCTCACAAAATCCCAAATCTACCACTCTACATCCCGTTCCCATAACTACCGACCAGCCACTGTCACAAAGAGATGCCTATACCAAAAATAAACAACCTCCCTTGACTCAACCAAACAGTACCTTATCAATAACTGGATCTCTGATTAATGCAAGATCCATGGTAGCCCATGCTACTGAGATCTCGGACACCCTAACTAATGAAAATTTAGACCTATTAGTCATAACCGAAACCTGGCTCCATGATGCGGCCGGACCTGCCATCATGCTAGCTATACCTGATGGCTACCAACTACTAAGAGTGGATAGACCCAGCTCTGAAGGTGGCGGCCTAGCTATCATTCACAAATCTACCTTACCTTTTAAATTAGCTACTACCCTGATACTCCCATCTTGTGAACTCCTTACTGCCAAAATGCACCTCTCTTGTAACCGGACTCTCACCTTGCATGTCATCTACAGACCATCTGGACCATTAGGAACCTTTGAAGATGACCTAACTAGTATCGTAACTAACAACACTAAAGACCACGCTCAAATACTACTACTGGGAGACTTTAACTTGGGCTTTAATGATGGTAACGACAAACATGCCCTATCTGTCGCCTCACTTCTGAATGACTACGCCCTAACTCAAAAAGTATCCTCCCCTACTCATACCAAAGGTAGAACCCTAGACTGGGTTGCTGATCGGAACTATAACATTACCATTACTAATATAATACCTCAATCCTGGACTGACCACTACTTAATTGCATTCAACGCCTCACTAGACCTTATCCGACCTAAACCCATACTCATGGCCCCGCCACTCCCTACGAGAAGTAAAAAAGACATCACAGCAGAACTACTCCTACCCCATCTCCTCCCTACTCTCAATAACTTAGACAATATCACAGACCCCTCGTCGCTGGTGGAAGCCTACAACAGTACAATGATCAAGGCACTTGACTTGATTGCCCCCACTAATCTACGCAAAAGTAAACAACTTTGTCACCTTAATAACTGGTTCACGCCACACCTGAAAGACCTTAGAATCCAAAAAAGAAAGTTGCAGTCTATCTGGCAACACTCACCCACTGAGGAGAACAAAACGAAATTAGCCACCATTACCAAACAGTATAAAAAGGAAATCATAAACACCAAAAGAAACACCTTTAATGACAGAATCTCCAAAGCCAAATCAGACACTAAGGAGCTATTCTCCATCCTCCGCGAAATGGAATCACCCATAACCCCACCTGACAACATTCCTAAAAATAAGCCTTGGTGCACCAATATACAAAATGCCCTGGCGGGTAAAATTAGCCTGCTCCAAACTAAAATTGCTAACAAAAAAGCCTCCTTGCCTTCGCAAACAGAGTCTATACTACAACCTCAGCTCCTCCTTAACCAAGCTAACACCCCTCACCCATTTAGCTTTAGAAAAGTATCCATACTAGAGACAGAAAAAATCATACTATCTCTAAAGCCCTCCAATTGCAAAGGAGACAACTGCCCGGCCCAAATCATAAAAGATGCAGAGCGAGACCTAGCACCCTTCATCTCAAAACTTATTAATGCATCCTTTAAGTCTAATCTAGTACCCAATAACCTCAAACAATCCTGGGTACTTCCCTTGCTAAAAAAACAAACTCTCGACCCTGCAATACCAACTAACTATAGACCCATCACCACTGTCCCATTCCTACTTAAAATCATTGACAGAGTAGCATACCTGCAAATTCAGGACTACCTAGAAACCAACAATTTACTAGGCTCACGGCAATCTGGGTTCCGCCCTCTTCATGGTACTGAAACAGCCCTGATTGACCTCAAGACCCAAATTTACGAGTTGAAGGACAATGGTAAATCAGCTATGCTACTCCTCCTTGACCTATCTGCGGCCTTCGACTTGGTAGACCATGCAGTTTTATGCAATCATCTAAGCTCGGCCGCACATTTCTCAAGTCATGCCATAACCTGGGTACAATCCTTCCTTGCAAACCGGACAATGAGAGTCTTCTCCCCCTTAGCAGCCGCTGATCCCATACAAGTTTCATGCAGTGTTCCCCAAGGATCATGTGTTTCTCCGACGATGTATAACATCTTTACTAAGCCCTTGTTTGACAAGTTGGACAGACTGGGTGTTGTCTACACTAACTATGCAGATGACACTCAGATTCTAATCCCCCTTTCGGGTAACTTCTTGGAAGACACGGCCTTAGTAAATAAGATATATCTCCTCATTCAGGATTGGATGGCATCACACGGCCTCTGCCTGAACGACGACAAGACTGAGCTACTGATCCTTGGCTCAGCATTGACCATCAAAAAACTTGACCTCAACTATGCCTCATTCAACATCGACAATAACGTCATTAAAGTGATGCCTGCCGTCAAAACCCTCGGGGTTTATCTTGACTCAGCGCTTACCTTCAAAAAACAAACGAATTCTCTAGCATCTTCCACTGCATATACTTGTAAATTAATCCGAGCATGCAGACCATTTCTAACTGAAACTAGCTGCATTACATTAGCCAATGCCCTCATCATATCCAAGCTAGATTACTGCAATGCCCTCTATGCAGGCTCTAACAAGTATATCCTTGACAAACTACAAACTCTCCAAAATAACGCTATCAGAGTAGCTTTAAATATTCCCAACAGAGTTCATATCTCCGCCATTAGGAAAAATATCCACTGGCTAAAAATCAAAGACAGGATCGCCCTCAAAATACTCTCCCTTACATCCAAATGTCTTAACAACATAGCCCCTCCCTACCTGGCAAACAGAATCCACAAGAGAACTTCAAACCGTCCTACCAGATTGACCAACGCTTTCACCTTAGTGATGCCTAGATTCAAAAAGAGTACAGCTGGCGGCTCTAGTTTCCCAGTCATAGCTGCGCAAACCTGGAACAAACTCCCTCTGGATCTTAGAATGGACCAACCTTACTTCGGCTTCAGGCGGAAAGTCCTCACCTGGATTTGCGCCAATGACATTTAGTTTGACCTCCCACCATATAGATACTAGACATTTGTAATGATATCTGTATGACATATGACATCCGTAACCAGATGAATGACATCTGATCAACTAAACTGATCTGCATTTTTTTTCTGCTCTTTGTATACTTACCTTTGCTCTAATTGTGTACTGTATAAATTGTATGCTTCTTGTAACTAAGTCCTCAAGTAACCTTGTACTGCTTTGCGCCCAGCTACCCTTGCGGGTTTGGTTCCGCGCTATAACAAATAAACAAACAAACAAACAAACAAATTAAACAATGCCATCTCGCAGACCAGAGTGATCCTACACAGATATGGAACATGTTCTATTAGGTCGGCTGTAACTTTCTGGAACCAACTCTTCTATATAGTCTAGAAACAAAACATATCATTCTAAAGACTGCCCTAAATAAACTTGAAGCTAAGTATTAGTGAAAAGTACTTAATCTTCCACAATCGGTGCTGGGTCCCTGGCTGCGATATGAGCTTGGTTTGATCCCTGATAGCCTTGTATAGTTGGCATCTATGTGCTCTATTTCGAAAAGGTTTAATTTCAACAAGCTCAGACAATGGGCCTCATTACGAGGTAGGAGGTAGCCATGGTGCTATTAGCACCATGGCTACCCCCTTACCGCATTCTGGGTCTGGGTTCCCGAAATAGGGATTTACCGCGTCATTCCAACCTTGGAGGACCCGGTAAGTCCTCATTCTGAGAACCATTCTCCATTCCCATTCGAGCCCCATACGGCTCAATGGGAATGGGGATGGAGCTAATAACGGGTCATCTAATAGCGGGCCCGTTATTAGCTCCCTGGTCCCTTAGCAGGACACGGACCTCGGAATATGGAGGTAAGGTGTTACCGGCACCGGCAACCTTTCCGGTGCCGGTAACCCCTTACCTCCAACTTCGTAATGAGGCCCAATGTCTTAAGAAAGATCTCAATGTACATGTTCACTTCTCATCACATTTTTGTATGGAAATGGACATGCCATGTAATGAAAATCTTGGCGAATGCAGATGTTTCGATTGAAGTCCTTCTTACCAATCTGGATAGAGCTAAATGTAAGATCTACCAACTGGATTGTATTGAAACCAGAAACATATGCCTATTGTATAAACATTTCCACTCTGGTTGTTTTGGGGAAAAAGGGTACAGATCTATGGAATCCTATTTGAATGAGGCACCGTCACCAATATTAAGACAGTCTATCTTGCGAATGCGCCTCAATCAATGGCCTACACAAGATTTATTGGCAGAACGCAAAATAATCAGTGTGACTCAGAACTTTTGACGCTTTTGTATGGTCCGGACAGAAAAAGAGACGATGGAACATCTAATAGTGAAATGCACGGCGCTAATTAAACCAAGAGCCATTTATGTTCATAAGCACCTGGCTTACTTTCGCAACATGTCAACAGAATGCAGATGGCCTGTAGTACTGTCTACACCATCAATGAGCATTCGTATGGCCACGCATCAGTTTATCAAATCCTTGAATATTTGTGAATGAAATGACATGAGAATTCAAGCACTCAATCACAAAAGGTGTCAGCAAGGCAAGTGAAGTGAACAATATAAGAACAAGCATAATGGTACCAACTGGTACTTGACAACCTAGGTCGCAGGCTCATCACTTAGGTAAATGTACAACGAAAGGAGAATGTGCGTGAATTGTAACTCTTATTTATGTACTTGTGGGACAAACAAAGAAATAACATCTTATCTGTGTAAACAACAAATCTTTCATTTATAATTGTCATACCGCATCACTGATGATGAAATGTTGGTGATGAGCCTTGCGAGTGCTAATATAATCTACTACCTTGAATTTAAGACTAGTAAGGGTCATGACTGCTCATGATTGTTGATGGCTAATTGCTAAATGGCTCTGTTATTAAGTCTTTAAATTAAATGATAATGAAATGATAATGTATTAATCTGTAATTGAAATATGTTTTTATAAAAATATTGAAAGGTTGATGTATGTCAGCTAAATCAATAAAAAAAGAAAATTCTTAAAAAAGAGTGACGCAGCGAGATGTGATCAGCCTTCAGAAGTCTTTGTTTAAAGTTGACAAGTGCTGTGGAAGGTCTGAGCCCAGATGAGGGGGACCTAACTAATACAAGGTGGTTGTTAAAAAAGACATTAAGGGGGTCATTACGACCCTGGCGTTAAGGGTTTAACGGCGCCGTAAAAGGTGTCGGCGCCGTTAAACCCTTAACGCCTGATTACGAGGTACCTTTGCGGGACACGACCTTAACGGCTGGTTTTACCAGCCGTTACAGTAGGGTGCCGCAAAGGGACCTCGGGGCTAATTACGGTACCGCAATTCGTGGTACCGTACTTAGCGCCTTCCCCAGTCCCATTGAGCCCTATGGGGCGAAAATGGGAATGGGGAAGGGCCATGGTGAAATGGGGAAATACCGCCCTGGCAACCTTGGAATGGGGCAGTATTTCTCCATTCCACCATGGCGGACTCGTTACAACACCGGCACCAACCATGGTGCTAATAGCGCCATGGTTTAGCGCTGTGGTTGTAATGAGGGCCTAAGACTTTTGAATATTACAAATAAGGAAATTAATGAGTGCACTCGACTGAGGGACGTCAAGAGAAGAAGCTAAGTGAACAACATTGTGACAACAAGTAGGAACACGACTGAGGGATGTTCACAGTGAGTGGTTGGTCAGAGCCCAATTGAGGGAGACTAATAAATGAGAGAAGGATCGGAGCCCAGCTGAGGGGGATCCAGGGGTAAAGAGTAATCAACCGGTGTGAAGGTTAACAGAAGGAACATTTGTTTTGTTATTTTTGGCACATCAGGCCCTCGGAAGCAAGACACTTTGCATGAGACGAGGCTTTCTCACAGAAGGCCCTGATATAGAGAAAAGGAACGGTGTGCTCATGTCACAGAGAGACGCAGGAGTGTGTTGTGCTCAAGAGTCCCGCCTTGTCCAGTGCTTTAGCGGGGAAGGGAGACCATCCTGACTTATCATTTTGTGAACACTTCTTTGTTTTCTTGTGAACATAATCCCAGACTATTTTGTAGCATAGCGCTAAGGATTGCCAATATATTTTTTAATATAGGCCGTTTTATTTGACTAGACTACACTTGAACTCTATTATTATTATTTGATGGTCGTCGCTTACTCCTATCTTAGATATAGGTTTCGATTAGGCGTTTATCTCACCCATAATAAACAGCCTTGAACTGTGATCACTTGTATTCGTCTTGCTTTTTTTTTTAATTTTTACTCAAATTGTTGTTTATTAGTTCGATCAACAAACTTTTACAACTTTCATGAATCAATCATTTTGTATATATATACAGTTAAAAGAACATGAATTATTGCTATCATCTTTCCCGTTCATCAAACCACATTATTTTGGCATATATAATTTTATGCAGATATGCGCACATTTAAACAATGGTTTCTTAAAATGCTCCTCTTGTAATAGATTCCAAGATCTTATATTTTTACCAACTTCATTTTTCATATGTGCAACATAGATATGAGTGCTAGCACGATGTAGTTAAAGCTTCATATTTGGTTTTATATGAAGTTTTACAATTTGATACATTATTAAGCGTCATTAACTATGTTTTCTTTTTATAGCTCTTCATCACATAACAAATGCAGAATCAAGAAAAATTATCATTGATGTGATAAATTACATGCAGTTTTAATGGTAATTGATATATCTGCTAGACTGCCACTGGTTCTTTTTGATAAAGGTTCTCTAGTTCTTGATTTATACTTTGTAGGAATGTACATAAAGATAGTATGAAGCTCGTTCTAGTCCCCCACATACAAGCTAACCATATCCATTCCTTGCCTGCCTCTGCAAGGACACATGTTTTTTCAATTGTTAGTGTTCGTATTTTACTAAAATATGGGCAGACTGTAACCAAATGTTTTAGAGTTTCTTTGGTTAAACTATCTTTACAGAATCTGCATCCCAACTCCGCCAATGCTCTCCAATAAGAACTCCAACTTTCAATCCTTTCAAGTGTTAAGGATTGATTCAGTTTGAATCGGAAGTAAGTTTCCCTGGCTTTATCACAGGGAAACTGGATTATATAGGGTTTGTGGGGACGTCTTGGGGAGCAAAAGCGAGCTGCTTCTTTATATCCTTTTAGTTCCGCAATTTGAGCTAGAGTTTTGCACCAGTCATTTTCCATCATACGCAATTTTACATGATTCGGTCTCAATTCTAGGTCTACTGGTTCAAGTGCTATTTCATCCAGTAGACTGATCATTTGTGAATAGTATATTGTGAATGAAGATTTTTCGAAACTGATCATTAGTTTACCCAGATCTTCATACAAACAATTAGGAGGGGGGTATAGCATTTTTGCGAAGTTGGACAATAACCGCCAGTTTCGACGTGCGGATAGTGCGGTAAGGCCAAGTTCTTGTCTTAATACTGGGTTTGGAGTGGATTTGGCCAGACGCAAAGCCCCCTTCCACATACCACCTTGAAGTTGATCAAGATAGCTGTTAATGTTTACAATACAAGTATCCAAGGTAAAGAGAATAACTGATTCCACTTTTAATAGATAGAATTGTAGCAGTGGCAACAATGAGAATTTACAAAATTTTAGGTACACTATTCGCATTTGTGTGGCAAGAGGAGCCGCTTTCTTTTGTAGTGACTCTTTCCACATTATCAAGGATTGAGAATCGGATATAGTGTATCCTAAATAACGGATAGCAGGCACTATTGATAATGGATCATTTTCAATTGTCCAATTTCTAGTATAACTTTTCCTCTTAAGGTTTCTGAATATCACTATGTTGGATTTTTCAACGTTGCATTTTAAGTTGTGTGTGTGACAGTAAGAAGCAAATAGGTCTAGTTTGATTTGGAGGCCTTTGGGCGTGCGGTCAAAGATTACTATGTCATCGGCAAAGGCTAACCAGTGTATTTTTAGATGCCCCAGCCTTGCCGGATAAGATATCTGTTTGTGCCAGATGTCATTGAGACCACATAGATACAGATTGAAAAGCGTTGCCGCCAAGTTACATCCTTGCTTCACCCCGACCTCAATTTTTATTGGATGCGTTGTAGAACCATCATTATTCACTCTTACCAAATAGGTGGTTTTTGTGTGCAGTTTGGAAATTAATTGTATTAGGTACCCAGGTATTTTCATATCGGCCATTTTATTCCAAAGAAGTGCACGTATTACACAGTCAAATGCGGAGGTGAGATCAATTGATGCCATGTATAATGGTCCAGAGTCCCTTTTTTTATGCTGAACTAGCAGGTGGGCCATAATAGTTGCATTCAACGGTGTACCCATTCTTGCACGAAAGCCAATTTGCTATTTTGACAAGACTCTAAGCTGCCTGATGACTACCTGTAGTTCTCCCAAGAGCAGACTGGCAAACACTTTCGCCGCAGTGTCAATTAACGCAATCGGGCGAAAGTTACCAGGCTCTGATCTTAGTCCTTTTTTATATATGGGGACAATGATGGAGTTTGGCCATGAGACGGGAATGATGGCAGTTTCTAGAATGTTGTCAAACAATTTCTTATAAATTTTGGCCCACAAGGTTGGGTTTTGTTTAAGTACACATGGTGGGATGCCGTCCGGGCCAGCTGCTTTTGAGTATTTTAAGTTTAATATTGTGGACTCAATGCTCGAGATATCCCATCGCGCAAAAGAGGGCGCGGCTAAAGATAACCATTTATACTCGATTTTTGTGAAGGCTATGGGGAGAGCAAATTTGTTTTCAAAAAAAGTTCTCCAGACCTGTGAAGAGATCATTGTAGACTGACAGGTGGAAACTGACAGTGTTCCAGCTCTAAGTAAGGCCCAAGTTGCTCGTCTGTCTCTGTGGCAAAGTGTGTTAAACATTTCTTGATTTAACTTGTTATGAGTAAAATGTTTATGATCTCTGCATTTATTCCGATAGGTGTTTAGAATTTTTTTTTTTTCACTCTGAAAAGCTTCCCACGTAAGAGGAGCTTTCCGGATTTCACGCAGAGCAGCGTGTTTTACTCTTTTAGCTTCATTTATGAATTTGGAGTATGGAGGGATAGATTCAACATGAGATTGCAGCGTACGTGACGGCAATAAATGTAATACCTCTGTTATTAATCCCGGTAGGATCTCAAAATCAAGATTTGGAAAATTCCGATGTTGGTATGATGTATAATATAAGGAAAGGCATGCAGAGATCATATCATTTACCTTGTCACACAATTTAGTTGCCCATCGAATAGACAAACCTGGACGATCCCCTTCCAAAAATTTTTGTTGGATGTTCTTATCTAGTGCAGTTAATTCTAGCTTTAAGTTTAGTTGTATCATGCAATGGTCACTCAACCCAGGATCATGTATTTTAATCTTGTCGGAGAGTACTTGCAAGCCCCGAGATATTGCAAAATAATCAATGCAAGTTGCAGTGCCCCCTCTTCGCCAGGTAAAATACTGATCACTACTTTCAAAGGGAATAATATCCAGTTCCCATGATTCGAGAAATTCCTTCCACAATCGCCCTCGATGTCCCGCTTGGTGGGAAGATCTACCATTAGGCACGTTGGCCTTAGCTTGTATACAGTACGCATTGAAGTCCCCCCCTACAACAATGTCACATGCGGGATAGAGTGTTAAAACTTCGTCAAATACATTGTTTAACTCCTGAAACACAAGGGATTGGTTACACATTGCTGGATTGTGATATAAGCATACCATAAGAGTAGGAGCAAGCTGGAAACCCTTGAGCATGATGCGTGCAGCTAGAATTGCTGTGGCATTAAATACATCTAACACATCTGCATTTAGATTAGTATTTAAGCAGATTGCAAGACCTCCATATGGTCTGCCACTTGTGCCTCGTTTTGCTTTTGATTGAATAACGGTGTATCCGTTCAAGAGAAGTTCATGCTCACACATTGTCTCCTGGCATAGCATAACATCACACTCTCTGCTTGCATTGGCATTGCTAAACCATGATTTTAAATTGCTAAAACCACATGAATTCCAAGACAAGATAGATATGAAAGAGGATGGGTTAGTGGGGAGTGTTATTCATGGCGGGATTCAGCGTGTTATGCAGGGCAGCTAGCCATGACCAGTCCTTGGTGGAGTTTGATAAGCTCACTAGTTGGGCAATTACCTCTGCATTCACCCCATTCTTAACAAGTTCAGGGGCTAAATTAGGCACTTGCTCCGACGGAGATATCAAAGGTGTTTCATTAAATGAGATGGCATCATCAATCGAATCGAATGGATATGGCATTAGGCCAATTGAGCGCAAATCTTCTGTATATTGCAGAACAAGATTTGTGATAATAGCTGATTGCACCTTGCACACCATACGATGGTTTTGTATTGGCGGCAAGGTGATCCATTCGATATCAGTCGTGTGTAAGGTGCGTAGGCCTGGAATGCGATTAAATGCTTGTAATAAAGCCGATCGATTTAGTCGCTTAGTACCATTCTCTGCCACAATTATTTCCCATCCTATAATTGTGGTGGTCTGTTTATTCATGTCTCCCGTCTCTTCACTACGTTCTCTTGGTAGTTGCATATTTATTTCATGATGATTTGGGTTTACAATGCCTCCCTTGCAGTCTTGCAGAGGTGAAAACTTCTTGCAAGACTTTCTATCGTTGTCAAGATTTTGGAGCTGCTTAAACTCATCATTAGGTGAAACAGCCGCAGGAGCCGGGTCCAGATTCTGTTCTGACTCGTTTGCAACGGAGGCTGTCTCTGATGTTCTTCCTTTTTGCATGGACTTTTTATCAATAAGTTTAAAAAAATTGGGAAGTTGCGTCTGGGACGATGAGTGGATTTTTTCGTCAGTAGAGACATGCAACTTTTGTAATGGCAATTTTTTTAGGTGATTATTAGATAGAAGTTCCTCTGGATTCAGATCCGTGTCAGAAATTTTTAATAATTCTGGATTCGATGGAGGTATGGATGAATTACTCTTAACAGTTTTTTCCATAGTTTTGGGCTTTGGTTTAGGCTGGGTCAATGAGTCCTCTTGTACACCTTGGGAAGCTTTTTTCCGGTCAGCTTTTCTTTTCAAAGCACGGAAGAAGAGTCTTTTATCTTTCCGTGATATGAATGACCGCTGGGGAGAGGGGGATAAGATTTCATCATTTACATCTAAGGTATCAACCGGGGCAGAGACAGCATCATCGTTGTTTTCTAATAATGCGGTCAGGGCTGAGGGACTGTTTGGATGTAGAGCCTGCTCCCCCTCCATGCAACTAGCGGAAACCTCCACTTCTTTTTCCCCAGGTTCAGTTTGTATAAGCAGTAATAACTGTTCCAACTTGTCACCATGTGATGCAACTTCCATACATAATTGTGCGTGCGTGAGTATTTGATACCATGCCTTCCTTACCTATGGTGTCAGGTGTGGGATTTGATTTAACTGATAAAATTTGAAATCCATGCTGATAATTGTTGTACCACCAGAAGCGGTTAATAGAATTGTTGAACTCCTTGACTCTGACAGCGTAACCACATTAAAAGAGGTGTTGGTCTCCCAACTTTGGGTCCTGACTGGTCAACAGGATCTGTTCTTTAAGACTTAAGTATTATTGGACACCTTTCCTCTCTCATATTATAATATACAAAAGTGGGGTCGAATAATACTGAAAGTTCGACCCGTCTTTGTGCTTGTGATGCTGGAAATGCATTGGAGGGACAGGGCCTCCCTGTACTTATCCTGTAGTCCTTTTTCATTTGTGTTCTGTATTGTTTTCTGCCCAGGAGTCCATGTGGGACTCCTGGCAGTGCAGCTCTTCCTGTTTTTGGTTTGGTGTACAGACCCATGGGATACCCTTATGGCACCCATGGGTGGGGGTGCAACCCTGTACCCCTAGTGTATGTTTGTGCCTGACTACAGCAAACCCTTTATTGTCCAGATGGATGCCTGCAACACCGGAATTGGAGCTGTCTTGTCCTAGTTAGATGACAAAGGGAGGGAACATCCAATCATATTCATCAGTCGACAACTCAATCCAGTCTTTACAGTGCTCTAAACCTTGCCCCCTTACAAACTTTTTTTTGGGTACACAATTGTCATCCATCGCGGGGCCATCAGGGGTAGAGATTATCTTACCAAAACACATTCCTTCGGCAGACTCAGAATCAGAGGACTTTGAGACCTTATCAGAGGGAGTCAAAAGTTGTTTCCTTTCTTATTTGGAAGCCTCCACTGAGGGAACCCTTACACCCCCGGAAGAAATAGCAGACCTGGCCAATGTCATCGCCCAGTTAGCAGCCCATCAGATGCAGGCCATAGCTAGATACGAAGAAAATGTAACTAAATTAATTGAATTAAAAGCAAGACCCCGACTACCACAGGGGGTACTTCAGCATACCTTGAAGGTAAAGATTTAGGAAATGTTTTCTTAAACTTCGAAAACCTAGCTGACCAACTAGGATGGAAAGAAAACCTCAAAAAATACTATTTGGGCTCTTTGTTGAAAGGCGAACTACAAACCTCCTATCAACTACTTAATCTTGCACAGGGCACCACCTTCCTATTCACCATAGAGGGGCTATTGAAAAGAGTGGGGCAAACATTAAATTTTTATCGGCAGACGTTGAGAGCCATTAGATTAAACCCAGGAGAAAGCCCCTTAGAAATGGGTGAGCGTGTCAAAAACACTGTGGCTCTATGCATTAAAAGCAAATCCTTAGAAGAACTGATGGAGATGTTAACAGTAGAACAGTTCACTAATTACTTACCCCCTTTTCTGCAGAAAGCCATTCTACATTTAAATTGACCTACCTTAGCCACGGCCATTGAGACTGCACAAAACCACTCAGATGCAACTAAACAATCCCACTCAACCCATTGTAGGGAGGAACGGAAGGATCATATGCCTATCCACCGACCTCACCCTCAGGGAATAGATAAACAAGGGGGGTTGCATAGAATTAAAGAATGGATGCCCGAGACAAAATAGAAATCAAAAGAACTGATCCTAAAACCAATGATGAAAGCAAACGAGAGGAAATAAAAGAAAGCAGACCACCTCCTCCTGTCTGTTTTTCTTGTAGAGAAACAGGACATGTAGCTAGACACTGTCCAAATAATTTAAGGGACGAACCTATGGAAATAGACTGTTTAAAGGGTGAAGAATGGGAAGAACCCAAAGAAGAACTAGAGACTTTTAGTATCCGTTTATATCAATCTTCGACTTACTTTACATACAAAAAGGCCTGGGTAAATGGGAGGCTAGTAAGGGCCATAATGGACTCAAGTAGTAAGCAAACTGCTATATGGGCCGATTTAGTTAAAAACGAAGACCTGGAAAATGCGGCCCTATTTAGGGTTACATGTGTACACAGGGGCAATGTGGCGGCCCTCAAAATACCTGTACACATTAATATCCGGGACGAATCCTGTGGAATATCGTCAGCCATAATTCCGGGACTCCCTGCAAAAAAATTATTCTAGGGCAGGATTTCCCTATCTTCTCTACTCTCTTACGGGAAACTCCACCTCCATTGGGAGATTTTCTACCCCAGAGTTGTTGGCAAGCAGACTACTGCTCCCAAAACTCTCCAATATGGGACTGGGAAAACTCTGAGCCTAGGAGATCTGAAAAAGGCCTTAAAATCCAATTCATAAGCTATTGCAGAGAGACCAGTAAAATCACTACACCTCTACCAACACCGGCCACGACAAATCAATGGAATATGAAACTACCTTCCAACTATCAACCAATCACGCTTCTTGATTACAGCAGTACGATATTTGTCTCAGTTGTCCTAGAGACCCTGCGTGAATGGATCAGGAGAGTTAATTAACCAGTCGGGTTTTCGAGGAGGTTTGGGTATCCTGTGAATAGATTTATTCTTTGCATGCTGCTCAGTCATAGGTGTTATAATCATAAACCTCTTTATATCTGTTTTGCAGAATTTGATTATGTGCACAGAGGAATACTCTGGAGGAAACTACATGCATGGGGCATTCCAAGCAATTTGTTGGATATTCTTGCATCCCTTCATACTGACACAAATATCCAGGTTAGCTTGAAGGCTGGCAGGCCCCCTGTGGAAGCCGATACGCACGCGTCAAGGAGTTAGACAGGGGTGCGTGTAGGCTCTGAAGCGCTTCAACCTGTATCTCTTGGACTTGAGCACTTGGAAGATCGGGACCATGGGCAAAAATGGGAATGGGGAAGAGCCATGGAGAAAGGGGGAATTACCGCCCCGCCAACCTTGGAATGGGGTGGTAATTCCCCTTTTCTCCATGGTGGTACCAGTATGGTACCGGCGGCAACCATGGTGCTAATAGCACCATGGTTTACCGCCTACCGTGTAATGAGGCCCTAAATATCCCTGTTTCATGATATTACAAGGATACCCGAACCTGCTTTTGGTCCTGAGTTATCTGAGTTCTATGTGGTATATGTGTTTCCTGCGGCTGTGTGGAGAATTATGTTTTTACGTTTTCACTTAAACTTGTTCCCTAATTTTGAACTTGAAGGCGCCAGGATGGGTCTCAATGGGAAAAAAAAGAACTTAGGGAGGAGGGAGTGATTGAATCCATTTATCATTTAATACTGATTATTCCATGTACTCGAGTTTTGAGAGTTCATAATTTCTTTTGTTTCTGACCTGAGGTTTTTTGATTCAGCAGTGTTCTGGTCTCAGATAATGTCAGGGAGACGGATCTCATTGTGATAAGCAGCTTTACGTTGCATAGATGACATTTTCTCTAAATTTTCTTTTGAGCAATTTTGGTGTTATTGAAAATGTAAATTTGGTGCTGTATTGTGTTATTCTGTTTTTAGGTATACTGTGATTTCCATTTTTTATTGAGTTCTTCTTTGTGTAAGGTTTCTTTAATAAAAAAGACCTATGCATGTGAAAAAAACACCAAACCACTGAAATCAAGATTGTACTGAGTAACACAAAAAACTGCATGAAGACAACATTTTCACAACATGAGTATATACAACACTATCAACACACTACATTAGTGTCTGGCATGTGCTTCTATTTTCAATTTTGACAATCTCCAAGAGTAAATAACTTTTTTATGGAGTAAAATACCACATTTTAACAATGATATATAAATGTATAAATAAAACATTCTTCAATGTACACATTTTTTTTAACTCATAGTGAGGAAATAAAATACATTACAGATTGAAAGATGATACTCGCCTAGTGGAATACAAAAATATTAATAATGCAAGGTATGTCATAAAAATGGCATACACACAATCCACATGGAAATGTACAACTAGCATTTTTAGAAACCGGATTCCACAATCAGTTTCTTCTTAAAAATTGAAAATCTGCATTTAACTAACGTCAACCATGACAGGGTATGCATCAAATATACAAAAAGCAGGTTAAAAATACACAGAATTTGATTACGCTTAACATTTGTAGAAAATAAAAAATAAAAAACATGTACCTTTCTTCTCTCCACAGTATCCATACAAACATACACACATTGAAAGCTGGCAAGGCCACCACAAAAACATTGGGATCAAAAGTGATGACAGTACAAGGCAAGCTAACAATAAGTAATGTGACAGGGTCAGGGTTGTGACCCTGTCAAAAGAAGGGGAGTTCAGAGGGAGTCTAGTCCCTAACCCCCAGAGTGTGAGAACATGTGTAGGGATATTGGTATCACTGTCCCTGTCACAATTCTTTTCTGCCTCTGGGCTGGACAGGTCTTTTTTTCTTCTTTTTGAGAACTACAACTCTCAGAAAGCACCTGTGCACAACCAAGACAACCGGACCAGAACCGGGGGAAAGAAATCAGGACTAGAAATTGAATGGATTGGGGTTTTTCCTGCCCAAAAGGGTTGAGACTGCCAACACCCATCCAACCAAACCCCCCCAAAAAAACAGAAATGGCGGGGCAACAGAAAATAGACACTGAGGATCTTCGAGACACAGAAATCCTCCCAAAACGCATTTGGAAACCAAACTCACCAGCGCATGAGGAGACCACACACTTGAAGATTGAAAAGGAGTGGGGCCGAAAGACTTTTTAAAGACTTCCAGGGGAGGTACCAACCCCAAGGGGAATAGCTTAGCCAGAAATTGCCCAAGGGGCGCATGTGGCATGAAGGCTAATGGGAGCTGGGAGGAACTCCATAACGAGCTAGGGTTGGCTATTAAGGGTGCTCAGATGAGGTGAGGAGCAAAGGGAGACAAAGAGACCAGTCTGGAGGGCGTTGCCAATGGAGAAGGGTTATAGGAGGCTGTAGTGGGAGAGAGGCACTTTAAAAACTGACAGTAAAGGGGTTGGAGAAGGTGAGAGTAGGGAAATGGGTGATGACTGTAAAATAGACTTGCAATCGTTCCTGTGTGTGTGCGTGCGTGCGCGCACACATGGGGTGACTCTGAGTTAAGATTGCTGTCACTTCAAACACCATACAATCTTCACAGGTTTTGTTGCGATAAGTTGGGTCATCTTAACCCTCTCTTAACTAAAGTTTCTTCCCTGAAAAGGTTGTTTTTTTCCCATGGGACTTTGGCCACTCTCTACCCTGCTGCAATTCGTATAAAAGTCAGTAGCCCGCCTTTGGCCACGGTCCCTCCCTCCCCTTAAGAGTAAATAACATGAACCAACAGATCATAGCCTTTGGCTGCGGCCACTGCACATGTTCGACCAATGAACCAAATCCAATCGGCCTGGCCAGTCACCACGGCCTTCAGTCATGGCCTTTGTCCATCTCCCACCAATGCACCACATTCTACAAGACATCCCCCTTTTGCCCCTTATTTCATTTCCATGATTTTCCTCTGTAATTCCCTATGGAAATGTACCTGTGATCACTGTGGCTCCCCCCTCTATTCCTACAGGAATCCTTCCCATGGCTATGCAACATTTGCAGCATGTGCTGATTACTGCGGTAATCACTAAACACTTGAAAATGTAAAACTCTGCCCCACCCACATTACCACTCTCCTTGTGCACCCCTCCTTCTTTTTTAGGCCCTTTCCTTTTCCGTTACTGCGTAAATACCCTCTAATACACTTGTCTTATCCCCTTTCACATGGTGCACTTTTCTTTAGACCGTGGGGGTCATTACAACTTTGCCGGTAGACAGTAGTGCTGGTATACTGTTTCACGAGTCCTTCAAAGTATGAGTCTGCCGGAACACAGTTTGCAGACTTAACAGAGCTGATATCACCTCATCCGGGAATAACGGGCACTAGTGATACTGGTAACAAAAATACTGGCAATGCTGGAAATATGTGCAGGTATTAATGCATAATGGTATCACTGGCTCATCACGAGACTGGATCTACCAGTAATACCAGCAGATTTTTGCCGGTAATACCGTCAAAAACAAGGTGGAGATAAAATCACCTCAGAGCAGCCGGTAAATGGACACAGGTGAAGGAAATAAGGCCACAGGTGCACCCAATGCACACAGGAAGAGTACAAAAGGGCCACACCTACCCCAAAAACACTTTCCAACGCAACCATGCTGCCACTCATTGCCACTACCATGGACCTGGAGGTGCTTCATGCTGATGTCCATCTGCTGGTGTTGGAGCAGAAGTGGTGGCGACAGGAAACCAGGGATAGAAGGAGAAGGAGAGGGGGAGGAGGAAGATACAGGTGATGCAGGTGGCGAGGCTGAGGCATGGTGAGATCCCCCGCACAAGGGCCACAACTTGGACATTCACAGACAGTCAGATATTTACTCTGTGCCGCGTAAACAGGGAGAACATTCATGAGATCCTGACCCACATTGAGGAGGACATTGGGAGCAGGATCGGCATGGTGAAACTGTTGTCGGTCCTGCACTTCCTGGCCAGTGGCACGTTCCAGCACTCTGTGAGTCACCAGCATAACATTTTCGCAGCCTGCCTTCTCCAGAGTGCTGGTGCAGGTACTAGAGGTCTCTGCCACCATGTGGGGCAGCACATCACCCTCCCCACCACCCAGGCACAGTTAAACGCCACCAAGGCCAGTTTATATGCGATTGCGGGCATGCCCAATGTGTTGGCAGCATTAGACTGCACGCACGTAGAGCTGGTGCCCCCCCGTCTCAGAGGAGGTCTACAGGAACCGGAAGCAGTTCCATTCCTTCAATGTCCAGGTGACCTGTGACGTCGACCTGGCCTTCGCGCACTGCTGTGCTGGGTTCACAGGATCAACCCATAAATCCATTGTTCTGAAAAACAGCACAGTGCCAGCTTGCTTACATGGCATGTCACAGAGGACAAAGGACCTGGATGTTAGGGGTGTACATGAAGATTTACACCTACATTGCTGCATGAGTGACAGGCAAAGGGGGGGGCTATGTCACAAATACATGTCCGTCAAGCACCCTAAACATGCAGGACCAACCAGCGTATGCATCAATTGGCAGGGCAAAACACACAGGAGTAGCACATGACTGGAGGTGTAGCAGTTACTCACCAGGCCATTTCAACCCCAAAAGTACATCCACTGCACCAAAGCTACCAGAATGCAACACCTCGCACCCCACAATACCAGTGAATCTGTAGCTTAGGCTATCGAGGGACATGAGATGTATGCCCTGGTGCACAGACTGACTGTTGAGATCTTTTACATGCAATACCACTGCCAGGCATCATTACTCACACACGTGTCCTTACCCCGTGCAGGTGACTCATGATACCTGCAGCATCCGTGGCTGATGATTTCTCTGAGGAATCCCCAGATGCAGGAGGAAATGGCATACCACAGGGGGCCTGTGAGGACCAGGGTGACCATCGAGCGGACCTTCGGTCTCATGAAGGCATGTTTCAGAGGGTTCGCTCATGTACAGACTAGAGAAGATGGGGCAGACAGTCCTGGCCTGTGCAATGTTGCATAATATCTGCATCGGATGCAACATACCCCTGTCCTCAGATCTGAACATTCCTCCGCCAGAGGATGATGCTGATGCTGCTGATGATTCAGCGCTAGCTGGGTGCATGCACATTTGCATGGAGGACAGGGATGGGCCCATGGCTGTCAACAACTCATAGATACCCATTTCACTCTGCACTTCCCTTAGCTTGCACCTTAATACATATGATGCACACACAATACATATGTGTACCAAAAAAGGAATGTCCACTCATCTCTTCTAGTGAAAACATTATATATTGCAAAACAACATGCATGCTCAAACACCATGAGCCACCCTCCCCAAACACCCGCCTCCCCCCACACACACACCCTCCCACTCCCCAAATACCACCCTCCCCACACACACCATCCACTCCACTCTCCAAACACCCTCCTCCCCACACACACACCTCCCACTCTCCAAACATCCCCCTCTCTCCACCCACCACCCACTTTTACGCTCACCTGGTTCCCACAGGGGCGTCGATCGGACCCGGACAGCTGCGGTCTCCACCAACGTGATACGTAGTGCCAAGATGACTGTCTGGACTGGCCCGCCTAATCTCATCTGCTTGATCCGTAGAAGTATTCTCCTGCAAGTGGAGAAAGGGATTTAGCCACACATGGATATGAGTGATAGCCCCCTCCCACTGTTTTCGTTCTCCCTTCTTGTCACCTCCGATATCCCCTTTTAGGAACCTCACCTTATGTTTTTAAATGATGAGCTCTCCATCCTGCATGGATTGCAGGGGCGCGTTGATGCCAGTTACTTCACTGGTTTGAAGGCGTGGGAGAGTTCCGGAGAGTATTGACTCTGAGGTCCTGACAAGGTTCGGTAAGTATCAAGTTCATAGAGTTCAATAAGTCCAATGATTCACTCTTGTTTCCCCCTTCCTGCCTTGTCTTGCAACTAAGATCGTGAGAAGATACCCCTCATGGCAGTTGGTGGCGCTCAGATAAGAGTCTGTATTACCCGACGCCGTCCGGTAAATGTTGCCGGTGTTTAACATGTTTTCTCTCCCTTTGCAGGTGCCGCACATGAAGATGTGGAGAGTTATAGAATAATGCCTCTGGTGGAAATCAGGTAAGTCTATGATGATAAGTGTTTTATTTGTTGGTTTTCTTGGCTCACCTTGTTGTTTTCTTTTGTCCCTCAGGTGCCGGAGTTTGGCGAAGAAATGATGGAGGCAGCGCTGAATCGAAAGATGCTGCGAGGACTGGTAAGTATGGTGCGGCGCTGCAGCTGGAGATGAGACGCGTACAGAAATGATGTTCTTTCCAGGTCCGGAGGCGAGATGGATCCGAAATCAGGTGAGGAATTCGAAATAGTTTGTTTTCTAATCTTGTCCTTTTCTTTCCTCTTGGTTTTAGGAGCTCCAGATTCGAGGCGGGCATGGCAGAAGTCTGGATGCAGACTGCAGGCATGGTGAGCGTTACGCTGCTGGATGCAGATCAACGCGAAGCGTGTGCTGTTGTTCGGGTGTGGTTTAAATAGCCTCCAGGTAAGAAGTTCCCTAGAACCACGCTTGAGTAAAAAATAGTCCCTGTAGAAAAATAGTCCCATCCAGGCCTCACGTTGGCTTGGACTCACTAGCAGCATGGTCTGCATCAGGTAAGTAAAGTCTATGAGCCTGGCGCGTATGGCACCAGGACTGATTTCCATGATGAGCGTGGTGCCTAAGGCGCCAGGACTGAACCCAAACAGCCTCCAGACGGGGCTGTTGGGGTTTTAAAAGGTATCTGGATGCCTGCTTCCGGAGCTGATGGGCTTGGTCCTGATGCCCGGGGGTAGGCATCATGACAGCACTCCCCCCCAAGGCCCCTCCTAAAGTTGTTCTTCCCCTTGGCCCTGGTTTGTCTGGGAAGTCCCGATGGAATCGCTTCACTAACCAAGGTTGTTTTCTTCTGATGGTTAGCTTTACTTCGGTCCCTGTCATTTGGTCTGACCATTTCTTGGTCCGGGTCACTATCAGAACCTCTCCTTGTGGTTTGGTGGTTTCTCATGGCCTATAGTCTCGTAGGTCCTGCCATAAGGTTGACATGTCTGTCCTCACTGACCGATTATTGCAGACTAATGAGGAATACAAAGGAGAGGGCGATGACCCCTGCACCTCTCTCCTGAAAGCACTTTCAAAGGTGGTCGACGATATGCCCCCCCCTGAAAACCCACTTTGGGAGATCCAAACCTAAGGCTGCATGATTTACTTCTGATCTCCGAGAACAGAAACAGGCTTGCCGTCGCCTGGAAAGAAAGTGGTGTCTTAACTATGCTGAGGAAGAGCGAGCTTCTTACAAGCTAGCAGTGTCCTGCTATCATAAGATGATTGTAGTGGAAAAATCAAAATATTACGCTAAACGGATTACTGATGCATCTTGTTCCTCTAGGGAACTGTTCCTAGTGGCTAAGGGACTGTCTGTTTCCTCCTCTAGGAAGCAAGCCATATTGCCAGATGCTCAGCTACACCGCAACGCGATCAGCACTTTTTTCTCAGAGACAATCCACAATATTTGTCAAGCAATCATGAATGATCAATCTGTTGACGGGGCCAGTCAGCTTTTGGCTGGACCGGCCAACATGGGGTCGGCCCCTTTCGAGCTAAGCAAATTCTGCCTTGATCCTGTGGATGATGAAACTGTACTGAGAGCTTTGGGCGGCCTTAAATCAGCCTCACCATATGATGCCCTCCCGCTTCAGATTCTTAAAGTACGCCCGCAAAGGGCGATCTCTTTATTTACAAGCGACCTTCAATACTCCTTTGCCAAAGGGATTATCGCTGCTTCCTTGATGCATGCTATTGTCAAAGATCGCCCCATCTCCCTTCTCCCGGCTATCAGGAAACTGATGGAGGCAGTGATCACTCCCCATTTTTTGGGATTTTTAGAAGACAACCACTGCTTACATCCTTTTCAGTATGGTTTCCGTCCCACTATGGGTACTGAATCGGTTATGATAGCATTACTAGATGACCTAGCCTTTTGCCAGGACCGCAGAGAGTCAGGAGTTCTTATTCTCCTTGATCTCTCTGCGGCTTTCGATACAGTATATCACCGCACTTTGCTAACCCGACTGGAGCAAGCGGGGGTGGCAGGTTCCCTGTTGGCCTGGTTTGGGTAATTCCTTGAAGGGCGGTACAAGATCATTTATTTTCAGAACTGCCGGGTGCCCACCATGGGTTTGACTTGGGGCTCGGCCCCCTCCCCCCTTCTTTTCAATCTGTATGTCTGCCTCCTTGCCTATCTCATTACTGATTGTGGAGTCCTCTTCTACACTTATGCTGATGACACGCAGTGTTTCGGCTGGACTCCCCTCAGACTGACCCTCCAGGAAAACTCCTGTCTCGACAAGATCAGTAAATGGATGGCAGACAATTGGCTGAAACTAAATGGCAACAAAACAGAGGTGTTGGTGTTCGGCTGCTAACCTTTGGAATGCCAAATACTGGCCTGATTATTTAGGCCCATGCCCTGGTGTCTGTGCACCGGAGAAATGCCTGGGGGTGAAGCTATTCCCGAATGGCTCACGAGAAGCGCAGATCTCTGCAATTTCCAGTGCAGGGTTAGGGAAGCTCATCATTTTGAGGAATATTCTCGCCTTGCTTCCTCCTGCTTGCCTTACCATGGTGGTTACTTCCACCATAATGGGGTACTGGACTACTGTAATTGTATCTATCTAGGTCAACCAAAATACCAGATTCAGCGGATGCAGGTTCTACAAAATTCAGCAGCCAGACTGGCGCTAACCGAACCCTGGATGACTCCATCTATGGAGCTTTTGCAGTGTCTGCACTGGCTTCCAGTGGCGACAAGGATAGAGTTTAAGACAAAATGAAGGAGGGCGAGGCGCGCACTCCAGGTCCTGGTCAATTAAACCTATTGCAAAAAATGTATATCTGGGTTAAATCCCAAAATGGACAAGTATTCACCAGGGTTAAATCCCATCTGCTCCACTTGAGATTTAACCCAGATATATATTTTTTGCAACAGGTTTAATTGACCAGGACCTGGAGTGCGCGCCTCGCCCTCCTTCATTTTTTCACTTAATGCTATGGGAATCCCGGGCTCCAGAGGCAGCCGCACCGGGGTTACTGTGCCCCACTTTAGAGGATCATAAAGATGGTTCTCTCCCCTCCCCCAAACTTGGGAAGGACTTGTGCTTTTGGAGGGGTGTCGGTCCATGGTCACCTGAACTGAAAAAACGTTTTCACTACAGCTACCAGAATCCTTTGAGTCTAATCAGTAACACCTGTTAAAGAAACACAGCCTCCCATATGATTATTTGAGATAAGAAAGTGCTTGGAGGAGAACAATTACAGAAAACAGAACTGCAGCTGATGGGATCTAACCCTGTTAATACTGAGCAACTGATTTGCAGCAGAAGGGATCTAACCCTGTTAATACTGTTGGCCTGGCTGCAATACTTGTTCATCTTTGGGATTTGCAGCAGATGGGATTGAACCCTGGTGAATACTTGCCCATTTTGGGATTTAACCCAGATATATATATTTTGCAACAGGTTTAATTGGCCAGGACCTGGAGTGCGCGCCACGCGCTCCTTCATTTTTTCACTTAATGCTATGGGAATCCCGGGCTCCAGAGGCAGCGGCACCGGGGTTACTGTGCCCCACTTTAGAGGATCATAAAGATGGTTCTCTCCCCTCCCCCAAACTTTCGAAGGACTTGTGCTTTTGGAGGGGTGTCGGTCCCTGGTCACCTGAACTGAAAACACGTATTCACTACAGCTACCAGAATCCTTTGAGTCTAATCAGTAACACCTGTTAAAGAAACACAGCCTCCCATATGATTATTTGAGATAAGAAAGCGCTTGGAGGAGAACAACTACAGAAAACAGAACTGCAGCTGATGGGATCTAACTCTGTTAATACTGAGCAACTGAATTGCAGCAGAAGGGATCTCATCCTGTGAATACTTGTTCATCTTTGGGATTTGCAGCAGATGGGATTTAACCCTGGTGAATACTTGTCCATTTTGGGATTTAACCCAGATATATATTTTTTGCAACAGGTTTAATTGACCAGGACCTGAAATGCGCGCCTCGCCCTCCTTTATTTTTTCACTTAGAGTTTAAGACCCTTTGCGTCACTCACCAGGCTGTGTATAATACTGCTCCAGAATATCTCAAGAAAAAGATTGAACTATATTATCCAGTTAGAAATGTACGCTCAGCATCGCAGCTGCTTCTAATAGTATCAAGGTACCAGGGGCCACTGCTAGGGGGCCAGTCTTTCTCAGTACGATCTAGCAAGGGCTACTTTTCTTTTCATAAGGCTCTGTAAACTCATCTGTTCTGATCAGCCTACTGGTCCTACTACCTACTGTTCTAATAATACAATGTTTCTTGCTGTACAGCCGCCCTTAGCGCCTAGATGCCTTTGGGCATTAGTTTGCACTCTATAAGTGTTAAATAAATTAATAAATTGTGGAGCTTCAGCAAGCCAACGGATGGTACTGTCATTGTCGTCCTCATCCTCAGCAGGTGTTGCCATGCCATGTTGGCCTGGCTGCAATGATGGTGGTGGGGCTGGCGCAGCTGGAGGTGGTGGGGCTGGCGCAGCTGGAGGTGGTGGGGCTGGCGCAGCTGGAGGTAGTGGGGCTCCTGCAGGTCTGCAGGGCATGATGCTGATGGTCCAGGTGCATCGCTGTCAAAGGATGTGCCTTTTGGGGAGAGATGAGAATGCTGTTAGTGTTCTGGGAGTCATGTTTGCGAGCTTGCATTACACTCATGCTACATTGTGTGTGTCCTGCTCTTGTCATGCAGCTTGTTTGGTCTTTTGGCACAGATGTATGCTTCTACATGTGGGTGGTGGGATTGCACATTGACTGTTGGTCTGCCAATGTGACTTGTTGATGTGTTTGCGCGGTGGGCCCATGATTGCTGTGCAGTTCTCTTGTGACACACATGGGCTCGTGTGTGTGACTGTACATTTTGGTGACAGTGCTTGTGCATGGCTACGTCTGCCCGCATCCCATGGCATGTGTGTGTGATTGGGCCATTTGCTGTGAATGACACATGTTGGACCTGTTCCCTTGCCCATTTGGCGTTTCTTTGCCTGAGGATGCATGTATTTGGAATCCACATGCACATTTACATGGGGTTTGTTGTACTTTCCCCCATTACCTTGGGTTCCAGCTCCTGCATCTGCTGTACTGACTCGCTCTATGACCTTTATGTACAAGATGAAGCTGCAGGTCTCCTCCCAGGGTATGAGGGTCAGTGTTTCCACTGTCCCTCCGCCAGTGGCAGAAGATTCTCTCCTGTGAGTAGCTAGTTGGATTCGGAACATCAGCCACAAGTCATCTGACTACGTGTGGCAGTCCTTTGGCGTGCAGGGTACAGTCCCCACGGCCGTGACCCTGTCTGCCACCTCCTGCCAGGTGACCGTCTTCCTCCTCTGGCTCGTCCTTCTGTTGCCAGCCCCAAAGAAGGCCTCTGCATGCAGCACCACTGTATCTGCCAGCTCTGGCTCCGTAAACTGTGGCTTCCTTTGCCAGACCTCTGGGACTTGGGATTTCCTACTCCCAGAAATGTTTTCAATTCCAGTTCTGATGGATGGCAGCAGTAAGTGGGTGATTTAAAATGGATTGAGTTTTCGAAATGGCCCCAGTAAGATGAAAATATTTTACCTATAAACGGGTTCACCAGACCTCCCCCTCACCATTTCCTCCTGTTCACCCTTTCCCACCCGTACTCTTATGTGAAACCACCACTTGTCCTTCTCCAAAGATCTGTTTACCCACTTTTCGCTTTCAGTTTTTCACAGGGTTACCATAGGAATCCCTCAAATTGGGAAGAAAGAAACGTCAGATTTTCATTTCTGAAAAGCCTTTGTGCAACAGTGCACCAAAGGAGATGTATGCAAGATTTTTGAGAACCCCCTTTTCTATGCTCCAGACATTGTAGATGTTGATGCAATTCATTTGCTCCCATCAGCGTCAATAGCAGTGTGATGTCTCACAGAACCGAGTGTGGGTCAATAAGACACTTGTAACAGATCGTAAGGTTTCAACACACAGAAGGGAGTCCACTGAGAACAAAATAGAATGATGGCTTCCCTTGGATCCCAAAAACAACTAAGCCAAAAGACAGTTCCAATGTTTCAGCGGTCTCAAAATCCTAGGCATTTGTGCGGATTTTCAGTGACTTAAGTTCACCCTGCACTTCTTTCCAAGTGCATGTTAGCCTATGGCGTGTCCTTCTGCACTCTAATAGTAGGATTGTGTTCCTGCGGTTGCAAGCCATCAAAATCCAGATATGGGAGACGACTGGAATGAGGTTGAAGCCCGAACATATCCTGCTGGCATTTGGCTAGTTGGCTTGGTTGGAGGGAGGTTCATCTAGCACTGGGCTGGCAGATGTTGTACTGATGCCCAACTCCCCCTAATGGCAGTTCTTCTCCTGCAATGCTTATTTCCTTGTGTCCCTCCTCTGTTCCACAATCTGCTCAATGCTACCTCATTCCTCACACTCTATGGTTAGCTCCTCGTCACCTCGCAGGGCTACATGCTTTTCCCTTGTACCATCCAGGCCACCATGTGGGCTGCATGAAATGCAGAAAGAAGGAACGAAAAATAATTTGAAAAGCTCCGGAGTGGCCTTTGCAGGGGAGAGAAAATTCTGTCAAACAACCATTGAAAAGATGGTTGGAAAGAATGGAAGGGGCAGGAGGCTGAGACTAAAATCGTCCTTGGAGTACGAGGCCTTACGCACCCCTCAGGGCTAAGAAAATCTCCATAGCAAGCCACGTATGCCAGGTGCTGCCTGGCATCTATCATGGGCATGGACTGTGTGCATGGAGCAGTCCGGGCAATCTCAGGGACATGTGAGTTGTTGGCCTGCCAGGGGGGCTAGACCGGGTAGGCCCAACCATCAAGGCCAGGATAGCATGTGTGGGATGGTCTGGTAAGGAGAGCAGAGCCACCCAGCCTGGGAAGTGCGTGCAGGGCAGCCTGGGCCCAGCAACATCACCATGCCCCATATCAGCCTACCCAGACTAGATGAGGTGGGCGCAGAAGATGACCCACCTAGCCCTCATCTTTCTGAGCAGACCAGGAGGTGAAGAGAAAGCGGACGTAGACATCCATCTCTCCCTGGGCCGCCGCTTCCTCACACCCCAAGTGAAGAACTCTGGCACGTCGTCTGAAGCAGTGAAGGGTGAGGTGGCCCACCCGCTTCCAACTCTCAGGCTCAGAGAAGAAAGCTAGTGGACCATGGTGATGAAGCACTAGAGCATGGCGGCGGAGGTGGCGCCCTGCCGCTAGAAGAAATAATGCACGCAGAGCATGATGGTAAAGTTTGTGACCCCATGTACCAGGCGATCCGCAACAAAGATCGGCACTGCAGTGATGCTGGCAGCCTCTCCAGGGCATGGTGGCAGCCTAAGAAAGAACAATGATTTCAGGCTTTACAGCAGTGAGGTGGTGGGCATCAGGAACTCCATGAGGAAAAGAAACAGGCATGGCCCATGTGCATGGAGTTAGTGGTGCTTCATCTATTTGACAATGAACCAAAATACTGAACAGTGCCTGGTGACAACCCTCCACATGATATCAGCAAGAAGGGGCTGGTTGTGGCTCTATACTTATAAGATACATATATTCCAAAAGGAACTGTCCGGAGGTAAGGGTGTGGCTGACTGCAGCAACCACACATTGCAGATGTTGTGTCAGATCCTAAATCGGTTCCTTGCAGAAGCAGGGTGCAGCAGTACCAACTTCCGCACCAAGGGTGCACCATACAGGGTCTGCAACACCCACAACTCTCCCAGATATTATATGATATGATATGGCATTTATAAAGCTCATGTACACAAGTGTTTCTAGGCACAACAAAACAAGGAGGGGGAAACAAAGGGAGGACAAAATAACAATCTTTCTAGGCCCTGTGTCATTCAGATCGGACAAGTACGAGGAAGAAGGAATGGGAAAGTGCTAGTGGGGAGGGGAAGAGGGAAGTGCAGTTAACTCACAAGTGCAGCCAGCGGGTGGCTCATAAGTGCAGAGAGAGCAGACTGAAGGGTTGCAGATACTGACCTTTAAGTGCTGGGGAGCCCGGAGGCAGTGCGAGGCAGTGCGAGGGAAACTGGACATGCAGGAGCCTGTGGCCGAGTTCAGAGGTTGACCAGGTGACAGTGCGCGGAGCAGTCATGTTCATCAGCAGGGGAGAGGAAGAGGGAAAGCTGAAGCGAAAAGGAAGGTCTTGAGTTGCTTCCGGAACTGGATGTGGTTCTGATGAAGTTTGAGAGAGGCAGGGAGGCTGTTCCAGAGGGAGGCCCCAGCCGAGGATAGAGATCTGCCACCAACTCTCTGCTTGGAGAAGAGTCTGACCCTCAGAGAGTTGGAGGTGAATGAGCGTGGTTTATAGTGATATTTTCGAATTCAATAATTTCGAAATCATTAATTTCGAGTCAATAATGTCGAGACATTTTTTTTAGGATTAATTTTTTTTTAACGAGGGGGTTCCCCCCAACCCCACGTTTTTTTATAACCCTTCTTTTACTAGCCAAACCCCCAAAAAAACATATAAAATAAATACATTAATATTCGACATTTTTATTTCAACATTATTTTTTCGAAAATTAATGCATTCGAAATTATTCATTCGACATTTTAACTGCACACCAATGAGCGCAGAGCTCAAGAAGGAAGATGTTTTGGAAGAGAAAGTTGGTGGTAGAGCAGTCCCAGGCCCCAGAAAGTCTTGTGGATGATGCAGAGTTTCTTGAACTTGATCCTTGCAGCCTTGGGGAGCCAGTGAAGAGATTTCAGAGCTGGAGAGATACGATTCCTGGGCTTGAAGTCCAAGACAAGTCATGCTGTCCTGTTCTGGATAAGTTGTAAAGGTCAAAGAGTAGATAGAGGTAGGAAGATTTATAAAGAGGCTGTTGCAATGGTCCAGCCTAGAGAGGACCAGAGCTCTGGAGACAGTGAGCTTCTGGGGGAAAGTGAGGAAAGGAAGAAGACCTCTGAAGAGGTGCAACTGATAGTTTGACTTCTTAGAGAGGTCATAGTTGTGAGGCGAGAAGGAGAGTATGGAAGCCATCTGACTGGCTCCCAGAAGGAAATGTTTATAGCTGGAGTTTTATTTGTCCCTTGGCCATATCCTGCTTTGCAAGACGACCATGTGCACCATTTTAGCGTTCTGCCTACAAATCTAATCTCCCTGGTCCTACACCACCCAGGATTATGCTTGCAAGTGTGGAAGCCTTCTGAAACACTGTGACTGGCACCCAGAGAAACATCTGACACACTGCTTCCCTTCTACAGCCAGTCCCGGCATCTGCGGTGAAGGCCAAAAGCAGCAAAGAGCTTCTCTTAGTTTGGGCCCCTAGGGGCTTGAAAGGGCTTAGGGCCAGAACCCCTGTTCAAGCCACGATTTAACAAAACTCACCTTTTACCTCTCTTCTCCTTCCATGCATAGGGATCCTTTCGCCCATTGACCGCAAAGCTTCTGTTACCTCACAGGACCAAGGAAAATTGCTGTTTTGGGTCTGTGATTTGGTTATCTATTGCCCCAGGCTAGCCTATCTCAGAACTTACACTTCTTCTCAGCAAGATATCCACCTATTCTCTTTCTGCTTACACGCCTACCCTCCCTTTCTCTTGGGGTACAATCTTTCTTCATTGCCTATGTCTTCTACCCTCCATTATGCATCTTCATTCCTCCTTATACTCACTCTTCTACTTCCATTCTCTCTTAAACTTTAGCCTCAACTTGATGTAAACTCTGCATCAGTCTCTGGTCTCTCGATCTTCCTCCTTCCCCCTGTACCTGCAATGCTCACATGTCAAGCTCCTGTGCTCCCAGGACCTCCTACATCATCTATCCGCCTTGCCTACCATACAACCCCTGATAATCTTCCTCATCACCTGTAACTCTTTCTCTTGGAGTCTGGAATGCACAATCCCCCTGCAACAGGTCGTCCTACATCACTGACTACTTGGACTCTTAACACTCTCCACTTTCACTTCTTGCTGTCACAGAAACCAGGATCTCCCCCCATGACTCTGCTACACTAGCAGCTCTTCACACTGACTCTGCTACCTTTTCAACCTCCCCAAGACCTTTTGGTAAGGCTGGTGGTATGGGGTTTCCTATCAGTAGGTTCCCTCAACATTGTCTCCGACATCAACTCTTCCTCGTTTACAAATGCACTATTCAATTCCTCCCTTCTAGTCCTCTCACTGTTCTGGCTTTCTGTCAACCCCCATATTCCCTCAACTCTTTCTTCCCTGATGTGACCCTTCTTCTGGAGGAACATCCTACCGCCATCCCCATTGCCATGCTGGGGGACTTTAACCTTCCCGATCCCTCTGCAGCCACCTACCTTAAGTTTAAAGCAATCCTATATGACCAGTCCCATCACAAACAGCTTAACCACTATGGTGGGATCTCTCTTTACTGTCTCTCTCTCTCTTTCTCTCTCTGTAATTCATTCTCCTTCTCTGAAATCTCCATTGACCCCTCTGTCTCTGATCGCTACGTTGCTCACTTTAACATCTCCTCAACCGTTACTCATCATGTCCCCTCCTCAACTTCCAAGAGGAAAATCAGGCATGACTCTTTTGTCCATTACCATGATGATTTGAGGACCTCTCTCATGTCTCTTTCCCCTATGCATGCCTCTTCCATTGACCATGCATTCTCTGATCATCTCAATGTATTTATGACACCATTTGACCAACTGCTTGGACATTCCCAATTTCTCGTCCCCGTTCTCAGTCTTCCATCACCTCTGAAGTACGGACCCTCAAAACAATAATGCGCCTTCTACCCTCATCTACCCTCCAATCTTCGCTCACACCTCCCAATCAAGTATCCATTGCCTCCTCCCTTTTTGATAATGACTTAGCTCACTACTTTTCCTCTTAAATCTCTAAGATGTGTGATACTCCCACAGCCCTTCTTAAATGACCTCCTTCTGTCCACCACCTCCCCCCCACCTCTTCTAAGGTTGACTACGTCTCTCCTAATTCTCCTATTGAATTAGCACCCATACATCTTTTGCTCCCCAACTGGTCAAATACAGTCGCAATCACCTGACCTTATTTTTCTGAGCTATTTATCCTCTTACTCTATGTTGAATCTAACCTGCCTCCTTCAAATCTGCAACTGGCTTACCTATATTGAGTAAACCCTCTGCTGAGCCAAACGTTCTAGCAAACTATCAACCAGTTTTTCTCCTTCACCATTATTCAAAAGTCATTGAGCTGGTTGAGCTGATGGTTTTGAGGATAATAGCATTGGAGATCCACTTAAATTTGGCTTATCTAGTAAACACTCCACTGAGACTGCCCTCTTGCATGTCCCAACATTCCAACAATCCAAACTCACTTCTTTACTCATCGTTTTGAACTTTTCAGCTGTTTTCGACACTGTCAACCACTCCTCTCACCTCCTCACTTTCCAGGACCTTGGGCTTTGAACATCTGTTCTTGCCTGGATCACCACCTACCTGTAGGGTTGGGGCTTTAATATATCTTGGAAGTCTCCAACCTTTCACTCCACCCCTCACCCTAGAGATGTCTCCTAAGGATCATTCCATGGACCTCTTCTCTTCACCATCTATACCTCTGCCCTCCAAAGACTTATCTCATCTGTTGGCCTCCACGTTCACCTTTTTGATTATGACACTCAACTACTTTTCTACTTTCCCTCCTTCACCCCAGCCATGTGGAAACAGATTACAAACTGTCTCTCTGCAATTCATCACAAAATGGCTCTCCGCTGCCTCATGCTGAACTCTTCGAAAATGGAAGTCATCTTTCTCCCAGCTTCCAATGCTATCCCTCCCCTCTCTTATCTCCTTACTGCCTGACCTTGTTGCTCCCTCGCCCGAGGATCTGTGGGATGTTTTAACCCACTAGGCTCTGCCCTGCGGTATCACTGTGTGCTGGTGGCACCAAAATCAGCAAAATGACCGGGAAAATCCCATGCGCGCCGAAACCTAAGGAAATTGCGCTCCACCAAGCACAAAAAGATGGCTGCCAAACCTACCATGCATGTTGTCAGTGGTGAAATGGAGATCGCACTCTGAAACATGTCATTGGGCTGTCCAACATGTAAAAATGGAGCACAGATGAAAAGCAGTGCTTGCTGAAAGAAATCCGAAATCTGCTTTTAAATCTTTTCTTGGTTGCTAAAAAAATACAGAATGCTGGTCCCAAACACCCGCAAACATCCAATCTTCTTGTGGGGTGTACCATGCTATGGAATACAAGGAATTATTGTGCATTTGCAATATCCAGGAAAGTTGAATGGGTCACAAAAACATCCACAGCCAGTTTGCCTGCCTGGGAAAGCTGTCAAAATCTGGGCGCAGTACCAGCGGCCGCCTGTGACTGTTTCAAAACTCTGTTTTAAAAATGTTGTGCTACTGAGATCTTATGTCTCAAATCTAAGTGGCTTGTTATCAAGAGCAAACTAGGTTGTCACTATTTAAACTTCATTGTTAAGAGCCTAGAATCAATGTTCTAGATGTTTGTTTTAAAATTGTAAGTTTATTTGCAACAAAGAAAAATGTAACAAATTTACTTTTAAAGTAAGCCGGATTCAGCAAAGCTACAAACACGCTTCCCCCAACAAAAGGCACCTCCCTTCTGCTTCCCACCAAAAGGCCAGGAACTTACATTCAGGTGTTAATTAAGAGGGGAGGAGATTTGGGGCTGCTGCTCCTGGGAGAGACAAAGGACCTTCCTGGGCTGAAAAGATATGCAGATTAAAGTGTCAACAGTGCTCTCTGCCAGAGGAAGAAGGCGGGGTTGCTCTTGAGCTACAAGAAACCTTGGAGGCGGAGAGAGACAGTTTTGTTGATTCACAAATGGACTAAAAAGCAGATTTCTAATAAGACTGATAATTTATTGTGGACAACTGTTAAAAATATAGAAACCCTGGACTTCTGAACCAAAATTTTGGGTGCACATTTTAAGAGGTGCCAGAAGCTGTGTTTTGGGACATAACTGTAGAAATTGTGGTTTTATAGCAAATGCATTGATGTCAGAAATATGAAACTTCCCACACTTATGACCCTATGCAATGCGCACATGTGTACCAAGTTTGGACAAAATAGATATTGTATCCCGGAAAAAAGTGTGAAAAATTGTCAAATCCAGACCCAACATCCTATAGAGATGGGGCTTGGATGAATACTTGCTCCACAAAATATGTGATCTGGATATGCTATTGCTATCACGTTTGTAAAATTGTAAATATGTATTATATGAAAAGTAGATTTCATGTGCAAAAACAAAGGGGAGGTTTTCCCTGCATCATAAAGCACATCGTCATGATGACACTCTGTTTTCTTCTCCAATCAAGGGAGAGGAAAGACCCTAGCCAATAGAATACCTAGGGGGTGCTCTTAGGATAATTCAGCATACCTACCCCTTTAGTACATGGATAAATAGAGACAGTTGAGGGCTCACAAACACACAGACACATTCAACAACCGATTGCTGGTGGATCACTTTGCAAGAGAAATCCAGATTCCAGATTCCAGACTCCAAAAACTTTGAAAGCAGAAAGGCCCATTTCCAAAGCTGAACCATTCTCAGCTTGGCCTTTAAAAATCCAGAAACCGGAATTTACCCCAGACTTCTAAGGGGAACCAAAGAACAGCCTGGCTGTGCTGCAGCTGCTTTCCTGCTAAGAATTATCACCAGAATCCAAAGATCCAACCCAGTAGAGTTGTGCTGTGACCAGATAGCTGTGAACCAGAGCAAAGCAGATCCAGTCCTGTCCCACCGTGTGGTGTCCAGAGCGCCTTGCTGATTGCAGACCAGAGCGCCTTGCCGTCCAATCCGGTGTTCCTAGCGGAATTCCTGTCCATAAATCTTGACTGACCTGAATCCCTGACGGTTCTGTTCAAGACCCATGTAGTGAGTATCCTTAGCATAGGATTGTCACTAGCATATGTATTATCCACAAGTCATCCCTATCCAAATTCATTCTCCATTCTATCCAGAACTGCATTGTTAGAATATTTTGGTCTTGCCTGAACTCTCCATCTCATCCCTATTATCTTCTGTACTAGTAGTGTTAAAATCATCTTTGCGCTGATATATTTTCTGAAGAAGGCGAGCGTCTCAGCAGGCGAAAACAATCCGGTGACGTCCTGGTATGACAGCTGTGCTGTCGTGTAGTTAGCTTCTTCATAGTCTACCCCTAGTGTAAAGAAACCTTGTTTGTAATTTTAAAAGCGCATTCTTGTTTTGCAATTTTGCCTCTTTCTGAAAAAACGACCTCCACAAAAACGTCCATAACTTCTTCACCTTCTGCATCTCAACTCCTTATAGTTTGCTGCAGATTTTTCATTTGGCTCAAATCTATAACGTGTGAAATAGCTGTTCATTGCACCCGACCTCAAAATTAAGTTTTCAACTTGCTAGTTACTCTATAATCATTGCTAGTGTTTGTCTGATACCATACAAAGTGGCTCCCATTAGCATTTGAATAATTTCAGTGAGTTAAAACCCATTTTCAGTGTTTTACCATTCATGCAAAGCCAACTTTAAACAATTTTTGACAAGTTTGCAATCATTCCTGTTTCTCTCTCCATGTTTGCTGGGGGGAAATTGGGATTGATATCTTGTATTGATTTCTGTATTCCTGAAACCTGTTCTCTCTCCTTCCATCTCTTCATATTGCATATTGGGGGGCATCGAAGAGTGTGCAGGGGAAATAGTAATCATATTGCATTTTGTTTGAATACACAAAGGTATTATTTCTATGCTGCATTATTTTTCCTATCATTACTCCTTGTGATTAAAGAGATTGTTAGTGTGACATCACCCTATTGGTGCTCATTGTATAACCATCAAAATAGTATATATATATTGCGCAAATCATAAATAAATATTTTTAACTTTGCGAACCAGCTCGCTTCCTGGTTCAGTGTGTAAGAGGATTCAATTCAACACTACAGCTAAGTCAATGCCTAGTCTGGGATACTGAATGGAAACCCTTATTGATATATCTTTATGTCCAGTTCATGCGTTCTGGATGACTACCCCTATATTACACCCCTCTCTTTGAATAACCCTGACCCCACTGAGCCAAGAAGTAGTTCTGTTTTGCAAGTTAAAAGGTTTATTTGATAATTTAAACAATAGATATATATATCGCACTTTATAATAATTTAATAATTGAATATCACACTGAATCTGAGCAGTAATCAATAATGGATAGTCTGGCACTAGCACACTTCGTTATAATCAATGATGAGTGGTTATAGGATGGATAAGATAGCAACACTGGTAAATAGGGACAGAAGAATAATGTGGTAGAGAATGCTTTATAGGGTTCGAATGGATGCAATGTTGAATGAAAATGCAATACAGAAAATACTCAATATGATTTCAACAAAACAATGTAATCACTTTTCTCTGGCAATCCCCTCCCCCCTTTATGCAATGCAAGGAAATGGAAGGAAAGCACACAGTTCTCAGAAATGCAATCAAATGTAATTCAGTTCACCCCAGCAGCTTAGACTACAGAAGTTTACAACACAGGCCCAAAATGCTTTTATATGTGCTGGCAATGAAGTGAAAAATACGCTAAAATGCTTTTAATTCCCTCTAGAGGTTCAGGGTGAGTGGTATCAAGTTAATATTAGTCCAGGCTCACTTTAGCAAGGATCTAGGAGTAACTAGCAGGTTAAACAAATTTTTGGCAACTGAAAGCAAGAAAACTGCTGTTTTCACACGTTGAGAAATTTGCAAATCGTGGCAAATTCGCGAGTGCGCTTTTCGCGATTGCGGCAAAACTATAGGGAATCGGAATGCGGTTCTATGTTCGTTGAAAAGCTGAGAATCTAAGCTTTCAGAGGAAAGTTACTGCAAGTCTCTAGCGCAAACGGTCACGGAGTTATGAACAATTAAATAAAGGTAGTTTTTCGGATTTGAAATTTTAAAGTTCAAAATGACAAATGACAGCTAGCAACTAGAAATGACAGGTGACAGCTTTGCAAATGACAGATGACAGTTAGGAGGCAGTTCTACTTAGATTAAAATAGATTGAATTATATTATTTTAACTAAGAGATTGGTTCTGCACAGTCTTGCTAGGTACTCACACTATATTCTTGAATTAAATGGGCCTCGCCACGGATCTGGTCAGGTTTTAGACTGGACTCTGGTCTGGTCTCTGCACTTCACAGTGATCTGGGTCAGCCCTCTGGTTCTGCTAACAGTGGTCTGGGTCAGCTCTGCTCTCTCTCTAGCCTCTCTGGATTCTGGAGATTGATGGATTTGAAGTCTGGATCTCTGGATGTGGTATGGTCCGGCAGAGCGCGTTGCAGCAAATGGAATTGAAGGTCCCTATCTGTCCTGTCTGTCTGCTTTTATGTGTTTTGAAACTGGGTGTGTGTGCAGTATCACTAGGCTCTACCCCTCTCCACTTGTCATTGGCCACTTCATCCGCTTCCCCTTGATTGGGGGAATGAAATGAAGTGTCATCATGATGAGGTCTGTTTATGGTACAGAGAACCCACCCCTGTCAAATTACACACAATCTATATTTTGACCCAAAAGACATATTTGCACAGGTACACATTTGTTTAAAATTACATGCACCCATCACATATCACAGGAGGTATACCCTGTCCAAATCTGCTCTTCCTGGGAGCTTGCATTCAGAAATAGCAACATATTTCACTTTTTAACGGGTTTCGCAATATTGGACATTACCCCAAATTTATACACATGTGTGCAAGGAGTATGGACATTACTTGATGAAGTGTCAGATTTTTAACATGCATACATTTTAAGTAATACCCTCTTAACTGCTAGCTTGCCCCCAGATCATGCCACCGGTTCTAAAAACCTCTTAAAATGTGGGCAGAAAAATCACAAGAATTATGGTATCATTTAAATAATTATGACAAGTCCGTACTATGAGTTATTCATCTTTTTCTAAAACCATATTCTGGCTACAGGGGTGTGGTTTCCCCCCAGCACAAGGTTGAATTTCTGGTTTTTCCAGTTCTGCCAAGCCAGCTTGCTCTCACAGGCAGTGCTCCTCCCCTTTACTTCCAGGAGGAAGCCACTTTTTACGGCCCCCATAATAAAACATTTGCCTGAGTCAGGACAGGGCTTTGTTCAATTTCCTGCAGAGCCCAGGTAATTCAATCAGGGAAGTGTCATATCCCTTTTGGTGGGAGCAGCAAAAGGCAGATAGGCCTGGGAACACAGCTGTTGTGCAAGTCTCAACTCCTGTCGGGGGTAGCTGGTGGGCAGAATTCAGTTCCTTAAGCCAGGCCCCAGCTAATGTCACTTTTGTTCCCCAGTTTAAGTCAAGACAATTTTTTACATATGCAGCTAGGATGCTGATTCTAAGTTTAAGACTATGACATTTAAACAATTGCAACCTATGTGACACTCAAAAGTAGGTCACTCATTTCTTTTAAACATTTAGGTTTTTAGTGTCTTTCAGTCCAAATTTACTTAAACTGCTGAAATCCACAGCTCAGCCAGTCTTGTTATAAACCTTCAAGTCACTTCAGAATATAACTTTAGATTGTATCCACCTCTCAGTAAGTCTTTCTTTGGCCTGCCTTCATTTATTTCATTCATATATTCAGTTTTACACATATAAAAAAAAATCTGGTGCTGTTTTAAAACGCCGGCTTTCTCATAGTGGTGAGTACTGGTACTGCACCCATTTTTGGGATTTAAGAAAATGAGTTCCCCACAATTCTAGGTTGCTTTTGGCAATCAGCATTGCCATTCCCAATGGTTTCATACTACTGTGTGGGTAGTCCAATGGTGGTTTTAGGCAGTGTCCTTCTGTGCCCATAACATCGGCAAAAATGAGTGGCAGCCTATTCTTCATGCATTTCCCTGTGCATTTTCTGGGAAGCTCTGGCCATCATGATGTTTTCCATGTCAGTACTGCACAGTTTTTGAGTTAGGGCTTGGATGCATGGGTAAAAACATCCCACAAGCCCCCCTCTTGCGATGGCCATTCTGTTTCAATGATGGAACTCGCAAGACCTGGGATGTTTCCTCATCTTCTTCCAATAGATTGCACAGTTCAGCATCTTTTCCTCCATCCGGTACTGATCGATCGGTTCTCCTCGCCGGTCCCGATGGGAATATTGGGCGGTACCCTGGGCCCGTTGCGTCTCTGCTCCCGGTCTCCGGATCGTCCTCCTTGTCTCCGGACCGTCCTCCTTGGCCAGTCTACAGGTTGTCTTTCTCCTAGGACGACAAAGGAAGAGCGGCAATACCTATTCATAGACATTTTTCCCCCACCATTGATATAGTGGGGTGGCATATAAATTTTAGAACTCAGCAGATATGAACATGCACATTTTTTTAAATTAAGAGACAGGAACGCATAAACTTGAGAAACACAGAATTTGATAGGCTATATGTAGGATCTTTTAAGTTAGAACTGAATTAATCTGAGACAGTACCCTCTAGGATTCCAGAGGATTCCTCCAGTTGTTGCAGAGTGTGCCTGGGATGGCAACACTTCAACTGGTTAATGTGGACCCACTTGTCTTCCCCCTCTGCCAAACCGCCTTTGGGGATGCGGATCTTGTAGGCCACAGGGGAGATTTTGTCTATAATCTCAAAGGGTCCCTTCCATGTAGGCAAAAATTTTCGCTGTTTTGCCTGGTTCCTTTGGAAATTATATAGATAGACCCGGTCCCCCACCTGATATTCCTTCCTGAAAGTCTTCAGGTCATAGTGGGTCTTCATGCTATCAGCTGATCTTTCTAGATTCCGCTGAGCATAAGCAAAAGCATGTTGAAGGTGTTTCCTTAAATTCTCCACATACTCATGAGTTGTGGAGGCATTTATCAGTGTCTGCTCTTGGGTCCTGTAGAGCAAATGCTGAGGAAGCACCATCTTGCGCCCAGTCATCAACTCAAATGGTGACATTTTGGTTGCAGATGAAGGGGTAGATCTGATGGCCATTAGGACCAGAGGTAATCGGATATCCCAACTTGGCCCAGAATCTGCCACAAACTTTTTTAATATGCTCACAATGGTTCGGTTATATCTCTCTACTGCCCCAGAAGAAGCTGGCCGGTAAGCAATATGCAACTTCCTTTTGACCCCCAGTATCTCCCACATCTTTGTCATCACTTCACTGGTGAAGTGGCTACCTCTGTCTGACTCAATCCTTTGAGGTAGACCAAAACGAGAAAAGATGTGGTTAATCATCAGGGCAGCTGCAGTTTCTGCCTTGCAATTTGGGGCTGGGAGACATTCCACCCACTTGGTAAACAAGCATGTCACAGTCAACATGTACTTATTCCCCCTAGCAGAGCGAATCACGGGGCCTACAAAGTCGATTTGTAAATCTGACCATGGCAGTGTCATCCCCCTCTTTTGGAGAGGCGCACGGTGTGTGAGGGATGATGGCTGAAATTGCGCACACACAAGACACCCCTTCAAGTATTGGTCAAGGTCCTGCCCCATGTGTGGCCAGTATGCAACCTCTCTTAAGATTTCCAATGTTGTGTGAAACCCCCTATGACCGGCGGTGGCCGCATCATGGGCGTGACTTAACATCAGGCTTCGGAATGAGGTAGGAACCACCCACTGATCGAGGCCAGCTTTGGATTTCCTTACCAGCAAACCGTCTTGGATCCGGAACATTTTTGGACATTTCATCAACACCCTTAGGTCCTCTTTCCCAATGTAATCGGTATCCGTCAGGGGAAAGTTCTCAGGGTCCTCAAGGTGCTGGTAAAATTTACCAATTATTGGATCCCCCTTCTGAGCGGTAATCAAATCAGCATCAGGGGTCTCCTTACTCCATTGGGCAATTGAAAGATCACTGTGAGCATTTGTCTGGGACCTAGTGATAGCAGTGACCTGGATTTCCCCCAACAGGGACTCAATATCAATTAGATCCCCTTGGATGGCCCCGGTTTTGGCCAGCTGATCAGCTAAGTCATTTCCAGTTTTGTCTGGTCCCTCTACTTTGGAATGACCCTTGATCTTTTTCCAATAGATGGTCATCTCATTCGAGGTGACCAGATCATCAATGTTTTGGATCAACTTCCCATGTTTCAAGGGTTTGTTGTTAGCACATAACATGCCTCTGGTTTTCCAATTAACCAGGTGCTCCACGAACCCGTTCCGTACATAATCCGAATCTGTGATTATGACCAGTTCGTGGAGTTGATACTGGACAGCAGTGAGGATGGCCTGATGCACAGCCATCAATTCTGCCACCTGACTACTTCGGGGACCAATTTTGTATCCAGCGGAGGGTTCTGGAAACTCCTTCACCCATGCATTCCCTACGCCGGCCACCAGTTCCTTCTCTCCGTTGTTGTCAACATGGTACGAGCATCCATCCACATAGACAGTGGGCATTCCCTCACACTTGTCCTCTTCAAAGACTTTGTGTGGGGAATTAAGGTATGCCTCCGTGTTGTCCTTTATTTTTAGACTTTCGTCCTCGAGACAGTTTTCTCTGGCACAATCATGCAAGTCAGCCAGACCTTGCGCGAGGGGACTCTTCTTGTTTTGGCCATATCTGACCTCCACAGGAAAGCCTTGCATTGACAGAATCCAGGAAGTAATTCGGGAATTACTCACATTTCCGGCCCGGATTCTATCACTTTGGAGATATTGCAGAGGCTGGTGTGGAGTCTCCACTATGATGTGTTCCCCCTGGATAAACGGGCGGTAATTCTTCAATGCCCACACCGTTGCCAGGAGTGCCTTCTCACAATCGTTGAATTTTTCCTCCACAGAGGATAAAGTTTTGCTCGCATAGGAGATTACTTTATTGACCTTGTCATGCTTTTGGTATAATACCGCCATCAAGCACGTATTAGAGAACCCCGTCTCCAGGAAGAACTCCTTGTTTCTGACAGGGTAAGCTAGGCAAGGCGCTTGTGAGAGGCTTCTTTTGAGTTGTTTTACTGCCTCGGCTTGTTCTGGACCCCATTCCCACTTGACCCCCCCCTTCAGGAGATGAATCAGGGGTCTGGTGATCTCTGCGTAGCCCTCAATTAACTTTCTGCTGTAATTAGTCAGTCCAAGGAGGCTCCTTAGTTCCCGCAGAGTTGTGGGGTCTTTCAGTTTCTGAAGTGCTTCCACTTTCTTTTCCTGGGGACAGAGACCCTGAGGAGTAATCTCATGCCCCAAGAAATTAACACGGGTTCTACACCACTGTGCTTTCTGAAAGGAAAGTTTTGCTCCGGCGGCCCTGAACTGGGTCAGAACATAACGGATCTCCGCTATGTGTTCCTCCACAGATGAACTTTTGATGAGGACATCATCTACATAAGCCAGGTTACTCCTCGCACCCAGGTCGGGCATGGCCTTATGTAGGAAAATATTGAACTCATTACCGGAGTTAAGGTATCCGAAGGGAGTCCGGGTCCATGTGTACTGCTGGCCCCCAAAGGTAAAAGCCAGCTTGTATTGGTCCTCCCTGCTGACAGGCACAGTCCAGTATCCATTGGTCAGGTCTATTGCAGTGAATACCTGTGACCCCTGGATCTAGGCCAGCCCTTGGTCAATGTAGGGCAGAGGCCATCGGGAAGTATGGACCCGTTTGTTGAGCTCCATGAGGTCGGCGCAGAGTCTCCACTGGCCGTTTGGCTTTAATATTCCCAGCACCGGATTATTGAAGGTGCTGTGAACTGGACGGATTATTCCCCGGAACTCAAGGTTATTAATTATTTCAGTAAGGGACTCCATTGATGCGAGAGGCAAGCGATATTGCTTCACAAACACTGGAGTCATGCCAGGGTCCGTGGGGATTGTTGTTGTGTGGATGTCGGTGCGGCCACAGTCATATGAGTCTACCGCAAAGAGATCTTGGAAATCCAAGAAAACTTGTTTCAACTTTTGCTTTTGTTCCAGAGTCACACAGGCATCAGCTAGGTTGACTCTCTCTTCCACCATCTGCCTGAAGCCTGGAAAGACTTCTGGTTTGGCTATTTCAGCGGCCTCCTCCAGCTGGGTGGAGAAGTCCCTGGTCAGAGTGCTGATTTGGACTGGGGGCTTCAGGTGGGAAAGGCAGCCCTCATGGACTTGGAAAATCACCTCATCCCTCCTGAAGTCACAAGTCACATCTTCCTTACCATAAGGGCAAGAAGTGTACACCAGGAAGTTCCCCCCATGCCGGGTAAAAATCCTGTCTGGTGTTGTATTGTCATCACTGTCACTGTCAAAGCAGTCCTTGGGGATTGGCCCTAACAGTTCATTACCTAAATCTATGGAAAAATGTCGGTCATCAACCGCCATTCCAATAACGGTGCCTGCGGCTAGAGTAATACTCTTTAAGTCGCTGTTATCCACCTCTATTGGAATGGTGTCATGTTCTATGTTGACTAATGGAGTTGGGTTTACCCCCAACTCTTGCTGTTGGAGAGAAGCGTTTTGATGTATGTAAGCATCAGGGTTTTTCAAATGTTGTCCTCTTTTAACTTTCACTTCCAGGGAGAATTGTCGGGTCCTTTCTGGGATGGTGACTTCCTCTTTGATCTGAATTTCAACTGCATAAGGTAGCAATTGAGCTAACCTAAATGCTTTTTCTGGATCATCAAAGCCCATGGGATTATCCGCTAATCGGGACCAAGCTTTGAAGTTTATTAGGTCCAAACTAATGGCAAAGCGATTGAGAATGTCACTGCCTAAGTAAAAAGCAGCAGTGACGTCTCGCCCGACCCAACAATTGTGGACTATGCTCTTGTTGCCAATGGAGATTCTGAGCATACACCTGCTTGGCAGGAGATGTTTGGAATTGGGTGCTTCCAGGTCCATTTCCCATTTGTCTATCAGTTTGAATGTGGGAATGGCTGGATCTTTTGGGAGTTGGCGGAACATGGCTTCGCTGATGAAGCTCTTACCGTTGTTCACACACACTTGAGCGAGAACAGAGTCCTTCCCATCATTTAATTGGACAGGGATGAACAACTGCTCTCCAATTTGCTGAATATCAGCCAGGCTCTGAGCTGATTTCACATCTTTCTGGACTATAGGAGTGGGAGTTTCTGATTGTGGATTAGTATAGAATTTCAGAGTGTTTCCTTCCAGCGTGGAATACCACTTTAGACTGGAAGGAAGGTTGATTTTCAGAAATAGAGAGGACCCCCCATCACCAGTCTGTTGTCCTACTGCTATTACTGTCACGTCTGGAATTTGGCTATTCTGGAAGTGAAATTCTACTTGGTCAGATTTTTGTTCAACCATATGGCAGGTGCCGTTTAAACTAACATGGTTGACACTCTGTTTTAATTTTATTGGTCGGCTAGTCTGGGTCCAGAGGACCTTGTTTACACAATCTATTAGGGGTGACAACCTTCTCAGGAGGTCATTCCCTAGTAAACAAGGGGTGCCCTCTGGAGTCACAACTATGACCGGGTGTTTCAACTTGTGTTGCCCAATTTTAATGTCCAAGTCTGCAGTCCCCTCAACCGGAATTTCCTTCCCGTCAAAGTTCTGCAGTTGTCCAGGAAGAGAGGTGAGGGGAATTTGGTAATTCTCTCCCCTTCCTGCATTCAGTTCGTCAAAGGCCCTTCTGGACAGAAGGGTAGCTTGAGATCCAGTGTCCACCAGTGCCAAAATTGTACCCTGCCCTTGTACTTATACCGGGGCATAGTACCTTCCCTCCTTCTCCTCAAGGGGGCACAGATAATGCACATTTTTGGACAACTGGTGGGCTAACTTTCTGGTTTTGGACATCGCTAGCGAAGAGATTTGGGCAGAATTCTGTGGAGAGCCTTGGGAATCTGAAAGAAAAAATTGGCAACTGGAGATCAGAGCCATTGTGGGTTCCCCTGGCTCCGGTTCCGGGCCGCCCCCCCCTTTTGGGAGGCAGTCATCAGGATGAGTTTGAACCAGGGGATTTTCTTGCTGTTGGTTCTGGGATGAGATGATGGGCGGCGGTAGCTCAGTCTCCATATCTCCCCAGTCTGGATTGGAATCCTTTGGGACCCATTTTTCTTTGGGAGGAGTTCCCCCCTCTCTGAAGGAGAAGATCCTTTTCCCAGGATCCTCTGAGGATCCCTCTCCCTCAAATTGGAAGATCTGTACCTCCTCCTCAAACTGAGTCTGTTTGGGTCTTTTGTTTCTCCTACCCCCCCCCACTGCTCCTTAGGAGGCAGACTTTCAGGGGCAAGAGATTTTGTTTCCGGTTCCTGGGTTTCCAGGGGCTGTTTACAAGTGAGGAAGAAAGCTTCCTCCAAGGCTTTACACCCCCCTTCCCTTTGTGCCTCCTCCCTGGGAACCGGTGAGTTATCGGGGTGCTGCCCCCGTCATTGTTCTGGAGCACCAGGTCCAGAGTTTGGGGCATTCTGTGCCGGCATGCCCATCTGAGGGTTCTGCTGAGCCCTTAGCACGCGACCCAGCTCTTGTGCCATGTTCTGAACCTGGCACTCTAACTGGGAAACCCGCTCAGGCTGATACGGGGCCCTGTTTTCTCCCCTGGGCTGATCCCGGGAAGGGTAGCTATCCCTTCTCTGGTAGTACCCCGGGTTGGGAAGATTTGGGTACCCCTCCACCCTTGGCCTCCCCTCTCCCGGATTAGGTTGTCTGGGCTCAGGGAATTGGGGAAAGAAGGATGGATGATTTTGGGGCTGGAAATTGGGTGGATACCTGGGGAAAAAGTTCTGCCCAGGATTCGGAGAATTTCTGCCCTCCAGTGGGAAGTTAGGAGGAAAGTTCCCTGGGTTAGGTTCTTGGCTGGATCTCCCCCCTTGGGCTGGAGGAGTCCACACATAACCCAGGATGGGTCGATTTCCCTTGTAATGGGGACTTACATAATCAGGAGAGCGAGGGACCCCATTTGTGGGGCTGCCTCCCTGGCTCCCTGTCTGTGACTGGCCCGAGGACCTTCTGGGCCTAGCATTATTAGGTGCAGGTAGGTTTTTAGGCCCCCCCATCTCCAACTCTAAAACGGGGGTAACCTTTACCTCTGCCACCTTGGCAGCAGCAGGGGTGTTGTTGGCTTTGGGGTTTTTGGGCGCATTATTTTTATTTTCTATTGGCGTCTGCACCTCGTAGATGCGGGTGGCTTGTTCAATGACCCATTCTAAAGACCTTTTCTCATGAAAATCTCTCACGAGCTGGGTCATTATGTATTTGGGCAAGGCATGGAAAAACATATTAATAAATTCTCTGCTATCCGTGCGCACCCTTCTTGTGGTCTGTGCAAAAGCACGCTTTAACTCCTGCACAAATTCTTGTGGGGCCTGATCCTCCCCACATTGTAAATTGTAGGCTGCCTTGCGAGCCTCTTGAGGATTTCTATGAGTAGAAAAATGTTTCAAGATGGCCGCCTTATAGGTGGACCATCTTAAATGATTTTGGTCCTCCAAACCCGCAAAGAAACTGGAGTATTCCGGGGAGAAGGTCCACTTTACATATTGAATACAGCTTTGGCTGTCCTTCAAATGGAAAGTCTCCATCATTTGCTCAAACAACTCTAAGTGCTCCCAAACAGAATACTTGGCGTTCTTATGATAAGGCGTGATGACGCTCCTGATTGCCTTAATCTGTTTCAATGGGTCCTTAATCAAGGCCCTTTTTGCCCTATTGGCCTTTTTGGTTCGGGTAACCCTTGTCCATTCATCTTCTGACTCAGAGGCACTGCTCCCAGAGGTTCCCGTCTGTTATTCCAGGTTTTCCCGGATTCTGCGAGCCTGGGAATGGCTGGCAGAATGTGGGGACTTGGTCTCCTGTGTCCTGTACCGCTCAGAGGAGTCTTCAGATCCCTCCTTTCTGCCAGGATTTGATGGGTACCCCCCCCCCACTGACCTAACTGGGCAGAGGTTTTCAGGATGCCCTTAATGGGCCTACTCTCCTGGGGTTCCCCATCAAATTGCACTGTGCTTGGGTGCCCATACCCGGATTCCCGCCCCTCCATTCCTGGGTGGTACTGGCCGATGAGCCCCATGCTTCTGGCTGGATAGTAATCTGCCATCCCTGTGGCCCTGTGCTCATGTGCGCCAGGGGACATGGGGGTGGCAGAGTCCAGGGACTGAGAGAGATACAGGCCTCTGGTACTAGGGCTCCTGGGGTTATGCTCAGGAGTTTCTCTTTCCCAGCGAACCTCATCTCTATCCGCCCCTGCTCCCTGTTGCAATGCAAGAGCCTGCGCCTTCAGTTCCTCAGTTAAGGCCTTACTAGACTCTATCAGTCTCTCCTGCATCGCTACCTGTTGTTGGAGCCTATCATTGTGCTGGCAGAGAGCCTCATTCTCTCTCTGCGTTTCCTGATTGGTCCTGGAGCACTGGGCCAGTCTTTGCTGCAGGAGGGTTACCTCCTGAGCTGTGTCCCTATTGGCCTGCTCCTTTCTTGCCAGAGCATCCTCCACCTTCCTGGTGTGCTCTAATAAGTTATGATGTTCTTTTTGGAGGTCACCCAGTCCCTGGAGGGCCAGGTGATTTTCTTCCATTTTCCTTTTTAAGTGGCAGACTTCCTGGCCTAAGGTATCCCTTTCCTGACTAAGAGCCTGCATCTGTGCCGCCAGGTCGTCCCTTTGCCTTTGGAAGGCACCAGCTTTCTGGCGCTCCTGATCAAACTCTGCCTGGGTATCCAGGTCTTTCGGAATCAGTTTTTTGCTCTCTGCCTTCTCCCTATCTAGGTGGCTTTGCAGGGTGACTACCTTCTCAGCACATACCCTATTGAAGTCTAACTGTTGCTCCAGCTTTTTCTGGCTTTGCAGTAGGGAGTCCAACCTTCTTGGTACTCCTTCTGCAAGGCCAGAAATCGGGTATCCTGGTCAGCCTTTTCCTGTTGCAGGATGTCCATATCCTTCTTTATTTTAATGATGTGCTGTCTACTCTCATTTTCTGACTCCTGGCTCCCCTGCAGCCTCTGCTCAGAAGAGACCAGGTCAGATTGGACCTTCTCTAACGCCATCTGTCGCTTGTTCGCCAGATCTTGGCTTTCCGTACATTTATCCTGCATGTCTCCCATATATAGGTACAGGTATGCCGCTATCCTAACCATCTTGTCTTGTTCATCCTTAGCTTTAGGAGCCATGTATAGTTCACTCAGGGCCACATGTAGGGGACCCTGATCTCCCCATATATCTGACCCTGTTTCAGTGACCTGTTGCGTGATGGCCTGCAACCAGACCATGCGGTCCTGGTGAGTCCACTCACCTCTCACAAATAACTTATGTAAGAAGTGCTCTCTGGCTATTTTCATGTCTACTAAGGTCGTCATTCTAGAGATTTGAGTTCCTTCCTGACTTACAGAAGTTTGTATTTTATTTTTGCAAAACAGACCTTTTCCTTAGAGCGTTCCTTTGAGGAGTGCTTTACAGCGTAACACAGCGTGTGATCCGACCGGATATGTGTATCTGGTCAGCTGGCACGCTGTATTAATCTGCACAAGTGATAGATCTAATCCAAACGTCCGGCACGAGCCCCCAATTTGTAAGAGGATTCAATTCAACACTACAGCTAAGTCAATGCCTAGTCTGGGATACTGAATGGAAACCCTTATTAATATATCTTTATGTCCAGTTCATGCGTTCTGGATGACTACCCCTATATAACACCCCTCTCTTTGAATAACCCTGACCCCACTGAGCCAAGAAGTAGTTCTGTTTTGCAAGTTAAAAGGTTTATTTGATAATTTAAACAATAGATATATATATCGCACTTTATAATAATTTAATAATTGAATATCACACTGAATCTGAGCAGTAATCAATAATGGATAGTCTGGCACTAGCACACTTCTTTATAATCAATGATGAGTGGTTAAAGGATGGATAAGATAGCAACACTGGTAAATAGGGACAGAAGAATAATGTGGTAGAGAATGCTTTATAGGGTTCGAATGGATGCAATGTTGAATGAAAATGCAATACAGAAAATACTCAATATGATTTCAACAAAACAATGTAATCACTTTTCTCTGGCAATCCCCTCCCCCCTTTATGCAATGCAAGGAAATGGAAGGAAAGCACACAGTTCTCAGAAATGCAATCAAATGTAATTCAGTTCACCCCAGCAGCTTAGACTACAGAAGTTTACAACACAGGCCCAAAATGCTTTTATATGTGCTGGCAATGAAGTGAAAAATATGCTAAAATGCTTTTAATTCCCTCTAGAGGTTCAGGGTGAGTGGTATCAAGTTAATATTAGTCCAGGCTCACTTTAGCAAGGATCTAGGAGTAACTAGCAGGTTAAACGAATTTTTGGCAACTGAAAGCAAGAAAACTGCTGTTTTCACACGTTGAGAAATTTGCAAATCGCTGCAAATTCGCGAGTGCGCTTTTCGCGATTGCGGCAAAACTATAGGGAATCGGTTCTAGGTTCGTTGAAAAGCTGAGATTCTAAGCTTTCAGAGGAAAGTTACTGCAAGTCTCTAGCGCAAACGGTCACGGAGTTATGAACGATTAAATAAAGGTAGTTTTTCGGATTTGAAATTTTAAAGTTCAAAATGACAAATGACAGCTAGCAACTAGAAATGACAGGTGACAGCTTTGCAAATGACAGGTGACAGTTAGGAGGCAGTTCTACTTAGATTAAAATAGATTGAATTATATTATTTTAACTAAGAGATTGGTTCTGCACAGTCTTGCTAGGTACTCACACTATATTCTTGAATTAAATGGGCCTCGCCACGGATCTGGTCAGGTTTTAGACTGGACTCTGGTCTGGTCTCTGCACTTCACAGTGATCTGGGTCAGCCCTCTGGTTCTGCTAACAGTGGTCTGGGTCAGCTCTGCTCTCTCTCTAGCCTCTCTGGATTCTGGAGATTGATGGATTTGAAGTCTGGATCTCTGGATGTGGTATGGTCCGGCAGAGCGCGTTGCAGCAAATGGAATTGAAGGTCCCTATCTGTCCTGTCTGTCTGCTTTTATGTGTTTTGAAAGTGGGTGTGTGAGCAGCATCACTAAGCTCTACCCCTCTCCACTTGTCATTGGCCACTTCATCCTCTCCCCCTTGATTGGGGGAATGAAAGGAAGTGTCATCATGATGAGGTCTGTTTATGGTACAGAGAACCCACCCCTGTCAAATTACACACAATCTATATTTTGACCAAAAAGACATATTTGCACAGGTACACATTTGTTTAAAATTACATGCACCCATCACATATCACAGGAGGTATACCCTGTCCAAATCTGCTCTTCCTGGGAGCTTGCATTCAGAAATAGCAACATATTTCACTTTTTAACGGGTTTCGCAATATTGGACATTACCCCAAATTTATACACATGTGCGCAAGGAGTATGGACATTACTTGATGAAGTGTCAGATTTTTAACATGCATACATTTTAAGTAATACCCTCTTAACTGCTAGCTTGCCCCCAGATCATGCCACCGGTTCTAAAAACCTCTTAAAATGTGGGCAGAAAAATCACAAGAATTATGGTATCATTTAAATAATTATGACAAGTCCGTACTATGAGTTATTCATCTTTTTCTAAAACCATATTCTGGCTACAGGGGTTTGGTTTCCCCCCAGCACAAGGTTGAATTTCTGGTTTTTCCAGTTCTGCCAAGCCAGCTTGCTCTCACAGGCAGTGCTCCTCCCCTTTGCTTCCAGGAGGAAGCCACTTTTACGGCCCCCATAATAAAACATTTGCCTGAGTCAGGACAGGGCTTTGTTCAATTTCCTGCAGAGCCCAGGTAATTCAATCAGGGAAGTGTCATATCCCTTTTGGTGGGAGCAGCAAAAGGCAGATAGGCCTGGGAACACAGCTGTTGTGCAAGTCTCAACTCCTGTCGGGGGTAGCTGGTGGGCAGAATTCAGTTCCTTAAGCCAGGCCCCAGCTAATGTCACTTTTGTTCCCCAGTTTAAGTCAAGACAATTTTTTACATATGCAGCTAGGATGCTGATTCTAAGTTTAAGACTATGACATTTAAACAATTGCAACCTATGTGACACTCAAAAGTAGGTCACTCATTTCTTTTAAACATTTAGGTTTTTAGTGTCTTTCAGTCCAAATTTACTTAAACTGCTGAAATCCACAGCTCAGCCAGTCTTGTTATAAACCTTCAAGTCACTTCAGAATATAACTTTAGATTGTATCCACCTCGGTTCTAGGTTCGTTGAAAAGCTGAGATTCTAAGCTTTCAGAGGAAAGTTACTGCAAGTCTCTAGCGCAAACGGTCACGGAGTTATGAACGATTAAATAAAGGTAGTTTTTCGGATTTGAAATTTTAAAGTTCAAAATGACAAATGACAGCTAGCAACTAGAAATGACAGGTGACAGCTTTGCAAATGACAGGTGACAGTTAGGAGGCAGTTCTACTTAGATTAAAATAGATTGAATTATATTATTTTAACTAAGAGATTGGTTCTGCACAGTCTTGCTAGGTACTCACACTATATTCTTGAATTAAATGGGCCTCGCCACGGATCTGGTCAGGTTTTAGACTGGACTCTGGTCTGGTCTCTGCACTTCACAGTGATCTGGGTCAGCCCTCTGGTTCTGCTAACAGTGGTCTGGGTCAGCTCTGCTCTCTCTCTAGCCTCTCTGGATTCTGGAGATTGATGGATTTGAAGTCTGGATCTCTGGATGTGGTATGGTCCGGCAGAGCGCGTTGCAGCAAATGGAATTGAAGGTCCCTATCTGTCCTGTCTGTCTGCTTTTATGTGTTTTGAAAGTGGGTGTGTGAGCAGCATCACTAATCTCTACCCCTCTCCACTTGTCATTGGCCACTTCATCCTCTCCCCCTTGATTGGGGGAATGAAAGGAAGTGTCATCATGATGAGGTCTGTTTATGGTACAGAGAACCCACCCCTGTCAAATTACACACAATCTATATTTTGACCAAAAAGACATATTTGCACAGGTACACATTTGTTTAAAATTACATGCACCCATCACATATCACAGGAGGTATACCCTGTCCAAATCTGCTCTTCCTGGGAGCTTGCATTCAGAAATAGCAACATATTTCACTTTTTAACGGGTTTCGCAATATTGGACATTACCCCAAATTTATACACATGTGCGCAAGGAGTATGGACATTACTTGATGAAGTGTCAGATTTTTAACATGCATACATTTTAAGTAATACCCTCTTAACTGCTAGCTTGCCCCCAGATCATGCCACCGGTTCTAAAAACCTCTTAAAATGTGGGCAGAAAAATCACAAGAATTATGGTATCATTTAAATAATTATGACAAGTCCGTACTATGAGTTATTCATCTTTTTCTAAAACCATATTCTGGCTACAGGGGTGTGGTTTCCCCCCAGCACAAGGTTGAATTTCTGGTTTTTCCAGTTCTGCCAAGCCAGCTTGCTCTCACAGGCAGTGCTCCTCCCCTTTACTTCCAGGAGGAAGCCACTTTTACGGCCCCCATAATAAAACATTTGCCTGAGTCAGGACAGGGCTTTGTTCAATTTCCTGCAGAGCCCAGGTAATTCAATCAGGGAAGTGTCATATCCCTTTTGGTGGGAGCAGCAAAAGGCAGATAGGCCTGGGAACACAGCTGTTGTGCAAGTCTCAACTCCTGTCGGGGGTAGCTGGTGGGCAGAATTCAGTTCCTTAAGCCAGGCCCCAGCTAATGTCACTTTTGTTCCCCAGTTTAAGTCAAGACAATTTTTTACATATGCAGCTAGGATGCTGATTCTAAGTTTAAGACTATGACATTTAAACAATTGCAACCTATGTGACACTCAAAAGTAGGTCACTCATTTCTTTTAAACATTTAGGTTTTTAGTGTCTTTCAGTCCAAATTTACTTAAACTGCTGAAATCCACAGCTCAGCCAGTCTTGTTATAAACCTTCAAGTCACTTCAGAATATAAATTTAGATTGTATCCACCTCGGTTCTAGGTTCGTTGAAAAGCTGAGATTCTAAGCTTTCAGAGGAAAGTTACTGCAAGTCTCTAGCGCAAACGGTCACAGAGTTATGAACGATTAAATAAAGGTAGTTTTTCGGATTTGAAATTTTAAAGTTCAAAATGACAAATGACAGCTAGCAACTAGAAATGACAGGTGACAGCTTTGCAAATGACAGGTGACAGTTAGGAGGCAGTTCTACTTAGATTAAAATAGATTGAATTATATTATTTTAACTAAGAGATTGGTTCTGCACAGTCTTGCTAGGTACTCACACTATATTCTTGAATTAAATGGGCCTCGCCACGGATCTGGTCAGGTTTTAGACTGGACTCTGGTCTGGTCTCTGCACTTCACAGTGATCTGGGTCAGCCCTCTGGTTCTGCTAACAGTGGTCTGGGTCAGCTCTGCTCTCTCTCTAGCCTCTCTGGATTCTGGAGATTGATGGATTTGAAGTCTGGATCTCTGGATGTGGTATGGTCCGGCAGAGCGCGTTGCAGCAAATGGAATTGAAGGTCCCTATCTGTCCTGTCTGTCTGCTTTTATGTGTTTTGAAAGTGGGTGTGTGAGCAGCATCACTAAGCTCTACCCCTCTCCACTTGTCATTGGCCACTTCATCCTCTCCCCCTTGATTGGGGGAATGAAAGGAAGTGTCATCATGATGAGGTCTGTTTAAGGTACAGAGAACCCACCCCTGTCAAATTACACACAATCTATATTTTGACCAAAAAGACATATTTGCACAGGTACACATTTGTTTAAAATTACATGCACCCATCACATATCACAGGAGGTATACCCTGTCCAAATCTGCTCTTCCTGGGAGCTTGCATTCAGAAATAGCAACATATTTCACTTTTTAACGGGTTTCGCAATATTGGACATTACCCCAAATTTATACACATGTGCGCAAGGAGTATGGACATTACTTGATGAAGTGTCAGATTTTTAACATGCATACATTTTAAGTAATACCCTCTTAACTGCTAGCTTGCCCCCAGATCATGCCACCGGTTCTAAAAACCTCTTAAAATGTGGGCAGAAAAATCACAAGAATTATGGTATCATTTAAATAATTATGACAAGTCCGTACTATGAGTTATTCATCTTTTTCTAAAACCATATTCTGGCTACAGGGGTGTGGTTTCCCCCCAGCACAAGGTTGAATTTCTGGTTTTTCCAGTTCTGCCAAGCCAGCTTGCTCTCACAGGCAGTGCTCCTCCCCTTTACTTCCAGGAGGAAGCCACTTTTACGGCCCCCATAATAAAACATTTGCCTGAGTCAGGACAGGGCTTTGTTCAATTTCCTGCAGAGCCCAGGTAATTCAATCAGGGAAGTGTCATATCCCTTTTGGTGGGAGCAGCAAAAGGCAGATAGGCCTGGGAACACAGCTGTTGTGCAAGTCTCAACTCCTGTCGGGGGTAGCTGGTGGGCAGAATTCAGTTCCTTAAGCCAGGCCCCAGCTAATGTCACTTTTGTTCCCCAGTTTAAGTCAAGACAATTTTTTACATATGCAGCTAGGATGCTGATTCTAAGTTTAAGACTATGACATTTAAACAATTGCAACCTATGTGACACTCAAAAGTAGGTCACTCATTTCTTTTAAACATTTAGGTTTTTAGTGTCTTTCAGTCCAAATTTACTTAAACTGCTGAAATCCACAGCTCAGCCAGTCTTGTTATAAACCTTCAAGTCACTTCAGAATATAACTTTAGATTGTATCCACCTCGGTTCTAGGTTCGTTGAAAAGCTGAGATTCTAAGCTTTCAGAGGAAAGTTACTGCAAGTCTCTAGCGCAAACGGTCACGGAGTTATGAACGATTAAATAAAGGTAGTTTTTCGGATTTGAAATTTTAAAGTTCAAAATGACAAATGACAGCTAGCAACTAGAAATGACAGGTGACAGCTTTGCAAATGACAGGTGACAGTTAGGAGGCAGTTCTACTTAGATTAAAATAGATTGAATTATATTATTTTAACTAAGAGATTGGTTCTGCACAGTCTTGCTAGGTACTCACACTATATTCTTGAATTAAATGGGCCTCGCCACGGATCTGGTCAGGTTTTAGACTGGACTCTGGTCTGGTCTCTGCACTTCACAGTGATCTGGGTCAGCCCTCTGGTTCTGCTAACAGTGGTCTGGGTCAGCTCTGCTCTCTCTCTAGCCTCTCTGGATTCTGGAGATTGATGGATTTGAAGTCTGGATCTCTGGATGTGGTATGGTCCGGCAGAGCGCGTTGCAGCAAATGGAATTGAAGGTCCCTATCTGTCCTGTCTGTCTGCTTTTATGTGTTTTGAAAGTGGGTGTGTGAGCAGCATCACTAAGCTCTACCCCTCTCCACTTGTCATTGGCCACTTCATCCTCTCCCCCTTGATTGGGGGAATGAAAGGAAGTGTCATCATGATGAGGTCTGTTTATGGTACAGAGAACCCACCCCTGTCAAATTACACACAATCTATATTTTGACCAAAAAGACATATTTGCACAGGTACACATTTGTTTAAAATTACATGCACCCATCACATATCACAGGAGGTATACCCTGTCCAAATCTGCTCTTCCTGGGAGCTTGCATTCAGAAATAGCAACATATTTCACTTTTTAACGGGTTTCGCAATATTGGACATTACCCCAAATTTATACACATGTGCGCAAGGAGTATGGACATTACTTGATGAAGTGTCAGATTTTTAACATGCATACATTTTAAGTAATACCCTCTTAACTGCTAGCTTGCCCCCAGATCATGCCACCGGTTCTAAAAACCTCTTAAAATGTGGGCAGAAAAATCACAAGAATTATGGTATCATTTAAATAATTATGACAAGTCCGTACTATGAGTTATTCATCTTTTTCTAAAACCATATTCTGGCTACAGGGGTGTGGTTTCCCCCCAGCACAAGGTTGAATTTCTGGTTTTTCCAGTTCTGCCAAGCCAGCTTGCTCTCACAGGCAGTGCTCCTCCCCTTTACTTCCAGGAGGAAGCCACTTTTACGGCCCCCATAATAAAACATTTGCCTGAGTCAGGACAGGGCTTTGTTCAATTTCCTGCAGAGCCCAGGTAATTCAATCAGGGAAGTGTCATATCCCTTTTGGTGGGAGCAGCAAAAGGCAGATAGGCCTGGGAACACAGCTGTTGTGCAAGTCTCAACTCCTGTCGGGGGTAGCTGGTGGGCAGAATTCAGTTCCTTAAGCCAGGCCCCAGCTAATGTCACTTTTGTTCCCCAGTTTAAGTCAAGACAATTTTTTACATATGCAGCTAGGATGCTGATTCTAAGTTTAAGACTATGACATTTAAACAATTGCAACCTATGTGACACTCAAAAGTAGGTCACTCATTTCTTTTAAACATTTAGGTTTTTAGTGTCTTTCAGTCCAAATTTACTTAAACTGCTGAAATCCACAGCTCAGCCAGTCTTGTTATAAACCTTCAAGTCACTTCAGAATATAACTTTAGATTGTATCCACCTCGGTTCTAGGTTCGTTGAAAAGCTGAGATTCTAAGCTTTCAGAGGAAAGTTACTGCAAGTCTCTAGCGCAAACGGTCACGGAGTTATGAACGATTAAATAAAGGTAGTTTTTCGGATTTGAAATTTTAAAGTTCAAAATAACAAATGACAGCTAGCAACTAGAAATGACAGGTGACAGCTTTGCAAATGACAGGTGACAGTTAGGAGGCAGTTCTACTTAGATTAAAATAGATTGAATTATATTATTTTAACTAAGAGATTGGTTCTGCACAGTCTTGCTAGGTACTCACACTATATTCTTGAATTAAATGGGCCTCGCCACGGATCTGGTCAGGTTTTAGACTGGACTCTGGTCTGGTCTCTGCACTTCACAGTGATCTGGGTCAGCCCTCTGGTTCTGCTAACAGTGGTCTGGGTCAGCTCTGCTCTCTCTCTAGCCTCTCTGGATTCTGGAGATTGATGGATTTGAAGTCTGGATCTCTGGATGTGGTATGGTCCGGCAGAGCGCGTTGCAGCAAATGGAATTGAAGGTCCCTATCTGTCCTGTCTGTCTGCTTTTATGTGTTTTGAAAGTGGGTGTGTGAGCAGCATCACTAAGCTCTACCCCTCTCCACTTGTCATTGGCCACTTCATCCTCTCCCCCTTGATTGGGGGAATGAAAGGAAGTGTCATCATGATGAGGTCTGTTTAAGGTACAGAGAACCCACCCCTGTCAAATTACACACAATCTATATTTTGACCAAAAAGACATATTTGCACAGGTACACATTTGTTTAAAATTACATGCACCCATCACATATCACAGGAGGTATACCCTGTCCAAATCTGCTCTTCCTGGGAGCTTGCATTCAGAAATAGCAACATATTTCACTTTTTAACGGGTTTCGCAATATTGGACATTACCCCAAATTTATACACATGTGCGCAAGGAGTATGGACATTACTTGATGAAGTGTCAGATTTTTAACATGCATACATTTTAAGTAATACCCTCTTAACTGCTAGCTTGCCCCCAGATCATGCCACCGGTTCTAAAAACCTCTTAAAATGTGGGCAGAAAAATCACAAGAATTATGGTATCATTTAAATAATTATGACAAGTCCGTACTATGAGTTATTCATCTTTTTCTAAAACCATATTCTGGCTACAGGGGTGTGGTTTCCCCCCAGCACAAGGTTGAATTTCTGGTTTTTCCAGTTCTGCCAAGCCAGCTTGCTCTCACAGGCAGTGCTCCTCCCCTTTACTTCCAGGAGGAAGCCACTTTTACGGCCCCCATAATAAAACATTTGCCTGAGTCAGGACAGGGCTTTGTTCAATTTCCTGCAGAGCCCAGGTAATTCAATCAGGGAAGTGTCATATCCCTTTTGGTGGGAGCAGCAAAAGGCAGATAGGCCTGGGAACACAGCTGTTGTGCAAGTCTCAACTCCTGTCGGGGGTAGCTGGTGGGCAGAATTCAGTTCCTTAAGCCAGGCCCCAGCTAATGTCACTTTTGTTCCCCAGTTTAAGTCAAGACAATTTTTTACATATGCAGCTAGGATGCTGATTCTAAGTTTAAGACTATGACATTTAAACAATTGCAACCTATGTGACACTCAAAAGTAGGTCACTCATTTCTTTTAAACATTTAGGTTTTTAGTGTCTTTCAGTCCAAATTTACTTAAACTGCTGAAATCCACAGCTCAGCCAGTCTTGTTATAAACCTTCAAGTCACTTCAGAATATAACTTTAGATTGTATCCACCTCGGTTCTAGGTTCGTTGAAAAGCTGAGATTCTAAGCTTTCAGAGGAAAGTTACTGCAAGTCTCTAGCGCAAACGGTCACGGAGTTATGAACGATTAAATAAAGGTAGTTTTTCGGATTTGAAATTTTAAAGTTCAAAATGACAAATGACAGCTAGCAACTAGAAATGACAGGTGACAGCTTTGCAAATGACAGGTGACAGTTAGGAGGCAGTTCTACTTAGATTAAAATAGATTGAATTATATTATTTTAACTAAGAGATTGGTTCTGCACAGTCTTGCTAGGTACTCACACTATATTCTTGAATTAAATGGGCCTCGCCACGGATCTGGTCAGGTTTTAGACTGGACTCTGGTCTGGTCTCTGCACTTCACAGTGATCTGGGTCAGCCCTCTGGTTCTGCTAACAGTGGTCTGGGTCAGCTCTGCTCTCTCTCTAGCCTCTCTGGATTCTGGAGATTGATGGATTTGAAGTCTGGATCTCTGGATGTGGTATGGTCCGGCAGAGCGCGTTGCAGCAAATGGAATTGAAGGTCCCTATCTGTCCTGTCTGTCTGCTTTTATGTGTTTTGAAAGTGGGTGTGTGAGCAGCATCACTAAGCTCTACCCCTCTCCACTTGTCATTGGCCACTTCATCCTCTCCCCCTTGATTGGGGGAATGAAAGGAAGTGTCATCATGATGAGGTCTGTTTATGGTACAGAGAACCCACCCCTGTCAAATTACACACAATCTATATTTTGACCAAAAAGACATATTTGCACAGGTACACATTTGTTTAAAATTACATGCACCCATCACATATCACAGGAGGTATACCCTGTCCAAATCTGCTCTTCCTGGGAGCTTGCATTCAGAAATAGCAACATATTTCACTTTTTAACGGGTTTCGCAATATTGGACATTACCCCAAATTTATACACATGTGCGCAAGGAGTATGGACATTACTTGATGAAGTGTCAGATTTTTAACATGCATACATTTTAAGTAATACCCTCTTAACTGCTAGCTTGCCCCCAGATCATGCCACCGGTTCTAAAAACCTCTTAAAATGTGGGCAGAAAAATCACAAGAATTATGGTATCATTTAAATAATTATGACAAGTCCGTACTATGAGTTATTCATCTTTTTCTAAAACCATATTCTGGCTACAGGGGTGTGGTTTCCCCCCAGCACAAGGTTGAATTTCTGGTTTTTCCAGTTCTGCCAAGCCAGCTTGCTCTCACAGGCAGTGCTCCTCCCCTTTACTTCCAGGAGGAAGCCACTTTTACGGCCCCCATAATAAAACATTTGCCTGAGTCAGGACAGGGCTTTGTTCAATTTCCTGCAGAGCCCAGGTAATTCAATCAGGGAAGTGTCATATCCCTTTTGGTGGGAGCAGCAAAAGGCAGATAGGCCTGGGAACACAGCTGTTGTGCAAGTCTCAACTCCTGTCGGGGGTAGCTGGTGGGCAGAATTCAGTTCCTTAAGCCAGGCCCCAGCTAATGTCACTTTTGTTCCCCAGTTTAAGTCAAGACAATTTTTTACATATGCAGCTAGGATGCTGATTCTAAGTTTAAGACTATGACATTTAAACAATTGCAACCTATGTGACACTCAAAAGTAGGTCACTCATTTCTTTTAAACATTTAGGTTTTTAGTGTCTTTCAGTCCAAATTTACTTAAACTGCTGAAATCCACAGCTCAGCCAGTCTTGTTATAAACCTTCAAGTCACTTCAGAATATAACTTTAGATTGTATCCACCTCGGTTCTAGGTTCGTTGAAAAGCTGAGATTCTAAGCTTTCAGAGGAAAGTTACTGCAAGTCTCTAGCGCAAACGGTCACGGAGTTATGAACGATTAAATAAAGGTAGTTTTTCGGATTTGAAATTTTAAAGTTCAAAATAACAAATGACAGCTAGCAACTAGAAATGACAGGTGACAGCTTTGCAAATGACAGGTGACAGTTAGGAGGCAGTTCTACTTAGATTAAAATAGATTGAATTATATTATTTTAACTAAGAGATTGGTTCTGCACAGTCTTGCTAGGTACTCACACTATATTCTTGAATTAAATGGGCCTCGCCACGGATCTGGTCAGGTTTTAGACTGGACTCTGGTCTGGTCTCTGCACTTCACAGTGATCTGGGTCAGCCCTCTGGTTCTGCTAACAGTGGTCTGGGTCAGCTCTGCTCTCTCTCTAGCCTCTCTGGATTCTGGAGATTGATGGATTTGAAGTCTGGATCTCTGGATGTGGTATGGTCCGGCAGAGCGCGTTGCAGCAAATGGAATTGAAGGTCCCTATCTGTCCTGTCTGTCTGCTTTTATGTGTTTTGAAAGTGGGTGTGTGAGCAGCATCACTAAGCTCTACCCCTCTCCACTTGTCATTGGCCACTTCATCCTCTCCCCCTTGATTGGGGGAATGAAAGGAAGTGTCATCATGATGAGGTCTGTTTATGGTACAGAGAACCCACCCCTGTCAAATTACACACAATCTATATTTTGACCAAAAAGACATATTTGCACAGGTACACATTTGTTTAAAATTACATGCACCCATCACATATCACAGGAGGTATACCCTGTCCAAATCTGCTCTTCCTGGGAGCTTGCATTCAGAAATAGCAACATATTTCACTTTTTAACGGGTTTCGCAATATTGGACATTACCCCAAATTTATACACATGTGCGCAAGGAGTATGGACATTACTTGATGAAGTGTCAGATTTTTAACATGCATACATTTTAAGTAATACCCTCTTAACTGCTAGCTTGCCCCCAGATCATGCCACCGGTTCTAAAAACCTCTTAAAATGTGGGCAGAAAAATCACAAGAATTATGGTATCATTTAAATAATTATGACAAGTCCGTACTATGAGTTATTCATCTTTTTCTAAAACCATATTCTGGCTACAGGGGTGTGGTTTCCCCCCAGCACAAGGTTGAATTTCTGGTTTTTCCAGTTCTGCCAAGCCAGCTTGCTCTCACAGGCAGTGCTCCTCCCCTTTACTTCCAGGAGGAAGCCACTTTTACGGCCCCCATAATAAAACATTTGCCTGAGTCAGGACAGGGCTTTGTTCAATTTCCTGCAGAGCCCAGGTAATTCAATCAGGGAAGTGTCATATCCCTTTTGGTGGGAGCAGCAAAAGGCAGATAGGCCTGGGAACACAGCTGTTGTGCAAGTCTCAACTCCTGTCGGGGGTAGCTGGTGGGCAGAATTCAGTTCCTTAAGCCAGGCCCCAGCTAATGTCACTTTTGTTCCCCAGTTTAAGTCAAGACAATTTTTTACATATGCAGCTAGGATGCTGATTCTAAGTTTAAGACTATGACATTTAAACAATTGCAACCTATGTGACACTCAAAAGTAGGTCACTCATTTCTTTTAAACATTTAGGTTTTTAGTGTCTTTCAGTCCAAATTTACTTAAACTGCTGAAATCCACAGCTCAGCCAGTCTTGTTATAAACCTTCAAGTCACTTCAGAATATAACTTTAGATTGTATCCACCTCGGTTCTAGGTTCGTTGAAAAGCTGAGATTCTAAGCTTTCAGAGGAAAGTTACTGCAAGTCTCTAGCGCAAACGGTCACGGAGTTATGAACGATTAAATAAAGGTAGTTTTTCGGATTTGAAATTTTAAAGTTCAAAATGACAAATGACAGCTAGCAACTAGAAATGACAGGTGACAGCTTTGCAAATGACAGGTGACAGTTAGGAGGCAGTTCTACTTAGATTAAAATAGATTGAATTATATTATTTTAACTAAGAGATTGGTTCTGCACAGTCTTGCTAGGTACTCACACTATATTCTTGAATTAAATGGGCCTCGCCACGGATCTAGTCAGGTTTTAGACTGGACTCTGGTCTGGTCTCTGCACTTCACAGTGATCTGGGTCAGCCCTCTGGTTCTGCTAACAGTGGTCTGGGTCAGCTCTGCTCTCTCTCTAGCCTCTCTGGATTCTGGAGATTGATGGATTTGAAGTCTGGATCTCTGGATGTGGTATGGTCCGGCAGAGCGCGTTGCAGCAAATGGAATTGAAGGTCCCTATCTGTCCTGTCTGTCTGCTTTTATGTGTTTTGAAAGTGGGTGTGTGAGCAGCATCACTAAGCTCTACCCCTCTCCACTTGTCATTGGCCACTTCATCCTCTCCCCCTTGATTGGGGGAATGAAAGGAAGTGTCATCATGATGAGGTCTGTTTATGGTACAGAGAACCCACCCCTGTCAAATTACACACAATCTATATTTTGACCAAAAAGACATATTTGCACAGGTACACATTTGTTTAGAATTACATGCACCCATCACATATCACAGGAGGTATACCCTGTCCAAATCTGCTCTTCCTGGGAGCTTGCATTCAGAAATAGCAACATATTTCACTTTTTAACGGGTTTCGCAATATTGGACATTACCCCAAATTTATACACATGTGCGCAAGGAGTATGGACATTACTTGATGAAGTGTCAGATTTTTAACATGCATACATTTTAAGTAATACCCTCTTAACTGCTCGCTTGCCCCCAGATCATGCCACCGGTTCTAAAAACCTCTTAAAATGTGGGCAGAAAAATCACAAGAATTATGGTATCATTTAAATAATTATGACAAGTCCGTACTATGAGTTATTCATCTTTTTCTAAAACCATATTCTGGCTACAGGGGTGTGGTTTCCCCCCAGCACAAGGTTGAATTTCTGGTTTTTCCAGTTCTGCCAAGCCAGCTTGCTCTCACAGGCAGTGCTCCTCCCCTTTACTTCCAGGAGGAAGCCACTTTTACGGCCCCCATAATAAAACATTTGCCTGAGTCAGGACAGGGCTTTGTTCAATTTCCTGCAGAGCCCAGGTAATTCAATCAGGGAAGTGTCATATTCCTTTTGGTGGGAGCAGCAAAAGGCAGATAGGCCTGGGAACACAGCTGTTGTGCAAGTCTCAACTCCTGTCGGGGGTAGCTGGTGGGCAGAATTCAGTTCCTTAAGCCAGGCCCCAGCTAATGTCACTTTTGTTCCCCAGTTTAAGTCAAGACAATTTTTTACATATGCAGCTAGGAGGCTGATTCTAAGTTTAAGTCTATGACATTTAAACAATTGCAACCTATGTGACACTCAAAAGTAGGTCACTCATTTCTTTTAAACATTTAGGTTTTTAGTGTCTTTCAGTCCAAATTTACTTGAACTGCTGAAATCCACAGCTCAGCCAGTCTTGTTATAAACCTTCAAGTCACTTCAGAATATAACTTTAGATTGTATCCACCTCTCAGTAAGTCTTTCTTTGGCCTGCCTTCATTTATTTCATTCATATATTCAGTTTTACACATATAAAAAAAATCTGGTGCTGTTTTAAAACGCCGGCTTTCTGATAGTGGTGAGTACTGGTACTGCACCCATTTTTGGGATTTAAGAAAATGAGTTCCCCACAATTCTAGGTTGCTTTTGGCAATCAGCATTGCCATTCCCAATGGTTTCATACTACTGTGTGGGTAGTCCAATGGTGGTTTTAGGCAGTGTCCTTCTGTGCCCATAACATCGGCAAAAATGAGTGGCAGCCTATTCTTCATGCATTTCCCTGTGCATTTTCTGGGAAGCTCTGGCCATCATGATGTTTTCCATGTCAGTACTGCACAGTTTTTGAGTTATGGCTTGGATGCATGGGTAAAAACATCCCACAAGTGTGACGGGGGGATTCAAAGAGAGCTGCGTGATATAGGTGGTACATCGTTCAGAAATAAAAGAACTTATAGACATAAATAAAACATTAAGGGTTTCAACTGTGCATCCCACACCAGGCATTGACTTAGGTGAAGTGCCGGATTGAAATCACTTACAGATCGCAATCCTTGGCCTTCCTCAATACTCCTTCCTCCCTCAAGTTTGTTACCCGTATTTACTACAACCTTCCTAGATCTGCCCCACCTCGACCTACTGACAACATGATGGTCGGCTCTCCGTGCACATATGCTCTTTTCACGTCCTGCTCTTAGTCAACCAAGCTATCAACTTTGAAGTACCTGTCTGATTGTATCTCAATATACTCACCATCTCTTTTACTTCTGCTCTTTCTCCCTACATGCCCCGCTGCACTGGAACCCCTGTGTCCATAACAATCAAAGCCAGTCTAACATTCAAAACTCGTCTGCAACTTCACTTACTTGCTAAAGAGGGAGCCACTCCTTAATAATTTAATTTTGTATGATTAGTACTTCTCTTTAGTTTGAAGCACTTGCCCCCTGAAGTTAATGTTGCCTTTGTAAGCCATCTGTTTTCTTATATGCATTTTGTTTCTGTTTGTTTTGTTTTGTCGCTGGTATATTTGTACACCCTCATAAACTGGCTCACCACTTGTCATCTGTTTGCTATTGTTCAGGCACACTTCATGGGAATGTTTCCACCGTCTCTAAATGTCTTATTGTAATTCATTTCTGATTAAAGTTGATATTCCTGTTCTTCTAATAAATACAATTGAATACAATATAGTCATGTAGCAATCGTGACCCTACTTGGCTCGTCCACCCCATGTGGGAAGAGGGTTAGGGTGTGTGTTAATGGATAGATAACCAGAAAGAGGCTTAGGGAGAGGTAATGGATAGGCAGTTGGAAGAAAGGCTAGGCTTTCTGGCTGCTTTTGGGTACTGATTGAACCATACGTGGCACCCTCACACAAGCATTCTCGATTACCATATAGACTTTGCACATGCAAATGAGCTGACCCTTCACTGCCCTCCTGATGCTGCCATCATCACCAGAGCCTGCACATGCATCAATTACAAGAGGACCACACTATGCAGTTAATACATTACATAGGCTAGCATACAATTGTTCCTTCGGTAGCTTGATTGGCCTTTACATCTGTCTATTGTCATTTGGACATAACATAGAAAACAGAAGTAGTGTATCTGTATGTTGCAGCATAGAGGCTTGAATTGCTGAGTGACTGGAAGAGCTGGTGCTCTGGATTGCCGTCGTTCGAACTCATCAAGAAGAAATTGCCATATCAGTCACACAGAACTAGACCCATCGATTCAACATTGAATTGTCTCCCCAAGACAAACTACAGAGTTCACGGGATCTTGGTGCTCTGGAAGGCCCTTGACGGTAATGCGCTGCTCGAGAGCCCTGCACTATTCTTTGAACTACTTATCAACACAGTGTAACAGGAGTACAGGCGTATCCCGCTTAGTTCCCAAGCAGGCACTTATCTGCTCATCTTTGCAGAACTGCTGTCTGGTCACGCCCGACTAGGTTCCCTGCTCCACGCATCGTGTGCAGAAGGTGTCATGCACACTTATAGCAGCGATAGCCCACACTTTGCCTCAGTGTCCCATCTCCCACTGGCACCTCACAACTTCCAACCGAGCTCCCCTCCTAGGAGCTCTCGACCCACCTCCCCCCTTTGTGCCTTATCACGCAATCAGTAATGGGACACACACACAATTTTTGTGGGTAGGAAAAGGCCGCAGTTGCTTTATTAGGTAGTACGTACCTTACAGGTGATCTATTTTTACCATGCATGCCCAGAGTTCTACAATAAGCATATCTTACCATTAATGTAACCCCAACCTATGTTACCTGCAAGCTTGCCCCCTTCCTCTGTTTCCCAGGTCACCCGTCTTCTTACGCCATTGCGAGTTGCCCAGATCTCCCACCCCCTAACGATCTTTTAGAGTCTTCCCAGTCCCTCCCCACCTCTTCTTCCTTGCTTATTTCCCAGTTCTGACACCCCTTACCCCATTGGTCAGTACTCCCAGGGCTCCTGCCATGTTACACCATAACCAGTTACCAAAGCCTCCCAGCCTCTTACCCACAACTAGATTTCCGAAGTCTCTGGCCCTCTTAGCTAAGTCCTTGGTTTCTGATCTCATGTACCCTTATCTTCCCTTGCATAGTTTCCCAGATCTCCTGACCTCTCACCCCTCACTTGGTTTCCCCAACCTCGTTGGCAGTCCACTCGTTTCCCAACTGCTCAAGTTTACCCCTTTGTATTTTTCCCAGACCCTCTGACCTCCTCCATCCCCAACTTCCCTCCTCATGCCCTTTCCTTTATTTTCTAGATTTCCTGCCCTCTTCTCCAATTTGTTATCCCTGTTCACCCCAGACCCAACTCCCCATAAGTCCCTTGTCCCTTGTGGTTTCTGACAGCCCTTCCAGCCTGGATGCACCATGAATAATTATTTTTAACTAGAACCTTGAGTGTAAGTGTTATTGGATACTCGTATTGGTGGATTTCAATGCCACAGCTCTACAGCTCTCATTTACCCCTTTCGAGATAGACCTGGCTGCTAACCCACCCTACCAACTTGTGTAATACATGCCTATCTCAAAAGGTGGGTTAGCTAGGACGGAATAGTGCGTGAGGAAAGAGGGTGCAATAGGAGTGAGGGAGAGAAGGCAAAAGGGCGATGTGGCTGAAGAGAGAATGGCTGTATATCCAAGTGAACCCGTCATGCGTTCCAGCCCATATCCAGCCTCAACCTTTCATTTGTGGGGAAGCCACCACTCCGATATACCCCTAAATGGACGGTGACCGTCCGGGGATGCAGCAGCCTGCATTAAGGCCATATCATTCATTGGTAGGCCTCTTAACCCTGCATTGACCGGTAACCAACTCCGTTACCATTGCAATGAAAACATTTTTACCAAAGGCTCCCAGCGCCCTTCCCTCTCCCCCACTAGCAACCAACAACATCCAAGACCAATAGGGAGGCCTTCGACCCCAAGCCATACCACCCACCCACGTTTTTTTTTTTTGGAACACCCCCAAAGACACGTCACCAGAGAAGCCATGCTACCAACACGTATAGGTGTGGGGGATTCGCCAGAATTGCCCAAATTCGTCTTTTTTTCCATTTTCTTAATGCATTCTGGTATTCTTAATCTTCCTGGGGTGTGGGGGGTAGCAGGCTGCTGAGTACCAGCACAATGTCGATGGGGGAACTGTTCCTAGAGAGAAGCCATCACTGCCCCCATTTCAATCATATAAAGCTTCCACTATGTTAGTGGGTAACAGAGCCCAGACAATGCCTACGCTGCAATTCCACTAGGCACACGCAAGGAGCCTGTCTTACCCGGGGGCATCCAGCAGGAGGAGCCCATCTCCCCAGGGGACCTCCAGTAAGTGCCGATCATGCGGGAAGATATACAAAAAGGACAACAATCAAATATCGCCATGGATGACTTCTAAGCAAAGTATTGAGAAAGAGGATAAAGCCTCTACAATGTCTAATGGGGTCGATGTAGACCTCCGAGAACTTTCCTGATGAGTTGTATGGGGTGAGGTGACGAATTTCGACATCTACTTGAAAAGTATAAACATAAAATTGTATCTCACTGAACACTTCATGCCTTATGGAAATGTGGTCTGTGTTACTGTGCATGGCTCTGACAAGGATCGATATGGCCTGGTTTTCTACGAACAAAAGCATGAACGAGAGAAAGCCCTGAAAGCAGATACAAATGGCCCCCTTTAAAAGAAGCTTTGTATTACACCTTGGAGTGGCCCGTCAACCTGTATTTTTGGTATTGTGATTACAGATATTAATGACAATTGTTTAGACCTTCCCGACAGAGTCCGATCTGAGTTTAGTATATTTGGGGATGTACGCCATTTTGTTTTTGAACGATTTGCCCTGGTGTTCTAAAAAAATTGAAAGGGACATGAGAAGGCTCTTGCTACACAGGAACCTTTCAAAACCTCATTTGGGGAAGTTACCTTGCATGCATGGAATAGACCACCACCATCCTCATGGCGGTAGGTTTGGTAGGTTATTCTCCTGATGTAGCCATATTGTCGTCCCAGCAAAAAGACAGTCCGCATCAACCAGCTAGTGAGTGGAAAGAGCCAAAAGAAGCTGTCCCACTCCGTGTGTGGCATGGGCCATCATTACCCATCCAACTCAGACATATATCGTCCTGGCATCAACCAGCTAGTAGGTGGAATGGGCCAGGAGTAGCTATCCCACTGCCCGTGTGGCATGAGCAGTCATTCGCCACCCATTCCTGGCAAATACTGTCCTGGTATTTAGACGAAATATGAAAATAGTACTGTATTCCTCTTTAGTCGGATTCCATACTTTAAGTGGAGGCAACGGAAGTTGGCCACCTTTGTCCACATCGGCACGTATAAGAACGAGACACAGCAGGAGCAGGTCCTGGTCACCCTTTCCATCTCCTCGTACTAGAACCAGGAACAGTAGGAGCCAGTCTCCGTATAACAGAACCAGCTACAGCAGAAGTCGATCACCCTGTTCCTACCAGCTATACTCGAACATTGGCATTCGGATGAAAAGGTGGCTGCACAGAGTCGACTTCTGAGAGAGAGTGGAAGAGTGGGCCCGGGCTATGAGCATCATCTCTTCAGAACCCCTCATTTTTCCCTTGGATTAACAACCTAGAAGAAGCCATTCTAGGGCTAAGCTCCTTGCCGCCTTTAAGCCCCAGCAGACTATAAATAGTTTGTGGGTATCGTCTCCCCTAAGGAAGAGCCTTAGAGCAGTATTTTGCAACAATTCGGGTACGTGCAGAAATTGTTGCACAATCCTGGGAAATGCACTGCCCTGGTGCTTTACAGTGATGCAGCAAATGATGCTGTAAGAACTATGGACATGAATGGACGCTCTGTTGGACTGGGCTGGGAGAGTTGCAGATATTGGTTTGGTTTTTGTCATTCCATGGAGTTTATCTGATGTTTATCTGATGTTGGGAGAAAAGGTCATGAGTTCCTTTGAAAGCCGAATGTTGGCAAGGCACTAAACCTGGTATCAGGTAATAATATCCCTATACATATGGTCGCCGTAAATAATGTCGCCGGTAAAAGGTTGTGTAATAATGTCTCCACAAAAAACGGAAATTTTTTTGCATGGTGATATTTTTGAGGGGACATTATTACATTGAACCGTAAAACTGATATTTTGGTTAGGGGACTTGTGCTGTCATAGGCCATCCATTAGGCTGCGGAGAGCAGTATTGATCCCAGAAACTACACACGTTTAGCAACCTGAAGAAATAGACATGTTAAATGTTTGGAAAGTTTATGTATCAGGAAATTATGTAAGTACGAAACGCATTTCTTTATATCACTGTTGAACAGTTTAAAGTGGGGCAAGTAAGACGATCCGAACTAACACGGACCAATATACATTTTTAGCATGTGTCTGTACTCTTGGATGTCTATGGCAAGTTTCTTTTCTTTGTTGCCTTTTGGGCTAGAAGTGTGCCAGGATTTATTTGCATTCTTTGGTTTTGTAAGGCAAAATACTGCTCAGATATTAAACCTTTATTTACAACACTGCTCTTGTTTACCTGAAGTTTTTTTAAGTTACTCTATTGCATACTATGAAGATCACTACATACCTTTTTCCCTCTGTGTTGTATTATGGCATTAAGGTGACATTTAGAAAGCTAGCGTTATTGCTATGAAGTAAAGACGGGTGGCATTGCAGTGGGATATGGGTGCTTTGCCTGCCTTCCCACCCACTCCTTCGTATAGCCATACTCGTCCCACAAGTATCGCAAAACACTGCTAGACTGCGGGTGTGTATCTGTGGTTGTGGACAAGGCTCTGAGCATCCTGAACCTGAGCACCTTTGTTGTTGTTTTCCCTGCCAATCACACCTCTTCCCAGGCCACGCTTCGAATCCTGTCCCTTCCTCACATAGCCACCAACGTGCACAGATTCTGACAGCTGGACCATGTAGTTGGAGGAAGTCACATTGCCTGTCGGAGCTCAAGCACAAACCTGAAGTAAGCATCTCTGGCCGGGAACCTAGTTGTACAGTCGTGCTCACATACACAGTAATCCTTGCATAAATGGATATAAACACTAAAGAAAATGTTTTGATACCTTATATTGGAAATAGTATGCATTGATGGAACTTTTTCATCCAATGGAGAAGTTATTTCAAGAAAAATGTGTTCAGTGGCTTGAGTTCCAGTTTTGAATTGTTGAGGGTAAACCCTGATACCTTGGTACCTTCATCTATGATTTAAAAAATGTGAGGGAATAACAGCTGGGGTGGAGCGAAAGAGAATGTTGCAATGAAAACTAATCAGAAAAAAGGAAATGGTGAAAATTCGGCCAAGATTTTAAGAAAGCTTGGCCTTATCCTTTCAGCAGCCTGGTATAGTTGGAAATCCATACACTTGCTAACATGATGGATTTCGATTTTGGCATGCAGACGCGATATATCCACATGACTGCAACGGCAGCACACCTTTATTTGATTCTGCAAACACAGTTAATTCCAGCTTGATGCAAGTGGACCTAACCTCAAATGGAGCTACTGAGGTGGGCTTTCATGCAAATAAAACCTGCAATCCCCTAAGTGCGCTGATATCACTCTGGTATAGGGAGTGTTCTAGGTGAGCTCATTTGGCTGCTTTCATATAAGAACATTATTGTAGAAATTGGGAATTGTAAAAACCCTCCTTTAATTTAAGTTATACGTTATTTGGACAATGCTCTTAGACTTTGAAAGCTTGACCCATATATACTCACGCCAGAAAAAATACAAACCGCTAGGGGAAAAAGGCCAGGAGATTCTTGCAAGGATAGCCAGTTTTAATTACACAAAAAATAGGTATGCCTGCAAAGAACTCTGCTGCCCAAGAACGTTCTGCAGAAAAATGATACAAACAGAATGTTATGAGTGAACCCCATGTCATCGGTGACGTAAACATATAAAGTAAAAACCTGTGTGGCTGGTTGGTGAGACCTTATACATGGTTAGCCTGCTCTATAGGAGATGCCAGGCCATTAGCCCCGTCCGTCCGTCTTCCATCACGTGGGGTCCGCTGGGCTCATCATCTCCAGGGAACCAAGGTCGAGTTATACATTTGTTACTATGTAAGACAATGCTACTCTATCATTAGGCCGTGCACCTGGGAGGCTCGGGGACTGACACAGGGAGTCTTGAGTTCAGACTGACCCATGCATTCTTCACTCATTTTGTATCGCACTATCCGTAACCCAATGCTTCCACCCTCACTTTGGACTATAATTTATTCCTCCCTGTTCCTTGAATTACAAATCTTGTCATTATGAAATAAGGTGGAATGGTCGTGTTCTTTTAGATCTTTTATGGCCAGTGGGTTTATGGTTGGTGGTCTGGGGTCATCCGCTATTGTGGAATTTGGGAGTCTTGGAACTGGGGCAGTCATAGAGGCTGTAACTCATAGATGGCTGGGTGGGGGTCTGGGCCTGCACTTGCCTGGCTGTTATAATCGTACATGCCAAGGCGATTATTGCTGTCTCATGGCAGTCACAGCCCGACCAAAATACCCCTAGCCCGCACCAGGCCCTGGAAACCCCCACTACCTAAATGCCCCCCAGATGGCCCCCTACGTTGACAGCCACCCGGTCCCAGAGGGAAACCCACCACCACGCAGACCACTCCCACGGACCTCGTTAGAGAAGATTGCACCGGAGCACACTTCACCCCACATCAGTAGCTGAAACCCCCAGTTTGATCTACAATCCAGCTCACTTGATGTCATGCATGAAACATCTCTAGTACTGCTACCACAACAAATTACGTATTTAAACTAGAGACACAAGTCAAGGTTCCAATTTGTACTGCGACTTAGTAGCAAAGTGCAGTATCCTGAAGATGCTTAACCGACACTGAGAAACGGTTCACACTGGATCCACTTCTCGGTACTCAACACCAACGAACTGGTTTTGGCACGTCTATTATGCACCCAAAAGGGATAAACCATCCGCAAACTCACACTGTTATGTCAACATCAAGTCTTCAAGTGTCCATCTAATACCATCACCAATTGGGTCAAGGGCGTTCGTAGGCCTTGGCTCAACTATCCCCCTGAAGAAGTTCCTACAACTAGTTTGAATCTTGGAAGGAACGAAACATGTTGGGTCTATACAGATACAACTGAGTAGTATCTAAATGAGTATCAATTAACCTTGATGCACTCTAAATATATGGTTACTGAGGCATCACAATTAGAGACATTGTTCAACAAGGGTTTCTATATGTATATATTGTGAGGTTTAATGTTCAGCGAAGAATGAATGTTACAAGTATTCAAGGATCTATGCAGATACAACTGAGTAGTATCTAAATGAGTATCAATTAACCTTGATGCACTCTAAATATATGGTTACTGAGGCATCACAATTAGAGACATTGTTCAACAAGGGTTTCTATATGTATATTTTGTGAGGTTTAATGTTCAGCGAAGAATGAATGTTACAAGTATTCAAGAACTGTTTACATGTTCACCTGTACACTTGAGGTTAGTAGAGTACCTCATAGTAGAGATACAGTTTTCTCCTTGATGATGAATACCAAGCACTGTCTATGAAGCACTTGTCACTTTAGCTAGTTTTCTGTGTTAGTTTTTATGTGTTTTTATATGATTACTATTCATATTAAAATTTGCTTTTGAAACAGAATTACTGATGAAGTCAGGTTGAATTCTCCTAAAACTTCTGTTTTTTAGGTTTGCACTTCCCCCACAGATGTGAGTATCCCACCAATATCCAGCAAATTATGTGTCTATAACCTAACTAGCGAGGTGGCCTCTTTTTTGTTGAAAGTTCATGGCATTGTGGGCCACATTCCTTCTTGGGATAACATGTATTTGGCAACAGTTGTAGAAGAAAGGAGAGTTTCTATGAAAGCTAACAGCGTGGGTCTGTCTCTCATCAGTGATTGGGCCTATTCAGATTTCTTCGTTAGGTTTGTGGTCTGTGTCTACCATGCCATGCAGGCCCGAATGTTTCTACTATAGCTACAAAATGGTGCCTGATTAATATGCGCACACTAAGTCTAAGCACCTACATTTCACATGGTATTGTCTGTGCATGGTCTCTTAACATGCCTCCTCCCCTCTGGCACATCATAAGTGTCTTCATGGGGTTCACCTTACCCTAAAGCACTTGGGGTGGGTGAGATAGGTTCATCTCCTTCCCAACGGTCCCCCCTTTTGTTACTTCGACAGTAATAAACTCTGCATACATGCGTTCATTTTCCCTTCTTACTGCAGCCTCATATGGTGGGTTCCCCTTTATTGGCATCCAGGTCCTACACACTGATCACAAACATTCTCTTGCATATGCATATTCTTCGGGAATGCATGTCATGTAAATACATCCTCCATCTCCTACCCATACTCATAATTTTCAGGGTCAGGGGTGGGAAAATGATAGTGTGGTATAGGCGGTCTACCTCGACTCCATAGGAGATAGGGATCATTCGAGGAATGGCATGGTCTGTATGTATTTCAACATCATTTGTATTGCGATCGTGCTGCAAACGCCTCCTTCCTTTGCTGTCAGTAGATTGAAGACATAGTGGTTCTGCATCGTCCTACGTTTTAGGGGCCGCAATACAACCTTTATGACGTTGAACGCGTGTTCAATGTCATTTGCCAGTTGTATTAGTTCCCATCGTACAATCTGCAGCCATTTGTGTTGGTGGCTGCTTGTATGCTGGGCAGCAGTAGTGACGCAAAGAATGTCTCGACTGAACTGAAAAGTCTGTACTCATCTGGTATCTCAGCAAGCAGTTCGGATGAATCTTTGGATAAGTAGTTCATCCTCTTTCTCCTTCTTAGCTTCTCATACTGCCCCCTTTCGGGTAGGATGCACAACTCAGGCAATGGTGGTGGGTTTTGCTCTTCGAATGCTGGAGGAACGGTTGGGGTGGCATCTGGGATCGGCCCTCCTTGCAGGTGTTCTTCTGTGACTTCTAATAGCACTCAGTGCCGCGTAGCCATTGAACAATAGCCCCTCCATGATGGTGGGAGGTGGAAGTACGCTTTTTAGCCACAGACCGAGAAATAGTCCATCACTTCCGCTGTGTCCTTTTCAAATCTGGAATCAAAAGAGTTCTGTTGCAACTTTGATTAGAGCCGATGAGAGAGTTCCTTCACTGTGGAAGCAGAGTTTATAGGTCTTGTCCCGGTGCACTTTCACTGGCTTTTCCATCGCAGCAATCCATGCAATTTTGTGATGTGTTCTTTCCATATTTGTGTGCTGGTTCCTTTCCACTAATGCCAGGACCTCTACCTCGTACCATAGAAGGCCTTCTTTCTGTCTACACGCTTGTCTTCTCATTTTATTATGCTGCACTACATGTCTCCTTATTGGTTTTTGTTGTGCTAGTGTGATTATCGTTACTTGTGTTACAAAAATATCTTTAAAGACAGTTGGAAATAAGGTTTCTAATATTCTACTGGCACTCGTACTCTTGCGTACAGGTACATTAGGTGTGATATTATAGCTGGTATTGCTCTTAAATATGTTGCTAAGCATATTTACAGTAACATTGGTAATGTTGGCATGATTATTTCCTCCTCCCCCTCCCTCTTTTAGATGGCTTTCCCAGATAAAATATGTACCCCAATAAATGCCTAATATACACATCAGGATAGTAAATAGTAAGGCACTAAAGTGTAATCCACATTTGTATGAATAGAACCATCTCAAATTAACTTTATAGTTAGTTTATTGTTATACAATAAATCATTTGACATTGATTGTTCCATTTTCTTCACACCTGTAGAGGAGATAAAACAAGGGGGGCTAGAGAGAGAGAAAGAGAGAGAGAAAGAGAGAGAGAGAGAGAGAGAGAGAGAGAGAGAGAGAGAGACAAAGAGAGAGAGAGAGAGAGAGAGAGAGAGAGAGATTGTTATAAAGTGCTGAATGCTTTTAGCAGCAAAAATTATATCCGTAACTGTTGAGGTAGGTTATGGTTGATGGGTAATACTTGGGTTTGGTTTGTGAATATTGAAGCAGTGAATCCAATAACGAAGACCTTTCACTTGAAGAGGTGTATCCAAAAGCGAGAGGGGTGGAAAACAGCACTTGTAAGGACCATGGAATCTAGGATTGTTCCATTTTCTAATGAAGCTCCTCATGTAATTAAGGTCCCAGGGAGCAGTGGTCGTGTTGGTGTAGGAAGAGTTGTCATGTCTGTAGTGTTCGGTGTGTCTTCTGATCTGGGTGGTGCAGTTTGTCGGGAGACACATTTAATTGCACGAGTCAGTATTGCCAGGTAATCTTTGAATTCTTCTAAGACCGCTGCTGCCCTGTGAACATCTGATGTCCTTCTAATCGGGGAGATGGGTGCGTTCATGCATCTGCCAGTGACTACTTCATGGGATGACAAGTGGAGGTCTTTACTGGGTTTTGTGCGTAGGCTGAGCAGGCCAAGGGAAAGCAGTGCACCTAGTTTTTCTTTAATGTGATGCAGAACTTGGACATTTTGCTTTTAAGGAGGCCATTGATCCTCTCAACAATGATGTTAAATTGAACACATTCAGTGTTTACTGCCAAGTAGTGCTGCAGATTCTTTGAAGAGCTCATTGAAAAAATGGGTGCCGTTGTTGCACTTCAATACATCCCATACAGCTCATCGAGGGAAAACTTTGCATACTAAACATTTAGCAGCGCATTTGGTATCCTGGTGTGCACAAGGTCCAGCCTGAACCCATAGTGAGAAAGGGCAAACTACAACAATCAAACATTGGGAACCATTGCCCCATGCCTGCATAGTTTATGTGTAGCTTGTGAAATTACCCAATGGGGCAGGGCAGAGTGCTTTGTAATGTCCGGAGCGGCATGCCACTGCTGAAAGTTTGGCAGCGGGTGCAGTGTACTATCATGTTTGTGAAATGCTCTTTAAGGTTTGGTGTAAACCAATCATCTTGTATGTTGGCTGTAATGTACTGTTTGGAGCTGTGGAATGGGTGGGGTAGCTGATTGAATGCTATTGCCAAGTGCTCTATTGGCATAGCTGCTTTGCCAGTGCATTCATGTCTCCATATTAGGTCACTAGGGAACAGTTTCCACACCCTCTTTGGCCGCAGTTCTTTTTTGTCTTTTGGTGCCTTGCATTGCAGCGCGATGAGCTGTGTAATGGGCAATGCTGTATATGGTGTGCTTTATTGATCGTGTGTTGGTATCATTATGACGTACTCTGAAATTACTGGGACAGGGAGAAGGTCTGCCATTTTGGCTGCAGCATCTGTCGTGGCTTTTCCTAATGAAATGTGGTCTGTGTTATTCGTGTGGGTAGTGCATAGTGCCAGCACAGAGTGTTATGACAATGTGGAAAGTAATGTATCTAGCAGTGCGACGTGTTGTACTGGGGAACCGTCTGTTCTCCGGAAACCTCTTCTCTTCCACTGTGACAACCCGGCATGCACTGTTGTAGTGACGTATGCCAAGTCAGAATAAATGGTCACATGGCATCCATGTGATGCATGTAATGCCCTGATAAGCACACAAGCTCTTCCGCTTGTGCTGAATAGTGCATGGGTAATCTCATCATCACTAGTGTCTCCTATTCTCCTCCCTCCAAGCGCACTACTGCTGTGCCTGCATTTCTTTGTCCTGTGTGCTGGTCAGTTGTCGCTGAACTGTCAACAAATATGACCTCCCCCTCTTCTAATGGGGTATCCTTTGCTCTGGGTATGTCATCTTCATCCCCTTCATATGTGGCACAGTCGTGTAGTTGCAAGTCTTTGTATGTACACACTTCTGTTAGAATCGTGGCAGGATTCACTGTTTTGCATTGCACGACATGAATGTTTTTCTGGAGATGATAATCTTTTATGCTGATGCTCTCTATGGTCAGGGTAGATTTTGATCTTTCTAAGATGGTGAATACTAAATGTTTCACGTACAAAGTGATGGAGTAACCCATCATAACTGCACTTCCCCCTTCCCCTCCCCCTGGCACTTCTCCCCTTCCCTCTTCCCGGCGCTTGCACGATCTGAATGACACAAGGCATAGTAAGATCTTTATTTTGTCCTTCCTTGTTTCCCCTTTCTTGTCTTGTCACGCCTAGAAACACTTGTGTACAAGCGCGTTATAAATGCCACATCATAATATATATCACTATAGTGGAGCTTTTTTCAATTCCAAAGGTAGCTGCAGCAAGTGCTTGTTCGCATTTGCGAATTGCCCTTGCATAACTGAATCAAGCGTACTGCTGTAGTAGGCCAATGGCTTGTGGCCCATTGTATGTTTCTGGGTCAAGACGGCAGTCATAAGTGTGCCATTTGAATGTGAAACTATGTAGAATTCTTGTGTATCGATTGGGGTGGCAAGAACTGAGGCTGTGGATGTCACTTCTTTCAAATCATTGAAATTTTGTACCGTGCCTGCTATACATTCGAGTTTATGATTGCCTTTGTGTGCTTCTTTGAGACTCTGTAGAAGCGGCCTTGTGTACGCTGTATAGTCTAGAATCCATGCTCTGCAGTAATTACACAACCCTGGGAACTTTTGCATGTCCTTCACTGTAACAGGTCTGGGTATGGGGCGCACCGATGCCGCTCTGTTTGGTATTATTCTCTTGCCATTTGCTGACACTAATTGGCCCAAGTACAGCACTTCCAGTTGGCAATACTGGAGTTTGGCCCTGTCAACCCTGTACTCCTTTCTTCCAAAAGTTGTAGGAGAGTAATGGAGTCCCTTCGGCAGTCCTGTTCACTGTCACTACATACAAGCAAATTGTCTACATACTGAATAACCTTGCTGGGCCCTTGGATGTTATCTAGGTCAGCGTGTAGTATTCTGTTAAAGAGGCTAGGGCTCTCGCAATACCCTTGTGGCATACAACTGTGTTCGTAGGGCTTCCCACCACTGTAAAGTGGGTCGCTTCTTTAGGGATACTCCACAAAATGGTGGCAGGGTTTTTGTACCACATCATTTAGGGGGCATAAATCCTGGGTCATCCTCCAATTGCCCACTATGGCCTTTTTGACAGAGTAGATTGCGGTATTGCATGGTGAGGTGGATGGTACTATTATCCCTTTATTGAGTAGGGCCTGAAGTGTATATTTTATTCCCTCCTCTGCCTCCCTTGATAATGGGTACTGTTTTACTCGTGGTAATGCTATTCCAGCCTTCAGTGTAATGTGTACTGGGGTCACTTTTCAAAGCCCTACGTCATGTTGGTTGGTGGTCCACAACTGTTTGGACACATACTCCTCAGTCTGACTCAATGAAGGGAGGTGGTGCAGCAACTGTCATTAGGGGGCACTGCACCATGATCTCACAGGGGATACAAATCTCTAGTATTATCTCTTCTTCATTATTTTTGAAAGGTTCTTCATCGGTTAATTGCCTAAGGGGTATGGTGGGATCGATGCACAGTACTGTACACCATTCGCACCCTTGCCTGTCTGTTCCAAGGACAACCATTATTTTTGCAGCTACTACTAACCATTGTAGGTCTAGAGACAAGATTGTACCTACTACCAATTCTGGGGACACTACAGGGTGAAAAATGAAATCCGTTGGAACTCTCCAGCCGGCCATTGCAATTTGTGTCACTGCCTCCATGAGTACTGTTATGCTGTAAATGAACATATCTGGGTCTACAGGTATTCCTCGGACCACCACCTCACGTGCCATGGCAATGTATTATGACCATTGCTCCCATTGTGCCCATCCCCGGTGTGGCGCAGACACATTCTGTGATCAGTAAATGAGATTGTCATGTTCAACTTGCTAAGCAGACCCCCACTGAGCAGGTTGACAGGAGAACTCTGAGTACAATAGTGGAGCGCGCACCCCCCACCCTACCTTTACATCCAAATATTTAGTATATGGAACCGTAGAAATAGCCCCAGAGAATCTCTGCGTGTCGAGGGTTTTGCCAGATAATGGGAAGTCCCCTTCACTGATGCATGATTTTTCAGTGCCCGAATCAACTATAAAAATGAATTGCTTGTTTCCTATCTCTGACCCCACCAAGGGTTCCTCTTCAGGGTTAAGGGTCATCGACGGGATGAGACACGCAAGAGCTCTCTGTGGGCTGTCCTAATCAGGGTATATATTTGTCCTGGGAAATGAGAAGGGATTTCCCCCCCCCCCCCACAACGGTTGCGCCTTGGAACGGAGCAACCGTGCCATTAGGTGTTCCGTTAAAGGTGTTTGTGTTACCTGTCTGTTGGAAAGTGTTGTGGGGCATACATTGTTGCATTGTTTTCTTAGGTTGCTGTGGGAGGGAGGGGCTGGTATCCGTGGGAGCAACTGCGTGTATGCTTGCTGTATTTCGTGGAGTATGGAGGTCATTCTGAGAGTCAGCCCTTGAGGAGCCCCTTGAGGTGGCGTACCATAATTCTGTTGACTTAACTGACCCCACCCCCTGTCTGCTTCTACACTCTCTGGAAAAATGGTGCCATTTTCAACAGTTCCAACATTGTGAAGGCCCTATTCTTCATCCTCTGTGCCCCACTCCTCCAAATCCCCCTCCCCTTGATCCTCAGAACCCACCTCTTCCTCCCTGCTGTGCTCCTTGCCAATGTGGGTGGGGTACTGTGTGCTCCCACTCCACCGCTAGGATTACATTCAAAGCCCTCTGCATTGTCCACAAGGCTTTCTGGGTTCCAAAATACCTTCAGCTATCCCTCCGCAAATACCTCCCCTCTCAAGCTCTCACTCCTCTACCTCTAACTCCCTCAGGGTCAGTTGTTTTTTGAAGAAACGAGCTGAGGGTAGATCTCTGTCTTCGGCTGGGGCCACCCTCTGGAACAGCCTCCCTGCCACTCTAAAACTTGAGGAGAACCATCTCCGGTTCGGGTGACATCTCAAGACCTTCCTCTTTTCTTCTGCCTTTGCTCCTCCTCTCTCCTGCTGATCTGTTCTCTCTTGGCATTGTGCACCTGGCCACCCTCTGTGCTCCGTCCCAGCTACCTGCCCACCCTGCCACCCTCCCACACTGCCTCCAGGCCACCCATTCCACTGGGGTCTGTATCTGTGCCCATACAGCCCCCCTTTTTCTTCCTGCACTTATCAGACTTACCCTGTCTGCTGCCTTAAACCTAGCACTTGCCAATTGCTGGCTGCACTACCACTGTTTGTTGCCTTTATTATTTATTTATTTATTTATTATTAATATTTTTCTTCTTTGTTTCACACTTTCCACTTCTCCCCCTTCCATGCACTTTTCCCCTCCCCCTCTCCCATGCACTTGCGCGTTCTCAGTGTCACTGGGCCAAGTAAGATCGCTGTTTTGTTCTCCCCTTGCCTTGTCGCGCTCTGAAACACTTGTGTACGAGCGCGATAGAAATACAATATCAATATCAATATCATTGTCCTCTTCCTCTTTCTGACCATACCGTGGCTATTCTAGCATTCTCAAAATTAGGGGTGTATCCTGCCACTTCTGTCTATGCTGGCGTTGATACTGACGCCTCCACAGCGACCTTTGCTTTGTACTAGTTTAGTTTGTTTTGTACTAGTTTCACTTCCTCTGCTTGTCGCCTTTGAGTCATTTCCTTGTCACACTCCCTTATTCTTCTGCAATGGTGTAATATTATGCTCTGTATTTCAGGCCACCCCTGAAGTAGAAAAAAGGTATTGATTGATCCCATGCATTACCGTTTCTGCTCTCTACATCTCCTGAACTTTGAGAATGAATTGTGTGGGGTCTTCATCACCCATAGTACATTGCATGATAGACTGTAAGTCTGGTGTGTCAGGGAATGCTCGCTGGAGCGTATCCCATATTTTTTGCTCAAATCTTATTAAAGGATGCTCCATCATGTGCATCATTTCCCAGAGTTACTCCCGGGTACCCTGCTTTTACCCACACATTGTCAGCATGCTCTCCGATAGTAGTTACCAATAGGCTTTTGATGTTTCCTACTGCTAGGGGCACTCCTGCTGTCTGTTTTTTGAATGCATAGATCCACTTCCTCGCACCCGTCGTCAGGGCTGGGAACGCTTCTATTAGTTTGTTTTTATCCATCTGGGCCCCTGGTACATAATGAGGCCTGCCGGTCCACTTATGTATGAGAGGGATTTCCATTTTTTTAAAAATTGTTTTTATAAAATTGTTTATTTGTTTTTAGTCAAGATCCAAAAGAACATAAAGACCTTTACAAATATTACGTGTTTACATTCGTATCCAATTGTAAAATTCACACGTTACAGTTCACACATTAAGAGATAAATCAGGTAGAATTACCTATTACAGAGAACATAAACTAGATATCAACATGACAATACAGCTACAGAAGTCATAAAAAGAGAGGCTCCCAACATTCCCGACCACCTCACGAGGACACTACAGAATGCGGTCCGAGAGTTTATCTGGCAGGGTAGGACCCCGAGGACTGCGAGGGTGGTCTTGACCTTGCCGAGGGAGGAGGGAGGGTTCGGCTTGCCTGACTTCCAGCTCTATTTCCGAGCCGCCCAGTTGCGAGTCCTCCTGGAGCACATGAGGGAGGGGATGGGCACCTACTGGTCTTACCTGGAGGACATGGACGCTCACCCCCTCAAGGTACGCGATCTTCTCTGGGCACCACACAAGTTCATCCCAAACAGATTGAAATCCCATCCCACCCTGGGTGTCCTTTGGGCAGTCTGGAGGGAGGGCCCCCAGACGGCGCACCTAACGACGTGGCCATCCCCAATGTCCTCTCTCTGGGGACACCCGTTCAGATTGGGTAACAGAGGTTTTTCCAAGGCACAGGCATGGTCTGACTCGGGGCTGGAGTGGGTGGGACAGCTGTTCCGGGAGGGGGAATTCCTGCCCTATGAGGACCTAAGGGACGCCATTGGGCGGGGGTCTCTTTCCGTGTTTGAGTATCTGCGCTTGAAGGGAATCCTCGGCGACCCATCATGGGGAGAGAACTTGAGGAGGCAGTTGACCCCCTTCGAGAAGTTCCTTGATATGGCGACCTCTAGAAAGGGAGCCGTCTCCGGAATATATAGAATCCTCAATACTGTGAACTTGGTAGAACGGAGGGGCTTTCGCTCATATTGGAATGATCTCGCAGGGGAGGTGATTTCGGAAGACGCTTGGGCAAGGATCTTCAAAATTGCTTTTCACGGTAATTTGTACACGGCAGATATGGAACATAACTTTAAGATTCTGCAGGGATGGCACAGGGACCCTGTGAAACTGTCTAAAATGTTTACGGCGGTCTCCCCCGATTGCCCGAGGGGCTGCGGCCAGAGGGGCTCACGAGGCCACATGTGGTGGCACTGCCCGAAAGTGCAGGCATACTGGGCAGAGGTGAGGGGCTGGATGGCTGAGGTCACAGAGGAACTGCTTCCCCAGGAACCCCTGGTGGTGCTGTTGGGCCTCCCGCCAGAGACCTCGGACCTCTACAGGTACCCCAGAATGTGGGAAACGATGCTACGGGCGGGGAGAGTGGCATTGGCACAGAAATGGAAGAGCCCGGAGACCCCGTCCAAGGCTGACTGGCTAAAGAAATTGAAAAACTTGTTTCTAATGGACAAACTAACGGCCATGGTGAACAACGATTCTGGGTCATTCCTTGAAAATTGGCAGGGGGTAAGGGAGGCCTGGGGATGGGATGTGCACTGAGGCCTGAGGGGGGGGGCCGGGCGGGGCTCGTGGGGACTAGGCCGAGAGACTGTACTATAAAGTACCAGGGACCCCATGGACGGAATGGGCGCCCACGGCCCGGGGACATTCGGTCGGCCGTCAGCCACCAGAGAATGCCGACGCTCACACTCACTACCAAAGTAATGGACGCAAAAGAAAAGTCCAAATCTCCCGATGTCATGGTTCGAGTTGGTAAAACGAGGGGTGGGGGGAGGGGGGTTTGAAGGGGGGGGCGGTTGGGTGGGTGGGGGGGGGAGTTTGCTGGGCAAGTGCACCGTGAACAACTGCTGATTACAAATATTGCCTGCTTGTTATACTCTTTAAAATGCCAATAAAACTAAAGTTTAAAAAAAAAAAAAAAAGAGAGGCTCCATAAACCTACAATAACGTACTCTCAAAAAACATTGATCTATTAAACCAAGACTAAACATCTACATACAGATGTGAAAAACACTTCATTAGCGTTACTTTTTTATCTGTCAGGTATTATATTGAGGAATTGAGTCAATTCAGATTCGATGGTCTTTATTAGTCGTGTAGTTTGAATTATCGAGGCGTTTGTAGCACTCCACATGCATCTAAACCAGATCCATTCCATACCTTCAATCGTATTTGCATCTGCAAATGATTCTATCATTCAACAGCGCGCATTTCCAAAGTAAGTGCAGTATAAGAAGAGATGTTTAAGGGACTCTACTGTTTGCGTACAAAAGCGGCATCTTTCACAAGTAACATCTGAAAATTGCTTAAACCAATGCTTTTGTCTAACCCTTGTATGAAGCAAATCAAGTCTAAACAACATAAAAGTTTGGCGAACCTTGGGACAAGGACATAGAGTTAAATACGCTATGCGTGGTATTTGTTTGTGCACACATTTATAGTATTCTGCAAGCGAAGGATAACAAGCAATCTTCGTGCAAGTGTCCACCCAATCAGATTGGAACCATTTTTTTTAAAAAATCTTTTCCTGAAAGAGTTCTAGATCCTCACATTTGCATTCATACTTTGTTCCCATAGATCTTCTTCTAACTTCCCTTTTTCCTTTCCTTGCTATCGCCATCCAGCCAAGCCTGCTCCTTAACCTCCAATCCCATAAACTTTCCACCCTTGGATTCGTTCGGGTGGTTGCTATGCCTCCTCATCATCCTCAAACTCATCGAATGTACTCCACCAGGCTGTCTGTCCGTTCAGTTCCTTCTCACTCCTTTTCTACATGCACGTTTTTTATGGGTGTATTATTTATCCTGAATAGGAAATCCCCTGCTTTCCATCCATCTGGTTCCTGTTCTTCCTGTCTGTCAGCTTTAACTTCATTTTGCACTTTTGCACTGTTCACAGTTTATTCAATTCGGCTCTTGCTGAGACTAGTGCCACCTTTATTGACATCGGCATGTCCTGGGGTGTACGGAGGGGAAACATACAGGGGCAATGGGGCTGTTGCTGCTGTGGATACATGTGTTGGGTTGGGCTGTCAGTGTATATAGCCCTCTGTGCTCTGTCACTACCCCACCCTCTGGTCCTGGGCTATCGCCCTTGCTACCATCCTGTCCGTCTCCTTCCTTACACTCTTCTGTGACTTTGAACATTTTCCAAAGGTCTAATGTTTCCTTCCTTCTTTGTACATTGTTTCTCCTTATATTCGGCTGTCAGGAATATGGACATATGCTCTAGCATACCCTTATTATGGGAACCCTGCTCTGGCCACGAGCCAGGCATCACCCCTCCTCTTGTTTCTGTCACCCACTACGTATGGTACTTCTCAAGTCTGTCTCTGTACAGCGGTAGGGCCTTACACATATACTCTATTGGGGTTTCTCCTGCCATGGTGGTGATGGTCGCGCCCTTGCTGTCATTATGCTTGTACTAATGTGCTGCACACAATGTTACAGTTTGTCAAAAAACCATCAATTTTCACCAACTCCCTTCTGTCAAAAAATGTTCCCCACATCCTCTCCACACATTCAAAATATACCAGAAATCACACCTTGCCCCTCCTGGGTCTCCACCCTAAACAATAAAAAGACAAATAAAACAAGCTAAAATTATACTTGGCTCCTATGTATTTCCTTTTCCTCCGTCACACAGTATAAGTGGCGTCACCTTCTCCCTCCACACCCACAATTTCAATATCCGTGTGTTCACACTATTCACACACTCCTATACATCTATTCCCCTACTTGTTATCCCTTGCAAGGCTATACTCATGTGCACATGTTCACCCAAACCCCTCTGTTACGGGGTTCCAATAACACTGGCCTGCACTTCTTCTTGAAGCCACGCCCCGCTCCAAAGAGCAGATCGGAATTCTGCAAAGACGGCTCCTGCACAGCCACTGGGGAATATGCGTTTTTGGGAATGGTCACCACGGCCCCTTCGGAGAGGCTGCCAGGTACCGGGAGCGGTGGGATCATGTTGGGGACACCAAAGGAAGGCACGCCCACAAATGCTCACAACAGAAAAAAAAACAACCCGCTAGGGAAAAAAAAGCCAAGAGATTTTTGCAAGGATAACAAGTTTTAATCACACATAAAATAGGTATGCCAGCAAAGAACTCTGCTGCCCAAGAACGTTAAGCCGAAAGATTGTACGAACAGAATGTTATAAGGAAAGAAATCATCATCAGTGATGTAAGCATATACAGTAAATACCTGCGAGGCTGGTTGGTGAGACCTTATACATGGTCAACCTGCTCCATAAGAGATGCCAGGCCATTGGCCTCGTGCGTCCGACTTCCATCACGTGGGGTCTGCTAGGCTCATCATCTCCAGGGAACCAAGGTCGAGTTAGCAATTAGTTACTATGTAAGACAATGCTACTCTATCATTATGCCGTGCTCCTGGGAGGCTCGGGTACTGACACAGGGAGTCTTGAGGTGAGGCTGACCCACACATTCTTCACTCATTCTGTATCGCACTATCTGCACCCAATGCTTCCACCCTCGCTTTGGACTATAATTTATTCCTCCCTGTTCTTCGCATTACAAATCTTGTCATTATGAAATAAGGTGGAATGGTCGTGCTCTTTTAGATCTTTTATGGCCAGTGGGTTTATGGTTGGGGGTCTGGGGTCATCCGCTATCGTGGAATTCAGGGGTCTTGGAACTGTGGCAGTCATAGGGGCTGCAACTCATAGTTGGCTGGATGGGGGTCGGGGGCTGCACTTGCCTGGCTGCTATAACTGCGCATGCCAAGGCGCCTGGTACTATTTCATGGCCTTGTGGGGCACATTCCTTCTTGGGATAACCTATATTTGGCAACAGTTGTAGAACATAGGAGAGTTTCTATGAAAGATAACAGCGTGGGTCTGTTTCTCATCAGCGCTTGGGCCTATTCAGGTTTCTTCATTAAGTTTGTGGTCTGTGTCTATTGCACAGCTATGCAGGCCCGACTACAATAGCTACAAAATGGCGCCTGTTTTTATGCACGCACTAAGGCTGAGCATCTACATTTCGCATAGTATTGTGTCTGTGCAGGGTCTCTTAGCACGTCCCCCTCGCCCCTGGCACATCACAAGTGTCTTCATTGGATTTGCCTTACCCTAAAGCGCCTAGGGGGGTGAGGTAGGCTCATCTTCTTCCCAACAACTTCATAGTATTTGGAAGTCTAAATAAAGTGATGTACTCTGTGTGGAGGAACGCATGACTTGTCTTAAGTGGTGCACTCTGGGCGGCTGCTGCTATTAAATATCTGCTGAACGAACCACACATTATTTTTGGAATCGGAGTCACATTTTGTCAAACCAGTGATTGCGATTAGGAGACCATTGTCGCCGGGCACCTCAGAGGCTGCTGTGGGCCCGTTCTCAGTAACAACCCCGGCTCCATTAAAGAAGGTAAGACACTTGTCTTAATGGAAATCTGTAAGTCAGGAGCCTATTTGAGCCAAGTTCCAATTTTTAGGCATCGGTCTGCGGTAGCTGGTATTCTGGATTTGTTGGAGAGAGTTCTCTGGTATGCACCCGGAAACAGCCGGCTGTCACAAAAATTTAACAATTGTACATTTGCGCACTTTGCATCAATACGCAATGTTTAGCTGGGTACATTGTTAGTGCAGGGAGACACTATATATGAATGAGTCGGGGTTGCATTATTAAAATCTTTTTCAAAAATTAAACAAAACAAAAATAAAGGAATGCCCATTCAAAACCACAGGACAGCCAATGTATCTCTCCCATGACAAACCACAAAATCTGATATCAAGAACGGGTATCACATAAGGGCTGGTGACAGAGAATACTAAACGGGTGCAGAACAGTGACCATGTGCAAGAGATTGTTGTCTATCCATCCATTTAGCTGCCACACAATTAATCTGCACAGACACAGAACCATTGCCCTGGGAAGAGTGGCTTTGGTGACCGCTCTGTCGTAGTAACAAACCCAATCAGGCATTCTACTCATCCTTTGTGTCTCACCCTTCACTGTCTCCTTCCCTTTCACTGAATCGCTATAGATGTAGGATGCATCAGGACAACACGCTGTGCCTCAATGCTCCCGCATGGGGCATGGGTCGCAAGAAAATGATTGCAAATGGAGGAATACAGACTTAGTACGGTTGTGTAGAGAGCTGTTACTGAACAATCAAATGATCTAGGTCCCGTTCAATTGTTTCTCAGTGCGGTAGCGATTGAGCACTGCAAAAGAGCAGCATCGACTTCCGCAGTATGTCAGTCCTTGTCGTGCCATGTGGGAACGGAATCAGATGGGGGGAAGTGGCACTGGCTTCCATCTAAGAGAAGTCCTGCCCACTTCATATGTACACAGACATTATTTGCTCAACACTAGTACATTTCTGAATAAATGGTGCTATTTTACGCATAGCGACCCCAGTAAACTGTTAGTCGAGGGGTCGGGTGGAGGGGTACATTTGATCTGGACAATATCGGCACACTAGAAGCCACACCTCACTGATGATACCCAATGAGACAGAAAAATGCCTGGGTTTGCTTGTGTTCTTGTGCAGCAGGGATGTGACCAAGCAGTTTGGGCTGAACTGCCACGGTTGGGATTGGACTAAGCTTGATTTACTTATGGTGTTTTCCCTTTTTCTAATGGCTTTGCAAAACAACACAGGTAAAGGCTGGAAGCTTTAGAAATCATCTTAATCTATGGCATAGCTCTGGGCAACCCTCAGGCATATTTCTTCTGCCTGGCAAGCCATCACACAAAACAAAGAGGTGATGGATGGAAGGTTAAGAATTTCTCAACCTTTGGTAATTGCTCTTCGCACCAAGCAGACCCTCGCTCTTCAACTTACCAGACTATTCCAGAAAGGACAAAGAGCATATGAAAATCAGGCCTAAACCCACACCAAAAGATGCTGTCCGGGCCAAACTGATTGGTCACATCCTGCTGTCGAAACCACAAGCAACCCTAGGGATTGAAATAGCTGGTAGCTATAGGAAGAGAGCCTGATTAGCTTGAAAAGTTCAGTTAATAGGAGCTACATTTTTTAAATGTTATTAGTTTTCACAAAAAGAAAACTGTACAACCATGTGAATCCCCTCCGGGTTCCCTTTGCTGCACCTCCTCAAATGCAAATAGCACACCCAAGGGTATTCAACGTTCACTGCCAAATTACTTCCACCTCTGTATCCAAACCGTAGAGATCATTCACCTATTTTGAGGCTCGCTGTAGTACCGAAACAATGATCAAACGGCTGGTAGGGCTGTTCAACCTGCTCTGCAGCTGACTCCACTTTACAGTCGCCCCTCATACTTTACCATGGAGCCCCAACATCTCCAGGTTCTACGAATTTGCCATGAAATTGTGACCATTCTCCCTCCAACACTGGACTGCCTCTGTGGAGTGCAGCAGTGATTTTCTTTCTCCATTCGGTAGATATCGTTAGCCTTGGCGAGCCATTCACCCCTCTCTGGTACGTTCTTCCTCTTCCAAGGCCTAGCCAGGCATGCTCTAGCAGCCACCAATAGAAAATGGGCCATATGAGGGAGTGCCTTCTATCCCTCCTCCTATGGCTCTAAACCAAACAGTATCAACATGGGATCCAGATCTCGTTCAACCTCCTTAATCCATCCCGAGACCTCAACCCAGAACATCTGCACCTTCCAGCATCCCCGACACATATGCCAATAATCGCCCCTTTCCCTACAGAAGTGGCAACAAAATGGGCTCACTGACCAGAACATCTGAGAGACCTACACCAGGTCATACTGCCAACGGTGTAATGATTTCACTCCATGCATTTTTATTGACAGGCCGTAGTGGTCTTAAAAGCTCTCGGAAGTGTGCTCAGACGTGTGCTGTTCACTTGGCTTGCTTGGTCACTCTGCTAGAGCAGAGAACGTTCACTCACTATTTGCTTTTCTGGACTATTCACCCTTTTCTATTGTCAAGTTAATTCATCTGAAGCACCACCCACCTCAGAGGAAGGCACTATTTAACTTGGAGCCTGCGCGCAATCTGCGCGCATGCAACGGAAGCGCACTCAGAAGTGTGTTGTTCGCTTGGTTTGCTTGGTCACTCTGCTGGAGCCGAGAATGTTCACCCACTATTTGGTGCACTCAGACATGTGCTGTTCGCTGTTCACTGCCTAGCTTGACCGGCAGCGACAGTAACAGCCACACTCCTTTGATCACTCCCGCCCGCTCCTCTGTTTGTTAGTAACGGGCCTTGTGCAAGCTTGCGGTTACACAGTCCACTGTTAGTCCACTTTCTAGCTCCTGCTTCTATCTTCCTCCTTGTTCTTTCAGTTGCCTCATTTTGCGTGGGCTATGCTACCAGCAAACCTACGTTGTTAGATTCTTCCGGGTTGCGCGAATAGGTGAGTGAGGTTCAGTTGCTAGTCCTTTGTCAATTGTCTCAACTGTTCCAAACGCTCATTTTACCTCGGACCAATACCTAGCCCCGAGTTTTTCGTCCCTCTCCTCCTGCTTGCGTGACCAAAGTAAGCTGAGCAAACTTATAGGTTGCAAAATGTCAGACATTCCCTCGATTGTTAGTGTTGCTGACAGTGTTGAAATCATTGGCGAAGAGAAGCCAAAGCGGCGATGCCGCAGAGTATGCCCCACAAAAATCATTACCCAACATGGACGCCAGGTAAACACACGTAAACTAACTACTTATTTTCCGAAAATCACTTCACTCAACCTCGTCGAAATTGCAAATGCTGTTAAGACTGTGACAGCGGAGCTCAGTGTTTCCCTTAGTTGTCTTGGGTCCAAATTAGTAAGCAATTTTATTTGTCCTCTTTCTGAACCTGCTGATGTATCATGCTGTTAAGCAGGCTGTAGGCCTTGAAGGACGACACTCACACGGAGGGAAGCTCGAGATAACTTTATTCTCCGGACAACAATGTCGAAACTCCCCCGGTCCACGCCCTTTCTCACAATCCCCTTTCCTGACGCCCTAGCGTCACTGACCACGCCCCCACAACGGTGGGGGCAACTCATTTAACTATGTGATGCCCGGAAACAACACCCCCGAACATTAAATCCAAACGTCAGTTAGCATTCTTCTACTAACCGTGTGGGCTTCTTAATTGTTCGTTTGGGTCTCTCCTTGAGGTGTCGGTTCCGGCAGGCTCTGATTTCCTGTGTCCTGACAGGGCTCCGTAGGGTCCCCATCAAAGGGAGTCCAGTCTTCGTCTCTCGGGTCCCATGTCTCCGAGATGGCGGACTCTTGGGATGGCCACACTCCGTCTCTCTTTGTGTAGTGCCTGAATTGTTGGCAGTTCCTGGTGATGGCTTTCTCGTGATTCTCAGCCGTTACCATGGTCCCTTTTACGGCCGTGACCCTCATGGGGTCGGCGGCGAACTTCGTGTCTGTTTTCTTGAGTATTGGTTGCTGTACCAAGACTTCATCGCCGACGTGAAATTCTCTCGGAGCTGCTCTCCGTCTAAGGTCGGTCTCTCGTCTGGCCTTTTCCTTTATTGCTGCATCTCTCTGGAGGATTTCTGCGTCTGGAGGGTTGACGTCCGACTGGATGTGTGGGATGCGTGTTCGCACTTCATATTGGAGCATGAGCTCAGCCGGTGTCTTGTTAGTGGCCTCATGCGGGGTGTTTCGATAGTCTCTCAGAAATCGACTCATTGCTCGTTGGGGATTAACTGCTTCGACCTTGGCTCTCTGTAGCGTCTTTTTAATGGATGCCATAAAGCGTTCTGCCATGCCATTGGCTTGTGGGTGATACGGTGTTATTTTCATATGTTTAAACCCCAGATGTTTGGCTAGCGCCGCAAAATCATGGCTACAGAACGGGGGACCATTATCAGTCTTTATGGTCTTGGGGATTCCCCATTCGCTCAGCGCCTCTTCTAGTATCGCTGCTACTTGTGGGAACGCTGTGGTAGCGACCTTCTTGACAATCGGGAACCTGGAATGTTCATCTATTAGGAGCAGAATGTAGTCACCTGTTTCTGTGGGTCCATAAAAGTCTGCTGCTACCCGATCCCAGGGGCGATCAGGTATCTGTGTGCGTTGTAACGGTGGAGGGGTTTCAGCTGGTGCCGTGCATTGGCATGCATGACAGTTCCTTACCCATTCATCAACGGCGGTGTCTAAGAAAGGGAACCACACGTGGCGTCTCAACTGTTTCTTAGTATTTTCTGTCCCCCTGTGTCCTTCATGGGCGGTTTGGACGACCTCTCTTCTTAGAGCAGCTGGGATGAAAAGTCTGCACCCTCTCAGTAAGATATTGTGGTCTTTCACGGCGAGCTCGGTATGTACTCTCGCCAACCTCTCTATTTCCTGTTTGTTTACACCCGGATGGGCAAGTGCTGCTCTTCTGCTCTTCAGCGTGAGGCAGATGGCGAGTGTGGTGGTGGGGTCAGCGGCCGAAGCGGTGGCAACCAACTCGAGGGATAAAGCAGGCGGTAGGGCGTTCTCCGCTATGTAGTGGATGTAGGCGACGTCTCCTTTCCGAGTAATCGGGGGTCTAACAGGGTGACTTGATAAATAGTCTGCTGGGTTGAGATCACCCCCGGGACGGTGGATTATGTCATAATTGTACTCTTGAAGGCGGATGCCCCAACGTTCAATCCTCGGAGGCATCTTGGTGTGAGGGTTCCCGAATAATGAGAGAAGTGCCTGGTGATCCGTTATCAGGGTGAATCGTTTCCCTATCAGGAAGTTATGGAAGTGCTCACACGCCCATACCGCCGCAAGGCTCTCCTTTTTGGCCTGTGAGTAGGCCATTTCCGGTGTCGATAAGGCTCTGCTCGCGTAGGCCACCACGTGCCTCGGGTGGACATCAGCGCCACTGGTCTGAGCGAGGATGGCTCCAAGACCGACGGAGCTGGCGTCAACGACCACTTCTGTATGCCACGCAGGGTTAAAGTAAGCAAGTCGATGGGCCTCTGCCAGGGCACGCTTGATGTCATTGAAAGCGTTCCGACATGCGGGAGACCATTGAAATGCAACCTCTTTTTGTAACAGTCTCCTCAGTGGTTCAGTGAGGGAGGCATAGTGGGGAATGTATCTGGCGCAATATCCCGCCATGCCCAGAAAAGAGCGGACATCTGCTACCTGCTGAGGCTCGCCAAGGTCTATGATCGTGGCGACTTTGTCTGGATCCGGAAGCATGCCAGCACTGGAAAAGATGTGGCCGAAAAATTTAAGTTTTGTTTTGCTGAACCGGCATTTGGAGATGTTAAGCGTGAGACCCGCCTCTTGCAGTGCTTCACAGACGGCGTATAGTGCTCTGTCATGGGTTTCTTTGGAGGACCCAAACACGAGAATATCGTCGCTGTAATTGAGGGAGCCTTGCACTGGTCTGATGACTTGACGTATAGTTTCCTGGAAGATCTCAGCAGCTGACGATATTCCAAAGTTCAGCCTCCGGTATCTGAATAAGCCATCGTGCGTGGCAAAAGTTGTGATGGCCCTAGAGTCGGGATGCAACTCCAGCTGATGGTAGCCTTGTATGAGATCTAGTTTTGAGAACATTTGCGCATTATTTAGTTGGACTATCATGTCCTCAATACAGGGCCCAGGGTGCCGCTCGCGCTGGATGGCCGTGTTTGCGACCCTCATGTCCACACACAGGCGTATCTTGCCCTCCTCCTTGGGGACGATGACGAGGGGAGAAACCCACGGGGTGGGGCCAGAGGCCGGCTCAATGATGTCGTCTGCAAGTAGTTGTTGGAGAGCTTTAGATACGGACTCCTGCAGGTGAAAACCTACTCGTCTGGGGTGTTGCGGGACAGGCTTTACCGAAGGGTCAATGTGAAGTTGGATGGGTGGACGCTTAAACTTCCCTACCCCTGAACACAACTTTGGGAACTTCCGAACGATATCCTCTTGGGTGATGAGACTGAGAGTAGAGTTGCACGTGACCATGTTGATGGTATCCGCTGCGGTCGTAATGGTGTCCCCAGTTTTCACATGGATTTCGATCAAACCCAGTTTGGATGCTGTGTGGTAGCTAAGGAGGCATCTGCTCCTCTTCAATGAGCGAATGACATGGATGGCGGTGTCAACTCGATGCCCGTTTAGGAGGAGTTGTCGGGAGAAATGGCCGATAGTTTGCAGTGGTGTGGTAGCACCCCATTGAAAAATTCTAGATTGCGGTGGGTCAAGGGCAGGTGGGCGTTCCATCTTGATATAGTCTTGTTCACCCATGATATTGACAGTCGCCCCGGAGTCTATCATGAATAGGAAGTGGCAGCCCCCCATTTTGATCGGGATCTTGGGAGCTTCCTTGGCCTCTTGATTGTCAAGAATGAGATTGACAAATTCGTCTGGGTCGTATGGGCCATACGCTGAGTTATATGTGTTTGCAATGTCATCATGGTAGTGCTCCTCCATGCGGTACTCTGTCGGTGGGTTGTCATACTCGTCTGAGTGTTGACGATAAACATCTGGTTGTTCATGTGCTGACAGGTATTCAGGGTACTGGTATTCATCGATTGCTCTGACGTAGCGACGTTGTCCTTGTTGGTGAAATCTTTGTTGCCTGTATTGTGGTGGTTGGAAGGGTATTCTGGTAGGTGCCGGTGGGCGCATCAGAGGAAACGGCACACCTTCTCGACATACAGAGCGAAAATGGCCTTCTCTGCCACAGTTGGCACAGCGTTGTGAGAGGGCAGGGCAAGACCCAGCGTGAGGAAATGCCATCCCACAGCGATAGCATTGTCTTTGTTGTCGTGGGGTTTGTGTGTTGGGTGGTCTGTATGGGTATGGGAGTTTGTCATCTTGGCGAGGTGGCTGTATGGCAGCGATAAGTTCAGTGTTCGGTTGTTTAGGGTCATCATTGCTGCCCATAGCCGCCGCTTGGGCGTCAACCCTCTCATAGATGCGGGCCAATTCACTGACCTCTGAGATGGTGCGAGGCTTTTTGAGGAGTTGTTTTTTGAGTGTGGGGGATAAACATCCTTCTATGACTCTCAGTCTGATGGCTTCGTCCAGAGAAAATGTGTCGAATTGGCAGTGGGCCCCTTTGATTCGTAGGCGAGTTATGAACTCATCAATAGTCTCTTGTGCCGTTTGCTTGCACTGATTGAAAAGGTACCTTTCATAGTCTCTGTTAACCTCAATTATTAGGAGTTTATCCAGTGCTTTGATAAAGTCGGCGAAGCTGGTCTGTTCTGCCGTGGGAATTGTTTTCACTATGGCCTTGATCTCACCTCCTACTAAGTTCAGGAATATGTCCTTAATGTTGGGAGAGTCGCCATCTCCAGACCCTTTCACGAAGTGTTGGAAATCTTCCATCCACTCAGTCCATCTGGGACCTTTTGTGGCTTGGGGTGTCACGGTAAATGGTGAGGGCATCCTCAGTTGGATGGATCTGGCTGGGCGAGCAAGAGCAGGCTGCGTGCTTGAAGGGGTACTCATGGCTAAGGTGCGCAGTGGTCACGTGGGAGCGTGTAGGTGGTGCTTTGGCAAATTGACCACTTGTTGGGCTGGGTTGTTGCGCCTTAGCGGTCTCACCTTATAGACTGTGTTGTGGTCGAATGGATTGTTGGCAAGTAGGCAGTCTTGGCATGCAGGCGGAGCACATGTGCCCTTGAGCGTGGCAGACAGGGTGGGCTGAACAGCTTTTCAATGTGTGGCTTCAATATGGAGGGAGGAGGAGGAGGCTCCGTGAGCAGCTGTGGCTCGCGCCGTAATTTATGGTGTCCGTGTCAGGATGGAGGAGGAGGCTGGGCGGAGGACCCAGAAAACGCACTCACGCACCGGCGTGGGAGAAGGAGGAGGAGGCCAGGCGGATCTGTCTGGCGACGCGCTCGCGCTCCAGCTGCGAGGCGTTACAGGAGAAGGAGGAGGCTGGGCGGATGCTTCCGCACTGCAGATCGAAAGGAGGAGGACTCTGGTGGGGTCGGGAGTGAACCTCGTCGCCAGTGTTAAGCAGGCTGTAGGCCTTGAAGGACGACACTCCGGACAACAATGTCGAAACTCCCCCGGTCCACGCCCTTTCCCACAATCCCCTTTCCTGACGCCCTAGCGTCACTGACCACGCCCCCACAACGGTGGGGGCAACTCATTTAACTATGTGATGCCCGGCAACACATGCCCTCTCCAACTGTGTTCCGCCATCCCTGATTACGCGTATTCCTGCCCTCTACCCAGTCCCCTGGTTACCGCCGTGACCTCATCCTTAAGAGCTCCTGCTTCTCTGTTCACTCCAAAATTAGACCACCAACCTGGGACGTGTATAACATCGGACTCTGCCCTGCCAACTAGAGTCTTAATTCACACGTCGCTAGTGACAAATACTAGCTCTCCCTTAAGCACATATGCCCTCTAGATCTGCTTCACAGTTCAGCTGATGTATAATTACTTGGGCCGACCCTGGATGGCACCGTTCCCTTTTTCTCTCTGTACCAGAGCAATCCACTCCCTTAGCTCCAAAATGCGAACAGGGGTTCTATCCTGGGAATGGGGTAAATGTGATACCAGCTTATTCTGATGTTTTCCCAGAACCCCCCCCACCCCACCCTCCCCAGAACCGTTTCCCCCTCCACCCTTGTCCTCCCGCCGGGAAAGGCCTTTCCTTAGCTCCCTGCCGCCCCACACCCCTGTTCCCTCCCCATCCATCTGTCCATCCCCTCCTCCCCTCCGTGATCCTGTTAATCAGAGTATGTCCAGTTCTAGTCGCGTGAACTCAGATGAAATGTTTCAAGCCTTTGAATGCTTACCCTGTACATTAATTGAAAAAAGTGAAAAAATAGAAAATAAAATAGACTTACAATCACTCCTGCTACACACGATTATTAATAGAGGTCGAAAACCGATGCAGGCCCAATGCACTACTACTGATGCCACTGAAGTCAATGGCCCTCATTCCGTGTATGGAGGTAATCATGGGACTATTAGCGCCATGACTACCTCCAATACATGTACCGAAACCGCCCTGGTTCAAAGGGGACTTACCAGTCTATTCCAAACCTTGCGGGACCGGTAAGTCCCCATTGAAAAAGCCATTCCCCATTCCCATTTGAGTCCCCATAGGGCTCAATGGAAAGGGCGAAGGCGCTAATAACGGTACCGCAAATTGTGGTACTGTTATTAGCTCTAAAGTCCCTTAAAGCGTCCCGTTCCAGGCGTTAAGGAAGGGACCCGCTAAGGGAACATGGGATAGGGCGCAAAGAGATTACCGGCACCAGTGTCCTTACCGGTGCCCGGTATCCCTTTGTGCCCAACTCGTAATGAGGCCCAACATGTCATCTTTAAGCCAACCCCATCTATTCACTGCACTCCCCCATCCATAGTTAAGATGCCTATTGTGTTCCCCGGCCTGAAGTCCGGCAGGGCATTCTGAAAAAGAAAGTCATCTCCCAAGCTGTAATGTATACCAAAAGACCTCGGACTGATGCCAGTCCCTGTATTTTAGCTGAGCAAAGTATGCGTGCTAAACTCATGGCAGTAGACATTCAGGCTCTCCCAGTCCCGTGCCCAGACCCGAAACAGACTGACATTCCTCTGCCATTTAGTGAAGACCGGAATTCTGTCATATCCCCCCCCAACAATCTCAGGCCCCCTGCTTAGACTTGAGGATTCCTCACCTGACCAACCAGGATTGACTGACATGTGGCCCCCCTCTATTGACAAGCCAAGCACGTCACCAGTTTCCACTAAACCATCAGACTCTAACACTGTTGCTGTGAAGCAAGCACAAAAGTCAGGCCTTCACCTTTGTTCAAAGGGATAATGTTGTTGATGTCTCGATGCCTGCCCCCGGAAAGCCAGACCAGGCCCAGCAACCCCAGAAGCAGGCATCATGCCACTTGAAGCATGCCCAAAAACCCCAGTTAGGGGCTCTTTGGCTACAGTCCTGGCGCCTATGGCGCCAGGCTCATAAGAATAAAGTCAGTCCTGGCGCCATGGGCGCCAGGCTCATTACAGAAATCTTACCTGTTGCAGACCATGCTGCATACCTACCTGATGCAGACCATGCTGCACGAAGCCACAAGCCAAATGAGGCTTAAAGGGACTACTTTACCTCAGGGACTCCTTTCCTCTCGGGTGGGGCTGTGGAAGAATACTTACCTGGGACTTCTTCCAAGGCTATTTAAGCCACACCCGGTCAGCCACACGTGCTTCGCGTTATTCTGCTTGCTGCAGCGTAACGCTCACCGTGTCTTCAGCAGCTCCAGTCTTCAGCCACGCCCGCTTCAGCCCTGGAACACCTGAAACAAGAAAAGGAGAAGGAGAAGAGGTCAGAACAAAACCCTTACCTGAATCCTTGATCCAGCACATCGTCGATCTGGAAGAGAGAGGCCTTCTCAGGTGCATTGCCACGCACCTCGCAGAGCCGCGCTGAACTCACCAACCGAGGCTGCATTCCTTTACTCCATCGCGAATCCAGCATCTCCAGGCCATTCTTCAACACCTGGGGGAGACAAGGACAGATAGGTGAGCATGGTCAATACAAACCACCCCCAAAGACTTAACTGATTTACCATAGGGGGGTACTCACCTCATCTCAGGTCGGTGTAGTCAATTCTGCATCACTGTCGCACCCCGGCCCCTAAGGGGAAAATACAAGGACAATACAACCTAACCCCAAAGACTTACCTGATTTAGCACAGGGGGGTACTCACCTCATTTCGGGTCGGCGCAGTTAATTCTGCATCATCGCTGTACCCCGGCCCCAAAGGGGAGAACCACAATAGACTTACCAGGATCTTACCAATTGCCACTTGGAACTCTTCTGGTGGTTTAAATCTGCAACCTGCAAGGAATCTGGCAGAGTGAAGATCAGACTTTTGAACTCTTACGAACAATTGGACTTAGAGTCAATACTGGAACTCACCAATTCCTCCACGCCAGTGAAGTAACTGGTCGTCTACGCAGGATGGAGAGCTCATCTTTCCAAATCTTCAGGTGAGATTTAGAGGGAACTTCAGGAGTGTTCTGTGGGCAGACAAGGGGAGTGGGAAGGCGGGTTAACGCTCAGATTACGGGAGGTTAATTCCCTTTCTCCATTGCAGAAAGATATTCGTACGAGTCCAACAAACGAAGCTAAGTGGGTCTGTCCAGTCTGTCATCTCGGCTCTACGTGTTACTCTGGTGGAAGCAACAGCGGGCCAGTCCAGATCGACGCCCCCGTGGGAATCAGGTGAGCGTAACAGAACACAAAGCCTACCCACAAATACCCACCTGGGCGTCATGGAGACCTCGGAAACCGATCAGTTGGCCCAATTATTAGGGGAACTAAGGGCCGAGTGCATTCCGCCCGCCAGGAAACCAATGCCCTCAGGAGGGAATTGATAGTGTTAAAAGAACGAACAGATGATTTGGCCAGACAGCTATTACAAAACCAGGCTGGACAAACACCTCTACCTGGACTCGGGGCCAGCCCAGCTCCGGTGCCACCGAGTAACCCTGTGCAGATAAACCTTCCTGGAGCCGTTCCCTTGGCACCGCCTGAACGCTTTGCCGGAGACCCTAAAAGGTTTGCTATATTCATGAATCAATGTCGCTTACACTTTTAATGTAGACCTGGAGCTTTCCCAAACGATCAAGCCAATGTAGCTTTTGTACTGTCATATCTCAGCGGCAGTGCAGCGGACTGGTCCATTCCGCTAGTAAATCAGGATGACCCGATTCTTCGAGATTTCCAAGGTTTTCGAACTAGCATGGAAAGACTGTTCGCCCGACATTCCCAAGGACAGGCTTTGGATAACGAACGTTCATCCTTACGGCAAGGTAATCAGGATCTTTTATCTTACATTGCAACTTTCAATAGATTAGTTGTGGAAACCGAATGGCCTGAAGCCAAGCGAATTACATTATTCCATCGAGGGCTTCGGGGAGAACTCAAGGATGTTTTAGCCCAAGTCATGAACCCGCCTTTAGACTGTGCTGAATATATAGATTTTGTGGTCCAGTTAGATCACAGACTTCAAACCAGAAAGGCTGATCGAACCAAGTTTGAAAACAAGGTCTTGGTTAAAACCTACGTACCCTCGAAGGGGGTAGATGCCTCAGAACCCATGCAAATCGGGGGGGTGAGAGGACCCTTAACCCAGAAGGAAAGGGAAAGAAGACGGCAACAGCAATTATGTTTATATTGTGGAGCTACTGGTCATTTCCTTCGGAACTGCCCTGTAAAACCACCCAAGAAAACTATAGGAGCAGCAGACGAAAACCACTTGAAACCTGACTCGGGAAACGATCACGCCCGGCAAGCGTAGAGGTCAGCTTGCCGAGCTTAAAGAAGGACACTCTGACCTCGCATTTCACCATACCCATGGTCCTTATAGATCCAGAGCAGCCATCACGCATGCATGCGGTAAAGGCGTACGTAGATAGTGGAGCCATAGGAAACTCTTTGGACTACGGATTGGCTTCCAGGATGAATCTACCTCTCACCCGAAAGACCACTACCAATGTCGTCACCACTGTTGATGGAACTGAAATTGCCTCTGGGCCCGTAACTCATTCCACTGCAGAGATGACTTTGCTGGGTCAGGATGGACACCGAGAGGTTATGGTGTTTGATTTAATCAAGGCTCCACAGTTTCAACTGATACTGGGAATCCCTTGGTTGGAAAAACACAATCCCTGTATTGATTGGCGAGAGGAGAGACTAACCTTCCCAGAATGTGCTAACACCTGTTACCCAAAGAGAACTCTAAATTCAGTACTGGCCCCAATAATCCCAGCTGCCATACAATTACCTGCTGAATACCAAGACTTTCAGGATGTCTTTCAAAAGGAGCAGGCAAACACCTTACCGCTGCACAGATCGTATGATTGTCAAATAGATCTCATACCAGGAGCACAACCACCTTGCAGCAGAATCTATGCCCTCACAGAACCTGAAAATCTCCACTTGCGCCAGTACCTAGATCAGTATCTTGCTAATGGCTTCATCCGCCCGTCCAAGTCCCCTGCATCTTCCGCTTTGTTCTTCGTGCCAAAAAAGGAAGGCGACCTTAGAACATGCATTGACTACCGCACGCTGAATCAGATAACTATCAAGAATCGGTACCCATTGCCTTTGATCCCTGAACTACTAGACCAGGTAAAGAACGCTTGTATATACACAAAACTAGACCTTCGGGGGGCATATCATCTGGTACGCGTCAAAGAGGGTGACGAATGGAAGACTGCTTTTCGCACCAAGTACGGATTATATGAGTACCAGGTGATGCCTTTCGGACTGTGTAACGCACCAGTTCTTCATGAACGATGTCTTCCGAGAGCTCATCGATGTTTGTGTAGTCGTTTACATCGACGATATCTTAGTATACTCCCTATCAGAATCCGATCATGTAAAGCCGAGAAGTCCTAGAAAAGTTACGCCAGTATAAGTTATACGCTAAACTGGAAAAGTGCATCTTTCACACTACGGAAGTAGAGTTTCTTGGATTTATTCTGACCCCGAAAGGAATCCGGATGGATACACGGAAGGTGGACGCAATTCTTAATTGGCCTTTGCCAAGCTCAGTCAAAGGAGTGCAAAGCATGCTCGGCTTTGCCAATTTCTACCGTAGGTTTATCCCGGACTTCTCACACATTGTACATCCCATTACAACACTATTGCGAAAGAATAAACGCTTTACATGGACAGAAGAAGCCGAGAACGCCTTCCAAGAGTTCAAAAAGAAATTCACGTCCGCTCCTGTATTACGACACCCGCGCCCAGAGCTTCCCTACATAGTGGAAACAGATGCATCCAGTTCAGCTATGGGAGCACTGCTCTCTCAAAAGGTGTCATGCCTGCCTCCCCATCCGGGTCCGTTACTAAACCCAGGCATCCCTGTTTCCTTGCTTCCTCAGCCTTGAGAACGGCTAGACCGTTCTACACCCAATGGAAGCTGTTCGGGAGACGCTAATGCAAAGGTCACATGACCAGCAGACACGTTTCGTCAGCGCGTCGGTCAGACGTAAGTCAGCTGACACTATTTAGCAAGACGGAAGCCTTGCAACAGCGCTTCTGATCGTTATTGTTACCTCGCGTTCCGGAGCTGTTTCTGCTACTTTCTCGCAGACGCTACTTTCATTTCGAGGTGCGGTTGCCTTCCGCGTTACTACGCAGTTCCCGGCAACAGTACAGCTCCTCCTTGAGCTAGCAGCTAACCGCGCTCCTACGTGGCTCTTCTCTCCACATTCCCGCAGAGTCCCGCTCTGCCTAAACCAATCCAGACTTTCAGAGTCCCGCTCTGCCTAAGCCATTCTAGACTCTCAGAGTTCTCCTTGCTCCAGTTTCCCACGATCCCGCAGAGTCCCGCTCGGCCTCAGCCAATCCAGACTTTCAGAGTCCCGCTCTGCCTAAGCCATTCTAGACTCTCAGATTCCTCCCTGCTCCAGTTCCCCACGACCCTGCAGAGTCCTCCCTGCTCCAGTTCCCACGACCCTGCAGAGACCTCCCTGCTCCAGTTCACCACGATCCTGCAGAGACCTCTCTGCTCCAGTTGACCATGATCCCGCAGAGACCCGCAGAGCCCCGCTCTGCCTCAGCCAATCTAGACTCACTGAGTCTCGCTCTGCCTCTCTTCTACCGCATAAGGACTTGCTGCTCTTGGACCAGGATTCCTCTTCTCTCCCACACGTGCACTGTACTCTGGATGCTTTCCTGTGTGCACCAACTCGTCTCTAGTGCGGCCCTCGTTCCGCCCGGGTTAGATTCCTCACTACCCTTTCCTGGTCGTTGTATCCTCGGACCCTTCAAACAATCTAAAGAGACTTCCTTGTCCGTACATCCAGGTCAGTGTTTACAACTTAGGTTTTTATTGCCCTTCTTATCTACCAGCATTCTAATCAGTTTCCTCTCATCAACAGCCTGGTGGATCTTGGTCCTCAAAAGCCCTTCTCACCAATAGCTCTCTTTGACTGTTTAAATTACTAGTCAGAGAGTGACATTGATTAGAAGGTTCCCTTTGATACACTACGCCCTACCTGTCATCTTACAAGATAAGAAGACATCGAGTGTATCCTTTGTTACCACCAGCCCGTATCCTTTACGAGAGCCATTGAATTATTCTCCTGTGTCCATTGTGTTTCGTTGTTTCAACCCATATCATAACAAAAGGATCCCGAAACTAACCGGCTGCACCCAGTGGCGTTTTGGTCAAGAAAGATTTCGGCTCCCGAATTAAATTATGCTATAACCGACAAGGAACTGTTGGCCATCAAGTCCGCCTTCAAGGCTTGGCGGCACTATCTGCTGGGCGCCAGGCATACCATTACGGTCATCACTGATCACCGCAACTTACAATACCTAAAGGTAGCCAAGGCCCAATCTTCACGCCAACTCCGTTGGGCATTGTTCTTCGCTGAGTTTGATTTTGTAATAACCTATCGACCAGGTTGTAAAAATGGAAAAGCTGACGCCCTGTCCCGAATAGGAATGGGAGAAACAGAAAGAGCTTTAGAACCTGTACCCATAATTCCTGAACAGAGGATCCTTGGTCTGACATCCATACACTCTCTGGGGGACATTCAAGAAAAGGTCCATCAACTCTTTGATTCCGATGCCTTACACGGCTGGGCAAGGAAAGGCCCAGAGTATTCTGTCACCAACAATCTACCTTATTACCAAGGCCGGCTATTTTTGCCACTAGAGGAACTACAGAAACTTGTCATTTCTCATTACCACGACACCTTGATGGAAGGACATCCTGGCATTGCTAAAACTGAAGCCAAAATCAAGAAACAGTTTTGGTGGCCCACCTGGCGAAAAGATGTCAAGTTGTTTGTCATGTCTTGTGGCATTTGCGCTCAAAATAAAGGGGAAAAGAAAAAACCCGCTGGATTATTACAACCGTTAGACATTCCACCTACTCCTTGGCATACCTTGTCATTAGACTTTATCATGGATTTACCCCCGTGCAAAGGTTATAACACCATTCTAGTTATTGTAGATCTTTTTTCTAAAATGGCCCATTTCATTCCTTTAAAAGGAATACCTTCAGCTTCAATCCTGGCCAAGGAGTTCCTTGAAAATGTTGTCCGTCTACATGGTTTTCCTTCCGTGTTAATTTCGGACCGGGGAAGTCAATTTATTTCACATTTTTGGAGGAAGTGCTGCCAGCTGGCACAAATTGATGTTAGGCTTTCAACCAGCCACCATCCCCAGACCGACGGTCAAACTGAGAGAACCAACCAGACTCTTGAGCAATACCTACGTTGTATCCTACATCAATCTGAGGAGGATTGGAAAGACATTCTTTGGATCGCCGAGTATGCATACAATAATTCTGTACACTCAGGAACTAAACAAAGCCCTTTTTTTACCATATATGGTCACCATCCTCGAACCTCAGACTTAGATTCTCCCCAGCATTTAGAGATGCCTGCGGTGGACCATCTCCACACTGTTATCACACAAGCCTTTAAAGAAGCGACTGCACATTTACAAAAGGCTAAGGATAAATACAGGAAGGATGCTGATCAACACAGGAGTGAAGCACCGCAATACCAAGTAGGGGACCAAGTATGGTTAGCCACCAAGTACTTACCACTCAAGGGAACACTGACTTTTAACCCCAGGTACTTGGGACCTTATTCTATTAAGGCTATTATCAACCCAGTGGCCGTCAAGTTGGACCTGCCTGGTCATATACGTGTTCATCCTGTTTTTCACGTGTCTCTTTTGAAGCCTGTGCAACCAGGAACTAGACTAACCACCCCACCTGAACCTATCCTCATAGACGGGGAACCCGAATTCGAAGTCAAGAATATTTTGGACTCTAAAAGGGTGAGATCAAAACTCTTCTATCTCATTGATTGGAAAGGGTATGGTCCACAAGAAAGATCTTGGGAGCCTAGTGACCATGTGCATGCACCTGAATTAGTGAAAAGGTTCCACCAAGAATTTCCAGACAAACCAAAGCCGAGAGGGAGAACAGCTTTAGGAGGGGCCTTGAGGGGGAGTGCTGTCACGATGCCTGCCCCCGGAAAGCCAGACCAGGCCCAGCAACCCCGGAAGCAGGCATCATGCCACTTGAAGCATGCCCAAAAACCCCAGTTAGGGGCTCTTTGGCTACAGTCCTGGCGCCTATGGCGCCAGGCTCATAAGAATAAAGTCAGTCCTGGCGCCATGGGCGCCAGGCTCATTACAGAAATCTTACCTGTTGCAGACCATGCTGCATACCTACCTGATGCAGACCATGCTGCACGAAGCCACAAGCCAAATGAGGCTTAAAGGGACTACTTTACCTCAGGGACTCCTTTCCTCTCGGGTGGGTCTGTGGAAGAATACTTACCTGGGACTTCTTCCAAGGCTATTTAAGCCACACCCGGACAGCCACACGTGCTTCGTGTTATTCTGCTTGCTGCAGCGTAACGCTCACCGTGTCTTCAGCAGCTCCAGTCTTCAGCCACGCCCGCTTCAGCCCTGGAACACCTGAAACAAGAAAAGGAGAAGGAGAAGAGGTCAGAACAAAACCCTTACCTGAATCCTTGATCCAGCACATCGTCGATCTGGAAGAGAGAGGCCTTCTCAAGTGCATTGCCACGCACCTCGCAGAGCCACGCTGAACTCACCAACCGAGGGTACATTCCTTTACTCCATCGCGAATCCAGCATCTCCGGGCCATTCTTCAACACCTGGGGGAGACAAGAACAGATAGGTGAGCAAGGGCAATACAAACCACCCCCAAAGACTTACCTGATTTACCATAGGGGGGTACTCACCTCATCTCGGGTCAGCGTAGTCAATTCTGCATCACTGCCGCACCCCGGCCCCTAAGGAGAAAAAACAAGGACAATACAAATCACCCCCAAAGACTTACCTGATTACCACAGGGGGGTACTCACCTCATCTCGGGTCGGCGCAGTCAATGCCGCATCACCGCCGCACCCCGGCCCCTAAGGGGAAAAAACAAGGACAATACAACCTAACCCCAAAGACTTACCTGATTTACCACAGGGGGGTACTCACCTCATTTCGGGTCGGCGCAGTTAATTCTGCATCATCGCTGTACCCCAGCCCCAAAGGGGAGAACAACAATAGACTTACCAGGATCTTACCAATTGCCACTTGGAACTCTTCTGGTGGTTTAAATCCGCAACCTGCAAGGAATCTGGCAGAGTGAAGATCAGACTTTTGAACTCTTACGAACAATTGGACTTAAAGTCAATACTGGAACTCACCAATTCCTCCACGCCAGTGAAGTAACTGGTCGTCTACGCTCCCCTGCGCTCGACGCAGGATGGAGAGCTCATCTTTCCAAATCTTCAGGTGAGATTAAGAGGGAACTTCAGGAGTGTTCTGTGGGCAGACAAGGGGAGTGGGAAGGCGGGTAAACGCTCAGATTATGGGAGGTTAATTCCCTTTCTCCATTGCAGAAAGATATTCGTATGAGTCCAGCAAACGAAGCTAAGTGGGTCTGTCCAGTCTGTCATCTCGGCTCTACGTGTTACTCTGGTGGAAGCAACAGCGGGCCAGTCCAGATCGACGCCCCCGTGGGAATCAGGTGAGCGTAACAGTTGAGATATGTAGGTGCCTTCTTAGCAATACATTTATGGGTGATTTAAATATGATTCTGGCTTTTATGGATAGCCAGTGGGCTTCTCTCCTGGTTTTGGAGATGTGGTCTGATTTTTTCAAGCCAAGGGCTGCTCGCAGTGCTTTATTTTGCAGTTATTGAAATTTGTCCAGGTTGGTGTTTGAGGTGCCAAGCAGTAGAACATTGCAGTAGTCTAACTTGGACACAATGAGAGCCTGGGCTAGGGTGGTACAGTTTTGTGGTGTAAGGAATTGACGACTTAATGCAATCAGTTTGGCAGTGTAGGAGGTGGCTGAGGATAGTGCATTAATGTGTTTGGACATTGTTAAATTGGCATCTAAGTAGACACCTAATGTTTTCACCTGCTTTAGAACTGGAATGGGGGTTCCATCGATGTTGATTGTTGAGTAATCTGCGTGGAGGTCATTGGTTCTGGCCGGGGAGCCTACGATGAGTAGCTCCGTTTTCTCATCGTTGAGGCAGAGGCTATTTATCGCCATCCAATTTTGAATTATTGCATAGATTGTACTAATCATGGTTGTATCCTGGTCGTAGTTGCCAGTGATGGGGATTAGGATCTGGGTGTCATCCGCGCAATTCATGTAAATGACACCCATGGCATCCAGTGCAGCAAATAACTTAGTGTGCCCATTATATAGCGTAGGGGACAAGTAGGATCCGTGTGGGACTCCTAGGGGTACTGGTATAGGGTCTGTGGCCTCCTTGCCAATGGAGACCCAGGATGTTCGATCAGCCAGAAGGATTTGACCCAAGCGGTGCCATCTTGCGAGTACTGGAAGTCCTTAGCTAGTGTGGCACATAGTTTGTCATGATCGACTAGGTCAAATGCAACTGACAAATCTAATAGCAGAAGGATGCATAGTTTGCTGGCGTAGCTTCTGGCGTCCATCTGGATTTTAAGATCCAGGAATGCCGTTTCGGTGCTGTGATTGGGATGAAAGCCAGTTTGTCGCACTCCTAGGAGGTGGTTTTGTTCAAGGTGAGTTTGAATTTGAGAATAGGCTATTTTGTCAATTATTTTAAGAAAAAAGGGGACAGTAGTTATGGGACGATAGTTTGTTGGGACTGTCGCACTCAAGGATGTTTTTTTCAGGAGCGGAGTAACCCATGCTTCCTTGATGTTGGTAGGGACGGTGTTGGTGCTGAACGAGGCATTAACACATTTGGTAATGATGGGTGCAAGAGTGGGGGGCACAGTTTGACTAAATGTGCTGGAAAACTATCTCCTTTGCAATTGGAGGATTTTAATTTGGAGATGGTATCTAGCACTTGTACTTGGCTTACTGGGGTGAATTTGAATTGGGTATTGGTAGCGTCGCTGAGTCTGTCAATGGTAGGTGGTGGTGTGTTTTTGTTAGCCAATAGTATTCTTTTGGAGGCGATTTTGGTTTGAAGCATTTGGATTTTAGAGGTTTGATTGTACACCATGCTTTACTCGAGTTGATCTGCGTAGAGGGTGGGATAGGATTTTCCAACTCTCTGAGTAGTTGGAAGACCTCTTTGGAATTAGATGCAGCATTGCAAATACGCGTGTTTAGGGCATTGGCATTATGTGCTATAATGGCTGCTTTGTAGGTTTGGTTTGCTATTGATAGAGCGTTAGCAGTATCAGTATTCCGGGTTTTTTTGTGGATGTTTTTCATTGACCTTTTGCTACACCTGAGTACTACAAATTCGTCATCGAACCATAAATTTGAGCGTTTAGCTGGGCGTCGTGTTTTGGTTGTAAGTGGGGCTATGGCATCAATGGTGGTTCTTGGGCATTTGTGGTAGATGTCTGCTAGCCGGCTAGGGTTGTCGCTCGCAAGGGTGTTCAAGGAGAGGGCTTCCTTCAGAATAGGGGTGATGCTATCTGCTGTCAGTTTTCGACTATTTCTTGTCTCTACCGTGTCCATTTTAATGGGTGTGTGGTGGGGTTTCTCAAAGCTGTAGAGGTTGAAACCGATGAGATAGTGGTCTGTCCAGTCAACTGGTACAATGGAGTATATTGAGATCGCGGTATTTAGTGTGAGTATCCAGTCTAATATTTGCCCTTATTGTGAGTAGGGGCATTGACTCGCTGAGAGAAGTTCAAGTCGGTGAGCGAGGCATGGAGGGCATTAGCTTTATCGTCTAGTTTGTCGCTGGAGCCTAAGTTCAAAACTCCAAGGAATATGAACTTGGCGTTAGGTTTAAGGTGGGGGATAAGGAAAAGTGGGATGTCTGATTCAGGGTGGGTGGTATTGTTAGGAGCTCTGTAAATGATCAGGATGTTAATAGTGGTTTTCGGATTTATTGAGAGATTAACATGGAGTAGCTCATACCCTCCTATTAAGTCCAGTGGGCAGGATCTGCGTTGCAGGTTGGATTTGGCTATTATGGCCACCCCGCCTCCCTGTCCATTAGGTCTATTGGTCCTTATAATGTTGAATCCTGGAGGGATGGCTACCGCTAGTAGGGGGCCTGAGGCTTGGTGTAGCCAGGTTTCAGTCATGACTAATAGATCCAATTGTTGGTCTGGGATAAGGTCATGGGTCTCAATAGCGTGCGCTCCTAGTGATCGTACGTTTAGTTAGGTATTTTTGAGCATAGGAGGCGGCTCTGGGATGGGGTGGGGAATCTGTGGACGGGGATTATGGGGTTATGGGCAGAGTGTGTCGTTCGGGTGCGGTATTGTACTGCGGTATCGATACTAGACATTGTCATTATTGAGCACCTAAATTTATCATGGGCACCAGGCCCTGGTGGTATCTGCAATGCCCTGGTCAAAGCCGCCCCCCGGGGTTGTGGGCCCATACTTTACATTTATTGTTCACCCATATATGTAACTCAGGCAGTATTCCCAAAACTTGGTGTGATAGTCACATACTGCCCGTCCAAAAGAAAGGCCCCTGAAACTCAGCAACTAATTACAGAATGCTTTCCATGTTAATGTCCCTTCTAAAATCTTTGCCAAAGTACTTTTGTCCGAACTAAACGACTGGATCGTTGTGAATAAAATACTTCCCCCAAATCAGTTTGGCTTTATCAAAAAATCTAACACCTCAGACAATCTGCTCATCCTTGTTACGTCTATAGAATATGCTTGGAAGCGCAGAGGCACCCCAGTTTATGCTGCATTTATTGATTTCTCTGCAGCAATCGACTCAGTGCTCCCTGGCAGACTCTGGATGAAACTGACACAGTGGAATATCCCGCCAGGGCTGCTGAAGATGTTGATGTTTTTATACACCAACACCTCAGTTAAGATCAGATTAGATGTTGACGGAAAATTGTCAGGCTCTATGCCAACACGACGCAGCATAAAACAAGGGTGTATTGTCGCCGCCACGCTCTTTAACCTTTACATCTCAGATCTTGGTCTGGCATTTGATAATCCGCTTATCTGCCCCGTGCAAATGGGACGGCACTTGTCGAGTTGGGTAGCTTATGTCGACGACTTGGTTCTGGTTGACCATACCCCAAAGGGCTTACAAAGTTTGATTCTGGCCCTAGGAGTGTATGCAGACGCAAATGGTCTATCTATCAACATAGACAAAAGTAAGACCATGAAATTTGCCCCGTCTTCTGCAAAAGGCTGCGGAGTTGTCTGTACATTGAATGGGCTGCACCTTGCAAGTGTTTCCACCTATACGTGCACAAAATAACATGAGGTGGGAAACACATTGGCAGGAAACCAAGATCAAATGCAACAGAGCAGTAGGTAGAATCAGTCAATTTATAGGCAAACAATGTGGTATTTCCATTGAGACAATCCTCCTATCATATCAGACAAATGTTAGTTCCATTCTCTTTAATGGGATTGAAATATGGGGACATGAATACGGTGCGCCATTGAAACGCCTCAATTTTACGTAAACTGTTCTGTATGCCACAGTCATTGCCAATAGGATACTTGTATTTAGAATTCGACATCTTTGGTATTTCGGCTGACGTCATTGTGAAGATAGTTATGTTTTGCATAACCTACTGAAGTTAGGGAACAGCACTATGATGGGAAATTTTGTCAATGTAATTTGTGAAATAGACAACAGTAATACAACGGGTCAGTTGTTTTCACGCTATACTAAATGGCAAGCGGGATGCTGTGGCCTAACGGCAAACGGGGTTGTGCAGGTGATTAAGGCCCACCTGAAATCCAAACTCTCGTTGCATAATAAAGAACACTATCTTGTAAATTTGTATTCCGGGAGCAACAGTACACCATTTTGTGACAACATTTTTACCCGTTTGGCAAAAACAACTTAAGTGCTTACCCCAAGATCACCATTGCTAGACAGTACATGGCCATTGTTTTTAAATGGATGTGACCCTAATTTGATTTTTTTTTATCTTGTGAAATTTTATTTGAAATGTGCAGAGAATATGAATTTATTAGCCTGTTATAATCCACCCTCCGCTTTATGCAATATTGATTGAAGTGGTGATACATGCAATTTTACAGTTTTTATGTACTTTTTACCTGTAGTCCATTTTACGTGCATAGCTACGATTTTTTTATGTTTTTTATTTTGTAAATTCGTTAGTTGTTACGTTAGGGTAAAATAGAAAACGTTTTTTCCCAGTGATTATATCTTGTAAACAAAGGCTTAACATGAAAACATTTTGTTGTTACTGTTGTACTTGTTTTAACGTTGTATATACAAAGTCCCTCGGCTGAATATATATTAATAAATAAATAAATTAAAGCTCTCTTACACATCTTTACCCACAGGCAATCCTCCAATTTCCTCCCCAGGTCCCTTTTCCACCTTGTGTGAAGCCGCTCAACACTACCCACCCCAGCTGCCACCACTGATGCATATAACTGTGAGATTAGCCCTTTCATATCCCTGTGTGTGCCCAGAATCTTTTCCGTCCTAGTGAGCTCCCTCTGCACCGATTCCTTTCCACTTCTCCGCAGTTACCTCCCTCCTTCAACCATAAGTACAAAAAGACTGCCAACTGCGTAATGCTGATTCAAGCTCCTGAATCGTGAACGCCCATCCACCCAGAACTGTCCTACTCAGGCCAGCCCTCTGTCGAGCCATGCCAGATATGTTTCCAACTCTGGGATGTCATCCCTTATCAGGGGTGCCACAATATGGCTCAAAGGAGATGGCTAACTAGTGACTACTGCGCCCCATTTCCGAACATCCCACAACACTCCCAAAATAGGGTGCTCTCTGATCCTTCAGAGCACCTTCTCCCTCCGGACCCAGAGCCATTCCTGAACTGTAGCTGGATCAAGGTGACGGTTCTCAAAATAATCCCAATGTTTGCCCAGGTCGTCACATAGGTGCGGAACCAAAACCCTCAATTGGGCAGCTTTGTAGTACAGGGTAAGGTCTGGCAGGCCCACCACTCCCTGCTCCTTAGGTAACACCAGGGTGTCGTATGCCACCCACAGCTTTTCCCCTTGCTAGGGAAACCGAATCATCTGGCCCTTGGCCTCTCTGGCACCGGTACAGGCAGCATCGGAACCCTGCTTGCTTCAGTCCTCGGCGCGGCTCCCATCACACGCTCAGGAGCAGCGTGACTCGCCTGCCGGCAGTGGTTCTGTACACGCACTGCAAGGAGCTCTACCGACTAATCTGTGGATGCAGTGCTGGCATCTCCACATTATATGTTGGGATTGTATTCTGATTCAGACTGTTACCAACTCTCTTCTAAAATGAACTTAATGAGCGAAGACCTTTTGTCCGGCGCCCAGTGTTGCTGAGAACCACAGACAAAGTAAATCAATCTTCGCACCGTTGCACTGTGCTTGGTTTCGTCCCTCATACGTCCGGAGAGAGCTGGGACTATTTCTTTTTCTGTTAGAATGTGGACCCTTGCATTGGCCTGAAACTCTCGAGTTGACGAGGACAGACAACTTTGGGGGGTTGTTCTACCGATTCCGTCCCCGACTCAATTTCGTGTTTCAACTAAATTGGTTGCTACATGAAATATAGTTGATAGATCATTTTGTGTGATTATGCTAAACTACTTCCCATTTCAGTGTATGGCCCTCATTACGACCCTGGCGGAGTGGGTTTACGCCAGCGTTATTCGCGGCGGACCCGTCCGCCCTACTACGACTTTCCGTAGCGCCATGGAACGTTTTCCGCCTGGTTTTTCCGGGCGGAGAAATCCATGGCGCTACGGGACCTTGATGTTAATTACGCCACCGTATTTTACGGTGGCGCAATTAACGCCTTCCCCACTCCCATTATACCCTATGGGGCAAAAATGGGAATGGGGAAGGGTAAAATGGGGAATGGGGATTTACCGCCCCGCCAAGGTCGGCATGGTGCGGAAAATCCGCCAACCTCCATGGCGCTATCGGCAGCTTTCCGCCGTGCTCCGCGGTGCATTTAGCACCGCGATTTCCGCCAGGGTCGTAATGAGGGCCCATGTCTTTTACATGTGTTTGTTTTCATGGTTATATTCTGCGTTTTCCTTTTTTAATGTTTTGACTTCTTGTCTTTTGTTTTTCAATTATGTAAAAGGTTCCTTTTTTTTCTTTGGCAGGAACAATGTGTGTGCATATTCGTTCGTTTGATTGTATGTTTTGAATGTACCTTTTGATCATGTTTTCAGATTTTGTTGTCCTAAGTAAATGAACAACTTGATTATTATCATTTTTCCTGTATGTTTGATCAGTACTATTGATGTGACAGTTGAATTCTTTCTTGCATTAAAAAAACTATTATTGTATTTATTTGTGTTTTCTTGGGTTGATTAAACGACCACTCACATCCAATTATTGGTGAACTCGGTAGAGTAATGTAACACACGCATTCTCAAGCAGCATGCTTGTGTCCTATACTAATGTCGCATCTGAAACACGTACAATAACCTCGGGAGAAAGTACATTTTAAGGGCATTCAGCCGGCCCATCCATGAAATGGTGTATTTAGCCCACATCACATGTCCCCATACAGCTTCTCGAGGAGTGGTAAGATAGTTAGCCCTGATGAATTCTTACTGAAACCTAGTGATGTTATCCCCCAAATAACGGATACTGCCTTGGTAGATCTCCATCCCTAGAGTCTGGAAGATGATGGCATCCCTCTGTCCATCTACATCAAAGGGGAAAAGAACAGGCTTATGCCACTTAACCCTAAAACCTGAGAAGGACCCATATCCTCAATCAGCACCATCGCCGCCGGGACCGAACTGTGCGGATTACTTGGATGCAACAAGACATCAGCATAAAACCCCAATTTGAAGTCCCTGTCCCCCCACCCGGATTCTTTCCACTTGGGGTGCCCTCAGCAACCTCTCTGCCAGAGTGGGCATACCTGCCTTTTCACCCTACGCAGATCAAACGCGCTCGAGAGTTAACCATTAACCGACACTATCAGTATACAATGCCCTGAGCCCATTACAAGTCATAAGCCCAAAGCAAAGTTCTGCATGACTGCATTCACAAAGACCCGATCTACTCTGTCAAAATCCTTTTTGTCATCCAAGGGCAACAGTGAGGGGTTATTCCCCTTCCCTCTTGCAGCATCCATAAGTGGAGCGTATTTCACAATGTGTCAGCCCCCTGCCCCCCTGTGATAAATCCCACCTGATCGGAGTGGATGAGGCGTGGCATGACTCACTCCATTCTGGAAGCAGTACTCTTGCAAAGATTTTAGTGTCCACATTGAGGAGGGATGTAAGCCAATAGGACTTACAGTTAAGTGGGTTCCTCCCCTCCTTTGGAATTATCGATATCAATGCCCTCCCGATTTCCAATATATGGTTATAAAGCTGCATCATGTAGGGATACTGTTCACTTGCCATTGTTTTATAAAAGCCCACCGTGTACCCGTCATCCCCTGGTGCTTTTACTGTCTTCCTTCTATGAATATTCAGCAATACCTCCTCATGGGTTATCGGGCCCTCCATCTCCAACACCTCCTCATTACTTATCTGGGGAAGAGAGACGCCCCCCTGTAGATTTCTCCCAAGTTCCTGTTCGTCCAACTTCCTCTCCACATTATACACGTCCTTATGGAACATTGCAAATCTCCTGCACAATTTCTCCAGCAGAGGAACTTATCGTTCCTTGTGCATCCCAGATCCTCTCAATCCAATGCTCTGCTCTCTGTCCCCCTTCTTACGGTGTTGCTACCTTAGAAACTGCAGCTGAAGCACCAGCTTACCCATCTCCAGATCCTTCTATTCATCTTTTTTCCCTAGCTTTCTTTAATCGCTTCCTCCCCCGCTGAACCTTAGTCTGTCCCCTCGAAGGCATGGATCCCTCTACTGAGATTCTGCGCTATTGGGGACCTTTCCCATTTTTTAGATGCTCCCTCTCCTATCAACATACCTCTCCAATTTGCCTTTACTGACTCCCACACAGTGCACTGATCCACCTCCCTGTGTTGTTAAATAGGAAGAACTCCCCCCACCGCTTTCCTCATGTCTTCTAGAAAAACAGCATTTTTCTACAATGTGTCATTGCATTTCCAAAGGGACTCCCTTGCGTACAAACCCAACATAAAGATAATCATTTAAATCATATCATGGTCTGTCCAGCTGATGGAACCCAAATCACATGAAGACACCCTCCCCAGGTGTTCTCTCTGCAAGCAACAGTAGTCAATATGGGCACGTGAACCGGGGGGCGGGGAAAAAAAATGATCCCCCTAACTCCTGGGTAGCATTGCCTCCAGACATCCACCCAACCCTTGTTGGTCCAGGTAGTCCCAACTACCCCCACCTCCCTGTGCTTGTGCCTACCCATCTCCTACCCCCCACACCTTGATTTACCCACATATTGAAGTCACCTCCCATCAACAGTAGGCCTCTACTCCCGGAAATATCTACGTCAGTTCCTCCTTGAAGAACCTCAGCAACCCCTTGTTAGAGCAGAAGACTGTTGCCACAAAGACCTGTACCCCACCAATGGTACCTGAAACAAATAGCGCCCATCTGTCTGCCACTCCCTCGGCTATGCCATCCACAGCCTTCTATGTAGGAGGATCCCAAGTTACCTTTCTTGACATATTCAGAGACCCAGAACTGCCCAACCTGTCGCCCTGAAATATTAATTTCCTCCCCATCAATCATCCTGGTTTCCTACACCAAAGGGATGTTCATGCCCAGTCTCCAGAATTCCCTGGGCACCAGCGAGTGCTTGGTAGGTGAGCTCATACTTTTCATGTTGAGGGTCCCAACCCGGAGCAGGTCAGCCAGCCCCCCTCTGTTACCATCTACCAGACATACATCTTGCACTCTACGTACAGTGGATACAACGTACCTAACTTGAACAACCCCTCATCCCATCTCCCCATCCCCCTCTTCCAACCCACATCACCACCCTCTTGTACCCTCTTTATTGAAGACACCCTTTATTAACTGGCCACCAAAGATCTCTCACTCTGCATCCCATACCCCATTAACACCACCACACTTCCCTAAATTGGACAAAGAAACCCTGCCCCACACATAAATTCTCCTTCTGAGACGTACATCTCTCGACCCTCATCCAAGTCACTTCACTGGGGACGTGGTATTTAGCCTCTTGAATTTTCTGCCACCCTGCACTCTCTTCCTCCGGGGAACTTCTTCGATTGGTTCTGTTCCGCAGGTGGCCCATCAGTCTCATTCTGCCATGCCTGGTCCCAGGACATGTCTTTTAGTAGCCACAGCACCTGCTGCACTTCCTGCCCGTTGGTGATCATATAGTCTGTATCTCCAAACTCTGAAGTCAGGGCGAAAGGCCCACCGGTATCATATCCCCTTCACAAACAACCACTGTGACAAGGTAAGTCCTGATATACCCAGGCCGAGGACACTCCCCAATCGCTTCACCTTCTCTAGCACCTCCATTTTTCCCCGTACCTGAGGAATCGGACAACAATGGACGCCACCTCCTTCTCTGTGTGCCCTCTCCAGCTCCACCACCTTACCCCCTTCTGACATGAAGGTTGCGTTAATCAACTATTTTATTTTCCTGACCACATCTCCAACAGTCTCTCCCTTCTGTTCCTTCAGGCCCAGGATACGTAGGTTATTCCTTCACTCTCTGTTCTCAAAGTCATCAAACTTCAGGAGCATGTCCTCTTCCTTAATTTCCAAATCGGTCAGTTGGGCCTCATATTTCATATCCCTGAGGTCATTTTGTAGCTGGTTATTTTTGACCCCCCCCCTTCATTTTGTTTCCCATTATGTCCACCGTCCCTTTCAAATCCAATATGTAGACCTGTATATCACTCCTGAAGGTTTTGAGCTCCTGAAAAATGTCCTTCCGGTCATCCCTTGTCGTTGAAGTGACCCACCACTCCGCGCCTCGCTGCTGAACAGCCGTCTCACCTGACTCCATCTCTGGGCCCCTACTGAAGCATTGCAGTGCCCGAATTCCCGGGCCTCCTTCCACACGCACTGCTGCACCTCCCAAGTGCTGGCTATAGGCAGCAGGGGCTGCACCTTCCTTGTCTGTGTCACCTCTGCGCACTTCCCAGATATAGCGAGGGCCCCAGTCCAGCCCCCTTAACTGGTGTCTTTAAGCCGCCTCTTTGAGTAAGGCCCTCTAGTCGCTTCAGGTCAAATCTCCCAGTGGAGCTTGGCGCCTCACATTCTCTGCCTCCCAAGTCCCTTCTTTTGAAACCCTGGCAGGTGATTGGATTCTGTGGATCTTCCAATGCACTTTGGTGCTGCCCCCACCTCTCAGCTTCCAGATAGCATTATGCACCCCACTCCTGGACCCTACAGGGCAGAGATCAACCTCTGCGGGGCTCAGTGCACCAGGTAGCCATGCTCTAATTCAGTACAGTCAATGTCTGCTGCCACTGCCAATGCACTTCCGGGCTGCCCGCTGCCCCAACTGGGCTGTCAAGGGCGGCAGGCCAAAGGCGTCCTGCTGGCAGTCAGAAAATAGTCATAGGCGCCCCTCTGCGAGAAATTACCTGTTCTTTGGGAAGGTACACACTCGAGAGTCTGCTGACACCGTCCTCCTGGCAGACTTGCTGGGCCCAACCTGCTCTCCTGCTGATGCAGTGGGTCTGCTGCGCTCTCTAACATCACTCCCCCTGCATTGCACCTCCTGTGGCCGACAGCTACCACCACTCACCTCGTCTATCCTCTTGGAACCGAGCTTCTGCTCCAGCTCACTGGTGCCGTACAACCCCCACTTGGCCTAGTGGCCGCTTCCCAGCAGCCACAGCAATTAAGCTGAAGGCTGCCACACTGCCAGTGCCCCCCTCTTCAGGGCTCCTCCCACTGAGCTATTTTACCGGCTATGCTATCTAACGGGCTACAGTAACATGAGCAATTACATGTTTGAATGTTCTAAGTGTCAGAAAGCAAATTACACTCGTGAATACAATTAAACTAGTAACTGAGATTTAACAGCAGGCCGGTTAATCTGCATGTCTGGTTCAAAGTTGGCAAGTGGCAAGCCTGCATGGTTCTACTTTGAGGCTTCAGAGGGTGGGAAAATACATACCAATCGGAGGGTTCATAAAGTGTATTAAAGAATTTAGAGTAGTGCAGATAAAGCAGCGCACTTACACAGCATCCCATACTCTGGGCACTCATTACCTCATACATGCAAACAAACATCCTGAACAGCATGCCAGGGAGATAGGAAAGATAGACACATTACAACAAAGCATTAATTGTAGCACAATGAAATCAAGGGCCACTTTCTGTGCTATGGTCAAACATTTCTACACAGTACACAAGCTTTTAGGCACAAGGATTTTGAGAGGACACTGAGATGGAATGTCTTGAGATGATCGTAACAGAGACAACGGCAGAAAAAAACATGCCATGACTGCAACTTGCGAAAAGCAAAATAGATATAGTCTGAAATGGCTGCGTATTCTACTCTAATGGCGTTTTTGAAGTTTTTGTCTGCATTGTGAATCTGAGGTGTTTAAAAACAGACTAACAGGGTAATTCATAGAATTTCGCACAAAAGTGGCGCACGCGGCTTGCGCACAGTGTGCGCGTGCAAATGTCTGCGCCAGCCACGTGCGTTAAAATCAATTTCTGCGCACAGCGTATTCATGGATTTTAGCCTCCAAAACCAGCCGTAGTGCAGAGTGGCGCAGCGACCCTGCACCAGTGCCAGTTACGCCCCCAAGAACGCCTCTGCGCAAGGAAAACCCATCAAAATTCCCAATTCAAGGCAAAGGGCTGCGCTAACCCTGGACCAGTTTACAGGGCTGCCAAACAGCAAACGCCAAGCGGGGAACGTGTATTACTGGGGTGCACGTGAAGTATCACACGCGAAAGGGCCTGTGCGAGTGGGGTACGTGTATTACTGGGCTTCGCGGGAAATTTCACACGCGATTTCAGCAGGGTACGTGTATTACGGGGTTTGCGGGAACTTTCACACGCGAAAGGGCCTGTGCGAATGGGGTACGTGTATTACGGGGGTGCGTGGGAAGTTTCACATGCGATTGGCCTGGGTACGTGTATTTCAGGGGTGCGCGGGAAGTTTCACATGCGATTGGCCTGGGTGTTAAACGGAAACCTGTGCAGTTCCCTCTGGGACCACTACAAAAGATTTAGGCCTACAGGTGTTTGGCAGTAAACCCACAGAGCTTGGGTGTAAAGATATGTAGTTATTTATTTATAAAAACACATCTATGAAAAACACACTGGCACTAATACGGCAAACAACTTCAATTACAATTACTATAAGTATCTCCCTCCTCTAACAATATTTCGACAAGTCTAGGTTCAACGGCACCACTTATTTGCAGACAGAGGTGAATGCTTTAACCTAGATGGCACTCTAATATTCGTTAGAACGGGAGAGAAAAGGCAGGGTATGAAACCAACTCGGTACCAACACTTTTACGAAGCAAATGCAAGGCAAGTAAGGCAGGGTCTACTGTGGATCACAAAGTTCAGAGGCCAGGCCCACTCGGAGAGAGGCAAGGCTGTATGTCCCAAAAGTATCACAGTGGAAATGAACTTCGAGTCTTTGTAGCAAATTGTCACAGAAAGGTTGGACCAGTTTAGAACAAAAAGTTAAGAAGGTCTGGAGGTGACCCAAATGGAGAGGCAAGGATTAAGACACCTCACGCTAACCGTCACAAGGGAAGCCATGTATGTGGAGAGACAGCTCCGGCGGGGGCAGTTGTTCCTGGTGGTGGATGCAAGTCGGGGCTTTGCCAAGAGATGAGATGATCTCGTCGTCGAAGGAAAGTTGAAGATCGTTGCACCACCAGGGAAGAGACCAGCCACGGAGTGCTCCGTCACAAGGCACCACCTTTTGGTCGCGGTACGGGCTAGTGGCTATCCGGTTGCCGGGGTGCTCAGCACCGGCAATTCGACCACTACGCCCCACTCATGTCCCACTCATTGCCCCTGCACCCCGCACCCCCCAGCAGTGCGGGGCACCTGCCAGCAGGCCCCCACTCATGTCCCACTCATGTCCCTCTGCACCCCCACCCCTCAGCAGTGTGGGGCACCTGCCAGTAGGCCCCCACTCATGTCCCACTCATGTCCCCCTGCACCCCCACCCCCCAGCAGCACGGGGCACCTGCCAGCAGGCCCCCACTCATGTCCCACTCATGTCCCCCTGCACCCCCACCCCCCAGCAGCGCGGGGCAGCTGCCAGCAGGCCCCCACTCATGTCCCACTCATGGCCCCCTGCACCCCCACCCCCCAGCAATGCGGGGCAGCTGCCAGCAGGCCCCCACACATGTCCCCCACAACATGTCATCACGATCCACAATCATGGGCCTAATGGCCACCCAAATCCCACCCCACGCCACCCCAGTCTAAACACACAACCAAGTATTACATACACCCCACATTGAAATCCCCATCACATGAAACATCCCAAATGGCAAGTATGCACATCAATACATGTCCATCACACACACACAATGGGTGCAAGTGAATGAGAAAACATGCATCGTGACATGCAGGAAACCAAGGAAAGCATCCCACACAATGAAGGATCAAATAAACATGTATTACACACAAAAGCAAGGGAATGAAATGAAATCACACAATAATGTACATGATAAATAAAAAGCTGCATGTCCAAAATATGAAAAACCTGAATAAAAATCAATCCAAAAGCAAATGAGTCCAAAGAGTCTGTACGTCAAATCCAATCCAAAGTGAAAAAAAAAGAAAAATCCATTGATCCTTGGTTAAAAAAAAGGCAAATGAAGTGAAATGCATTGTGGAACTATATACAAAGTACAAATCCGGGGTCCATGAACCCAACCATTGAAATGAAACCTACAAAAACCCTACATAATGAACAACTATATACAAAAAGGTGGGGCATTGTCCAAGTGCCCCAAATGAAAAGAAAAACAAAAGGAAACCTAACACTATATAACTATTTACAATGGCAGTGGCTAGTCCAACGGCTCACTTTCTGATTTCCTGGGCCAGGGCATCATCGAACTCCTGCTCGATGTCCCGGAGGCGGTCCTCTTCCATGGCCCGAGGGTTCGCAGGGACGATGACATCTGGACCTCCAGGTCCCTGCGAATGGCCTCGAGGCACTCGGCCCACCTCAGGGCCCCATGCATGGAGTTCTCCGCCCTGACCATCGTGAGTCGTGCCTCTTCCGCCCGCTGCCGCTCCGCATCTATAGCATGGCCAAACAGCTGCCATACGGAAGAAACTTCCCGTCCTGGGTCCTCCTGCCCTCTGGCCGATGCCTGCCCCTCCGATGTTGAAGGCCCCGAGCCATCATGGCTCCCACCTTGTTGCTGCTGTGTCTCTGCCTGTGCCCTGGCTCCTGCTGCCTGCACATCCTCCTCCGGCTGGGGTGCAGTTGTTGAGGTGGCCACCTCTGCTGGACGTCCGACTCCCGACTGTGGCAGGGATGTGTCCTCCACCAGCCTGGCTGCAGGGTCAGAGGCAGCTCCACAGGGCACCCAGGTGACACATGGGTGGGAAGATGGCACAGAGGACGACTGGCACATAGGGGGTTCAGTTGATGAGGGGGTCGGAACAAGGTCCAGAAAATGGAGGAATCTGGCCCTGGTGAGCTGTCCCAGTGGGTCAACGCGGTCAACGAGCCATGCGAGAAGACGTGCAGTCTCCCATTGAAAAGACTGCATGCCAGCTTGCATGGCACATTGACGCAACGCAACGCCACCCCACCTAGGACAGGCTCAACCCGGTGCCGGATAGCCACATCCGCAGGGAGAGGAAGGCCAGTTGGTGTAAGCCGATCCCCTCCCTGTGAACGGGTCTGGACGTAGGCATCCCTGCTGGTACGGGATGATGCAGTGACAGGATCGGGGACAGGATTACACACAGGCACCTCCGCGGCGGCCTGTGCTGCCTCCTGTCCCTGCCCCTGCACTGCACCACTAGCACCATGGAATCCCCACCTCCAGACCCCGTCTCTGTCCCTTGCATGGCCTCCTCCTCCACCAAACCCCCCACCAACCTGGATGACTCCATGCCATCTTCCTCCGTCGGACCCTGTGGGGTCTCAGCTGCGCCTTCTGCTGCCGAGGAGTCCAACTCCGACCTCCGCCTCTTTGACCTACCCTCGGCAGCTGCGGCCTGGGACGCGGCACCGGACTCCTCACTCCCCAACGAGATCACAACCTGGGAGGGGAGCCGGGCCTTGCATCTCCGGCTGGCGGTGCGATCCCTGCCGCTGGGCTCCACAGCACCCTCTCCGCCCTCTTCATCAGTTGATGCTGCAGACAGGGAGAGATAGGAGACAGGCATCAGGGCACTGTACAATGGACTGATACACACAGGACAGTTCCACATGAGTGGCAGTGCCAAACTTCAGACATGCTCTCACAATCCCCAACATACATGTCATTTGAAATCACACACATGAGCTATTCCACAGCCATATCACAACGGCCAGCACCATCCATACACAAACAACAGCATGAGCAGCCAAAGATGAGCCAGACATCACATGAAACACAGGGAGTGCACTAGACATGCACACACGCCACCACACGTACATGCATGTGTACACCTCCACCAACTGTCACAGTGATGAGATCGGCATCCATGTCACATCTGGCAATCAGCCTTCTACATATCAGTGTCACATGCATCCATGTTGCATCACTGTTGCACCCTTGTCAAATACACACACATGCACATGTACACGGTGCAGATACATGCAGCTGGAACCAACATCCATGTGTGACACCACTACCATGCCAACTTACATACACAGTCATTCGAACATGTGTGCTCACACATATGCATTTGGCCTGCATGCTTACCCACACATACACCATCCATGTGTCTCACACATGAGAGGACTCACATGTGTTAGCCTCACAGCCCTATACATACACATCCATACATGGCCCTACAAAACCACATGTGTAACCTGCACACTACTGGCACACCACCACACGCACAGCTTCCAATCAGTATGCATGTACACTTATCGCTCGACTCCAGACGGGTCTGCCTCTCAAGGACCTGGACGTGGAGCGCTGGGCATATGCGTTCCAGGACCCTCATCTGGTGTTCCGACAGGTGGCCCCGGCGCCCCTTAGCATCCGCTGCCTTCAAGAGGCGCCGGGCCTTGTTGAGGGTCCTGGACCTGAAGTCCTCCCAGCGCTTCTTGACATGTTGGAATTTGCGGACTGCCAACCCTCCACGTTGATGGCAGTCACGATGTCCGTCCAGATCCTGGTCCGTCCTTCCTTGTCGGTGCGCGAACTTCCGAAGAGGGCATCATACTGCCCCAGGACTTGCTCCACCAGGACACCAACTTCGGTGGCAGTGAAGCTGGTGGCCCTCTGCCTCTCTGGCTGGGGGTTGCCAGTGGTCTCAGATGGTGGTGTGCCCGACATGGCAACCCCAGAGGCAGGAGTGGGTGGGCAACTGGGTCCTGGGGCTGGGCTGTGGAGCGATGGTATCCCAGTCGGGAGACTTCAGTTCCAGCAGGGGTGGTCACAGCAACTGCACCCCTGGCTGATGTGCAGGCAGCAAATAGCAGGGCATGTGTGCAGCAGGCAGGCAGGCAGCAGCAGATGGTAGGTGGGAGCGTGCTCGGGGCTCTTGGGGGCAGGAAAATGGCCTTCAGGGCAGGAGCGTGGTCTTCCGTGTGTTTTCACGTGGCCAGCTTGATGCGGAGTGATTTGGCACATGAAAATCTTGCACGTCAGCGTGTAATTCGAGGAAAGGCCCTTAGCGCGTAAGCGCGTCAGCACATGCACGCGATTCCATTGGACGAAAGGCCTTAGCGCATAGGTGCGTAATTTACATTACGCGCGCTGGCGTTTCACTCATAGCACGTGATGACGGAGCACACGTGGAAAAACTGCACCTCCGAGTGTCATCGCGTGTAATTGGATGAAAGCGCCCGTGTACACGCGTCTCTGACGTGTATGTGTGGGCCGGTTTAAAAATTGCGTGTAGGACGCCATTTACTTGTACGTGCTTTTCGTGGAGAGCGAGTGTTTGGAATCTGTACTTCTTGTCGGTTCACACGCGATTACTTCACAGCGTTTCTAGTTCGTACTCCCTGTTACCTCTGACAGCTATTTTCTGAATTTTTCTTGGGCCTCTTTCCTCAAACAGAGTTCACTTCTCCTTTTGTCCTGTCTCCTCAGGCAGCGTACAATTCTTCTTTTGGCGGGGGTGTTGCCAACGCGAACACGCGCGTATTTTTCACATTATTTTTCCAGGCAGGCAGACGGTGAGTTCCGCACGTACTTAGCAACTGTGCTTGCCCCGTGTGTCGCCTTCCCCTTCAGAGGTCATTGTAGGCTGCGTGTATTACGCGTACGCTTATTTTTGTGTTTCTGGGTGCCACAGCGTAGTGCAGGTTCATTTTTTCACGCACGTGGTCTATGAGGGGTTGCGTGCACGTTTATTTTTGATTTTGGGCTGCCTGTGCATTGCATGACCCGTCATATTTCCCCAGGTGTCACAGACAGCCTTGTTAGAGCACTAGAGTACGAATTCCATCTGGTATCCTACCCCTTTGACCCCCAATTGCCCAGGACAATAGTTTACTGCAACTCCCATACGCACAACAACATCAGTGCCATGGCTGGTAGGCGAGCAAGCGGTAAGGGAGGCAAAGGTGGCCGACCCTCAAAAGGTGGGCGTGGTGGGCGCGGTAGGGAACATGGCTGGGATTTGCAGGGTGCCCCTATGCCCCCATGTGTGGAGGAACAATCAGGGACACCCATGCCCCCCCATAGTTGAGGGAAATGTGGCTGACACCATCCAAGCTCAGCCCCTGTTGGAACAGCCCATTGTGGCACCTGACCTGGCACAGGATGACTCCCTGGCTGACTTCCAGGTCAGCAAGTCAAGGCCCCGTGTGGCGGTGCAAGTTGTTGTCACCAATCCACGTGTATGTGGGGCAGCTATGTCATCTGCTGCCCCAAGTATGCAGGGTGGGGAGGCTGCAGGGGCAGCTGCAGCTCCATCCGCCCCAGCTCTGACTCTCCCAGCCAGGACAGTGTCAGTCCCAGTCCATCAAACTGACGTTCCCCCTGCCAACATTACCCTGCAACCAATGCCTGCATCAAGGACTATGGTCATTGTGTATTCCCACACTCCTACTACCCAGTCCACCAGTGATTTTGCCCCTCCTGACCAGAGTGGTGTAAGCCACTCTGGCTCTGCTCCACCTTTAAAGAAGAGGAAGAAGGGTGCTCTGGCACGACAGGCTGAGACCCCAGGCAAGGCTACACACTCTGGTACCTCAAGGAAACCTTGCTTCAATGATGCACTTGTGAGCTATGTGTTGGCACATAGCCACGAAATGGTGGTGACTGCAGGGTCCAAGACCACACCTGGTCAACGTAAGGCACACTGGCAGACCATCGACGACCGCATAAGTGCCCTTGGATTTGTGAGGCGCTCAGCTGATGATTGCTACAAGCGGTGGAACAACCTGAAACGCAGAGCAAAGAACAAGATGGCCTCAAATAATGCTGCTACTCTGGTGACTGGCGGTGGGTCTCCACAAGAGGACAACAAACTCACTGAACATGAGTCTGTTGCTGGGACCTTCGTCTATGGTGGCGATCCTCTAGGATACCCCAGTGTTACAGCACGGAGGGTGCAGTGTAACACACATAGCAAAACACATGAGGCCCTATGGAGTAAAAGACCCCATAGCCCATGGAACACATTGACATTCAAAGGAATCAACCACATTCATGTCCAAGAGTGGGAGGAAAAGAGTCTCACTCTTGGTAGGATGAAAAAAACAAACTCCAGAAATCCAGCAAAGCTGCTGGGAGACACACTAAGTTAGGAAATTCAGCCTTAACAGAGAATTCTCCCTAACACTGGCATGTGCCTCTGACTGCTGGGGGGTGGGGGTGCTGGGGGACATGAGTGGGGGCCTGCTGGCAGGTGCCCCTGACTACTGGGGGGTGGGGGTGCTGGGGGACATGAGTGGGGGCCTGCTGGCAGGTGCCCTGCACTGCTGGGGGGTGGGGGTGCTGGGGGACATGAATGGGGGCCTGCTGGCAGGTGCCCTGCACTGCTGAGGGGTGGGGGTGCAAGGGGACATGAATGGGGGCCTGCTGGCAGGTGCCCTGCACTGCTGAGGGGTGGGGGTGCAAGGGGACATGAGTGGGATATGAGTGGGGGCCTGCTGGCAGGTGCCCTGCACTGCTGGGGGGTGGGGGTGCAAGGGAACATGGGACATGAGTAGGGGCCTGCTGGCAGGTGCCCTGCATTGTTGGGGGGTGGGGGTGCTGGGGGACATGAATGGGGGCCTGCTGGTAGGTGCCCCGGACTGCTGAGGGGTGGGGGTGCTGGGGGACATGAGTGGGGGCCTGCTGGCAGGTGCCCTGCACTGCCGGGGGGTGGGGGTGCAAGGGGACATGAGTGGGACATGAGTGGGGGCCTACTGGCAGGTGCCCTGCACTGCTGGGGGGTGGGGTGCTAGGGGACATGAGTGGGACATGAGTGGGGGCCTGCTGGCAGGTGCCCTGCACTGCTGGGGGATGGGGGTGCAAGGGGACATGAGTGGGACATGATTGGGGGCCTGCTGGCAGGTGCCCCTGACTGCTGGGGGTGGGCGTGCTGGGGGACATGAGTGGGGGCCTGCTGGCAGGTGCCCTGCACTGCTGGGGGGTGGGGGTGCAAGGGGACATGAGTGGGACATGAGTGGGGGCCTGCTGGCAGGTGCCCTGCACTGCTGGGGTGTAGGGATGCTGGGGGACATGTGTGGGACATGTGTGGGACATGAGTGGGGGCCTGCTGGCAGGTGCCCCTGACTGCTGGGGGTGGGGGTGCTGGGGGACATGAGTGGGGGCCTGCTGGCAGGTGCCGTGCCCTGCTGGGGGGTGGGGGTGCAAGGGGACATGAGTGGGACATGAGTGGGGGCCTGCTGGCAGGTGCCCTGCACTGCTGGAGGGTGGGGGTGCTGGGGGACATGAGTGGGGGCCTGCTGGCAGGTGCCCGGCACTGCTGGGGGGTGGGGGTGCAAGGGGACATGAGTGGGACATGAGTGGGGGCCTGCTGGCAGGTGCCCTGCACTACTGGGGGGTGGGGGTGCAAGGGGACATGAGTGGGGGCCTGCTGGCAGGTGCCCTGCACTGCTGGGGGGTGGGGGTGCTGGGGGACAAGTGTGGGATATGAGTGGGGGCCTGCTGGCAGGTGCCCCTGACTGCTGGGGGGTGGGGGTGCTGGGGGACATGAGTTGGGGCCTGCTGGCTGGTGCCCTGCACTGCTGGGGATTGGGGTGCTGGGGGACATGAGTGGGGGCCTTCTGGCAGGTGCCCCTCAGTGCTGGGGGGTGGGGGTGCTGGGGGACATGAGTGGGGGCCTGCTGGCAGGTGCCCCTCAGTGCTGGGGGGTGGGGTTGGAGGGAGTCATGACATGACCAGGGGTGCAGGGTAGTCCCTTGTGGTGTGGTCTGCCTGCAGGGGCCGTGGAGGGTGTAGAGCGAACACCTGGGAGGAGCCACACTGCCAATTGATGTGTAGGACTCCACAGCACCCCCGAAATACACATACACTGCTGAAATCGCGTGTGAGACTTCCCGCGAACCACAGATTTACACGTACCCAGGCCAATCGTGTGTGAAACTTCACGCGAACCCCAGGAATACACGCACCCCACTCGCACAGGACCTATCGCGTGTGAAATTTCCAGCTAACCCCAGATTTACACGTACCCCGCTCGCCCAAGGCCAATCGCGTGTGAAACTTCCCACGCACCCCCGAAATACCCGCACAAGCTATTTTTGACACAGCGGGTGTCCGTGTTTGTCGCGTATCCCTTTGCACATCATTTGTCCTAGAGGGCCACAGTATGGGACATTCATCAGAGCTGTATATACGTGCTTTTTGTTAGCGCACATTTTGGCGCACATATTTTTCATGCGCAGGGACGCTACCACCTGCCTTCGTGTGGCGGACGTGTTTAGACCTGTGCGCGTCTTCGCCCGTGCGCTGGTTTGCCCTATTCGATTCCATGAATACGTGTTGTAGGCGAGCGTGTGGGCGTTCCGCGCACTTGCCTCCTGTACTTCCCCCGTGACGCCGACATTTTCATGCGTTGTTCCCCATTCTGCGTGTCACGCCCCGTGTTACGCCTACTTTTGTTATGTGCACGCGCTATGTGCTCTTTCGCTGTGGCCGTTAGATGACCTGTGCGCCGGCGTGCGCCACGCAGATTTTCAGCGCACATCCCAGATTTTACTTGCGCACGGACTTCCATGAATCGATGTGCACGGGTTTTGCTGCGATTTTCGCACTTGCACTGCGATTTTTGCACTTGCACTGCGATTCACACGGTTTCGCACGCTTGCGCGGGAATTTTCAGCGCACATTAATTCCATGAATCGGGCTGTAAATCAGTGACTCACCCCTTGAAGTGTGCCTGAAATAAACCTTCATGAGTCTAGCAATTATTATATAGAATTCCAGAAAGTCAAATTATTTGTTATTCCTATTCTTTCTTATTTAGGGTCACTGCTCAAAGTGTTACACTTGCAGAAACCCCTGATTTTTTAAGAGGCCTGAACAAGAAAGCCAGCCACTCCAGAAACAAAGAGCCGCAGGGTGCTGGTCACAGCCCAGGAGCTTCAATTTAAAAAGACTATTATTATTTCTTTTTTTTTTACGGGTAGAAAGGGAGACAGGTATGAGGGTAGGGGGTGATTTTGGGTCCCAATATGCCTTCCAATTATGTCTTGACTTGATTAGGTTTATGTCACTGTCATTTGGGAGTAAATATAAACATATGTAAAATGTAATGTCATAACTCGCCGTACCAGGCTGTTTTGGCAAGCTTGGAGCTCTGGTTCCTGGATCGTGGTGGCCATTAATACCACCAAGATGGCCACCGCAAGTGTTCCCGTATTGCTGTGAATGCTGTCTAGTTTCTCAGACAGCGTTCATATGTCCCTGAGACACAGCAAACCTCGCCTCTCAACGATTGGTTGTACTTTGTTGCTTTGCTACGGTCTGTACTTCCTAGCTCAGCGCTCTCCTGTCATGTATCCCCCCTTCCTTTTCCTCAGAGATTCCTTGGTGTGTTGTGCTCTGCGTCTTGTTGGTTACTCTCCTTCCTAGTCCTGTCTTCATTGTTCCCTCCTAACCCCGCATGATTCTGCTGCCTTTTCCTGGATTACCTTGCTTACTTCATAGGCTGCCTTTTCCTGGAGTGTCTTGCTTGCATTTCATTGGCTGCATCTTCCTGGATCTCTTCACTGCAATCATCCTACTGCATATTTCTGGATTTACCTGCTCTGCCAATCTACAAACTACAGGTTTTTTTCCTGATACTGGGTGGTCTCCCTGGGGTAAGTCTGCCTGGTGCTTTGCCTACTAGGCAGGGTGGCGTCAGGGGAGGCTTGCCCCTTTCTTCATGAAACCCGGACTAAAAAGAACACCAAGATTAAAACAACTAAGAAGGCCTCGCAGAAAATTCCACATGTGTTCTCTGGGGAGCTGATGTGTGGGGGCAGCCCTTATTTCTAATGGCAGGTATGACACCTCCCAGCCTTGCATTGAATGCAACCCAAAGAACTACCTTGTCAGTGATTGAATTTATATTTTCTAAAAAAACAAAATAGCAATTATTCACTTTGGATTTTAATTTTGCTAGAAGAGTCATTAAGATGCCATTTTTCAAAACTAGAGCATGAAACTTGGGAATGAGGGCGTGGGGAGGGTATTGTGTTGGGGATGAGAGTGTGGGGAGGGTGTTGTTTTGGGGACAAGGGTTTAGGGAGGGTATTGTATTTTAAAACGTGTGTATTAAATACAAGTTAACTGGAAGCAATGCTAAGACATGTGAAGCTCTAAGCGGCCGGGCAGGCATTCAGCACGCATTCACAAATGACGGGCAGACGCAGGGAAAAGAATGCACGTCTTTCTTTATTACAACACAAACCAGAACTTCCCCTTTTTCCCCAGACCCCTCCCTAGCCCAACGTCACTTCCTTGCCTCTTTGGACCGCAACGGCGGACCTCCCCACACAACGATGTGGATGGACTGTTCATCAGTCAGGGCGCTACGGCACAACCTGACATCTCCCCCCTTTTTAAGTTGCAACCTCGGAGGTGTCTCTTACCCCATTTCTTCGATGAGTCTTTGGGGCTTTATCCAGCTCCTCTGTGGCCTTCCTTGATGAGACGGGGCAACAGGTGTTGACCTTGTTGTTGCTTCTTCTTGCTCCGCGTCAGACGCTTCACTGTCTCCCAGATAAGGTTCATCGCGCCATTTTCTTCCCTTTCGTCTTCGGTATTCTCCACGCTTGTTCTAGAGGGGTCGCCACTCTCTTGAAGTGCGATACATTGTGTGTCGTGGAGTTGTGGCCTTCTCCCTCTGCCGTGACCATGCTACCTTTTTTCTTTGTCACAGTGAGGAGTTTGGGCGCAAAGGTGGCGTCTTCTTTTCGCCCTTTCTGTTGTTTCAGGATCACTGTGTCCCCTGGTGCTTTGGTTGATTCTTGGGCTCTTCTTCTCACGTCCGCCGTGTCTTTCATTTTCCTCTTTTCTTCTGTGTCCTTTATTCTAGCCTGTTGCTCCAACGGCGTCACTGGGTCTGGCTGTGGATCCTCTGGGAGTCTTGTTTTAACAGTCCTTCTAAACATAAGGTCTTCAGGACACACCCCCGTGGTACTGTAATGTGTGTGTCTGTATTCTCTGAGGAATTGGTATAAGGCTTGTTCGAATGGTTTGTTCAGTATGTTGGCTATCTGCAGCGTTCGCTTAATGTTAGCCATAAACCTTTCGACTATCCCATTTGCCTGCGGCCATCGGGGGGGGGGGGTGATTCTTCTGTCCAGAAAGCCCATGCATTTAGTGAAATTTTGAAAGTCTGTGCTGACAAATGGTGGGCCATTGTCTGACTTAATTACCCTCAGGACCCCGTAAGCTGATAACATTTGATCCAGTGCTGGGATGACGCAAGTAGCCGATGTGCCCTCAATCAGCTGTGCCTCAGGGAATCACGAATGTTCATCAATCAATACTAGCACATATGTGCCATCACGGAGCGGGTCAAACATGTCCACCGCCAGCTCATCCCAGACCTGTTCGGGGAGCGGGATGACTGTATCGGGTTAGGGCGAGGCCGCGGGGCTACTTGTGCGCAGATCGTGCAGCCCCCTACTAGTCGTTCCCCGAGCATGTCCAGTCTGGGGAACCACACTTTCTGTCTGAGTAGCCTCTTGGTTGCTGCGACCCCATGGTGTCCTTCATGAGCCACCTGGAGTATTTTTTCTCTGAGGGACTCGGGTATGACGACCTTGCACCGTTTTAGGATGATGTGATCTTCTACTATGGAGTGTTTATCTCTGACTAGGTCCAGCCATTTAACGTCCTCTTTGATCTTCTCTGATTCTCCTCTGGCCTGTTGTCTCATGTGAGCCCTTTTGTCAAGTTGTATGCAGTGTTTGACTATTCTCAGGGCCGGGTCTTGTTTCGATTGAGCCACAATTTCCGACCATTCGACTGGGAGTGGTTGTAGGTGGTGTACAACGTAGTTAATGTATGCGTCCATAATAGACGGGTAGGGGGACGCTGGTCCTGTCGGGTGGTGGGACAAGTAGTCTGCGGGGTTGTCCTCCTTGCCAGGCCGGTGTATGATGTTGAACTTATAGTCTTGTAATCGTAATTCCAACCTGGCTATTCTGGGGGGCATTCTCGCCTTGGGGTCCCCGTAGATTGTGAGGAGAGCTTGGTGGTCGGTTATGATGGTGAATTGTTTTCCGTACACAAAGAGATGAAAGTATTTGCACGCCCATACCACTGCTAAGCTCTCTTTATCCACCTGGGAGAATGCCTGTTCGGTGGCAGTAAGACTCCTGCTGGCGTACACCACTACGAGCACCTCCTTTGACTTGGATGGGTCCTTTTGCGTGAGGATGGCTCCCAGCCCGACGGGGCTGGCGTCGACTATGAGTTTGGTGTCGCGTTGGGCGTCGAAATATGCCATGTCCTCAGCACTGGCGATGGCATTGCGGATGGCCTCAAATGCTTCCTGGCAATCTTTGGACCATACGAAAGGTTAGTCCTTGGGGGTGAGTAGTCGCAAGGGGTTGCTTATCGTAGCAGAGTCCTTCAAATATCTCGCACAGTAGCTGGCAAGTCCGAGGAAGGAATGCAGTTCCGTTGTATTTGTCGGAGGTGTGGCTGTGTTGAGAGCGGCCACCTTATCTGGATCTGGGCGCATGCCTTTCCCTGAGAAAATGTGCCCAAAGAAGCGTAGCGCCTCCAGCGCAGCACCCACTCGATGTAGGGCGATGACGTGTTCTTCCTTGGTCTTTCCAAATACCAACACATCGTCTGAGTGATTTAGACAGTTGGGCACGTGACGTATGACTCAGTAAATTTCTTCTTGAAAAATTTCCGTGGCCGACGAGATGCCAAAGCTAAGCTGCTTGTACTGAAAAAGTCCCATGTGGGTCACGAAAGTTGTATTGTATCGGAACTCGGGACTTATTTCAATTTGATGATATTCCTTTGTCAAGTCTAATTTGGAGAATGTAGTGGCCCCGTGGAGAAGCTGGATCATATCTGTGATACTTGGCACCTGGTGCCTTTCTCTTTCAATGGCAACATTCGCCCTTCGCATATCTACGCACAGGCGAATTGAGCCATCTGGGGACTTTTTCGGAACGGGGACTATGGGCGATACCCAGGGCGTTGGTCCGGTGAAGGGCTTGATGACTTGGGCTTTGATGAGTTTTTCCAGTTCATCTTCCACCTGTTTTTTAATGTTCACGTGTATTCCCCTGTAGAATTGTGCTACGGGGGGTACATCTGGGTTGATGTGACGATGCACTTTTCTGTTCTTGAGCTTTCCCAGCCCTTTGAATAGCTTCGGGAATGCGTGTTCGATGGTTTCCGGCTTCGCGAAGTACTTGTGTGCCATCAGCTGGTATAGAATATGCACCAGTCCCATGTTGACCGCCGTCTAGAAACTCAAGATGCACCCACTGTTGGCCTCCGTCTTGAGTATGTGTAGCAGTATTTTTGCGGCATGCGATTTATGGGTGCACCACGCCGTGATGGTACCCATGCATGGCAGGGGCTTGGTTGCTCCGTATGGATATATGTCCACGATAGCCTTCCGTATTTTTGGTGGGTTGATTAAAGTGTTATATGCTTGTTCACTGATGATATTGACAGTAGCCCCGGTGTCCATGAGAAATTCCAGGGGTGTGTTGTTGACGTGTAACGTGAGCGTAGGGCTATGTTGGGTGGCCGTTTTATTGTCGTTTAACGCCCAGACATATCCTTTCTTTCTTTGATCATCCTCAGAGGATGGAGTGTCGCTGGATGAAGGAGATCTCAATTCTATATATCTGATGAATCTTCTCCTTTGATTGTGTCTTGGTGTTTCCGTTGACCACCTGTCTTCTCTGGGTGGGGCGCCTCGGTGTTCTCTACCTTCTCTGCGATGTGCCCTGTATTCGTCTTCGTGCCTCGTGTCTGTTGGGCTGTGACGGGTGTTTAGTCTGCGTTCGGACAGCCTTTGCCTGTTTGGCGTGGGGGCGGGTGCGTTTTTGCATACCGCTCTGAAATGGTCTATGCCCCCACAGGCGGCACATTGTTGGCCTACTGCTGGGCACTCTCCTGTGTATGGGTATTCGTATCCGCACCTATAGCAGGTGGCTTTTGGTTGCTTATTGTTGGTGTTCGTGAACGCAGCCAGTTTGTTGACATGATCCGGGGGGTGCTGTTGTAATGCAATCTTCCTGAGACTGTCCAACTGGTTCTCTACTGCAGCTTCCATCCTGGCTAGGGCCAGTATTTCTTCGAGGGTTCTTTGCTCCTGCAGTAGTTGTTTCCGGGAATGGTTGGGATATTCACCCTGCGATGACTTGTGAGCGCAATGCTTCTTCATTGGAGTACCTGTGAAACTCGCAGTATTTAAGTTTGATGCGGAGGCGCATTACGAAGTTGTCAACGGACTCCCCCTTTTCCTGTCCTGTAGTGTGGAATACGTGTCGCTCATAGTCAATGTTAGTATGAGGCGCAAAGCATTCCGTTAGTTTGCCGTGTAGCTCTCCATATGTGGCGTTATCGAGGTTCAGTAGTTCTCCTGCTATGTCTCTGACCGCCGGTCCCACTGCTACAGACAGTGTGTTCTTTAGCCTGTCATCGTCCATGAGACCTATTGCTCCCACGTGGAACTTGAAGTCCCTTAGCCATATGGCCCAGCGGGGCCCTAGGTTGGTGGTGTCGCTCAGGTCGAACGGCGGGGGCATATTTAGAGTTTGAGTGGTCCCACCCGCTGCCATAGATTGATTTACTTGGCCGTTCACATTTGTGTCTCCATCTGAGCGCGAGGATGATGCAGTGGTTGCTGTGGAGGCTGAAGATGCCACAGCCATGGACATGGTGGTGTTGATTCACACCCTCAAGGGTTAGTTGGTCTTGGCTGGGGGTGGCTTGTATTCAGTGTTTTAGTTTGTCCCTTATTAAGTGTGGCTGGTCTGTTTGTGCTTATTCTGTGTGGTTTATCCCCCTTTTTCACTGTTTTTATGTGGTCGGTATTGTCTTTCACCAAGTGTATCTTTAAGGTGCTAATTGTACCTTGTCGGCGGGTTGTTGGGTGCTCTCCCGCGATGTCTGTCAGCGTGTCTTGCTGTGCAGAGCAACGCTCTTCAGGTTGCCTGGATTTTCCTTCCTCATGAGTTGCTGCGGGCAGGTTGTCCGTGTTGAGCGACACCCCGCGTGTGCAGAACGACGTCTCTGCTGCCAGCTCGGTCTTCCGACTCTGCGCTCGACGCGAGTCTCATAATTTTTATTGCCTCCCGGCCCCTCGCGAGCGTAGGTGGCAGCCCTCGTGAAACGGAGCATTGTCGCTCCCTTTGCGTGCCCCGGGCCTCCTGATGATGGGACTTCTGTGGGTCCGCGCATGCCACACGCGTGCAGCGGGCTGTGGGCCTCCACAACAGCCACTCACAGGAGGTCCGCCGACGCGCTCACGCCATCCAACAACGGACCTCCTGGGTTTGTGTCTCGTGGCCTTGTCGCCAAAGTGAAGCTCTAAGTGGCCCGGCAGGCAATCAGCACACATTCAGAAATAACGGGCAGACGCAGGCAAAAGAATGCATGTCTTTCTTTATTACTGCCCCTTTTTCCCCAGTCCCCTCCCTATCCCAACGTCATCTCCTTGCCCCTTTGGAACGCAACGGCGGACCTCCCCACACAATGATGTGGATGGGCTGTTCATCAGTCAGGGCGCTACGGCACAACCTGACAAGACATTTCTTTTTGTGTGAATGCGTTGTCTACTATATGTTGCTATACACAGTGGTGAGCAGCATTTATTTATTTATTTATTTATTAACATTTATAAAGCGTGCATCAGCCCAGAGGCATCGTGGCACTGTTACAGTCAAGATGAAACTCGTAGCTGGTTGCAGAGAAAAACTTAGTTACATGACAGGGAAGAAGGAAATGCATACATACTAAGGGAGGACAGTAGCAGGCAGGGTAAATAGGTGAGGGTGGGGAAGTGGTTAATTAAAGCACGTGGTTTTGAGAACTTTGCAGAAAGCAGAGAGGGAGGTCTCGGCCCTAAAGGTGTTGGGTAGGGCATTCCAGAGCTTGGGAGATAAGTGAGGAAAACCGGTCCCTCCTGCTTTAGCTCTTAAGATAGAAGGAATGTGTAGTTGGTTACCATATTAGCATATTGGTTTCTCCTGGGACAAGAGGAGGGGTCCCTGGTGATGGTTTCCGATAGGTAGGATGGATTGGAGAGGCTTAAACATTTGTGCGTTAAGGTGAGGGTCTTGAACGTGATTCTCTCTTTTACGGGGAGCAAGTGGGTGGCCCGTCCAGCCTGTGTAATGTGATCTCTTTTGGGGATACTAAGTGCGGCTCTGAGCACGTTGTTTTGGACTGTTTGAAGCCTAGTTACATTTTTTTGCAGAGGTCCTGGCTAAGAGAGCATTGCAATAGTCTAATTTTGCTCCGATGGTGGTTCTGGCGATGGAGAGGACGTTTTGGTTGGAGAGGAATGGTTTAATGGCAGTTATTAGTTAGTGGTGTGGGCAGAGACAAGCGCAATGTAACTTACTTGTCATGGACAGGGTGAAGTCTGTGTGCACTCCAAGGGTCTTCACCGAGGAGAAGACAGGAATAGTGGTGTTATCTATGTTGAAGTTGCAATATTTTTGGCTGAGTTCAGAAATAGTTTCTTTGGGACCTAGGAGGATAATTTCTGTCTTATCTTCATTGAGGCATAGCCCATTGGCAGCCATCCATGTTTCAATGGTTGTGTATATTTGAAGGAGGGCTGCTGAGTCTTGGTCATAGGATCCAGTGAGAAGGAGGAGGACTTGCGTATCGTCAAAATAGTTTGTATAGGCTATGCCGAAGGATTCAAGTTTGTCAAAGAGAGGTTTTGTGAACAGGTTGTAGATGGTGGGTGCAGTGCAAGAGCCCTGGGGCACTCCGCAGTGGATGGTAGTGGGTGCTGTGTTGGCCTGGTCTGAAAAGACCTTCATGACTCTGCCTTCCAGGACAGAAGTTATCCAGGAGGAGGCCTGTTTGGAAAAGTGAGCTGAGTCAGCGAGGTGGGAGGTCAGAGTTTGATGATCGATAAGATGAAATGTTGCTGAGAGATCCAGTAGCAGCAGGAGGGCTGGTGTGCCTGTAGACATTATTATGGTGATTTGAGTTTTGAAGTCTAGGAGGGTGGTTTCGGTGCCATGGCCTTTGCGGAAAACAGATTGTCTTTTGCCTAGGGTGACATTAGACTCTAAAAATTGTTGGATCTGGTTGTGGGCTGCTTTATCTAGGATCTTAAGGAGGAAGGGGACGGTGGTGATGGGGCAGTAGTTATTAGAGGAGGAGGGATACAGGGATTTTTTCTTAGGAGGGGGCAGACCCAGGCTTCCTTTAATTTGTCTGGGACAGTGCCTGTAGTAAAGGAGGCATTGATGAATGCTGTAATGAGTGGGGCTAGAGATTCAGCACAGTCTTTCATCAAGTTGGGGGGGAGGGCAGATGTCCCCTTTACAAGTGGAGGGTTTGAGGTGTTGGATGAGCTTTATGACCTCTGCTTCTGAGACATGTCTGAAGGAGAAGAGGGGGATGGTTGGTTTAGGGTGGGCGTAGTGGGCGTGGTCTGATAGGCAGGTCAAGAGAGTGCTTTACATGGGGATTTGCTTTTGTCTTGGAGAAGTTTGACCTTGTTTAGCAGGGCTGCCTGTATGCTGGAGCATCAAGCTTTGTCTTTAATGATCTGATCTGGGCTAGTGGATGGAGTGATGATGTCTTTGAAGATAGAGAACATTTTCTTGGATTTGGAATTGGCGTTAGAGATACAGTGGTTGAAAGAGTTAGACTTAGCTTTGAATATGGTTTTCTTGTATTGAGCAGATAGCTTTTCAAATTCTTCCAGTGTGGTGTCTGCCATTTGGTAAGGGCTTGGCATTTGTTGGTGCGAAGGGCTAGTAGGTCTTCAGTGAACCATAAGTTAGTATGCATAGATTTATTTTCTTTTTTAGCTACGATCAGGGATATAGCATCAATTGCTTTGGTGAGGGTGTGCAAGTAAATGTCTGCTAGCGAGCTTGGGTTGCCTGCGAATGGGGCTTTCAGATCAGGTTGTTCAGGAGCAAGGGAAGAAGGTTGTCCTTCATTAGTCATTTGGAGCTTCTTACCATGGCTGGAGGAGCATAGGACAGTGCTTTGATGGGGGAGTTGGCTGGGATAGTGAATTTGATGCAGTTGTGATCAGTCCAAGGGTAGGCTGTGTTGGATACAACAGTGGTTGAGCAATTGCGGTCAGCCTCCCAGTCGAGGGTATGGCCGTTACAGTGAGTTGGGGCTGTGACTTTTTGTGAGAAACCAATGTCTTTAAGATCTTTGGCTAGGGATAAAGATGCTTTATCTTTCGGGTCATTGAGACTGAAGTTGAGGTCTCCGAGTAGGATGGATTTTGTGGATCTTTTTAGGTTGTTCCCTAGTATATGGAGGAAATGCCCTTGGAAATCAGGGGCAGTGCCCGGTGGCCTGGAAATGATGTGTAAGTTTAAAGAACATTTAGGTGATAGGGACAGTTTGGCAGAGAGGAGGTTGGAGTTACCTTCCCAGGGGTGATCCCAGGTCTAATAGAGAGAGTGTCCTTGGATATAAGGTCTACACCTCCCCCTTTGGAGAGTTTGCAGTCTTGTCGAAGGATGGAGTAGCCCTGCAAGGGAGATGGCTGGGCCTGATACCTCACAGAGCCAGGATTCTGTGATGGCAAGTATGTCAAGGTCAAGAGTGGTGATGAGGTCGTTTAACTCGAAGGCATGGGCTTGGAGGGAGCGGGCGGTTATGAGTGCACATTTTAGGGCTTGGGTGGGGGTGTGTTTTTGTGGCCGGTAGTGGGGTGGATGGTGTTAGTGGGACGGGGGAGTGTGGTGGCTTGGGGAGGGCTGGGGTGGTGGGGAGCAGCAGTGCAGGGGGATGGCGAGCAGGTGGTCTGGGTATGGAGATTGAAGGTAAGTGACCTGTGTGCAGGTGCTAGCTGGTTGAGACGGAGCTTGTATGTGGGGTAGTGGGTGGTGTGTGTGGGAGGGTAGTGCGAGATCCAAGTTTGTGATTTCTGGTGCCATGGGTGTTGGCAAGCTGGGCTTTCAGGTGGGCTCGGTGTGTGCCCTGAGTCTGCAGGTCCTGAAGGCTGGGTTTGTAGGGGAGTTGATGAGAGGGATGCATGCAAGTGAGGTGTTGGTTGCACATGCAGGCTGGTGGGGAGTGTGTGTGAGTAGAGTTGGCATAGCGGCAAGATCTGAATGCCAAAGGGTAGTTGTAGTAAGTGTTAGTGCAATGATGAGGTGTCGAGTGAGAGGGGAGTGGGGAGTGAGCTGGTGAGTGAGAGTCCGAGGTGGCATGGGTAGTGAGTCAGGATACATTAGTGGTAGGTGAGGGGGCAAGGTGCTGAACAGAGGGGGAACTAGGTGTGGTCCTAGCCTGATTGAGGCCTAAATTGGATCAGTCGGTGGTAGTAATAAATGCGGAGTAGGTGGCAGGCAGTATAGTAGGGGGCAGTAGAAAGTTAGATCCTATATGCAGCAATCACAGTGGCAACAATAGCAAAAACAAACTTTTGCTAGGGGGCTGCGATGCAATACAGGCAATGGGCAGCAATCAGAATGGCAACAATGGTAAAAACAAACTTTTGCAGAATGGCAACAATGACAGAAACAACTTTTGCAAGGGGGCTGCGGTGCAATACAGGCAATGGGTGGCAATCAGAATGGCAACAATGGCAGAAACAACTTTTGCAAGGAGGCTGCGGTGCAACAATGGCGGTGGTGTGTTCTTCAGCAACTGGCGGCATTGAAGTCCCCGTATAGGGAGGTATGCGCTTTGGACAAAGTTAGTGTCAGTACGGATGTGGGAAATACAGGGCACAGCTGGTGTGGGCAGAGTCAATTTGGAGGATTTGGCTAAGAGAATCTAGGAACCGAGACCGCAGGCGGGACAGCTGCTGTAGGGTTGCTTGCCTAGTAATGCACAGACTGTGTGTTTTGGTATCCCCGCGCTCTGGTGCGCTAACAGGGGTGCCAACAGGGCCTTAGGTGTGGGCCTTCGGGGTATCGCCAGCTTCGCCTACCGGCTTGCGGATTTGGCAGCTATAAGCAGCTGCTGCCCAATGAGGATCTCTGATGGTGTTTGCAGGATGGTTAGCACTCCAGAGCTAATATGTCGACCATTTTCGATTGGAATTCCAACATGGGCTGCCTACATTAGGTGATCTCGGATGCCTGTGGATTGGTAGGAACTGGAATATCAGCAATCTCGTGGTAACAGAACAGCCGTAGTATCAAAAAATATGATCAGCTGTGTTGATTTAAGAAAACAAGGTGTACTGTACGTACACAGTGATGAGTCTCTCCGGTAAAGATAAGGATGCCTGCATGGGCTTATCTTCACGGTTCCAGCTGCGTGGATGCACTGGCTCTGGCCGAGCGCTCCTTGCTGCAGGAGGACGCCTACATGGTGGAGTCTGTGTGGATAGTTATGTGATTATCAATGAGATTTGTAATGAATGCATATTAGTTATTGCCACACCAGGCATCTATTCCTTTCCTCCTCCCGCTCACTGTATGGCAGCACTGCACCTCCAGGTAGTGAGTCATTGTCTTCTGGTGGTGGCATGTCCTCATTAGGGGGCAGGGGAGCATTTCATCTAAGCCAGATGTTGTACAGCATGACACATTCCGTGCCTGTGCATGGAAATGAGCTTTCAACAGGCCAAAGTTCCACTTGATGCAGAGCCTGGTCTGGATGTGTGCATCGCTGTAAGCCACCTCCTGTGGCATCTGTGGAGTCTGCACTGGTGTCATCAGTCATGGTAGCTGGGGGTCTGGAGAGCCACCTGCCAGGGCAAAGGTCGTATGTGTCAGTCACAGTGCATTGTAGATATGTTGCCTTTTACAACGGCATGTTGACAGACTCCTCTGTGCATGCATTTTAGTGTTGTCGCACGACATGTCTCAATATTTCAGTACTTTCATGTGGAGTCATTCACTGTTTGCTCTGTCGTGTAACACCATGTGCACAGCCCACGGCCAGCACTTGTCGCTTTCTGGCTCTGTGATTGTCATGGCATTGTGCCATTGTGCATGTGTTGGACCTGTGCGTTGGTCTCATGCATGTACCTTGATGGTTGATTAGTTGTACTTCTGCAGGTTTGTGTTGTCTGCATCTATTCCATGATGGCTTCATATACATGGTTACCTCAATACATGGCATTACTACTGCCAGTGTTGCATTCCTTTGCTGTAGTGTTGAACTGTGTTGTTCCCTGAATCTGGATGTATATGTATTTGTATTTTATTTATTTATAAAGTATGGATTTATAATGTTGCATTGTGGTTCCTGTAGTCATATGTCTGTGTTGCTAGCCTGTTCGAGCAATATGAATTGGTGACTTCCTACAGCATTGTCTATCTTGTGTAAGTCCTGTGGGTTATAGGTTGTCATCTGTGTGGTGAGAGGGCAGGTCCTGCATATACATGGCCTTAACAGAGCATGCCATTTTCCGTTGTGGCTATGCTCCCCCTTCACATTGCTTTTCTGTAGTGCTTCAAGATAAATTTGTGTGATGGCACTTCTGCTCATCCAATATCCACCTCCGTTGCCCTCAGTGCCTCTCCATGTATCCAGGCAGTGTGCTGTTGCGCAGGACCATGGCATTGTGGGTAGAATCAGGCAAGCGGGCACAGCAGTATGTGATAACGAGGTCAGGATCACAGGTGATCTGGACATTGAGGGAGTGATACTGCTTCCTGTTGTGGTATACCTCTTCATGTGTCTGGGGGGCCACCGATGCCACACATGGGTACAGTCCAGGGCAGACATGACATTGAGCATGTGAGCTATTGCATGAAACCGTGGCTTTATGGCATGCTCCTTTGCTGGGGTGGTGGGCAGGGATATATACTGGGACACATGGCGCAGGAAGGCTTCCAGCACCTGCACAAGCATGTTGGAAAATGTTGGCTGCGACTTGCCATGCAGCATGCCCATGGTGTGCTGGAAGGTGCCAGTTGTCAGGAATTGCAGGACGGACACAAGCTTCATTAGCAGGGGTACAGCTGTTCTTATGTTTATCCTGCTCTCTTGGTCATCCTGGATTAAGGTGAGGTGAGAGTTAGGTGCTGGAGTTAGGAATACTAAGGAGACACTCTTCTGTGTTGCTGGTTTCCTGCTACATTCTGTTGGATTGTATCTCTTTAACTCAACTCCTCCCTGTCTCTCAACAAAACCCGCACCGGGTGCAAAGCGCCAGCGTGAGAGTTAGGAGTTAGGCACTGGAGTTAGAAGGAGTTGGAATGAGCTGGGAAGGAGGTGTTGACGCAATGTTTGCCTCTGGCCCTAGAACGCGAAATCAGCGAAAGAAGCAGCTCCTATCTGAAGACGTCAGCGCTGATCATCTGCCACCTGAATCCGCGACCCACCTGGAGAATAGCGGAAGAATCGAAAGAACTGTTGAGAGACTCGCCAAGAAAAGTCGATGCTTAACCTACATGTGAGCATGAGTGTGCCTCCGTTGTTGCTGACTGTGTGTTCCACCGCTACCACACACCCCAACCCTCATGACATTTCTACATTGATTGACAAGTCTTGCGGCTCCACTCTAAATATACAACAGGAGTCTGAATCACTGATTACCCTTTCCTGCTCAGATCATTTCGGTGTTGAGAACTCCTCCTACCGACAGCTGCAGGCCAATGCTGATGTGGAAGACTCCAGTAACGTTAATAGTGAGAGACGCAACGATGCAATTATGGTACACTCTCACCTCGAAATCATACCTGGCGAGAACTCATTGTAAACAGTCAGGGAGAAGTTGACCAGTCAATGCTGTTTCGAGCCTCTCCTCCACTGGGACGTTCCATACTTACATTGAACAGGGATGAAAGATTGTCAAGACAACAAGATAATGGACGTACGAATGAACCAAGACTGCAAGCGGCCCACCTCAGACATTACTGAAGTCAAAGCTTTGGTAAATAATGTTGAAAAAAGAAAGAATTCAGCTGCCCCGTCCGCAAGAGCCCAATAAAGACGCCGACACAGCGGGTACCACTGATTCCATCGCCGCACAAGCAACTCTTTGATATGTCAGGCTCGGATACAGGTCTCTCAGTGACTCCTTCTCAAAGAATTGCAGCCCCTGTGGGCGACTACAGACATCTGTGGTTAACATGCCCAGTGCTTCAGATATATCTAGCGCTGGGAGGACATCAGTGTATGCAATAGCACATGAACGGTCTACTAGGCGCACTCATTCTCCGCCTGTAAGCACTATTACATCACATTTACCTATGATGTCTAATAATAGTGAAGGAACAAGAAAGGAGCTGCCTAATACGATCATAGAGACTGATCATGGAAGCATGAGTTCTCCTCACTTACCGACAACAATGATGGAGTTACAAAACGGCCTCATGGCGACGCTGACAGTCTCGCTAATACCATTCCTTAAACTATATGAGACATATAGTGATGCTATGAAAGACCAAGCAACGCTCCCAGCTGTAATACACGCCAAACAAATCCATCGGGAAGCATTTACATCTAATGTCCAATCGAGATTGGATCAAGAAGCGGAGCAGTCTGCGATTTGGCAATCAAGGCTTTTTGACCTTGCCAGAGGCAAACAAACAGACAAAGCCAACTTGATGACGGCCCTATTGGAAACCATGAAAAACCTGAGACAAGATAAATCTGCCATGAGATCCCAGAGGAATCCTATCATGGTTACGTCAGGCACGAATAGAGAGCCAGCCACAAAAGGCCACAAAAGGCTGGCAAAATAGTCAAATAGTGACGAATATGCAAATAACCGGCATCATGGATGGCTTACAGACAACTGCCTGTAGAACCAACACAGAAGCAGAGTCGACAGCCCCCAATCATTCAAAGCCCCCGGGACTTTGCAACCGTTTCATCTCTACACAAATAGTAGATGTTGAGACGAACCTATGTGACCCTCTGAATGAGATTACGGCTCAATCAATCAATAACTATACGCTATTGTGGAGCCAAATAATATCACAGCTGATCAATCTACTGATGTTAAGTGTTCTGCTCCGGAGGAGCAAATGAAAGAGACAGATGCCCTCCTTAGTGAACGAAGATTGACACAAACACTAGATTTGATAACAAAAGACACATTTTCAATGTTTCAAAAACAACAACCCGCACAGCGCCCTACAGCTGTCATTGCTATGACAATAAATGTGAAGAAAACAAAAAACACAAATAAAGGCAACTAAGTCAAGATCGAAAGGAACTAGAGCCTTTTTGAGACATCTGAAACTCCCAGCATCTACATTAAAAAAGCCACTGCCTGATTGCAAATTCAGGCCACTGCCTGAAGTAGCATTTATCGATCAGACGATATTGGACTGCCCTGCTATAGAGATGGGTAAAGAAGAAGAGAGGAATGCCACACAGACTTTAATGGATTGATCAGTTTACACGACCGATGAGGCATCGTTCAATACCCAGAATACATCTCAGCACAACGATTTATCATGTGAAGATATTTCCAATAGAGAAGTGATAACATCCAGTTATTAGAGTATTAGCAGCAAATCCTTCAGCTAACGCCAACTTTGCTACGGCTTGCAGTGGACGGCCCTCACTAGTGGCACAGAACCAAGGTAACATTAAAAATATCACTGACCTTAGAGTGAACAGAAGATATATTAATGCTACAGAATCTGGAACACAATATAAAATGCCTGAATTTGAGTATAACATGCGTGCCCGACACCAAAGCACAGTGACGATAGAAAGGATCTCTAAAGCGGTTGACGGATTGATGCTAAATCGGACAAATATTTTGAAACCTTTGCATGCCGTCCCTATGCTTCGAGTGATTAGCTCAAAAGATAGCAAGATAGTGCAATTCATTGAAGAAGACCGAATTAACTGGGTCAGACTCCATGTAACATCTCAGAAAATACTATCGCTCATCCTAGATCACTGTGATGCATTTTTGCCTCTAGGATTTGAAATAGCCTTAGATGTTCCAACCAAGAACAAAAACAAGTCAAAACACGGATATTCCAAAGATACTACAACCAACTCTGATATTTGCGATAGAAAGACTCAAAGAAGAGAAATAATCCAACAAAATTGGGATACATCAAAGAATCGATCCATAAATAGACACCTGATCCCCCGACGGCCAGTGCAGCGACATCATTAGCAATTACCAACAGAGTCCTCAGTGCCATGAAAATTGTTTTTGTGGAACACAAGAGGATTTGTCCATTTATTTGATGACGATAACGCTGCGCTACGTACCTACGAGATAATATGCCTGCAAGAGACGTAGCTTGGCTCTCAACCCCTTTGCAATGGCTACACTGTGCACTTAAATCCTGCCATAGTACGCACAGTAGGCCAGCGGTTCAGTAGGTCTTTGGACCTCAATAAAAATAGGGTGTAACATCAAGCTCGAAGAAAGCATCATAAAGAACCCCTTTTTTCATTTTACGGTGATAAAGACCTCTTGGCCTAATGACGTATTCGCAGAACACATTGCAATCTGTAATGTATATTGGAACCCCGTGGCGGCAAACAATAGCATTTTCATTGATACTATCATCCAAGCTATCGATGATTTAAACGCTCGCTATCACAGAATCACCTTCATCATATGTGGAGATCTGAATCTACACTTATTCAAAATGCCAGGAGTTCCAATAGAGGACCGAGATCTTCCTCTGAAGGCGATTGTATGGCAGAAAGAGCTGAAGGTACAATACATCTTGCTATTAAATGGGCAGATAAAAGGCGACCCCCTATTCCAACCTGGCAAGGGAAAAAGACACAAGCATGCTTGGATTATATTTTCGTCCCCGCAGCTTTACTACCTGATTTAGACAGTTTACAAATAAACAACACCCTAAAAAGTGATCACAAGATACTATCCCTTTCTTGGAAATTACCTCAAGAAAGAAGACCGTTGATAATTATACCCAACTTGAGATTGAAGAACGGTCTGAAGAGACTACGAATAGATTCCCGTGATGTTTAGTCTATTTCATCTACTTTTCTTAATAATGTAGGATCTGGCCAAGATCAACTGATTATTGATTGGATTCCCACCCCTTTTAGACATGACCAACACGATGCAGAATCCATGCTAGCAGCTTTGGCAAATCAAATATCTTCTGCATTATGGTCTCTGTTGAATGGGTAAACAAATCAAGCTACGGACCTCATCTCTGAAGTCCCAGAAACAACGGGGGAGACCCACTTTTCATTACTTTTTGAAAAGCCTGAACTAAGAAAAACAAGGCGAAACATCAATACTCAGACAATTGCTGAACCTTCCATCGGCCATTTGCTGGCGCAAAGATGGGAACTCACGTGGGACAGAGAGATGATTGCTCTGCAAATCAAGCATTTGAATGTTTCCCGTGCCCCGGGACCTGATGGCCTATCCACCTATCACTTCAAACTAACCCAGAAGCATGGGTAGACTTCTGTCATGCCATTTTTAAAGTGATCAGTGACTGTAAACAAGTGCCGTATTCATGGAAAACAGTGATTGTAATCCCCATACACAAACAAGGGGACAGATCTATTTGGATGAAATCCTCACATCGAGGGGATCCTAGATAAACATGATTCGTCCATGGGATGGGTACTAGTGTCAACTTGTTCATATTGAACCTCCTTAAATTTGAGGCCATAAAACCAAAGACTAATCTTCACATGATCTTCGTGGATCTAAAACAAGCCTTTGACTCTGTAGACCATGACATTCTATAGGACAAATTGCAACAATGGGACTGCCCCGCAGATACACAGCCATTAAAATACTCTATACTAACACATCAGTGAGAGTGCGTCTATCGGTGAAAGGGCTTGTAACAAAGAAAACAGATACAGCGAGAGGCTTGAAACATGGTTGCCCCCTCGCTGCAACACGTTTCACCCTTTATATATCAGACATTGCAACGTCACAAAAGGAGATCCATGCCTTTCTGTCAATACTAAATGGCACCCTTGTGCCATGGTTAATTTGTGCAGATGACTTTGTTCTACCCGATAAAAGACAGATTGGTCTACAAAGGTGGCTGGACGGATTTGCAAGTTATGTAGACTCCAATAATCTGACGATTAACATTGACAAATCACAAGTGATGACTTTTACCACCATGCAAGGGTGTACCTACAATCAACAAGACTTACTCCGGTCTAGTCATATAAATATCTAGGAATACACCAGAACTGTAGTATTTGTGAACGCGAATGGAAAATGATCCTTCGAGCCAAAACAATCTTGTTAGCTCGTCAAAGGATTATACTACACAAAAGTATGGTACATTTTCCATGCGACCACTGAAATTCTTCTATAGGCTCCCATTTTATGTTACAGAGCTGAAACAATGTTAAATTTATCTTATCTCATCTGGGACAGATTACAAGGCCTATTCTGGTGAAAACCGCTGGCTTTACCTAGGTCATTTCCAATGGCCAGGATACGATTTGAGCTTGGGCTACAATCCCTACATTCACAAATACTATGGGAATTATTGGATCTATACCAGAAAATAATAGTTAATGATGACATCCCTGTTGTTGAAATTTTGAGGACACGTTCATCTACCTCAAATAATTTCCTACTGAATACCTGGAAAACCATCAGTATTGGCTGGATCAATGAATTGGAAACTTCAATTTATACCCTGAAACAAAATCCAATGGCAGTAAACCAAAATATCCAGAACAAGGACTGGCTACAGACCCAGAAGCAAAAATCACTCTATCAGATGTCCATCAATTGTACAATTGTAGCTCGAAAGTTGTATCAGTTGCCTCAATTTTCCATCTTTTTCCTTCTACAAAACATTGTGATTTGTTTCTATGACTAAGACCTAACCTTTTGCATACACGTGAAGTCTTGGGTCAAATGAAACACCTAGGTGGTTTACCAAATACCTGTCGTTTTTGCCATAGCAGGCAACAGGTCGAAACGCTACATCACGTGGTGATGAAATGTGAGGCACTCGCAGGAATTAGACACAAATACACTGATCGACTATCTCGATCCAGTACCACGCTCACTCCTGAGGATCGATGGAACTCTATTTTGCTAGACAAAGAAAACTTCTGCAGTTCTAAAGTTCTGGATTGAACTCTCGAATGTTACGGTCCAATAGAGCTGAGATGGCACATAGTGATATCCTGTTCTATATGATGGTATATGTTATTCTTTTTCTTTTTATTTCTTATGAATGATGACCAAAATGAAAAGGTTTGTAATAAACTAAACTCATTTAAATAAAAAAAATAAAAAAAAATAAGGTGAGCAGCTCAGCTGTGGTCTCTCGGTTCAGCCGGTACAGGGTACTAGCTGGTTGTCTGTCAGGATCCAGGGTGAAGGCCTGACCCGGGATTTGGGTGCTTGCCTTACATGACGCGGACAACAAGTGGCTAAGAAGTGGTTGTCCGTCGAGTGCAACGCCGAACGCTTGTCTTTTTATAGTTGGTGTTGTGCAGAGGAGGAGCCTTTGATCCAGCATTGTGGGAGATCCTTTCAGAGCGGCAAAACAGCGCGGAGTGCCGCGCAGACAACAAGTGGCTAAGAAGTGGTTGTATGTGGTCAACTGGGGTCTGCTGGGTCAAGAGGAGTCAGAGTGTGACCTACCACTGCTCATCTTGGACTTGGCGTTAATCAGTGAGTCTCAGCAGTATCTATACTGTGCAGCACCTTTGAGTTGTATATTTCCATGATTACCATACAAACTTTGCCTAGAATTTTTCCTTGCCAAGAGTTCATAGCCCAGTTTAAATATGCCAGGAAAGACAGTGGGCAGATCTAAAACCCCAAATCTGCGCAAAGATAAGACATATAAAAAGGCAACAACAAGATCATGCTCGACAAGTACTGAACAGACTGGGGTAGGCTCAATTCACCCACCGCTGGTACCCACAGCAGTGATACAAGCCCACATAATGAAAACACGGCTCGTGAAACAATTGACAATCACCTTCTAATGGCACTGATTGAAGAAGAACTTTCAGGCAGTGCTAATCAATCTTCAATTGCTATTGATAATAACTCTCTTTTAGCTTTATGCTACCCTTTGCATGGGGTTACACAAATTCCCCAGGATTTACAGAGAGCTGACTTAATAAAGGGGTCTCTCCAGTGACATGACCCCCTACACTTTCTCATTCACCCTCAACCAACATTGACAAGTCGCATCGGATATCTACAACACCTAATTTATTCCCAGCAACTGAAATGGATCTGTCTGATAAGGAATTGGCTGACGACTGCCATTCTAGATCAATAGATACTAGTACAAGAAGTACAGTAGCCAACCTTAATTGTGGCGTCCTCCACTTTGCTGTACACATTCTCAAGCTCTGTGGCCATATACATGAGGACTTAAACAACAGGGCCATATTGTCCTATGTTTGTCGTCTCTTCTGGAGCAAAATCAGGTCTCCATTAAGCAGTGATTACCTGCTGGTGCTCCAGAAATGAATGGAGATCTTAATGTAAATGAGGGTGAAAGTATACAGCGTGTGATCGACACATCCATGGTGGGCATCTCCACCTACATGTAAAACCCACAAAGGTAGGTGGAGAACAAAGCATTCAGCCCACCTAACAGAAAATGTAGTCTCTACATTACACTCTTCAAGGGCAGATGCCCCAATTACTTCCCTGAACTCTACCATTGTTACCACTAACAAGGAAAAATCCCCAAAACAGAAAGGAATGGAGAAAAGACAGCAGAAAGGTTTTTATTAGTCAAGGTGGTGCCGGTAAATCTGGCAACCGGATCCAATGTAGTACCAGTGACTAATTCCCTTCCTGTTCCACTTGCAGAGGTTGAGCTGAGTAGCTTAGAATCGCATGACGGGCCCCTCAATGGGAAATCTATTCCCAATTTAATCGGTAACGTCATACCAGGCTCTGCTACAGCTTCACTACAAGTGCCTTCTGTCCTTGACCCCACAATCTTTACCATTGGTCCAGTAAAAACATCAAGGGACCTGAAGTATTTAAATTGGGCTACAGTACTGAAATTACTGGCAAAGATGACATCCTTAAGGATACTTAACACCATAGACTTTGATTTCATAGGACAATTGAACCTAAAAGGAGGGAACTAACATGTCTTCATTGCTGCCTGTCAGAAACAGCTTCTTTGATACGTGCCCACCAATTGACTTTGAGCTCACTTGGGTATGTACTAGATACTAAGGCCCCTAATGAACTATTGCCCAGTTGTTGTGAAAGATGCACAAAAGAACTGAATAGGATGCCAATTGAAACCAAAGCAAATATTGGGCAAATGCATACCTCATCTGTGAACTTTCAAGGTTGGTATGGCTTAAGAGTTTCCTACCTCAACAGTGTATGGCTCCTAAATGAGGCCTACAGTTAATTAGTTGGAATACAAGAGGAGATCGACATCTGCTCTCCGAGGAGGGTTTGTTCTTGCTACTGTTGGAGCAGGACATTTTTATGTTCCAGGAGACTTGGGTGTCTGATATGGTGTACATTTAAGGGTTTGTGGCACACCAGGTTCTAGCAAGAAAGGGTGCATAGGGAAGGCCATATCGTGGTCTTATGCTTGGGGTTAGGCAAACGTTAAGCTCTGAGCTGTTAACCATTGTACCCATTAATGATAATGTTACAGCTGTAGAAATTACATTGAGGTTTGGAGCGAAAAGTAAATACATGCTTCTGGTAAATGTATACGATCCCCCAGGGGGGAACTATACTGAGGACATTTATTACACGGCCCGTGGTAGCGGACGTGTAGTTATGGTTAAGTTGCTAAACCTATAGGAAGAGCACTTTTTCACAGGCTTATAACTTCTCTCCCCCTGGAGGAATCGTCACCAAACCTTGCAAAACAAGTATATGGCCGGCTCTGAATTTTTTCCCCAAGTCGCGTTAGGTTTCATGCAGGGGTGGGGGGGGGGGAGTTATAGGGGGGTCCCCTATTTTTTACATAGACTGAATGGGCAAAAACATAGCGCACGGCTACAGCCCGAACGGCTGGATGAATTTTCACCAAATTTGCAGCAGGAGCGGAGGCTTGGGTCAGAAAGCTCCGCGGACCTATTTCCCTGTTCGCTCCGCGGATCGAAGTGTCATTGGGCTGTGGTACGCTGTGATGTCGGCAAACATTGGACGCGGCCGGTAGTTGGCTGGAGGGAAGCATGCTGTGCGTCAAAGTGTTTGGGAAACACGGCCATGATGTATCAGAGGATAGTGTTGTGGTGTGTGGCAAGGCTCTAAGCCATTGTGTGCATGGCTGGGACTGGTGTACGTAGCATTGTGCGCTCTAAAATGCCAGCTGCAGCGGCAATGTCTTTCTGTGATGAGTGGTGGCAGGCACAATTGCAGAAGGGGGTGCATTCTATGAGAAATGAGGATTTAAACATTGAGTGTACAATGGTGTGCTATGTGAGGTAAGTCGGTAGCCCCTTCGATGCATGGCTGCAGCCCTAACACTGAAAAGTATGTCCACTGGTTGAAAAGGATATGTCCACTGGTTGAAAGTAGGTGCCGAATTGTTGCTTGGTCTGTGTGGTTTGGCACACAATGTTGGTTGCATGGGTGTGGTGATTGGTAGAGCAGCCTACAGTTGTCGGTGTGTGGGTGGGGATGCTGCAGTGACCAGTCGTGCAGTGTGTCCCCTGGGTGCAGTAAGGGAATAGTGTACATATGGAAGAGGTCATTGTGCACCTGGTTGTTATAAGTGCTTGCGTAGTGTGTATTACGCAGATTAGTAAGTGTTGCAGTGCACTACACACCATTGGTTCTATGCACGTAGTAGAGTGTTGGGAGCAGGCCCAATGTTGTGAAGATTGTCTTGTTTGGTTGGTATGCTTATAATGATTTGTGATTGGAAGTGGGTAGCGGTCCCAAACACAGTGATACGTTTCTGCATTACGGTAAGTGGAACAGGTGTGCCTGCCTCCCTGCTTTATAGTGTGGCGGTTGGGTGGAAGTGCTGGTGCGTATGTTGCCTTTGTGATGTGTGGTACATGCCTAGATGGTCTCCTACATGGCTCTATTATGTTGTGGTGGGTGTGGCCTAGGCCTAGACTCTTGAGTGCATGCCCGAAGACCGTAGGCCGTAGGCGGCCTTCATCACAGCCACCACAACATAATGCAGCGATGCAGTTCTCACTGTGCATGCATTTGAAGTTGGTGAGTAGCACACAATGGGTGTGGAGGAAATTTTACTGTACACTTGGTAGAACAGCAGAAGTGAGCTGCTATGTGTACATTAGCATATGGTGTTCATCATTGCCCCTGTTGCACACTAGGGAGCCACATGTCACCATTTGTGTTTTCTTTGGTTGGGCCCTTGTAAGACCCTTGCTTGAGGAAGTGTTTTAACACATTGCGCCATGCAAGGAAGTCTTCAGCATCACAAAGTTTCATTATGGACAATGTACAGAGCCACTCACATACCGTTCAGCACAGGCAGCACAACATCATGGAGCCATGCATGTAAAGATGTGGCCAGGGTGAAAATTGGCAGGCACAATTGGAGATGGGGAGTGCATTACACATGACATGAGGAGTAAAACATGGGTTGTACTAAGGTCTGCTGTGTGTAGTGAGACCTTAGCAGTGAGGGACGGTAGAGCAATGGCAGAATGGGAGTACGATGAAGACCACATGAAACTTGAAACTTACACTGCAGTACAGTGTGTTGCTTTTGCTATGCCAATAGCTCCTTCGATGAATGAGTGGCCACTGTGCACTGCCAAATATGTGCCCTGCGGTGAAGTAGGTTTCACATTGTTGTCTTTAATGGGTGGTTTGTGAGGATTGAATAACATGTTGGAATCATGGGTGTGGGTATTGTTTGCAATTCTTACACTGTGTAGTGGATGCTTAGAAGTGACTAGGGGTGACCTGCATGTACCTGGCCACTTGTTCACCTGCATGATTCTGTTATGTTGTGCTGGGTGTGGCCAAGGCCTATACTGTTGTGTGTATGGCATAAGGGCATAGGGTGTAGGCCAGGCACCAAAGAGCCTAGGCCTGCACCATAGCACGCCACCATAACACAGATATTCAGTTTTAAGTATGAATGTCTCAGATGGTGGTGACGGTCAATAAATGGCTCTGCAGGACTTTGTAGATGTGGAGAACAGCACAAGTGACCTCATATGCATGCAGTACCGTATGGGGTACATTATTGCCGCACCTAGGACATTAGGGAGCCACATGGCACTATTTGCATTTAGCATGAGTTGCCCTTTGCAGCACCCATCCTATGTTACGTTTGTGGATTGTTGTATGTGTTAAATAATTCCCTTCACAAGGCCATTATTTTGTGCTGCGTGTGGGTAAGGGACCGACTATTGGGTACATGGCCAAAGGCCATTGGCCATGCACCCAAGAGCCTATCTCTTGACGACAGCCAGCACACCATAATGCAACAATGCAGAGTCCCTCAGTATCTGTACGAAGATGGTGACCTTTGAATAATGGGTGCGGAGAGCATTTTACACTTGGTGGAACAACCAAAGTGAGGTCCTATGTGTTCACGAGCACATGGTGTAGGTCATTGCACGTGGTCCACATTAGGAGGCCATATGTCAGTATTTCCTTTCGCTATGGGATTCCCATTACATGATCCTTGCTTGAGGAAGTGTTTTAGCATAGTGCGCCATGAAAGGAAGTCATGAGTATCACAAAGTTGCAATATGGACAATGTACAGAGCCACTCACATTCCGCTCACCACAGCCAGCGCAACGTCATGGTGCCATGCATGCAAAGATGTTACCAGGGTGAGAGGTGACAGACGCATTTGCAGAGAGGGAATGCTTTACACATGACATGAGTAAAACGTGGGGTGCACTAGGGTGTGCTGTGTGTGGTGAGGCCATAGCCTCTTGGATGCATGGCTGGAAGCCTTACACAAAGAGCTATGTGGGTTGCTTGTAAGTACTCCTCAGATTGTTGCCTTCCGTGTGTGGTTTGTGAGTTGTACATGCATTGTTGATTCTATGGGTGTGCTCATTGTTCACACATGGTGTATTTTCCATTGCATGGCAGGAGCTTACGGAGTGAACAGTTCTGCAGTGTGTCCACTGAGTGCTGTGTTAAGAAAGTGTGTGTGTAGCAGTGCATATGGTTTAACTGCATAGTTCATGTGCTTGAGTAGTGTGCATTTGCGCAGATTACTAGCTACTGTACTGCACTGTGAAGTGTTGTATATTTGGAGTTGGTGGAGTGCTGGGAGGAAATCAAATACTGCTACCTGCAGTTCGCGGTGCTGGGTACCGCTCTGGGTGAATGTGGACGCTGAATGCATGGATTCGTTTGGAGAGCTGTTACCTGGAGTTGCTTTCACATGACACCAGACCTGTACTGTGAGTGTGTAAAGGTACGTCTGCAGTGTAGTGCAGAAATGATAGTGTTCGATACGGAGGTCTTGGATGTGCGTGTGTGACTATTGAATACTACGTAAGGCGGGAGTGTTGCATATACCTTAGTGGAAACAGAAGAAGGAGTGCCTCTGCTTTACTGGGGTGTGGCCCACACTGTAGGTGTGAAGGCGCAGGTGCTACAATCTGCCCTTCTGAGCATGGTGCCTTTGAAAATGGACCTGTGGGATTATCCAATCAGGTGTCAAGGGTGTGGTTGACAGGAAGGGGCAGTGATATATTTCCCTAAACCTCTATGCAGTGCGGTTAACAGAAATGGACAGACGCAGAGTTCTCATTGTGGGTGATAGCTTTGTGCAAGATCTGCACAGGTATGCTGTGGAAAGAGGCTTTGATGCTAACTTTCAGTTGGAAGGAGTGGAGGCTTTTTGGGGCACAGTGTATGAATGGCGTTTCGGTGCCATGGTTCTCCTTTCTACATATGTGGCCTCTGTCGTTACTGTGGATGTTGTGGTCGTGCATTATGGAGCACTACATTTGGGGTACATGTCGTGCTCACGTTTGCTCCGTCACCTCATGAAGTTGCTGACAGCAGGGATGCAGATTTTTCCCACTGCTAAGGTGATTTTCTCCTCCACAGCACCAAGAGGTGCTTGGGACCATGCTGATGTAATTTGCCCACAGCCAGAGGTGGGGAGGTGTTTCATAAACAGAAGCAGGTGTAAATTTATGTGCAGTGCTGGGAGGTTTTGCACCGACTATGACAGCATGCTTTAACATGCAAAATTTGCAGTGGTTCCAAGGAAATGGCATTTTTTTACCTCCATTGGCAATGCTGTTTTGTTTGCCAATCTGCATGAAGCGTTGCAGACAATCCTGTAGAACTGTAAGAGAAGCGTTGACGTTCAGTACATACAAATGTCAGGAGAAGAAGGAAACAGAAAGTCTTTGAAAGACATAAAAAGAAGAAAAAAAATTGTATGCAAGCACGTACATAACAAAAACAAGACAAAAGAAAAAAGATTTAAAAAAAAACCTTTTCTTTTTTGAGACTGCTCTACACACCCAAACCCCTACCCTGTTTTACACTCCTCCGCATCCCTCCTCCCTCCCTAGCACAGAAGCCCCGCGGATTACGCTGAACTTTCACACTTGCATGGGCCACATCCAGCCATTTTCTGAATGTGAGTCATGGAAATGAAACTTTGGAGCAAAAGAGACTGCTCCATAAGGTTGCGGGGACTGGTGTGTACGCAAACACTGTGCCAGAAGGTCTCTTTGCACAAATAAGTGCAGAAGGCTATGGTGGAAGTGTACAAGGTAGGGAGCAGGCATCCTGGGTGTATGTATGAACTGAATGTATTTGTTTGAAGTTAGTAACATGCAAGCTGCAAACCATCTGTGTTCTTTAGATATTTCTTCAAGCAGTGCTGATGAGTCTTTGGATAGATAGTTCGATGTTCTCTTTTTTCTTCACAGTTGGTCATATTGGTTCTTCTCATGGAGGATGTGAAATTCTGGTGGTGACAGTGGGTTTTGTTCTTCGATCGTTGGGGACACTGCTGGTGCTTTATCAGGTATCCTTCTGGGACTACTAGTAGCGCTTAGTGCAGCGTGGCAAGCAAACAATAGCCCCTCCATGATGGGGGATGTGCAAGTATACTTGTTGGCCACACACCCCAGAGTAGTCCGTCAGTGCTGCCATGCCCCTCTTCAGATCTGCAATCAGCAATGTTCTGTTGCAGCGCTAATTGGAGCCGACAAAGATAGTTCCTTCGCTGTGGAAGCACAGTTCATGGCTGTCCTCTTTGTGCACTTTGACTAGTTTCTCCATTGCTACAATCCATGTCAGTTTTGTGACGTGCTCTGTCCATGTTTGTGCACATGTTCTTTCCACAAATGCCACTGTTTTTTCTTCGTATCCCAGGAGGCCATGGGCTCGGCAACGGAGCATCATTTCCTGCCACTTGTTGTTTACATATTTCACTCCATCAATCACTTAATATGGCTGTTTTAATCAGTTGATGCTCGTCAGGTTGTTCTCGCACTTTAGGGCATCTGGTTGGCAATCTCTAGCCCGCGGTGTGTGCCCGGAAGGTGCCTTTTAGCCAACATAGCGCAAGATGAAACAGGCATTGTGCCTTTATAATTGGGACTTCTTGTGCTACTAATACCTTGGGTGCCCCTGATGCGGGCAGTATCAAGGAGCATGCATACCAACTGCTATTGGTTGTTCATCTTCCCACTGCACTCATGTCAGAATACCAACTATATGAGTGCTCAGGATGATGAATATCTGCGATAGCATCCAGACCTAGGTCATGGTATGCATCATATTTGGGCCTACGAGCTTGTCTTTTCATTCCCTCATGGCACGTCATTTTCTCATGCACGATATATACCTCCTTGGTGGTATGCTACTGCTAACATTGGTGCTGCTACTTCTATTTGCGGTACATAGGAGGTTTTTAATCATGGGAAGTAATATTTCAAACATTTTACTCATGCATACCCTCATTCGGGGACTGGTGCTACTTGTTTCTGACGTATTGTGCATATATACAGTTGTGTTTAGCAGTTTGGTTATATTGAGAGGTATACTTTCATTTAGTAGTGGTGTAAGTAGATCTGTACTTTTATTCAGGTTCCCCCTCCCTCCCTCTTTTAGATGGCTTACCCAGATAAAAGATGAGCCCCAATAAATTCCTAACATGAACATAAGTACGGTGTACAGGATAGCAGTAAAATGCAAACCTCAGTTATATGAATAAAATCTAGTAGAACTAATAACATTACTATTGCTATGCAATGAATAGTTTGATATAGAACGCTCCATTTTCCATTTCCTTCCTCCTGCAATAGGAACAAAAACGGGTGGGGAAAAGGGAGGGTAGGAGAAGGGGGAGGGAGCGCAAGGGGAGCGAGAAGGGAGAGAGAAGGAGAGAGAGAGAGAGAGAGCGAGAGAAGAGAGAGTTTCAGTTTACAGAGCTTATGTTTTTAGCAGCAAGGCATGTCTGTTAGCTTGTACATGCCCTTATGTTGGCAGCATTAACATAAGTAGGGTGAGGTAGATTAGTTGTCTTGTTTTTGGGATACTGGTGAGGATTGTGGTGGTGCCTTGCTAATGTCTGAGGGGTGTATCAAATATAGAAGCCTTTTCACCTTTACTGCGAGAGGGGTGGAAAACACCACTTCATAGGGCCCGTGGAACCTAGGGTTGTTTCACCTGTGCACCTGAGCTCCTAACATATAATGGCTTCCCCAGCAACAATAGTTGGGTGGGTACCTTGTCTTGGAAAGGTTGATCTGAAGTGCTTTGAGGACTATCTGGGTGAGGTGGCAGAATCTGTTGCGAGACGCATTTGATCACACGTTATATTTGTCAAGTATTTTTTGAACTCCTTGCCTAGAACTGCTGCAAATCTATGGGCATCTGATGCCCTCCTGACAGGGGAGATGGGTGTGTGCATGCGCCTACCTGTTACTATCTCGTGTGGTGAAAGGTGGTCTTTACTTGGCTGAGTGTGCACATTTGGACAGGTTCAGGGGCAAACAATGGCTCCAGTTCTTTTTCAGGGTGTTGCAAAGTTTTCTTTTTGAGAAGCTTGTTGATTAATTCCACAATGCCATTTTATTGGGGGGTGATAAATTAAGCACATGTGGTGCTTGATGCCCAGTAGTACTGTGATTTCTTTGAAGAGCTCTTTGAAAGAATGGGTGCCATTATCGGACCTCAAAACATTGCATAACCCCCATCGGGGAAAGACCTCATGGACCAGGAATTTTGCACCACATTTGGCATCTGGGTGGGCACAAGGGCCGGCCTAAACTCACAGGGAGAAGGGCCACACTACTAAAATGAGATATCGAGCTCTGTTACATCTCTCACCCATGTCCGCATAGTCAATATGGAGCTTGAGGAAAATCCCGATGGGGCGTGCTAGAGTCCATTGTAATGTGCAGAGTGACATTCCAGTGCTGAATACTTGGCATGTTGTACACTGTACAATCATCATTGTGAGGTGTTCCTGGAGGTTTGGTATGAACCAGTCCTCCTGGATGTCTGCTGCAATGTGTTGCTTTGAACTGTGAGAGCGATAGTGTAATTGCTCAAATGCCATGCACAGTTGTTCAATGGGTATTACTGCCTTGCCTGTGTATTGCTGTCTCCATAAAAGAGCAGTTGTTGATTGTATGCACCCTCGCTTGAGCCAAATGTCTTTCTCTTCCTGTGGTGCTCTACATTGGAGCTCAATTATTTGTTCTGTGGGCAGTGTTGTGTATGGGTCCTTCTCTGGTTGTGTCGAAATGGTAGGGACAATGTACTCAGCAGGTGTGGGCACTGAGAGGTATGCTGCCGCTTTGGCCGCTGCATCGGCGGGTGCGTTTCCCAAAGATATTTCATCATTGTTATTGGTATGGGCGCCGCATTTGACGACAGCCACTACAGATGGCTCTGTCAGGGCACAAATCAGGGCATTTAGCAGTGCTGCATGTTGCATGAGTGAACCGTCTGCCAATTGAAAGCCCTCTTCTTTTTCAGTGCGAGAGACCAGCGTGCACTGTTGTAGTGATGTATGCTGAGTCTGAATAGATGGTCATGTGACAGTCCTTCAATGCTCGAAGCGCTTCTATGAGCGCTATGAGCTCTGCTGCTTGTGCTGAGTAGTGCATAAGCAGTCTTTTCATTGCTAGTGTTTCATCCTCCCCCGCTTCTAAGCGCACCACTGCCACCTCAGTATGTCTTTGTCCTGGTCAATTGTCACTGACCCATCCATCAACAAAGAGCACCTCACCCTCTTCTAGTGGACTGTCTTTGGCTTTGGGGATGTCATCCTCTTCGCCCTCCTATGTGGAGAAGTCGTGTTGTTCCAAATCCTTGTCTGTGCACGCTTCCGTTAGGAACGTGTCAGGATTTACAGTTTTGCATCGTACTACATGGACATTTAGGCTTCAGATGATAATCTCATATGCCAATGCTCCCTGGGTGGTGAGGGTGGACTTCGATCTTTCTAAGATCACAAATACTGAGTGCTCCATGCACAATGTTACTGAACACCCCATCACAATTGTGAGCTTTTCTCAACGGCAAAGGTAGCTGCAGCGAGAGATTGTTTGCATGCAAACTGTCCTTGCATCACTGAATCTAGTGTGCTGCTGTAGTAGGCCAGTGGCTTATGGCCCATCATGCTCTTCTGTGTCAATACTGCAGCCATAGGTGTGACATTTCAGTGTGAAAATCTGTAAAATTCCTGCATGTAGTTTGGAGTGGCGAGAACTGGGGCTGTGGAAATCACTTATTTTAGGTCATTGAAACTTTGTATCTTGTCTGCTGTCATTCTAGCTTATGGCTGCCTTTTTGTGCTTCCTTGAGGCCCTGTAACAGTGGTCTCGTGTATGCTGCATAGACCAGAATCCAATCCCTGCAGTGGTTGCATAACCCCAGGAACTTCTGCATGTCCTTTATTGTAACTGGCGTGGGCGTGGTGCGCACAGTCGCAGCCCTGTCTGGTATGATTCTCTTGCTGCTGAAATGAGCAGTCCTAAATAGAGCACCTCAAGCTGGCAGTATTGGAGCTTTCCCTTGTCAACCTTGTAATCCTTGCGTGCAAACAGTTGCAGTAAGGTAGTGGAATCTCTGCAGCTGTTTTGCTCACTGTCGCTGCATACTAACAAGTTGTCGACATACTGGATGGCCTTGCTGGGCACATGAGGTTACCTAAGTCTTCATGCAGTATCCTGTTAAATATACTAGGGCTCTCGCAACACCGCTGGGGCAAACTAGTGTGCTCATAGCACTTCCCGCTATGTGTAAATTCTGTGAGGTACTGTGAGTTTGGGAGTAATGGTATTGAGAAGAAGACGTTCTTTAAATCGACCACTGGAAAGTGCATCGCTTCCTTGGGATGCTACACAAAATGGAGGCCAGGTTCAGAACTAGGAGAAATTCCTTTTGTACTACGTCATGAAGTGGGCGGGGATCCAGGATCATTCTCCAATTACTCCTGTCACCTTTTTGATAGGGTATATGGCCATGTTGCATAGTAGGCACTATGATCCTGTGGTGCAGTAAGACCTGCATTGTGTCCTTTGTCCCTTCTTCTGCCTCGCTTGATAGTGGGTATTGTTTCATTTGGGGTAGTACTACTCAATTTTATGTGTGATCTGCACTGTGGTCACTTCTTTTTGTAGCCCTACATCGTGTGGGTTAGATGTTCATAATTGGGTTGGTACGTGCTCTATGTCGGTTCAATGACTACTGCCATAAGGGGGCTCTGCACTCTCCTGTACTGCACCATAATGTTGCGGGGGATGCAGATCTCAAGTATTATCTCTCCACCCTCAACATTGTCTTCAAAATGTTCTGCATCTCTCAATTCTTTGAGGGGTACAGTGGTATTAATGCACAATACAGTGCGCCACTGGCATCCCTGGCTATCTGTGCCGAGGACAACACTTATTTTTGCTGACACCAACAACCCTTGCAGATCTAGGGACAGTATGGTGCCTGCCACTAACTCTGGGGACACTACAGGGTTCAAAATGAAATCAGTGGCACTCTCCAGCAGGCTTTGGCACTGTTATGCCATAGACGAACATGTATGGGTGAACGGGGATGACCCGCACCACTATATCACGTGCCATGGCATGTATTACAAGCATCGCCATCATTGAGCACATGCCTGGTGTGGCGCAGACAATGCCTTTACCTGTAAATGAGATTGTCATGTTCAACTTGCTAAGCAGATCCCTGACAAGCAGGTTGACAGGAGAACTCTCAGAATACAGTGGGGGGGAACGTATTACCCTTCCTCCCACCTTTATATCTAAATCTTTTGTATATGAAACCGTTAAAATATCTCTGTGTGCCGAGTGTTTTGCCAGATAGTAGGAAGTCACCTTCACTGATTTCTCGGCTCCTGAATCTACCATGAAGATGAATTGCTTGTTTCCTATCTCTGCCCCACCAAGGGTTCTTCTTCTGAGTTTAGGGTTATCGACAGGACTGGCCACGCCGTTTTCTTTCAAGAGTGGGGTGCCTGCTACCTTTTTTGCAACTTTTACTATAAAATAGAAAAAGGGTATTGACTGGTCCCAGATATTACCCATTTCTTCCCTCCACATCTCCTGGACCTTGAGAATGAATTGTACGGCGTCCTCATCATCGTCCATTGTACATTGCATGATGGACTGCAAATTTGGTGTGTCTGGGAATGCTGGCCGCAGTGCATCCCATACTTTTGCTTTGATCTTGTTAAACAACTCTCCATAATGAGTGTCGTTACTCAGGGTTACTCCCGGGTACCCCCGCCTTCACCCACACATCGGCAGCCTGCTCCCCGACCGCAGCCACCAGTAAGCTTTTCATGTCACCTATTTTTAGGGGCACTCGCGCTGTGTGCTCCTCAAAAGAACCTAACCACCAGGGGGCGCAGAAGCAACAGAAGCCTGATCCGGCATCTCCTCCTCTCAGGCTGACTCAATCGGTTAGAGATCAATATTTATCACAATTTCCACATCTAACTCTGCGCATGCTTGCCCACAAACACACTGGGCACCTCTGAACCACGTTTCCTTAGAAACCGCAGACCGTTTCTATACGAACACTGCTCTCGGATCACAGCCGCTTGTGCACCAACATAGCGCTTCCAACAAACCTCTCCTAGGTCATTCTTCCCGCCCCAGCCACCTACAACAAATGTGGCATCCACCCGCCTGCACAAGATCTGATGAGGCGTAGTGAGACCGGGAATCTCTGCTCTGTAGGCACTCAGCTAAGCCTGGAAAATCCGAGCCTGCACAAGATCTGACCAGGTGGTGTGGGAACGGGTACTCCGCTAGCCTAAGAAACCTGAACTGGGAACTGGCCTGCGATCCCAGAGCAAGCAAGCATCCTGTCCTGTGGTGTGGATCGATGTGAACAACATCTGGCCTGAATATTGGCAGAGGGCTGTTCGACCTCAAACAACCTCGGCGGGTCCTGCTCACGACAGCCCCCCTGACGTAGTAGTGTATACCAGGTCAATACCATGGGATAAGCAGTCAGCACCACTGCACCAAAACGCGACGCAGCAGGTAGGATCCAGCGGTGGGAGGAAATACTGTTAGGCAAAGTTAGAATGCAGTACCCTCTGGGAACACTACAAGCAACTATGACTACATGTATAGGCAACCCAACCTTTGGTATAAGCTTGTACTACACAGTTTTGGTAGCGTGTTGAGCAGCCAGGCTTATCTCAAGAGGGGAAATGTGAGCAGTAGTGGAGTTACACAAAGATTCACAGTTACAGGTATTCAAATAAACTCTTACACTCAAGGTTTCTTGCATAAATAAGTATTTATTTATGTATCAGTCAGTTATAAAGCCTTCTTTAGAAGGGAGCAATATTATAGTATCTGAAGCACTTCAATACTGTACACTCTGAATTTCTGAATCAGACAAGACCCTTTTGGGATGGCCCGCAGACACAACCCGCACCCACAGCTGACTTCAGTAACAAGGGTGCTGGGGACATTAATGTCTTACTTGTTGGCATTCAGAACACTCTTAAAAAGTTGGTAAAAAGTCAAAGTTTATTAGAACACAAGAGATCAACAATTTCTTTAGAAGGGCAAACACTTTCAGATAGTTAGAGAAGAGTTATTCAATTCAATAGGCTAAGCCAAAGTCTATAGGCCAAAGTATTTGTATAGGATGCAGCACTTCGGGTAAGTAAATGGAAAAGTCTTTTCACAAGTTCTTAGGAGTCTTGAATAAAAATGAGGAATCAATTGTAGGGCCACAAGCTGATTAGGCTTGTGAGCTGTGGAAGTTACAAGTACTTCTACATTAAGAGGTAAGTTCTCAGACTTATTTCACAGTACCTTAGTAAAGGAGAAAAGATGCAGCTGAAGACTTCTGCTCCTGTACAGCTCTGCAGATCTCACTGTTCCTGGGTCTCAGTTGTGGGGACAAGGGACAGGGACTCCTGCACTCCACTGGTACTGTCAAAACTGGCAACCGGCAAACTTTACTTTCAGTGGCTGTTTTGCGTTTCAGCTCCTTGCAGAACAGCAAATAGCGACAAGTGTGGTTCCTGGCTGTTAAGGTGGACTTTCCTGGCTTCTGGGGTCCCACACTCCACTGAGGGGGGGGTCAGACTTGATCAGTCCTGCTTATTGGGAGTCCGGAGGATCTTCCAAAAGCTTTAGGCCAGCTTACAAGCAACACACACAATCCGGTGTCACTCTCCGTGGCTCTACAGTTTACTGCAGCAACTCTGAGGGAATTCAACCAGCTCCGAGATGGTTGTCCAGGTGGCTTACTTGGGAGTTGATTGGTCCCACCAACTGAAGGGAAGATGTCGCCCTTGCAGGGGCTTCTTTGTCGATGCAAACTTGGCAATTCGGACCTGCAGCAGGGCTTCACCGGGCAAACCAATGGTCCAGGAGTTGCAGTAGCCATCCTCTTCAAGCTCTTCTTCGATTCCTTTGTCCAGTGGTCGACTCTTCCTTCCAAGCCAAAGGACTCTCCTTTTATTCAGTTCTCTCCCATTCATTCCAGTCTAGCTGCCACTCACTCAGCAGAGTCTCTGTCCTTGCCAGAGAGTCAGCCTACTAATCACCGCAGAGTGCATTTGGGTCTCCTCGGAGACAAGAACCAGGAGTTTCAGCACCTCCCTCATTTCCTGCCTAGCCCAGACACTCAGGCACCAGAGGTGGGTTTCTCTCAGAAACCCTGCCGAAGGCAGAATGAACAACGCGACCAGACCTGGTTTGGCGCACAGAGAAACTCCCTAGAAGGACCTTCCAACAAAGACCTGGCTAAGAAAGAAGACCGGCACCATTTAAGCAAAGATGGCTAAACGGCATTTTGAAAAAGATGGCTTCCGCGGTTACTTTACCAGAGCCATAGACGGTCACGGTAAAAGTAAACCTAGGTAGTTCAAAAGGAAACCACTGCCACCCACCAGTCCATTGAGGAAAGGGTAACATAAAAAATGTTACATGAGCGTTTAGACACAGGGGATACTAAGTAACCCCTCCAGCACTCTATTGTAAGAAAGGGTGTGCTGGTTCTAGCAAGTACAATGTTAAGTAACGTCAATTTCACTTTACTGCTCTGGGAAACAGTACTTGATCCCAAAGAAGGTATTCAAACCTTGGGAAATTTGGAAGACTTCCCTGTGCCACTCCACTGAAGGTGCTTTGTGACACAATTGTAAAAGATGATGCCTATGGAGTTGGTTAGGCTCCATAACCAAAAGAAACACAGTGTATAAAATCACATTAAAATACATGAGAGAGTGGGAAAAAGGGTCATACTCTCGCCAGGTGAAAAAATCAAGTCCTCAAAATCCAGTGAAGTTGCTGGGGGTCTCTAAGGTGGAGGGAATTAGCACCTTATACCACACAGAGCTTGTAATTGCACATCGAGCAAGTAAGTTAGGAACTAGCATGACATTATCTGTCTGCAGCTATTGCTTGAACATTCACACTCCACCTCCCCACCAGAGCTCACCGGTGGACACTACTATTCCACCACCATCATCACCTCCCATGGTACAGAAACTACGGAAGTCTGATCCGCTGTCTCCCCCTCTCAGGCCGACTCAAACTACCCACCCTGCACTGTGCACATTGGATTGCCCTGCACCGTGCACATTGAATTGCCCTGCTGTACCCTGTCCATTGCACCAACTTCCGCAGTGTCCTCCTGCTTACTGCATCTTCAGCAGTTGCCAAACAGGTCTAACTGTGATGTCTCCATCCCAACGCATGACAGTCTCACCCTGAGGTTATCCGTTTGCCCTCCTGTGCCGGGACCATCGCACACACTGCTGCGGCAATCACCTACTAGCACCTTTTCAACCGTGTCCATTGCACCAGCTCCCGCGAAGCCCTCTTGCTAGCTGCATCTTCAGCAGTTACTAGTCAGGTCTAACTGTGTTGTTTCCATCCTGATGTATGACATTCTTACTGTGCCGGGACTAGCGCACATACTACTGCAGCAACCTCCTGCTAGCACCTCTTCAACCGTCACCTGTCTGATCTTACTGGGATCCGTCACCTCCAATCTCCAACACTCCCTCCCCACTCTCAACCACAAGTGCACTGACCCACTACCATCTTTCTGTCACACTCTTTACGGCCTCCTGTCCATTGAGCACACAGCTATAACCACCTCATTACCTTCTTTTGCCCACGCCATCTTCCCTACTAACCCAGCATCAACCTCCTGCACACCCACTACACCTTTGCCCATTGTGTACTTAGAGACACGACTATTCTGTCATCACACACCCTTAGACTCTCTACTACATTACCCCATAACTACTACCAACTCATTGGTAATGCCTACCACACCTTTTCTCGCCCGCCCCGCATACTTCCTCCCACACAACCTACACGCTCCCGCCCACCGACAACACTGAACTGGCCACTAAAAAATAGTGGCCCACTGCTATCCCGCTCCTATCGCACCACCAGGTATGCGTAGTCCCAACCACCACTTCCCTCCACTTTCTCTCACCACACCCCATTCTTATACTTGGCCTTCCCTCAAAACCCTCTGCTTCATCATTATGACCATCTCCACTCTCAACCTTCCCTCACCACCTCACCCAGTCTGACCCAGCACCCATCCACCCCAACTCACCACCACAACCTCATCTATCCACCTATTGTTGAAACCTCCAGCGTCATACACATTGCCTTATGGAATGCAAGATCTCTCTGTAACAAGACCGCCGCTGCTGTGGAATTGTTTCTTCATCTAAACCTTCACTTTCTATGGATCACTGAAACTTGGCCCCCCTTCAATTCAACTGTTCCTGCATCTCTCAATTCCTCCTCCTCTTCCTTCACTCATATCTCCTGCTCTTCTGGTCACGGAGGCGGCATTGGTCTTCTCTTTCACCCAAAATGTCTATCGACTCCCTGTCCTACACCTTTTCCAGTCTTCCCCTCTTTCGACTACTTGTATAAAACCTTCACCCCCCCGAACACCATATCCTTTTTTTATCATTTATCGTCCACCTGGCCCCCTGGCATCCTTCTACAATGATATAATCATCACCTCTTCAGCCTCATCTCCCCCAGCCCAACTTCCCTAATTTTACTCAGCGACTTTAACCTCCATATCTCCTCGACCCACCAAACCTCCCCCCTCTTACCTATACTCGACTCTTACCTTCTTTCCCCTCTTTCTACTTCACCCACTCACTCTTCCGGCTCCACTCTTGACTTATTGTTATCTCTTCTTTCTCTGTATCCTCGGTTTCTAACCTCCCCAACTATCTATCTGACCACTCCCTACTTTCCTTCTCTCTCACTCCTCCTGTCTCGCCTTTCCCTCCTCCCTTGTCCTGCATCTCTTTCTCCCGACGTGTCCTCCGTAACTTTATCCCCTCTCAGTTCTATGGTCTCTGAACCTCCTTCCTCCACCCTCTCATTCACTTTTCTTCCCTCTCTGCAAATTATGCTTTGTCCCCCCTATCCTGTTCCCTCTCCTCCAGTCTTGACCAAGTATACCCTCTCACTGCCTTCTGCCCCTCCTGCAAACCTGCCCAACCTTGGCTCTCCTCATACCTTTTATCCATGCGCCACCTTCTCTGACACCTTGAAAGACGCTGGCTCTAACTTCGTTCATCACACAACAAAGCCTCCTACTTCTTTTACCACACCCTCTATGACACCTGCATCAACTCGGCTAAATGATCCTACTTCTCTAACCTCCTCCACTCTCAATCTTCCCACCCTCGCTGAATCTTTCATACCTTGACTCGCCTCCTCTCTCCTCCTACTCCTGACCACTCCGTTGCCTCTCCTCTATCACCCACTGACTTTGCAAACTTCCTCTCCTCTAAGATACTTACCTTATGCCAAAACATTCTATGTTCCCCCACCTACTCTCCCCCTTCCCCTTCTCCCACTGCCCCATCCCCCTCCATGTCTAACTTCACAACAGTTTCTCATGCTGAGGTTTCCCTCCTCTTGTCCAAATCTCACCCTACTTCTGCCCCCTCTGACCCTATCCAAATCTCTCTGATTCCCAAAATCTACCCTCTCCTTATACCTTACCTCACCTCATTTTTCAACATCTGTCTCACTACCACAACATTTCCCTCAGCCAAACTCCTTGAATGTCTCGCCTACTCACAACTCTCAGCATTCGTCTCCAACCTCTCTCTCCTCCCCCCTAGTCAATCTGGGTTTTGCCCCAAACACTCTACTGAAACTACTCTCAACTCTGTTCTTAACTACCTCATCACCGCACTCTACTCTAAACACTTTTCTGTTCTCATTCTCCTTGACCTCTCAGCCGCCTTTGACACTGTTGATCACCCCATACTTCTAGACACTCTTTCCTCCTTTTGCTGTCTCCTGGGGTGGCCACATCTCCCCTACCCACTCCCTCGACTTCGGCGTCCCCTAAGGTTCTGTGCTTGGCCCTTTTCTCTTCTTGCTATATACCTCCCTTCTAGCTCCAATCAGCTCTTCCTTTGGTGTTTCTCACCACTTCTATGCTTATGACACCCGACTCTTCCTCTCTTTCTCTTCCTTCACACCTGACAACCATCTTAAACTCTCTTCCTGTCTCACTGCTATCAAATCCTGGATGTCCTCCCATTTTTTCACCCTAAACACTGACAAAACCTAAGTTTTATTCATTCTTGCCAACACCCTCCCACCCCCATGACCCCCTCCTTCCATTCTCTTTCCCCCCTCCCAACTCCCCATCTCCACCTATCCCTGCAACCTTGGCTTCCACTTTGACTCGAACCTCTCCTTTACCCACCATATCTCTCTTACCTCCCATGCTTGTCGCTTCCATCTTTATAACATTTATAAAATCTGATCTTTCCTGACCTATCACAACACAAAACTCTTAATATCTTCTCTAATCTATTCTCGACTCTTCAACTGTTCACGTCTCCTCTTTGGCCTCCCTGCCTCACATCTAGCACCCCTCAAATCACTCTACCATTCTGCCATCCGTTCTCTCTGTTTTCTCTCTCCTCATGACTGTATCTCATCTTCTCTCTCCTCACTAGGCTGGCTCTCTTTTCACTCTCAACTCAAATTCAACATCCTCTGCCTCATCTTCAAATCTCTGTACAATCTCACCCCTGCCTACCTTTCCTCCCTCCTCTCATTCTACTCTCCCTCTCTCCCACTCTGCTCTGCTGATCACTTCCTACTCACTGTCCCACCAGCACCATGTGCACCATCCCGCTTCTGTTCTTTCCAGATCCTTGCCCCACTCCACTGGAATTCTCTCCCTCTCCCTGTACGCTCCATCACCTCATACTCATCTTTCCGCTCATCCTTAAAATCCCACCTTCTCCAATCTCCCAATTGACAATTCTCTACTATTTCCCTCAACTGCTCTATCCTACTCATGTTTATTCTAATGACCTTTGCAAATTGTTCTGCATATTGTTCTCAATTATGACTCAGGACTACTAAATTGCTTCTTATGTAACCTGTTGTTCCATGTAAAGCGCTTGGCTCAAATCGCTATATAAAATTCAATAAATATAAATACAAATATAAAAGCGTATATATATTTCCCTGTGCGGGCTGTAAGGGCCAGAAGCTCCTTTATTAGTTTATTCTTGCCCATCTGTGCCCATGGTACATAGTGCAGACTCCCTGCCCCCTTATGTATTAGGGGCTTTTCCATTTTTAGTTTGTTCTTTCTGCTCTTTGTTGCACTTCCCGTTTCCTTGCTACTGCCATGCGGCCAAACCTCTCCCTCAACCTGCCATCCCATAAACGTTCCACCCTCGTGGTGTGTTGAGGCACTTGCTCTGCCTCTCCATCCTCACTGTTCTCCACCTCATTGAACTCACTCCACTCATCATCTTCATCTCGCCTATGGGACCCAACATTCTCATAACCCAATCTGTCTGTGTTGCCGTCACTCTCTATGTGTATGGTTTTTATGGGCAGTTGTCTATCCTGAATAAAAATATCTCCTGACTTCCATTCATTCATCCCCTGTTGCACTGCTGGCTGTTAGGCAGAATTATATGCAGTACCCTTTGGGAACACCACACACAATTAAGACTACAAGTGACAATACAAATTCACCTTTGGTACAAGCCTGTACTACACAGTAAAAGTGATAGTGATGGCTGAGCAGCCAGACTTATCTCAAGAGCAAGTCAGCAGTATAAATAGTTACACAAAGGATGCAATTACTATGATTCAAACAAACACTGACTCAAGGTTTCTGAGTAAAAGAATATACATTTATTTACACATCAGTTGTATAAGATTTCACTAAAGTAAAGCAGTTTAAAAGTCACACACTTAATACACCACAACACGCCCAATAGGTTCCAGACAAGTTAAGCTCACAAATGAAGTGGGAGCAAAATGGCACTCCAGCAATTTAAAAGGGAGGGAAAGACAAAGTTAGGTAGAAACTGAAGCACACCAACAGGTAAGTATTCAAGGCAATTGAACAAGAGGAACTACAGTGATATAATCAGGTAGAAAAGGCTTAAAACCAAAGTCAATAGGACAAAACTCTTTTGCTCAAGATCACATGGTTCAGGGTAGTTTGCGATAAAGTTTGTGCCACGGATTCCGGACGAAGTTGGTCAGCAGAAAACTTAGTTGTTGATGGAGGGTTTGGACTTTTCTGTTTGCAGGGGTAGATGTGGGCCAGTAGGGCCAACTAATTTATGGTATTCTTTAGGGGACTGATCACGTTAGCCAATACCTGTGCCTTGTAACTGTTGCAACTTGCGGCTTGTGATTCTTTCCTTTATATAGCACCATTTAATGTGGGCGTGTTGAATGAAGCTTTCTTTTTTACTAGCTGATAATGAATGTAATACACCTTGTTTTTCTTGCAATTTGTGCTCTCTTTAGTGTTCCTTGGATTGTTTTTGCTTGTTCCGGTTTTGGGCCAACCAAACATTTTCTCTTTCTCTATCCCATTCTAAAATGCATCTGAGGTAATATTTTAAAGGGTTGTTTAAATGTGCTTATGTGAAAGGGACGTAGGGGGGCACCTACCATGGGTACCTATGAGGCTTGATCAAGAACCCATCTAAAAAACAAGCAATACCATTGTAGCAATGCATAAAGTTATGTTGCATCCAGACGTCTTCTTGAATCTGAGCCAACAACCATTTGCAACCTTGTTGCTTAGAGGGATGCTAGTCTTTTCTAAGCTGTAGGTTTGGGTGGGCTTCCTTCCCTTTAAAGGTCAGCATATTTGAGTCTAGCCAGGGAGTTCTAAATGAACTGCACGACCATGTCATAAAGAAAACACATGTCAGAACCTATGTGCCCCATGTCCTGATTTACTCCGGGTGTCTCCCCATTACTGTGGCCATGTGAGAAGGCCAGAACACACCATTGGTAACAAGGCGGGCAGTGAAGATGTGTGCCCGCTCAGGCGGTGCTGCTTCAAAGGTGCTTATTCCCCACAAAGCGGATCATCGCGGGTCGATGATGCAGCACAGACTACCGGCCACTCGGTTTAGGTGTTGTCTTCATGAGGTTGGGGAATGGATGACATCCAACTAGTTGAAACGTAATGGCAAAAAGACTGAGGTGTTGATGGTGGGTACTACCTCACCTCTTCTTTACTGGACTAATGACTGCTGTCCCACCGCCCTTGGCCCCCTTCTGGTACTTGTTCTATCTGTGAAGAATCTGGAGGTTATTATTTCTTCCTCTCTTACTATGGATGGTCAGGTCACAGCAGTATGTAAGAGTGGCCATTTTAAACTTTGCATACTCAGGAAAGTCCTTTCATTTGTGCCTGAAAAATGCCAGGCCCCTGTGGTAGCCGCGCTGTTAAGTGGCTTAGACTACTGCAACTCATTGTATCTAGCTCAGCCACACTATTTGGTTAGCCGCCTCCAGCTGTTGCAGAATGCTGCTGCTAGAGCTGTCCTACGGCCCCCTTTTGGCACCCACATTACTCCATTACTGAGACAGCTTCACTGGCGCTCTGTGGAAAAGCAGGTTTAGTTTAAATCCTTGTGTATGGTGCACCGTGCCTTTAACGGCGTTGGACCTGACTAAATCCAGGACAAATTCCTGCATTATATTCCAACTTGATGTCTCCACTCTCAATCCGCATTTCTTGTTGTGGTTCCCCATTTCAGATTGATGCGCACTGGCGGACGTGCCTTCTCAGTTGCCGCCGCTAAGGCTTGGAACTCACTTCCCTTGCCGCTGAGCAAGACCAGTGATCACCTTGAATTTCGTTGTTTGCTAAAGACATTTGTGTTCTAATACTGGTTGGCTAGGTTTTCTATTCACAGCTCTTAGATGCAGGGTGCCTTCGGGCGTTTGTGCGCTCTACAAATCTGTAAAACATCACATAAGAAAACACAGACAGGCAACCAGCACATCAGAACGCTTGCGCACAAGTCACGTTCTGTGTGCTACGGCCTGCTAGCACCACTGGTGGCCCAAGTCAAAAGGAAACATTGAAAATAAATAAATAAATACCAGTTCAATAAATTTTAAAAACATCCACAGAGCCCGAGTATACCAGAGCTCAAAAGGGGCACTGAACATAAAGGAAGTTATAAACAAAAGTAGGATTGTGTGAATGAGGACAATCCTTACAACAATAGGAAAAGGGTGCCAGTAGCGCGTGAAGAGCACCACCAACATGGTCCACCACTCATAGAAATGCCCCAACACGTCTGAAGCTGAGTCAGCCACAACTACTCCAGAAGTATTTATGCCCGCAATGCCCAGAAGAATAATAATGCAGAACAAATGCCAGCCATGATGCCTTACAATTGCAAGCGCTGCAGCCATTTGACATAACTGATTCAAGCAGCCTGGGGCCAAGATAGACCGGTGGCTCAAAGACTTCTATATTTATCTGGACGCGATGGGGGTGCGTGAAGAAAGACGAATAAGGGGTATCCTGATGCACTCCATGTGCTCTACCGTACGAGACAATGGCCTTCCTTATAGGTTTGCCATAATTACTAGCGAGATGCTGACAAACCTGCCTTACCATCTCTGCAGCCCGATATCCTGGTATTACCAGGATATTACGGGCAGCAGGGACACCAGCAGTCCTGAAGGACCCCCGTAAATGCTCACACCAGAGAGAATACAACTCTTTTAAGGATAACAAGTTTTAATCTCACACAAAAATGACAGCAAGAGAAAAGAACTCTGCTGCCATGAACTTTCTGCTGGAAAAGGGTACAAGCAGAGGCTTAACAGGAGACACATCATCATCATGACGCAGTACTATACAGTAAAAACCTGTGTAGATGGTTTGGGTGCGCCTATACATGATCCGCCTGCTCCATAAGGGATGCCAGGTCATTAGATCCAGCCCAGTCCGTCCATCTTCCATCACATGGGTGCTGCAGAGATTATCTTCTTCTTATCGACGAAGTTCAAAGAACAAAGTAACTACACTCCTAACACAATGCTTCTTCATCATTGTACAGTGCACCTGGCAGGCTTTAAGACTGGCACAAAGGAGGTTTGCGGCACTCAGACCTCCGCACACACATTTCACTCACTCCCCTTCGGGCCATCTGGCTCCAAGTTCTCCACCCTTGTTTTGAATTATAATTTATCCCTCCCAGCACCTTGCAATACAAATAACATGATTATAGCTCACAGACGTGCAATGTCCGTTCTCTTTGAACATTCAAGACTTGTTACTTTAGGGGTGATGGTGGAAGGTCACCTGGTGCCATGGAATTCAGGGATCTTGGGGCTTAGTCAGTTATATGGGCTATAACGCGTGGTTGCCTGGAGCTGGGGCGGATCAGGGCTGGGTCAGTGCGAGATAACATGCACAACAGGTGCCGGTCTATGATAGCGGCCTTGTAGGGTACATTCTTTTTGGGGAGAAAAACATCTTTGCAACACTGTTAGAACAAATAATGACATTTATTTTGTCGGACCCATTTGTCGGATGAAACCGTAGCGTTCTAACGAATGAGACAAGGTAAAGATGTAAAGCCTGAACAAATAAACGACACAAAATGAACAATAGGTAAATCAAAGTATTGGGAGCAGAATTCCCTAACACGGACTCACAAACCGTTTGCAGGCTCCTTGGAGAGTAGCAACACGTCTTCTTCTGGGATCTGCGTGTTGATAAACAGAGGAAGAAGCAATCTGGGGTAGTAGCGATGCATTCTGGGGGCCAATCACTAGACCGCTGCTGACACTGCAGCGGTCTGGAAGAACCGCCATGTTGGAATCAGGCGTTGTTTTGCGAATAACGAGGAATGTCGTTACAATAGGTGATGAACTTCGTTTCCATACGGAAAGGGGAGCATTTCATACTTAGGGCCACTTTGTGGGACATCAGTCGGTACTTCACTATCTTTTGTCTCGCAACTAACTTTTGAAACCCCAATTGATTCCATCATGCTTGGGCTCTTGGGTGCCGTGTTGGCACAACATCGAAGGCCCACTTGGCAGGTGCAGAGGATAATTAGAGTGAACACGATAATGGACAACATCTTCATGATCGCTCTGAGCCAAGACGGGGCCCAGTCAAATACAAAGGTGGACTTGTCATTCTCCTGTACTCCTCCCTCCTTCTTCATGTGACCACCCAGGTCATGGACAGCTGCAATATTGTGGGATAACGATGTGTTCTCTGCATCTTCCGAAAGGAACAAATGTGCAGCAGGAATCGCCAAACTTTTTGCAAACCCTGCCTTCCATTGCTGTTAACATGTCCAGCAGTTAGCAGTTTTGCATCGGCTTAAGTCTCAATGCACGCAACTCAACCTTGATAACGTTGAACCTGTTCTCTGTGTCATTCAAGAGTTGTACCAGCTCCCAGTGCATGATATGCAGCCATTTGACATTTGCTCTTGCCTGCACTCCTGGAAACAGTAGATATGCAAAAAAGGATTCTGCTGAGCTGAAGAGTCGGTGCTCTTCTGGTATTTCAGCAAGCAATGCGGAGGTGTCCTTTGATATGTAATTCAATCTTTTCTTCCTCTTTAGTTGTTGGAACTGTCCTTTCCCTGGCAGCATGTGTTGCTCTTGTGTGGACAACAGGTTCTTTTCTTCTTTTTCGAATACGGGGGGGCCAGTTGGCTCCACGATAGGCTGTGCTCCCCCCTTCAGGTGTTCTTCTGGGATTACCTGTAGAGCTAATTGCAGCGTGGCTAGCGTACAACAACCCCTCCATGATGGTAGGGGGTGCAAGTAAGCTTCTTGGCCACAGACCCAGTAGTAATCCAAAACTGCTGCCGTTCCTTTCTTCAGCTCTGGAATCAGGAGAGTCTTATTGCAACATTGGTTTGAGACGACAAAGACTGTACCCTTGCTGCAGAAACAAAATCCATACACTTCTGTCTTGTGCACTAGCACCAGATTTTCCATTCTTGCAATCTACATCAGCTTTGTGATATGATCTGTTCATATCCGTGCACAGAACTTGTCCACTCGCACTATGCGTTCCTTGCCATACGTTACCAGTCCTTCTGCCAGGCAAGGTAGTGTGGTGTCCTGCCATTTGTTATTGACATGTTTATGCCCTTTCACCATCAAATTGGGTAGCTCTACACACTTGATGTTCTTTGGATTGTCATTGCACTTCACAAGATCTGGGCCTACCATTTGCAGTTGCACACTTTGTACCTGGAATGTTCCTTTTATTCTGCACAGCGGAAGATGAACCGGGCATTGTGCCTCTATAATTGGGACTGCTTGCGGTACTAATACCTTGGGGGCCCCTGGCGCATGTGGAATGAGTGACCACACATAACAGTTTCCATTTGCAATGTTTCTTCCAACAACACTCATGTCCGTATACCAACTGTTGGTAAACTTGAGGTGGCGCATATCCTCAAGCGCATCCAAACCCAGCCCTTGAAATTTATCATATTTCTTTTGTACTTTCCTTTTCATTATTCTATACAGACTCTCGGGGTTGCCAGCCTTAATAGTGCTATTGAAAATATCACCATATTGTTTTAAATTATTAAACAGTACTCAAATTGATGGAAACAAACTCTTTAATATTATCCTCATTGCCGATTGTGCATGTAAACTCGCTGTTGTGTTGTTCCTGCTATGATCATCACTAATACTTGTATGAACACTATTGCTACTTCTATATGTATTTCCAATATTATTGTTAACATTCATGTTGCTACTAATTTATGTTAATCCACCAGTATTATTAACATGTGTATGTACTGTCTCGTTTAAGTATACAGTTCCATTTACCCCCTTTATATGACCTCCCCCTATAATATACTCTCCCCAAATAAAGGACCCAATAATACCATCAATATCATACATAAACCTGCTGTAATGGTTATTCCACAGCAATAGGCATAGGTCCATATATTAACATTTATTCATCTACACTTCGGATCTCTACTTAACAAACAATTATTTATATTGGTAAGAATCATCTTCTTCTCTCCTGAAATGGAACCAGACTACACAGGACAAAATAAAAGGAGAGAGTTACAAGGCCTACCTTTACAGAGAGAGAGAGAGAGAGAAAGAGAGAGAGAGAAAAGGAGAGGGAGAGAGTGAGAGAGAGAAAGAGAGAGAGAGAGAAAGAGAGAGAAAGAGAGAGAGAGAGAGAGAGCGAGGCAGAAAGAGGGAGAGAGAGAAAGAGAAAAATAGCTCCAGAAAAAAGAATAAATATGTAGCTAGCAGCTGAGCTTCGCACCGTTAGAGGAGTGTGACACGGCATACTTTGCTGTGCCCAAACAGGCCGGTGAGGTAGATAGGGCGCAGGTACTACTGTCACTCTTTAAGATAAGTGTTGACGTGCTGTCTGGAGGTGCCCTTCGGACGCTGGAGAGGTGGACCAGTTATCATAAACCCTTTACCTTCACAGCGAGGGGAGTGCAAATCCCCACCTCATAGGGCCAGTGGAACTGAGGGTTCTTCCACCTATGCATAAAATTGTGAATGTACACAAAGTCACCAGGCAGCAGCAGTTGTGTGGTCATGCACTCAGGAGCAGTCGCTGTTGTGGTTTCTACGTCCAGTGTGTCTGCTGTTTCAATACTGGGAGGTGCAATCTGTTGGGAGACACATTTAATAGCCTGCATTAGTGTGGTCAAATAATCTTTGAACTCATTACCTAACACTGCTGCTGCCCTATGTGAGTCTGAAGTTCTTCTTATGGGACATATGGGGGTATGCATAGGCCAACCAGTGACCACCTTGTGAGGTGACAAACGGTGGTCTTTGCTGGGCTGTGTGCGTCAACTACAAAGGGTCAGGGTCAAACAGTATACCCAGTACTTCTTCAATGTGGTACACAGTTTGGACAATTTGCTTTTGAGGAGCCCGTTGATCATCTCCAAGAATGCCATTTGCCTGTGGGTGGGAAATTAAACAAATTCAGTGCTTAATGCCAAGTAGTGCTGTGACGTGCTGAAATAGTGCATTGAAAAAATGTGTGCTTTTGTCTGACCTTAGAACCTCGCACGCACCCCATCGAGGCACAACCTTGCGTGCCAAAAATCTGGCAGCATATTTGGCACCCAGATGGCTGGGATAATGTTTCTATTAGTGTTTCTAGCAGTGCTGCATGCTGCACTGGAAACCCATCCACCCACTGAAAGCCCCTCCTCTTCCAGCGAGAGTTGTTGTGACGTACTCTAAGTGTGAATATATTGTGGCATGGCACCCTTGAGATGCTCTTAATGCTTTGATGAGCGCTATGAGTTTCGCCGCCAGTGCAGAATAATGCATGCAAAATCTTTTCATAACCACCGTCTCGTACTCTCCTTTCTCAAGTCATACCATCTCTGCCTCTGTATGTATGTCTCTGTCCATACTCCGCCTCAATTGTGGATGACCCATCAATGAACAGTACCCCAACCTCCATCAATATACAATCTTTCGGTTTGGGGATGTCATTGTCCTCGCCCTCGTATGTTGCGCAGTCGTGCACCGTTAGATGTTCTGCAGTGGGCATATCTGTTAGGAAGGTGGCAGGATTCACTGGTTTGCATCTAACCACATGAATGTGGGGCTTTGAAATAGTAATCTCATACACCCAAGATCTCTGTGTAGTCAGGGTAGATTTTGACCTTTGCAGGATGGCAAATATAGAGTGTTCCACATACAACGTAACTGAGCACCCCATTACAATAGTAGAACTTGTTTCTATTGCAAATGCAGCAGCTGCTAAAGCTTGTGCACACGCGAACTGCCCTTGAATCACTGAATCCAGTGTGCCGCTGTAATAGGCCAATGGCTTATGGCCCATAGTGCTCTTCTGTGTCAACACTGCAGTCATGAGCTGGCCACCTGAATGTGAGAACAAGTAACATTCCTGTGTGTAATCTAGTGGCCAGTACAGGCGCTGAACTAAAGACTTCTTTTAGGTTGTCAAACTGTTTGTTCACATCTACGGTCTACTGTAACTAATGATCCTTCATTTTTTGTGCTTCCTTAAGGGCCTGCAGGAGTGGTCTTGTGTATGCAGCGTAATCTAAGATCCATGCCCTACAGTAGTTGCACAGCCCAAAAAACATCTGCATTTCTTTAACTGAGGCGGGTCTGTGGGTGGCGCTTACTGATGCTTCCCTATCTGGTAATATTTGCCGATATGACCTGACCCAGATAGAGCACCTCCTGTTGGCAGTATTGCAACTTAGCCTTGTCGACCTTGTACCATTTATAGGACAGCAATTGTAGGAGTGTAATAGAATCCCTAAGGTAGTGCTGCTTAATGTCACTAGCAGATCGTCCACGTACTGGATAATCATGCTGAGTACCTGAATGTTTCCTAAATGCTTGTGCAGTATTGTGTTTAAGATGCTCAGGCTCTCACAGTACCCCTGAGGTAACCAAGTATGTTCAAAATGCATCTGGTCTTGTGTAAATGCTGTCAAGTACCTTGACTAAGCATGGAGTGGAATCGAGAAGAATGCATTTTTCATGTCCACTACAGTGAAGTATGAGACTTCTTTGGGGATACTGCATAGAATTGCCTCAGGATTAGGAACGACTGGACATTTTTCCTATACCATATCCTTGAGGGGCATAAGTCCTGAATCATTTTCCAATTGCACCTTGTTGATTTATTGACTGGGGTATATTGCAGTGTTACACGGAGATGTAGATGGCACGATGATCCCCTGGTCCAGTACGACCTGTATTGTATTTCTAATATTCTCCCCTGCATCCCCTGAGTATGGATATTGTTTTCCCCTGGGTGGCACTGCACCTGGCATTAGTGTTATATGCGCAGGGGTCCCATTTAGTGGGGATTGGTAGTCCACAACTGCAGAGGCAAGTGTTGTAAGGTTTTGCCAAGAAATAGAGGTGGAGTTAGTACTGCCATCAGGGCGTACTGCACCCTTCGGTATTGTACCATTATGTCACAGGGGATACAAATCTCTAATATTATCGCCCCTTTTTTGTCATTGTTCTCAAACAGTTCATCATCCGTCACTTCCTTTAGTTGTACTGTTGGATCTATACAGAGCACTATGCACCACTCACACCCGTCCCTGTCAATTCCTAACATGACAACCCTCTTGTCAGAGACCAACAATCCCTGTAAATCCAGCAACAATATTGTTCCTGCCACCACCTCAGGTGACACAACTGGACGAAAGGTGAAATCTGTGGGCACTCACCAACACTGCTTAGCGATCTGAGGCACCATCTACGCGAGCACAATAATACCATAAATGAACATGTCCAGATCCACGGGAGTCCCAAGAACCACCGCCTCCATTGTCATTGTGTGTATTATCAGCATTGCCCTTATTTTGCACATCCCAGGCGTGGAGCAAACTATACTGCGATCTGTAAATTACATTGTTATGGTTAATTTTCTGAGCAGGTCCCTGCCCAGCAAATTGACAGGGGAACTTTCAGATTATAGTAAGGGAGCCTACACCACCTTCCTTCCTACCTTTAAGTCCATCTCCTCAGTGTATGGAGCCATGGAAATAGCCCAGAGAATCCCTGCATCTGAAGATATTTGCCTGATAATGGGAAATTCCCCTCCATGATTCATAATTTCGATGCACTTGAGTCCGCCGTAAATATGAACTCCTTGTTTCCTATTGCCATCCCACCAATGGTTCCTCTTCAGGGTGGATGGTTGTTGACAAGACAGGACACGCGAGTGCTCTCTGTGGGCTGTCCTAATCAGGATATGTATTAATTATATGTAACAAGAAGGGGTTACCCCATCACTGTTGCTCTGTTACGCTCACCTGATATCCATTTGGACACCACATGATGCTGGATGGGAGGATGTGCGTTGACCTGGACCCCTTTCCGCTGGTTTGTGTGTTGACTGGAGGGCAGGTACTTATTTTCTTGTGCATGAAGCTCTCTGTCCTGCATTTCAGTGCAGGGGCGCGTGTAGTTGAGGGCGTTCTGAAGGCCTAGTTACTTCACTGGTCTTCTGCCTGTGCGTTGGGTCCAGTCCCGCTATGACACCGACTTGTTTAAAGTGTGCAGGTGAGTGTCATTTAGTCTTTTGTTCCCTGTGCTTTTCTGTGTTTTTCCCTTTCTTGGCTCTTAATTTCTCTTTCTGCCTTTCACAGTAATTGTTGCTGTTGTGGAGCCGTAACGCCGGATGATTAAGGCTGAGGTAAGCAATTTAGCGTGCAGCGCTACACAACATAGGCCAGTTTGCTAACCTGTATTCCTTTCTCTCCTTCATGCAGGAGACTGTGCGCTGACCTTCTGGAATGCAGGTCCTTCGGTGGGCGGGTATGCAGGTAAGTGGTTAATGGGTTTTGCGTGTCTTTCCGTTGCCATTGCAGCTAAGCGTAGCGCAATGTCAAAACCTGCTACTAATGTTGTCTTTTATCTCGCAGATCACTGAGCACTCCGTAGATGGCGAAGCCACCGATTGTGAATAGAGGAAGAGGCTGTTACTCACAGATAATTGTTCCCCGCTAATGCTGTTCTTATTCTTGCAGGTTGCGGAGTGCTCCGGAGACGGGTGAACCACCAAGTGCGGACTGATGAGCAGATGGAAGTTGGAGCTGCTACTCACACGTAAGCGTTCTTGATAATGTTGTCCTTGTAGGTTGCCGGTGGAATCCAGGAGTGATGTTGCAGAATCAGGTAACCGGGAGAAGCAGATGAGCTGGAGCTGGACATGGTGAGCGATACGCTGCAGGAGTGCAGAAGAACACGAAGAGTGAATCCCAGTTCGGGCGTGGCTTATATATCCAGCCACACCTGAAGATTCGACCACACCCAAAAGACTAGTCAGCATGCTTCAGTTCATGGAACTGAGCTACAGGAAGTGCCTCCGTGTTGGATTTAGGCCCAGAATGGGCTTGCCTTATACTGGATAATGAGTCTGGCGCCAAAGGCGCCAGGACTGTCTCCATGTCTGCTGTTGATGGGTCTTTTGGACCCTTGGAGTCACTGTGGGGGGCTGCAACCTGACTGCTGCCAGGGGGCTGTTGCAACTGAGGGGGTCAGGGATAGAAATCATGACAGCTCCTCCAAAGGGGGTGGTGGTCCCACTTGGTACCCTATTGACTGAGGCAACCCCGCCAGCTGTTGCTGTGGCGGGTGCCGCACCTGTATATCAGATGCTTGAGGCTGCTGGTTATATGTTTGGGGTTGCTCCTGCAGATAACCTTGTTTTGGATACCCTTGGCCCTATTGCGGATACCCTAGTCCCTGGGCCCTTGGCCCTGCTGCTGTGTCCCGTAATTATACCCCATTGCAGATCTGCACCTGCATTCCCTTGCAAAATGACCCCAGCTCAAACAATTTCAACATTGTGATGGTCCAAACCCACCCCCTCTCGATCCAAATCCCCTCTCTTGCTCCTTGGAAGCCACCCTTTCCCCGCTGCAGCCCTCTTTGCTGCCACCATGGGCCGGGATACTGTTGCCCACTCCCCACTGTCCTTGTCCTCCTTCAGCCTAGAGTGCAGCAATGGTGGCACTCAAAACCTGTTGGATGCTTTCTGTCCCCTCCACCTGTACTGGTATCAACACTGGTGCCTGTTGAACAACTTTTGCCAATTTCTTTTCTACCAATTTTGCTTCTTCCGTTTGACGTCTCTGGGCTGTTTCCCTGTCCCGCTCCGTGATTCTTTTACAATGGTGCACTATTATACTCTGTATCAATGGCCACACCTTTAATTCGATGCCCACAATCTTATTTTATGCTTTTTGCATCTCATTTTGGCAAGCCCCGCTTTAAAAATGGTATTGAATGATCCCACAATCCTCCCGTTTCAGCTCTCCACATCTCTTGTAATTTAAGAATGATTTTAGCTGGGACCTCATCATCGCCCATTGTACACTGAATCAGGGACTTTAAATGGGTAGTATCTTGTAAAGTTCTTCGTAGCATATCTGTAAAGACCGGTAGGGGGTGTCTGTACCTCTGCTCCCTATAGGGTAGAAGAGAGGCACAGAAGACCCCAGCCAAGATTCTCTATTACGGTAGCAATGGACGAGCAATCAAGGCCTAGCTTCTCAGGAGGTGATGCAGGCTGGTTCTTAAGTACAGTGTATCCCCCAAGCCCCCACAAAGGAATGTCCACACACTGTATTACTGAAAACACAGTCTTTATATAATTAATATTCAAAGGTTATGTACACTTATCACAATAACGCACTTTGTGCTCAGGAAAATCAATAATGGTAAATATCTACAATTCTAAAGTGGTACCACTAATATTAGACCTCATTAAAGTGCACCCACAATACTGTCAAAATGTCACACAGGTCAATAAGAAGGAAACCAGCAATAGAGAGAGGAGAGATGACAGAGGGTTGAAACAATAGGCAGAATACTGGCCCCTACCACTGGACACAGTTCTGTGTGGAGATCCCCCCCACCTGGGCAACCTGTAAAATAAAGAGATATAACACAAGCCCAGTCCATATATTGTTCAATAGTCTTATTATCTCCTACAATGTTTTTACCCCCCCAATGTACCTGGTGGAGTCGAGTTCTTCGAGGAGGCGTCGACAGATCCTTCTTGAGTGACCCCCTTTAAAGCAGGAGTCATGGATCGTCGAGAGGCGTCGAGAAGCGTCGAGGAACTCGGTGTTCGGTGTCGGGGAATCGATGGCCCTTCTTGAATGCCTTCCCTTTCAAGCGGGAGACACGGGGCGTCGAACGTCCGACAACAAACAGGGTAGAACGGCGTCGATGAGGCGGCAGGCTTCGATCCGAGCGGTGCTCGTCGGCGTCGAGACGTCGGCGTCCTGCGAGGAAGAGGCGTGCGGGGCACCTCGGCGACACTAGTTCTGGACCACAAAGATTGTGAATGACGGTGGCCCAACAAGGGCGTCGAGTCGCTTGAGTCTTTGGGGTCGTGAGGTGGCGGGAAACCCACCGGCGGATTCTCCTCGGCGCGTTGGTCGTCCTCGACTTTCTCCGGCAGGACAAAAAGCGGTCGACGATGCGGACGAGGGAGTCCTTCGATTCGAATGTTCTTAGGCAAGGAGCGGACGGCTCCGGTCGTCGGCGGCACGGCGTCAAGCGGTTCCCACGGCTGGGCAACACAACTTCGACAGGCCTCCAGCGGTTCCACAGACCTGCGAACCCTGGTCGACGGCAATGGACTTCGACGGCGTCTATGTCCGGGTGCTTCACTTTGATCTCCTCGGCGGTCCCGTCTCGGGTCGGCAGCCTTTCGAGGGTCTGACTTCCAGGGCGCTTCGGCGAAGATGCAGCGGTGCTCGATGATCCCTCGGAGCACGGGAAGAGGGCGCCTTACCAGGTCCTCTCTCGGATCAGTCCTCGATGAATTCGGCAACCTTCAGATCTGTCTAAGCAAATGCAGCAGCAAGTCTTCTTCTTCCAGCTGGACGTCGTGGATCAGCAGTTCCAGTTACTCTTGAGTGGAGACTCAGCTTCTGAACGCTTCTGAACAATTTCCAGTGGTGAGAGGTCCCCAGATATACTATTCTGTCTCTCATCCACACTGCTGGCACAGACACAGCAGCCAATCACACAGAAGGGCATTCATGCAGTCAGTCAGCCAATCAGGCACACAGTGCATTCAGGCCACACTCCTCCCTTTCAGACACTCACAACAAGGAATGTGGATTGGGACAAGTACTCAGCTATTCAACACTACACACTGCATTCAGGCCAGTTTCGGGCAGGGCTGTCTCAGTCTTTGTCTCACATGCCAGAAACCAGACAACCACAACAAGGAGTGTATATTGGTCACACACTCCATTCACCCAGGTCCCACCCACAGGAGGTACCCATAACATACAGTCACTGGGAAGGCTCCAGTCAGTCTAGCTGGGCCTTCACAACAACACCATAGATGGAACTTCCACCCAACAGCCAGTCAGGGGGAAGGGACAGAGTCAGGGCTTCCCAGGACTTTGGGAAAAACAAGACAACAGGCAATAGAAAGCAAGAGGCCACAGGGGCCATCTTGTTTCTATCAGGAATCAACTGATCCCAATGGCAGGGCCTGGGGATCCCAAAATGGAGGACACCCAAAGCACCTGTCAAGTTCAGCATGGAGCTGCCACCAGCCCATACCCTGCTCTGTGGGCCACCCACAGGTGCCCAAAAACATACACTAGGGGCACAGGGTTGTACCCCTACCCATGGGTGCCATAAGGGTATCCCATGGGTCTGTTCACCAAACCAAAAGAGAGCTGCACTGCCAGGAGTCCCAAATGGACTCCTGGGCAGAAAACATGACAGAACACACGATAAAAGGCAGTAAAGGACAAGGATTCAGAGGCCCTGTCCCTCTGATGCATTTCCAGCATCACAGTCGCCCCCCCAGACTGAGGTGGAGGGTGTCTAATTTCCCACGGGATAGACACCCTCATCCAGACGGTCAACATACCTTCTGGAAAGGCCATCTGCATTATCGTGACTCTTCCCTGGTCTGTGCTCTATGGTGAAGTCTAGCCCTTGCAGGCTAATGGACCACCTGAGCAATTTCGGATTTTCATCCTTCATCTGCATAAGCCACTTAAGGGGCTTATGATCTGTTTGGACCTTGAAGGCAGACCCCGTAAGGTAGGGCCTAAAACGCCTAAGGCTCCAAACTATGCTAAAACACTCCTTTTCACCTAAGTTCTCTGCCCTTGAGTTGTCTACTGATGAATATGATAGGATGTTCTCTCCCTTTGTCATCTAACTGGGACAAGACAGCTCCAATTCCGGTGTCGCAGGCATTCGTCTGGACGATAAAGGGTCGGCTGTAGTCAGGCGCACTCAACACAGGTGCCCTACACAGACTTTCTTTCAAGCCATCAAAGGCCCTCTGACAGTCTTCGGTCCAATTAACCTTCCTAGGCTGTTTGGGTGAAGTTAGAGCTGTCAGGGGTGCAGCTATGGTTCCATAGTCTGCCATGAAATTGCGATAGTACCCAGTGAGGCCCAAAAAGGCTCTCACCTGGGTTTGAGTAGTGGGAGTCTCCCAGTTCTGTACATCCCGTACTTTACTGGAGAGAGGTTGGATTTGACCCCCTCCTACCTCATGACCAAGATAGGTAACTTTCCCCTGAGCTATCTGGCACTTGGTGGCCTTGATAGTGAGGTTAGCCCTTTTCAAGGCCTGCAACACCTTATCCAGATGTGTCAAATGCTCTTCCCAGGTGGAACTGTAGACGGCAATGTCGTCTAAGTAAGCCACACAAAAGGCTTCCAGCCCACTGAGCGCATGGTTGACCAATCTCTGGAAGGTGGCAGGGGCATTCTTCAACCCAAAGGGCATGACCCTAAACTGGTAGAGTCCCTCAGGTGTGGAGAATGCCGTCTTTTCCTTGGCATGGTCCGTCAGAGCTATTTGCCAATAGCCTGAGGTAAGGTCAAAGGTGCTCACAAATTTGGCAGCACCTATAGTGTCCACGAGCTCATCAGCCCTGGGCAATGGGTGCGCGTCAGTTTTGGTGACGGCATTGACTCCTCGGTAGTCCACACAGAACCTCCAATCCTTGGTACCCGCCTGGGAACTTGCCTTGGGGACAAGGACCACTGGGCTGGACCAGGGACTGGTTGAGGGTTCAATAACACCCAGATCCAACATCTTGGCGACCTCAGCCTGGATGTGGTTTTTGACGGTATCTGACATACGATAGCTCCTGCTTTTGACAGGCACACTGTCACCAGTGTCAATTTCGTGCTTACACCACGGTGTAAGGCCCGGTGTCAGTGAAAACAGAGAGGCATACTGCTGGAGCAAAGCCCTGCAGGCCCTCTGCTGCTCTGTTGTCAAATCTGGAGAGAGTTGTACTCCCTCCACTGAGCCATCCTGAGGGTTGCTATGCAGCAAATCAGGAAGGGGCTCACTCTCATCCTCCTCTTGCCCTGAAGCTAGCAAGAGACATGAGACCTCTGCTTGCCGGTGGAAAGGCTTGAGCCTGTTGACATGGAATACCTGGGGGGCTACCCCAGAGGCTCCCATGTCAACCAGATAATTGACTTCGCCCATCTTGGAGATGATCCTGAAGGGTCCAGTCCACTTGTCTGCCAAAGCTCTAGGCTTGGTAGGCTCCATCACAAGGATTTCCTGTCCCGGAGTCCAATCCACTTGCGAAGCTTTCAGGTCATGCCAGTACTTATTCAATTCCTGGCTGGCCTTGAGATTTGCTGTTGCCTGACCCATCATTTGTGTCATCCTCCGCCTGAGGCCTAACACATAGTCCCCCACTTGCTTGGCGGGACCTGGAGTGGTGGCTTCCAAGCCTTCTCGGATCAAGGCGAGGGGCCCCCTCATGGGATGTCCAAAGAGTAACTCAAAGGGGCTGAAACCAACACCCTCTTGAGGTACCTCTCTGTAAGCAAACAGCAGGCATGGCAGGAGGAGATCCCATTTCCTCCTTAGGGGTTCTTCCAAAGCCCCTAGCATGCCCTTGAGAGTTTTATTAAATCTCTCAACCAGACCATTGGTCTGGGGTGGTAAGAGGTGGAGAACTTGTAGGTTACCCCGCACTCTTTCCACATGGTTTTCATGTAACTAGACATGAAGTTGGATCCTCTGTCAGAGACAACCTCCTTGGGGAATCCAACACGGGTGAAAATGCCCAGGAGAGCCCTGGCAACCACCTTGGCAGTAACAGTCCGAAGGGGTATTGCCTCAGGGTACCTGGTGGCATGATCTACCAAGACCAGGATGAACCGATGTCCACCTGAAGTGGGAGGGTCAAGGGGACCGACGATGTCGATGCCCACCCTCTCAAATGGTGTGCCAACCACTGGTAATGGCTGCAGTGGGGCAATGACCCTGCCTCCAGTCTTGCCAGACAACTGACAAGTGGGGCAGGTCCTGCAGTGGGACTCCACCTCTACTCCCATCCGTGGCCAGTAGAAATGGGCAGAGAGCCTCTGCTTAGTCTTCTTAGTCCCAAGATGACCAGCCAAGGGCACCTCATGCGCCAACTGCAGTAGGAAGGGCCTGTAAACCTGGGGTACCACCAACCTCTTGCGGGCACCAGATTCAGGCTTAGTGGGCTCACTAACAAGGAGCTCACCCTCCCAATAAATCCGGAATGTCTTAGGCACTTCTCCTTGTGCCTGGGACAGGGCCTGTTTCCTCAGTCCCTCGAGAGAGAGTGGCACTCTCTCTGTCCCTTACAGAAGTCTGCCCGGGAGGGTCCCCCTTCAGCTAACAAGCATTGAAGGTCGGGATGATCCTCCGGGTTGAGAACCTCTCCCACAGGAGAGTCTTCTGTCTCTTCTCCCACAGGAGTTGAGTTTGGGTTTTCCACTGGACCCAGCCCGTCCGGAGCATGGATCCCAATGGGTGCTGTCGGAACAGCAGGAAGAGAAGGTGTTCCCTCCACAGAGGTGGCCTTCTTGGTCTTCCTTCTTCTTGCCTTAGGCCTCGCCTTTGGCTCGGGTACCGGACTCACAGCCAGACCCGGTGTCACTTGTGAGCTAGTGACTGCAGCAGCAGTCATGGGAAGACCATCCGAGATCAACCCCAACTCTACTAGATCATTTCCTAACAGAATGTTAGCAGGGACATTGTCCTGAACCAGGACAGGAAGCTTTGCTGTCTTGTTTCCAATCATGAGTGTGACTAGGGCTACAGGCGATAATTTGGGAGGACCACCAGCTAACCTGGTGGTTCTCAGAGGAGCACCTACATAGTCCTCTGGCTTGAGCAGGGTCCTGTCCACCACTGTCATGCTTGCCCCAGTGTCTCTCAAACCAGTAGAAGGCTGGCCATTCAAGAGGACACTTCTCAAAAACCTACGGGTGTTCTGCGGGATAGTTGCCAGTACTTCTGCGTACTGGTCCCAGGCCCCAAGGGACACTAAGGAAATCTCTACCGGAGCACCAAATGTGATTCCTGTAGAGGAGGGGAGGACAGTGGCCTCCACCTCAGACACGGGGTAAGGGTAGGTCAGGCTGACAGCCTGTACTCCAAGTGCCTTACCTTTACACTTGGGGTCACCCCTTTTGTGATCCAGAGCCCCACAATCCCAACAAGTGCCAGGAGTGCGGGGTACAGTACTGGAACCACTGGGAACCTGCTTTGCAGCAGGTGGACCACTACTCTTATTCCCACCCACAGAGGACTTATCCTCACTAGATTTTTGGGTCTTAGGAGAGGAAGGTTTTGGTTTACCCGACTGTGATTGCTTTTGGGACTCCTCAGCTTTCTGAGAGGTCCCCTTTTCTTTGTCCTTGTCCTTCCCACTGGAGTCCTTAGGGGACACCCGGTGGGAGACCCACTTGTCAGCCAACCTAGCCAGCTTAAAGGGGTCCAAAATGTTCTGGTCAGCCACATACTGACGCAGCTCTGGTGAACAGGCTTCAGAAAAATGCTCAAAGAACAAGAGGTGGGACAACTCAACAAAAGTTTTCACCTTGTAACCATCAATCCACCCCATCATGTTCATGTGCGCAGTACTCACCCAGTCAACCCAAGACACATTCTCTCTTTTCTTAAAATCCCTGAACCTTTTAAGGTATTGGGTAGGTGTCTTGCCAAACTTGGCAATCAAAGCAGACTTCATACACTCATACTGACCCCTTTCTTCCACACTCAGCTTCAGAATACAGTCATATCCAGTTTGAGGCACTCTGCTTAACAAACACTTAGCCCAATCTCTTTTATCTACATCATGAATTGCACAAGCCATTTCAAACGCTTCAATCCATTGGAGGATATCTGAACCCTCCACAAACACACCAACCAAATCTTTCATAAACTTGGTGGCTGGGGACCTGCCACTCTCAATTGGTCTAGCTGAAGTCTCCACTCTAGCTCTCTCTAGCTGGATTCTCTGACATTCAGTGTCCTTGTCTTTGAGCGCAAGATCCCTATTCTTGAGTTCCACTTGCTGTGCCAGCTCCTCTTTCTTAAGCTCAGCTTCTATTTCCAACTTGCGATATTCAAAGGCCAATTTCATCCTTAATAACTCAAGTTCCATGGAATTGCTGGGGTTTGGAACAGAGGCAGCAGGAATGGTGGCATTCCCAGAAACAGATTCAGCGACAACCCCAGGGGCAGAGTCCTCACTGGTTGCATCCCCCCCTTCATCAAGGGTTTCACCATCAGTCTGGTAGTCCACCAGGGCAGCTATCAGCTCAGCCCTGGACTTATCCACAAAGTCTAACTCCCTGGCTTCACAAGCACTCTGGAGAGCCTCTAAGCTCATCCGAGTTCATTTACCATTTGCAATGGGCTCCATTGCCTGTAATGCAGTTATTTGGTACACACCCAAACCTTAATCTAATAAAGTGCGGATATTTTGTAAGTGGCACGGTTATACACTGAGTCTTAAAACCATAAGCATCCCACCGCTGCCACCAGCTTGTAAAGACCGGTAGGGGGTGTCTGTACCTCTGCTCCCTATATGGTAGAAGAGAGGCACAGAAGACCCCAGCCAAGATTCTCTATTACGGTAGCAATGGACGAGCAATCAAGGCCTAGCTTCTCAGGAGGTGATGCAGGCTGGTTCTTAAGTACAGTGTATCCCCCAAGCCCCCACAAAGGAATGTCCACACACTGTATTACTGAAAACACAGTCTTTATATAATTAATATTCAAAGGTTATGTACACTTATCACAATAACGCACTTTGTGCTCAGGAAAATCAATAATGGTAAATATCTACAATTCTAAAGTGGTACCACTAATATTAGACCTCATTAAAGTGCACCCACAATACTGTCAAAATGTCACACAGGTCAATAAGAAGGAAACCAGCAATAGAGAGAGGAGAGATGACAGAGGGTTGAAACAATAGGCAGAATACTGGCCCCTACCACTGGACACAGTTCTGTGTGGAGATCCCCCCCACCTGGGCAACCTGTAAAATAAAGAGATATAACACAAGCCCAGTCCATATATTGTTCAATAGTCTTATTCTCTCCTACAATGTGTTTACCCACCCAATGTACCTGGTGGAGTCGAGTTCTTCGAGGAGGCGTCGACAGATCCTTCTTGAGTGACCCCCTTTAAAGCAGGAGTCACGGATCGTCGAGAGGCGTCGAGAAGCGTCGAGGAACTCGGTGTTCGGTGTCGGGGAATCGACGGCCCTTCTTGAATGCCTTCCCTTTCAAGCGGGAGACACGGGGCGTCGAACGTCCGACAACAAACAGGGTAGAACGGCGTCGATGAGGCGGCAGGCTTCGATCCGAGCGGTGCTCGTCGGCGTCGAGACGTCGGCGTCCTGCGAGGAAGAGGCGTGCGGGGCACCTCGGCGACACTAGTTCTGGACCGCAAAGATTGTGAATGACGGTGGCCCAACAAGGGCGTCGAGTCGCTTGAGTCTTTGGGGTCGTGAGGTGGCGGGAAACCCACCGGCGGATTCTCCTCGGCGCGTTGGTCGTCCTCGACTTTCTCCAGCAGGACAAAAAGCGGTCGACGATGCGGACGAGGGAGTCCTTCGATTCGAATGTTCTTAGGCAAGGAGCGGACGGCTCCGGTCGTCGGCGGCACGGCGTCAAGCGGTTCCCACGGCTGGGCAACACAACTTCGACAGGCCTCCAGCGGTTCCACAGACCTGCGAACCCTGGTCGACGGCAATGGACTTCGACGGCGTCGATGTCCGGGTGCTTCACTTCGATCTCCTCGGCGGTCCCGTCTCGGGTCGGCAGCCTTTCGAGGGTCTGACTTCCAGGGCGCTTCGGCGAAGATGCAGCGGTGCTCGATGATCCCTCGGAGCACGGGAAGCGGGCACCTTACCAGGTCCTCTCTCGGATCAGTCCTCGACGAATTCGGCAACCTTCAGATCTGTCGAAGCAAATGCAGCAGCAAGTCTTCTTCTTCCAGCTGGACGTCGAGGATCAGCAGTTCCAGTTACTCTTGAGTGGAGACTCAGCTTCTGAACGCTTCTGAACAATTTCCAGTGGTGAGAGGTCCCCAGATATACTATTCTGTCTCTCATCCACACTGCTGGCACACACAGAGCAGCCAATCACACAGAAGGGCATTCATGCAGTCAGTCAGCCAATCAGGCACACAGTGCATTCAGGCCACACTCCTCCCTTTCAGACACTCACAACAAGGAATGTGGATTGGGACAAGTACTCAGCCATTCAACACTACACACTGCATTCAGGCCAGTTTCGGGCAGGGCTGTCTCAGTCTTTGTCTCACATGCCAGAAACCAGACAACCACAACAAGGAGTGTATATTGGTCACACACTCCATTCACCCAGGTCCCACCCACAGGAGGTACCCATAACATACAGTCACTGGGAAGGCTCCAGTCAGTCTAGCTGGGCCTTCACAACAACACCATAGATGGAACTTCCACCCAACAGCCAGTCAGGGGGAAGGGACAGAGTCAGGGCTTCCCAGGACTTTGGGAAAAACAAGACAACAGGCAATAGAAAGCAAGAGGCCACAGGGGCCATCTTGTTTCTATCAGGAATCAACTGATCCCAATGGCAGGGCCTGGGGATCCCAAAATGGAGGACACCCAGAGCACCTGTCAAGTTCAGCATGGAGCTGCCACCAGCCCATACCCTGCTCTGTGGGCCACCCACAGATGCCCAAAAACATACACTAGGGGCACAGGGTTGTACCCCTACCCATGGGTGCCATAAGGGTATCCCATGGGTCTGTTCACCAAACCAAAAGAGAGCTGCACTGCCAGGAGTCCCAAATGGACTCCTGGGCAGAAAACATGACAGAACACACGATAAAAGGCAGTAAAGGACAAGGATTCAGAGGCCCTGTCCCTCTGATGCATTTCCAGCATCACAATATCCCACACCTGTTCTATAATTCCATTGAACGATGCTCCATCATGCTCGTCATCCCCCAGGGCTAATCCCAGAAACCCAGCTTTCACCCACATATCCTCGGCATTGGCCCCAATTATAGCTACCATCAAGCTCTTGATATCACCCACTGCCAGGGGCACCCCTGCTGTTTGCTTTTCAAACTCATATTTCCACTTACTCGCTCCTGTTGTGAGCTGTGGGAGAGCCTTAATCAAGTTGTATTTATCCATCGGGCCAGGGCACATACTGTGTATTCCTTGCTCCCTTATGTATGAGGGGCATCTGAATCTTCACCCCACTTCCCACACCCTTCTCCATAATTCCCCTTCCTTCTTCTTCACCCTGTCGCTCATCAAACGTGACATTGTCGTCCTCCCTCTCATTGTTTCTCACCACCGTATTCTCCTGTCCCAAGACTATCCACTGACCCTTTCTTCCCTCCTTATCAACACATACACTTCTTATTCCTTCATTATCCACCCTGAGCAAGAGGTTCCCTGATTTCAATTCTCCTGGTCCTTGTTCCAGCACCCTTACATGCCTCACTTCTCTTGAGGATGCAGGTATCCTGTTCAGCTCTGCTAGCAACTCTGCCAACCTTTCTTTGAACTCTCTCGACCTGACACCCACCAATGCCGTTATTTAAAGAGGGTGTGCATATAGGGGTGGGGGTGGGGGAGTGGTAGCCTGCGGTTTTGCTGATGATGAAGGGGTCCCTATCACGGTGGGTACATAGGTTGCATTTGTGTACCCACCTGTGGGACACGCTGTCAAGGGATATAATCCCCTGCGGGCCACTGGCACCCCACCCTCTCCCTCTCTGTAACGCTCACCTGACTCCCACGGAGGCGCTGTTCTAGTCTGGGTTGCTGTGGCCTCTTCGAGCGTGATGCGCAGAACTCGGAACACCGACTGAACAGGACCCTTAAATCTTGCTTGTCTGGCCCGTAGGAATATCCTTCTGCAGATGAGAAAGGGGATTAACAGTCTGCAGAATAGTGTGCTTGCTCCCCCCCTCCTCCCTTCGTTGTTCTCTAACTTCCTCCGAAATCCCCGGTTGAAGCTCACCTTATGGTTTGAAAGGATGAACTCTCCATCCTGCTTCTGGTGCAGGGGCGAGTGTTTGTCCAGTTACTTCACTGCTTTTCAGAATGGCGCTGGCAAAATCCACTTGACTTTTCCGAGCGGAATGCCGTAAGTATGAAGATTACAAAAGTTCAAGTGTTGAGCCTCCTTTTCTGTTGCCTTCCTAACCTGTGATCTGTCCTTTATTTCAGGTGCAGAATGAAGGCGATGCGTTGAGGGATTGACTTGCCGATGGTAAACTCAGGTGAGTTAGCGATGGGGGCGATCCCTCTTAATGTCTTTATATTCTTCCAGTAATGTCTTTTGTCCTTTCCCCATAGGGGCCGGGGTGCGGTACCTGCCAACGTAGCGGCGCCGACCCGAAATGAGGAATGATCCACCAACAAAAGACCGGTAGGTGTTATGGCGGAAAATTAGGCTTTCTTCATATGTTCCTTCTGCTCACCTTTTGTCTCTTCTTCTCTTCCCAGGCGCAGAGATGTGGCGACCGGTGCAGACAGACGCGGTGGAGCCAGAAGAACTCCCGAGGACAGGTGAGTGAAGCGCGGCACTGCAGCGAGCAACGTGGTGCTTTTAAATGAAAGTCTTTTCTCAGGAACGCTGGCGTGAAGGTTCCGGATGCAGGTAAGAAGTTTGATAAAATTCTTGGTTTTCACCTTTCTCTTCTCTTCTTTCCTTACAGGTTTTCCAGGATCGAGGCGGGCGTGGCTAGAGACCAGGTGCAGGAGCAGACACGGTGAGCGTTCAGCTGCTTGGATGCAGAACAAGGCGAAGCGTGAGCTACTGTCTGGGCGTGGCTTAAATAGCCCCCAAAGTAGTTCCAGGTAAGTATCCTTCCCTGGCCACGCCCGAGTGGCAAAATAGTCCCAATGAAAAAATAGTCCCTTTCAGGTCTCAGGGAGGCCTGAATCTTGCAATATGGTCTGCATCAGGTAAGTGCACAAAACACCTTCCTTTATGAGCCTGGCACCTATGGCGCCAGGACTGATGTCCAACATGAGTCTGGCGCCAAAGGCGCCAGGACAGAGTCCAAAGAGCACCTATGAGAGGCCGCTGGGCTTTTACTCAGGGGCATGATGCCTGCTCCCGGGGGTGCTGGGCCTGGCCTGGTGCTCCGGGGGTAGGCATCATGACACTCTCCCTCTCCCTTCCTGCATTTTCCATCTTTCTTTATCTGTGACCCCATTCTGTCCCCTTGGTCCTCTTTGTCCTCAAACATTTGCCAGAGGTCTACAATTTCTAGTGTCTTCTGTAGCTGTTTCCCCTTATACTTAACTACTAAACATGTGCACATATGTTCCAGGACGCTCTTATTGTGGGAGCCCTGCTCTGGCCACGGGCAGGGCATCCCCCCTCCTCCAGTCTCCACAATCCACTGCTTATGGTATTTCTCTACCATGTCACGATACAGTGGGAGGGCCTTGTATATATACTCTTTTGGTGTTCCTTCCCCCATGCTGGTGCTGTCTATGTCTTACCCCGCAAAGCCCTGCTAACGTGCTATACATGCTGCTGCTGCTTGTAACAAAAGAAGGAAAATCAACCCCCACCCTATTCTGGTGGCGATTGACCCATCAGAAACCCATGCACATACACTACTACAAACAACCATCCAATGCCACACCACGATGCGACATACACAGTTAATACCCCTCTTAGGGCCTGTTCTTCATCTGTTAAAACATGAATACAATACACTAAAATAAAAAGCTAAAATAACAACCACTATTTTTTCCAGGCCCACTATTTACCCAGGACCAATACTTTGTATTCCTCCTTCAAATAATATATTTTATTGTGGTACCACCTTCCCTCCACTTCCAATGAGGGGCTCCCTGGCTTGCCTTGGCCTTACCTTACAATGCATCACAAAGTAATCTCTTTACAATACAAACAGCAATAAGAAATAACACAAACCACACCCACGTCACATCAATGACCTCGCTCTCCACGTGTTCACACCTCTCACACTTCCCCATACATCTGTCCCCCACTTCTTATCGCTAACATGAGAATACTCACATGTGCGTGCTCACCCAAACTCCTCCATCATGGGGTTTCAATACAGGCTTGCACTCTCCATGGAAACGTGCCCTGCTTCAAAGAGCAGAGAGGACTTCTCTTAAAATGACTCCTGCTAAGCCAATCAGAACACGTGTTTTTTGTGGGACTGGTCGCTGTAAGTGGGCGTGGCTCATTCAGGGGAAGCGGCCTAGAAACCTCTGCAAATACAGGGGGGCTGAGATCACTTGGCATCACCAATTGAAGGCATGCACCTGAACGCTCACACCAGACAAAATACAACCCGCTAGAGAAGAAAGGTCAAAGTCGATCTTGTAAGTATACCAAGTTGTTATCTCACACAAAAATGAGAGCAACAGCAAAGAACTCTTGGTACAAGCAGATGCTTAAGAGGAGACACATCATCATCATGACGCAATACTATACAGCAAATACCCACGTGGCTGGTGTGTTCCAATGCAGGATCCTCCTGCTCCATAAGGGATGCCAGGTCATTAGTTCCAGCCCAGCCCATCCGTCTTCCATCACGTGGGTGCTGCAGGGATATTATTCTCATCAACGAAGGTCAAAGAACAAAATGACTACACTCCTAACACAATGCTACTTCATCATTGTACAGTGCACCTGGCAGGCTTTAAGACTGGCACAAAGGAGGTTTTGCGACACTCAAACCTCCACACACACATTTCACTCACTCCCCTTCGTGCCACCTGGCACCAAGGTCCCCACCCTTGTTTTGAACTATAATTTATCCCTCTCAGCACCTTGCAATATAAATAACATGATTATAGCTCACAGACGTGCAATGTCCATTCTCTTTGAAAATTCAAGACTTGTTACCTTTGGGGTGATGGTGGAAGGTCACCTGGTGCCATGGAATTCAGGGATTTTGGGGCTTAGTCAATTATATGGGTTAAAACTCGTGGTCGCCTGGGGCTGGGCCGGGTCGGCTTTGGCCAGTGTGAGATAACATGCACACCAGGCACCGGTCTATGATTGCGGCCTTGTAGGGCACATGCCTTTTGGGTACAAAAACATCTTTGCAACACAGTTAGAAGAGTGAATTAGCTTTATGGTGGTTGGGGGTGTGGGTTGTCCTCATGGGAGTGCGGGCATGGATGGAAGTTTCCCTCGTCTCGCAATTAGGACCTAGTGAATGAAATTATGCATTCGCCGTGCAGGCCTTGTCTCCTAACTAAGATTACTAACATCTACGCAAAATGCACTAACATCTACACAAATGGCAGTCTTGTTTGTGTCCTGGGCTACACTATGTGGATTGCTTATATTGAGGCCGGGTCCTACAACCATCCACCCTCTTCCCTGGCCCAACATAGTGCTTCAAATGCAGCTTGCCTTACTCTAAAGCGCTTACGGGGGTGCGATGGGGTCACCCCCTTCCCAACATTCCCCATTCCATGGAGTCCCATAGGACTCCGTAGGATGGGATTTCTGGAATTACTGGCACTGGTAGTAACGGTGCCTGTGATTCCAGCAATTATTTGCTGGTAGGGGCCTGATGTACTGGCAGGTAAGGCCTGCTGGTAGATCACTGCCCCCACCGGAAAACGTGTGTTTTGCCGGTCTGAAAAAAATTCTTGTACCGAAATTACCGCCATTTTTTCCCAACCGGCAAAACCATAATAAGGCCCAAAGTGTATGAAATGCCGGAAGAAACCACAAACACATTAACAGGGGTAAAACACCTACTTTGCACCACACAGGAACATTGATTATGAAAGCGATAACTTTCACACGACCACTCAAACGAAAGGCGAGACACTGGATGTAATTGTCATGCAGCTATGAAAACATTTTGAATATAATTGCAGGCAGTGAGACGTCAGTATTCAGAAAGAAGCTATTACAAAAAACAAGGTTGCTAGAAGAAATCCTAATGCTGGCCCGCACAGACATGGCCATCGACAAGCAGGCTCAAGTCATGGATAAAACAAAGATACTGCAGACAAACCAGGCACCGGAAAACAGACAAATGTGGAACCACAAAAATTGCAACAGATACGGATATGAGTTCCCTCATGAGGGGACATACCGAGTTATAGGTCAAATGTGTGATGTGTGTGGGGGAGAAACCTATTTCCAAGCAGTGTGTAAAAATGTCAAATATGGACAGCATGCAAGCTACACAAGAATGCCCTGGAGGAACCCAGGTCCTTCCCACCAAGAAATAAGAAGATCACCGGCACCTAGGCAAAGAAGGTCAGCAAAAAGACATCAAGTATCCCGGCAGACACCGCAAAGGTTGACAGGAAGGCATCAAGAATCAAGACAAACATCTAACACAGAAGAAAATGCGTCCGAAAATAAGGTACCTGGAATCATCACCCAGGTGCCAAGAGGACTCGGGGTCATCACTTAGCAGAGACAAAAAGAGAAGATATTGGATGCAAGAGTAAATACAACGGAAATAGAAGGCAGCCTCCCACCCTTTAACTGCAGGTAAACGGCAGTGCCCGGGAGTGCTTAATAGACAAGGGGGCCACTGTAAATGTTATGAACTAAGAAACATACGAGGGATTGAAACGCACTGCCAAGTTGTAAACACATGACATTGACATTACACATGTGGCTCGAAAACACCACTGCCCTGCAAAGGGACGTTCCAAACGACATGCTCATAAAAAGATAAGGCAGCCAAACTGACCATTTATGTTGTCAAAGGAGATGCACCTGCATCATGCATCCTTAGCTTCACATCTGCAATGCAGATGGGACTAGTGCACATCATGTATCACATCATGTCTGTATACACGTCTGGTGCAAAGGTCATGAGATTATTTCCCTCATTATTACAGTGTCTTAGAAAATTAAAAGAGAGGCAGATCACGTTGCATATAAAGGAAACTGTCAAAGCAGTCGCACAACATTATAGGGGCATCCAAATGAACATCCAGTCACAAGTGGAAGATGACATTGATTCACTGCTAAAGAAGGAAAAAATGGAGCATATAAAGGGGCCCATACCCTGGGTATCCCTTATTGTACCGGTACCCCCGAATGTACCGGTACCAAATAAAGTAAACAATGGAAAGATTAGGCCATGTGTGGACATGTGCACCCCAAACCAAACCATAGAGAAGGAAAGACACCTTTCACCGAGGATGACAGACATGATGCATCTGCAACATGGGTCCAAGATATTTTTTAAACTAGACCTGAACAAAGGATACCACCAGCTGGAGTTACATCTGGAGTGCCGTTACATTACCACCTTTACAACACATTTTGGACTATTCATATACAAAAGACTCCGTTTTGGAATCTCATCAGCGGCTGAGATATTTCAAAATAAAAACCACCAGATCATACGGCACATCCCACAGTGCCTCAACTACAGTGACTATATTCTGGTATTCAGGGCCACCCAAGAAGCTCATGGCGACAACCTACGGCGAGTGTGCATGGCCCATGAAGGTGCTCATTTAACCCTAAATGCCAACAAATGCGAGTTCAGCAAATCTACGCTGAAGTTTTTCAGACATATATTTTCTAGCAATAGCCTTCAACCTGATCCATCCAAAGTACAAGCACTAGTGGTAACGCCCACCCCTGAATGCACATCAGCAGTACGGTCATTTCTAGGTATGGCCAGTTACTATACAAGGAACATTCAAGATTAGTACACCACTAAGACTCCTCACTGGAATGGGACAAGAGTTTAGATGGTCTCAGGAATGCGAGAATGTATCCAGCGAAATCAAGACTTGCATCTCATCAGCAACATGTATAGCCTACTATGACCCAGACCTAGAAACAAAACTCACATTTGATACAAGCCCTGTAGGGTTAGGAGCCATCCTTGCTCAGTTAAAACCAGGACCTTTGCCACGTGGCGCACAGTTTCTTATGTTAGTTGAAGCCAATCCACCACTGAGTGCGCACAATCACAGCCACAGAAAGACAGCATATCTGTAGTATGGGCATACGTACATTACCACCTATTTCTATACAGACTTTTTTTTATGATCGTCATGGATCTCCAAGCCCTCATAATGATCTACGGAAAACCGAATGCAAGAATGACAAACAGAATTGCACGATGGAGACTGCATCTCCAGGAATACCAATTCGGCATAATTCACCAGCTAGAGAAAGATAGATAACTTTCTATCCAGGCACTCTCTCGTGGCCGTAAAGAGCGTGCAAACATCCAAAGCTGATCAATACATCAATTATATCGTGCACAACGCTCTCCCGAAAGCCATGGACCTCAATTCCATTGTGAGGTAGTCGGACAAGGACAATTTTTTAGCACATAGAAGGCAAATAGTGCTGTCTGGGAGGTGGAGAGTCTCCAACAACACGAAGGAAGAAATCTCAGAGGAAGAACAGAAAAAGCACTAATGACAGATGAACTGTCCATATCTCCACAAGGTCTTCTCATTCAGGAAAACATGATTGTCATCCCACTAGCATTAAAAGTCGTAGACCTCGCACATGCGGGCCATATAGGCGTACTGTCCACACAAGAACTGCTCAGGACGAAGGCGTGGTTTCACAAAATGGACACCAAAATACAGATGGTGCTTGAGAAGTGTGTCATTTTTAAGTCAGTGGCACCACACATATTCCCGGAAACCACTTTGGATGACGTCTCTGCCATTGAGAGTGTAGGATGAAGTAGCTGTCAACATATTGGGACCACTCTCAAATGGCAAATATGTACTTGTGACCATTGACGAGATGTCATGATATCCAGACCTACAGATGGTATCTTCCACTGCAGCTCAGTCGGTCGTCCCAGCCCTAGACAAAATGTTTGCGTACTACAGAATTCCAACGGTTGTAATCCGACAATAGTCCTATGTTTGCTGAACATTTGGGATTTCAACATAGAAAGATTATCCCACAGTGGTCAATGGCTAATGCCACAGTCGCAGAGTCGTGGCCAACATCACAAAAACAATCCTCATGCCCGGACTGGGCCTGCAGTGCATATAAGAAGGACACAGAGTCGGAGGTATTCAGGAGCGATCTTTTTTCTTTATTCGTCCACCAGGCGAGATGGTTGTTCCTGGTATCCATACTCTTGTGAATAGTTTGGGTACTGGTATCTGTCAACGGCCCGTACATACCGCCATTGGTTAGGCTGGTAGAACCTGTGTTGAAAATATTGTGGTTGCGGTGGCTGGTGCGGCATCCTGGTGGGCATCTGAGGTCTTAGGGTAGGGAATGGTCTCCCTTCCCTGCAGACAGATTGGAAATGTCCTTCCTTTCCACAGTTGGCGCTCCTTTGCGACAGGGCCGGACACGATCCTGAATAGGGGAACGCCATGCCACACCGGTAGCACTGTCTCTGTTGTCTGGGGCCTGGTAAGCTGGATTTCCTTTACGGCGCAGCCACTCTCTCATTCTGTCACGAGGCTACCTGCTGAGTTGCAGCAATGAGTTGCGTGCTGTCATGCTTTGATGCTGGCGCCCCTGTCATCGAGGTAGCTTGAGCATCGACTCTCTCGAAGATTCTCACCAGTCTACTGACCTCTGGGATTGTGAGGGGATTTTTTTAGCAGTTGTTTCTTGAGTGTGGGCAACAGGCAGCCCTCTATTATGCTAAGGCGTATGGCTTCATCAAGAGAAAAAGCGTCAAACTGGCAGTGGACCTCGTTGACCCTCAGGCGGGTGAAATATTTGTCCACTCTCTCTTGAAGTTTCTGCGTGCATTGATTGAATAGGTATCTCTAATAGTGCCTGTTTGGTTCAATAATGAGAAGTCTGTCAAGGGCGGTAATCAGCGCAGCAAAGTCTGGTTGGTCAGCTGCAGGGATGGTTTTGACAACGGTTTTCACTCCTCCCACCCCCACCAGATTAAGAAATACATCCTGCAGATGCGGCGAGGCCCCCTCTCCTGATCCCCTCACGAAGTGGTAAAAGTCTTCTATCCACTCAGTCCATCATGGACCTTTGTTGGCCTGTGGAGTCATTGAAAAGGGGAGGGGCATGCACAGCATGACTGGCTTCATGGTACGTGCAGGAGGGGGTGAAGCAGGCTCGCCCATGGTGTTTAATGTAACCTCTTAGCAGGGTGCTCCTTCGAGTCCTAGGGGCTGGGCTACACTTGCGGTCCAAAGTCCAGCAGTGGGCAGAGGATCAGGGTCTTCCCCGTGGCACTGGAAGTATCAGTGAGGGTATGGACCATGAGCCCCAGGCTCAGCAGGCACGTGTCGTTGTGGCAACCAGTGGAGGAGGGGCCATGTGCTGAGCAGGGCTGCTTTCCAGGCAGCGTGAAGGACTGACCTTGGGTAGCCCCACTGGGATGCAGTTCAGAAGAGCCTTGCTTCTCTGTGGCAGCCTCTCTGTGCTGCTGCGTATGAAGGCATGTGGTGGCGTCACTTTCATCCTTGCGCAGGCCCCCGCCACGTGAGATGATCACTGATCTGCTGTGGTGGGCAGGTGGTGGCAAGAGCAGTCACTGACGTCAGCAGTTATGGCGCCGTCGTGCCTGTGAGCGGCTGCAGTATTTGCCGTGTTAGTGATGCAACAGGCGGTAGATGCGGGCGGGTAACAGCAGACGCCTGCTTTCATCTGCGGCGGCCGCTTAAGCCGCCCATGAGTTGTAGCTCGAGGCGTTGCACACAGCATCTGCGGACACACGCTCACAGTAGCAAGGAGGGGCCGCTGGTGCCCAGGAAGGACGGGTCCATGCCTGGGATCCGGAATGAGGAAATATGCAGGCCGGTGTCCCACGCCGAAAGGAATTGTCGTGGCGAGATCGCCAGATACCGGTGCGCGGAAGGCGGCACAGTGGAACGGAGGAGGCGGCCTAATGGGATCACAAGTTGCTCGTATGGACTCAAACCCTGTGGGATCACCCATTGAGAGAGAAGGACTCCGACTTGTGGGAGAAATCCTTGCCAGTTGATGCCTGGACTGGGCCTGCAGTGCATATAAGAAGGACGCAGAGTCAGAGGTATTGAGGAACTATCTTTCGTTATTTAACTACACACGGAAACTGGCATACTCATACCAACACTCCTCCCTTTCCTCAAACAACCTGAACACGCCCCCAGCAGAGGGGCTACAACTTAAAGGAGCAGAAACCATTGCAACTACAGATTTGTAGCATCACGAAAGGATCATTCATACAGTCTATCAGTACTTTATTAAGAGATTACCGGAACACCTCATAGAGCACCACCGGAATATGTTAGTTGGAACTCAAATTTAACAGAGAAATCTGAACCTGACTGCCACCAGTGTATATTGATCAGGAGAAAAAGGAAGCATCCCAGCGACCAAGACAAGCTGATGAGAGAAATAAGAGAAAGATGTCGGCATATGCTGATGACAGGAGAGGTGACAAAGAGTCGGAGCTTCAGGTTGGGGATAGTGTAATGGCATAGCTCCCAACCTTTTGTGTCGCCTAGGCGGGTGTAAACCCCCAATTTTCTTTGGCGGGTGAGAGCCCATAGAAGTGAATGGGCGTGTACGGGGCTTGACGGGTGAGTCAGCTGTTTGCAAGGCGGGTGACACCCGCCATATGCGGGTGAGTTGAGAGATATGGTAATGGTGGATCAAACGCAGTCACAAAAGTCCCAGTCCATTAACAGACATAGATGTCAGACTATCAATGATCTCAGCTGAACATCAGGGTCATGCTATCACCAGTTAAGTGCATGAGTCTGTTGCCTGCAGAATCCCTCCTCAACGAAGATTAGAAAACCATCAAGGTGGAATGGAGAGATGGTGTAATCGCTGTTCGTATTCACTTATGCAGGGTACTGGGGAGGAGATGTAGTACCCTCTCCTGTTTCTATGTTTATTGCCACAAACAGTATACACCTGGCAGTAAGGGGAGGGGGCAGGGGCGTTGCTAGGGGGGGGCTAAGGGGGCTATAGCCCCTGATCTTTTGGTTGTAGCCCCGGATAGAATCTCAGGAGCTACAGCCAAAAGATTAGCTAGCCCCCAGTCCCAACAGTTCCGACATCAGCCTAGCCCCGGGTCTTTTCCAGACCTAGCAACTCCCCTGGGAGGGGGGCAGTGCGAGAGTTCACGTAATAAAGAAAAGACATATCAGAACCTATCATGCCTTGTGTCCTGATTCACTCTGGTTGTTTCCCCATTACTCAGCAGGCCAGAACATCACAAATAGCACTTATAATTTCTATCACGTTTACCTGCAGAAGACCATATTTTAAAATAAAACAGACAATAGTCAATGTCTAACACTGCAACATACATGTTTTATTTGAAAAACAACAATATTAGTGACAGTTGTGGGTTAAACAATGCAAATAATTGTTCATTAAGAAAAACACACACAGATCTGAAAACACTTTAAATTATATCCCCAAATGACATTTGAAATAAAATGTAATGTGTGCCATCCCCCGATTTGTGTTTCCAAATGCTGCTGGCTGCACAGCAAAGTGAGGGATTTCCAAGGCTGCATTGTCCACCCAGCATGGCGGCCAGTGCTGACACCGATGCTGGTGGAATGTGTGCCCGCTTTCTAGTTCTATTGTACAACTCGGCGAGTCCGACGTGCGTTATGGAAGTGACGTGAGGCACGCACGCCACACGTTGGCAATGTCCTTTCTTCTAATGTGTACAGTGTGTTGGTGGGCAAGTGGGTGTTTTGTACGGTGGATGGTGCTGTGGAGACCGGGCACCCTGGGCTGCTCACGCGGCATCCAGCAAAGGCCCCGCTGCCCGTAGGAGACACTCAACATGAGCCTGCCACCCCGGGGGGCCTCCGCCAGGAGCCAATCACCCCTGCGGGAATCCAGCATGAATGGGCACGTCCAGGGAGCATCCAGAAGGAGCTGGGTAGCCAGCAGCAGAGGGAACTGTCCTCTGACATCCAGCAGGAACACGCCACTAAATGGGGCTGGCACCCGAGACCACCAGCCATCCAAAAGGAGCCGCTCTCCACATGGGCTCTCCAGCAGGAGCCGGCACGCAGACAGAGGGAGCTCTCCCCTGACGTCTTCCAGCAGCAACAAGACCCACAATGGGGCTGGCAACAGAGGGCAGCCCCCTAAAAAGAGCCCGTCTCCCCAGGGGGCCGTCAGCAGGAGCCCGTCTCCCCTGGGTGCCGTCAGCAGGAGCCCGTCTCCCCTGGGGGCCGTCAGCAGGAGCCCGTCTCCCCTGGGGGCCGTCAGCAGGAGCCCGTCTCCCCAGGGGGCAATCAGCAGAAGCCCGTCTCCCCTGGGGGCCACCAGCAGGAGCCCGTCTCCCCTGGGGGCCACCAGCAGGAGCCTGTCCCCACATGGTGTCTCCAGCAGGAGCCGATCACCCCAGAGGGCCCACCGCAGGAGCCGGCCCGCCGACAGAGGGAGGTCTACCCTGACATCATCCAGCAGCAACAAACTCCACAATGGGGCTGGCAGCAGAGGGCAGACACCCAAAAGGAGCCCGTCTCCTCAGGGGGCCATCAGCAGGAGCCCATCTCCACAGGGGGTCTCCAGCAGCAGCCAATCACCCGTGCGGGCACCCAGCAGAAGCTGGCCTGCCGGCAGAGGGGGGTCTCCCCTGACATCATCCAGCAGGAACAGGCCCCACAATGGGGCTGGCAGCAGGGGGCAGCCGCCCAAAAGGAGCCCGTGTCCCCAGGGGGCCGTCAGCAGGAGCCCATCGCCTCGGGATGCCTCGAGCAGGAGCCCGTCTCCCCAGGGGGTCTCCAGCAAGAGCGCCAATCGCATATCTCCTTCTATGACTATAGACCAAAATAGTGAGGATGAAGATGGAGTCTCTGCAACATCTCCTCCTGGGGCCGATGCAGACCCCTCGGCACTTTCTTCGCATGAACCTCCTGATGGGTTGTATGGCGTGAAGGTTTCTAATTTCCACTTTCGGTTAAAAGGTAAACACATAAAATCGTACCTCACTGAGCACTTCATGCCTTATGGAAATGTGGTCTGTGTTACTGTGCATGGCTCTCACAAGGATCGATATGGCCTGGTTTTCTACGAACAAAAGCATGAACGAGAGAAAGCCCTGAAAGCAGATACAAATGGCCCCCATAAAATGAAACTTTGTATTACACAATGGAGTGGCCCGTCACCGTGTATTTTTGGTATTCTGGTTACAGGTATTGATGACAATTATTTAGACCTTCCCGACAGAGTCCGATCTGACTTTAGCATATTTGGGGATATTGCCTTAGTTGTGATGCGCGGTTTAGTTTCCGACCGATTTGCCCTGGTGTTCTACAAAGATAGAAAGGGACAGAAGAAGGCTCTTGCTTCACAGAACCCTTTCAAAACCTCATTTGGGGAAGTTACCTTGCATGCATGGAATAGATTGCCACCATCCAAAAGTGAAATGTCCTATGACGACATCCTCATGGCGGTGGGTTCTTCACCTGATGTAGCCGTGTTGGCGTCCCAGCAGAAAGACAGTCCTCATCAACTAGCTAGTGAGCGGAATGAGCCACCAAAAGCTATCCCACCCTGTGTGTGGCATGGGCCATCATTACCCATCCAACCCATCCAACCCAGGCATATATCGTCCTGGCATCAACCTACTTTTGGGTGGAATGGGCCACTAGTAGCTATCCCACTCCCTGTTTGGCATGAACAGTCATTAGCCATCCAATCCTGGCATATGTCGTCCTGGTATTGAGACGAAATACTAAAATAGTACATCACTGTATTCCTCTTTAGTTAGATTCCATACTTTAAGTGGAGGCAATGGAAGTTGGTCACCTTTGTCCACATCAGCATGTATAAAAATGAGACGCAACAGGAGCACGTCCTTGTCCGCCTTTTCTTACGTGCCCAAGAACCTATTTCCTCTTTCTAGTACCAGGAACAGTAGGAGCCGGTCTCCCCGTAACAGAACCAGCTACAGCAGAAATCGATCACTCTGCTCCTACCAGCTATACTTGGAACATTGGCATGCGGATGAAAAGGTGCACAGTCGACTTCTGAGAGAGCGTGGAAGAGTGTGTCTGGGCTATGAGCATCATTTCTTCAGAACTCATCATTGATCCTTTGCATTAACAACCTAGAAGAAGCTGTTCTAGTGCTGAGCTCCTTGCCGCCTCTAAAGCTCAGCAGGCTACAAATCGTGGGTATACGTCTCCCCTTTGCAAGAGTCCTAAAGCAGTATTTTTCAATAGTTTGGGTACGCGCAGAATTTGTTGCACAATCCTGTGAAATGCGCTGCCCTGGAGCTTTACAATGATGCAGCAAATGATGCTGTAGGAACTATGGACATGATTGGACGCTCTGCTGGGCTGGCAGAGTCGCAATGTAGGCTTGGTTTTTGTCCTTCCGTGGAGTCCTCGGGTCAAGACGCTGGAGCCTTTTATCTGCTGTTGGGATAAACAGACATAGGCTGCTTTGAAAGCAGAATGGTGGCAGGGTCCTAAACCTAATATTTTGGTTACAGGGATTCATGCTGCCATATTGCATGCCATCCATTAGGATGCAGAGAGCAGTTTTGAACTCAGAAACTGCACACGTTTAGCAAACTTCAGAAATAGACATGTTAAATGTTTGGAAAGTTTATGTATCAGGAAATTATGTAAGTACGAAACGCATTTCTTTATATCACTGTTGAACAGTTTAAAGTGGGGCAAGTAAGATGATCCGAACTAACACGGACCAATATACTTTTTTATTATGTGTCTGTACTCTTGGATGTCTATGGCAAGTTTCTTTTCTTGCTAGAAATGGCCAGGATTTATTTGGATTATTTCGTTTTGTAAGATAAAATACTAAACCTTTATTTACAACACTGCTCTTGTTTACCTGAAGTTTTTTTAAGTTACTGTATTGCGTACTATGAAGATCACTACATACCTTTTTCCCTCTGTGTTGTATTATGGCATTAAGGTGACATTTAGAAAGCTAGCGTTATTGCTGTGAAGTAAAGACGGGTGGCATTGCAGTGGGATATGGGTGCTTTGCCTGCCTTCCCACCCACTCCTTCGTATAGCCATACTCGTCCCACAAGTATCTCAAAATACTCGTAGACTGCCTGTGTATCTGTGGTTGTGGACAAGGCTCTGAGCATCCTGAACCTAAGCACCTCCTTTGATCTTTTCACTGCCACCCGCACCTCTTCCCAGACCACGCTTTGAATCCTGTCCCTTCCTCACATAGCCACCAACGTGCACAGATTCTGACAGATGGACCATGTGGTTGGAAGAAGTCACATTGCCTGTCGGAGCGCAACCACAAACCTGAAGTAAGCATCTCTGGCCGGGAACCTAGTTGTACAGTCGTGCTCACATACACAGTAATCCTTGCACGCTTGGATGTAAACACACAAAAACACATTTGCATCATAGGGATTCTTCCTGTAGACCTGTTTTTGTCTAATTCAGATGGTTCAGTGGAAGTACATCTGTGTGAGATTGTGATATGAATGTACAATCACGCATTCTAGTCCAGCCCAATATTCTTGTTGTCGAACCTTCTAGGTGAGTAAAAGCAATGGAGTGTGTTGCCTGACAAGATTAGCATAGTGTGTCACAGGCAGAGTCAAAATGTAAAACATTGTTTTGGCACAGCTAGCATGTAGACCATGATATTGTGGCATACCAAAATGTCAAGTTTTCAAGCCCCCAGGGATGTGTTCTACTGCTGATTAATAGCTGTAAAATGTGGGTACATAAGACTGCAGGAAATGTGTGGAGCTAATTGAGAAGAGTATAATAAGGTCCGCTTCCACATCCTGGTGGATTCATTGGGGGATGTGAACTTTGCAGAAAAACTTTGAGGCCAGAGCGGCACTGGTGTGCTGTGGTCCTGGCATTGTGTCTGATCATCATATGAGTTTTCATGATTGGGAAGAAAGCAAGATCTTCTTTTTTGTCCTGTGTTCTGTTATTTTCCGGGCAATGCTGATACTATTATCTTTTCAGCTTACTGGTGGAAAATTCTGTACTTCAATATTTGGAGTACTTGCGGTTATCTTAGCAGGCTCGCAATGATGGTTCTCATTTGGCTAAAGAAATAGATTGACAGGACTCAAGGTGGGTTGTTGGCTTGTTGGATTTCAAGAGCTTGCTTTGGGTTGAATTTTAGTACCTTTCATAGGTTAACTTGAAGAAACGTCTCAGGAATCTGATTGCTTCCCTTCAGGCAGCTGAGAAATAAGATTGGATAAGCAGGAGCTAAAAGCGGCTCTTGTGTATCCAGCATTAACAAGTGGCCATGTGCTACCACTGGGCAACGAGGAGCTAGTACTTAGCGTTCTGCAAATCTGACTTCCACGTAAGAAAGAAAGACACCCCTTTGTCCATTGATCCGTTTTACTTTTACTGTCGTACAGATGTGTTTGTTTATTTATAGATTGTCCGAAAAAGCACAGTTAAATTCACATAGAAATGTTTGGTCGGCATCAGTTGTCCTGGAAAGCCAAAGGTAGTTCCTGGTAGCTGTTAGTTTTAAGCTAACCAAGCTCTACTAGGCAACAAGCAGTAGCTGAATAGCTCCCAGCTCCCCTCAAGTTTGAACCCTAATGATGGACCTGCGATTCGCGATTGTCTAGGGCCCTAATTTTCTCTTCAAAAGTGTATTTTTATTGCAGTTATTTATTTTTTTGTGCAGGGGTCCGGCTTAATCCAAGCTTTCCATTTTTCTGTTGCACTTTCTCAGCTTAATAGCTGACACATCCGCCTGCATTTCGATGACCTTTCATATCCTTTATATCGCTACTGTTTTCTCTGACTAGAGAGGAGCGATGATGCTGCATCTCCTTTAGTATCGCAGTCATTTCATCTGTTTATTGAGTATCTCGGGTGTCGGCAATGGTGGAGGCTCTGGTTTTGAACTCATGTTGCCTCGGGTTTTGGCTGTCTCTTTGACTCTGTCTTGGATTATAGGCCTCATTACAACTAGGGATGTAACGGTATACCGTTAAAGATACCGTGAACCACTTAATTGAATAATAATAACCATCACATTGTTTATACCGGTATACCGTTCATGCCGTTAAGTGTGCTTTTCAATCTGATTTGTAAAGGCTGCAGTAAGCAAGTGCTGCACAGTCTTGGTCTTGCACTGTTGGATGTGCCTCTGCCAAGTAGTTTCAGTTGGAGCAGTTTTTAATGCCATTCCATAAACCACACGTGCCTGACACAAAATCAGTATGTTAGCAATAGGAAGAATAGATACAGTGCCAAGAAGGAAAAGGGTTTACTTTGGGGTGGCGGCTTTGGGGTTTATATATTTATAATGGATAATGTTCTCTAAACATATGGCAATGGGGCATTTCTCTGGTTCTATCATTGAATTTACATATAATAAGTCACAATGCGAAATTCACTCATCTCTGTGGGTATTCCCTGCTGCCATACCAAAGGGTAACATGTCGGTGATTACTGAACACCTTTTGGCCCGCAAGTAAACTAAAGGCTGTAACGTAAAGAGTGTGTGTGTGTGTGTGCGCACGAGCGTATACTACCATCAGCCTCCATTGATCTGTGGCATGCAGGTTATCAAGATGGCAACATGTTCATCTTCACCAGTAGCCAGTGGGGGAGCAAAAAGCCTAAATGACCACTTAAGAAAAGCTATTCAGTTTGCTTTGCCAGTTGCAGCAGGCCTCCACCACACCCCCTCCTCTCCACACGTGTGTTTGTGTTTGGTGGAAGCAAGGCATGTCAGTGGAAAGTATGTTGAAAAGCCCAATTCTGGCCCTGGGTGCCTGGTTTTGTTTGTGATGATACATCTGTCAATTTATGACCTTTTAGAAAATATTTGTTAAGATTAGTTAACTCCACCTGCTATACCGCGATAACCATGATATACCGTCATTTGGCAAGAAGGTTATCGTACCGTCCTAAAACAAATACCGTGACACCCCTAATTATAACCCTGGCGTTAAGGGGTTAACGGCGCCGTAAAAGGCTGCAGCGCCGTTAAACCCTTAACGCCCGATTCACACTTTAACGCCTGCTTTTTGCAGGCGTTAAAGTCCATCCCGCTAAGGGACCTTGGTGCTAATTACGGCACCGTAATTTACGGTGCCGTAATTAGCGCCTTCCCCATTCCCATTGAGCCCTATGGGCCAAAAATGGGAATAGGGAAGGGGCCATGGTGAATGGGGATTTACCGCCCCGCCAACCTTGGAATGGGGCGGTAAATCCGCCATCCACCATGGCGGAATCCGGCATGGACCATGGTGCTAATAGCCAGGGTTGTAATGAGGCCCTATGTCTGTAGCAGTAGGCACGTGGTGGCAGACTGGGTCAGAAGAGGTATGCTTGTCACAGTGTGTACTTCTATGCACTGAACGAAGTTCCTTGCACGTTTTGTTTGTTTTGTTTTTATATGTGCCCAGTCTAACGCATATCTCCACAAGCTGCCCAGAAACTCAACCACAATGATTCCCAGCGACACCGCAGTGTAAAACATTGTGGTGCTGTATCATACACAGATACAGAAATGAGACGTGCTGCCTGGCAGAGTTTACTCTGATTTTATAAAGCACTCCTGACTCTCTAAAAATTGGAGTGTTGTTGGTTTGTTGTAGATTTTATACCCTAAACTCTATGAGCTTTAGTGGTGATGACTAACGGTAACCGTGATTAACCGTGAATAGAAACCATCAAATGCTCTCGTAAGAAAAAGAGTGTAAACATTTGCAACAACAACCAGGTTTAACTGTGGTTAGTAGTACCTCTTCTGCTAGTAAGGGAAGACTCGCCTCTCATCAAAATTTGAGGGCATTCAGGTTGTGTATGTATGCCGCCCACCTCCAACATAGACTCACTCTAGGTTGATTTGGAAAAGTTCAGATTATCTTTACCACAAACATCTCTTATTTTAGAGGGGACTCCAACTTGCCATTCTACCCAGTTACTGAACACATGGCACCAACATTCAGAATTTCAGCTCTGCACGGAGCCATGCGAATACTTGCGACATGCAAGAAAATGTCCTTTATTTCCACATCTCAAAGATTATTTAGAAGACTTTGAGCTGTTCTTTGTATCCCACTGTACTCTATAAGGGAGAAATTGCACAATGTTACTTACCACAGTATTGTATTACACCAATGTTCATGTTACCGTAGAAGATTTTTTTTGCCTCAGAAAATATTATTTCAGTCACTGACACATTAGTTCTGTGGGTTGCATTCAATGCATTCAATCAGACCTGTCATTGGAGATAACGGCTGCCTCCACATATTGGCTCCCCAGATAACTCCCATCCTGTATTCGCTTTTTTACACATCTTTATATTTACTCCGAAATGACTGTGACACAAATGAATCGAGTCCTAATTGGAAGGTTGGAACACAGTCACCCCCATATCTAAAGACCAACTTGAAGCAGGCATCTCTCCAGAGAAGCTAATTAGGGAAGGTCGAACCTCAGTGTGGGATTTTGTAAGTTTCTTTAAAATGTTCAAAGACCTACTGACTTCCCCCTTTTTGAAAGCATCCAGCTCTTGTCAAATGTGGCCAGGCCAGCAATCAGCATCTGAAGCTATGATCTAGTGTCTCAAACAATCGCCCTTTCGACTTTGCTGATTTTTACTTTAAACTGCATTTATTTCTAAATTTGAACCTTTTGTGGCTCCTCTGTGCTTTCCCTCCCCATCTGTTACTTGTTTCTCCCCCTTGTCGGCTGCCTCCCACTCCGCGATTGGCCTGTGTGGTCCAGTTAGGATATTCTTCCAGGGCAGCACCCCCTGACAGGGCAGTCCTCGGCTAAGGACCACAAGGCAAAGGGCAGCCCCCAAAGAAGAAACGCCAATCCGTGTTCGCTTGTGAAGCCTGCCACCCTCATACAGCAGCTACTGTTAAGGTAAGTGTGGTCTGGCTGGGGGGAGCACAGCAATTCCTGTACTCCACCTAAACATTACCATTCTTATTACCTTGTATAGCACACTGATATTAGCTAGCTTGTATGTATTTTCGAATCACTGCAATGTCCCAATTTTATGTGGTTCCCCCCATCTACTGTATCTCACATGTATTCATTTTCCCACTTAATAGGTATTTTTTTCTGAAGCCCATTGGCTTAGTAAAACCATTCAACGGAGGCAGTACAAGACTCCCCTAAGTATAAGGCTGTACCACCCGAGTATAGGGTAGCATAGACAGAGCAGCCAGGCTTATCTTCGGAGGGAGAGAGGGTTGTAGAATCCATACAAAGAAATAGTATTATACATATGGTCCAAAGAAACACTGACGCACTATGTATTGTAAAAATCAAGGGTTTATTTTATATACAAGCAGACCAAGAGATTCTTGGGTAAGTACTATCATACTGTGCATAATATTACAAATGCCACCTGTAGCAACTCCCAATCCACATGGTGCAATAGCTACTAAAACCACACATACATAGTGCAATAGCTACTAAAACCACACATACAGCGGTTCGTATGTAACACTAGTATTTCTCAAAGAACAGTGGGGGAGGGGGGCGTTTTCCCTTGCGCAGTAACAGAAGAAAACGACACACATGCCAGCATAAATATGATGCATATAAAGTTTAGACACAGGGGAAGACCTTTGCCATCCCGACCATTCAAACAGCTGCTACTCTGATATGAGTGTGATAGGAAGGTGAACGACTAACGGGAGTTGCTATGTTTGTTCCTTAATAACGCACGCATCTGGTTAGCCCAAAGTCTTAATGCTGCAAGAGGCACCCTTAGGAGAAACACACTGTCTAATTCATCTTGCACAATGTACGAAAAAAGGCACCTTTCAAGCATGCAGTGTCCATCTACAACTTCCTGAGCCAGATAATCGAAAATGCAAAAAGAGCACTATGAACCCAACTGCTTCAAGGAGGCGTTCCTAGCCATACAAGGAACACAGGCAATAAGTGGCAAGAAGCAACTTTCATGTACAAAGCAGAAGACACTAGCCCTTGTAGAACAAGCATGTGCGCAAATATGGACAGAACATGTCGCAAAAGTAACATGGGTTACAGCAATCGAGAAGCCAGTGAAAGTGTGCCAAGAAGAAAGCTATGAACTTTGTTTTTACAGCGATGGAACTGTCTTAATGGGGTTGAAAATGATGCAATTGAACGCTGCTCATTCCAGACCTCAGAAAAGGCACTGCAGCGATGATGGATTACTACTGGATCTGTGGTCAGAAAGCGTACTTGCACCTCCCATCATCATGGAGGGGCTACTGTTTGCTTGCAACGTTGCATTCGGCCCTGCTGGTAGTACCTGAAGGACACCTAAAGGGGGGACCATTGTGAAGAACAAGCAGTGCCTGAAACCACAGAAATGATACCCACCATTCCACCACCAGAGTTTCGTGTCCTTCCAGAAACAGAACAACATGACTGGCTTAGAATTAAGAAACGGCTTGTCCCAAGCTTCATCTGATCTGCACGCACAAATGCCTGACGAATATAGACTGTACAATTCTGCAGAGACATTTTTTGCATCCCTTGAGCCCAGCGTCCAGACTAGGGCCAATGCCAAATGGCTCCAGATCGATAGATGGTAACTGGTCTAGCTGGCAAACGGTACTGAGGAAGGGTTCAACATCATCAAAGTGGAATTAAGAGCCCTCAGACTAAAGACAATGCTAACCAGATATGTCCTCGACCTCCTGACAGTAATGGAGGGCAGGGTTTGCAAAAAGGTCGGGAGTTCATGTTTCACGTTTGTACCTTTTTGGAGACGCTGAAAATGGGAGCGCATGTCATTGCAGCAGTACATAAACTCTGGGTGAAAATGAAGAAAGAAGCAGGAATCCAGGAAGACGACTGGGTGACCCTGGCCTTCGGCTGGGTGTCCTCCTGACTCAGGACAGTGGTGAAAATGCTGGTCCCTATTGACAGACTATAATTGACCAATTAGGGTTGCTAGCTAGAACACACAGGGCCATAGACATCTGCAAATTGATGGATCCTTACAAATCCTGTCTAATTATGATGTGTTTTTGTTGCAGAAGACATGGCTCAATTGTACAGCACAGATCGAGGGTTACCACCTTTACAAATCCTGGCCAAAAAGGCCTCAAAGGTAGGCCTTTTGGCAGATTAATTATTGGTCAGCCGTTTAACTCTTGTGAAGTATGGAAGTCAGTTGACGGTGGGTACATTCAAGGGGTGGAAATATGGACCAGAACGAAGTATGATGATACATGGTTCTTGATTATCAATTTGTACCTCCCTCCAATGTTGGGTGGACGAAGCTAATATTTTAAGCTGCGCACAGCCAGGGTTTAGCCTGGGGTGTGGCACCTCTCACAATAAAAGACTTATGAATTCCCTTTATAGGGAAGCATCATCTCATGAGAGGCTGCATTGTATTCTATTTTTGTGGACTTTCGGGCAGCCTTCGACGGTGTGTGCCGTGAGAAGTTGCGGGGTAAGTTGGAACAATGGGGGTGCCCTGCTTCATTACGGAGCATCCTTAAGGGTCTACACTGGCATATGATGGTGCAGATAAGGCTGGATGACCAGGGTAGTGTAACATCCCTAGTGCGGACAAATATGGGAGTCAAGCAGGGATGCACCCTGGCACCTTTGTGGTACAGCATATACACAGCTGACATCCCACTACTCTTTAATCAGGCCGCATGCCCTAAAGTAGAGCGGGCGAACTGTTTCATGTATGCTATACGCAGACGATCTGGTACTATTTAATCATACATTCAGCGAAGCAAGGGCAATATTTGAGAAGTTGGTCAAGTACACTGTGGTCAACGATTTACACATACACATGCAAAAAACCAAGGTCATGGTGGTTGCCCCTAAAACGATAAAATGCCCAGTGTTTAATACTAGTCTTGCTGTGCTAAAAAAGGTGGGAGAGTACCCATACCTTGGCTTGGAAATTAGCCCATCTAGATCCTATAATTTATATAAAAGAATGTAAAAGTGTAAGAGCTAAACGCCTGGCCCACCTGATAGACAAGTTTGCGAACCATACAGTGGGCTATTCTCTTGAAGGGGTACTTACCCTTTTTACCCAATGCCATTGTTTGATGGTCCTTTATGACCTCGATGCCCTTGCTATGGTTTCAGGTGGCTTGATGGTATCGAGAGCTATTTCTGGAAAAGGATCCTTAAATTGCCATCATCGACACCAATTGAGTTTATTAGGCTGGAGCTTGGCCTGGTATCCCAGGCTATGGCCAGACAGGGGATGTTGTATATAAAAACGAACTCTAGCCCGAAATGCCAATTACGTTAGTTGATGATGATACCAAAAGGCTCCGGAAGCCCTGCAAAAGGTAAGGACTTCAATAACTTGATAAGCTTTGTGTAAATATGGCTTGGACCCCAGACTTTAAACGTGGTGCCAGTTTTGCCACCCTGAAACATATATTTAAACAATGTGCATAACGCACAGGGCAATTGGCGGACAAGGAGCAGAATTCCTACAAAAGAAAATTACAGTCTACAAACCAACGAGACCCCTCCGATCCAGCAACAAAATCTGCCTGGAACTCAACCCATACCTTAAGAAAAAACTTGGAGGCACCTCCTTTTACTACTTAGCTGCAAAAACGTGGAACAACATCCCAGAAGAAATAAGAAACACTGAAGATCACTTAAAATTCAGGAAATCGCTAAAAACCTGGCTCTTCAATACCACAGACTAAATCTGGAAACCAAACCAGAAAAAGGAGGACTAAACCAGAAAGGACACGGACATCCCCAACCCGAGAGGGTAACTCCCACGACACCTGGACGGGTGACACCGGATAGACTGGAACACAGGCGGCACGCACGGAGACTGCGTCAACTACCCCAGACAATCCCACCAACACTTTACCCCACCACTTAGTTGCTGCCAGGTATCACAGTGGTGTGGAATTGTCGAGATATTGGCAATCACCACACTACCTGAGAGGTTGACATTGGCAGGTGCACTGGCCACAGGAGTATGAAGAGAAGATAAGGGGAGCTATAAGAGAACATGTTAGAGGTGCGGGCCAGAGGAGTAAGGAACCTGTATGCCAGTCGGACCCAGATCAGGACAGGGCCGCATCAGGGGAGACTACGCAAGCCGAGCGCCTCAATTCAGGATATAGACGCAAACTAACCAACCCTACTAACAATTTCCCTTTCTGCATACACCTCTCAAACTCCAAACCAAACACAACCAAAACCTACAGCACAAAAAACTGCACAAACTTCACTACATTGCAACAACAAAACAAAAACACACATAGTCTTGCACAACAGTACACGACGACTACCAGCCGCAAACACCCCAGGCCCAGCCAACGGACCCACCGGGCTGAGGCCGCCAACAGCACATCACTGCTCTCTTGCACTTTTCCTGCTTCCTCCCTCTAACTCGACCTCCCCTCCTCTTTCAGAGCTGCCAGAGCGCCAGGGGACCACTCTGGTGGTGATAGTGCGCGGTACAAATGTCCATTAACATTTAAAAGAAACTAAAACGGTGGGACTAGACCAACAATTATTCTCACCTTTCAACCTAAAGAACTTACGCCGATGTTAAATGTAACACATTCGTGCCATAGGCACAAAGATACTTGATACAGTGTCCAATCCCTGCTATTAGGTGGTTGCTAGTGAAATTAAATATTAACCAAATTCCTTTATTGGCATCCTGTGGGACAAGGCATAACATCCCATGTCAGGAACGGACCTGCCGCATCTGTAATAGTGGGGTCTTGCTAGAAACAGCAAAACATGTGTTTACAGAGTGTTTTTATTTAGGTCTGGCCTTTATGACCATGCTAGATGGCTTTGTGCACAGTTACAAATCCATAAAACTGTCCTCTTTTTGAACTTATTGTCTGAACACGGAGAATGAAAGGGTACCGCTGGCTCTGTACATATGGTGGGGCATCATCTGAAATCTTTTACCTAAGGATTAAAGTATGATTGATTAGTATGTGCTATGTAATATTTTATGCTTGGATTCCCACAGTTGACAATTGTCACCTATTTTAACTGATTTTCATTGTACAAACTTTAATTGGCGGCTATTTTTAGTATTTATTATTGAAGGTCCCAAATATTTTATGTACATTAGGAATGTCTCCTGTGGGAAACCACCTATGGTCTTAAAGCTCCGGTTTGCTAAATGACCTTATTGCTGATAACTGAAGGAATGCGAGACAAAGTGGGGTAAATTTTTCAAGTGTCTTTAAACGAGCCCGCCAGGAGATTGTTTCTTTCCTTCTCTTGTAACGGTCCCCTGCTTCTGTCACGCGATGTACGCATTCCAACAATAAAACAGACTCGCAGGACAGATGCAGGACCACAAGCCATAACAACAATTCTCTACAGAAAACAAAAGCATAAACAGAAACTGAAACAGACCCCCCCACCCCACCTATTAACCTGAATACAGAAAAACACAAATGTTTTCACTTATCTACATAATCATCTGACCATGCACATTTGTGCACTAATATACATAATCCTCACTTGTGACATGCCCATTTGTCTTCATGGCCCCTCTACTCAATCCCACACTTTCCCTGATACCCCCCTCACACATACCACCACTCTGCAAGTCTTTATCTTCCCTACTCGCACCACTGACTGTTACACCCCGCCGTGCACATCACTCCAGAAGGCGGGCTTGTTCTTTAAAAGGTACGCACAAACATGTTTTCCTTCCTTATGGTATGCGGCGCTTCATTCCCCCATTCCTTTCACAATGGCGATTGCGGCAGGGGTTGAACAAACTACGAGTACCATGATCCTCCACTGCACTATCATGTGCCCTGCGCCTCCAATCACCATGCTCTGACGTTTTGCTTTCTCTTTCGGATAAATGCAGTCTTTTCATTCAGCTCACTGCTTCTGATTGAAGTTGCTGACGCCTTTGAAGTTTCGTCTTCGTCCTTTCTTGAAAATCTGGAATTCTTGACCTTTGCCTGCCTAACGGACCGTCTTGTCTGCTGCTTTGTACTTTACTGCCAGGTTAGTGTACCAGGACCTATTTCTTGTTTTCACGGACTGCCTTGCCAAATCGATTTTGTACTTCTGCTGCCCGCACGTTAACAGGACCCTTTCAAGTCTTGCTCCTAGCCCCGAATTGCACATCTAACAGGATTACCGTCTGGGATTCATTGACATTTCTATCAAGTCTGATATCGGACATTGGGAATTGTGTTTACCTTTCTTCAACAAGTGCACAGGGGGACGCTGCGCAGAGTGTGCACCAACCCGGAACTAGTGCGCTCCTCGTGCCGTTCGGGTTAGAACCCTCACTAACATTCCCATTTATTATTTTATACTGCCGTTTGTTTCACCTTGGATTGATCCCAACACTACTAGTGGTAAGGAGTGTTTCTTTCCTATTCCAACCTATTGTCATAGTTCCTTGAATAGTCTTGACAGGGATATTATCTTGAGGTAGAAATAATCCATCCCCGGTCTGCAATTATAGAACTCATCTCTTCTTCTTTATTTTTACATCTGGTAAACCGTGGCGGTGTGTTCTCCCCGCTCTTTTGGGTGATCGGGCTCTTGTACTGTTTTAATCAGTAGGGGGTCATATCATTTTAAAGATCTATTCCCTCACAGAGAGGAGGCTCGGTTGGAGGCCCCATCCGAGCTCTTCAATCAAACCCTGCGAATCCCGGTCCTGGTCACCTCCTTATCCTCATCCTGGTTGGTGAGTAACACTGACACCATTTGCTTTGGCAATTCTTCCCTTGGACCATACTTCCTCTCCTTCCAGAATAACCACACTTTTCCTTACAACAGCAATTTTCTTCGGGCCAAGAAGCTTACTCTCGATACACTTTTTTATGGATCTGGGATTTTTGATATAGACCAAATCCCCAACTCTCCATTCTTCACACCTTCTCTTCTGTCAAACTGCTCTTTATTCTTTTCTTGCCCTAGTGTGTGAGTCTCATAATCTCCTTTCTGTCTACTTGAACAACTGTTGCCATACCTAACCACCCTGGACAAAGTTTTGTCCCAGGTTCTCTCCCCTTCAGGGAAACAAAAGGAGAGATACCTGTAATTGAATGTGGCGTGGCCTCATAGTTCATGTTAAAAGATTTAGTACTTCTCTCCATGGGTGTTTCAGCCGCATTGCTATCTGTAACCCACCTTTCAAATATCTGTTTACTCTCTGTCCTAGGCTGTTTGCTTTAGGATGGTATAAAGCAGTTCTAGTATGTTCTATACCATAACTTACTAAGAACATCCTCATCGCTTCTGATACAAACTGTACCCCATTATCAGACACCAATTCCGTCGGAACTCCCTCTTTGAGAGAAAAATCTTTCTAGGAACAAAATCAAATCTTTGGCTGTCACTTCTCTAACTGCTTCCCATTCTATCCATTTAGAATGATCATCCACCACAAAAAAAAAAAATCTCAAACCATCACCTAAACCTGCAATAGGGCCCATAATATCCACTGCCAATTTCAATCACGGTTGGTTTGGTACTGTGGTGGGAACCATCGGTGTCTCTCTAATGACCTTGCTTTTATCACTCGACTGACATGACATACAATTCTTTACCTGTCTTTGTGCCATTTTATCCATTCCTGGCCACCAGCAACTTGTTCTTAATTTTCTTTTCATGGCCCCTTCCCCTGGATTCCCCTGATGTGCCATTTCCAATAAAATGGCCTTAAGTGTTTCTGGAGGTACCACATATTGTCCCCTTCATAACTTGCCTTCATAGATGTTTAAATCCTCCTTGATTTCCCATCACACTTCAAACTTTTTATCAAGCACTTTCTTATCTGGCCATCCTCTTATAGTCCACTCTTTGATTAACTTAAGGTCTTCATCAGAACGTTCCTCTTGGAACCACTTTTGCTGTCCCACAGCACTCTCAACATCTGCTACCACAAACTCTTCCTCTGTTTTAATTTCTTCTTCTTTTCTCACAGGTAATCCGGATAGCCAATCAGAGAGAGGACTGCTTGCTGCTAATCACAAGCCAGCTCCTCCCCGTCTCCACCTCACAATCTCTGCTACCACAAACTCTTCCTCTTCCTCTGTTTTAATTTCTTCTTTTCTCACAGGTAATCTGGATAGGCAATCTGCTACCACATTTTTCTTTCCTGGAAGATAGCTTACATCAAAGTTATAAGTTTGCAGTCCCAAACCCCACCTACTTATCCTGGGAGACCCCAAAGCCCACCTGCCACTTTCAAATAATTGTACCATGGGTTTATGGTCAGACCTTACAATAAACCTCCTTCCCCCACAAAAAATATTTAAAATGGTTGATCGCCCAAAACATTGCTAAAGTAATTACTCTCTGCTTCCCTTAGAACTCTTGAAACAAAAGCTATTACCCTTTCTGTGTTATCCTTATCGTATTGTAACAAAGTTACACCCAAACCCAACACACTTGCATCTACCGCTATAACACTTTTGTCTGTTGGATTAAACTTCCCAATTGAAGGTGCTTTACTCGCTCCCTCCTTAATTTTGTCAAAAGACTCACTGCACTCTGAATTCCACATAAATTTAGAACCCTTTTTTAATAAGACTCTCAAGGGTGTAGATATAATTGCGAAATCCTTCACAAATGTATGATAGTATTGTCTCACACCTTCCTTACTAATCACATGACCCAGGTAATCTACAATCTCTACTCCAATTTTGCACTTGCTCCTACGCACTGTCAATCCCGCATCATTCAATCTGCTTAAAACCTGTTCAAGAATCATGTTATGTTCACATTCCGAGTCAGCATATATTAACATATCATCTTGGAACACCACAATATTGCATAACCCTTCCATTATAGTCTCCATTACTCTTTGGGACACTGCTGCCGCCGACGCTAGGCCAAACGGCATTCTGCAATACTTGAAAGTTCCGAATGTGGTTACGAATGCAGTTAGATGCTGGCATTCTTCTTTTACTGGTACTTGGCGGTATGCCTGAGAGAGATCTAGAACTGAGAATATCTTTGCATTGTTCAATGTTGACAACCTTTCCCCCCGATTATGGGCAGAGGATGTCTGTCTATCAAGATGTTCCTGTTCAAGTCTCTTAAGTCGACGAAAAGCCTTCTCTCCATTGGGCTTCGCAGCCACCACCGCTGGTGACAACCACTCTAAACTCTCAATTCTCTCTATAATCCCCGTTTGCAATAGCCCCTCAATTTCCAGCTTCACCTTGTCACCCAAATTCTGTGGTATTGGCCTCACATTGTGTACTTTTGGGGTAGCTCCAGCTTTCAGTTGAATTTCATGTTCAAACCCCTTTAACATCCCAAACTGTTCCATAAATACCGTTGGAAATCCTTGTTCCCATTTGTCCTTCACCTCTGCCACGGTGACCAGGTTCTCAGCATTTGCCTGTATTCTGATTCCTAACTTTCGTTGTTCGCTCCATCCTAGTAGAGATGAGCCCTCTTGTGTAACATAAACATCTGATATACAACTTCTGCCTTTATATTTTATTGATGCGTGAATCTTACCTTGTACTTCAATCTACATTACCATAGGAATATGGCTCTATTTTATGCTCCTTTTAATTGTTCCACATTTCCTTGTACACATCCTTCAAAAGTTCTTTTTGACATTAATGTCCAAGGAGAATAACTGTCCAGATTCATCGTGACAACTTTCCCGTTGATAAAAAAACCATCTGTCAGTCCATTTCCTTTACTTGAGAGCTCTGACACCTCTACCACATGCTTCCCTTGATTATTTTGTGGCATCACAAAATGTTCCTCTTGTTCTGGCACTCTTCCTCCGGTCTCCAAGTTCTCTACATGTCCAGATTCACAGCAAACCCTTGCGAAGTGCCCCCTTTTTTTGCACTTCAAACAACTGATATTCTTCGTGGGGCAAAACATGCTTGTGGAGATGTGACGGTTGCTACCACTCTTGAAACTTTTGATTTATTTATTCATGCTTAGTTTCTTCACTCCCTTTATTGCGGCCACTTCACTTCCTTGTTTCTCCTTTCATAGTTGACATATATTTGCATGTCTGCTCCATGCATTTCCACCGCTAATCCTAATGGCATATCCTTAGACAATAATCTTTCTTGTATTTTAGCACTATTGGTGCAATGGACCAACTGGTCACATATGAGTGAATCTGTAAGTGGTCCAAAATCGCAAGTTTGACTTGGAGTCTGTGGGATGTATTTACCCATGCATCCTAGCCCTACCTCAAAACTGTGCAGTACTGACATGAAAACATCATGATGGCCAGAGCTTCCCAGAAAATGCACAGGGAAATGCATGAAGAATAGGCTGCCACTCATTTTTGCCGATGTTATGGGCACAGAAGGACACTGCCTAAAACCACCATTGGACTACCCGCACAGTAGTCTGAAACCATTGGGAATGGCAATGCTGATTGCCAAATGCAACCTAGAATTGTTGGGAATTCATTTCTTAAATCCCAAAAATGGGTGCAGTACCAGTACTCACCACTATCCAAAAGCCGGCAGTTTAAAACCACCCTGTGTTTCTCTGAAGGCAAGCCAAAGTGCCTATTTCAAACATTGCAATATGTGCAAAATATTTACTGAACACCAGCATACATTTGGCAGAATGGAGTGTTGTGTGCCTACAAAATCTGGGAAATGAAGAGCCCAAAACAATGCTTATAACAAAACTGCTATGGAGTCGCAGTTTAAGTTGCACTGGATTTAAAGACACTAAAATCGAAAATGTTTAGATTAAATGAGTGAGCTATGTTTGGTGTCACATGCCTTTGTAACTGTTTAAATGTCATAGTTTTAAACTTAGAATCAGCATTCTAGCTGCATGTGTAAAATTACAAGTTAATTTAAAAAGCAACAAATAACATGACAGTAGCTGAAAGTCTGGCTTAAGGAACTTAATTCTGCCTGGCCACTACCCCCATCAGGAGTGAAATATGAGTCACAACTGTGTTCCCAGGCCAACCTTCCTTTTGCTGCCCAAGCTAAGGATATGCCATCTATCTGATAATTGAATTACTGGTGCTCTGCAGGAGAGTGAACAAAGCCCTCTTCACTCAGGCAAAGGTTTTTATTACCGCAGTCGTAAAATGTAGCTTCCTCTTGGCAGGAGCTGGGAGGAGCACTGCCTGTGAGAGCAAGCTGGCTTGGCAGAAACTGGAAAGACTGGTTTCTATACCATGTGACCTGGGAAACCACACCCCTTTGGAGCCAGAACATAACTTTAAAAAGATGAATAACTCATAGAGCGGACATGTGAAAATTTTATAAATGATACCATAATTCTTGTGATTTTTCTGCCCACATTTTAAGAGGTTTTTCGACCCGGTGGCATGTTCAGGGGGGTTTTAGCGGAAAAATGGATATTACTCTAACTGTATGCATGTTAAAAATCTGAAACTTCTTCAGTTAATGTCCATACTCCCTGCACACATGTATGTAAAGTTGGGTCAATGTCAGAAATTGAAAAATCAGTTAAAAAGTGAAATATGTGCCATTTCTGAATGCAAGCTCCCAGGAAGAGCAGAGTTTGAACAGGGGATACCTCCTGTAATGCATGATGGGTGCATATGATTTTAAAACAATATGTACCTCTGCAAATATGTATTTGTTTCAAATCTAGATTTGTGTGTAAGTTGACAGGAGGAGTGGACTTTCTGCAGGCTGTAAAATGACATCACTCTGACTCGCAGTTCATTCCCCAATCAAATGATAAATGGGAGTTTGACCAATTAGAAGCTGAGAGAGAGGTAGGGTCAGTGATGCTAGAACACACCCACATTCTAAACACATAAAAGCAGACAGACAGGACAGATAGGGACCTTCCAAATCCATCTGCAGCGGGACGCTCTGCCGGAAAAATCCATACTTACCTCCATCAACCTCCAGAAAGCCAAACTAGAGACTTCAATCTATCCAGAACTAGAGACCCAGACCAGAGAACCAGAGAGAGCTGACCCAGATCACTGTGAAGTGCAGAGGCCAGACCAGACCAGAGTCCAGTCCAAAACCCTGACCAGATCCATGGCGAGGCCCATTTCACTCAAGAATATAGTGTGAGTACCTAGAGAACTGTGTAGAACCAATCTCTTAGTTTAAATTCATCTAATTCAATCTATTTAACCTAAGTAGAACTGCCTCCTAACTGTCACCTGTCACTTGTAAAGCTGTCACCTGTGATTTGCTAGTTGCAAGCTGCACTTGTCTTTTTGAACTTTAAAATTTCAAATCTGAAAAACGACCTTCACAAAATTGCTCATATCTCCGCAACCGTTTGTGCTAGAGACTTGCAATAACTTTTATTTGAAAGCTTTGAATCGCACCTAGAACCGCATTCCTAGCCCTTATAGTTTTACCGCAATCGCGGAACACGCATCCGCGAATTTTGCCGCGATTTGCAAATTTCTTCACATGTAAAAACTGCTGCTGCTTGCCTTCCATTTGCCAGAAATTCGTTTAACCTGCTAACTATCCCTGCCTCATTGCTAGTGTGAGTCTGGACTAATATTAACTAGATACCACTCACCCTGAACCTCTGAAAGGGAATTAAAAAGCATTTCCAGCATATTTCTCATCCATTGCTAGCACATATCAAAGCATTTGGGCCTGTGTTTTCAAAACTCCTATCTGTTTTCTGTAAGCTTGCTGGGATTGAACTGAATCACATTTGATTGCATTTCTGAGAACTGTGTGTTTCCTTCCATTTCCTTGCCTTGCATCAAGGGGGGGGGGGGAATTGCCAGAGAAAAGTGATTACATTGTTTTGTTGAAATCATATTGAGTATTTCTATACTGCATTTCATTCATTCAACCTTGCATCCATTTGAACTCTATAAAGCATTTTGTACCACCTTCTTCTTTTGTTCCTATTTACCAGTGTGCTACCTTATCCATTTCATGTCAACTCATTAGTGATTATAAGAAGTGTGCTAGTGCCAGATTCTCCGTTGTTGATCTTTATCATATCAGATTAAGTGTGCTATTCAATTATTAATTTATTATAAAGTGTCATATATATATCTATTGTTTAAATTATCAAATAAACCTTTTAAACTTGCAAAACAGAACTACTTCTTGGCTCAGTGGGGTCAGGGGGATTCCAAGAGAGGGGTGTTATATAGGGGTAGTCATCCAGAACGCATGAACTGGACATAAAGTGATATCATTAAGGGTTTTCATTCAGTATTATAGACTAGGCGTTGACTTAGCTGTAGTGTTGAATTGAATCCTCTTACAAATTGGGGGCTCGAGCCGGACGTTTGGGTTAGAATACCACTTGTGCAGCTTAATACAGTGTGCTAACTGACGGGATACATACATCCGGTCGGATCACCACGCTGCATTACGCTGTGAAGCATTCCTCAAAAGGGACACTCCAAGAAAAGTTCTGTTCTGCAAAAATAAAATACTAACTTCTGTAAGTCAGGACAGAGACCAATCTCTAGAATGACGACCTTGGTAGATATGAAAATAGCCAGAGAGCACCTCTTGCATAAGCTATTTGTGAGAGGTGAATGGACCGAACAGGGCCAGGATGTGTGGTTGCAGGCCATCACACAACAGGTCACTGAAACAGGGTCAGATATATATAGAGATCAGGGTCCCTTACATGTGGCCCTGAGTGAACTATATATGGCTCCTAAAGCCAAAGAGGAACACAATAAGATTGCCAGGATAGCAGCATACCTGTACCTATATATGGGAGACATGCAGGATAGATGTGCTGAAAGCCAAAATCTGGCAAATAGGCAACAGATGGCATTACAAAAGGCCCAATCTGATCTGGACTCTTCTGAGCAGAGGCTGCAGAGGAGCCAGGAGGCAGAAAATGATAGTAGGCAATATATCATTAAAATAAAAGAGGATATGGGCATCCTACAACAGGAAAAGACAGACCAGGATACCCGATTTCTGGCCCTGCAGAAGGAGCACCAAGACAGTTTGGACTCCTTGCTGCAGAACCAGAAAAAGCTGGAGCAACAGATCAATTTCAACAGGGCATGCACAGAGCAGGTAGCCACCCTGCAAATCCAACTAGACAGAGAGAAAGAGGAGAGCAATAAACTGATTCTGAAAGACCTGGATACCCAGGCAGAGTTTGATGAGGAGCGCCAAAAAGCTGGTGCCCTTCAACGGCAAAGGGACGACCTGGCGGCACAAATGCAGGCTCTTAGTCAGGAAAGAGACGCCATAGGCCAGGAAGTCTGCCACTTAAAAAAGGAAATTGAAGAAAATCACCTGGCCCTCCAGGGGCTGGGTGATCTCCAAAAAGAAAACCAGAACTTGGTAGAGCACACCAGAAGGGTGGAAGATGCTCTAGCAAGAAAGGAGCAGGCCAATAGGGACATTGCCCAGGAGGTAAACCTCCTGCAGCAAAGACTGGCCCAGTTCTCCAGGACCAACCAGGAAGCACAGAGGGAGAATGAGGCCCTCTGTCAACACAATGATAGGCTCCAGCAACAGGTAGCGATGCAGGAGAAACTGATAGAGTCGAGTAAGGCCTTAACAGAGGAACTGAAGGCACAAATGCAGGCTCTTGCATTGCAACAGGGAGCAGGGGCGGATAGAGATGAGGTCCGCTGGGAAAGAGAGACTCCTGACCATAACCGCAGGAGCCCTAACCCCAGGGGCCTTCATCTCCCCCAGTCCCTGGACTCTGCCACCCCCATGTCCCCTGGCGCACATGAGCACAGGGCCACAGGGATGGCAGATTACTATCCAGCTAAGAGTATGGGGCTCATAGGCCAGTACCACTCAGGAATGGAGGGGTGGGCATCCGGGTATGGGCACCCAAGTACAGTACAGTTCAATGGGGAACCCCAGGAGAGTAGGCCCATTAAGGGCATCCTGAAAACCTCTGCCCAGTTAGGTCAGTGGAGGGGGTACCCATCAAATCCTGGCAGCAAGGAGGAATCTGAAGACTCCTCTGAACTGCGCAGGACACAGGAGACCAGGTCCCCACATTCTGCCAGCCATTCTCAGGCTCGCAGAATTCGGGAAAACCTGGAAGAACAGATGGGAACCTCTGGGAGCAGTGCCTCTGAGTCCGAGGAAGAATGGACAAGGGTTACCCGAACCAAAAAGGCCAATAAGGCAAAAAGGGCCTTGCTTAAGGACCCCTTAAAGCAGATTAAGGCAATCAGGAGCGTCATCACGCCTTACCATAAGAACGCTAAGTATTCTGTTTGGGAGCACTTAGAGTTGTTTGAACAAATGATGGAGACTTTCCATTTGAAGGACAGCCAAAGCTGCATTCAATATGTAAAGTGGACCTTCTCCCCGGAATACTCCAGTTTCTTTGCGGGGCTGGAGGACCAAAATCATTTAAGATGGTCCACCTATAAGGCGGCCATCCTGAAACATTTTTCTGTTCACAGAAATCCTCAAGAGGCTCGCAAGGCAGCCTACAATTTGCAATGTGGGGAGGATCAGGCCCCACAAGAATTTGTGCAGGAGTTAAAGCGTGCTTTTGCACAGACCACAAGAAGGGTGCGCACAGATAGTAGAGAGTTTATAAATACGTTTTTCCATGCCTTGCCCAAATATATCATGACCCAGCTTGTGAGGGATTTTCATGAGAAAAGATCTTTAGACTGGGTCATTGAACAGGCTACCCGGATCTATGAGGTGCAGAAGCCCATCGAAAATAAAAGTAATGCCCAGAAAAACCCCAAAGCCAACAGCACCCCTGCTGCTGCCAAGGTGGCGGAGGTAAAGGTCACCCCCGTTTTGGATTTGGAGATGGGGGGGGCCTAAAAACCTACCTGCACCTAATAATGCTAGGCCCAGAAGGTCCTCGGGCCAGTCACAGACCGGGAGCCAAGGAGGCAGCCCCACAAATGGGGTCCCTCGCTCTCCGGATTATGTAAGTCCCCGTTACAAGGGAAATCGACCCATCCTGGGTTATGTGTGGACTCCTCCAGCCCAAGGGGGGGGATCCAGCCAAGCACGTAACCCAGGGAACTTCCCTCCAAACTTCCCACAGGAGGGCAGAAATTTACCAAATCCTGGGCAGAACTTTTTCCCCAGATATCCACCCGACTTTCAACCCCAAAATCATCCATCCTTCTTTCCCCAATTCCCTGAGTCTAGACCACTGAATCCGGGAGAGGGGAGGCCAAGGGTGGAGGGGTACCCAAATCTTCCCAACCCGGGGTATTACCAGAGGAGGGACAGCTACCCTTCCCGGGATCAGCCCAGGGGAGAAAACAGGGCCCCGTATCAGCCTGAGCGGGTTTCCCAGTTAGAGCGCCAGGTTCAAAACATGGCGCGGGATCTGGGTCACATACTGAGGGCTCAGCAGAACCCTCAGATGGGCGTGCCGGCGCAGAACGCACCCAACTCTGGACCTGGCTCTCCAGAACAATGACGGGGTCAGCACCCCGATAACTCACCGGTTCCCAGGGAGGAGGCACAAAGGGAAGGGGGGTGTAAAGCCTTGGAGGAAGCTTCCTTCCTCACTTGTAAACAGCCCCTGGAAACCCAGGAACCGGAAACAAAATCTCTTGCCCCTGAAAGTCTGCCTCCTAAGGAGCAGAGGGGGGGTAGGAGAAACAAAAGACCCAAACAGACTCAATTTGAGGAGGAGGTACAGATCTTCCAATTTGAGGGAGAGGGATCCTCAGAGGATCCTGAGAAAAGGATCTTCTCCTTCAGAGAGGGGGGAACTCCTCCCAAAGAAAAATGGGTCCCTAGGGATGCAAATCCAGACTGGGGAGATGTGGAGACTGAGCTACCGCCGCCCACTATCTCATCCCAGAACAAACAGCAAGAAAACCCCCTGGTTCAAACCCATCCTGGTGACTGCCTCCAAAAAGGGGGGGGCGGCCCAGAACCGGAGCCAGGGGAACCCACAATGGCTCTGATCTCCAGTTGCCAACTTTTTCTTTCAGATTCCCAAGGCTCTCCCCAGAATTCTGCCCAAATCTCTTCGCTAGCGATGTCCAAAACCAGAAAGTTAGCCCACCAGTTGTCCAAAAATGTACATTATCTGTGCCCCCTTGAGGAGAAGGAGGGAAGATATTATGCCCCGGTACAAGTACAGGGGCAGGGTACAATCTCGGCACTGGTGGACACGGGATCTCAAGCTACCCTTCTGTCCAGAAGGGCCTTTGACGAACTGAATGCAGGAAGGGGAGAGAATTACCAAATTCCTCTCACCTCTCTTCCTGGACAACTACAGAACTTTGACGGGAAGGAAATTCCCGTCGAGGGGACGGCAGATTTGGACATTAAAATTGGGCGACATAAGTTGAAACACCCGGTCATAGTTGTGACCCCAGAGGGCACCCCTTGTTTACTAGGGAATGACCTCCTGAGAAGGTTGTCACCCCTAATAGATTGTGTAAACAAGGTCCTCTGGACCCAGACTAGCCGACCAATAAAATTAAAACAGAGTGTCAACCATGTTAGTTTAAACGGCACCTGCCACATGGTTGAACAAAAATCTGACCAAGTAGAATTTCACTTCCAGAACAACCAGATTCCAGATGTGACAGTAATAGCAGTAGGACAACAGACTGGTGATGGGGGGTCCTCTCTATTTCTGAAAATCAACCTTCCTTCCAGTTTAAGGTGGTATTCCACGCTGGAAGGAAACACTCTGAAATTCTATACCAATCCACAATCTGAAACTCCCACTCCTATAGTCCAGAAAGATGTGAAATCAGCTCAAAGCCTGGCTGATATTCAGCAAATTGGAGAGCAGTTGTTCATCCCTGTTCAGTTAAATGATGGGAAGGACTCTGTTCTCGCTCGAGTGTGTGTGAGCAACGGTAAGAGCTTCATCAGCGAAGCCATGTTTCGCCAACTCCCAAAAGATCCAGCCATTCCCACATTCAAACTGATAGACAAATGGGAAATGGACCTGGAAGCACCCAATTCAAAACATCTCCTGCCAAGCAGGTGTATGCTCAAAATCTCCATTGGCAACAAGAGCATAGTCCATAATTGTTGGGTCGTGCGAGACGTCACTGCCGCCTTTTACTTAGGCAGTGACATTCTCAATCGCTTTGCCATTAGTTTGGACCTAATAAACTTCAAAGCTTGGTCCCGATTAGCGGATAATCCCAGGGGCTTTGATGATCCAGAAAAAGCATTTAGGTCAGCTCAATTGCTACCTTATGCAGTTGAAATTCAGATCAAAGAGGAAGTCGCCATCCCAGAAAGGACCCGACAATTCTCCCTGGAAGTGAAAGTTAAAAGGGGACAAGAGTTGAAAAACCCTGATGCTTACATACATCTAAATGCTTCTCTCCAACAGCAAGGGTTGGGGGTAAACCCAACTCCATTAGTCAACATAGAACATGACACCATTCCAATAGAGGTGGATAACAGCGACTTAAAGAGTATTACTCTAGCCGCAGGCACCATTATTGGAATGGCGGTTGATGACCGACATTTTTCCATCGACTTAGTAAATGAACTGTTAGGACCAATCCCCAAGGACTGTTTTGACAGTGACAGTGATGACAATACAACACCAGACAGGATTTTTACCCGGCATGGGGGGAACTTCCTGGTGTACACTTCCTGCCCCTATGGTAAGGAAGATGTGACTTGTGACTTCAGGAGGGAGGAGGTGATTTTCCAGGTTCATGAAGGCTGCCTTGCCCACCTGAAGCCTCCGGTCCAAATCAGCACTCTGACCAGGGACTTCTCCACCCAGCTGGAGGAGGCCGCGGAGATAGCCAAACCAGAAGTCTTTCCAGGCTTCAGGCAGATGGCGGAAGAGAGAGTCAACCTAGCTGATGCCTGTGTGACTCTGGAACAAAAGCAAAAGTTGAAACAAGTTTTCTTGGATTTCCAAGATCTCTTTGCGGTAGACTCATATGACTGTGGTCGCACTGACATCCATACAACAACAATCCCCACGGACCCTGGCATGACTCCTGTGTTTGTGAAGCAATATCTATTGCCTCTCGCATCAATGGAGTCCCTTACTGAAATAATTAAGAACCTTGAGTCCCGGGGAATAATCCGTCCAGTCCACAGCACCTTCAATAATCCGGTGCTGGGGATATTGAAGCCAAACGGCCAGTGGAGACTCTGCGCCGACCTCAGGGAGCTCAACAAACGGGTCCATACTTCCCGATGGCCTCTGCCCTACATTGACCAAGGGCTGGCCCAGATCCAAGGGTCACAGGTATTCACTGCAATAGACCTGACCAATGGATACTGGACCGTGCCTGTCAGCAGGGAGGACCAATACAAACTGGCTTTTACCTTTGGGGGCCAGCAGTACACATGGACCCGGACTCCCTTCGGATACCTTAACTCCGGCAATGAATTCAACATTTTCCTACATAAGGCCATGCCCGACCTGGGTGCGAGGGGTAACCTGGCCTATGTAGATGATGTCCTCATCAAAAGTTCATCTGTGGAGGAACACATAGCGGAGATCCGTTATGTTCTGACACAGTTGAGGGCCGCCGGAGCAAAACTTTCCTTTCAGAAAGCACAGTGGTGTAGAACCCGTGTTAACTTCTTGGGGCATGAGATTACTCCTCAGGGTCTTTGTCCCCAGGAAAAGAAAGTGGAAGCACTTCAGAAACTGAAAGACCCCACAACTCTGCGGGAACTAAGGAGCCTCCTTGGACTGACTAATTACAGCAGAAAGTTCATTGAGGGCTACGCAGAGATCACCAGACCCCTGATTCATCTCCTGAAGGGGGGGGGTCAAGTGGGAATGGGGTCCAGAACAAGCCGAGGCGGTAAAACAACTCAAAAGAAGCCTCTCACAAGCGCCTTGCCTAGCTTACCCTGTCAGAAACAAGGAGTTCTTCCTGGAGACGGGGTTCTCTGATACGTGCTTGACGGCAGTATTATACCAAAAGCATGACAAGGTCAATAAAGTAATCTCCTATGCGAGCAAAACTTTATCCTCTGTGGAGGAAAAATTCAACGATTGTGAGAAGGCACTCCTGGCAACGGTGTGGGCATTGAAGAATTACCGCCCGTTTATCCAGGGGGAACACATCATAGTGGAGACTCCACACCAGCCTCTGCAATATCTCCAAAGTGACAGAATCCGGGCCGAAAATGTGAGTAATTCCCGAATTACTTCCTGGATTCTGTCAATGCAAGGCTTTCCTGTGGAGGTCAGATATGGCCAAAACAAGAAGAGTCCCCTCGCGCAAGGTCTGGCTGACTTGCATGATTGTGCCAGAGAAAACTGTCTCGAGGACGAAAGTCTAAAAATAAAGGACAACATGGAGGCATACCTTAATTCCCCCCACAAAGTCTTTGAAGAAGACAAGTGTGAGGGAATGCCCACTGTGTATGTGGATGGATGCTCTTACCATGTTGACACCAACGGGGAGAAAGAACTGGTGGCTGGCGTAGGGAATGCATGGGTGAATGAGTCCCCAGAACCCTCCGCTGGATACAAAATTGGTCCCCGAAGTAGTCAGGTGGCAGAATTGATGGCTGTGCATCAGGCCATCCTCACTGCTGTCCAGCATCAACTCCACGAACTGGTCATAATCACAGATTCGGATTATGTACGGAACGGGTTCGTGGAGCACCTGGTTAATTGGAAAACCAGAGGCATGTTATGTGCTAACAACAAACCCTTGAAACATGGGAAGTTGATCCAAAACATTGATGATTTGGTCACCTCGAATGAGATGACCATCTATTGGAAAAAGATCAAGGGTCATTCCAAAGTAGAGGGACCAGACAAAACTGGAAATGACTTAGCTGATCAGCTGGCCAAAACCGGGGCCATCCAAGGGGATCTAATTGAGATTGAGTCCCTGTTGGGGGAAATCCAGGTCACTGCTATCACTAGGTCCCAGACAAATGCTCACAACGACCTTTCAATTGCACAATGGAGTAAGGAGACCCCTGATGCTGATTTGATTACTGCTCAGAAGGGGGATCCAATTATTGGTAAATTTTACCAGCACCTTGAGGACCCTGAGAACTTTCCCCTGACGGATACCGATTACATTGGGAAAGAGGACCTAAGAGTGTTGATGAAATGTCCAAAAATGTTCCGGATCCAAGACGGTTTGTTGGTAAGGAAATCCAAAGCGGGCCACGATCAGTGGGTGGTTCCTACCTCATTCCGAAGCCTGATGTTAAGTCACGCCCATGATGCGGCCACCGCCGGTCATAGGGGGTTTCACACAACATTGGAAATCTTAAGAGAGGTTGCATACTGGCCACACATGGGGCAGGACCTCGACCAATACTTGAAGGGGTGTCTTGTGTGTGCACAATTTCAGCCATCATCCCTCACGCACCGTGCGCCTCTCCAAAAGAGGGGGATGACACTGCCATGGTCAGATTTACAAATCGACTTTGTAGGCCCTGTGATTCGCTCGGCTAGGGGGAATAAGTACATGTTGACTGTGACATGCTTGTTTACCAAGTGGGTGGAATGTCTCCCAGCCCCAAATTGCAAGGCAGAAACTGCAGCTGCCTTGATGATTAACCACATCTTTTCCCGTTTTGGTCTACCTCAAAGGATTGAGTCAGACAGAGGTAGCCACTTCACCAGTGAAGTAATGACAAAGATGTGGGAGATACTGGGGGTCAAAAGGAAGTTGCATATTGCTTATCGGCCAGCTTCTTCTGGGGCAGTAGAGAGATATAACCGGACAATTGTGAGCATATTAAAGAAGTTTGTGGCAGATTCTGGGCCAAGTTGGGATATCCGATTACCTCTGGTCCTAATGGCCATCAGATCTACCCCTTCATCTGCAACCAAAATGTCACCATTTGAGTTGATGACTGGGCGCAAGATGGTGCTTCCTCAGCATTTGCTCTACAGGACCCAAGAGCAGACACTGATAAATGCCTCCACTACTCATGAGTATGTAGAGAATTTAAGGAACACCTCCAACATGCTTTTGCTTATGCTCAGCGGAATCTAGAAAGATCAGCTGATAGCATGAAGACCCATTATGACCTGAAAACTTCCAGGAAGGAATATCAGGTGGGAGACCGGGTCTATCTATACAACTTCCAAAGGAACCAGGCCAAGCAGCGCAAATTTTTGCCTACATGGAAAGGACCCTTTGAGATCGTCGATAAGATCTCCCCTGTGGCCTACAAGATCCGCATCCCCAAAGGCGGTTCGGCAGAGGGGGAAGACAAGTGGGTACACATAAACCAGTTGAAGTGTTGCCATCCCAGGCACACTCTGCAACAACTGGAGGAATCCTCTGGAATCCTAGCGGGTACTGTATCAGACTAATTCAGTTCCAATCATAAAACATACCACATCTAGTCTCTAAAATATTGTGATTTGCATGAAACTGTCTCTTAGTTATACTGTTTTTTTTTTCAAAATAAGAATGTAATGTTTCGTGATGATGAAATGCATATGCTGCCCCACTATCTCAACGGTGGTGGAAAAACGTCTATGAATAGGTATTGCCGCTCTTCCTTTGTCGTCCTAGGAGAAAGAAAACCTGAAGACGGGCCAAGGAGGATGATACGGAGACCGGGAACGAAGATCCAATGGGCCCAGTGGACCGCCCAATATTCCCATCAGGACCGGCGAGGAGAACTGATCGATCAGTACCGGATGGAGGAAAAGATGCTGAACTGTGCCATCTATTGGAAGAAGATGAGGAAACATCCCAGATCTTGCGAGTCCCATCAGTGAAACCGAATGGCCATCGCAAGAGGGGGGCTTGTGGGATGTATTTACCCATGCATCCTAGCCCTACCTCAAAACTGTGCAGTACTGACATGAAAACATCATGATGGCCAGAGCTTCCCAGAAAATGCACAGGGAAATGCATGAAGAATAGGCTGCCACTCATTTTTGCCGATGTTATGGGCACAGAAGGACACTGCCTAAAACCACCATTGGACTACCCGCACAGTAGTCTGAAACCATTGGGAATGGCAATGCTGATTGCCAAATGCAACCTAGAATTGTTGGGAATTCATTTCTTAAATCCCAAAAATGGGTGCAGTACCAGTACTCACCACTATCCAAAAGCCGGCAGTTTAAAACCACCCTGTGTTTCTCTGAAGGCAAGCCAAAGTGCCTATTTCAAACATTGCAATATGTGCAAAATATTTACTGAACACCAGCAGACATTTGGCAGAATGGAGTGTTGTGTGCCTACAAAATCTGGGAAATGAAGAGCCCAAAACAATGCTTATAACAAAACTGCTATGGAGTCAGCAGTTTAAGTTGCACTGGATTTAAAGACACTAAAATCGAAAATGTTTAGATTAAATGAGTGAGCTATGTTTGGTGTCACATGCCTTTGTAACTGTTTAAATGTCATAGTTTTAAACTTAGAATCAGCATTCTAGCTGCATGTGTAAAATTGCAAGTTAATTTAAAAAGCAACAAATAACATGACAGTAGCTGAAAGTCTGGTTTAAGGAACTTAATTCTGCCTGGCCACTACCCCCATCAGGAGTGAAATTTGAGTCACAACTGTGTTCCCAGGCCAACCTTCCTTTTGCTGCCCAAGCTAAGGATATGCCATCTATCTGATAATTGAATTACTGGTGCTCTGCAGGAGAGTGAACAAAGCCCTCTTCACTCAGGCAAAGGTTTTTATTACCGCAGTCGTAAAATGTAGCTTCCTCTTGGCAGGAGCTGGGAGGAGCACTGCCTGTGAGAGCAAGCTGGCTTGGCAGAAACTGGAAAGACTGGTTTCTATACCATGTGACCTGGGAAACCACACCCCTTTGGAGCCAGAACATAACTTTAAAAAGATGAATAACTCATAGAGCGGACATGTGAAAATTTTATAAATGATACCATAATTCTTGTGATTTTTCTGCCCACATTTTAAGAGGTTTTTCGACCCGGTGGCATGTTCAGGGGGGTTTTAGCGGAAAAATGGATATTACTCTAACTGTATGCATGTTAAAAATCTGAAACTTCTTCAGTTAATGTCCATACTCCCTGCACACATGTATGTAAAGTTGGGTCAATGTCAGAAATTGAAAAATCAGTTAAAAAGTGAAATATGTGCCATTTCTGAATGCAAGCTCCCAGGAAGAGCAGAGTTTGAACAGGGGATACCTCCTGTAATGCATGATGGGTGCATATGATTTTAAAACAATATGTACCTCTGCAAATATGTATTTGTTTCAAATCTAGATTTGTGTGTAAGTTGACAGGAGGAGTGGACTTTCTGCAGGCTGTAAAATGACATCACTCTGACTCACAGTTCATTCCCCAATCAAATGATAAATGGGAGTTTGACCAATTAGAAGCTGAGAGAGAGGTAGGGTCAGTGATGCTAGAACACACCCACATTCTAAACACATAAAAGCAGACAGACAGGACAGATAGGGACCTTCCAAATCCATCTGCAGCGGGACGCTCTGCCGGAAAAATCCATACTTACCTCCATCAACCTCCAGAAAGCCAAACTAGAGACTTCAATCTATCCAGAACTAGAGACCCAGACCAGAGAACCAGAGAGAGCTGACCCAGATCACTGTGAAGTGCAGAGGCCAGACCAGACCAGAGTCCAGTCCAAAACCCTGACCAGATCCATGGCGAGGCCCATTTCACTCAAGAATATAGTGTGAGTACCTAGAGAACTGTGTAGAACCAATCTCTTAGTTTAAATTCATCTAATTCAATCTATTTAACCTAAGTAGAACTGCCTCCTAACTGTCACCTGTCACTTGTAAAGCTGTCACCTGTGATTTGCTAGTTGCAAGCTGCACTTGTCTTTTTGAACTTTAAAATTTCAAATCTGAAAAACGACCTTCACAAAATTGCTCATATCTCCGCAACCGTTTGTGCTAGAGACTTGCAATAACTTTTATTTGAAAGCTTTGAATCGCACCTAGAACCGCATTCCTAGCCCTTATAGTTTTACCGCAATCGCGGAACACGCATCCGCGAATTTTGCCGCGATTTGCAAATTTCTTCACATGTAAAAACTGCTGCTGCTTGCCTTCCATTTGCCAGAAATTCGTTTAACCTGCTAACTATCCCTGCCTCATTGCTAGTGTGAGTCTGGACTAATATTAACTAGATACCACTCACCCTGAACCTCTGAAAGGGAATTAAAAAGCATTTCCAGCATATTTCTCATCCATTGCTAGCACATATCAAAGCATTTGGGCCTGTGTTTTCAAAACTCCTATCTGTTTTCTGTAAGCTTGCTGGGATTGAACTGAATCACATTTGATTGCATTTCTGAGAACTGTGTGTTTCCTTCCATTTCCTTGCCTTGCATCAAGGGGGGGGGGGGAATTGCCAGAGAAAAGTGATTACATTGTTTTGTTGAAATCATATTGAGTATTTCTATACTGCATTTCATTCATTCAACCTTGCATCCATTTGAACTCTATAAAGCATTTTGTACCACCTTCTTCTTTTGTTCCTATTTACCAGTGTGCTACCTTATCCATTTCATGTCAACTCATTAGTGATTATAAGAAGTGTGCTAGTGCCAGATTCTCCGTTGTTGATCTTTATCATATCAGATTAAGTGTTCTATTCAATTATTAATTTATTATAAAGTGTCATATATATATCTATTGTTTAAATTATCAAATAAACCTTTTAAACTTGCAAAACAGAACTACTTCTTGGCTCAGTGGGGTCAGGGGGATTCCAAGAGAGGGGTGTTATATAGGGGTAGTCATCCAGAACGCATGAACTGGACATAAAGTGATATCAATAAGGGTTTTCATTCAGTATTATAGACTAGGCGTTGACTTAGCTGTAGTGTTGAATTGAATCCTCTTACAAGTCCTAGCGCAGCAATAACGTTTTCCACCTGCTCTTGTGGTTCCTGTGACCTCAGGAAAAATGTGTACCTCTCGAACGTGGCGTTTTTCTTAGCCTCAAAATGAATTTCTAATTTCTTCTCTGCCACACTATATTGATCAGTGTCCCCTTGGCCTTCCTGTGGGGGCTCTGGCAACCTGTCGTAGACACTACGACTCTCCGCGCCCAGATTATGCAACAATACCGCTCCTTTCCTTGCTGGAGCAAACTTTTCCCCTCCTATGGCAATCAAATATGTATCGAATAATTTCTTCCACCTAATAGCTGGCGTGCCTGGTTTTGGTAAGAAAGGTGGAAGTGGGGACATACTTGCTGCCGCCATGTCTGCTTAAACTTCACACCTTTTTGTGTTACCACCTGTATGAATATTCATAAATTGTGCTGGTGTATATTTATTCTTCTGGCTACACTTACAATTTTTTCTATCTTGGGGATGCAAATGTCCTAATTGAGTCCAAAATTCCTCTTAGTCTGTATAATCTGGTTCATGGGGTCCATTCTGTGCCTGTTTTCTTCAGTTTATTACCTTAACCGTCCACACTTTCAAAATAGGCTTACAGGCTCTATCACTGTTCCTGTTTAATTCCTTGGAAGTATTTCCCACTGCCTGTACACCTTGTTTCTCCAATTTTTCCGGATAGCCAATCGGAGAGAGGACTGCTTGCTGCTAATCACCAGCCAGCTCCTCTCCGCGCCTAACACAACACGGAAGAAGCCATACACGTGAAGCCGCTCATTGGTTGCCTTCCTTCTTTCCTCCCCCGTCTCCTCACCTCAATGGCTAGCTGCGACTTCTGCTCAGCTGTCGAGAGAGGGGAGGATTCAGAGCGCTCCGCTCCTTCGTGCTCCAGTCGGGCCCCCCACAGCAGGGTGACAGTAGGGCGGCCTCCCTGCCTTGGCTCCAGTAAACTCGAGTGGGGAGACAGGACCGGCCTCACTGCGACGCTCCCTCAGTAGTCGGCCTTGGCTACGAGGCTGATTTCGCTGCTCTCCATTCCCCGTGACGGGCTCGTAATCGCATCCCATCCTCGTCGCCACTTGAAGGAATGCGAGACGAAGTGGGGTACGTTTTTCAAGTGTCTTTATTAAACGAGCCTGCCAGGAGATTGTTGCTTTCCTTCTCTTGTAACGGTCTCCTGCTTCTGATACACAATGTCCGCATTCCAACAATAACACGGACTCGCGAGACAGACGCAGGACCACGAGCCATAACAACAATTCTCTACAATAAACTTACGTCTGATGTAAGTTTAGGATTTTATGTGTACAGAGGAAAGGAGTGTTGCTTTTAATTAATGAAATTTGGTTCTGCCTCACATGTTAATGTATTATAAGATGTTTTATCAAATTAAAATTTTAGATTGCTTTGATATTTTATCGATAGATGCATAGTTATGATCAATATGATGTTTCAAATTTGTAAAAGTTTAAGTACTTAATACAAATACATTTGTTTTTAAAAAGTACCCCTCCACCCGCACCCTCAGAGAACAGTTTACTGGGGTCTCTATGCATAAAATAGTACAATTTATTCGGAAATGTATGAGTCTTGGGCAAATAATGTGTGTACACATATGAAGTGGGCTGGACTTCTCTTAGATGGAAGCCAGTGCCAATCCCCCCCACCTCATCTCATTCTGTTCCCACATGGCACAACAAAGATTGATGTACTGCAGAAGTCGATGCTGCTCTTTAGCAGTGCCCCTTCGCTGAGACACAATTTAATGGGACCTGGCTTATTTGAAAGTTCAGTAACATCTCTTAACACTGCTGTACTAAGATTGTACTCCACCCCCAAATGCAATAATTTTCTTGTGAACCATGCCCCATGCGGGACTATTGAGGCGCAGTATGTTGCCCTGTTGCATCCTACATGTATAGTGATTCAGAGAAAGGGTAGGGAAGGGGACAGTGGAGGGTTAGACACAAAAGAGGAGTAGAAAGCCTGATTGGTTTGGTTACTAAGATGGAGAAAGTCTTCACCAAAGCCACTCTTGCCAGGCAATGGTTCTATTATTGCACAGATGAATTGGGTGGCAGCTAAGTGGATGGACACACAACAACTCTTGCACATGGTCACTTTTCTGCACCCATTTAGTATTCTCTGCCACAAGCCCTTATGTGACACCCGGTCTTGATATAACATTTTGTGGTTTGTCATGGGAGAGATAACCTTGGCTGTCCTGTTGTTTGAAATGTGTATGGGCATTCTTTATTTTTTAAACATTTAAAAAATGTATGAACTAGCCATTCATACAAGAACACTGGTGCTCTCTCTGACCTAACACTGTACCCCTCTAAACATTGTGCATTGATTCAAATGTACAATTTTAACTTTCTATGACAGCCAGCTGTTCCTGACCACATAGGGGTGCTTACCAGAGAGTGCTCTCTTGAACAAATCCAGAATACCAGTTACCAAAGACGGATGTATACACATTAGAACTTGGCTCAAATAGACTCCCGACTAACAGATATCCATTAAGACAAGTGTCTTACCTTCTTTAATGGACCCGGGGTTGCTACTGAGAAACCTGCCTACAGCAGCCTCTAAGGTGCCTGGCGACAATGGTTTCCAAATCGCAATCACCAATTTGAAAGACAAATTAGACCCTGATTAGTTCAGCAGGTATTTAATAGCGGCAGTTTCCCACAGTACACCACTTGACAAGTTAATGCGTTACTCTGCCCACAGTACATCACTTTATGTAAACTTTCAAATACAATGAAGTCTAAGAGCATTGTCCAAATAATGTATAACTTCATTAAGTAGGTTTTCTACACTTCCCAATTACATAAATAATGTTCTTATTAGAAAGCAGGCAGACTCTGAGCTCTCCTAGAACACTCCCTACACCTTCCGAGTGATATCAGTGCACTTGTGGGCTTTCATGCAAATTAAACCTGAAATCCCATATCAGTAGCTCCATTTGAGCTTAGGTCAACTTGCAGCAGGCTGCAATTAACTGTGTTTGCAGAATTATATAAAGGTGTGTGCTGGCATGTGGATATATTCCCGCTTCAGACAGAAGTGACCACAGTTCAAGGATGTTTATTGAACTTTCAAAGAGTTGTGATAAACGTCTATCTAAACCTAAATCTAAGATTGGAGCAATGTACGACCATCAAATAATAAAGAATGCAGTCTTAGAGAAGTCGTGACAAATAGAAAAGGGCCTATACTAAAATCAAATATTGCCAAACCTTACTACTAGTTGCAAATAGTGTGGGTTGCAGTTCATTAAAAAGAAAGAAGTGTTCACAAAATGATGATCAGGATACTTGGGCTGATGGCCTCCCTTTCACACATTTTCAGCACAGAACAAGGCGGTTCACTCTAAGAAAAGCGCACACTCTGGCGGTTGCGGTACGAGGATACAATGGCAGTTCTAGTATCAGTGCCTTCTCTTTTCCATCAAAGTCTCTTGTTTCAGAGGGCCTAATGTAGAAAACAAAAACGTAGAAAGTTCCTTTTTTTTTTCTTGTAGCTAAACAATCTTGGAGGTTTCTGCCTGGGGGGTGGGGAGATCCCTCCTCCCCTTTCTCTCGGATTTCCAAAACTATTCCTTCTTGGGTGACTCACGGTTCACCCTGGATCCCCCTCAACTGGATCGGATCTCTCTTCACATTCAACTAGTCTCCCTTAGCCAGGTTCGGACCAATTGTAATTCACTTTATACTTATCAAAGACTTTCAATTGTGCACAGGCTTTACTACTGGATCTTTAGAACTGGATCTACTCTTTATAACCGAAACATGGTTTACAGCCAGCTCCACCGCTCACTTTCATTTACTGGTACCTCATAGTTTTCAAATTACATAGAGGGACACAAAAAGGTGGAGGAATTGCTGTTATTGCCAAGTCCTCTTTGGAATTGCGGAGCCCTCAAATTTTCAGCTGGGATGAGACGTCTCAGATCTATGCTTTTACACTCTCCTTAGCTCCTAATGTTTCTTACTAGCTATTTCTTTGCTGCAGACTGTTAGGGAGAATTCTCTGTTTAGGCTGAATTTCCTAACCTAGTGAGTCCCCCAGCAGCTTTGCTGGATTTTTTGGGGTTTATTTTTTTCTCCTGCAAGAGTGAGACTCTTTTACCCTAACTCTTGGACATGATTTGAGTGTGTCGCTTTGATTCTATATGTGTTTAATGGGCTATGGGGTCTTTTACTCCATAGGGTCTCATGTGTTTTTACTATGTGTGTTACACAGCACCCTCCTTGCAGTAACACAGGGGTGTCATAGTGACACCCCACCATAGACTCCATACCCTGGGACTGACTGTCTCCCAGGGCATGTAAAGTCACCATTGGCTTTACTAGTCCCAAATTATTAAAAGAAACCAGTACAAACTGTTGGGGAGAAGCTGGACCCCCCCCCCCCAGGGCAGTGGGGGGCCAGCAGCCATACCCTCGCCAGCTATGGGAGGCCCCAACACCTCCCATATGGCCCCCAGAAATGCAACAGAGTCCCAAGCAGGCAGCAGCATGTTTCAAACTGCATTTATTTCTGGGCAGCAAAAAAGAAAAAAAAAACACAGAGCATCGTGCACATCGCGAGTTCAGGCGCCGTCTCCCCCCGGGGCTGGCTTGCAAGCCAGCTTTGTAATCGCACTGCAGGCTGACCTCACAGAATTGGATCAGCTCCCAGAAACCTATCTCCTCCTGCTATTGGCTGCTAAGTGGTAGGTTACCTATGTAGCACACGCTGGAGACCAAGTAATAATACTGGGTCACACAACCGCTCTCATATGGGGCCCAAGATGGGCACGTATTTATATCTGATTCACGACAATATGTTCAAGTATCCATAATATACCATACTTCTTAGAGAAAGGAAGATGAGTCTTTCTGATTCATATCAAAAATGATTTATCCATAATAGTTCAAACAAAAAGCTATCACTAATAATCCTTAGTGAGGAAGCAGTTGCCACAATCCACATGTATTAGACTAAAAAAGCCAATGCATTTCGGAAATTATTTCCTTCATCAGGGCGAGTCTAATTATATAAGTCCAGCAAGCAAGTATATAACATAACAAATGCAAGTATGTGACATAAATTCATATAATGGTGACAATTCAAACGAAACATACATTGAAAAAAATGAAAGGAAACATACCAATTAGTAGATGTTACATCATGGGTAAATATCAATAGCAAAAAAGAAAAAGAAAAATGCCGTAAGTGGTTTATAAGGTAAATAAATGAAACCAAAGAATATTAGGTATGAATTTACCTCATTGGTGTGGTCAGTGGTGAAAAACAGAACGTCCTGCGTTCATGCCCACTCAGCAGTGGGTTGTAAATGACAATATGCACAAAGGCATGGAGAAAATCCACTCGTGCTTACAAGGAAACCAATCTGTGGATCATAAAAGATCCAATTAGATACTGTGTTTTACACTCATACTTGGTCAAAGAGAAGGATTGTAATCAGATTCTTACCTTGTAATACACAGAGAGAAACGATCCTCCACTGTGCAGCTGCAGGGCAGTGACTCAGACTGCAGTGTGAAGCCGTTGTCTAGGCAACGGTTCTTTTGTTTAGCATGTGACCACCTCGTTTCTGTGAGATGCAGGTGGTCACAATTAATGATGTAAAATCGGCCAGGGCCCACAAAAATGACAAACCAAATATTTATGGGGCATCATCAATAGGTGCCCATAATTGTGATAATAAAATCCGAAAAAAATTAAACATTAGAATAATGAAGATAGAAAAAATACTGTCACAGGTCCTGTGGCTGTCTGGTCACAATACTGCTGTAAAGTCGGCCAGGGCCCCCCAAAAATAAAAAATGAGGTATTTATAGGGCATCACAAATGGGTGCCCATAATTGTAATAACAAATTCCCAAATTAAAATTTTTTATGAAAAAACAAAGTAGTGGTGATAGATTTATGCAGGTGGTCACAAATATTGATGTAAAATAGGCCAGGGCCCACAGAGATGTCAAACCAAGTATTTATGGGGCATCATAAATAGGTGCCCATAATTGTGATGATAAAATCCGAAAAAAAAAAAAAAAATTAAACATTAGAATAATGAAGATAGCCATAGGACCTGTGAAAGTATTTTTTCTATCTTCTAAAGTATTTATGGGGCATCACCAATGGGTGCCCATAATTGTATTGACAAAATTCCAAATAAATATATGAAGTAACAAAGTAGTAAAGATAGAAAAAATACTGTCACAGGTCTTTAAGCTGTCTGGACAGCAAGACATAACAAAATTAAGCTAAGGTAATAGTAAGACTATTCAAACGTAGATGAGCAGTTGAAGTACAGTCACAGTGCGTAAGGTGTCGCCCAGGGGCGGCACCTTGGGTCCCAGACAACCGTCCGGGACTTGCACTAGGGCTGTTACTAGAATGCTCCAAACATAATTAGACAAAGGGCAACATATGCCAGACAATAATTAAGAAAATAAAGCAAAAAAGGCTACATGAGGTAGAGTGATTCGAACAAGTTAAGCTCAACGGCTGTCAACATGTGGAAATGTAAAAAGAGCAGTATCCAAATGTTCAGAACATCTTTCACAAATTACTCTGAGCATCATATAGAATAGCCAATGCAATCAAAAAGTAATAATTAGAGCACAGGGCAAAGAGACCCCTATGTATGAAAACATGTTAAAGTATACAACTCAAGCACAGAAAGAACAGTAGAAACAGTAAAGTCACAAGAGGAACAGTAGAGACCCTTATGTGTGAAAACATGGCAAAGCATACACCTTTAACACAGGCAAAACCGTAGTATCACAATCAAATATAACAGTGGTAATTGATCTCCTCATTCAGACCGCTCGGGACCAAACTACAGAGTTTATCAATCCAAAATGTCTCTCTGCGATTGAGGCGCAGACCTAAATCTTCATGAGGATTATTTCTTCTGAGTACCTCCAGAATCAGAAACTTAATCTGTGAAAGATTGTGATTGTAGCCCTTATAGAGAGCCTGACAATTGGGCGTTAGCCTTTCTGCGTCAGTGGGTTGATTTAGCTGTGCCAGCCCCCATTACCTAATTCTATCCTGTTACATTATGACTTTGTTCCCATAACTTTTTAGCTGAACAAGCAGTTCGCACCTGGGCTCTGGGCGCAGATTGGCTGGGCTGCGCCATTCTTGCTACAATTTATGTTTCAAATGTTGTGCGAGTCCTTGAGAAAATGTCTTTCTTTCCCAGAAAGAAAAAAAAAAAACACACTGGGTTGCCGTGATTTATGCGCATTTGTGGCAGTCTTATCTTGAATGTGCGGCCTTGGCAGTTCGGGGGTTTTGCGAGGAATGTTTGTCTGCAGAAAGCAATTTTATCTTGAATTTGCGGCCTTGGCAGGTCGGATGTTTTGCGAGGAACATTGATGAGGCTCCCGCAGCCAGTGTTCAGTGAGTGAAATGAACTTGGCTGTAATTTTCCTGAAACATGGCTTTACACTGTGCATTTAGACCATGTTAATTCATATAGGCATTTCCAAGCCTTTAAACAGGGATTTTTGTGTTTGTAGATTCTGATATTGCAGCATTGATTCTAATATAGCATGGAAGTTGCACTGTTGGTGAAGTGGGTGTGTTTCAGCATATTTGTCACCCATGGGTGCGCTGGGGCCTGGTTCAAATGATAAGTGCGCTCCTTGTTCTTCCTGCTGTTCTTCTATATATGCGCTTGGGGTGAGGGGGCATGGGTTTGGTCTCGATTTTCCCTCTTCAAAACCATCATATTGTGGACGTACTGGCCGGGGCAATTCGATTGCCACGGGGTCTGTTAGTCGAGGGGGCACGTCTCTGTCCCCCGTGATCGAGTTTTGACTGGTGGCAGTGGATACTACTTTTTATATTCGACTGCGAATATACCCCTATGGGATTTCCCATTGTTCGAGGCTACCAACTTTAATTATTTAATTCCTATAGCCTCGAACATACCGCCGGTTTATTTATTTAATATTAATTCTCCGGTTGGTATTTTTTGCCAGAACGCGGTTCTAAAATGGCGTTTGTGTTCACTTCTGTGACTCCAACCCAAGTTGAGCTCTTTGTTCCACTTTTTGGCGGGCTTCTCCACAGAAGCCCCCCAAAGTGGTGCCACTCTGTTTGGGGTACTTAGGAGGGGGATTTAGGCACCCTGGACTGAGTTGCCTAGGCAACTCAAGTCGCACTCCGTCCTGATTGGCATGTTTCAGTGACAGCTAGGCTGAGTGAATGGGGGTTTTCTGCATAAAAGCAGGGCTTTGGGGGCTGGAACTTTAGAAGTCGCCACAGGACCTAAGAATCCGACGAGGGAGAAGCTGAGCCGACCTGCTACGACGACACCACCGGTGGAGCACTGCTGAACCTTCTCACCACTCTTCCCAACGACAGAGATCTCCAGCCCGGAGAGTCTTCTTCCTTCGACTGGTGGGGATAACCAGTCTGCTTCCTTTTTCGCTTCCTGGAGCATTTCCTGGCCGCCTTGCCTGTGCCAAGCGCCCCGGCAACCGGGATACCACGTCTTACCACTACCGCGAATCAAAGGGTAGTACCTTTAACCAGAGAACTCTGCAGCTGGTTTCTTCCCTGGCAGTGCAACGACCTTCATCTTTCCTCCACGTCGAGATCTTCTCTTCCCCGGGATGACGCCGCGACTTGCACCCACTGCCAGGAACAACTGCCCCCGCTGGAGGATCCTTTCCACATAAGGTACCGTGTTCCGCCTGGCTTCCCTTGCAGCCGACTGTACGGGGTAGATGTAGTCCCCGGCTTTCGACCCTGGGTTAGCCTGGGACACCCTGGCTAAACTTTTCTGAGCCTAACTAAAACCTTTCTGAACTCCCCGCAAGACTTTTTAAACCTGTTGTCATTGTGTGATCTTGGGTGCATGTGTGCCCTGCTCCCTCCAAGAGTGGGCCCGGCCTATGGACTTTGGCTCACAAGTAACTTTCGACTTTCCTGCCTTGCTTCAAAATTCCTAAGTATTAGTGTGTTGTATTTTCCTACATTCTGCCTTTTTCCCTCCCTTTTTCGTTAACTTATTGGAGTGCCATCTGTAGTTAAGCGCTCACCTATGTCTGAAAATAAGTGGTGTTAACTAAGACTTGTCTGATAAGGAATAAGGAGTGTATATATAATAATAGTAATTGTGTTTAGAGTGATTTACAATAATAGTGCTGGAGTGTTTCAATAAGTGTGTTTTTAAATAAATAATTATATACCTTGATACTAAAGCTCTGGTCAGTGTTTGCTTGTGCTATTGTATCTGAGTACCTATTGTGTATACTTTGCATACAGCCTAACTCTTCTTGAGGGAAGTCTGACTGCTCAGCCACAGCTACCAGGTAAATCTGGGTGGTATGGACTGCTACCAAGTGGGTTTACTGCCAACACCTGTAGTCCTAAATCTTTTGCAGTGGTCCCGAAGGGAACTGCACAGGTTTCTGCCTAACACAGACACCCTGGCCCCTTTTGCATTTGTTGATACAATTTTGATGCCTTTCTGGGCGCAGAAGCCTTGCACTATTCCAATATGATAATTCTCAGTAATTTTAATATTTGGTGCAATGCTCCCGCTGATCCAAAGTGCATCAAATTTAAGGATATATTGCAGTCACTTCCTTTCGTTCCTCACTGATTCTGCCTCACATATAGGTTGCTTATATCCAGTAATGTTTAGAGGCAAATTCTTATTTCATCAGAAAAATATTTCTGTTGTATGGTCGGACCGCTCTGTTGTTCCTTCTCTTATTCCAACACAGCATGTAGACTCTTGTAAAGGCCCTATAGTAACTGTATGTACTTTGTTCATGTGGTAAAAATAGATCTTAATTTCACAAAGCTCTACTACTCATGGCCCTAACTTCATCTCACCTTATTTAAACTGTGCAGAGGTTTATAAGACTAATGTAACACATCTACAGAACAACTCTGACTTGATTGCACTGTTAAACACTATGAATAGATCTAAAAATAAAATAACAATGGTACACAGTCATTAAAATATTTTAAAGATGGGGGGCATGTCTTGGAGCGCCATCGATGTGGACGCTCCTCTGAGAGCCTCTGTGCAGAACCTAGGAATATCAGCCAGTAACATAGGCTGAACGCCAGTCTCAAAGCCGAAATGCGGCAGAGTAATCAAGGCGCAGTCCAGGGCAACAGTGGATCTGAGTGGAACAATTTAGGATGAGGGATTGCCTGTGAACTGATCTGTAGAAACTCTGGGGGGGAGTGGCCACGGTCAAAATCCAAGATGGCATCCAGCAACCACCGTTAGCAGCGGAATAGTCTGCTGCCTTAACATCCTTAAGATCCAGAGTGGAGGCCTCGGGAGGAACATTGTCACTGAGCAGCGGCGCTAAAACACTGGGATATCCCCTGGCAGACTACACTCCTCTCCATCCATGGTGTGGAGGATGGATCGTTGCAGCAGCCGGAGTGGCGGCAAGAACCAGGAGTCCAAATGGAATGCAGCGCTGCCTGGGAGAGGGAGCGGAACGACTCTGGGGGCGCTGAACCACCTCCCGTACTCGGTCCCATCTCTAGCGGTCCGGGACTTCTGACCTGAAGGAGTCCCCCAAAGTGGTGCTTTGTGAGGCAGCCTTAGGGACAAGGGCTCCACCATCCTGCTCGAACGGGAAAGCCCAGCTGCAGGGGATCACCCCCCTCCCCGCGCCCCATAAAGATGTAGCAACAAGACTTGGCCCGGAGTCAGAAGGGGACTCAACATAAGAGAGGCGTGGAGCCAGCCTGGTGGGAGGAAATGTGTGCCGCAGTCTGGGCTGAGAGAGACACCTGCCAGTAAAAGCTTTTCCCTACATTGCAGAGTGCAGCTGTTTCCACTGGGGAACCCAGAGGCGCACACGAGGCCCCAGCTTGGCTGACCCTATCAACCAGGTAGTAGCACCTCCTACCCCCCGTGAAGAGGCATAGGCTGCTAACACTGAGCCTAGCATTGCCGGCTCCAGGAAGAATTAAGACCCAAACGTGAGATCCATGAATAATCGCACCTGGCGTCTCCTTTGTGACCGCAGTGGACAAGCAGCAGAAAGCAAATGAGAGCACATATATAGCAGCTGTACTAAAAACTCGGGAGAAAGGGAGGAAGACGAAAAGGGTGAGGGCCATGATCCACGCCCCAGAAAGCTCCCAGGACACTCCAGAGCGACTAGCAATGAGAAAAGACCTCCAGTAATGAGAGTTCAAGGCGGAATTCTGGAATTGCATGTCAGAGCTCTCTGCAAAGATGGAGTGACTAGACGGCCAGGTGTTGGTGGCAGAGCAGAGGCTTGGGGAGGTAAAGGGCAGGATGTCGGAACAAGTGACAGTGATGGCGAACCTGCAGCTCTGAGTTCAATCCCTGGAAGGGGAGAGTGAGTCCATGCCAATGAAACAGGAGGACCTTCAGAACATGGCTCGGAGCAATAATCTGCACGTTAAAGGGGCTCTTTCCTCAATTCCAGACCAGGCTTGGTGAATATGAACCAACGAAACACGATAGTAGAAATAAGGGACTTCCATGGAGTAGTGTAGTATGTGAAGGATGCCGAACTACAGCTGGCAGAATGTCACTTCTGTAATAAAGCGAGGTATGAAGGAACGCACTTATAAGCTGCAGCAGTAGTTCTGTAAAAGGGGAGGGGGTTCTTTCTCATACTATTGAAATTAAATGCTTAATAAAACTAATCCATAAATACTGAAGCACAGCTAAGTATAATCACATTTGGTGGAAGAATGAAATGAGGTAAGTAGGCTCCAAAAGCTTGTTTCTGCTTTAAACATGTGCAAGCATTTAGTTTGTGGCAAAGGCTGCTGTAGCTGGTGAATTAGTGCAGAGTCTGCGATCCCAGGCCTGCATTAAGAGAAGCAAACAGTGGTTGTTCTTTTTCAAAGTCAACAGATTATAGCTCCCATACAAAAATGCGATTTTCAAATGGAGCCGGCAAGAACAGGATGTCCGTGTTTCAGGGCTCTGATGGTGTGATGGTGGGCAGCCATTCTCGTGAGAATCGGGATGAGGCGACCAGGGCTGATTATTAAAGTTCTGCTGGTCGTCTCAAATGTTTCAATCACATAATTCTGTGCTGTGGGAATTGGGGGTGGATTGTGACATCACAACACTGTAATTGAAGGCGGTGTGGGAATGTTCATGGAGCCAATGATTAATCGCAATGTCTGTTTTTCTATAAGAGGCCAAAGTGCGAAGTCCAATCAGTTCTGTGTGGGGAGATTCTTTTGTGTCGCACGATCGAAAATGCGAATGGCTTTGCTTTATATAAAAGATCTTAGTTTATGGGCGTTTCTTTGACAGCGCCTTTTCATGCAGTTCTGTTCAGCGATCTGTTTGAATTTGCTGTCCCAGCTGCATCTGTGGCCCTGAATAAAACTGTTACTTCTTGCACCGGAGTACACTCCTGTTTTACTACTTTTTAAATTCTTAGGTGAGTTTTAGGAGGCAGCCCCCGGCACACTTCAAAGAAACCATGGGCCTCATTACTAGGTTTCCGTTAACCCACCGGGTGGTACCGGTGGGTTGCCGCCAACCCTGTAACACCGAATCTGCCACCTGACTTCCCGATGCCACCGGACATTATAATTCCCAGCAGAGCGGGAAGTAATGTGGCACATTTTGTAAGTCCCCATTCCTGTGGAGTCGCATAGGACTCCACAGAAATGGGGACTCGGAAGCACCAACACCGTCACTGACGGTGACCGCCCCTGCAGGCAGAATAGTAGTGCGGCAGTCCGAAAACAAGGGTGCCGGTAAGGCTACCGACACCCTTGTTTCCGTACCGCCACTCTCGTCATGAGGCCCCATGTCGGCCTCACACCGGTCTCCCGCGGAACAGAGGCAAATTATAGAAGGAGCTGCCCTCCCCCACCTTACAGAGGCAAATAAGGAAACCCTAGATTCACCAATCACAACAGAAGAGGTAGATGCAGTCCTCACATCGCTGAAGGCAAGGGCCCCTGATGGCTTTATGCTTAATTTTTACGAAATCTTCTGGATACAACTCCTAACTAAACTATTTAACACTTTCCGACAGACCAAAATGGTAACAGAATCCATGCAAGCATCTACCATTCTCTTGCTAAAACCAGAAAAGGACTTAAGAGATTGCACCTCCTACAGGCTGATTTTGTTGTTGAACATCGATGCAGACTTTTACGCTGCGAATTCGGCCAATCGGTTGGCAGCGATTGTGCCCAAAATAATTGATGCAGATCAGACCGGATTTATTCTGGGCAGAACCACAGGAGATAACATCCACCTGGCTCTAAACCTGGTGGAAATGGCGGCATCAGAGCGTTATAAAATGGGGCAACTGCTGTTGGACACCACTAAAGCCTTCAACAGGTTTGACTGGGCCGTCATGAAATTGACCCTCGTGGCTTTCCACTTTGGGCCGTTCTTCCAAAAAATGATCCTGGCCAACTATAGCTCACCCAGAACTTCACTTTCGGTAAACCAGACAAAGACGGGCTCCATAGAACTTACATGTGGAACATGACAGTGCTGCCCCGTTTCCCATTAATATTTGCTTTAATAATGGAGACCTTTGCCAAACGAGGCAGAGACAACTTAGCTGTTGAAGGTATAACAGTGGGCCAGAATCAGTATAAGCTGTCCTTATATGCTGACGCTAACACTCACAAAGTTCAGTCATCCATGCGGCAATTCGTAATACAATTAGATTCCTTTAAGCGGGTTCACAATCAATATCACACATTGGGGCAATAGGGGTTGGCTTGATGCAAGGGGAAGTGGAGGCCCTCCACCCCAGCTGTCCTATCACATGGGGAAAATAAAGCGATGGGGTACCCAGTGGTTCACATCTCATCACAACCGAAAGAGCTATATGCCGTCAACTTCCCACAGCTTTTCAAAGACCTAGAGGCAGACCTGGAGTGGTAGAAAGCCCAGGAGATCTCATTAATGGGTCGCATTATGGTAACCAAAATGTATTTGCTTCCAAGGTTCAATGTGCGGTGCTCCCAGTGGTTACCCCGCAGAAACCCCTACTTCGACTGCAACAGAAGGTCTTCCGGATTATAGGGCAGGAGAAAAAAATCAAGAATCCCCACGGCAGTGATGATGGGCAATGTATGGCTGGGATAGATGGGGGTCCCTAACTGGCGCAACTACTATCCTATGGCACAACTGCCACACATTCCCAACTGGCACATGACAAATAACCCCCGAGAATGGGTGGCAATAGAGCAGTCGAGACCCCCACTGCCTCTCTGCAAGTGGACATCCATGCAAACAATAATCAAGACATGGGACTCAGTGATAAAAATGGTGGGAATCCCATGGGAGGGGGCTGGGTCCATGGACCCAAATCCTTCACAACCCAGACTTTGCCCCCAGCCTCAGACCAGCTGACTTTAGGTGATGGTTGCGAGTGGGCCTATGCCTCCTCTTCCAGCTTCTTGAAAATCGGTCACCCCTGACCTTTGCAGATGGTAAAGGGACGGCTGCCTTAACCGAATTGGAAAGATATAGCTACGCCTAACTCGGGCACAGGATAATCCATCCACTGGCGTGACTGGGAGCAACCGAGATTTGGAGGCCATCAAAGTTACCCTGCACCAGGGCACACGTGGAGGGAACATATCCAGGTTATACAGACTTATGCAGGTGGACATGTGGACGCTCCAACCCCATTATATGACCCAGTGGGAGGCAGACCTAGGCCATCCTGGGCAAGATCAGGCATGGGTGGAAATATGGGTGAAACGACTCTTCCTCAAAATGTGTGACCAACAAGGAATATGTCTTTAGACTGACTTGTCATTGGTATTGCCCCCCCCCCCACACACTTCTCGGTTAGGCTACATAAGATCAGGAAAACCCTAAACTCGATCTGTTGGTGGAAGTGCGGGGCCCGAGAGACATATTTACGTATGTGGTGGGAATGCCCACGGATCCAGTCTTTCTGGGAAAACTGGTATGCACATTTGAGGCGATAACCCGGGTCCAACTTCCATTGAAACCCAAAGTGACTTTGCTGGGGATGCCAGTCCCAGAGAAATACCCCAGATTGTGGTAACGGTCAAGCTGATCACTCATCTCCTCTTGGCTGCAAGGATCACAATTGCATGGGCCTGGAAAACCCTTGAAGGCCTGCTCACCCCCAGTGGTGGACACAAATCTGGGACATCCTAGTGGCAGAAAAGGTCACAGCAGCTACACCAGTTTACTGAGATGTTGACTTTCCTGCAAAAGTGTACAAGCAGTGGCAAGTGGCAAAATTCTTGGCCGGACCTGGTAGGGATAGGGTGAAGGGAGGGAGAAAAGTAACAAGAGGGCGGGGTTGAACTGTTATGGTGGGTCAATGTGCATTTTACGACTATCTGGTACTTAAATGTCAACAACACGTCATGTTTGTGCAACCGAACTTAAATAAAGTTGACAAAAAAATAATTCTTAAGGATTAACATAAGAAGAAGAAATGGTTAGTCTAGAGACTCCAGTGATCACCAGATTGTAAAAATATCCCTAAATGCCTACAAAGAGGGCATTATATCTGCCGAATGTCTGTTTCTTCGGAAACAGATAAACAATGCTGACAATATACATGAAATACTTTTTGCAGCAATCAAAAATGTAGCCTCTGTATCATGTACTATGCCCAGTCTTCCCCACTCGTCCATTCTGGCCAATGAATTTGATGATTTTATGTCTTTTTTTATGGATAAAATCTGTTCCATCAGGCTTAACAGGTATCCAGTAATATTATCCCATACATGTGATCGCTGGGAAAAGGCTGTGGTGACTTTATATATGGTGACCATATATATGGGGTCAAGAGGAGCTACGGTTGTGGGGATGTCCCCCCGCATGTTCAATGTGATAATGTCCCTGCAAACCACTGCCCTTTTTGGTGACATTTTTGTCAGATAAAATTTTTACAGGGACATTATCATATGGAACCGCTTAACATTGATTTCCAGCTACATATTCATCAAGCAAAATATATGGGGATACACTTCTTCGAGATTTCGGGGAAAAAGTATATTCAGGGCTCCGATACTCTGAACACAGTAGACCCCTTTAAAAGCAGCTCCTGGTTATTGGACATCACCTGGGTATTGGCATCACCCAGTAGGCAGGATCTACCTCAGTAGAACCAGGAGCTAGAATGGAGAGCACCACTAATCTAATTTGCGCATGAGATCCAAACGATACATTTCTGTCCACAGTGTATGCTCTATTCTGATTTGAATGTCCCTTAGATGCGTCCTTTAGTCGCCTTTATTTATATTACAAAACATACAGAGTGAATATAGCATATGTATGTTTTTATGGCACCAGTTGGTCTCGGGAGTTAAAAGTAGCTTCTGGTAACTGATCTTTTCAAGCTTACCAGGCACTCCTCGGATAGAAGCAGGAGCTAAATAGCTCCCGGCAATTTCTAACCTTGGGGTCTCTTGCGTCATCGTGCAGAGTGATGTGACCAAACAGTTTAGGCTGTACAGCATTCTTTGGTGCGGTCCAAGTCTGATTTGCATACAGGCAGGCTGAATGAACAATGATGCTCTGGTGAGTTGACAAGAGCAATTACCAGAGGCTGAGAAATTACCATCCCACTATCACCTCTTTTGTTTTGTGTGATATGATATGGCATTTATAATGCACCTATACACAAGTGTTTCAACGCACGTCGAGGCAAGGGAGGGGAACAGAGGGTAGACCGAGACAACGATCCTACTAGGCCAGGTGTCACTCAGATCGGGCAAGTGCATGGGAAGGGGGAAGGGGAAAAGTGCAGGAGGAGAAAAGGGAGGGGGCAGTGCAGTACATGGGATAATAGAATAAATAAACAGTAAGTAAAAAGTGCGACCTACTGGTGGCAAGTGCAAGGGTAAGTGCAGACATCAGGTGTCAAGTGCCGGAAGTGGGACTGTAGGGATACAGAAAACGGTCCCCAAGTGTGGGGGTTGCCAGGAGGCAGTGCAGGTATGCGACTGACTGGGGAGGGGACCTGGGCCCGAGGTCAGAGGATGGCCAGGTAACCAGTGCAGTTTCAGTTTCATGATGGCTTGGCAGGCAGAAGAAATATGTCTGGGAGTGCTCAGAGCTATGCTATAGATTAAGATGAATTCTAAACCTTCCAGACAGCAGCATAAAGGGAAAAGATCATATGCAAATGAAGCTTTGTCCCAGCTTAAATTGTTTGGTCACATCCCTGCTGTACAAGACCGCAAGCAACCCCGGGCATGTTTCGGCCTCATTGGGCATCTTCAGTGAGGTGTAGCTTCTTGGGTGCCTCATAAGTAAATTATACTGTACCCCCTCAAGGAACAGTTTACTGGCTTCACTACGCTTAAAATAGTGTAATTTATCCAGAAATGTACACGTCTTGGGCAAATAATCTATATATACGTAGTGGACTGGACGTTACTTAGATGCACGTGGCACTTGCTTCCATCTACCTGATCCCATTCCTATAGGGTAAGACGAGGATTGACTTATTGAGGATATCAATGCTGCTCTCATTCTAATTAGTGTGAGGTTAGTCCAACAGATATTTAATCGCAACAGCCACCCACAGTACATAACGTAAGAGAAGTCCTGTGTGCCCTCCACCCACAGTGCATCCCTTTTATATAGACTCAAGTACATTGAAGTCTAAGAGCACGGCCAAATATTTTATGACTTCATTAAGGAGGTTTTTATCACCTCCCAACTGCTGGAATAATGTTCTTATATGAGAGCAGGGAAGCTTGGTGCTCTCATACACCCAACACCTCCTGAGTGATATCACTGCAGTCGTGCACTTTCATCCGAATCAAACCTGCAATCCCCCATCAGTAGCTCCATTTGAAGCTAGGTCAACTTGCATCAACCATGGAAATTAACTGCATTTTCAGAATGACATAAAGGCTTGTGCTGCCATTGCAAGCATGTGGATATATATTTTTGCTTCTGCATGCCATAATCGATATCCAACTTGTTAGCAAGTGTGATTGGCCATGGCCCTCTACATCTTGGCCAATGAGGAGGCCAGCAGGCTTGGCGGGCCCTCCCCCAAAGGCCCGATCCTAAGGCCCTGTCTACCGCTGTCCACCGCGGTACGCCGGATCGCCGGTCCCATGTGAGTGTTTGTCTACCCCCTGTGAGTATCTTTGTGCCCCCTCTCCCCCCGTGAGTATCTGTGTGCCCCCCCTCCCCCCGTGAGTATCTATGTGCCCCCCCTGCCCCCGTGAGTATCTGTGTGCCCCCCCTGCCCCCCGTGAGTATCTGTGTGCCCCTCCTGCCCTCCCTGCCCCCGTGAGTATCTGTGTGCCCCCGTGAGTATCTGTGTGCCCCCCTGCCCCCCGTGAGTATCTGTGTGCCCCCCTGCCCCCCGTAAGTATCTATGTGCCCCTCCTGCCCCCCGTGAGTATCTGTGTGCCCCCTGCCCCTGTGAGTATCTATGTGCCCCCCTGCCCCCCGTGAGTTTCTGTGTGCCCCCCTCCTGCCCCCCGTGAGTATCTATGTGCCCCTCCTGCCTCCCTTGCCCCCATGAGTATCTGTGTGCCCCCCTCCTGCCCCCCGTGAGTATCTGTGCCCCCTGCCCCCGTGAGTATCTGTGTGCCCCCCGTGAGTATCTATGTGCCCCTCCTGCCCCCCTGCCCACCGTTAGTATCTGTGTGCCCCCCTGCCCCCCGTGAGTAACTGTGTGCCCCCCCTCCCCCTCGTGAGTATCTGTGTGCCCCCTGCCCCCCCGTGAGTATCTATGTGCCCCTCCTGCCCCCCGTTAGTATCTGGGTGCCCCCCTGCCCCCTGTGAGTATCTATGTGCCCCTCCTGCCCCCCGTTAGTATCTGGGTGCCCCCCTGCCCCCCCGTGAGTATCTATGTGCCCCCCTGCCCCCATGACTATCTGTGTGCCCCCCGTGAGTATCTGTGTGCCCCCCCTGCCCCCCTACCCCCCGTGAGTGTCTGTTTGCCCCCCCTGAGATTCTGTTTGCCCCCCCGTGAGTATCTGTGTGCCCTCACCCTGCTTGCCCCCCCCTCTTGCTCTGCGCTCCACCCCCCTCCTCATTTGCATCCTCTTCAACTTCCCTCCTACTCCCCCCTCCTTTTCTCCCCCCTCTTAGACTTCCGCCTCCTAGCACTTACTCCTATCATCTGTTCCGTGATTCTTGATAGCAGCTTGTCTGTCCCCCCTTTTTGTTCTCCCCCTCCCCCCTCCCCTACTTTTCAATTTGTCACTGACTTTTTGCTCAGTAGCGTGTCTTGTTCTCCTTCCCCCCTCCGTCCACTTGCCCCCTCCCACCCCACCTCTTGTTACCACCTGCACTGCGTAAATTGTCGTCAGACTTAGTAATGTTACTGCTTGCTCTGTTTTCCTTCCTTTCCATCACCTCTTGCCTTACTTGTTCTATGCACTTGCACTATCAGAAATGTCGACAGGCCTATTATGATAGTTATTTTCACATTCTGTATTGTCTCAAGGACTTTTGCTGAATGTAACTGTATTTTCCTATGTCCCCTCCCTCCTTGAAGCGCTTTGAAACACATTGTGTATAGGCGCTATATAAATAAACTATCATATATCATATCATATGTTTAAAGATCGAGTACTCTTAACTATACCAGATCGCTGAAAAGGTTACAATGCCTAGCATTTGTAAAATCAGTAGCAAATTTTCAACATTTCATTTGTTCTCTTCTGTTGTCACACATATATATATATATATATATATATATATATATATATATATATATAGGTGTGCAGTGTATTTTGATGAGGTGGAGTGTGGCGACACTACACTGAACTGCTTCTCTGCCACAAGCTTTTGAAGTCTGTCTATCCTTTCCACAAGCTTGCCTGGACCTGGGGCTTAAAGACTGCTGCACACACAAAGCCTGCAGTGTGTTTTGGTGAGGTGGAGTGTGGAGATGCTACACTGTGAACTGCTTCACTGCCACAAGCTTTGGAAGTCTGTCTATCCTTTCCACAAGCTTACCTGGAGGTAGGGCTTAAAGACTGCTACACACGCGGTGCGCGCAGTGTGTTTTGGTGAGGTTGTGTGTGGAGATGCTACACTGTGAGCTGCTTCTCTGCCACAAGCTTTTGAAGTCGGTCTATCCTTTCCACGAGCCTGCCTGGAGGTGGGGCTTAAAGACTGCTGGTGAAGCAAAAGACAAGGTAAACTACCAAGTCATACAGCCACTCTCCAGTGTACCCAACCTGGGTAGTGGTAACTTTCAAGATTTATGCTAGTTCAAATTGAATCTCTGTTTCAAATCTCATAAAAAATTCGAAGAATCCGTTATTTTTTCAAAATCATATTCATCTGCAACAATGATACACGTCAAAAAAATGAGTAGTCACTAATAATTTCTTAGTGAGGAAGAGTTTGCCACAATTGACTAATCAATCAGACCAAGTTATGCCAATGCATTTCGGAAAAGAATCCTTCATCAGGGCCAGTCTAATCATGATTCATACCAAAACATGTATTAAGTTAGCAGTGCAGAATAATAACAATGCAGGAAAAACAATTCCGAGGAAACAATTGTAAGAAATTATAGTAGTAAAGTACATACAATTAAAAAATAAAAAACATACCAATAATTCGTGGTTGCAGTAGCAGAAGAGTGCAGCAGAAGAAAACAAAAAGAGAAAGCGAAAATGACTCATCAATCGCTGTAGCCCAACAGTATGTGTGTATATAACCATAAGTATGGTGCCAAGAAGTAATAAATTACCTGGGGCAGGTGGATATCAGGTAACACATAGCAAACTAAAGTGAGGCTTGTCAGATGGTGACCAAATGAACTGTCCGATATAAATCAGCGCAGTTTGTAAGCCTGCAACGCAATAGCTGTAAGCAGGAAAAAAACCTATTAATGTCAGTAAATGACATCCGTGGTGAAATAGAGCTAGGAGGAGTAAAATGGGCTCACCGTCTGGAAAGCGGGAGCAGAGCAGTTCTCTCAAGGTCTGCAAGCAGCAGACTGCCGTCCTCGCATCGGCGCGTTGCCGAGGCAACGTGCATAAATACGACACGTGACGCGCTCGAAGGGCACGCTAAATACTAAGGCAGCATTCCGGCCCTAGGGCTTGGATTAAGAGCTAAAATTAAATTGTCAGGTCTCCTTGTGTGTTAACAGAAAAATAGGTGGTGAAAATAACATTAAGTGTAAAATATCATAGGGAATAGAAACAGAAGAAATAATGAATTGTGCACAGGCCAAACGGCTAAAGCATGGCTAGATAAAATAATTATAGGGCCTCTCCAGGAAAAAAGAGGAATAATCGGAGAGAAAGAAAAATACAAAAATTAAACAATGAACACAAAAGAAATACTATGGTTAGAAAACATACTAGTAAACAACAAAAGCAGAAAGATAACCATTCATAGTATCAAACTCCGCTGCTACTGGTGTCGTCAAACAGGCGACACCTTGGGTCATAGACACAAGGTCCAGGAAATGCAGCGTTTAGGTCAAAAATGGTATACATCCTGCAACAGTGTACATGATTTGTAGTATCAAATGGTGGTACCATGGGTCTAAGTTTAACATTTTGATACATTACTATAAACCTTCACATTCAATCGGCCCAGGTCACGCTATATCAAGTGTGCTCAGGAACATATCAAATAACAGTGAGTGTAACCAGAAATCACAGAAAACAATGATAATTAATCTCCTTGTTGAGTCCATGAGGTGTCAAGCTGCCGAGTTTGTTTATCCAGAAGGTCTCTCTACGGTTGAGCAGTTGGCCCAAGTCTTCATGTGGACTGTTTTTCACTCGTACCTCTAGGATAACAAATCTTATTTGTGTCACATTGTGTCTATTCTCAGCCCAATGTCGTGCTACGGCCGAGTTGGTATTAGCATTTCGAATGCAGGATCGGTGTTCATTCCACCTTGTCTTAACTGTTCTTGTCGATTGCCCAACATAACATTTGCCGCATGGGCACTTAATGCCGTAGATAGTGTTGATGCTGTCACAGGTACCAAATGTCTTAAGTGGAATCTTCTCCCCTGTTCTGGGGTGATTGATGGTGTTGCCCTTAATGACAGAGTTGAGTTGTTGGTCCTTTGGGTGAAGGTTTCGTTTGAACCAATTCATCTCTCAGGTTCCTACTGCATTGGTAGGCAAACACCGGTAATTCACTGAACAAACTCTGTACCCTGATGTCATTTTTGAAGATCCCCCAGTGTTTTTTTGATGGTTTTTTTAATTTTGTTACTCTGAACGGAGAATTTAGATACGTATACCGGTGACTTCAATTCTCTTTTGTTTTTGGGAGTTTGAGTCGATAGTAGGGTCTCACGTGACAGGGCGGTAACCCTGGCAGATGCCATCTCCAGTTCATCATTTTTATAGCCCCATGCAAGAAATTTCTCTTTCATCTCCATTTGTTGTGTCAGATAGTCCTCAGGATCACTCACTATCTTTTTGACTCTTTAAAAGTTGGCTGTATGGCAGATTTTTAAGTAGGCTGGGTTGGTGAAACCTGAGACGGTGTAGAAGGTTATTGCGATCCGTTGTTTTACGAAACAGAGAAGTACTGTAGCCAGTTGTTTGTTTTTTAACCAGGACATCCAGGAAGGTGATGGTGTCGTGCGAGATCTCTCTTGTGAATTGGATCCGTTGGTCTATGTTATTGAGGTATTCAAAAAAGATCTCAAAGGATTCCTTGGTACCTTTCCACACTCCAAAGATATCATCAATGTACCGCGTCCACAGGCGGATATCCTTGTTCCATTCCTGTTTACTCAATACATTATCAGTCTCAAACTTGTGCATAAAACAATTGGCGTATATGGGTGCCATGGTGGCCCCCATCGACGTCCCTGATGTCTGCAATTAGAATTGGGTACCATATTGGAAGTACGAATTCTCAGCGATAAACTGTAGGAGAGCTAGTATAAATTCCTTCTGCGCTCGGATTTCCGATGTCTCTAACAGTAGCCATTCAACTGATTCAATCCCCAAATCGTGTGGTATAGAGGTGTACAAGCTTCTTACATCGATGGTGAACATGAAATCGTCCTGTTGAGGCGTGATGGAATTAGGTTTCTGCAGGAAATGGGTAGTGTCACGGGTGTAAGTGGAAGTTTGTAGGATTAAAGGCTGCAAAAAGAAATCGATGTAGATGCCCAGAGGTTGGTTAATGCTCTCCATCCCTGCAACAATAGGTCTGCTGGTGGTTTGGTGCTATCCTTGTGGATCTTCGGTAACGTGTAAAAGTTTGGGATCCTAGGATGGCTTTTCAGGAGAAATTTCTGTGTATGCTCATTGATCCATTCCAGTTCAAGTGCTTTAGCCAGTAGGCTTTCCAGATTTTGTTTGATGGAAAGTGTAGGGTCATGGTCCAAAAGAGCATATGTGGTGTGATCTCGGAGCTGTCTGGTGCACTCAGCATCATAATCAATTGTGTTCTGGATAACCAAGGCACCCCCCTTGTCAGCAGGGCGGATGGTGATGTCTTTGTCGCTGAACTTTGTCCCTTATCAGTCTCATCTCGTGGGGTTTGAGATTCCTATGTAGAGGAGTTTTGTAGCTGATACGTTCCAAATCACGGGTTACTAATTTCTTGAAAATGTCAATAGATGGAGCTGTGATAGGTGGGACAAACCCGCTTTTTATTCTGAATTCCTGGAAATCCGGGGTCTTAAGCGGACTATCTTGGGTTTCCAATTCTTCAAAAAAGACCTTAAGTTTTAAGTTTTCTAACAAACTTATAAAGTTCGATCATTGTGACGAACAAGGTGGTTCCGTAAGTGGGTACAAAACTAAGACCTTTTTGAAGTGTATTTTCCTCGGACTGACTTAATCTCCTCTCAGATATGTTAATAACGAAGTTTTCTTTTGCTGCCGTCTTGTCTGGGGTTTGTTTTTTATGTTTCCTCCTCCCCCTGCGGGTTCTTTTCGACGGGTGCCTAAAAAAGCTGATGTGGAAGGTGTTCGTGATGAGGGACTGGATCGTCTGTAGTTTGTTCAGTTGCCGTTTCTGAGTCTCTCTGAATCAGAGCTGGCGGTGTTGTCTGATGTATACTTAAACAGTTTCTTAGGTGCTACTGGGCCATATCTTTCCATCCATGTATACACCTCTTCGTTGATATAGTCATAGGTGTCGCGTTTACATTTTTTAACCTTCTTCTGTTCAAGCTCTGATTTGTAGTGCTTCTCTGCCACAAGCTTTTGAAGTCAGTCTATCCTTTCCACGAGCCTGCCTGGAGGTGGGGCTTAAAGACTGCTGCACACGCAGAGAGTGTGGGTGCCCAGTGTGTTTTGGTGTTTGGGCGTGAGGGCTCAGGAATATTGCACGCAAAGCTGATTGACTGTTTCATCCTCAATCGGTAAGCCCTATGAAATTCTTCTGTCGGATCAGAGAGAACTGTGGCTGTGGTTTACTGCTTCCTTCTTTTTCCATCTGACACGTCACACTGCGCAGAACCACTACCGCTGCCGTGACACGGGCCTCTAAGAGTGCCGCAGGTATGCACAATGCAAATATATTGACTCTAGACACTCAATCACCGGCAAGCTTTTCCGATGGCGAAGGCGAACAGAAAAGCTCCCACAGACCAGAAGCTATGTCCACGCCCAAAGGTGGGGGGACAGAGGGAGTGCATGAATGCATCGATTTAACCACAAAGAAAGGGAAACATGTATGTGGCACACAGCAAATATTGTGAGGCTGTCCCCGAAGGACTGTAGACATTGAAGATCCACTTTCTTACCTCAAGCATAGTTCCAAAATTACTGACTTTTATCCCGCCTTGGAAACTGCTGTACAAGAAGACACCAGAGCCCAATACACGGCTCTTACCGCAGAGCTAATTGCTAAGCTCCCCTGCATTGGAACTAAACTTATCGAGACTGTCATAAATGCTCTGATTACCCCTGCTCCATGTCCCATGGAGGACCTGCATGAGGGTACCTTGGCCTTGACCAATACCGACAAAGTGCTGGTCTTGAACCCTTCGATCAGTTTGATTGTTTCACATTCTGAACCTACTTGTTCACAAATGGTGCTGGGAGACTTAAACCTTCCAAAGGTCTTTACCGGTCGTGCTCTCAGCCCTGCATCAGACCAAATGGCCCTAACATGTGAAGTGGGAGAATGGAAGAACAGGCTCCCGCCCTTCCCCTCTCGCGCTTGGCCTAGAGGATCACGGCCCAGACACCCGCCACGAGAGGAGTTTGCCCATCTACCAGACGACCAAATACCCTGGTACAGGAACATACGGATGTGCCCACCAGCCTGCCCTGCACATGCCGACACCTGCGGCATGGATGGACTCGACTGAACCATCCAGCACTAAATCAACACGTCGTTAGAGATGCCATGACGACCTAGCCAACGGTTAGCACACCTGGGCAAACATGCACACCGGACACTCCCACACCAATCCACACGAAGAATATACTCAGTGCTATGACGTAGGCGACAGACATACTCACGGACGTGCATCTTTATTATTTTCCACATAGGCTCTCAAAATGCAGAAACGCAAGACGCATAATGAATTTATCTAAAAAGGCTTGCTCACGCTTCTTCTAAGAACCATGTACCATAATGAAGAATATAACGGAGACACGATACTGAGGATAGGGCAATATGATACCGTAACCTAAAGCGCTCTGCATCAAACGGTTCCACCTATGCACCAGGCCCAAGTAGGCCGCAAGCAAAAGCTTCCATGAGCATTGAATGAGCAAGAGCTCGGTTGCTGACCCTGCAGAATGAGCCTGGCGAAAGCACACCGCCAAGGGCACGATGTAGCAATCTCGCACGCCGCAAGCCAACGCCAAGGGCGCACCTGCAAGATAAACCAGGCACACAGTGGGAAAAACAATATTAATTGTGCTAATTTTTGACTCAAACACGGTCCCACCTCACGTGACAAAGCCAAACCTGACAGGATGCCAAGCCCAGGAGGAAGGAGACGCCTGAATCCCACGTTTCAAGACACAGGGAGATACAATTAAAAGACTCATTGGACATCTGCAGCAGTGGGAGTAGACGACCTCCCAACATATGAATAAATCCTCACATTGTTTACACCTACCCATAGTAAAACATTGTTGCAAATGACAGGTGCACCGCGAGCTGAGAACAGCGATAGTCTCAGACTGGGGGGCTCGCGAGCGGACCAATCAGAACATGGGGCTCTTATCACTGACGCCATTAACATTGACCAATCCTCAGAGGTCTTCATGTAACAATTTTCATGTATCAAATTGAAGGGACAGCCCAAGTATATCACCTGACTAACCCTCAACCACTAACATCGTTCTCTATATGTATGCTATACTAACCCTACCACTCGAGTAACCAATCCAGAGTGGAAATAGGTTTTTTGCTAAACTTTGTAAGGTGACGCAAGTAGCGCGTCATACTAAGGTAAAAAGGGCCTGCAAGCCCCACGATTGTGTGTGTGTCAGGACGGACACGTACGATCCTTGACCCATCCCTGCCGTTTTGTCTAATAAACAGCAGAGTCACCTTGCTTCTTGCGTGTGTCTCATACTCTATCTCTTTTGGGATATACGGGAGGAGTTGGGGCCTCCCTGCCCGGAGGTCTGCGGACGGCCCGGCCGACCCCGGCAGAATTTCCCCCGACAAGTTGGAGGCACTGCTGAGATCTGTTTAAGATCTGCCTTTTTATTTTTACTTTTTTCCAGGTAATCCTGTTGCGAGGAGGCCCGGCGGCGCGGCCCCCTCTGCCGTTGCCCCCTTCTGAGGACTACAGGACCATCGCGGAACTGCGAGAAGACCGGACAGCGCAATCCGGATATTGGCCTTCGGGAGCCGGTTGAGAAGTATCCCGCCCGCGGTTGGCGTGTGTCCAGACGTGGTCCAGACGAGGGGAGGTGGCGAGCCGCTTGGAGGGGTGCACGCAGTCGAGCGGCCCCGCATCAAGAGAACTTGGTGAGCATGCCACGCACAACAAGCAATGTGAAATTGTGAGGGAGGGGGGAGGAATTAAATACGGGAGGTGGGAGGTGTTGCACAGGTGCGCGGCAAAGGTTTGACAATTTAGTGTAGGTAATGAAATGAATGGTAGCCGAACGAGTGCGAGAGCAGTCGGCTACGTTACGCGAGAAAGGGAGGTGGAGCACGAAAACATCACGTGCGGCCGCTCGTAGACACTGATTGGCCTAGGTCGCGACTACGTGTAAGGGTGTGTGTGTGTGGTTTCCTACGATTTGGCATTTATTGATCAATGAGTAGATGAGGATCCCTATTGTTCGAGCAAGAAACTCGATAGGTAGATGACGTTTCCCTGTAGACGGTAGCTAGTTAGTTGCCCAATACGGAAGATAATTGGCTGGTTAAGCCCTCCTGTCGAGGGGCGTATCACACGCGAGGCGACGCAGCGTGCGCAGCCCGATTATATTATTGATTACCTTGTTCCAGGAGTGACAGGAAGACAGCTGTGAGGATTAACCGGGGTAGATTGCAAGTGTATTTTGGACTTAAAGAATATATGAAGAACTTACCAGTAGTTCGAAGAGATTGGTGACGTCACCAGTAGGGCTTTCATAGGATATCCCGAGCACAAGGCATCTTTCTTTCTGAGAGTGGTGGGGAAGAGAACTGTGGTAAGGGAGTGGAAACGGAGATAAACGGGAATGAATTGATCGAGGAAAGGCGAAACGGGTGACGTGGCGGCGCACGGAGAACGCCGGCCACGGCAAGTGTAGAAGAAGGAGGAGAAGCAAGTGAAAATAGGACGACTGTATAAGAACGTCACAAGGGGTACGCAGCCGCAGGGGGCTACGTGCACCTCGGCCGCAGGGGGCCGTAAGGGTGTCGTGTAAAGGAAGAAAGACAGAAGAAAATATACAAATGTAAATACTATATTTTAATAATTTTCCTTAGCGGACTATCACAAGTCCCCAAACTTACGGGGCCAGGTAAAGATGTAAGGCTGTATATTGTAAACTGCTAGTGAGATAACCGCTACCAAATGGGGGAAGGGTAACAAGTGGAGCGCTACTATGTCACACGGGACAGGATCGGGAGGGTGGGGGAACACCCTCACTACAACACATATGTACAACACTGTCACCCCATAGGGAGAAACTGATCAAGTATAGCATAGAATGGACACAGGGGACGGACAACAAAATAACACCATGGCCGCCTAATGGTAGCTTCGATCCATATACCCAACATTCACTATTAAACCATTTGCATAATACATACAAAGGGAAGAAGTTGACAAACCACGTGGAGGTGTTTAACTTATGGAGGATGTTCCAGGGGTCCCGACCAGGACCAAATGGAATGTTCACTGTGGGGGAAATACCGGAAGAAAAAGTGATTAAGGAGGAAAGAGAGAATGGGAAAAAGGGGCGTGAAGACCCAAAGAACACGGGGAATGGACAAGAGGAAGGAGAAAAGAATAATAACTCAAAAGAAAATGAAATAAAAAAGGAACAGAGCAACGATATACCCCTAGCAAAGGTAGTGAAAACAGAGGGAGGGGGGTTGTACCCTTTAAGAGAGATAGGAGAAATAGAAAGAGGACAGTTAAGGGCGGCTGAGGGGTACTCGAACCCGGCATACAGCCCGCCACCATATGTGGCTCATAGGAAGATGCCAGCAGGGGAGGAGAGGACTGGAGAAGAACAAACTGTGGAAATAGGACATGAGGAGTGGGTAGCCACGCAGATATTATTAAAATTACGAGGTTCATTAACAGGAGAAGAGAAGGAGGTAGTAAGGAAAATAGACGAGGATAATACTAGGGAGAGTGGAATGACAGGGGAAGAGCGGTTACGTCAAAAGGAAGAGATTTTGGAGGAACGACTAGCAGAGTTAAGGGATGAGCAGAATGAACTGATCAAACAACTCGAGAGGGAGAGCGAGGGAAAGGAAAGAAGGTAAGAACAAATTGGAAAAAATAAGGGAACGAACTGAGGAGCAAAGGAAAGAAGCTGACAGGGTAAAAGCAGCAGCAGAAAGGGTATCAAGAGCAGTGCTACGAGAGAGGAAAAGGGAAGAAGAAGAGAAAGAAAAAGAAATGGCAATGTGGAAGAAGAGATTACTATCAGAAACGACTAAGAAATACGAAGAAGGGAGGGTGATAGAGAGTATATTAGAAAGGGAGAGGGTGAGAGGGGAAAGGAAGAAAGAGGATGAAAGGATATTGGAAAAGGTGAGTAGTGAAGTAATGGAGGAATTAAAAAGGAAAAGGGAGGAAATTGGTAGAGAGATGGAGGAGAGAAATGAAGGGGAAAGAGAAGATAGGAGAAGGGAGAGTGAAGAAAGGGGGGATGTATATAGAGACACAGAAGTAGCAACAACATCAGCGCAAAGGGGAGCGGTTGATAAAGGAGAAAAGGGAGAACCGGACCTAATAGACTTAAAAACAGTAACAATCAAGGGGAAAAAGACAGAGTGGGGGGTGCCGTTTATGACTGACTTTTGTAGTGAGGAAGAAGAAGGAATGGAGAAGGAAGGAAGAAACAGTGAAAGGGAAAGCCTAGATAAACTATACACCACCCGGACCAATACAGACTCACCATTGATCTGTAGGAGAAAGGATGAACTGGAGAGAAGTGAGGAGGAAGAGCAAGGAATAGCGGAAAGACAGACACATGAAACCACACCGTCACCATCAAGCCCTCTCCCATCCCACCCTACATGCTCAACCACCTCACGCTCATTACGTACAATAAAACTTGCGCCCTTCACAAACGAACTGACACCCTATGCATGTCGGCTTAGAGACCTCCCTAGACGCAGGCAGGAAGGACGAATACACACGCCCACATTAAATACAGGAAATGATGGAAGAAGGGGAAAAGATGGAGAAGAAAGAGTTACGAGCAGGGGAAATACGGACGAAATTGACGATGTAGAAAAGAGGGAAGAAGAGGAGGGGTGTGAGGACTCGATTTTATGGAACCCAAGGGGTAAAATGAGACACAACTTAATGCCACTTCTGGAGAGGGGAGGAGTTAGACCACAGTACGTCCCTTGGAAGCATACAGACAAAGAGAATATAAAGTGCAGGCTCCCATCATTAAGTGGAGGTGCGGGTAAATGGATATATGAAATGGAAAAACACACCGCAGGACAGAAACTGGCAGTGGGAGATGTAAAGGGCCTTCTAATATCGATATTAGGGGATGCAGCGGATGACATTTGGAAGAGAGCGGGATTCCCTGGGGTAACAATAGCAAACACATCGCATGATGGGGCACCATTCGCAAACTGCAGACATGCACTATGGCAGGGATTGAGGGTACAGCACCCAGACACATCAGACATAGGAGCAATTACCTCACGCAAGATGCGTGAGAACGAAGATCCTGTTGATTACATCCAGGAAATCCAAGAGAAGTGGCGCATGGAAACTAGAGAACAATGGGACAAAACACCAGCAATATTTTATCATATACTAGTACAAGGGCTCCCAGAAGGAGTTCAGAAACAACTGAAGAAAGTAGTGGGAATGGAAGCAAAAGCATGGCCAGAAATACAACTGACAATAGTGCATCATTGCAGGGCATGGCAAGGAAAAATGAAACAAAAGTAAGAGGATAGGAAAACGGAAGAGGCTAAGCTAATACAGAAAAAACTTACTAAATAGACAATGGAAGGGGCACTAATAACTGCACCTACAATAATGACCCAAAGCCCCACACAAGTATTGGCTGCACAAGATCCCTCCCAAATACCACCCTCACAGACAATAACACAACAGGTGCCGCCACTCCAACCATACACGACCAACATGGGAGGAGGATACTCAATGCCAGGAGCTGGGTATTATAATTACAACAGGGGAAGAGGAGGAATTATGAGAGGGAGAGGATACGGATATAACACACAACAGCAGGTGGGAGGACTTAGAAATTCCTACCCCACTGGGCAGCCAGTATACCAGGACAACACAGGAAGCTTTCCATGGCAGAGTAAGGAACCACCGGTGTGTTGGAGTTGTGGATTAGTAGGGCATATGTCACGCACGTGTAGAGTAAGACCAGGTACACCATCATGGAGCGAACAGGGACAACCAAGGCCCACACAGGAACAGCAGGGCATACAGCAACAGCAGACGTTGCAACAGGGAAATGAACAGCAACAACTAATAACACAACAACAGCCACAGACATATTCACTGCCACAACAACAGGTAGCGATAACACAACAACCCCAAGCACAACAAACACAACTGGGTAGGGTGACGGTCCTGGGACACAACCTTTACACAGGAAATGGTCAATCGTTGTACCCTCAATAGGACAGCCCACAGACGGCCTTGGTGTGTCCCATCCTGTTGGTAACACCTAATAGTGCGGAGGAACCACGCATAGAGGTAACGATAGGTGACAAAAAATTATCATTCCTTGTTGACACCGGGGCGACCCGGTCTTGCATAAGGGAAGGTAAATTTAAGATGTCGGGCGAAGCCATGAACACCCAAGGATTCTCTGGGGCTAGAGGGTTGGTTCCTTTTACTGATAACATTCCCTTATCTATAGGAGATTATGACATGTCAGTCCCACTTTTATATTATAGTGCCTCACCAGTAAATATGCTGGGGAGAGACATCATGAACAGGTTGAATATGACGATCTCCTTTACGGAGAACGGCATAATTTGCTCTACTTCAGGAATTAACATGCTCACAGCACGACAGATTATGCAAGCATACTGCGGACAGACAGCGATTAGGGCCGAGCCAGTAGATGGCGAACTCTTCCAGTACGGGACAGACATGGCATTTGCATGGATGCCAGGGATGGAGGGAAAGATCTGGAGGAGGCCAGCAGCCTATTTGTTCAGACCAGAAACACCAGTCAACGAACCAGAAGGAAAGGTGGTTCCAGTGGACATTGAGAGCATTATAGCAACAACTGATTACATTGCTGTTCATGCCCAAGACAGAGACGGAAGAGCATGGAGGGCAGTGATAGCACTAGCAGAAGGATGTAGACTCACCCAGGTGTCAGATGAGGAGCTGTTCTCAGAAGAAAAGGAGGAAGGTGAAATGGTGTTTATGATGAGTGTGGAAATATGGCTAAGAGTGGCGTACAAACAAGTGGCACAGAAAATGGCAATGGCACTTGAGGCACCCACATCCACCCCAGTTCCCTTCTTTAAGGAGGATATGACAAAGGTACCCACATCATTATGGACTACTAGCCCCTATGACGTGGGGTGCATTAAAAGTATAGGGGGAGTAAGGATAAAATTGAAAAAAGGTGCAATACTCCCCAGAGTGAAACAGTACCCACTATCAAAAGAGGCAGATGAGGGCATATATGAAACCATAACGGCCCTTATAGATAATGGCATATTGGTCCCCTCAGAATCACCATGTAACACGGCTGTATACCCAGTGCGCACGGCTAGAGGGGGGTCTTGGCGCTTCATACAGGATCTCAGGCCCTTGAACAACATAGTAGAAGCAGAATACCCCATAGCCGCAAACCCAGTCACAGTATTGTGTGGCATTCCAGCAGAAGCATCACGATTTACAGTGATCGACCTTAAAAATGCTTTTTTCCTCAATACCATTGCACCCAGACTCACAAGATCTGACAAGCTTCACTTACAGAAACACAAAGTGGAAATACACCAGATTGCCACAAGGGTACTGCAAATCACCCTCAATATTCAACAGAGTAATACAGATGGATTTGGGTAACATTGAAGTGGAAAGCACAGTGTTGCAGTATGTCGACGACATAATAATTTGCAGTACAAACGAAAGAACATGCAGAGAGGACTCATTAAAGATGCTGACAATATTGGCTGAAAAAGGTTACAAGGTAGACATGGAAAAGTTACAATACTAACAAGAACAGGTACTTTACATTGGTCAGCTCATATCCCAATATGGAAGAACGATTGCACCACAAAGGGCACAGGCCATTTCAAAAACGCCAGTGCCACAAACAGTGAGGGAACTGCAGCAGTTCCTGGGTCTGTGCAACTACTGTAGAGCATGGGTATTTGATTACAGCTCATACATAGGACCCCTGCTTGAGGCGTTAAAGGAAGCTAATAAAGGGGAGAAAAAGTTGGGGTGGACAATGGAAATGAAAGAGGCTTTTGATGAACTGAAAGATGCGATATCAACTGCTCCGGTACTGGCAACCCCAGACTATGAGAGACAATTCGTTATATTTTCACATTGCGACTCAGCAGTAATGAAAGCAGTGTTGGCTCAAAAAACAAGCATGGGCTACAAACCAGTAGCATTTTACAGTGGCCACTTAGATCCTGTGATGTTAGGTCATTTCCCTTGCGAACAAGGTCTCGCCGCAGCTGCTTTTGCGGTAGAAAAAGCATCAGCAATCACCATGGGGTGCCCAACTACACTGTTTGTGGAACATGCACTATTTGCAATATTGAATAAACCTAAGTCCACCCTAACCACGCAAAGGGCATCAGGTTATGAGATCATCTTATCCAGAGCTGAACTATCAATTGTTAGATGTAGCACGGTCAACCCTGCAAGGTTCCTAGCAGAAGTACTTGAGGAAGGAGATTATGCCCACGATTGTACGCAAATAACTGAAATGTACTCATGTACTAGAAAGATTGAAGAAAACGCACTAGAGGGAGGTGAGCTCCTGTTCATTGATGGGTCATCAACTATCGACCAAAGGGATGGTATAAGGAGGACTGGGGCAGCAGTGGTAAAAATGATGGAGGTACCGGTGTGTGTGGCAATGAAATGTGTACAACTACCACAGCATTACTCCGCTCAAGCAGCAGAATTAATTGCACTAATTTTGGCATTGAAGGAAAGCTTTGACAAACAGTGACCATATATTCCGACAGCGCATATGTTACGTCCACTGTCCACTCAGGGCTGTCGAAATGGAGAAGAAGAGGGTTTAGGAGAGCTGATGGCACTCCAGTGCAACATGCCCTCCTATTGGCTGAACTAATTGAAGCAATAAAGGACCCCCAAGAATTAGCTTTGGTCAAATGCACCGCACACACACCAATGGTGAAGACCACATTTCAAAAGGGAATGCAGCAGCAGACGCACCTGCGAAGTATGCTGCATATTTTGGTGAGATATGGAACACCCCAGAGTCAGAGAGAGGGAGAGGGAGAGGGAGGGGAATGGCTAAGGAGATGTTGATAAGAGAAGGGTACACCTATCTCCCAGCCACACAGATTATGGAGCTACAAGCGGCTGCACCAATGGCCGAAAATGAAATATGGCTAAAAAGAGGATGCACAATGTCACCAACCGACGCACTATGGCGCCAGAGTGACACTGGTAAGATTGTAATACCACTGGCACTATTGAACACCGCCCTGAGCCAACTACACCACCCAGCCCACACAGGCAAGGAAGTAATTGCAGCACGAATTAGGGAAGACTGGTTCTGCCCCGAGTTAAATTCTCATGTGTCAAATTTTATCAGCAATTATCTCACATGTCAACAGTTTACGGCCGGTCACACTCTGAAGGTGATAAGAGGTACTATACCCCGGCCAGAGGGACCCTTCCGACATCTCCATATTGACTATGTTGATATGATCAACGTATGTCAAGGAAATAGGTATATGATTGTAGTAGTATGCCCATTCTCGAGGTGGATTGAAGCAGGGCCCTGTTCACACCCAGATGCATTTAGAGCAGCTAAATTCCTAGTGAGGGAGGTCTTCCCCAGGTGGGGAGTGTGCGAGGTACTGCGGTCAGATAATGGCCCACATTTCGCAAACGAAATGTTCCAGCACATCACATCCTTACTGAACATCAAGCATAAATTTGCATGTGCATACCACCCACAGGCCAACGGTGTATGTGAACGCCTGAATGGCCTATTAAAGGAGGCAATTGCAAAAATACAGCAAACAACAAAGAACAGTTGGTTGTATTGCCTTCCATTAGCCCTATTTGAGCTAAGGAATAGACCAGGTTCCGACCACCACCTCACCCCTCACGAGGTGGTTACCGGACGTCAAATGCGCCTTCCCCTAACGCCAACATCAAGAGCATTTACCGACCACGAGAGTACTGCAAATGTCCTTGGTGATGAAATGTACCAATATGTGTCTTCTTTGATTACTAGTGTAGTGTTTGTGTCTCAACAGCTCGAGCGCACGCGGGGCGGGTCTAACAGCGATCAACAAGAAGACGCGGATAAAGAATTGGAAAAGGAAAGACTGTGCAAAGTTGCTAAAGGTGACCACGTACAACTTCGCAATTTCAACAGAAAGTGGAACACCCCACGCTTCACTGTCGCCCATCTGGTAGAGGAGGTATCAACGAGAGCAGTAAAGCTACAGGACAAACGTGCCTGGAACCACCTACATGACGTAAAGATCTACAAACTCCAGACCCGCCCCAGCGCCACCGACAGGGCCACTGAAAGAACAACAACAGCATCACCAACGGAGGAAGAGACTTCTACCGCAACTAACGGCCTAAGTGTCCCCATACCCTGCCACCCCCCAGATTCCCCAGAGACAACTACTAGACAAGAAAGGGGTGATCCCCATACCGCCCACCCCATGGTTACACGATCAAAGAATAAAGAGACTTCCGCCATTTGAGCCCCAAACCCTCTGCCCATTGACCCCCTACCCACTGTAGTAATAACTGAACTGAAGGACATTGTCTTGCACATATACACATGTAAACACCTGAATGTTCTCTTTCTTTTCTCTCGCACATGCAGGTACAGCGTATTATTGTACTACTAAGAAAGTAGATAACTAACCAATTCACTGCCCAGGAGTAGATGGTACCCTCAGACGATAATTACCTGGAAGAATTGTCACACCAATTTGTATATGAAATAAAACGGCCAACGTACCTGAAAAGAAGGAGGGTACGTGTCTACTACACAGCATTTCTTTTGGCCATAGAACATTCAATGCCCCACCTCCAACCATACTTGCCTGCCCTAAGAGATAGATAGCTTAGATTGGCGTGGGAACAGCTCTTCGCCTGGGCACTGAATGACTACTTGATAGGGAGAGCTTAAAAAACGACAACTAACACTAATAACAAGCATATTAAGAATTTTCAGGCGGGCAACTGTAACGTCGCAAGAATAAGCTGCCGGACTGCAGCAAGGTAAGAGCAAAATGCCGGTGAAATTAGCATCTGTAATAAAATTGATAGGGATTTTAATGATCACCGGGTTCTTGGCTGCCTCTGTATGGCAGTACAGCTATGCTATTGATATTATTGCTGTACCCAAACCTAATGCACCCCCACCCCCAGCTGCAACAGGTGTTACGTCAGGTGGTACTAGTAAAATCCCACACAAGAAAAATAGAGTTAAACGCAGCACATACTCAGATAATAAAGGTATTGACAACTACATACAAGATTCAGCACACATCTCAAACAACATATGGTACCAACACATGACCCACATAGGTAAACAGACAACAGAAGACAGCTGCTACGTTTGCTCATTAATTCCATACGCCATGAGCGCTTCTCGAACATTTGTTGCCATGGAGATAGATGAAAAAATAGCACGATGTATAATATACCTGGCACTGTTCCAGACGAAAGGAAGATTTCAAGGGACAGTGGTGCATCTGGTGTGGAAAACACGAGATACATATCCATATGAAAACAACTTCCTCAAGACTTATTTGAGTTACCACAAGAGCAGTGTACATGCTGAAGGATTCAAATACATAACAAGTGGTCCTGAAAAAGGAGAAACAAAGAAAGTAACACTGCAGTACCTACCATGTGATTGGTACGCCACTGAAGTCCCTGGTAAAAACGGATGTTGGGAAAGACCACTGGTGATAATAACAGGGAAGGTGTACATGAACAACAAATGGGACATAGGAGTGGTTGGCAGCAACATGGTAACAAGAGAAAATATTTCAACTATTGATGGACACAACCATAGATGTTGGATGACTTGGGTCAAGTACGTACCCATGCTCACGTGGATGGAGAAGGATGAAGACCCAATAACAATACTGCCGCTAACTGCGCCTAAGGTATGCTACCAACATAAAGGAGAAGTGGACGTAGGATACAACACCAACTGTGAAAGCGTGATGGAGTTACCTGAGAGGGGAGCAGGAACAGCAGTAGTAATGGACCATTACTGGGCCTGTGGAGACAAGGCATACCACACACTGCCCCCTCTGTGGAATGGTGTATGCACAAGAGTACACGTTAATGTACCATCACTAGTGCTGCCCCAGAAACATGTAAATATAGCGAATTTCCCCAAAATGGATGAAGGAAACAAGAGGAAGAAGAGATCTGCACAGCTTCAGAAGGGGCAAGAGAACAGGAACACCGGCAACAACACCGTCCTGAATAGGAAGAAAAGACAAGGAGAACCTCTGACAGGAAATTACCTGTGGGGAAGGTCGGAAACAGCACTCACTTCAATTCCACCAGAACACAGACTATTCAGCAGAGCAGCAATGTTCTTCTCCTCAATAATACATCCGGGACTACAGGCTTACGCAAACGCAAAATGGCTCCAGATAACTAGGTGGGAACTAATGATGACAATTAACTCTACAGTAAATGGATTCAACGCAATAAAAGAGGAACTGCGAGCTGTGAGGATGGTAGCGCTTCAGAACAGATATGTACTGGACCTCCTCACAGCAATGGAAGGAGGAGTTTGCGCTAAGATAGGACAATCATGCTGCACATTCATCCCTGCCAACGATGCTGACAATGGTACACTGACAGAAGCAGTTTTACAATTGACCCAGATGCACTCAAAAATGATGGATGAAAATAAAGGTGTGAAAAAGGATGAGAGCTGGTTATCAATATTATGGTCATGGATGCCATCTTGGCTGTCAGATGGACTGAAGATTATAGTTGGATGTACTATTTTGGCTGGAGCTACACTGATCATAATAAGATTTTGGAAGGCCCGGAAGGCACGCACCACAGACGAGATGATCGAAATGGTTGGTATGCACCTCTTGATGCCAACAGATGACGGCAAACACACAGGCACAATCATAAAAGAGAGAGAGAAGTTGCGCAACCAGATCATCACCAACCACCTGGACCCACCATCTGTGAAGCTCGAAAACCCAAGAAACCCAAAGAGCTACATAGGGAAATGGGTATACTGCACTCCTGGAGGAACCTGTGAATATATGTATTGGTCATTTGAAGACCATGTTAACCACTATGGACATTTGGGAGGAATAACTAAAATATGGAGAGTAAGAGGAGATAAAGAAAAGAATATGTTTGGGGTCGACAAGTCGACCAGAGGGGGGACTGAAGTGGGAGAATGGAAGAACAGGCTCCCGCCCTTCCCCTCTCGCGCTTGGCCTAGAGGATCACAGCCCAGACACCCGCCACGAGAGGAGTTTGCCCATCTACCAGACGACCAAATACCCTGGTACAGGAACATACGGATGTGCCCACCAGCCTGCCCTGCACATGCCGACACCTGCGGCATGGATGGACTTGACTGAACCATCCAGCACTAAATCAGCACGTCGTTAGAGATGCCATGACGACCTAGCCAACGGTTAGCACACCTGGGCAAACATGCACACCGGACACTCCCACACCAATCCACACGAAGAATATACTCAGTGCTATGACGTAGGTGACAGACATACTCACGGACGTGCATCTTTATTATTTTCCACATAGGCTCTCAAAATGCAGAAACGCAAGACACATAATGAACTTATCTAAAAAGGCTTGCTCACGCTTCTTCTAAGAACCATGTACCATAATGAAGAATATAACGGAGACACGATACTGAGGATAGGGCAATATGATACCGTAACCTAAAGCGCTCTGCATCAAACGGTTCCACCTATGCACCAGGCCCAAGTAGGCCGCAAGCAAAAGCTTCCATGAACATTGAATGAGCAAGAGCTCGGTTGCTGACCCTGCAGAATGAGCCCGGCGAAAGCACACCGCCAAGGGCACGATGTTGCAATCTCGCACGCCGCAAGCCAACGCCAAGGTCGCACCTGCAAGATAAACCAGGCACACAGTGGGAAAAACAATATTAATTGTGCTAAATTTTGCCTCAAACACGGTCCCACCTCACGTGACAAAGCCAAACCTGACAGGATGCCAAGCCCAGGAGGAAGGAGACGCCTGAATCCCACGTTTCAAGACACAGGCAGATACAATTAAAAGACTCATTGGACATCTGCAGCAGTGGGAGTAGTCGACCTCCCAACATATGAATAAATCCTCATATTGTTTACACCTACCCATAGTAAAACATTGTTGCAAATGACAGGTGCACCGCGAGCTGAGAACAGCGATAGTCTCAGACTGGGGGGCTCGCGAGCGGACCAATCAGAACATGGGGCTCTTATCACTGACGCCATTAACATTGACCAATCCTCAGAGGTCTTCATGTAACAATTTTCATGTATCAAATTGAAGGGACAGCCCAAGTATATCACCTGACTAACCCTCAACCACTAACATCGTTCTCTATATGTATGCTATACTAACCCTACCACTCGAGTAACCAATCCAGAGTGGAAATAGGTTTTTTGCTAAACTTTGTAAGGTGACGCAAGTAGCGCGTCATACTAAGGTAAAAAGGGCCTGCGAGACCCACGATTGTGTGTGTGTCAGGACGGACGCGTACGATCCTTGACCCATTCCTGCCGTTTTGTCTAATAAACAGCAGAGTCACCTTGCTTCTTGCGTGTGTCTCATACTCTATCTCTTTTGGGATATACGGGAGGAGTTGGGGCCTCCCTGCCCGGAGGTCTGCGGACGGCCCGGCCGACCCCGGCAGAATTTCCCCCCGACACATGATATCTGGATGAGAATCCAACTAGTCCCTCCGTACCTACCATGTCGCTGCCTGCCATCTTTAGGACCACTTCCTAAAGCTACCATCCCTACCAGAGGATGACGCGATCTCTTAGAATTCCAATCATCTCATAAATGTCAGCACTACATCCAAAGCCATTTTTGGCATACTTGAACATCTGCTGGCCGAACTAACCACTAAGTGTAATACCATTGACTTAAAGCTGACTAAACTCAACACTGCTACGGAACCGCAAAAATGTGGCATGGCCAATATTGTTGAAGCATTAACTGCCACCTCCGCACGAGTCGAGGTCTTGGACAGCAAGATAACTGCCTGGATTGAAATCGTCATGGACCTCAGTACTTCCAACAGAGTTTATACTACTCTGGAATGTAGTTCCTTGGTATCCAATGAGTATCAATTTCCACACACGTTAGGTGTTTACAACACTTGTTGATTTATTGTTTCTCCAGTAATTTAAACATGGGTTGTCACTCTTGTGACAAACATATTCTTTGCTTAATCTTTACATGTGGTACAGAGTATGTGATATACTTCTATCACATTAGAGCCGACACGTGTTTCAACCTATGAGGTCTTTCTCAAGGCTGCATATTTGTGACATGAGCGAAAAGGTGCAAAGTGAGTGGTGATAGTGGAACATGCATTGATATTTAATTATAGCCAATAATTGGTTGTTAGTATTTGACAGCGAGACCATAGTTGACATGTTCATATACAGTGTTAATAGTCACGTGACATTTGTCCGGTGTGACATATTCACAAATTAACAATACATTTGTGTGCATGGTAATTGACCACATGGGTTAACTTACAATTGTATTTTAAAGTCACCAGTTAATTTAGTCACATTTGTGCATATGGTATTGTTCCATTAAATTAATCGTAGAATGCAAGGGGAAAAATTGGGAGGGAAAAGAGAGAAATTGTTCTATATCTCTTGGCATGCTCCCGATGGTAGGCGCTGGTCCAAGCCGCGCTCTCGCAGGATGTGAAAACATTCTGGAGGATAATAAATGGTCATAAGGCTGAAACTCAAGTCATGAATGGGGTCTCAGAATCTGCTTGGGAACAACATATGGCATTTACATTTTGAACCAAGGATCGGATACCCACAAGTGCTGCATATACCATCAATGACTTCAGATACCTGTCCACTCAGGCTGATATCTGTAAGATCATCACCTCCAGCAAGGCTTCTAGGGCTCCTGGCCCAGATGGCATCTGCAGCTCATTGATCAAACATGATCCCAACATCTGGCCCACACTCCCCACAGGCTCTTCAGCAGCATTGAAACCACCCAATCTCTCCCGGCTAGTTGGCAGGACAGTATTATCGTACCAATCTGGAAGAAGGAGAAGCATGAAAATCCATGGAACTACAGACTCCTAGCCATGCTGGATACTTCATTGAAAATCTTCATCCCCATTCTGCTGAAGGAACTTGAAGATTGGGCAGAAGCAAACAACATCATACCCTTCAATCAGTCAGGTTTCCGCAAGGGATCGAGCACCATCATCAACCTAAGGAAGTATGTAGATATCAACTTCCTAAAAGGAACACAAGCAAAACTAAAGTTGTAGTTTTTAAACCAGCCAGAAAGGCCCCTCAGAAAGTTAACTGGCGCTACAAGGGAGCACTCATAGAGGAGACACCCATCTACAAATATCTAGGGATATTAAACAATAAATTACTGGGCATCGAGCACATTGAACAAGTAAGATCATCTACATTGTCTACCTTGGATCATATTCTTGCTTTTGCCCGGAGGAGGGGGATACTTTGTAGCTACTATCCTGCAACTGTATCAGTCTAAGATCTACTCAGTCATTACGTATAGAGCGATTTTATGGACCATGAACCACCTTGAAAAGGTTTGCAAAATCAAGCTGACCCTTCTCAAGAACCTACTGAGGCTACCTGCCTGGACAACTATTGAAAGGGTCTACCTGGAATACAACATCCTGCCCATTACAGAGAGTATACAGTCCAGCTGTTTTACAACATACTGGAAATTAGCTGGAGCACCTAAGAACACGATGCAGGCACACATCTGCGAAGCTCTGGAGTCTAGAGTCTGCTCAATGCCCAAGAATAAATTTGCCCTGATTAAGACCAGTGCTTCTCTATGGCTCTCTAGAATCCCAGCGGCTACAGCTAAGTTAGAGTCTTCATCCTTTAAATTACTAGTGAGGTGAGTGTTTTCTGACTTCAGCAATGAGCAGCTAACTGTAAACTTGGCATCTTCTGAAGAGGGGGCAGACTACGTTCAATACTTGGAGCTTAGAAAATCTACTCCTAAATACATAAAAAGCTTAATTGGGAATACACTGATTAGGTAACGCTCACCTGGTCTCTGTGGAGGTGTTGGGGCACAGGTGCAGCCCTCCCGGGGGTGAGGATGCTCGGGTCCGACTTCGCCCTCTGCGCTTATGTGGTGACTGGTGATAATAGGTGATACTGCTCGGGGCTGCTTGTGTTGATTAGTTTTGGTGAGCACTCCGTCCTGCTGCTTCTGGCAGGGGCCCATGTATAATCTGGACTGAGTTCCTTCAATGGTCCCTTGCACATGGTAGTCCAGGCCTGCTGCGACTAAGCCACTATACTTCAGGTAAGTGTTACTGTTTGCCTTTGTCTTTCCTCATCTGATTTTGTTGTATTGTAAAGTTTGTTGTCTTGTATTGCTGTCCGTTCCACTTTTGATGTTAGCTCTTTTGCTTTCGTCCCTTGCAGGTGATGTTGCCGGCCCGGCAGAAGCTGCGGAGCTCGAGGCGATAGCCGGAGGGGATGAGGAATGAAGCTGCAGTGGTACAGTAGCTGGTAAGTTGTTAAGTAGGGGCGCGTGGGGTTCAAATCCGGCATGGCCCTAGGACGGATGTTCTAACCTTGTCCTTCTTCTTCTTCACAGAGTCCGAGTTCGTGGATGCGGAGTGCGGTGCTGCGGCGTCAGGATCAAGATCAGTGGCTGTCACGAGATGAGTCTGCAGATGAAGCGATGAAGCACCGGTTTCCTGGAGGTGAGTATGCAAGAGAACGCCTAGTTTCAAAGGTAAGTAAACTGGTCTAAGTGGCAGTGAGCGTCATGTTGCACAGTAACGCGAAGCACCGCCTTAAGGATGGAGCAGCTTATATAGCTGAGCTTCTGATCCACGCCCACTCGGTTCAGCCTACCTGCCACACCCGAGGAGTCAGCACATGAAGTCCAGGCCTAGGGAGCCACGCCCGATGAGTCAGCACATGAGGATGTTCTCTGGAATAAAGGGTTTCAGCTCCTGGAAAGTTCTTGTAAAATAAAAGCACTCCTGCACTGAAATAAAGAAAAAGCACTACTGCACTGAAATAAAGTGTTCCTGCTCACATCTCTATATGAGGCTAGCGCCAAAGGCGCCAGAACTGAGTCCAGCTAGGGCCCCTATGTTTATAAGTCCCAAAGGGACATAAGTGAGTCAAGTGACCCATTGCCCCCATCACTAGATTGTGTGGTTTTGTGTTCTGGGGACTGTGGCCATGACACCTTAAGGTTAAATTACATGCTGTGAAAACATGTGACATGGAGGGGAATTGGGCTGGTCGGATGAGAGACTAGTGAGCATGCCGCCTTTGTGGGGAAGACCAGCCTGAAATGGCAAAACACCTCCTGAATCTATGCGAATCTTTGAACCCACTTTTACTCCAGGCTCTACTCTCTGCAGGCCTATCAGTCAATACAACAGCAGAGGAGTTGTGGGCCTGGTACCTAAGTGGCAACCATGAAGCATGTGTCATATATCTGACCATTATGTGGAGGAAAGTTCAGGAGATCATACATGTCGTGACTTAGCTACAGCATAATGACAAGATATATTGCTCCCATTTTTCTTACTGGAAATGAGGTGGGTTTTTGTAAGTTTCATAATTTTATTCTGTTCCTCTACAATGTTCTATTTTGGACTATGTGACTTAAAAAGTTGAAGGGAACTGTTGCAAATGTTTTAAATACACTTGTAAAAAGTTTGTATAAACTTTAACACAGTAAATAAATAAATAAATAAAACATGTTCCATGAAAAACACTTTGTTAAAGGGACTTAATGGTTGCAAGTAAAATTGAAATACCCAAGAAACCTTTCCTATCTTGGGCGTTAGCCTTAGCAGTGCATGGTGATGGCACGGGATATGGTTGCATAGCTTACCATAACTGGAGAATTTGTTTGATTTTTGATTTTGTTTATAACCATAGCATCCCTTTAACAAAGTTGTTTGCACTGAATTGTAGAGATTTTTATAAATTTTATAAATTTTTATAAATTTTATAAATTTCTTAACAATGGGACAAAACACCAGCAATATTTTATCATATACTAGTACAAGGGCTCCCAGAAGGAGTTCAGAAACAACTGAAGAAAGTAGTGGGAATGGAAGCAAAAGCATGGCCAGAAATACAACTGACAATAGTGCATCATTGCAGGGCGTGGCAAGGAAAAATGAAACAAAAGTAAGAGGATAGGAAAACGGAAGAGGCTAAGCTAATACAGAAAAAACTTACTAAATAGACAATGGAAGGGGCACTAATAACTGCACCTACAATAATGACCCAAAGCCCCACACAAGTATTGGCTGCACAAGATCCCTCCCAAATACCACCCTCACAGACAATAACACAACAGGTGCCGCCACTCCAACCATACACGACCAACATGGGAGGAGGATACTCAATGCCAGGAGCTGGGTATTATAATTACAACAGGGGAAGAGGAGGAATTATGAGAGGGAGAGGATACGGATATAACACACAACAGCAGGTGGGAGGACTTAGAAATTCCTACCCCACTGGGCAGCCAGTATACCAGGACAACACAGGAAGCTTTCCATGGCAGAGTAAGGAACCACCGGTGTGTTGGAGTTGTGGATTAGTAGGGCATATGTCACGCACGTGCAGAGTAAGACCAGGTACACCATCATGGAGCGAACAGGGACAACCAAGGCCCACACAGGAACAGCAGGGCATACAGCAACAGCAGACGTTGCAACAGGGAAATGAACAGCAACAACTAATAACACAACAACAGCCACAGACATATTCACTGCCACAACAACAGGTAGCGATAACACAACAACCCCAAGCACAACAAACACAACTGGGTAGGGTGACGGTCCTGGGACACAACCTTTACACAGGAAATGGTCAATCGTTGTACCCTCAATAGGACAGCCCACAGACGGCCTTGGTGTGTCCCATCCTGTTGGTAACACCTAATAGTGCGGAGGAACCACGCATAGAGGTAACGATAGGTGACAAAAAATTATCATTCCTTGTTGACACCGGGGCGACCCGGTCTTGCATAAGGGAAGGTAAATTTAAGATGTCGGGCGAAGCCATGAACACCCAAGGATTCTCTGGGGCTAGAGGGTTGGTTCCTTTTACTGATAACATTCCCTTATCTATAGGAGATTATGACATGTCAGTCCCACTTTTATATTATAGTGCCTCACCAGTAAATATGCTGGGGAGAGACATCATGAACAGGTTGAATATGACGATCTCCTTTACGGAGAACGGCATAATTTGCTCTACTCCAGGAATTAACATGCTCACAGCACGACAGATTATGCAAGCATACTGCGGACAGACAGCGATTAGGGCCGAGCCAGTAGATGGCGAACTCTTCCAGTACGGGACAGACATGGCATTTGCATGGATGCCAGGGATGGAGGGAAAGATCTGGAGGAGGCCAGCAGCCTATTTGTTCAGACCAGAAACACCAGTCAACGAACCAGAAGGAAAGGTGGTTCCAGTGGACATTGAGAGCATTATAGCAACAGCTGATTACATTGCTGTTCATGCCCAAGACAGAGAAGGAAGAGCATGGAGGGCAGTGATAGCACTAGCAGAAGGATGTAGACTCACCCAGGTGTCAGATGAGGAGCTGTTCTCAGAAGAAAAGGAGGAAGGTGAAATGGTGTTTATGATGAGTGTGGAAATATGGCTAAGAGTGGCGTACAAACAAGTGGCACAGAAAATGGCAATGGCACTTGAGGCACCCACATCCACCCCAGTTCCCTTCTTTAAGGAGGATATGACAAAGGTACCCACATCATTATGGACTACTAGCCCCTATGACGTGGGGTGCATTAAAAGTATAGGGGGAGTAAGGATAAAATTGAAAAAAGGTGCAATACTCCCCAGAGTGAAACAGTACCCACTATCAAAAGAGGCAGATGAGGGCATATATGAAACCATAACGGCCCTTATAGACAATGGCATATTGGTCCCCTCAGAATCACCATGTAACACGGCTGTATACACAGTGCGCAAGGCTAGAGGGGGGTCTTGGCGCTTCATACAGGATCTCAGGCCCTTGAACAACATAGTAGAAGCAGAATACCCCATAGCCGCAAACCCGGTCACAGTATTGTGTGGCATTCCAGCAGAAGCATCACGATTTACAGTGATCGACCTTAAAAATGCTTTTTTCCTCAATACCATTGCACCCAGACTCACAAGATCTGACAAGCTTCACTTACAGAAACACAAAGTGGAAATACACCAGATTGCCACAAGGGTACTGCGAATCACCCTCAATATTCAACAGAGTAATACAGATGGATTTGGGTAACATTGAAGTGGAAAGCACAGTGTTGCAGTATGTCGACGACATAATAATTTGCAGTACAAACGAAAGAACATGCAGAGAGGACTCATTAAAGATGCTGACAATATTGGCTGAAAAAGGTTACAAAGTAGACATGGAAAAGTTACAATACTAACAAGAACAGGTACTTTACATTGGTCAGCTCATATCCCAATATGGAAGAACGATTGCACCACAAAGGGCACAGGCCATTTCAAAAACGCCGGTGCGACAAACAGTGAGGGAACTGCAGCAGTTCCTGGGTCTGTGCAACTACTGTAGAGCATGGGTATTTGATTACAGCTCATACATAGGACCCCTGCTTGAGGCGTTAAAGGAAGCTAATAAAGGGGAGAAAAAGTTGGGGTGGACAATGGAAATGAAAGAGGCTTTTCATGAACTGAAAGATGCGATATCAACTGCTCCGGTACTGGCAACCCCAGACTATGAGCGACAATTCTTTATATTTTCACATTGCGACTCAGCAGTAATGAAAGCAGAGTTGGCTCAAATAACAAGCATGGGCTACAAACCAGTAGCATTTTACAGTGGCCACTTAGATCCTGTGATGTTAGGTCATTTCCCTTGCGAACAAGGTCTCGCCGCAGCTGCTTTTGCGGTAGAAAAAGCATCAGCAATCACCATGGGGTGCCCAACTACACTGTTTGTGGAACATGCACTATTTGCAATATTGAATAAACCTAAGTCCACCCTAACCACGCAAAGGGCATCAGGTTATGAGATCATCTTATCCAGAGCTGAACTATCAATTGTTAGATGTAGCACGGTCAACCCTGCAAGGTTCCTAGCAGAAGTACTTGAGGAAGGAGATTATGCCCACGATTGTACGCAAATAACTGAAATGTACTCATGTACTAGAAAGATTGAAGAAAACGCACTAGAGGGAGGTGAGCTCCTGTTCATTGATGGGTCATCAACTATCGACCAAAGGGATGGTATAAGGAGGACTGGGGCAGCAGTGGTAAAAATGATGGAGGTACCGGTGTGTGTGGCAATGAAATGTGTACAACTACCACAGCATTGCTCCGCTCAAGCAGCAGAATTAATTGCACTAATTTTGGCATTGAAGGAAAGCTTTGACAAACAGTGACCATATATTCCGACAGCGCATATGTTACGTCCACTGTCCACTCAGGGCTGTCGAAATGGAAAAGAAGAGGGTTTAGGAGAGCTGATGGCACTCCAGTGCAACATGCCCTCCTATTGGCTGAACTAATTGAAGCAATAAATGACCCCCAAGAATTAGCTTTGGTCAAATGCACCGCACACACACCAATGGTGAAGACCACATTTCAAAAGGGAATGCAGCAGCAGACGCACCTGCGAAGTATGCTGCATATTTTGGTGAGATATGGAACCCCCCAGAGTCAGAGAGAGGGAGAGGGAGGGGAATGGCTAAGGAGATGTTGATAAGAGAAGGGTACACCCATCTCCCAGCCACACAGATTATGGAGCTACAAGCTGCTGCACCAATGGCCGAAAATGAAATATGGCTAAAAAGAGGATGCACAATGTCACCAACCGACGCACTATGGCGCCAGAGTGACACTGGTAAGATTGTAATACCACTGGCACTATTGAACACCGCCCTGAGCCAACTACACCACCCAGCCCACACAGGCAAGGAAGTAATTGCAGCACGAATTAGGGAAGACTGGTTCTGCCCCAAGTTAAATTCTCATGTGTCAAATTTTATCAGCAATTGTCTCACATGTCAACAGTTTACGGCCGGTCACACTCTGAAGGTGATAAGAGGTACTATACCCCGGCCAGAGGGACCCTTCCGACATCTCCATATTGACTATGTTGATATGATCAACGTATGTCAAGGAAATAGGTATATGATTGTAGTAGTATGCCCATTCTCGAGGTGGATTGAAGCAGGGCCCTGTTCACACCCAGATGCATTTAGAGCAGCTAAATTCCTAGTGAGGGAGGTCTTCCCCAGGTGGGGAGTGTGCGAGGTACTGCGGTCAGATAATGGCCCACATTTCGCAAACGAAATGTTCCAGCACATCACATCCTTACTGAACATCAAGCATAAATTTGCATGTGCATACCACCCACAGGCCAACGGTGTATGTGGACGCCTGAATGGCCTATTAAAGGAGGCAATTGCAAAAATACAGCAAACAACAAAGAACAGTTGGTTGTATTGCCTTCCATTAGCCCTATTTGAGCTAAGGAATAGACCAGGTTCCGACCACCACCTCACCCCTCACGAGGTGGTTACCGGACGTCAAATGCGCCTTCCCCTAACGCCAACATCAAGAGCATTTACCGACCACGAGAGTACTGCAAATGTCCTTGGTGATGAAATGTACCAATATGTGTCTTCTTTGATTACTAGTGTAGTGTTTGTGTCTCAACAGCTCGAGCGCACGCGGGGCGGGTCTAACAGCGATCAACAAGAAGACGCGGATAAAGAATTGGAAAAGGAAAGTCTGTGCAAAGTTGCTAAAGGTGACCACGTACAACTTCGCAATTTCAACAGAAAGTGGAACAGCCCACGCTTCACTGTCGCCCATCTGGTAGAGGAGGTATCAACGAGAGCAGTAAAGCTACAGGACAAACGTGCCTGGAACCACCTACATGACGTAAAGATCTACAAACTCCAGACCCGCCCCAGCGCCACCGACAGGGCCACTGAAAGAACAACAACAGCATCACCAACGGAGGAAGAGACTTCTACCGCAACTAACGGCCTAAGTGTCCCCATACCCTGCCACCCCCCAGATTACCCAGAGACAACTACTAGACAAGAAAGGGGTGATCCCCATACCGCCCACCCCATGGTTACACGATCAAAGAATAAAGAGACTTCCGCCATTTGAGCCCCAAACCCTCTGCCCATTGACCCCCTACCCACTGTAGTAATAACTGAACTGAAGGACATTGTCTTGCACATATACACATGTAAACACCTGAATGTTCTCTTTCTTTTCTCTCGCACATGCAGGTACAGCGTATTATTGTACTACTAAGAAAGTAGATAACTAACCAATTCACTGCCCAGGAGTAGATGGTACCCTCAGACGATAATTACCTGGAAGAATTGTCACACCAATTTGTATATGAAATAAAACGGCCAACGTACCTGAAAAGAAGGAGGGTACGTGTCTACTACACAGCATTCCTCTTGGCCATAGAACATTCAATGCCCCACCTCCAACCATACTTGCCTGCCCTAAGAGATAGATAGCTTAGATTGGCGTGGGAACAGCTCTTCGCCTGGGCACTGAATGACTACTTGATAGGGAGAGCTTAAAAAACGACAACTAACACTAATAACAAGCATATTAAGAATTTTCAGGCGGGCAACTGTAACGTCGCAAGAATAAGCTGCCGGACTGCAGCAAGGTAAGAGCAAAATGCCGGTGAAATTAGCATCTGTAATAAAATTTATAGGGATTTTAATGATCACCGGGTTCTTGGCTGCCTCTGTATGGCAGTACAGCTATGCTATTGATATTATTGCTGTACCCAAACCTAATGCACCCCCACCCCCAGCTGCAACAGGTGTTACGTCAGGTGGTACTAGTAAAATCCCACACAAGAAAAATAGAGTTAAACGCAGCACATACTCAGATAATAAAGGTATTGACAACTACATACAAGATTCAGCACACATCTCAAACAACATATGGTACCAACACATGACCCACATAGGTAAACAGACAACAGAAGACAGCTGCTACGTTTGCTCATTAATTCCATACGCCATGAGCGCTTCTCGAACATTTGTTGCCACGGAGATAGATGAAAAAATAGCACGATGTATAATATACCTGGCACTGTTCCAGACGAAAGGAAGATTTCAAGGGACAGTGGTGCATCTGGTGTGGAAAACACGAGATACATATCCATATGAAAACAACTTCCTCAAGACTTATTTGAGTTACCACAAGAGCAGTGTACATGCTGAAGGATTCAAATACATAACAAGTGGTCCTGAAAAAGGAGAAACAAAGAAAGTAACACTGCAGTACCTACCATGTGATTGGTACGCCACTGAAGTCCCTGGTAAAAACGGATGTTGGGAAAGACCACTGGTGATAATAACAGGGAAGGTGTACATGAACAACAAATGGGACATAGGAGTGGTTGGCAGCAACATGGTAACAAGAGAAAATATTTCAACTATTGATGGACACAACCATAGATGTTGGATGACTTGGGTCAAGTACGCACCCATGCTCACGTGGATGGAGAAGGATAAAGACCCAATAACAATACTGCCGCTAACTGCGCCTAAGGTATGCTACCAACATAAAGGAGAAGTGGACGTAGGATACAACACCAACTGTGAAGGCGTGATGGAGTTACCTGAGAGGGGAGCAGGAACAGCAGTAGTAATGGACCATTACTGGGCCTGTGGAGACAAGGCATACCACACACTGCCCCCTCTGTGGAATGGTGTATGCACAAGAGTACACGTTAATGTACCATCACTAGTGGTGCCCCAGAAACATGTAAATATGGCGAATTTCCCCAAAATGGATGAAGGAAACAAGAGGAAGAAGAGATCTGCACAGCTTCAGAAGGGGCAAGAGAACAGGAACACCGGCAACAACACCGTCCTGAATAGGAAGAAAAGACAAGGAGAACCTCTGACAGGAAATTACCTGTGGGGAAGGTCGGAAACAGCACTCACTTCAATTCCACCAGAACACAGACTATTCAGCAGAGCAGCAATGTTCTTCTCCTCAATAATACATCCGGGACTACAGGCTTACGCAAACGCAAAATGGCTCCAGATAACTAGGTGGGAACTAATGATGACAATTAACTCTACAGTGAATGGATTCAACGCAATAAAAGAGGAACTGCGAGCTGTGAGGATGGTAGCGCTTCAGAACAGATATGTACTGGACCTCCTCACAGCAATGGAAGGAGGAGTTTGCGCTAAGATAGGACAATCATGCTGCACATTCATCCCTGCCAACGATGCTGACAATGGTACACTGACAGAAGCAGTTTTACAATTGACCCAGATGCACTCAAAAATGATGGATGAAAATAAAGGTGTGAAAAAGGATGAGAGCTGGTTATCAATATTATGGTCATGGATGCCATCTTGGCTGTCAGATGGACTGAAGATTATAGTTGGATGTACTATTTTGGCTGGAGCTACACTGATCATAATAAGATTTTGGAAGGCCCGGAAGGCACGCACCACAGACGAGATGATCGAAATGGTTGGTATGCACCTCTTGATGCCAACAGATGACGGCAAACACACAGGCACAATCATAAAAGAGAGAGAGAAGTTGCGCAACCAGATCATCACCAACCACCTGGACCCACCATCTGTGAAGCTCGAAAACCCAAGAAACCCAAAGAGCTACATAGGGAAATGGGTATACTGCACTCCTGGAGGAACCTGTGAATATATGTATTGGTCATTTGAAGACCATGTTAACCACTATGGACATTTGGGAGGAATAACTAACATATGGAGAGTAAGAGGAGATAAAGAAAAGAATATGTTTGTGGTCGACAAGTCGACCAGAGGGGGGACTGAAGTGGGAGAATGGAAGAACAGGCTCCCGCCCTTCCCCTCTCGCGCTTGGCCTAGAGGATCACGGCCCAGACACCCGCCACGAGAGGAGTTTGCCCATCTACCAGACGACCAAATACCCTGGTACAGGAACATACGGATGTGCCCACCAGCCTGCCCTGCACATGCCGACACCTGCGGCATGGATGGACTTGACTGAACCATCCAGCACTAAATCAGCACGTCGTTAGAGATGCCATGACGACCTAGCCAACGGTTAGCACACCTGGGCAAACATGCACACCGGACACTCCCACACCAATCCACACGAAGAATATACTCAGTGCTATGACGTAGGTGACAGACATACTCACGGACGTGCATCTTTATTATTTTCCACATAGGCTCTCAAAATGCAGAAACGCAAGACGCATAATGAACTTATCTAAAAAGGCTTGCTCACGCTTCTTCTAAGAACCATGTACCATAATGAAGAATATAACGGAGACACGATACTGAGGATAGGGCAATATGATACCGTAACCTAAAGCGCTCTGCATCAAACGGTTCCACCTATGCACCAGGCCCAAGTAGGCCGCAAGCAAAAGCTTCCATGAACATTGAATGAGCAAGAGCTCGGTTGCTGACCCTGCAGAATGAGCCCGGCGAAAGCACACCGCCAAGGGCACGATGTTGCAATCTCGCACGCCGCAAGCCAACGCCAAGGTCGCACCTGCAAGATAAACCAGGCACACAGTGGGAAAAACAATATTAATTGTGCTAAATTTTGCCTCAAACACGGTCCCACCTCACGTGACAAAGCCAAACCTGACAGGATGCCAAGCCCAGGAGGAAGGAGACGCCTGAATCCCACGTTTCAAGACACAGGCAGATACAATTAAAAGACTCATTGGACATCTGCAGCAGTGGGAGTAGTCGACCTCCCAACATATGAATAAATCCTCATATTGTTTACACCTACCCATAGTAAAACATTGTTGCAAATGACAGGTGCACCGCGAGCTGAGAACAGCGATAGTCTCAGACTGGGGGGCTCGCGAGCGGACCAATCAGAACATGGGGCTCTTATCACTGACGCCATTAACATTGACCAATCCTCAGAGGTCTTCATGTAACAATTTTCATGTATCAAATTGAAGGGACAGCCCAAGTATATCACCTGACTAACCCTCAACCACTAACATCGTTCTCTATATGTATGCTATACTAACCCTACCACTCGAGTAACCAATCCAGAGTGGAAATAGGTTTTTTGCTAAACTTTGTAAGGTGACGCAAGTAGCGCGTCATACTAAGGTAAAAAGGGCCTGCGAGACCCACGATTGTGTGTGTGTCAGGACGGACGCGTACGATCCTTGACCCATTCCTGCCGTTTTGTCTAATAAACAGCAGAGTCACCTTGCTTCTTGCGTGTGTCTCATACTCTATCTCTTTTGGGATATACGGGAGGAGTTGGGGCCTCCCTGCCCGGAGGTCTGCGGACGGCCCGGCCGACCCCGGCAGAATTTCCCCCCGACACATGATATCTGGATGAGAATCCAACTAGTCCCTCCGTACCTACCATGTCGCTGCCTGCCATCTTTAGGACCACTTCCTAAAGCTACCATCCCTACCAGAGGATGACACGATCTCTTAGAATTCCAATCATCTCATAAACATCAGCACTACATCCAAAGCCATTTTTGGCATACTTGAACATCTGCTGGCTGAACTAACCACTAAGTGTAATACCATTGACTTAAAGCTGACTAAACTCAACACTGCTACGGAACCGCAAAAATGTGGCATGGCCAATATTGTTGAAGCATTAACTGCCACCTCCGCACGAGTCGAGGTCTTGGACAGCAAGATAACTGCCTGGATTGAAATCGTCATGGACCTCAGTACTTCCAACAGAGTTTATACTACTCTGGAATGTAGTTCCTTGGTATCCAATGAGTATCAATTTCCACACACGTTAGGTGTTTACAACACTTGTTGATTTATTGTTTCTCCAGTAATTTAAACATGGGTTGTCACTCTTGTGACAAACATATTCTTTGCTTAATCTTTACATGTGGTACAGAGTATGTGATATACTTCTATCACATTAGAGCCGACACGTGTTTCAACCTATGAGGTCTTTCTCAAGGCTGCATATTTGTGACATGAGCGAAAAGGTGCAAAGTGAGTGGTGATAGTGGAACATGCATTGATATTTAATTATAGCCAATAATTGGTTGTTAGTATTTGACAGCGAGACCATAGTTGACATGTTCATATACAGTGTTAATAGTCACGTGACATTTGTCCGGTGTGACATATTCACAAATTAACAATACATTTGTGTGCATGGTAATTGACCACATGGGTTAACTTACAATTGTATTTTAAAGTCACCAGTTAATTTAGTCACATTTGTGCATATGGTATTGTTCCATTAAATTAATCGTAGAATGCAAGGGGAAAAATTGGGAGGGAAAAGAGAGAAATTGTTCTATATCTCTAGGCATGCTCCCGATGGTAGGCGCTGGTCCAAGCCGCGCTCTCGCAGGATGTGAAAACATTCTGGAGGATAATAAATGGTCATAAGGCTGAAACTCAAGTCATGAATGGGGTCTCAGAATCTGCTTGGGAACAACATATGGCATTTACATTTTGAACCAAGGATCGGATACCCACAAGTGCTGCATATACCATCAATGACTTCAGATACCTGTCCACTCAGGCTGATATCTGTAAGATCATCACCTCCAGCAAGGCTTCTAGGGCTCCTGGCCCAGATGGCATCTGCAGCTCATTGATCAAACATGATCCCAACATCTGGCCCACACTCCCCACAGGCTCTTCAGCAGCATTGAAACCACCCAATCTCTCCCGGCTAGTTGGCAGGACAGTATTATCGTACCAATCTGGAAGAAGGAGAAGCATGAAAATCCATGGAACTACAGACTCCTAGCCATGCTGGATACTTCATTGAAAATCTTCATCCCCATTCTGCTGAAGGAACTTGAAGATTGGGCAGAAGCAAACAACATCATACCCTTCAATCAGTCAGGTTTCCGCAAGGGATCGAGCACCATCATCAACCTAAGGAAGTATGTAGATATCAACTTCCTAAAAGGAACACAAGCAAAACTAAAGTTGTAGTTTTTAAACCAGCCAGAAAGGCCCCTCAGAAAGTTAACTGGCGCTACAAGGGAGCACTCATAGAGGAGACACCCATCTACAAATATCTACGGATATTAAACAATAAATTACTGGGCATCGAGCACATTGAACAAGTAAGATCATCTACATTGTCTACCTTGGATCATATTCTTGCTTTTGCCCGGAGGAGGGGGATACTTTGTAGCTACTATCCTGCAACTGTATCAGTCGAAGATCTACTCAGTCATTACGTATAGAGCGATTTTATGGACCATGAACCACCTTGAAAAGGTTTGCAAAATCAAGCTGACCCTTCTCAAGAACCTACTGAGGCTACCTGCCTGGACAACTATTGAAAGGGTCTACCTGGAATACAACATCCTGCCCATTACAGAGAGTATACAGTCCAGCTGTTTTACAACATACTGGAAATTAGCTGGAGCACCTAAGAACACGATGCAGGCACACATCTGCGAAGCTCTGGAGTCTAGAGTCTGCTCAATGCCCAAGAATAAATTTGCCCTGATTAAGACCAGTGCTTCTCTATGGCTCTCTAGAATCCCAGCGGCTACAGCTAAGTTAGAGTCTTCATCCTTTAAATTACTAGTGAGGTGAGTGTTTTCTGACTTCAGCAATGAGCAGCTAACTGCAAACTTGGCATCTTCTGAAGAGGGGGCAGACTACGTTCAATACTTGGAGCTTAGAAAATCTACTCCTAAATACATAAAAAGCTTAATTGGGAATACACTGATTAGGTAACGCTCACCTGGTCTCTGTGGAGGTGTTGGGGCACAGTTGCAGCCCTCCCGGGGGTGAGGATGCTCGGGTCCGACTTCGCCCTCTGCGCTTATGTGGTGACTGGTGATAATAGGTGATACTGCTCGGGGCTGCTTGTGTTGATTAGTTTTGGTGAGCACTCCGTCCTGCTGCTTCTGGCAGGGGCCCATGTATAATCTGGACTGAGTTCCTTCAATGGTCCCTTGCACATGGTAGTCCAGGCCTGCTGCGACTAAGCCACTATACTTCAGGTAAGTGTTACTGTTTGCCTTTGTCTTTCCTCATCTGATTTTGTTGTATTGTAAAGTTTGTTGTCTTGTATTGCTGTCCGTTCCACTTTTGATGTTAGCTCTTTTGCTTTCGTCCCTTGCAGGTGATGTTGCCGGCCCGGCAGAAGCTGCGGAGCTCGAGGCGATAGCCGGAGGGGATGAGGAATGAAGCTGCAGTGGTACAGTAGCTGGTAAGTTGTTAAGTAGGGGCGTGGGGTTCAAATCCGGCATGGCCCTAGGACGGATGTTCTAACCTTGTCCTTCTTCTTCTTCACAGAGTCCGAGTTCGTGGATGCGGAGTGCGGTGCTGCGGCGTCAGGATCAAGATCAGTGGCTGTCACGAGATGAGTCTGCAGATGAAGCGATGAAGCACCGGTTTCCTGGAGGTGAGTATGCAAGAGAACGCCTAGTTTCAAAGGTAAGTAAACTGGTCTAAGTGGCAGTGAGCGTCATGTTGCACAGTAACGCGAAGCACCGCCTTAAGGATGGAGCAGCTTATATAGCTGAGCTTCTGATCCACGCCCACTCGGTTCAGCCTACCTGCCACACCCGAGGAGTCAGCACATGAAGTCCAGGCCTAGGGAGCCACGCCCGATGAGTCAGCACATGAGGATGTTCTCTGGAATAAAGGGTTTCAGCTCCTGGAAAGTTCTTGTAAAATAAAAGCACTCCTGCACTGAAATAAAGAAAAAGCACTACTGCACTGAAATAAAGTGTTCCTGCTCACATCTCTATATGAGGCTAGCGCCAAAGGCGCCAGAACTGAGTCCAGCTAGGGCCCCTATGTTTATAAGTCCCAAAGGGACATAAGTGAGTCAAGTGACCCATTGCCCCCATCACTAGATTGTGTGGTTTTGTGTTCTGGGGACTGTGGCCATGACACCTTAAGGTTAAATTACATGCTGTGAAAACATGTGACATGGAGGGGAATTGGGCTGGTCGGATGAGAGACTAGTGAGCATGCCGCCTTTGTGGGGAAGACCAGCCTGAAATGGCAAAACACCTCCTGAATCTATGCGAATCTTTGAACCCACTTTTACTCCAGGCTCTACTCTCTGCAGGCCTATCAGTCAATACAACAGCAGAGGAGTTGTGGGCCTGGTACCTAAGTGGCAACCATGAAGCATGTGTCATATATCTGACCATTATGTGGAGGAAAGTTCAGGAGATCATACATGTCGTGACTTAGCTACAGCATAATGACAAGATATATTGCTCCCATTTTTCTTACTGGAAATGAGGTGGGTTTTTGTAAGTTTCATAATTTTATTCTGTTCCTCTACAATGTTCTATTTTGGACTATGTGACTTAAAAAGTTGAAGGGAACTGTTGCAAATGTTTTAAATACACTTGTAAAAAGTTTGTATAAACTTTAACACAGTAAATAAATAAATAAATAAAACATGTTCCATGAAAAAACACTTTGTTAAAGGGACTTAATGGTTGCAAGTAAAATTGAAATACCCAAGAAACCTTTCCTATCTTGGGCGTTAGCCTTAGCAGTGCATGGTGATGGCACGGGATATGGTTGCATAGCTTACCATAACTGGAGAATTTGTTTGATTTTTGATTTTGTTTATAACCATAGCATCCCTTTAACAAAGTTGTTTGCACTGAATTGTAGAGATTTTTATAAATCAAAATCTATCTATATATATTTGTGAAAGTGAGTTTGTATGTTCGGGTTCGGGGTTGGCTCCAGCCCCATAACAGTTGGTGGCCTTAAATTTTGGTCAAAGGTCAGCAGACCAGTCTGGGGTGTACTGGCAATAGTGACATTTGGCCAATTGCACCCATCTGCCATGCACAGGGCGGGGTCCGGCCCTGTGCTATCAGTATGGACGATTTCAGGTGACTGACGATTTTGCGATTGATGGCTCAAGCCCCACAACAGTTGCTGGGCTGAAGTTTTGACCAGAGATGGCATACCAGTGTCCGGCCCTGTGCTATCAGTATAGGCAATTTCAGGAGATTGCCGATTTTGTGACTTTTTCAAAAATAGGATGTTAGGACACAAGGTCGGCATACCGGTCTAGGGTGTACTGGCAATAGAGAAATTTGACCAACCCTACCCATTCGCCCTGCACAGGGGTGGAGCGGGTTCAGCCCTGTGCTATCAGTATAGGCGATTTCAAGAGATAGTCGATTTGCAATTTTTCAAAAATAGGAATTTCCCACACCACATTGAGTGCATAAGAAGACACTATGCGCTCAGACAGCCATACAGAATGAGCCCTCATGTTGAGCCAGTGTAAGGATTCCGCATAGAAGGATGCCAGCATGCAACATTGGACATTATGGAGCGTTAAATGAAACATGACAAACGTGAAATGATATCCTAAAGAAGATATATGAACCTATGTTGAAACAATATGAGAATACTTGAGTGTAACAACTAAACTGAAGCACTAAGCGAAACATGCACCTAAAAACTAAAGTAATCATGACTACAAGTTACTAACTGGTCAATAACTATAAATACGCAGTAACGCAAGATAGAAGAGGCTTATAAAAGCTTGCTACAAAGGTATATGTAACATGGCTATGATGACCATGATAGGAAAATGGATGCTGACTCATGTCAGATTTAATCAAGCTACCTCAGAAACAGACTGTAAAATCCAGAGACATGGAAGAACAGCTCTGTGTGCAGGACCGACAATGAGTCAAGGTTAGTTTGAAAACCTTTACTAACCTTTATTCACTAAAGTTTCTAGGTTGGTGTAATGCCTGACTGGCCCTAACTCTAAAGGGATAATTCCCTCAACTGATGTTTCTAATGGCCGTTGTTGTCCAAGAGTCTACAATAAAAGTCTGTCTGTGTCTAAACCTATGCTTGCTGTAAAGAAGGCATGGTATCAACAGTAAGACAGACACAAGTGACCACAGTTCAAGGGTGTTTATTGAACTTCAAAAAGGGTTTCATAAACACCTATCTAATCCTAAATCTACAAATGGAGGCAAGCTCCGACCATCAAATAATAGTGTCTTGTCGAAAATAAACAGGCGTATACTAATAAACCTATTGCCAATCCTTACCTCTAAATACAAATAGTGTGGAAGTAGTGTTATGAAAAAGAAAGAAGTGTTCACAAAATGATATGTCAGGATGTTCAGGCTGTTGGCCTCCCTTCCCTGCGTTTTCGCCACGGGACAAGGTGGTTCACTCAAGTGCAGCACAGTCTCCGGCTTCTTTAGCACGAGGATACAGTTCAATCATTAGAATCCGGGCTTTTTGTGCTCAAGTCTCTTTGCTTCTCAAAGTCTCTTCATTCATACGGCCTGATGCAACCAAATAGTTCTTTACCTCTTTCACTTTAACACAATATTCGTTTAACACGCTTCTCCGTCTTCCTCGCCACGCTGTAGCCCACACACACCGGGCTAGCGTCTCCTCCTGCCTGCAGCTCCTACTCCTCTCTGCTTCTGGGCTTTACTCGTCCGGTCTGCATCCCCAGCTCGTTCATTGACATGTGAGAAATAACACCCTTTAAAGCTGAACACACAGTCAAGTGTGAATTGTTATTTATAAATGCATGACTCTATTAGTGAGACAGTGGTTTTCTCTAAAGTAGGTGTCCCTTACTTGCCACATGTTATTGCTCTGGGTAATCATTATTGCTCCTAATCCCCTCTTCTTCATCCCAGTGTTATGAGGAAATTGGGGAGGGGAAGATGGGAAGGGGTGTTGAGATACCTTATAAAAAGGGGTTGTATACTAATTGACCTTTTCACAATTGACCTCAGGAGAATTGACCTAATTTAGAAGGTCAATTAGGACATATCTGCAGGGTAAAACCCCCCTGCCACCGCCTACCCAATCCAAAACCCCATGCAGCCCCCCACCCAATCCCCTTATATAATTTAGAATCCAAAATCAACCCAATACATATATAAAATAACTAAAATAATATAAAGGTCAATTGTGTAGAAGGTCAATTAGGACCACTGTAATTAGGTCAATTGTGTAAAAGGTCAATTGTAAAAGGTCAATTTGGGTAATACCTAAAAAGGAGGGGGGCTTGTGGTGTGATGGGAAACGGGGGAGTATCAGGTCTGATCCTTGGGTGTTCTCTGCCCAATCCCTCTGGACTCTTCACACATGTGATTCTCTCTCACTTGTCCACTCCCAGGGTCAGGATCCAAAAGCGATGGCCCTTCCCTGGCCAACTGAATAGAGAATCCCGGGGGGAGTAGGCGGAGAACACTGTCAGGTTTCTCACACAGCATACCGATGATGGAATCAAACACCTAAGTTTTGTTTTACTGACATGTTGCTAAAGAGTCGAAAGTCCAAGGTTGGGTGGGAATGCCAAACAATCGGTGTTGTTTGAGGGACATCCTAACATAAAATGTTGCATAAACCAATCCACTGACAGTGTGTCCGTTATAATCAGTACTGTATGTATTTAGAGGTAGTTCAAGGCATGCCCTACAGATACGGGGTAGCCAATGATGTGTTAATCCTTATATGCTCTATAAGTATATATGTTCCCTTAACCAATCCCTCCCCTTGATAGGTTTTGTGTTTTGCCACGTAGCATGATGTCATAGATGACGAACATTGGGGTATAAGACCTTTGCATTATCAAGGTTAGTTGTGAGTATGCGTGTATCAGTCCAATGTTTGTTAGGTCTCCCTACTTTATGAACAGAGAATAAACAAAATCAGTTCTTTTTCGGGATGTACTTTGATTTCTTAAATAGGCCTCTCAGGGTCTCTTTCCTCCCCAAGCTCTAATCCTCTTCCAGCTTCCAAACACAACACAAGATTTGTTAGTTTTGTCTTCAATTCACAAACCATTCTTTCATGGTGTAGAATCAGAGGCTTTTGAAAACGCCAGGCTTTTTGCTTTTCCTAGACACGACCTCTCTGACCCTCTTGCCTCTCCCTTTGCTCTCATGCTCTTCTGTTGTATAGAAGATAATAACATAGTGTTTTGCCATTTTCTTTGAGCCTGTCCGGTTATTTGGTCTGTGATCCTTCTTTGTAATTCCATCTAGAAAAAGAAACGCTTCAAGGTGCTAGAGCACATTTTGGTAGCAGTGCAGCTGGTTACAGTCCAACCGACCTAGGCCCAGATCCAGACTTGCAGACAATAGATTTCTCCTACCATCATTAGCTAGACGATCGCGGACCTGCTTGTGGTGAGTGAGTGAAGAAAACATGTGCTAGAAGAAACAGATGTCAGGTGCCCCTTTGACATAATTCCTGTCCGCTTCCCGTAGACGAAAGGCGAACTGGTCGATTGAGGGAGAGTCGATGCCGGAGGACTTGAGCTGAGCCACGGACGTAAGTAGACCATTTATAGTGGCAAAAACAGAGGGAGGGACTATGTTGTAAATAATTTGTATAGAAGTGACAGGATTCGTTTGGGGGGATTATAAAGTGAAGAAGTAGATATCTCGATAACTGGTTCTAAGAGTGACAGAAGAGTACAAACGAAAGAAGATTCCAAATAGGGGTGTCAAGGATTCCTGAGGCTAAGCCAATAAGAAAAGTGTGTATCAAACTTCAAAGTAAAGTGAAATAAGAGATGAGATACATTTACTAAGAATAGGAAAGGAAGGCGTACACAGATAATTAATAAAATTGCACATGTGTATGGGGTTATACATGTTAGATAAATAGATATAAAACGATAGTAAAATAAATGTAGCTGATGGGTAGATTTTTTGACCAAGAGATTGACATCAATCATGAGGGTAAAAATCAGAGGAAATAGATAAATAAACAAAGGAGAGACTCTTAAAACATCAATAATAAAAAGGAATTCGATATAAAATGTAAACAAAGAACCAAAAGGAACAGAGTTACATAAAAGTGATAAAAAAATAAATTCTTGATTTCGGATAAATAAGCGGCAATTAATGGTGCCTGCACAAACTAATCAAAGTGGTATATTTGATAAAATAAAGAACCGGATAAAACATCAGCTAAGTATCTGCAGTGGAGATCGACTTGCCTATATGGGAGACACTCCTCTTTTATATCATTGTAGGACACTGCCAAGATATACAACCAAAATAAGGAAATATCATTCAAAATGGGTTTGATGCACGACACTCATGCCGTGGCCGTAAGAGGGGTCAGTGTCAAAAACAATATTGCGCCATATGATGACATATTTGCATGCCACTTACAAGGGGAAAAAAATACAGAAAAGGCTAGCTCTTTTAAAGTTATGGAAAATGTATCGGAGTGTGAAAGAAGTTCCAGGTGAGAAGGAGTGGCTGTTTAATCAGCATAAAGGGGAGGATGCAAAGCCATTTGCTCCCTTCTCCCCTCCGAAGAACAAGAGTGTAGATACAGAAGAGAAGGGATTTCATCCTTTAAAGGAATTGATTGCAGCAGCGGGGTACGTTAACCTAGCATATGAGCCTCCTGCTTATAACAGTTAGGGCAATATATAAGAGAGCAAATACAGAGAGCACAACTACATTTTCACATGCAATGAACGTAAACAGTGTGAGAGAAAGGACAGACAAGCCGATAGAGATAGAGGAAGAAGCAAGGAAGCAGAAAGAAGTAAAGGACAAGGCTAAAGGAATAGTATTAGATACAGAATGAATGGATGAGAGGACAAATACTACTTAAGTTAGACAATAAAGGCATTGATGGGGTTTGAGAAAGAGGGGAGCGAGCCGAGAAAGAGAAAGAAGAGTGAATATATAATGAAGATAGGGACAGAGAATACAAGCAAAGGGAAAAACATAGAAGGTATGAGGCAAGAAAAGAAAAGGAAAGATTAGGAGAGAAGAAATGAGGAGACAAAAGCACAAAGAATGGAAGTACGTAGGTTGCAAAGAAGGCAGGAGGAAGAGGAATTGAGGGAAATAAGGAAAAGGGAAGAAGAAATGAATAGAAGTAGAGGATTAAGAGATGACGAAATATAATATCTATGTCATAGAAGCATCGTGCTTCTCATAGGGAGCTACAAGCAATGCTGAGATTATCAACATGGGCTGAGGAGCAAGCGCCAGAAGACATAGGGGAAAGACTTGGGACTTTATGTAGGGAAATGAGGTATAAGGAAGGATATCAAACCCAAGAAAATATAGAAGTGTCCTTATTGAAGGAATTAGGAGAAAGATCGGATAACGTCATAACAGACGATCACAGAACGCTGTCTTTAAGTAGATTAGATCTTGATGATGCAGAAAAAGATAACAGTCATACGAGTTGGGGCATAATAATGTCAGATGAAAAAAGTGAAGAAAATGAGAGAGCGCAAAGTGAGGGCGCAGGCAGATCTTCAAAAGAATCGAACATAGACAACTGGGTAAAATGGTCAGATTTAGAAGACTCCAAAGAGAGAACACCAGAATGAACACTATGTGCTGATTGACCACAAGAAAGATCACGCAGTTCAGGGGATGTATTATCGCCTTATCTAAGTAGATTAAGGACATTACCAGGACGGAGATGAACGGGCGAGACAAGCCCCACCTGGAAAACACAAAGCATGGGCAGGAATGATTATGGGCCAGGATTTTTTTAAAATTTCCATTATTAGAGAAAGGGGAGGACGACCGCAACATGTACCATTGCCACATATGGGTAAAGATAATTTAAAATGTAAATTACCAAGTTTAACTTCCAGTTCGGGAAAATGGATTTATAAGTTAGAAAAGATGACATCAGGAATTACGTTAGCAATAGGCGACATAAAAGGCCTGCTAGAAGCCATCTTAGTAGAGAGAGCTGACAACATTTGGAAAAGAGCAGGCTATCTGAGTGTGACCGCACAAAACATGACACATGCTGGAGCACCATTTAATAATTGCAGAATAGATGTATGGGGCATGCTCAGAGTACAATATCCTGATGCATCAGATATTTTGTGCAATTATGACTAGGAAAATGGTAGAGAATGAAGACCCTATTGCTTTTATTCAACATATTCTAGAGTTATGTCATCTGGAGACGTGAGAACTGTGTGATAAAACAGTGGCATTATTTTACCACATTTTGTGTCTGGAGAATGCTGAGCCAGTGCAACAGCAAGTGAAGAAACAGGCGGGAAGGGAAGCAGAGCCATGGCCAGAAATACAATTGACCATCGTGCATTATTGCAGATTGTTGCAGGAGAAGAAGAAGAAACAAGCTGAGAGCAGAAGGCAGGAATAGGTGAAATTTGTTCAGAAAAAGATATCAAAACTCACCATAAAGAGAGCGTTCTTGACAAGCAATGAAGGTGTGGTAACACAAGAAATACAACCAAGGTAGCAAAATAATGTAGTATACCCCAAGGATCGGGACGGGTATAATTTCTGACCAAGAGGAAGAGGGAATGGGCTTAGAGAATGAAGCCGAAGTGGATTTCAAAACCCTCAGGGAATAGGAGGATTTAATGGCAGACAGCCATAGCAATGTTGGAATTGTGGGAGGATAGGACACATGGCCAGAACATGTAGAAGTAGAAGAGGCATGCAACAGAACTGGAAAGCTCTAAGAGGAGGATGAGTTATGCTCTGCAAAATAATGTCGAATTGCAGGAGTATTATGCTCAAGATCACACACACACTCGGACATATGTGCCGCAACCACAGCAAACACAAGTGCCAGGTCAAATGCAAGCGCAGCAAAGTCAACTAGACAGACACAGCAGGTACAAACTCAGCAATCGCAGACACAACAGGCTATGGTACCGCAATGGAATATGATTACAGGAGCTCAGGAAGCATCTTCACCCAAATTGGGGAGTGTGACTGTGGTAGGAGGAAATAGCCACAGGGTGACCTGATGTGTTCAGTACTATCAGTAACGCCAGACCCCCAAGAGGAACCATGGGCCAAGGTGATGATAGGAAGCAAGACATTTTCATTTCTTGTAGACACTGGAGCAACTCATCCATGTGTCCATGAGGGAAAATATCCAATATTGCCAAGAAAGCTCAGGGATTCTCGGGGGTGTAAGAGGATTCAATTCAACACTACAGCTAAGTCAACGCCTAGTCTATAATACTGACTGAAAACCCTTATTGATATAACTTTATGTCCAGTACATGCGTTCTGGATGACTACCCCTATATAACACTCCTCTCTTGGAATCCTCCTGACCCCACTGAGCCAAGAAGTAGTTCTGTTTTGCAAGTTAAAAGGTTTAATTGATAATTTAAACAATATATATATATATATATATATTACACTTTATAATAAATTAATAATTGAATATCACACTTAATCTGAGATGATAAAGATTAACAACGGAGAATCTGGCACTAGCACACTTCTTGATAATCACTAAGGAGTTGACATGAAATGGATAAGATAGCAACAATACTTTTATGGTTTCAAATGGATGCAATGTGGAATGAAATGCAGTAAAGAAAATAACTTGATAGAATTTCAGCAAAGACAATGTAATCACTTTCTTGTACAATTCACCCCCCCTTTTATGCAATGCAAGGAAATGGAAGGAAGGCACACAATTCTCAGAAATGCAATTCAAATGTAATTCAGTTCACCCAGCAACTTAGACTACAGACGTTGAAAACACAGGCCCAAATGCTTTTAAATGTGCTGGCAATGTAGAAAAAAATATGCTAAAATGCTTTTAATTCCCTCTAGAGGTTCAGGTGAGTGGTATCTAGTTAATATTAGCTCAGGCTCACTCTAGCAGTGATGCAGGGATAGTTAGCAGGTTAAACGAATTTTTCTTTAACGGAAGGCAAGCAGCAGCAGATTTTTACACGTGAAGAAATTTGCAAATCGCGGCAAAAGGACTATCACTATCGTTTTGGGGTCCTAAGACAGCCTAGGATCTCAGCTTCCAGATGAAAGTTACTGCAAGTCTCTAAGACAAACGGTCGCGGAGATATGAGCGATTAAATAAAGGTCGTTTTTCAGATTTGAAATTTTAAAGTTCAAAAAGACAAGTGCAGCTTGCAACTAGAAAGTGACAGCTTTACAAATGACAGGTGACAGGAGGCAGTTCTACTTAGATTGAAATAGCTTGGATTATATTATTTTAACTAAGAGATTGGTTCTGCACAGTTTGCTAGGTACTCACACTATATTCTTGAGTGAAATGGGCCTCGCCACGGATCTGGTCAGGTTTTAGACTGGACTCTGGTCTCTGCACTTCACAGTGATCTGGGTCAGCTCTCTCTGGTTCTGCTAACAGCTGTCTGGGTCTGCTCTCTCTCTGGATTCTGGAGATTTGATAGATTTGAAGTCTCTATGTCTGCTCTCTGAAGGTTGATGGAGGTAAAGTATGGATTTTCCCGGCAGAGCTTCCAGCTGCAAATGGATTTGAAGGTCCCTATCTGTCCTGTCTGTCTGCTTTTATGTGTTTTTTTTATGGGTGTGTGTGCAGCATCACTAGACCCTACCCCTCTCCACTTATCATTGGCCAAGCTTTCATTTCTCCCCTGATTGGGGGAGCTAAGTTGTGTCAGAGTGATGTCATTTTACAGCCTGCAGAAAGTCCACTCCTCCTGTCAACTTGCACACAAATCTAGATTTGAACCAAATACATATTTCATAGCTACACAGTGGTTTGAAATTACATGCACCCATCACATATCACAGGAGGTATCCCCTGTTCCAACTCTGCTCTTCCTGGGGGCTTGCATTCAGAAATGGCAATATTTTGCACTTTTTAACTGGTTTGCAATATTGGACATTAACCCAAATTTACACACATGTGCGCAAGGAGTATGGACATTAGTTGATGAAGTGTCAGATTTTTCACATGCACACATTTTGAGTAATATCCTCTTTTCCGCTAAAACCCCCCTGAACATGCCACCGGTTCTAAAAACCTCTTAAAATGTGGGCAGAAAAATCACAAGAATTATGGTGTCATTTAAATAATTTTCACAAGTCCGTACTATGAGTTATTCATCTTTTTAGAGTTATGTTCTGGCCCCAAAGGGGTGTGGTTTTCCTCCAGCACAAGGTTGAATTTCTGGTTTTTCCAGTTCTGCCAAGCCAGCTTGCTCTCACAGGCAGTGCCCCTCCCCTTTGCTTCAGGAGGAAGCTACTTTTACGACATCTGCAATAAACCATCTGCCTGAGTCAGGAGAGGGCTTTGTTCAGAGCTCCTGTATTCTGTGGGGGCTTCCCTTAATTCAATTATCAGAGAGATGGCATATCCTTAGTGTGGCCAGCAAAAGGCAGATAGGCCTGGGAACACAGCTGTGACTCAAGTTTCACTCCTGATGGGGGTGGCTGGTGGGCAGAATCCAGTTCCTTAAGCCAGGTTTCAGATAAAATGTCACTTTTTGTTACCCAGTTTAAGTCAAGACAATGTTTACATATGCAGCTAAAATGCTGATTCTAAGTTTAAAACCATGACATTTAAACAATTGCAACCTATGTGACACTCAAAGTAGGTCACTCAGTCAATTTAAACACTTAGATTTTTAGTGTCTTTCAGTCCAAATTTACTTAAACTGCTGAAATCCACAGCTCAGCCAGTCTTGTTATAAACCTTCAAGTCACTTCAGAATATAACTTTACATTGGATCCACCTCTCAGTAAGTCTTTCTTTGGCATGCTCTGGGTTCATTTATTCAGTTTTACAAAATCTGGTGGTTTTAAAACGCCGGCTTTTGGATAGTGGTGAGTATTGGTACTGCACCCCTTTTTGGGATTTAAGAAAATGAATTCCCAACAGTTATGGGTTTGCTTTTGGCAATCAGCATTGCCATTCCCAATGGTTTCAGACTACTGTGTGGGTAGTCCAATGGTGGTTTTAGGCAGTGTCCCTCTGTGCCCATAACATCGGCAAAAATGAGTGGCAGCCTATTCTTCATGCATTTCCCTGTGCATTTTCTGGGAAGCTCTGGCCATCATGATGTTTTCCATGTCAGTACTGCACAGTTTTGAGGTAGGGCTCGGATGCCTGGGTAAATACATCCCACAGGGGCAACGAGTTTAGTTTCTTTTTCAGACGAATTACCAATCTCTATAGGAGAACAAGATATGTCGATGCCATTATTATAGTCTAGGCAGACGCCAGTTAACATATTAGGACGTGACTTGATGACGAAGTTTCTGACAGTATCTTTCACTGATGATGGGATAGTGTGTTCAACCCCAGGGATACATTACAGGAATGTGGCAGAGTTTATAGTAGCTTTTACAGGCTAGAAGGCATTATGAGGAGTTACTTTAGATCCAGAGGTATTTCTGTATTGAGTAACAATTTTATTATCCTGGTTACCCAGATTGACAGGCAAAATGTTGAGAATACCTGATGAATTTTTGTTCAGGCCAGAAATCACTATGGATGATAAAGAAGGGCAGATTATTCCCTTAGAATTAGAAGCAGCAGTGGTCAGATATGAAAGGGTGATGCTCAATGGAAAGATGATGAGGGAAGAGGATGGAGGACGGTGATAGCTCTCGGTGAAGGATACAGACCGACAGATTTGACTGACGAAGAGTTGTTTAGAGATGACTACTCAGACAATGAACTAGTATTTGTTATAAGTCTAATTGATTGGATTATAGTAGAGAATGTAGGAATACCACAGAGAATGGCATTGGTAAAAAAAGAAGACTTGGAGAAAGTGCCATTTATTCTATGGACCACAAGACCATAAGATGTGGGTCTATTAAAAGGAATAGGTGCAGTTAAAATTAAGATTAAACCAGAAGCCCTTTTGCCGTGGGCAAAGCAATACCCCATGTCTAGAGAAGTGGATGAAGGCATATTTGAGACTATTTCCGCTTTAATGAAGCAAGGTATATTGGTGCCATTTTATTCTCTGTGTAACACGGATGTGTACACTGTGATGAAATCAAATGGGGGGTTGTGGAGATGTATAAAGGACCTCCGCCCCTAAACAATATAATTGAAGCAGAGATTCATCTAGTTCTGAATCCTGCAACAATATTGTGCAACATCCCATCTAAAGGCAAATATTTCACAGTTATATATTTAAAAAGTGAATTTTTCGCAATTCCCCTACACAAAGACTCACAAGATTTGACTTTATGTATAGAAATGCGCACCTGAAACATACTGGATTGCCCCAGGGGTACTGTGGGTCCCCTTTCAATCTTTAACAGAGTCCTCCAGATGGACCTGGGTAATGTACAACTCGAAAGTGTGATAATCCGGCACATGGATGACATTTTGGTGTGCAGTGAGACAGAAGACAGGTGCAGAGAAGACTCAGTTAAACTCTTGACAATACTCTCAGAGAATAGGTTTAAATGTGGGCTTGAACATGCTGTCTATAGCCTAGTTAATTGAACTACTAGGATGATCTTCACAAGAAGAGCAGGATTTATGAAGAAAGTGGGGGTGTTTTTAGCCCCCTGAGGCAATTTGGAGACAGGATAGCAATGGAAGCCAGTTATGCCTCTAGCATTATTAAGAGTAGCGCTTGAGCAGATTCACTGCCCAGCACACACGACTCTAGAGAGTCTTGCTGCTACAATTGCAGAAGAATGGTTTTTCCCCAAATCTGTTAGAGGATGTGGCACAGGTCATTGTAAATTGCATTGTGTGTCAGACATTTACTGCAGGACACACTTTGCCAACAGTGAGAGGAGCAATTCTTAGAACCAATGGCCACTTTCATCATCTGTGTATAGATTATGTGGATATGCTACAGACATGCATTGGCTACAGATATATGCTGGTAATGGAATGTCCATTTTCTAGATGGATCGAGGCATGCACGCACCCTGATGCCACTTGTGCTGCCAAGTTCCGTGTGCGCGAGGGGTTCCCAAGATGGGGTGTGTGCAAGGTTTTCCGGTCTGAAAATGGGCCGCTTTTTGTGAATGACTTATTTGAGCAAGTAGTTCTTTTGTTAGGTATTAGACACATGTTTTCCTCCTCTTATCACCCACAGGACAATTGCATCTATGAGAGATTAAGCAGACTCTTAAAAGTGAGAATAGCCAAGTTGAAAATGACTCTGAAGAAGGGATGTCTACATTGCCTACCCCTAGCCTTGTATGCATTAAGAAATCAGCCCGGCTCAGCTCCCCACCAAACTCCTCATGAGTTGGTGAACGGACGCTGTATGAGAACTCCCCTTGCTCTTCCAACTAGAGTAAGAACTCATGCCTATAATGTAGCGAAGGCATTAGGTGACTAGATGCATGATTACCTAACAGCAATGACTACAAGTATTTCTTTTATGTCTCAACAGGTTAAAAACAGGGAGGGGTCAAAAAGAAGAGACAACGATAATCAACCTATTGAAACAGAGTAGTTGTTGAAACCTCCTATTTTGTATCCAGGAGACCAGGTGCTAGTATGCAAATTTGTGCCCACCTGTAATACGCCCCATTTTGAAGGGCCATATGAGTTGGTGAAAATTAGTCCCACATGTAAGGAAGGCATGATATCAACAATGAAAACAGACAGACACACGTGATCACAATTCAACAGTGTTTATTAAACTTCAAATGGGTTGGTTGAATGCCTACCTAATCCTAAAACTAATGATGGGAACAGGCTACAACCATCAAATAATAATAATGCAGTCCTAGTAGAGGCTCTGTCAAGGGCCTATAATAATAAAACTATTGCCAATCCTTGCTTCTAAATACAAAAGGGTGTGGGACAATGGTGCAAGCAAAATAAAAGTGTTCTAGAAATAATATGTCAGGACGGTTGAGCAGTTGGCTTCCCTTCCCCACGTTTTCAGCACGGGGCAAGACGGCATGTTCGTGCTTCGCATACACTCTGGCTTCCTGGACACAGTTCAAGTACAGACACCAGGTCCTTCTGTCAAAGCCTCTTTTGTGATAACAGTCTCTTACTGCAGAGGGTCTGTCATAACCAAACAAATCTCAAAGTTATATTCCTATCAGGACTTTCACATGCACAGGTTCTCGCTTTCAATGTCCATCATGGGTCTCCCTTCTTCAGGTGGAAAACCCCTTTTTATCACAATGTTTACACTTGGTTTTCATCGTTCAGGCTCGAAACGTTGGATCCCTCTCATTCGGGCTCGTATCATATTGGTATGGATCTCCCTCGTTCGGACTCGGACCTCTTAGTATCAAAATTGAAGACTTTCGAATGTGCAATGGGTTTTGCTTAAACCATCGCAGGACCACTTCAATTCACTTTATACAATTGTTTTCATCAAACTTCTACTTTAATTTCTCTCAGCGGGATAGCAAACGGAGACCTTTGATTGAGCACATTCACTGTGCCTAATCACTCTGTCAACGGTATCGTAACTTGTGTTCTCAAGTTCTAACATTCATCAGCAGTTTAGCTTTACTTGCGTCTTTATCACACGAGTTTAACAATGTTTGTTCCAGCGCTTGTTATACAATGTTACCTCTTGCAACCTTGACTTCAACACAGACGGTCTTGCATCGGTCTCCCCAACTCAACGGCTGTGTTTATCTCTCTGTTGTTGTTCTTGGAGCCAAGAACGATACCACAGCGCCTGCTGCTCCTCCCCACCTTGGTCAGTTACGCAGGAGTGCCCTTGATATCTTCGACACACAATGCAGGGTTCTTCAGTCAGGTTTCCTGAAAGTAATGGCCTCTTGCCGAAAAGGTCAAGGGTATTTCCCTTCTTACGAACCCTTCTGGGTTTGCTGTCTTTCTCACCTCATTAAGATGCTCACCCGAAACTGCTGTTCCTTTGTGTGCTTTGCCTGGCTCAGAGTCTGCTCTTGTGCTCAGCCTTTTATCCTTGTGGGGAGGTTTAATGGAAATCAGCTGTGAGTGATTGCCAGTAATTGCCTGACTTCGCCGGACCACAGTAGCGGGACATGTCAGGTACACTGCTTGGGTGTGAGTCTGTTTTCTCCCACAGCGCCCTCTCCGTGTGTAAGTGTTTGTGAAGGGAAAGGGGGTAAAGTTGACACGTATCCTACCTGGCAGCATGGGGGTAAAGGTGTTACAGGGGGAGGAATACTGCGTCTCGCCATCTGGTGTCCAACTCCCTGAATACCCCTCACCCAGGTGATCCTCCCGCACTGGTCCACCCCCAAGGTCTGTATCCAAAGGCGATGGCCGTGCCCTGTCCACCTAAGAGAGAGATGTCTGGGGATTAGCGGGTGAGACACCTTCTGGTTTCTCACACACTGCAGTAAAGTTGAAAAAGTTGAAAAAGAGAAGAGCCTGGCTGTACCTGCATGATATTAAACCGTATAAAGGTGGCCCCTCCTGCAGCTGCCCACAGTGAAGCAAGAGAAGAAGTTCTGAGTGTGCTGACCTGTTCAAGTGAACCAAGTGAAGAATTTCCACGCATGCTGACTCGTTTAATGGCTGGAAAAGAGAATACAGAAAAAGAAGTGCACACAAGCACCATATGATATGATGTGGCATTTATAACGTGCCTGTACACAAGTGTTTCTAGGTGCGACAAGAGGAGGAAAATAAGGGAAGACAAGATAACGATCTTACTAGGCCTTGTGTCATTCAGCTTGTGCAAGTCCAGGGTAGAGGGAAGCGTAGAAGTGCCAGGGGGAAAGGGAAGAGGGAAGTGCAGTTAACTCACAAGTGCATCCAGCGGGGGGCTCATAAGTGCAGAGAGAAGGAACTGTAGGGTTGCAGATACAGACCCTTAAGTGCTGGGGAGCCCGGAGGCAGTGCGTGGGCAACTCAAAATGCAGGAGCTGGACCCGAGTTCAGAGGGTGACCAGGTGACCAGTGCGCAGATCAGTCAGGTGCATCAGCAGGGGAGAGGAAGAAAGAAAGCAGAAGCGAAAAGGAAGGTCTTGAGTTGCTTTCAGAACAGGTGGTAGGTCTGCTCAAGTTTGAGAGAGGCAGGGAGGCTGTGCCAGAGGGAGGCCGCAGCTGAGGAGATAGATCTGCCCCCAACTCTCTGCTTGGAGAAGCGTCTGACCCTCAGAGAGTTGCCGGTGAATGAGCTGAGAGCTTGAGCTGGAAGGTTTTTTGGAAGAGCAAGTTGGAGGTAGAGTGATCCCTGGCCCCAGAAAATCTTGTGGATGATTCAGAGGGCCTTGAACTTGATCCTTGTAGCCACAGGGTACCAGTGAAGAGATTTCAGAGCTGGAGAGATACGATCCATGGGCTTGAGGCCAAGGACAAGTCTCACAGTCCTGTTCTGGATAAGTTATAAAGATCGAAGTATAGAGGCAGGAAGATTTAGAAAGAGGATGTTGCAATAGTCCAGCCTAGAGAGCACCAGAGCTCTGGAGATAGTGAGCTTCTGGGGGAATGTGAGAAAAGGAAGAATACCTCTGAGGAGATGCAGCTGATAGTTTGACTTCTGAGAGATGTCAGAGACGTGAGGAGAGAAGGAGAGGGTTGAGTCGAAGATGACACCAAGTTTCCTTGCCTCACAGGAAGGAGCAGGAAGAGGGCCCACAGTGGGTGGCCAGAGAGAGAGAGGAAAGGAGGGAGTGGGTGTCCCAATGAGGAGGATCTCAGTCTTATTGGCATTAATACAGAGATCATTGGTGGCACACCATTCCTGAATTGCGGCCAGTCTGGTATGAGAGAAAAAGCAGAGACAGCTGAGGTAAGCCTGAAAGAGAGCTGAGTGTCATCTGCATAACATTGACAATTGGAGCAGAAAGTAGCAATGCAGTGGGCAAGAGGTGCCAGGTAGTGGTTGAAGAGCCAGGTAGAGAGGCTAGACCCCTGGGGGATACCACAAGTAGAGAGAAAGCGATAGATGAGAGGAAAGACCCCAGTTGGACCTGATAAGGTCAGTCAGTGAGAAAGGAGGTCAACCAGGCCAGGGCCTGTTCAGTAATATCAAGGTTGTCCCAGAGACGATTGAGCAGGATGGTGTGGTTGACCGTCTCAAAAGCATAGGATAGATCAAAGAGAATGAGGACAGAAGGGCGATTAGAGTCAAGATTGGAGAGCAAGTCTTCACGGGTGTTCAGGCGAGCAGTTTCCATGCTTCTGGCAGCTTTGAAGCCAGACTGGTGGTCATGGAGGCAACCAACAAATTCAGTATGTAGATTAAGCTGGGAGATGGCAAGCTTTTCCAAGAGTTTGCCCAGGAAAGGAGTGATGGAGAATGGGCGAAAGTTAGCCGAGAGGAAGGATCGGCCGAGGGCTTCTTTAGAAGGGGGTGCACAAGAGAGTGCTTAAGGGGGGAGGAGAAAGCTCCTGTGACAAAGGAGTGATTGCAGAAATCGGCCAAGGCTGGAGCAAGGGTGTTGATGTGGTCCTTGATAGGTCTGGGTGAGCAGGGGAGTACCTGCTTTAATGAGACTTTCATAGATCGGAGTTGTCTAGAAACATTGTCAGGGGTCAACAGGGGAAAGGAGGCGATAGGAGCAGGAGAGACTGCCGCAGACAGGCCAGGAGTGGTAGAGGAGTAGGAAGAGGAGGTAGAGGAAGAGAGGGTGGACAGGATGTCCTGTGTTTTAATAGTGAAATGAGTGGCCAAGGCCATGCAGAGGCCTTGGGAGGGAACAGAAGAGGTAGAGACTGCAGCAGGATTGGCCAGCTCAATTCAGATTTTGAAAAGTTTGGTCAAGTTGTGAGATGCCACAGAGCTGCTGCATTGGATGTAGGCTCTCATCTTAGAGAGGACAGAGAGTCTGTACTGCTTTTGGAGCAGGCGGCAGACTAGTTTGTCAGGGGGTGCTTCCAAGGACCTCCACTTCCTCTCTGCCACCTTACACTTGCATTTGAGGGCAGTGAGGTCAGAATTGTACCAAAAGTTTCACTTGGATTTGGGCTTCAAGCAGATCCTCATGACAGGGGCAAAGACATCCAGAGATCTAGAGATAGAGAGTTGGAGGTTAGAGAGGGCTGTGACAGCGTGTGAGTCAGCAAAAGGTGCAGGAGGAGGAGAGAAATTAGCGACAAAAGCCTCATCTGACACACAGTTCATGGGTCGGATAACCGAGAAGGTAGGTGACAGTGCTGAAGTCGGCTTGACCTGCGGGGAAGAGAGAGAGAGAGAGGTGGGAAGAAAGGAGAACGTGATCACTTCAAGAAAGAGGAGTGGTGAGAGGATTAGATAAAGGGAGGTCTGAGGAGATCAGAACATCCAGGGTGTGCCCTGCAGAGTGAGTCAGGCCAGATTGGGGGGGGGGGGAGAGAGAGAGAGAGAGAGAAGGAAAAAAAAAAAGGCAGGGTAGTCAGAGGGGTGGAAGAGTAGGGAGGCAACAGAGTGGCCAGAGATGCATCAGGGGGTGCCGAAGAGGTGGCAGAGGAGCCAGCGAGGGGTAAGAATATAGGGGGAGAAGAAAGGAAGTTGATACGGCACGGGAAGCATCTATCAAAGAGGAGGAGATTACCTGAGGGCCCTGGACCAAGACGGTGCCATTTAAGTAGACATTAATGATAGTCTTAGAGGAGTGGAAGGGGGGCAGGAGGGGCCCCCACTGTGTGCCACCATTAATGGAAGAGGAGGAAAAAGGAGAGAGAAAAAAGACCATATTGGGGGTCCATAGGCCTGGAGAGGGAATGACAAAGAGTGTGTCGATAAGGGTCTGTCTGGAGGAGGCACTGGTCTAGGTATCAGCGATGGGGAGGCCTGGGTTGGAGACCAGGATGTCCCCTTTGAACTTCTTCCTGCCAAACATAGTGAGAGGGTTAGTCTAGGATAGTCGATAGAAAAGCAGTTAGAAAAGATAGGTGAGACAGTGAGCACCATAGGGGGTGCAGGGAGGAAAGAAGGAGGGCTAGGGAGGGGGTAGGGGAGTTCACACACGGGGGACAGACAGGAAGGAAGCACCGGGGTGGACATGAAAGGGAGGGCAACACAACAAAGAACAAGAACAACAGACCTACAAATTAGATGCAGTATAGAACCATCAGAAAGAAAAAAGCACCACAGGGAACGTAGAAGTGCAGAATGCAGATGTAGTACAGGTCCAAAAGCAAAACACAAAGGTCAGCAGGGTACCTAGAAGTGAAGAATGCAAGCAATTGCAATGTGATACCACAAACCGTGGATAGCAACGCAACATCAAGAACCGTAGACAGCAATCACCAAGTCAATAAACTCAATAATACAGTCAACAAGGCACAGAACACAACAGGAACCTAGAAGAAAAATGCAGGCAACGCAAAGTAATTCCAGAAAAACAGTGGAGCATGAGACATTGCCAGAATAGTACACAATAGATCAAAGAGGGAAGAGCTGAGATGCGAGAGGAAGGGAAACGTAGGAGGGGGAACGGAACACGATGCAGGGACCTATGATTCGAAGGAGACTATGACCAGCGTTTCTCAAAATTTGATTTAAAAAAAATAGTCTTCCTGTTATACTGGAAGTTTTTGAACAGGTCCTTTAAAGAGACTAAGAGAAGAAAATCTGTTACATGAAGTAGAGAAGCACCTGAAGAGAGGGTCTCTGGAATGCTCCTCCTCACCCCCATGAACATGACAGCCCAAAGAGTCAAAAACGCACAAAGCTACTCCCTCTTTAGCTAGCCCCCAGGAAGACCAGCGACTGACACGTATGCACGTATGCGGAAAGATATTCTCTTAGACAGCTGTTCAAACCTTATCCAATCAATGTCTTTATGGATAAAGGTGCTCCAACCTTGGTCATGGACCCAAATGCCTTGATGGATGATGTTGACTAATGCCGAGAAACCACTGCGCTGACATCATTAGTGGCACCACGACATAGCAACGTTATTCACAAAGTATACTCGCAGCCATGCACAAAGTTACACAAACACACACTGAACACATGAAGAACATGCTCATGCAGTGCTGTAGATAGAGGACGGATACATATACATACTGTCAAAAGCTTTTATTATTTTTCTCCTTAGCTAAGTGCAGAAATGCTGAACACAAGACAACAAAGAGATGCAGAACAAGCTTGCAGATGTTTATGGCAACTAATCCAGTGGAACTACAGGATCACTTAAGGAGGCTGGAAGGACCAAATACGACTAACCTATGGGAAACATAGCACGGTATAGATACGTAGAAATCATAGTATAAGTATAACGAGGATCACATAAGGCCACAAGCCGCAGGACGAGCGATGAGGGAAAACAGACCCAGGCTGCACAGAACAGGAAGGCCAGGGTTCGCAGCCAAAGGTCTTAGGCAAGTAACACATTTCAGACCTAAAATTGCAAGGGGCCATATGCAGAAAACAGAATAAATCCTCAGAAATTGCAGACCAGAAGAGCTCGATTTTGTGGTCTTCAACCACATGATGCAGCCAAGATCGACAATGGCGGTGGGAAGACAAACGGTTCTCAGCAACACAGACATGAAGTGACATATGGACTAAACAATTTTACAATGTTGAGGGCACTCTCAGAGGCAAAAGTGGTATAGCTAACAGATACATTGGCAACACATAGTCATTCTCATCACCTTGAAGAGGTGAACAGAGTGCTACGAACAGAGCTGGGACCCAGGCTTGGGGAGATCAGTTCCAGCCAATCAGGGGACAGAAATCCAGGGGTGGATGGCAGAGGGCAAGGGCCAATGGTAATCCTTTGACCCTGCAACAATGTAACAGATTGTTTCTTGGGGTGGGGGCAGGCCAGCCATCTGACATGTAAGGGCCAATCAACTAAGATCTATAGGGGTTATCCATAAGGGATACTACTCCGATCACCCAGCCAAAAATAGTGATAGGTTTTATGGGAAGAGCCCAGGTTGTGACGCAAGAGGTCCACAAAATGGCCTGACAAGGGCTTGGGAGGTGTGCTTCTAGGAATGCTTGAATGTCCTGTATTATCCCTGTCGGTTTTTGTAATAAACAACATCTCCAACTTGCCCTTGGCTGAGTCCTCTGTTAGTTACTGGGGGAGGATTGTTGGGCCCTGGGAGCTGAACGTGTAAACTTGTAGTAACCCCCATACCTCTGGCATACCTAAACCAACACACCTTTAATTTCCCATGTACCCTATCCTAATAATGATACACACATTCACGTATGCTGTGTTTTCCTACATATTACAGTTTTATCCAGCTCTAATATGAAGATATACAAGTATTGTTACATTTTCCGAAAACTCCAAGAACACTTTTTTCATTAACAGAGTGATAATAGCATTATATTACAGATTTTTATATAAAAGGTGATTTAAAAAAGACAATAGTAGTTACCCATTGAAGAGAAATGGAGAAATGATATGAGGTATTCCTCCTTTGTGAAAAGTACAGTGATGGCTGCAGACTCTCAAAGTGGGTAAAAACCACTGAACACGTTATCATGCAATGTTCTTTCTAGAGACGGGCACCAGCTAACTTTTTTGTATTTTTGCAAGGAACTTGGCGTTGGTCACCCTAAGTTACCTGGGGGAACTCAGTCGTGGACCCCTTGCTCACTGTGCTCAGGGAGACACAGCTAGACCTCACTGATGAGGCCCAACATAGCTGAAACGTGTCTGAGGTTGCTGTTGGTACTCTTGTTCGAAGGATGTTTGCCTGGCCTTTTGGTGCTGGGCTGACCTTGTGAGCGGGACAAAGACTGATATGCAAATGGATATTCCTCCTTTGTGAAAAGTACAGTGAGAAAAAAAGCAATGGATGCAGACTCTTAAAGTGGGTAAAAACCACTGAACATGTTATAATGCAATGTTATTTCTAGAGAGGAGTGCCTGCTACCTTTTTTGTATTTTTGCAAGAAACTGGGGGTTGGTTACCCTATGTTACCTGGGGGAACCCAGACGTGGACCCCATGCTCACTGTTCTCAGAGAGGCACAGCTCCACCTCACTGATGAGGCCCAACAACGCTGAACCACATGTCTGGGGTTGCTGTTGGTACTCTTGTTCAAAGGAGGCTTGCCTGGCATTTTGGTGCTGGACTGTCCTTGTGGGCGGGACAATGACTGATAATGGATATTCCTCCTTTGTGAATGGTACAGCGAGCAAAAAGCGATGGCTGCGGACTCTCAAAGTGGCTAAAAAACTCTGAACAGTTAATCATGCCATGTTCTTTCTAGAGAGGGGCGCCTGCTACCTTATTCTGTATTTTTCAAAATATAAAAAGTTCATCGCCATCAAGAAAGTTAATAAGCTTTCATGTGATATTAATCGTAAAATCATTTTCTGTTATGATTTGTATTTTCTTCCTTATCATTATGGCATTTTTTTTTATATGATTTATAATAAATCTTTTTTTCAAAAAGAGAGCAGAAGCAAACAAACAAAACAAACAGAATACAAGACAAAATTGACCTCCCACTAACAGAAATGAAGAAGGCTTCACAATCTATCAGTCCAATCTTCATCCATCAAGATAGAACGACAGGAGCATACTCTTGAGGCAGTGATTAGATGCAAGCTGAAATCAAAGTTCCCGGATTGTTGATTCTTGCATCCTCGATACATTCAAGTCGTGAAGCTATTGCTTCCAAGAAAAAAGTTAGCAACAGGATTAGTCTTTGGTCAGATGCATCGAACATTAATTGCCACCAGTCTTTTAAACAATAGCTTGATCTTTCCGACGTGATGCTTCCAAACTGACGGTTTCTGTCTTCAGTGAGACCCACACAGAATAAAACGAGATGTTGTAAAGTTTCGTTCGTTTCACTACATAATCGACAAAGTTCAGAATGCGAGTAGTTTTTTGTCTAAAGGTTAGTTCTTTCACGAGTTTTAAATATATTCAGACAAAACATCATATATAGTCTTCTTTTCCTTTCATCATGGAATAGTTTCCAAGGACAATGTATCTCGTTTAACAATCGTTTTTTGCCAGGCGCGTCTTTGTAAAGACTGGTAGGGGGTGTCTGTACTTCCGCTCTCTATATGGTAGAGGAGAGGCACAGTGGACCCCAGCCAAGATTCTCTATTATTGGTACGTGGTCGAGCAATCAAGGCCTAGCTTCTCAGGAGGTGATGCAGGCTGGTTCTTAAGTACAGTGTAGTCTCCGAACCCCCACAAAGGAATGTCCACACACTGTATTACTGAAGACACAGTCTTTATATAATTAATATTCAAGGGTATGTACACGATCACAATAACGCACTTTGTACTCGGAAGTCAATAATGATAAATATATACAATTCTAAAGTGTTACCACCAAGGTTATCAAGTCTCATTAGAGTGCATCAACTGTACGGTTAAAATGTCACACAGATTAATAACGAGGAGACCAGCAATAGAGATAGGCAGGAACGTAAGATGGTTGAAACAATAGGCAGAATGCTGACCTCTACCAATAGGCACAGTTCTGTGTGGATATCCCCCCACCTGGGCAACCTGTAAATAAAGATATATAGCACAAGCCCAGTCCATATGTTCAATAGTCTCACTTCTTCCTATTAAGGTTTTACCCCCCCAGTGTACCTGGTGGAATAGACAATGCGTCGACCGATCCTTCTTGAGTGACTCCCTTTCAGGCGGGAGCCACGGATCGTCGAGAGGTGTCGGGGAACTTGGCGTTCGGTGTCGGGGGAATCGACGGCCCTTCTTGAGTGCCCTTCCTTTGGGTGGGAGTCATGGGTCATCGAACGTCGACGGTGAACAGGTTGAACTACGGCAGGGAAGTGACATCTTCGTTCCTAGTGGTGCTCGTCGACGACAGAGCGTGGGCGGCCTACAAGAATGAGGCGTGCGGTGCACCTCAGTGATGATAGTTCTGGACCACAAAGAGATGATGAAGAACTGTGGCCCAGCAAGGGCGTCGAGTCGTCGCCGTCTCTGTGGTCTTTAGGTGGCGGGAAACCCACCGGTGGATGCTCCTCGGCGCGTCGACGGTCGGGCCTTCTCCAGCAGGAGACAAGCGGGTGACGATGCAGACGAGAGCGTCCGATGATCAATTGAAGTTCTTAGGCAAACGGGAGCTCGGCGGCTCCGGACGGCTACGGCGGTCGTCGACAGTGGCGGACAACAGTCCAAGTGCTTCTCCTTGGAGTTCGGCAGCAGTCCCCGTATCGGGTCGGCAGCCTGTCGAAGGTCTGTCTACCAGGGAGTGTTGGCAAAGATCAGCTGTGCACAATGGTCCCTCATAGCTCGGGAAGAGGGCGCCTTATCAGGTCCTCTCTGGGTCAGTCCTTGGAAACACAGCAGCCTTCAGATTGCGAAGGAGAGCAACAGCACTCCTTCTCGTCCAGCGGGGCTTCAAGGTCAAGCGTCAGTTATTCCAGTTACTCGTCGTAGTGGACTTCAGCTTCTGAACACGATTCTGTTAGGGAGAATTCTCTCTTTAGGCTTAATTTCCTAACCTAGTGAGTCCCCCAGCAGCTTTGCTGGATTTCTGGAGTTTGTTTTTTTTCTCCTGCCAAGAGTGAGACTCTTTTCTCCCACTCTTGGACATGATTTATGGTGTTCCTTTGATTGTTCATGTGTTTTATGGGCTATGGGGTCCTTTACTCCATAGGGTCTCATGTGTTTTTACTATGTGTGTTACACAGCACCCTCCGTGCAGTAACACAGGGTTGTCATAGTGACACCCCCCCATAGACTCCATACCCTGGGACTGACTACTGTCTCCCAGGGCATGTAAAGTCACCATTGGCTTTACTAGTCCCAAATTATTAACAGAAACCAGTACAAACCATCATATTGTGGACGTACTGGGCGGGGCAATTCGATTGCCCCGGGGTCTGTTAGTCGAGGGGGCACGTCTCCGTCCCCCCTGATCGAGTTTTGGCTGGTGGCAGTGGAAACTACTTTTTATATTCGACTGCGAATATTTCCCTATGGGATTTTCCCATTGTTCGAGGCTACCAACTTTAATTATTTAATTCTCATAGCCTCGAACATACCGCCGGTTTATTTATTTAATATTAATTCGCCGGTTGGTATTTTTTGCCAGGACTCGATTCTAAAATGGCATTTGTGTTCTCTTCTGTGACTCCAACCCAAGTCGAGCCCTTTATTCCAGTTTTTGGCGGGCTTCTCCACAGAAGCCTCCAAAAGTGGTGCCACTCTGTCTGGGTACCACAGGGGTGTGAGAGGGGGTTTAGGCACCCTGGACTGAGTTACCTTGGTAACTCAAGTCGCACTCTTGTGTGATTGGCCCAAGTGGTGAGCCAGCCGGCTCACCACTTAGCATGTTTGATTGACAGTTAGGCTGAGTGAATGGGGGTATGCTGCATAAAAGCAGGGCTTTGGGGACTGGAACTTCAGAAGTCGCCACAGGACCTGAGAATCCGACGAGGGAGAAGCTGAGCCGACCTACCACGACGATGCCACTGGTGGAGCCCTGCGGAACCGACTCACCACTTCCCGACGACAGAGAATATCTCCCGGCTGGAGAGGCTTCTTCCCCTGACTGGTGGGCACAACCAGTTTACCTTTTTTCTTCGCACCCCAGATCGGTTTGTGGTCGAACTGCCCGTGCCAAGCACCCCGGCGGCCGGATAGCCACTTACCACTGAACCGCGAATCAACGGACCGCTCCTTGTACCTGAGAAACTCTGCGGCTGGTTTCTTCCCTGGCAGTGCAACGGACTTCTGTCTTCCTCCCCGACGAGATCCTCTCTTCCCCCGGACGAAGCACCGACTTGCATCCGCTGCCGGAACAACTGCCCCCGCTGGAGTATTCTCACCACTTTAAGGTATCGTGTCCGCCAGGCCTCCCTTTCTAAAGATTGCTACAAGGTAATAATAACCCCTTAACCTTCTGGACTGGGCTGGCCGCCTTGACCCTCTAACTGGTCCCTTTCTTTGGTCCAACTCCTTTTTGAACCGTTACAAGACTTTTGTGCACTACAACCGTGTGACCTTGGACACATTTCGTTTTGATCCTCTTAAAGCGGATCCGGCCTACTGACTCTGAATTCACGGTGTTACTTTGCCTTCCTCTCTTGTTGTGTTCGTGAAAAAGTGTTGGGATCTGTTCCAATTTATTCTCTGCTTTTCTCTCCCTTTTTAAAATGAATTATTAGAGTGCCATCTACGTTAAGCGCTCACCGCTGTCTGAAAATAAGTGGGGCTTTACTTAAGACTTGTCTAATATTCTTTTTAGGTAGTGTATATCTTTTAGTGACCGTGTGTTTGAATTGCTTACTATTAGTGCCTGTGTGTTTTTCTAGAGGTGGTTTTAAATAAATAATTATATCTCTTTTACACCAAGCCTTGGTCAGTGTTTACTTGTTCTATTGTGTTCTCTTGACCTATTGTGAATACTCTGCATACTGCCGAACTCTTCTTGAGGGAAGTCTGACTGCTCAGCCACAGCTACCAAGTGAATCTGTGTGGTACAGACTGCTACCAAGTGGGTTTACTGCCAAACACCTGTAGTCCTAAATCTTTTGCAGTGGTCCCAGAGGGAACTGCACTGGTTTCTGCCTAACAGATTCCTAGCAGTGAGAGGTCCCCAGATATACTGTTGATCTCCCATTCATTCCACTGGGTCACACTCAAGCATCCAATCGCGACTAAGGGCATTCTTGCAAGCAGGCAGCCAATCAGGCACATGAGGTATTCAGGCCATTCACTTCTCTCCAGACACTCACAACAAGTTATGTGTATTGGGACAAGTACCAAGCCATTCAACACTCCAAGCCGCATTCATACCGGTTTCGGGCAGGGTTGTCTCAGTCATTGTCTCAACTACCAGATACTAGACACCCACAACACGGAATGCATATTCGTCACACACTCTATTCACCCAGGTCCCACCCACAGGAGGTACTCACAACATACATCACCGGGAAGGCTCCAGCTAGTCTGGCTGGGCCTTCACAACAACACCAAATATGGCCTTTCCACCCAACAGTGGGAAGGGACAGAGTCAGGGCTTCCCAGGACTTTTGGAAAACAAGGTAATGGGTAATGGAAAGCAAGAGGCCACAGGGGCCATCTTGTTTTCCATCAGGAATCAACTGATCCCAATGGCAGGGCCGGGGTATCCCAAAATGGAGGATACTCTGCGCTCCTGTCGATTTCAGCATGGAGCTGCCACCAGCCCATACCCTGCTCTGTGGGCCACCCACAGGTGCCCAAAAACATACACTAGGGGCACAGGGTTGTACCCCCACCCATGGGTGCCATAAGGGTATCCCACGGGTCCGTTCACCAAACCAAAAGAGAGAGAGCTGCACCGCCAGGAGTCCCACTTGAACTCCTGCACGGAAAACACAACAGAACACACGATAAAAAGCAGTAAAGGACAAGGATACGGAGGCCCTGTCCCTCCGATGCATTTCCAGCATCACAGTCCCCCCCCCCCCGACTGAGGTGGAGGGTGCCTAATCTCCCACGGGATAGACACCCTCATCCAGATGGTCAACATACCTTCTGGAAAGGCCATCTGCATTATCGTGACTCTTCCCTGGTCTGTGCTCTATGGTGAAGTCTAGCCCTTTCAGGCTAATGGACCACCTGAGCAGTTTCGGGTTCTCACCCTTCATTTGCATAAGCCACTTCAGGGGCTTATGATCCGTTTGGACCTTGAAGGTAGACGCCGTAAGGTAGGGCCTAAAATGCCTAAGGCTCCAAACTATACTAAAACATTCCTTTCCAACAGGAGCCTACCTAAGTTCTCTACCCTTGAGTTGTCTACTGATGAATATGATAGGATGTTCTCTCCCATCTAACTGGGACAAGACAGCTCCAATTCTGGTGTCGCAGGCATCCGTCTGGACGATAAAGGGTCGGCTGTAGTCAGGCGCACACAACACGGGTGCCATACACAGACTTTCTTTCAAGCCATCAAAGGCCCTCTGAGAGTCTTCAGTCCAATTGACCTTCCGAGGCTGCTTGGGTGAAGTCAGAGCTGTCAGTGGGGCAGCTATGGTTCCATAGTCCGCCATGAAATTGCGATAATACCCAGTGAGGCCCAAAAAGGCTCTCACCTGGGTTTGAATAGTGGGAGTCTCCCAGTCCTGTACATCCTGTACCTTACTGGGGAGAGGTTGGATTTGATCCCCTCCTACCTCATGACCAAGATACGTGACTTTCCCCTGAGCTATCTGGCACTTGGTGGCCTTGATAGTGAGGTTAGCCCTTTTTAAGGCCTGCAACACTCTACCCAGATGTGTCAAGTGCTCTTCCCAAGTGGAACTCTAGACGGCAATGTCATCTAAATAAGCCACACAAAAGGCTTCCAACCCACTGAGCGCATGATTGACCAATCTCTGGAAGGTGGCAGGGGCATTCTTCAACCCAAAAGGCATGACCCTAAACTGGTAGAGTCCCTCTGGTGTTGAGAACGCCGTCTTTTCCTTGGCATGGTCCGTCAGAGCTATTTGCCAATAGCCTGAGGTGAGGTCAAAGGTGCTCACAAATTTGGCAGCACCTATGGTGTCCACAAGCTCATCAGCCCTGGGCAAGGGGTGCGCGTCAGTTTTGGTGACGGAATTGACTCCTCGGTAGTCCACACAGAACCTCCAATCCTTGGTACCTGCCTGGGAACTTGCCTTGGGGACAAGGACCATGGGACTGGACCAGGGACTGATTGAGGGTTCAATAACACCCAGATCCAACATCTTGGCAACCGCAGCCTGGATGTGGTTCTTAACCGTATCTGACATTCGGTAGCTCCTGCTCTTGACAGGCACGCTGTCACCAGTGTCAATCTCGTGCTTACACCACGGTGTAAGGCCTGGCATCAGCGAAAACAGAGAGGCATACTGCTGGAGCAAAGTCCTGCAGGCCCTCCACTGAGCCATCCTGAGGGTTGCTGTGCAGCAAATCAGGAAGGGGCTCACTCTCATCCTCTTCTTGCTCGGAAGCTAGCAAGAGACATGAGACTTCTGCTCGCCTGTGGAAAGGCTTGAGCCTATTGACATGGAATACCTGAGGGGCTACCCCTGGGACTCCCATGTCAACCAGCTAGTTGACCTCGCCCATCTTGGAAATTATCCGGAAGGGTCCAGTCCATTTATCTGCCAATGCCCGAGGCTTGGTAGGCTCCATCACGAGGACCTCCTGTCCCTGAGTCCAATCCACTTGCGATGCTTTAAGGTCATGCCAGTATTTGTTCAATTCCTGGCTGGCCTTGAGATTCGCTGTTGCTTGACCCATCATCTGTGTCATCCTCCGTCTGAGGCCTAACACATAGTCCCCCACTTGCTTGGCGGGACCGGGAGGGGTGGTTTCCAAACCTTCTCTGATCAAAGCAAGGGGCCCCCTCACTGGATGTCCGAAGAGTAACTCAAAGGGGCTGTTACCAACACCCTCTTGAGGTACCTCTCTGTAAGCAAACATCAGGCATGGCAGGAGGAGATCCCATTTCCTCCTTAGGGGCTCTTCCAAAGCACCTAGCATGCCCTTGAGAGTTTTATTAAATCTCCCAACCAGACCATTGGTCTGGGGGTGGTAAGAGGTGGAGAACTTGTAGGTTACCCTGCATTCTTTCCACATGGTTTTCATGTAACTAGACAGGAAGTTGGATCCTCGGTCAGAGACAACCTCCTTGGGGAATCCAACATGGGTGAAAATGCCCAGGAGCGCCCGGCATCCACCTTGGCAGTAACAGTCCGAAGGGGTATAGCCTCAGGGTACCTGGTAGCATGATCTACCAAAACCAGGATGAACCGATGTCCACCTGACGTGGGAGGGTCAAGGGGACCGACAATGTCGATGCCCACCCTCTCAAATGGTGTGCCAACCACTGGCTCAGGCTTAGTGGGCTCACTAACAAGGAGCTCACCCTCCCAATAAATCCGGAAAGTCCTAGGCACTTCTCCTTGTGCCTGGGACAGGGCCTGTTTCCTCAGACCCTCGATAGAGGGACACTCTCTCTGCCCCTTACAGAAGTATGCCCGGGATGGTCCCCCTTCAGCTAACAAGCATTGAAGATCGGGATGATCCTCCGGGTTGAGAACCTCTCCCACAGGAGAGTCTTCTGGCTCTTCTCCCACAGGAGTTAAGACGGGGTTTACCACTGGACCCAGCCCGTCCGGAGCATGGATCCCAATGGGTGCTGTAGGAACAGCAGGAAGAGAAGGAGCTCCCTCCACAGAGGTGGCCATCTTGCTCTACCTTCGTATTGCGTTAGGCCGCGCCTTCGGCTCGGATACCTGACTCACATCCAGACCCGGTGTCACCTGTGATCTAGTGACCGCAGCAGCAGTCATGGGAAGACCATCGGTGATCAAGCCCAACTCTACTAGATCGTTACCTAACAGAATGTTAGCAGGGACATTGTCCTGAACCAGGACAGGAAGCTTTGTTGTCTTGTCTCCAATTACAAGTGTGACTTGGGCTACAGGTGATAATTTGGAAGGCCCACCAGCTAACCTGGTGGTTCTCAGAGGAGCATCCACATAGTCCTCTGGCTTGAGCAGGGTCCTGTCCACCACTGCCATGCTTGCCCCAGTGTCTCTCAAACCAGTAGAAGGCTGGCCATTCAGGAGGAAACTTCTCAAAAATCTACGGGTGTTCTGTGGGATAGTCGCCAGTACTTCCGCGTACTGGTACCAGGCCCCAAAGGACACTAAGGAAATCTCTACGGGAGCACCAAATGTGATCCCTGTAGAGGAGGGGAGGACAGTGGCCTCCACCTCAGACATGGGCTAAGGGTAGGTCAGGCTGACAGCCGGTACTCCGAGTGCCTTACCTTTACACTTGGAGTCACCCCTTTTGTGATCCAGAGCCCCACAGTCCCAACAAGTGCCGGGAGTGCGGGGTACGGTACTGGAACCACCGGGAGCCTGCTTTGCAGCAGGTGGACCACTACTCTTATTCCCACCCACAGATGACTTATCCCCACTAGATTTTTGGGTCTTAGGAGAGGAGGGTTTAGGTTTATTCGACTGTGACTGCTTTTGGGACTCCTCAGCTTTCTGAGAGGCCCCCTTTTCTTTGTCCTTGTCCTTCCCACTTGAGTCCTTAGGGGACACCCGGTGAGAGGCCCACTTGTCAGCCAACCTAGCCAGCTTAAAGGGATCCAAAATGTTCTGGTCAGCAACATACTGACGCAGCTCTGGTGAACAGGCTTTGGAAAAATGCTCAAAAAACAACAGGTGGGATAATTCAACAAAAGTTTTCACCTTGTAACCATCAATCCACCCCATCATATTCATGTGCGCAGCACTCACCCAGTCAACTCAAGACACATTCTCTCTTTTCTTAAAATCCCTGAACCTTTTAAGGTGTTGGGTAGGCGTCTTGCCAAACGTGGCAATCAAAGCAGATTTCATACACTCATACTGACCCCTTTCTTCCACACTCAGCTTCAGAATACAGTCATATCCAGTTTGAGGCACTCTGCTTAGCAAACACTTAGCTCAATCTCTTTTGTCAACATCATGAATTGCACAAGCCATTTCAAACGCTTCAATCCATTGGAGGATATCAGAACCATCCGAAAACACACCAACCAAATCCTTCATAAATTTAGTTGCTGGGGACCTGACACTCTCACTGGGTTTCGCTGAAGTCTCCACTCGAGATTTCTCTAGCTGGATTCTCTGACATTCAGTGTCCTTGTCTTTGAGTTCAAGATCCCTATTCTTGAGTTCAAGATCCCTATTCTTGAGCTCCACTTGTTGAGCCAACTCCTCCTTCTTAAGCTCAGCATCTATTTCCAACTTGCGATATTCAAAGGCCAATTTCATCCTTAATAACTCAAGTTCCAAGGTATTGCTGGGGTTCGGAACAGAGGCAGCAGGAATGGCGGCATTCCCAGAAACAGATTCAGTAGAAACCCCAGGGGCAGAGTCCTCATTGGTTGCATTCCCCCCTTCATCAAGAGTTTCACCATCGGTCTGGTAGTCCACCAGGGCAGCTATCAGCTCAGCCCTAGACTTTTCCACAAAGTCTAACTCCCTGGCTTCACAAACACTCTGGAGAGCCTCTAAGCTCATCCGAGTCAATTTACCATTCGCAATAGACTCCATTGCTTGTAATGCAGTTATTTTGTACACACCCAAACCTTAATCTAATAAAGTGCAGATATTTTGTAAGTGGCATGGTTATACACTGATTCTTAAATCCATAAGCATCCCACCGCTGCCACCAGTGTAAAGACTGGTAGGGGGTGTCTGTACTTCCGCTCTCTATATGGTAGAGGAGAGGCACAGAGGACCCCAGCCAAGATTTTCTATTATTGGTACGTGGTCGAGCAATCAAGGCCTAGCTTCTCAGGAGGTGAAGCAGGCTGGTTCTTAAGTAAAGTGTAGTCCCCAAACCCCCACAAAGGAATGTCCACACACTGTATTACTGAAAACACAGTCTTTATATAATTAATATTCAAGGGTATGTACACGATCACAATAACGCACTTTGTACTCGGTAGTCAATAATGATAAATATATACAATTCTAAAGTGGTACCATCAAGGTTATCAAGTCTCAGAGTGCATCAACTGTACGGTTAAAATGTCACACAGATTAATAATGAGGAGACCAGCAATAGAGATAGGCAGGAACGTAAGATGGTTGAAACAATAGGCAGAATTCTGACCTCTACCAATAGGCACAGTTCTGTGTGGAGATCCCCCTACCTGGGCAACCTTTAAATAAAGATATATAGCACATGCCCAGTCCATATGTTCAATAGTCTCACTTCTTCCAATTAAGGTTTAACCCCCCGAATGTACCTGGTGGAGTAGAGTTCTCTGACGATGCGTCGACCGATCCTTCTTGAGTGACTCCCTTTCAGGCGGGAGCCACGGATCGTCGAGAGGTGTTGGGGAACTTGGCGTTCGGTGTCGGGGAATCAAAGGCCCTTCTAGAGTGCCCTCCCTTTAAGGCGGGAGTCACGGGTCGTCGAACGTCCGACGGTGAACAGGTTGAACTATGGCAGGGAAGTGACAGCTTTGTTCCTAGCGGTGCTCGTCGACAACAGAGCGTAGGCGTCCTGTAAGGAAGAGGAGTGCGGGGCACCTTGGTGACGATAGTTCTGGACCGCAAAGAGATGATGAAGAACTGTGGCCCAGCAAGGGCGTCGAGTCGTCAGCGTCTCTGTGGTCTTTAGGTGGCGGGAAACCCACCGGTGGATGCTCCTCGGCGCGTCGACGGTCGGGCCTTCTCCAGCGGGAGACAAGCGGGTGACGATGCAGACGAGAGCGTCCGATGATCAATTGAAGTTCTTAGGCAAACGGGAGCACGGCGGCTCCGGTCGGCGACGGCGGTCGTCGACAGTGGCGGACAACAGTCCAAGTGCTTCTCCTTGGAGTTCGGCAGCAGTCCCCGTATCGGGTCGGCAGCCTGTCGAAGGTCTGTCTACCAGGGAGCGTTGGCAAAGATCAGCTGTGCACGATGGTCCCTCGGATCAGCTGTGCACGATGGTCCCTCGTAGCTCGGGAAGTGGGCGCCTTACCAGGTCCTCTCTGGGTCAGTCCTTGGAAACACAGTAGCCTTCAGATTGCGAAGGAGAGCAACAGCACTCCTTCTCGTCCAGCGGGGCTTCAATGTCAAGCGTCAGTTATTCCAGTTACTCGTCGTAGTGGATTTCAGCTTCTGAACACGATTCCTAGCAGTGAGAGGTCCCCAGATATACTGTTGATCTCCCATTCATTCCGCTGGGTCACATTCAAGCATCCAATCACGACTAAGGGCATTCATGCAAGCAGGCAGCCAATCAGGCACACAAGGTATTCAGGCCATTCACTTCTCTCCAGACACTCACAACAAGATATGTGTATTGGGACAAGTACCAAGCCATTCAAAACTCAAAGCCACATTCATACCGGTTTCGGGCAGGGTTGTCTCAGTCATTGTGTCAACCACCAGATACTAGACACCAACAACACAGAATGCATATTCGTCAAACACTCTATTCACCCAGGTCCCACCCACAGGAGGTACCCGCAACATACATCACCAGGAAGGCTCCAGCTAGTCTGGCCGGGCCTTCACAACAACACCAAATATGGCCTTTCCACCCAACAGTCAGTCAGGGGGAAGTAACAGAGTCAGGGCTTCCCAGGACTTTGGGAAAACAAGGTAATGGGTAATAGAAAGCAAGCGGCCACAGGGGCCATCTTGTTTTCCATCAGGAATCAACTGATCCCAATGGCAGGGCCGGGGTATCCCAAAATGGAGGATACTCCGTGCACCTGTCGATTTCAGCATGGAGCTGCCACCAGCCCATACCCTGCTCTGTGGGCCACCCACAGGTGCCCAAAAACATACACTAGGGGCACAGGGTTGTACCCCCACCCATGGGTGCCATAAGGGTATCCCACAGGTCCGTTCACCAAACCAAAACAGAGAGAGCTGCACCGCCAGGAGTCCCACTTGAACTCCTGCGCGGAAAACACGACAGAACACACGATAAAAAGCAGTAAAGGACAAGGATACAGAGGCCCTGTCCCTCCGATGCATTTCCAGAATCACAGTCTTGCATAAGTTTATAGGTGCGTCTAAGATCACAGGTCTCACACCAGTCACGTCTCCATAGTTTGTTTTTGACATGATCAGGATTATTGTGTAATGTTGCATGATCTGTGTCTAGTTCTGTGAGCAAGTTTTTGCAGCGTTGCACTCATAGATACAAGACAGAGTTTTTGTTATTTTCTCCTGGATTTGCAAGGATTTTAAACTGCAAGGTGAGGTCTTTAAGAGACATTTTGCGAAACAAGGCCAATGTATTCCAGGTCACTCTTGCATTGATAGATGTTATACTCAGCTCATATCGTATACATGCGGAGGGGGTGCCACCAGGTAAGCCAAGGACTTTAGTCCAAAAGATGTTTTCGATCGAGTTCCACAAGTCGGCTGAACAGCCCAGGGCACATTCAGCTCCATAGGTCAAGGCTGGAATAGCTTTTTGTTTGAAGAAGGATATAACTGGAAGCATGGAATACCGGCCATATTTTTTGTGTAAAACCATAGCCTGTGTAGCCAGTTGTCGACTCTTCAGTTTTGCTTGTTCGACCCATGGTGCATCGTTCAAACTGGAGCTAATCCTCATCCCTAGATATTTGGTGTCAGTGATAGAGTGAAGTTGTGTTTTTTCTATATGCCATTTGAGGTGTAGTGCATATTGTTTCTTTGCCCATGTAGATCTCTTAGCACAAGGATTTCCGATTTTGCAGCATTTATACATAGCTCATTTTTCTCAACATAACGTAACAATGCTGTTAGTTTACGTTGTAGACCAATTGGTGTTAGGTCTAACAAAATGAAGTCATCTGCATAGAGTAGATGACTCACGTGTGACCCATTGACTTTTGGTGAAAAAGACCCCTCTCAGTTAATAGTTTGGTCAATGGGCCTCATTAGGACCCTGGCGGAGTGGGTTTCCGCCAGCGCTAATCGCGGCGGACCCGTCCGCCGTACTACGAGTCCCCGTAGCGCCATGGCGCCGTTTTCCGCCTGGTTTTACCAGGCGGAGAAAACCATGGCGCTACGGGACCTCGTTGTTAATTACGCCACCGTATTTTACGGTGGCGTAATTAACTCCTTCCCCACTCCCATTATACCCTATGGGGCAAGAATGGGAATGGGGAAGGGCAGAATGGGGATTGGGGATTTACCGCTCCGCCAAGGTCGGCATGGGGTGGTAAATCCGCCAACCCCCATGGCGCTATCGACGGCTTTCCGCCGTGCTTCGCGGTGCATTTAGCACCGCGAAATCCGCCAGGGTCCTAATGAGGCCCAATGTCATGAAGAAAAAAGTTGAAAATAATGGCTGGAATGGCTGGAAGTGGGCATCCTTGTTTTACACCACGAACCGTCGAGATTGGTGCAGACAGTTTCCCTTGGCGATAAAGTCGTATTCTGACATTTGTCTCAGTATGCAGATCTTTTACTGCAGCAAGAAGGCTTGGAGGACACATTGTTTTTTCAAGTTTTGCCCATAGTATTTCCCTGTCTATACTATTGAAGGCTTGGGATAGGTCAATTACTGCCAAATAGATCTTGGTCCCAGTTCATATAGCCTCCATTTTCAGGGTGTTAACAATGAACAAGTTCAAGCTGCATCCAACTCCTTTTACAAAACCGCTTTGTCTTGGGTCAATAAGATGGTTTTGTTGAGACCATTTTAGAAGTTTGTCTTTTAACATGGTAGCACAAACCTTGCTCAGAATGTCAAGCAGTGCAATCGGGCGGTAGTGTTCCGGATTTAGTCTGTCACCTTTTTTAAACACTGGAACAATGATTGCGCTCTTCCATGATGTTGGTGTCTCACATCTTGTCACGATTTTCTTGAATAAGGTGTTACAAAAGTTCGCCCAAATTTGAGGATTTTCTTTCAGGGTAAAATTGGTAAGACCATCAGACCCAGGGGCACGTGAGGTACTTAAGTTGTTAATTATTTCTAAAATGTCTTCTTCCTGAAACTCCAGATCCCAGTGCTCCATTTATGGCAACCCAGAGTCTACACTAGAGCCTTTTTTTCCATACAAGTTCTTATAGTAGGTTATCCAAGCGCTCTCACTAACCATGTTTTTCTGTACAGCACTCTGAGAACCAGAGAAGTTATTTATTAAACTCCAAAAATCACCTGCATTGCTGCTTCCGAGTTTTGATAACATAAGTTCCGCATCCGATTGTAGCATTATTTTTTTGTGTTGTTTAAGCCAATTTCTATAGGCTTGTTTTATGTTTTTGATCTTTTTAACAGTTTCGCTAGAATACATTCCACTACAAGCCCGTATATCACTTCTCATCTTACGTTTGCGTTTGGTGATTTCTAAGTCAAAAGCATGCAGGTTCTTAAAACAACGGTTTTTCAATCCTTGTTTTTTTTTCCTTGTACGTTTCCAATATGTTGGAGTATTCGAGTTGAGCTTTGTCTTCTTGGTATACATGGTTTATTCTCAGAGTCTCTATTTCCGAAAGACGTAGTCAAACTCGATTTGATTCTATTGCTGTGTCGAAAGACCATTTCTCAGAAATGTTCTGTGGTGAAACCGCAATAGTAATCATCACTAAGTTATGATCGCTTTCCTTCCTTTGATATACCTGTAATTTCAACACATTGGTATGCATGCTCTCAGAAACAAAAAAATAGTCCAGAATGGATTCTTGTGTGTCCCGCTTCCACGTGGCTTTGGCTGGTATATCCCCAGTAGTGTGACCATTCAACATGTGCATATTTCTGTTCTCCATTTCCCCTAGCCATGATTGGGCCACATTTTACAAGGCAAAGGTTTTAGATTTGTTTGATGACACAGGTAAACAGTTTATGTTTAAATCGCCACAAAGCAATATATTTGCTGCCCCTTCTACCTCATATATGTTATCGATAATACTTGTTATCTGATCAGTGAAGACGGAGGCAGGAGAAACTTTATGTTGCCAATAAAGATTAAGGATATGCAGGAGATTCTTTTTCTGTTTTCCAGAGTTTTCGAACTGAAGCACCGTTGTCTGAAATAGGGAGTGTGATTGAAAGATCGGATGATTGTGTAGCCCGAACTTTTTCCAACCAATGTCAGTAAGCCTACTGTTGGTCTGCCAAGATTTTTCTTTGTTGTAGGATTAAAGGCGATCTCAAAGCCTTCTATGACCAGGCATGTAGTCAGCCAGGTTTCCTGGGCACACATAATATCGATACTTTCAAGCCAAGTGGCTATCTTTGTTATGGGCTTTTTATCAATTTGGCATTAGCTTTGATGTTGAGAGTTCAGGGCTTTAGAAAGCCAGCTCCAGTCTTTAGAGGAATCAGTAGCTAGGGCTATTTTTACTTCAGTTACATCAGTCGATGGTGGACTAATGTTTTGTGCGATGGTAATTTTCAGCATCGGGATTTGGTCTGCCTCAGAATCACGGACCTCAATCGGAACGATGGCTTGGCTTGACTCAGTTTCCTCTGTGCGAACAACTTTAGTTACGGCATGAATACTATTGAAGGCAGGTCTTGTGTGTTCTATAGTCAGCCGTTTACAAGGATCTTTAACATTCGCAACATCTTCTTTGTTCTGATGAATTTCAGTGATGTCAAAGCCCATAGAGATCAGCACTGGGGCAGCTTCCAACAGTGTGTTGCAGATGATCCGCGAGTCAATATGAAGCCGCACCATATCGTGCTGATTCTCATTGTAAAAGTCAACGACTTTTACGTCATTAGTCTCAATCATTCGTAATGAGGGGACATAATGGAGGAGACGCACGATGTTCTTACGGTTCAGCACAAGAGCATTGTCATTCTCCTCAATTCGTTCAAGCGCCAAACAGTATTTTGAGTATGGTTTTTCCTTTGCAAGTGACTGGTTTTGTTTGGGTACGAGACCACTTAAGGATCTTTCTACAGCGGGGTTATGTTCTCGAATCCCACTATCCTTAGTTCCCATTTGAGCATTTGATGCTTTTACAAAGCTGAAGACGGGCCAATTTGTATCTCGATTTGTTATCTTTTGTGAGATTGTACGGTCTTCAGTTAGCTTGTCCCTTCTTTGACATAAAGTCATGAAGGGTGAGCTTAAAGGAACAGGTTGCAAATCTGCAAATGGCCTCTCTGGTGGAATTATGATGCAGACCGTTGTGTTTTTGTCACAAACAGACGGCATACTTGCCGAAGCAGATACTTTCGCTGTCAGCAAGGTAGGTACAGTTGTTTTACCAGCTGCCAAATCTTGGTCCTTAATTGTAGTTTCAATCTCTGCTTTGTCGTTATATGTTGACAGATCAAGCAAACTGACAGAAATGTGAGAAGACGTCGGCGTGGGATTTCCCTCTTCGGGTTCACTCTGCACCATTGGTACTGTTGATTCTGAAGCACCGGGCACTTGTTGATCTTCAGTGAGATCAACAATTGACCGCTCTTTAGGTAATGGGGCATTCTGTTCAGCGCAAGACACAGCTTGCAAATTCATGTAAGGGCTTTAATATTCCGCAGGAATATTTTTGAATTATTTGTCATTTTAGCAGTTCTGGTTTGTATATTGTTTGATTTCTTTGCTTGGGTCGCTTTCAGGTCACTCTGAATGGTGCTCTGATGAGTCCGGGGATTAAAGATGGGAAAGGTGACAGGATTTACAGCGACGGAAAGATCGTCGTCTGTGTGACTTAGTTCAGCAGTGTTTTTTGAACAGGCTGGAAGTTGTGGGTCAACAATGGCTAGGTTGATCACAGACTGGGAACTTACAACGTCCTCAGAAAAACTCCCAGGGTCCTTTCCACATAAAGGCTGTGAGAGATTTTCTTTGACAGAATTAAAGAAAACGTTTGGTTGCATTTCAGTTGAAATAGCTGTTAACACAGTTTCTGAAATTCGTTGAGTAGTACAAGTCACTCTCTTAGAGGGTTCGTTGGCTATTGTTTGCATTTGTCTGGCATTAAGTGTTCCACAGCATTTGTAGAGTCAACTTCAATAGTAGTGCTTTTATTTGATTTGTCGCCTGTGATTTGTAAATGCAACGCTGAATGGGTAATAGAGTGCCGTGTGCTTGAGTTTTGTGATTTTAAAAGGCCAAGCGCCTGTTTTGCAACTTCAGCCAAAAGTTTCTTGTCCTCACTGTTGTTTTGTTTTTGCTCAGTTAAGACCATTAGTGAATTATCAATTTTGTTATTTGAGTCATAAATCACTTGTTTAAAGAGATTGTTATCATTTTCAATGTTCACCATCTTTGAGTTCAGAAGGGCCACCAGTGTACTCAGATCATTTACAGTGTCTTTCAAATGCTCATACATTTTAAGAAAAGGACCGATCGTCATAGACAGGGTTGAGATCAAAGTAGGTTGTAATTCTTGGAGCAGTTTTTTAACAATCCCTTCTGGTGAGGCAGATGAAGTAAGCCATTGAGAGTGTGTTTTATTCAGAGTACGCCTTATTTTAGGGAAATCCCTTTCAATAATGGCAGCTATGAAGGCACATGAAAAGTATTGCCCCACCTTAGTTTTTTTGCAGCCCTACATCTTCCTTTGTCCAGCTGTCCCTCCCTTCTGGTGGTTGGTGCCCCTTTCCTCCCTCCCTCTCTGTTTTGCTTTCTTTCCTTCTGTGAAAAAAGGAAAAAAACAAAAAAACAGGTTCCTCATGGAACGGCCTTTCAAAGTATGAAAAATGTTTCAGAAAAAAAATATCTTATAGAGTACATCTACTTAAAATGTATTCGTAGAGTAGTAAGACTCCAACTCCATAAGAATATCTAGCATTTTCATTAGAATTACATTTTATGCTAATGAAAAATGTAGACAATTTGCATAGCAAAGAAAAGGTGACAGTAATGCATTTGTGTCCCAACCCCATTTCTCTGCCTTAAACACTTCCCACTCATATTACACTACCATAAAAAAAAATGAGTCGCCCCCATTTTCCGCAGCCATATAGTCCTCAGACAGACATGACAGCTCTTAAAAGAACCTTTGTTTGTTTTGCTGTTTAAGATACCCTTTTTTGATTTTTTGGACTATAACAACAAATGCTGTACTGTACGTATTTGTTTTTTTTATAACTTGCAAAAACTGCTTACATATTTTGTTATGTTTTGGGTTTTTATGTACTATAACCTACTAACAGATGCTTTACTATATGTTTCACGTTTTCCCTTTTCATTTTTTTCACAAAAACTGTTTCAAGCCATTCTGAACATTTTGAAAGAAAAATCAAATTCCAACATCTGTTAAATGTACTCCATCTCTACGACAAATATTCACGCCATCAAACTTTATATTCTCATTGTGGAAATATGCCATTCCTACATCCTTTAAAAAAGAACATACAGCTTTATTCACATTCCACCTGTATTTTTCCAATTGTGGACAAAACAAATTTGAACGTTTCCACTTTTGCCTTTGTGTTATTCGTGAAAAAATTATCTTTGAAACTGGAAACAGTACCATTAGTCTTTTAAATGTCTCCTTCTTGGCAAACTGCAATGATACTCCAGTTACATACCCCAAACTGTTGCCTCCACATTGTATTATAATAATGTCAGGATGTTTAAACCACACCAATTTCTCTCACAATGGTAACAATGCCGCCCAGTTTAATCTGCGGACTGATTACCAGGAGACTTCCACTTCTTCTAATCCAAAATTATCGGAGATGCCACAGTGCTCAGTGTAAACCTTTAACTAGAGTACCCATAAATCTTCCAGCATCCACGCACTCTGCTTCTTCATAGCAATAGCCATCTTTCCACCACTTAACACAAGAAAGAAAACACTTGCAACCCTGTGCTCCCGTACACTTTAACTCCTCCACAACCACAAAACCTCATTGGCTAATCCCCTGATATCTACAGACTTTGCAGTCTTCTTTCCATGCAGGGCACCCTTAGAGGACCCAGATGGCGCGTGCAGGTCCGTGGACACCGTCGCACAGGGCCGCCCTTTTACCCATTTTACTTTTAGGTTTGTACCACACCCTCATTGGCTACTTTTAAACAGTCACACATCCATCCACCAATCACATCCAATAACTCTACATGTAACCCTGTCACCTGAGTTCAATGCTTCTTGTGTACATTTCAACTCTCAGAGTACATGTCTCCTGTCATTCTGAGCCTCCTGCATGAACAACCACTGTGAAACTCAATAGATTTCTATTTCCAGATTCAACAAGACATAGTACACTTTTATAAATATATATTCTCGGTTGCTGCCACTTACTGTGTAATAAGCATCTAAATAAGCATACGTTCTTTTGTAACCGCTCCTATCAAAGGCCATGTATTGTAACATTCTGCACATGAAGTGGCAGTTACTTACATGTGCTGCCATTATATTGGACTTATCACATCAACTGCCACTTAACTGTGTTCTACAAATCTTTTCAAACTGCATTTCTCTTACTTGCAGTAACAAGTTACAAATAGTGCAACACATTTGCATTTTTTTATTTTCAACAAAATGGTTGTTGAAGGAAACATTAAAGAACAGCATTTTTCCTTACGTATCAACGTCATATATTCCAACCTTTGCCATCACATTCCTTATAGTGCCACCATTCTACACCTGCTCACATATCTGTATAATGGCAATGTATGTATACATTTTTTCCCTTTCATTTAATTCCTACTACAAACACGCAAATGTAAATGCAACACTTTTCTTCACATAAAAAAGGCTAGTCTTTTGCAACCACTGCTATAACACACCATATACTAACAACATGCACAGCTGCAACTCGAAAGTTCCACAGTATTACCTCTAGGCCACAGTTTTCCCTACTTGTTAAAAACACTGCAACACATTACAAATTAATTGCACCACGACAAAATGCCTACTGTAAGAAGATCCATTTGTCATGCATTTCTGTATCAAGGCAAACTTTGCTCTACAGCTAATACCATTCTATATTAGTCCTACTGAAAACTTTCATGTGCTGCAAACATGCACTAAAAATGCATCTTTTTCACACACTGCCAATTTTTACCCAGTTGCTTATAATATGCCAAACTGCACTTGTCGTAGTGCAAACATTCCACAATATAGTTAACATACGTTAGCACTCCACACATAACAAAACTTGTTTTACTCTTTATTCCAATAACTCCTCCTACCTTAATAAATAGAATCCTTTGCTACTGAAATGACTTCACCATTACCACATATGCCAACTAATTTTCTTTTACAATTACAGGAAAAAAGAAGATTGACAAAGTCATCTACCGAACAAACAAAACTCTTCACGTCCTAAAAAGTAAGTATATTAATATAGCAGGTACATCACTCTAATTGTAATAATTGTAAAGAAACCAAGCATATTTCTCCATCAAACCCCTTGGAATCCTCTTTTGGTGTGACCGGAGAAGGGTCATCGCTGTTGGGTTCGGAACCAGAGAGGGAGAAGGAGTCTCAAGGTGAGACATGAGATCCCCCTTTCTGTAACACCTCCCTACCCGACATTCCCTCTGTTACCATACATAATTTCAGAACCCATACCTTTGCCCCCTCCCCAATTCCAACAAGTACCAACATGGAAGAGAGGCATAGGAAACGGGGAGAAGGAAATCACATATGTCACCCCATGCCCTACAACAACAGGTCTACTCCCTCTTTCCTGACCATATTGTACTGGATTTTCCTAAACCTATTAATGAAAACTACAATTCCCATGATTCCTCCCCTCTGTCCTTTTCTAAAGCCACTGAAACGAGGAGGAGAGAGATTGGGAGGATTAAGATTACCAACAGGGAACCACAGTCGCAGACAACGGACTCTCCCCTTTCTACAGCAGACTGTCCCATTAATGAGGCCAGGCTAAATCAGACCTCCCTCTTTAATTACTCGCACCTGACTTCCAGGCAGCAGAAAAGGTGAAGCAGGAAATCACACTTCGAGTGAGTTGGGGATGCTGGAAGGTGCCGGGTAGCAGGAGAAAGACCTAGCGAGCTGCAGAGACCTTGGGAGACCTGGAGGGGGACAAAACATCCCAAACACTGTCCCTGAGAGGAGACTGCAGTGTGGAGGAGGGAACTGTACCTCCAGAAGGCAAGACCAGGGGTAGCTGGGGTTGCCTGACACCACCCACAGAAAAACTCCTCCCCTGGGTCAGGCAGGCAACCCCAGGTCTTTGAGAGGCAGGTGGGGAGACCCTGACCTCCAATTAACATCCCCTTTTAGCTCCTGCAGTACCCAATTCCATAAAATGCCATTTCGGGGAGCTGTGTAGTGGGAGTGAAATTAGCCCAGTGCATTCTGGGACTAGACATCCCAAAACCTTTTTATTTTACGAAATTGGGGAAAATGAAAGGAGTCTTGAGCCTGGCTGAAGGAAGCCTTCTTAGTGAGCTGTGAAACGTGAGAGAATGCTCAGGCCCGGCTGAGGGAAGCCTTCATTTGTGAACCTTAAGAGCTGGAAAGGAGGTGAAGCCACCAGACCGAAAACCGTGCCCAACAAAGCAGAGGCAATAAAGGCAGCACAGCCGGGGGGGTCGGTTTGGCTGATGGCAGATAGGCTTGTGTTTTGAGGCAAGGTTGTAAGCGGCAACATTGTATGAAGAAATCCACAAAAGACAAAGTTTGAAGGGCATGTGAAGAGAGGCGCGAACAAGTGGAAACTAAAGGAGTTAATGTACTTTAAAAAAGCCAAATAAGATACTGTGTACAGACTGGTCCGGTACCACGTGGGTGCTCTTACGAAGGTCTCTGTTAGGTATACAACGGAATGGCAACTGCATTGTGAAAAATGAACTTTGTATTGAAGTGGTCCTGCGACGGGTCAAGCTAAACCCTGTGCACATTCAAAAGTCTTCGATAAGTATAAAGTAAACTGCAATTGGTCCGAGCGCAGCTGAGCAAGACTAATTGAATGTAAAGAAGGAATCTGAGCCAGGCTGAGGGAAATCCGGGGTGAACTGTGAGTCACCCAAGAAGGAATATTTTTGGAACCTTAAAATAAAGGGATCTGGATCCACAGTAATAGAAAAGGGATCTGAGCCCGGCTGAGGGAGATCCAGGGAGAGACACCCGAATCACATAATTATACGAAGAAAATAACTTTCTATTTTTGTTTTGTACATCAGACCCGCTGAATCAAGAGACTTTGATGAGAAAAGAGACTTTGGCACAGAAGGCCCTGATGCTGGAATTGGATCTGTATCCTTGTGTCGAGGAAGCCAGAGTGTGTGCTTGGCACGAGTGAACCGCATTGCCCCATGCTGAAAATGTAGTGTGCGATATTTGGGACAGGTTGATTGGGAAAGGACACCTCTCCACGATTTCATCTCTGTTCACCCCACTGTTTGGTAACCCTTGATTCTCACCAGGAATGAGCCATGCCTCCTTTACGATCTGGTGGGCAGTGGGATGTGAAAAGGTAGGGTACATGATGATTCAAGGGGAATGATTGAAGAGTGTAAGCAGCATCTGAGGGTATCAGAAAAGGACAGATTGGAATATTACCAATTAAGACATTGGCTAAAGCAACCTACCATGAGGCCGACAACACAGAGAGAGCTCATGGTGTTCGAAAAATTCATAACGTCAAATGCGGGGGACAAACTACTGGTATCGAACCTATATGCAATTTTACAAGGGGAGGGTTCAGACCATATTTGGCCATACTTGTTGAAATGTCAGAAGACATTAGGTGAAGAAATACCAATGCAGCAATGGGAATGTCTCTGGGCACAGATCCCCAAACCTACTCTATCCATACAAACTAGGGAGGCATGGTACAAGATGGCTCTACACCCCAGAAAGACTGCACGCAATGTACCCAGGAGTAACTCAGGAATGCTGGCGGTGGTGTTTGGAGAGGGGGGATTGGAGACTCATCTGGTAGGAGTGCCGTGGCATTTGGTTATTGTCAAGCTTTGTATTGCTGTATTTGCAAATTATTGAGGAGTCAGGTTTTTTTGTATTTATTTTCTGCTGTCGTTGGGATTCCTGATTGTCCTGTATTTTGTAGGCCATATCTACTATGTTTGTACTATTTTTTTTTAAAGTTTCTGCAACAACACAGTCATACCTTTTCTGGTATTTCAGCAGATGTGTTTTTGAAACTTTGCAATTTCTTTTTTGTATGTGTTTGTAAGGAGGTTGGAGTGTGTGAGGTTTTCGCTAATGTTTTCTAAAGTTACTGAATTTTCGAAGTCACCTTCAGTTCCAAGATATTTACTTTGGATGTGTTCTATTTCTCGAAGGAGTTCCTTAGCTGTTCCATGTAGGAGAATGTTATTTAATGTTTGCAGTTCTAGAGCAGGACTTTTTGCAAAGTACAATCTATGGGCAAGGTTTCGTATAGCAGAATGGTGTGTTGCTAACATTTTGATGTGATGGAAGGTGCTTTAGCAAGCAGTTCCTGAAATGCAGGCTAATGCATTTCCTTGCAGCCCAGTGTGGCTGTGCACTGGGCAGGAGTCCATGGTTTGTAAAGTTTTGATTCTACTTTGTCTTTTAGTTTCACATAGTGATTGAGGATTTTTCGTAAACATTTGTATGATTGTTGGCATACGTTACATATTGAGCTACAGGTCCATTTGTACACTGGACGGCTTGTTTGGACAAAAGGAAAATGTGGTTCAAAGTCTGTTGGGGAAGATTTTTACATAAGGGTTTATTTTGCCATAATGGTGTCTCCTAACACTTCACTGCCTCACCCATTATTTTCATTGGCAATTGGGTTTATTTTTTCTTATTTATAAGCCTCTTCATTGAAATAAGGTTCTGTACTGCTTGTGTGAAACCATTGACCTTCACGGAAGTTTGATAAGGTATCTAGATTAACATTGCACACTTTTTGTAATTTATTTATTCTGTTTAAAATCAATATAAATAACTTTTTCTGTAGTAGAAATTGAGATTGTTAAGAACTTTACGGTGGACATTTTTGTAAAATTGACTTTCTGGAATGTTTTACTGTGGCTACGTTAACATTGGTAGATATAGTGCTAGGATCATTTTTAGGTTGAGTTTAATTTCTGCATTTATTTTACTTTTATTTTTTTGAAAGAGTGGGCTTACTCTTTTTAGTGCTGACTGGTTTAGTTTAATTGAGTGGGGTACTAGCTGTTCTGTTGGAATCTCCATTGTTTTAGAGACGGGTGACTATATGGCTTGTTTTTATTTTTATCCACTCTATATTTTCTTTGTTTTCTACAGAGTTTGTTTTTAGTAGGCATTCTGCTGTGTCTGATAGGGGAAGAAAAGTGTGTGTTTCAAAGTTGTGGAATGTTTATGCATTTATTATTTTACAAAAATGATGGGCGCATGGGTGTCATTGTAGAGATGAAAAACAGTGTTGTGTGATTGTGTAGTGGGATGATAGGTGTGGTCGGGAAGGTTGTTAGAGTACGAGGCTGTGTAGGTGTCATGGGTTGGGTAAATATGACATTGAAATTGGGTGGTGTTGTATAAAATAAGTATATTCATGTGATGGGGAATGGGTAATAAACTTTTGATAGTAGAATGTGTTGAGCAGTCCTGGTGTTAGTGAGTAAGGAAGTGGTGATGTGATTCAATAAGTAGGAATATTATGATGTGTTGAGGAAAAAAGTGGTGATTTAGTGCATAGGTATGAGGGTTGTGTGGGTGTAATTCAAAAGGGGCGAGGAAGAGTGTGTATCAGTGGTAATGTGTGTTAATAATTTGGAATGCAATGTGTGTAAAAGTTGTTGAGTTAGAATTGAGGACTGGAGGTGGATGGGGTTATGGAAGCATAAAGAAATGAAATTGTGGTATAGAAGTTCATGAGATAATGTTGTGTTGGGCAATAAAGAATTGGTGATGTTTTGAATAAAGAGCAATGTTGAGATATGATTAGAAAGTGTATGAATGCTGCAATAGAATCAGTAAGAGGGAAATACAATATTGTTGAGTAGAAAAGAATACTTTAGGCTAATATGTAGTGAAAGTACATTATGTAAGGAAGGCATGGTATCGAAGTAAGACAGACACAAGTGCCACAGTTCAAGGGTGTTTATTGAACGTTCACAAGGGTGGGGTGAAACATGCCTATCTAAACGTAAATCCACAGATGGGAGAAAGCTACAACCATCAAATGATAATAATACAGTCCTAGCAGAGTCTTGTCAAAATAAAAGGGCCTATACTTAGAAAAACTATTGCCAATCCTTACTGCTAATTTACAGATAGTGTGGGGGAATGTTCATGCAAAGGAAAGAAGTGTTCACAAAATGATGTATGTGGCTCAATCCTACCTTTTTGGGCCTATCGAGTTTGTCCAACCACAACATCCCAGAAAGGGGGACCCCGCAAACGCTTGATCCATTCTAGCCCATATTTTAGTGCCCTCGCTAGATAACCATTCCCTTAGGACCCTCAACTGTGCCGCTGCATAATAGTTTGTGAAATTCGGAAGGTCAATCAATGTAACCAGCGCTATTCTCGCAGCTTTCGTCTGCCAGGTGTAATGTGAGATCATTTTATTCAAAGTCTTCAAAAATATTTGTGGGACCTTGACTGGAAGCGTTTGCAAGAGGTATAACAATTTGGGGGGACCCACAATTTTTATTGAGGATTTCCTACCCAACCAGGCTATTCGGAGTGGTGTCCATCTATTTATGTCCGTTCTGATTGCAGAGAGAATACTTGGGAAGTTTGTCCCATACATTGTCGAGAGTGAATTTGTTAATTTCACCCCTAGGTCAGGGATTGAGTTTATAGCGAATTTAAATGGGGAGACCTTCTCCAATGTGAGATGTTTTAACCCAGTTAGGCTCTGCTATGCTGCAGCACTGTCTTATGATGGTGCCAGAAATATCAAATGACCGTAAAACCCTTGTGCGCTCCGAAACCTCTGAAAATCGCGCTTTGCAACGCACAAAAAGATGGCTGCCCAATCTGCTACGAATGTTGTCAGTGGAATATGTCACTGGGCTCCACAACAAGTGAGAATAGAGTACAGAAGGAAAAAGCAGTGTTTTGCTAAATGAAACCCCTAAATCTTGCTTTAAATCCTTTTTTCTTTGTTACTGAAACTGCAGATTGTCGGTGCAAAACACCCTCAAACTCCCAAAATTCTTGCTGGGTGCTACAATTTAATTAGTTTAAAAAATCATTGTGAACTTGCAAGGTCCTGAAAAGCTGAGAGCATAAAGAAAATTCCACAGCAAAAGTGGCCAGTCTGTGGATCTGTCAAAAATCTGAGTGCAGTACCCTGGGCCGCCTGAACGACAGCTGTCAGGAGCCTGCCTGATTAAACTTTAAACAACTATATAAACTGAAATCAAATGTTTGCAATCTAACAGGCCTGTTACTGAGAGTAACCTATGTTGTATTTGTTTTGATCCCATGTTTTAAAACCTTGAATAAGTATTCTAGCTGCTATTTTGAAATCACAAGTTTGTTTTAAGCTTGTTCATCCCTATTCAGTTAAATGAGGGAAGGACTCTGTTCTCGCCCGAGTATGTGTGAACAACGGTAAGAGCTTCATCAGCGAGGCGAGTTTCCGCAAACTCCCAAAAGATCCAGCCATTCCCACATTTAAACTAATAGACAAATGGGAAATGGACCTGGAAACACCCAATTCCAAACATCTCCTACCTATCAGGTGTATGCTCAGAATTGCCACAAGTGCATAGTCCATAATTGTTGGGTCGTGCGAGATGTCCCTGCTGCATTTTATTTAGGCAGTGACATTCTCAATCACTTTGCCATTAGTTTGGACCTAATCAACTTCAAAGCTTGGTCCAGATTAGCGGGTAATCCCATGGACTTTGATGACCCAGAGAAAGCATTTCGGTCATCTCAGCTGCTGCCCTATGCAGTTGAGATTCAGATTGGAGAGGAAGTCACCATCCCAGAATGGACCCGACAATTCTCACTGGAAATAAAAATAAAAAGAGCCCAAAAACTGAAAAATCCTGACGCCTGTGTCAGTCGTAATGCTCATTTCCAACAGCAAGGGTTGGGGGTAAACCCAACACCACTAGTCAACATAGAACACAACACCATTCCAACAGAGATGGATATCAGCGACCTAAAGAGTATCACTCTGGGCGCAGGCACCATTATTGGAATGGTGGTTGATGACCGACATTTTTCCATAGATTTAGGTAATGAACTGTTAGGACCAATCTCCAAGGACTGTTGTGACAGTGATAGCGATGATGACACAACACCAGACTGGATCTTCACCCGGCATGGGGGGAATTTCCTGTTGTACTCTTCCTGCCCTTATGGTAAGGAAGATGTAACTTGTGACTTCAGGAGGGATGAGATGATCTTTCAAGTCGACAAGGACTGCCTTCCCCACCTGAAGCCTTCAGTCCAAATTAACACTTTGACCAGGGACTTCTCCACCCAGCTGGAGGAGGCCGCTGAGATAGCCAAACCAGAAGTCTTCCCAGGCTTCAGGCAAATGGTTGAAGAGTGAGTCAACCTAGCTGATGCCTGTGAGACTCTGGAGCAAAAGCAAAAATGGAAACAAGTTTTCTTAGATTTCCAAGATCTCTTTGCGGTGGACTCATGTGACTGTGGTCGCACCGACATCCACACAACAACAATTCCCACGGACCCTAGCATGACTCCATTGTTTGTGAAGCAATATCGCTTGCCTCTCGCATCAATGGAGTCCCTTACTGTAATAATTAAGAACCTTGTGTCCCGTGGGATAATTCGTCCAGTCCACAGCACCTTCAATAATCTGGTGCTGTGGATTTTTAAACCGAACGGCCAGTGGAGACACTCTGCTGACCTGAGGGTGCGCAACAAACGGGTCCATACTTCCCGATGGCCTCTTCCCTACATTGACCAAGGGCTGGCCCAGATCCAGGGGTAAAAGGTATTCACTGCCATTGACCTGACCAATGGGTACTGGATTGTACCTGTCAGTAGGGAGGACCAATACAAGCTGGCCTTTACCTTCGGGGGGCAGCAGTACACATGGACCCAGACTCCCTTCGGATACATCAACTCCAGCAATGAATTTAACATCTTTCTACATAAGGCCATGCCCAACCTGGGTGAAAGGGGTAACCTGGCCTAGGTAGATGATGTCCTAGTCAAAAGCTCAACTATGGAGGAACACATAGCAGAGATCCATTATTTTCTGACACAGTTGAGGGCTGCCGGAGCAAAACTCTCCTTTCAAAAGGCACAGTGGTGCAGAACACATGTCAATTTCTTGGGGCATGAGATAACTCCTCAGGGTCCCTGTCCCCAGGAAAAGAAAGTAGAAGCCCTCCAGAAAATAAAAGACCCCACAACTCTGCGGGAACTAAGGAGCCTCCTTGGACTAACTAATTATAGCAGAAAGCTCATTGAGGATTACGCAGAGATCACAAGACCGCTGATCCATCTTTTGAAGGGGGGATCAAGTGGGAGTGGGGTCCAGAACAAGCCTAGGCAGTAAGACAACTCAAAAGAAGCCTCTCACAAGCGCCTTGCCTAGCTTACCCTGTCAAAACAAGGAGTTCTTCTTGGAGACAGGGTTCTCAAACACATGCTTGACTGCAGTATTATATCAAAAGCATGACAAGGTCAATAAAGTAATCTCCTATGTGAGTAAGACTTTATCCTCTGTGGAGGAAAAATTCAATGATTGTGAGAAGGCACTCCTGGCAGCGGAGTGGGCATTGAAGAATTACCGCCCGTTTACCCAGGGGGAACATATCATAGTGGAGACTCCACACCAACCTTTGCTATATCTTCAAAGTGACAGAATCCGGGCCGTAAATGTGAGTAATTCCCGAATTAATTCCTGGATTCTGTCAATGCAAGGCTTTCCTGTGGAGGTCAGATATGGCCAAAACAAGAAGAGTCCCCTCCCGCAAGGTCTGGCTGACTTGCATGATTGTGCCAGAGAAAACTGTCTCGAGGACGAAAGTCTTAAAACCAAGGACAACATGGAAGCCTACCTTAATTCCCCACACAAAGTCTGTGAAGAAGACGAGTGTGATGGAATGCCCACTGTCTATGTGGATGGGTGCTCCTACCATGTTGACAGCAACAGGGAAAAGGAACTTGCGGCCGACGTAGGGAATGCATGGGTGAATGATGCCCCAGAACCCTCCATTGGGTACAAAATCGGTCCCCCAAGTAGTTAAGTGGCAGAGCTGATGGCTGTGCATCAAGCCATCCTCACTGCTGTCCAACACCAACTCCTCGAACTGGTCATAATCACTGATTCAGATTATGTACAGAACGGGTTCGTGGAGCACCTGGTTAATTGGAAAACCAGAGACATGCTATGTGCTAATAATAAACCTTTAAAACATGGAAAATGAATACAAAATATTAATTATCTGGTCACCTCGAATGGGACGACCATCTACTGGAAAAAGATCAAAAGATCAAGGGTCATTCTAATGTAAAGGGACCAGACAAAACTGGAAATGACCTAGCTGATCAGCTGGCCAAACCTGGAGCCAACCAAGGGGATCTACTTGAGATTGAGTCCCTGTTGGGGGAAATCCAGGTCACTGCTATCACTAGATCCCAGACAAATGCTCACAATGAACTTGCAACTGCACAATGGAGTAAGGAGACCCCAGATGCTGATTTGATTATGGCTCAAAAAGGGGATCCAATAATTGGTAAGTTTTATCAACACATTGAGGACCCTGAGAACTTTCCCCTGACGGATACCGATTACATTGGGAAAGAGGACCTCAGCGTGTTGATGAAATGTCCAAAAATGTTCCAAATCCAAGACGGTTTGCTGGCAAGGAGATCCATAGCTGGCCATGACCAGTGGGTGGTCCCGAACTCATTCCGAAGCCTGATGATAGGTCACACCCATGATGTGGCCACAGCCGGTCATCGGGATTTCATACGACACTAGAAATCTTGCGAGAGGTTGCATACTGGCCACACATGGGGCAGGACCTCGACCAATACTTGAAGGGGTGTCTTGTGGGTGCACAATTTCAGCCAACATCACTCACACACCGTACTCCCCTCCAAAAGAGGGGGATGACACTGCCTTGGTCAGATTTACAAGTCGATTTTATCGGGCCCATGGTTCGCTCCTCTAGGGGGAACAAGTACATGTTCACCGTAACATAATTGTTCACTAAATGGGTGGAATGTCTCCCGGCCCCAAATTGCAGGGCAGAAACAGCAGCTGCCCTGATGATCAATCACATCTTCTCGCATTTTGGACTACCTCAAAGGATTGAGTCAGACCGAGGTAGCCACTTCACTAGCGAAGTGATGACAAAGATGTGGGAGATACTTGGGGTCAAAAGGAAACTACACATTGCCTACCGGCTAGCCTCTAGTGGTGTAGTTGAGAGATACAACAAACTATTGTGAGCATATTAAAAAAGTTTGTGGCAGATTCTGGGCCAAGTTGGGACATTTGATTACCTCTTGTCCTGATGGCCATCAGATCTACCCCTTCTTCAGCAACAAAAATGTCTCAGTTTGAGCTGATGACTGGACGAAGGATGGTGCTACCCCAGCATCTGCACTACAGAACACAAGAGTAGACCTTGTTAAATGCCTCCACAACTCATGAATACGTTGAGAATCTGAGAAAACATCTTCAACATGCTTTTGCCTATGCTCAGCAAAATCTAGAAAGATCTGCAGACAGTATTGTCAGGTACTGTCAGGTTGGAGTGACATATTCTTTACATACAGTATCATATACTCATTTTCATTGGGTCAGGGAGACACATATTTAGTATAGAAAGGTTTTAGGAAGTTATTATGGGTTATATTTTTAAATAGCCAATTTTGCCCTTAACCTTCATTGCAGTCTATGGAGATTGCCCCAAGCCAAGATGGAGGTTCTCAGTCTAAATTCTGGTTGGCTGGAGATTGTTTATAGGGAGGACAATGAACATTCTAAACTGCCTTTCATCGTCCTTGCCCAGCTGAGAGGTTGTGTGCCTTGTTGCTCCTGCTTAACTTTGTCAAGGGTGACAAGTTTCTAGCAGTTGAGCGGAAGATCTGAAAGTATAACAGGAGTCGTGTTTGGAGTTTGGTGGAGACACAGGACAGGAGTCAGAAACTTCAATTTTTTCTGAGAAAAGAAGTTTTCAAGTCTTATTCACAAGATAAGTGACATTCCAGTTTTGTTGAACTTTGTAAAAAGGTTATATTTATCTAAGGGATTGAAATCGCAAATCTGTATCTAAAAAGATTGAAGCGCGTACGTTTGTTTTTATCGCTACGTGTCAAATCAAACTAGCGCGTGAGTTTTTTTGTCCGTTACTTTGCGCCCGCGCGTGTGTCTCTGCGCGTGAGAGTGAAGCGCGAGCGTGTACTTTGGACTTGCGTTTACTGTTCGTTTACGCAAGGGTTTTTTCTGCGTGATAAAATAAGCGCGTGTGCATTTTGCGCGTGTACGTATTTATTCTTGAGTTGGACTTTAGCGTGAGTGCTTTTTACCCGCAAATTGAATTGTCAGCGCGTGTGCGTTTTTCCCGCGACTTTGAGGAAAGCGCGTGTAATTTTTATCGCGTCTTGGACTTTAGCGCGAGTGCTTTTTACCCGCGAATTGAATTGTCAGCGCGTGTGCGTATTTCCCGCGACTTGGAGGAAAGCGCGTGTAATTTTTGTCGCGTCTTGGACTTTAGCGCAAGTGCGTTTTTTCCCGCGAACTTGATTGTTAACGCGTGTGCGTATTTCCTGTGATTAGGAGAAAAAGCGTGTGATTTTTTTTCTTCCCGCGGTTTCTGGCTTTCCACGTGAAGATTCCATCGCAAGTTAAATTCGTTCCTGAGAAAAAGACTCTCTACAAAGAAAATATTAAAAACAAATACAAGAACTTAAAAGAACTTCCTAAATCTTACTTGAAGACCTTGTTCAAGAATTTTAGAGTTGAGCAGACTAACTACAAAGTCAAATTACATTCATGGACCTACTGAGAAGGCTGAATTATCTATAAGATTCTGGTCCACAAGTAAGGAAGTCTTGTCTGCTTGTCACTTCTCTGGGCATTCTGAAGAGAAGAACCAGGTATGGTTTTTAAACTATTTTGGTAAAGGATTTAGAGTTTAAGGTTAGTATAGTAACCCATGAGTAATGAGGTATATTGCATGTTTATGTTTTAACTACAGGTGAAGAACCAGCGAGTTGATAGCTTCCAGCCTGGTGTTTGTTTCTTTGTCCCTTCCCCCTTTCCCCTGAAAGTGAGGTAAACTGAGCAGTTATATTTATGTCAGCTCAGAGTGCCACATTTTGGGTGGATTGTCGGGGGTTCAGCAGCTTCTGCAGACACCAAGTTCTCAGCATGACAGTATGAAAGGCCAATAAAAAAAAAAAGTGTCTGCCCGAGCTGTTATGAACCCCGACGAGACAACCATGGAGGCATTGGGAGTAATGGTTAGGGAAATGAGAGAAGAGTTACGGGTGGCTCATCGGGAGTATTCAAGTCTTTGTCAAAGAATGGATGAGTTAAATTTAAAGGTAACCCAAATACAAGAAAGAGAAGGTGAAGTTTCAGAAGGTGCAGGAAACCCACCTGAGTTGGTAAGAGTAGGAGAAGAACAAGAACCTAGGCTTCCCAGGGGGGCAGAGAGAGGTTTAGGAACTTTAGTTATGCCTGTTCCTTTGGCAGCTCCAGAACGTTTCTTAGGAGATTCTAGAAAGTTTCAAATCTTTCAGACTCAGTGTGAATTGCATTTTCTAAGTCGTCCAGAGTTGTTTTCCACAGATGCTTCAAAGGTAACATTGATTTTATCATATTTATCTGGAGAAGCTTCTGCGTGGGGAAGTCTTTTGGTTAGTCAAAAGAATTTGGCTTTGAATAATTATTCCCTTTTCCAGACAGAATTTAAGAAAATGTTTGATAAGAGACAGTCATCTTTAGAGGTTGATGGAGAATTACTGGAACTGTGCCAGGGAGGAAAGGAGTTGATTTCTTATATCACTCAATTTAGAACTTTAATTTTAGAAAGTAAATGGCCAGAGGAGAAGAGGGCTTCCTTATTTTATAGGGGCTTAAAGGATGAGTTAAAAGATGCTATGGCTGGAGTTTTGGAGCGACCAAATACTTTAGATGCCTTAATTGATTTGGTGGTACAGTTGGATTTTCGTTTAACAGAAAGATGTTCTGAGCGTAGACGTACTCAGGGAGAGGTTAGGTTTCCGGGAAGAATGGAGAGGCCTAAAGTTGAAGTGGTGAACAGAGAAGTGAAGTCAAAGATAATTGACCAGCAGAGCCGGGTGAAAGGTCAGTTGCCCAAGGAAGAGAAGGCAAGAAGAAGGGAGAATAATTTGTGCTTATACTGTGGTAGGAGTGGTCATTTTCTTGAAAACTGTCCTTTTACCCCCAAGAAGATCTCCAAATCTTCAGGAAGAGTACAACAAGTGGCAAACACAATACAGACAGCGGTTCCTCACATAACGGTGAACGTATCCTTGATGTTTGAAAAGGTATTTTTAGGTTCTGGGCCAATTATTATTGATTCAGGAGCTACGGGTAATTTTATGATAGAGGATTGGCTAAAACTCTAGGTGTTCCTATAGTTGCTAAGAAAGAAAAGGACCAGGTCAGAGCAGTTGATGGGACATCTCTTTCTTCAGGTCCAATCACTCATAATACATCTCCATCTCCAGTTACTTGAGATGGAGATGACTGGAGGTCATAAAGAAAATATCTCTTTTGAGTTAATTGATGCTCCAATCTTGAAAATTATTTTGGGTATGCCCTGGCTTACACTTCATAATCCCAGAATTGATTGGAGTGCAAGAATTGTATCCTTAGAATCAACCTTTTGTCAGGAACATTGTCTTTCAGGAAAATCTTTTGAAGAGAAAGAAAAAGTTGTGAATTCCGTTTCATTCTCGCTTGCAGAAAGAGGGGCAATAGGTTTTGACATTGGAGCAGTTGTGGGTCAACTTCCAACTTATCAGGATTTTTGGGATGTTTTTGATGAAAAGGAAGCTGGAGAGTTGCCTCATCATAGGCCTTTTGACTGCAAGATAGAGTTGGAGCCTGGAGCTATTTTACCAAGCATTAGGGTTTATGCCTTAACTGAAAAAGAGAATGATTATTTGAAAAAATATTTAAAGGAAAATTTGGATAAGGGATTTATTCGGCACTCTCAATCGCCGGCAGCCTCACCATTGTCTAAAGCTGATGGTTCTCTCAGAACTTGTATACATTACAGGGCAGTAAATAGAATGACAGTGAAAAATTGGTATCCTCTCCCTCTCATTTCAGAAATGTTAAATCAAATCCAAGGTGCAACCATATTTTCTAAGTTGGATTTACGTGGAGCTTATCATCTTGTAAGGGTCCAAGAGAGGGATAAGTGGAAGACGGCATTTAAAACCAGATTTGGCCTGTACGAGTACCAAGTGATGCCTTTCGGTCTTTGCAATGCCCCAGCGGCTTTTCAATTTTTTATCGATGAGGTTCTTCGGGAATTTCTTGATGTTTTTGTTATCGTCTATATTGACGACATTTTGATTTTTTCCCAGAATTTGGAGAAACACAAAGTTCACGTCCGACAGGTCTTGAGGAAATTGAGAGAGAATAATCTTTTCGTTAAATTGGAGAAGAGTCAGTTCCATACGGATTCAGTAGAATTTTTAGGATTTGTGATTACTCCTTGTGGTCTGGAAATGAATCCAAAAAAGGTGGAAGCCGTTCGTGATTGGCCTACTCCAACTAAGGTGAAGGAGATCCAGAGCTTTTTGGGATTTGCCAATTTTTACCGAAGATTCATTGAGGGCTTCTCCAGTTTAGTAGCTCCAATTACTCGACTTTTAAGAAAAGGAGTTCCATTTGTTTGGGAAACTAAGGCTGATGAGGCTTTTCAAATTTTGAAGGAGAAATTCATTACCTCTCCTATTTTGATTCATCCTGATACTTCCAAACCATTATTTGTAGAGGCTGATGCTTCCAATGTGGCAATGGGAGCAGTGTTGTCTCAGAGGCATAATGTTACAGGACAATTGCATCCAGTGGCTTACTTTTCTAAGAGATTTTCACCTGCAGAGGAAAATTACACCATTTCAGACCGAGAGCTTCTTGCTATCAAAGCAGCATTTGAAGAATGGCGACATTTTTTAAAAGGAGCACGTCACACTGTGACTGTATTAACTGACCACCGAAATTTACTCTTTTTGAAGACAGCGAAAACTCTGACACCTCGACAACTTAGGTGGTCATTATTTTTTGCGGATTATGACTTTATAGTTACTTTTAAGCCAGGTAATCAAAATAAAAAGGCAGATGCTCTGTCACGGCAGTTTCCAGAAAGTGAGGTTAAGTCGGTCTGTGAGCCTCTTCCATTGATCGCTCCAGAACGTTTTGTTCTTGCTGGGGTTGAAAAGGAGAACGAAATCTTCAAGAAAGTAAGGGAATCCATTTCTGAGACACAACTTGAAGATTGGGTTTGTTTGGATCCAGCTCGCAAAATTAAAGATGGTTTACCTTATTTAGATGACAGACTCTATTTACCATCAATTGAACTTAGAGAAAAAATGTTGAAGGAGTGTCACAAATCAGTCTTGGCAGGACATCCAGGGTATCGGAAGACTCTTGAGTTGATCAGAAGAAATTTTTGGTGGGAACAAATTCAACAAGATACCCTTAATTTTGTTAAGACCTGTGAAATTTGTGCTAGATCTAAGAATCTCATCGGAAAGCCTTCTGGGTTATTGGAGCCGTTACCAGTTCTACCGCGGCCTTGGTACTCAGTGTCTTTAGATTTCATCACGGACCTTCCACAAGATAAAGGTTGTACTTCGGTATTGGTTGTAGTTGATTTACTCACTAAAGAAGCACATTTCATTCCAATGAAGGGAGAGGTTACTGCTGATAGTTTAGCTCATAGTTTCTTGCAAGAAGTGGTAAGATTACATGGAATTCCCGGTCAGGTCATCTCAGATAGAGGTTCTCAATTTATTTCTAAGTGTTGGAGAGCTTTTTGTAAGAGATTGGGAGTGGAGGTATGTTTATCATCAGGTTACCATCCAGAAACCAATTGGCAGGTAGAAAGGATAAATCAGGAGTTGGAAAAATATTTGAGGTGTTATCTGCAGACAGGTGAAGAGTGGGTAGATTTGTTGTGGGTTGCAGAATTCGCACATAACAACTGTAGTAAGGATGCCACCTCTATGTCTCCGTTTTATTTGGGACGAGGTTTTCATCCTCGTTTTCTTAGTATTGAAATTAATAATGATTCAGGAAACCCAGAAGTCGAAAGGAGACTAGAAGTAATGAAAAGAAATTTGGAAAAGGCAAAAGGGGTGTTGGTGGAGAGTAAACAAAAATACAAAGGGTTTGCTGACCGTAAAAGGAAGATTAGTCCTCAATATAGTGAGGGAGATTTGGTGTGGTTATCAACCAAGTTTTTGAGAATTAAAGGAAGAAATAAGTTTTGTCCTCGTTTCGTAGGACCGTTTGTTGTTGAAAAGGTGATTAATCCAGTGGCTGTTCGTCTTAAATTACCCAGTCATATGAAAACACATCCAACTTTCCATGTTAGTTTATTAAAACCTGTGGTTAAAGGAACTAGATTAACACCTACTCCTTCGGCAGTTGTGATTGAGGAAGATGCTTCCGAAGAATTTCTGGTTAAGAGAATTCTGGACTCTAGAAGAGTAAGAGGAAAGCTACAGTATCTCATTGATTGGGAGGGCATGGGTCCTGAAGAGCGCACTTGGGAGAAAGCAAGTGATGTGCATGCTCCTCGTTTGGTAGAAAGATTCCATAAAAAATTTCCATTGAAGAGTGGCGCAGGGACTGGGCGTTAGGAGGGGGGGGGGTACTGTCAGGTACTGTCAGGTTGGAGTGACATATTCTTTACATACAGTATCATATACTTGGGTCAGGGGAGACACATATTTAGTATAGAAAGGTTTTAGGAAGTTATTATGGGTTATATTTTTAAACAGCCAATTTTGCCCTTAACCTTCATTGCAGTCTATGGAGATTGCCCCAAGCCAAGATGGAGGTTCTCAGTCTAAATTCTGATTGGCTGGAGATTGTTTATAGGGAGGACAATGAACATTCTAAACTGCCTTTCATCGTCCTTGCCCAGCTGAGAGGTTGTGTGCCTTGTTGCTCCTGCTTAACTTTGTCAAGGGTGACAAGTTTCTAGCAGTTGAGCGGAAGATCTGAAAGTATAACAGGAGTCGTGTTTGGAGTTTGGTGGAGACACAGGACAGGAGTCAGAAACTTCAATTTTTTCTGAGAAAAGAAGTTTTCAAGTCTTATTCACAAGATAAGTGACATTCCAGTTTTGTTGAACTTTGTAAAAAGGTTATATTTATCTAAGGGATTGAAATCGCAAATCTGTATCTAAAAAGATTGAAGCGCGTACGTTTGTTTTTATCGCTACGTGTCAAATCAAACTAGCGCGTGAGTTTTTTTGTCCGTTACTTTGCGCCCGCGCGTGTGTCTCTGCGCGTGAGAGTGAAGCGCGAGCGTGTACTTTGGACTTGCGTTTACTGTTCGTTTACGCAAGGGTTTTTTCTGCGTGATAAAATAAGCACGTGTGTATTTTGCGCGTGTACGTATTTATTCTTGAGTTGGACTTTAGCGCAAGTGCTTTTTACCCGCAAATTGAATTGTCAGCGCGTGTGCGTTTTTCCCGCGACTTTGTGGAAAGCGCGTGTAATTTTTATCGCGTCTTGGGTTTTAGCGCGAGTGCTTTTTACCCGCGAATTGAATTGTCAGCGCGTGTGCGTATTTCCTGCGACTTGGAGGAAAGCGTGTGTAATTTTTGTCGCGTCTTGGACTTTAGCGCAAGTGCGTTTTTTCCCGAGAAACTTGATTGTTAACGCGTGTGCGTATTTCCCACGATTTGGAGAAAAAGCGCGTGATTTTTTTTCTTCCCGCGGTTTCTGGCTTTCCACGTGAAGATTCCATAGCAAGTTAAATTTGTTCCTGAGAAAAAGACTCTCTACAAAGAAAATATTAAAAACAAATACAAGAACTTAAAAGAACTTCCTAAATCTTACTTGAAGACCTTGTTCAAGAATCTTAGAGTTGAGCAGACTAACTACAAAGTCAAATTACATTCATGGACCTAATGAGAAGGCTGAATTATCTATAAGATTCTGGTCCACAAGTAAGGAAGTCTTGTCTGCTTTTCACTTCTCTGGGCATTCTGAAGAGAAGAACCAGGTATGGTTTTTAAACTATTTTGGTAAAGGATTTAGAGTTTAAGGTTAGTATAGTAACCCATGAGTAATGAGGTATATTGCATGTTTATGTTTTAACTACAGGTGAAGAACCAGCGAGTTGATAGCTTCCAGCCTGGTGTTTGTTTCTTTGTCCCTTCCCCCTTTCCCCTGAAAGTGAGGTAAACTGAGCAGTTATATTTATGTCAGCTCAGAGTGCCACATTTTGGGTGGATTGTCGGGGGTTCAGCAGCTTCTGCAGACACCATGTTCTCAGCATGACAAGTATAAAGACCCACTATGACCTTAAGACAACTAAAAAAGAATACCAAGTAGGAGACCGGGTCTACTTGTACAATTTCCAAAGGATCCAAGCCAAACAGTGCAAATTCCTCCCAACTTGGCGGGGTCCTTCTGAAATTGTAGACAGAATCTCACCAGTCGCCTAAAAAATCTGCATCCCCAAGGGCAGTTTGGCTGAAGGGGAAGACAAGTGGGTCCACATTAACCAGCTGAAGAGTTGCCAACCTAGGCATACTTTGCAGCAAATAGAGGAGCAAACTGGAAACCCAGAGGGGGACATTCCAGATACCTAGAAGAATCCACCTGTTAAAACCATTAGTAAATACAGGCAGGGAATATTGTAAATTGTATTTCAAATGTATGCATCTGCCCAACCACATGAGTAGTAGTGGGGAAATTTCCATAACCATGCTCTGTTCTGTCTCACAGCATTGGAACCAGGAATTTCTGATTACCAAGGAGGACCACTCAGGGACTGGGAGGAAAGACCCAAGGAGCCCGGAGTATCGCTCCATACTCCCATCCAGAACTGGCGAGCAGAGCATGTTGATCCAGCACTGATGGGAGAATCAGCTGACTTTCTCTACCTGGACTATAGAAAGAAAGAACATCCCAATCACCCGACTTCCCCTTGATGGGCTGTCAAACTAAAGTAGTGAGGGGGGCTCTGTGGGATTTTTTAACCACTTAGGCTCTGCTATTCTGCAGCACTATGTTTTGATGGTGCCAGAAATATCAAAATGGACGCAAAACCCTTGTGCGTGCCAAAACCTTTGAAAATCGTGCTTTGCAACGCACAAAAAGATGTCTGCCCAATCTGCCACGCATGTTGTCAGTGGTGGAACAGAGATCTCCCTCGTGGAATGTGTCACTGGGATCCACAACAAATGAAAACATGAAAACAGGAGTACAGAAGGAAAAAGCAGTGTTTTGCTAAATGAAACCCCAAAATCTTGCTTTAAATCCTTTTTTCTTTGTTACTGAAACTGCAGAATGCCGGTGCAAAACACCCTCAAACCCCCACAATTCTTGCTGGGTGCTACAATTCACTTAGTTTAAGAAATCATTGTGAACTTGCTGGGTCCTGAAAAACTGAGAGCATAAAGAAAATTCCACCGCAAAAGTGGTCTGTCTGCGGATCTGTCAAAATCTGGGTGCAGTAGCCTGGGCCGCCTGAATGACAGCTGTCAGGAGCCTGCCTGATTAAACTTTAAACATGTATATAAACTGAAATCAAATGTTTGCAATCTAAGTGGCCTGTTATTGAGAGTAACCTATGTTGTAATAGTTTTGATCCCATGGTTTAAAACCTTGAATAAGTATTCTAGCTGCTATTTTGAAATCACAAGTTTGTTTTAAGCTAAGGGAAAATGCAACAAAATTAACAATTAAATCAAGCCTGGCTAAAAGCCACCAAACTGGAATATCAGGTTTCTCCACAGAAGGATGGCCTTTCCCCCAAGCAGGAAATCACATGAAAGTGATAACTATAGGGTTTGGAAAGAACCTGGTCTACAGAGGCAAAAGGGAACAATGAACAGCTGCCACTAAGGAAATGTGGGGTGTGAGGACAGTCGGAAAATGGCCTCAGCCAAGAGCAAACAGGGAGGAGACTGCTACTGAACTGCAGGGAGACAGAAGGAGGCAGAGACAAACAACCATCTGTGGCTGAACCTTCACAAAGACCACTTTTTAAAAGACTTATAATTTGCCAGTGAAAATTGTGTAAAATATAGCAGTAACAGATTTGTGAATCTAAATTTTGGCTGCACGTTTCAAGAGGCTGCAAAATCGTGTGACATGTTCTGGAAAGAAACGGCAGAAAATGTAATTTTACACAAAATGTATTTTCGCTAGAAGTCTGAAACTTTATACACCTATGCCCATGTTAAACGTGCACACTTGTAGAAATTTGCTTATAAATTGGACATTGTGTTCCTAATGAAAAGGGAAAAGTTCTGCGAAAGGCCGAGAAAAGATCCCACCGCTACGGGGTTTGGAGGGATAGCTGCTGTATAAAATATGTGATCTGTATATGTGATTCTTATAGAGGTTGTACATGTGAAATATGTATGGTGCCAAAAGTAGATTTTGTGTTCAAGGGGCCAGGGGTGGATCCTCAGCCTCATAAAATCATACCATAAAGGTGACACGCTCTTTCTCTCCTCCTATCCAGGCAGAGAGGAGACTCTGACCCAATCACCTGTCAAAGGGGAGAGCTTAGGATAAACCAGCCCACACACCCCTTTATCATAGCATAAATAGAGACAGCTCAACACTCAAAAACACAGACAGATTCACTCACTATCCTGATGCTGGCGGAGCACCCTGCTAATGAACTTTACATCTTCCTTGCTCCAGACTCCAGAAACATGGCAAAGCAGAAATCCATTGCATAGCTGAACCATTTTTAGCTAGGCCTCAAATTCCAGAACTAGAACCCCACAAACCTAAGGGGAAGCATCAAAATACAGCCGGGCTGCGCTGTACTGCTTGACTGCTGAAAGAATTATCATCAGAACCAAGAAGGGCCGATCCAACACAATACTGTGCCGTGCTGTGACCAGAGTGGTTTGCAGATCCAGTCCAGTCCTGTGCCATGCTGTGACCAGAGTGCCTTGCTGATTGCAGATCCAATTCCTAGAACCAGATCCAACTCCCTGACCAGAATCTTGATGGACCAGAATCCTGATGCTTCTGTTTAAAAACATATCTAGTGAGTATCTATAGATTGAACTGTGTCACTAGCATATCTACCTTGCTTAGTTAATCCCTATCTTAAACCCATCCTGTCTTGTATTCAAAACCTGTATTGTTAGGAGTATGTTTTAATTGTTTGAACCCTCTATCCTATCTATCCTATCTTCCTCCTGTACTAGTATTGCTAAAACTATCTCTGCGCTGATCTTTTCTCATCTGAAAAAGGCGAGTTTCCTCTGCAGGCAGTCACTCTGAACAAGTGGCTGTGTTCCTGTGGGGTATTCATTTTGTTCATTGTCATCCGCCAGTATAAGAAATCCTTTTTGTCATTTTAAAAGTGCATTCCCGTTTCCCATTCTTGCGCCTATCTCGAAAAAAAATGACCTCCACTAAAATGTCCATAACTTCCTCGTTTTTGTGCTAGAAGCACAATTCCAACTTCTTCTTGTTGCTAACATCCACAGCATTAAATTGCATCTACAACTGCATCGCAAATCCATACGGTTCTCCCGTTATCGCGATTATCGCACATTGAAATGTTTGCCACAAATTTCGTTTTTGGGAAATTCTGACACGTGTAAAACAGCTTTTGATTACTTCCAACTTGAATTTTAAGATTTCAAATTGTTTCTTGGTATTAAATCATTGCTTGTCTTTGTGTGCAACTATCCAAAGCGGCTCCTATAAGAATTTATAGCAATTTAAGCAATTTTGGCCATATTAGTGTTGTTGCCCAGTCCATTCTAAGATAACTTTAAAAGCCATTCTGACAGCTTGACAGTCAATTCCGTTTTTCTCTTGTGTTTGCTGGGGGAAAGTGGGATTGATATTTTGTGTGAATTCTGCCATTCCTGAATACCTGCTCTCTCCTCCTATCTCTTTACATTGCCTATTGAGGGTTGAGGGGTGTGCAGGGGGAACCTTTAACCACAGTGCTATCTGATCTGCACACACACACAAAAGTATTATTTCTGTGCTGAATTGTTTGCTCGCTATTACTCCTTGTGTATTAAAGAGATTATTCAGTGTTACATCACCCCATTGGTGATTATTGTGTACCCATTAAAACATAGTGTGATTAAATTGTAAATACATAAATAAATATTTTAACTTTGCAAACCAGCCTGATTCCTGGTTCAGTGTGACCGGGTGGGTTCCAGGAGAGGGGCGTGATATGAGTGGTATATCGTTCAGAATAAAGAACTTTTAGACAAAAATAAATAAGGATTTCAGTTGTGCATTACACGCTAGGCCTTGACTTGGGTGTGTGACGGATTGAAATCACTTACACCAATATCGCCAGCTGGTTTCCAGTGAGCCCTAGATTTAAAATGTCCGATTTGGCCATATTGACCTTTAGCCCAGAAACCGTCTCCATTTCGACAAGTTCCTGTATTGATGCTGAAAGTGATGATTCTGTCTGTGATAGAGTCATCAGCATGTCTTCTGTGAATGCTGCCAGTTTGTGTTCCACAGCCCCGTGTTCAGGAACCGGCCTCAGCGTCCTTTTCTTTTTTTTTTCTTTTACGGGGGCTGCAGGGGTTTCCCCCACAACCCCCCGCTCACTATACTGTCAAGTATAGTGAGCAGGGTGTTGCGGGGGACACCCCCAAAGCCCCCATATTTTTCCTTTTTGTTTTTTCGTGGGTGGGCTGCGGGCGTGTCCCCACAACACCCAGCTCACTATATCACACAGTATAGCAAGCGGGGTGTTAAGGGGGACACCCCCGCAGCCTCCATTTGTTTACTTTTTGTTTTTTTTCACGGGTGGGCTGTGGGGGTATCCCCCGCAATACCCCGCTCACTATACCACAGAGTATAGTGAGCGGGGTGTTGCGGGGGACACCCCCACAGTTTTTATTTCTTTTTCTTTTTACTTACTTGCAATGCTACCACCAAAGGCTCGAACATTTGGTGTTCAAACCTTTGGTGGTAGCATATTTAGACCTTTTTGTATGTGCAACCGTTTAGATATGGTCAAAACGTACAATCCCTAGCTCCAGCATATAATAGGGGTGACAAGGGTCACCCATGTCTTGTCACTCGGGATAATTGTATAGAGTCAGATAGGTGTGAGTTTACAGAAATTCTCAAGGTAGGGTTATTATAAACTGCCTTTATCATTTTTACAAATCTCTGATTTACCCCATGTCTATAAGTGTCTCCATTAGAAATGGCCATTCAACTCAGTTGTACGCCTTCTCGGCATCGAGCACAATTAATACTGCTGAGACGCTGTGGCGTTCGACCTTCTCTATCAGGTGGGACACCTTTCTAGTATTGTCCCATATGTGCCTCCCTCTTTTAAAGCCAGCTTGGTCCGTTCCCACAAGCCCTGGTAAGAGGGGTACCAAACGCACCTCCACACCGTATAAATCTTTGCATCCAAGTTTAACAGCGCTATCGGGCGGTACGATTCACATAATGTCGGGTCCTGTTTGGGTTTACTCAACACTATAACTTTAGCCTCTGTCATTGAGGGGCCCAGAATGCCCCTGGAAGTGAACGTGTTGTAGAGTCTTGCTAGTATGGGGCTCAACTTTGTTCGGAACCTTTGTAAAAAAACCTGTCGGGTAGCCATCAGGGGTCTTATTGCTCAGTAAACCTCTAATCACCGCCTCCATCTCCTCACTACCTCCTCACTAGTGATCTCACCTTCCAGGAGGGCCCGATCCGGATCCGCTACTTTCAGCATTGAGGCTCGCTTTAAGTCCTGATTCACCTCTTTTTGGTTGGGATGATCTGATTTATATAGGGCACCATAATATGGCTCAGAGGCATTAGCCATTTTCCCTGTTTCCATCCACAATGTGCCATCACTCATCCTCAGGGCCGTTATGGTATACTTTGTCTCATTTTGCCTTAACTGCCTAGCCAGGAGTCTGTCTGCTTTATTGGCGTTGATGTAATAACACTGTCTAGTGTACAGTAAGGACCTCTCCGCTTTATGAGAACGAAGCAGTTCCAGCTGTGAATTAAGATCTTTCAGAACCTATATGTGGACCGTTTCTTATCGGTTGCTAAGGAATGCATGGTCTCCCGTATGGTATCTGGTGTTTCCATCTAATTCCTATCCATCGAATTCCTATCCATCAAATTGTATTCATTGAATTGCTTTTCCATCGAAAAGCTTATTCATTGAATGAATTTCAATGGATAATTTTGATGGATGATTAGGGTTAGGGTTTGATTTAGGACACAATTTAAGGTTAGGATTTAGGGTTAGATTAAGGGTTAGATTAAGGGTTAGATTAAGGGTTAGATTAAGGGTTAGATTTAGGGTTAGAGTTAGAGTTAGGGTTAGGGTTAAGCTTAGAGTTGGGGTTGGAGTTACAGTTAGGATTAGGGATGGGTTAGAGTTAAGGGAGATGGCCGAGGGGGTTGAGGGTTCTGGGGGGAAACCCCCATTATACAATAAGCATTAAAAAGTTACAAGGAGCTGGCCAGTGCTGAAATTTCAGCATTGGACAGCTCCATGTAACGTTTCAACCTGGAAAATAAATGCATCGAAATGCTATCTTTTACATTTAAAAATAAATATCCATGGAAATTGTCCATTGCTATATTCGATGGACAAGTTTCGATGGATATGTACTTTTAATGTAAAAGATAGACTTTGGATGTGTTTATTTTCATTGGATTTCTTTCAATGGATTGTCTTTCGATGCATTATTCTCGATGAAAAGACCATAAACCCTCCTGTATCTGGGCCTCTATGTCTCGCTCCACCACCTCTCTCTGTCTCTTTTTTGAGACTGTATTGCTATGATTTCCCTCCAAAGAACCACCTTGAAGGCCTCCCAGACCCCTTCCAGTGACACCCCGCATTTCTCAATTTCTGTAAAGTATTTGTCTATTTTGTCTCCCAAGGTGCCCAGAGTCACATCATCGGACTGAATCTTCCTGGGAAGTGCCCATGCCCATAGTCCTCTGCGTGGTACCCATCTGCGTATTGAGATAGTCAACGGCGCATGATCTGATAAAGAGGTTGCCCCTAGGTCCATATCCTCAACCTCCCCAACACTGACAAATGTAGTCGATTCTGGAAAGCGTCTGGTGTACAAAAACAGGTGAACCCACTGTCCTCATCCTTCACTGCTCGCCAGGCATCCCTGAGGGCAAAGTTCTCAAAGGCTTCTTTTAAGCTTTTAGGAGGGGAACTGTAACCTTGAGCACTATTTGAGCTCCGGTCCCTAGTAGTATTCCAGGCTAGGTTGAAATCACCTGAAAGTGTCATCTCTCCTATCGCAAATTTTTCTAGTTTTAGGAGTACACTACGGAGCAAGCTGGGCTGGTTAGATTTTGCTTCGTATACAGAGTTACGTTTTTGGGTCCCACTTGTATTTGCACAAAGACATATCTTCCCAATTTATCCTCCATAGAATGTAAAACCTTTGCCTGGAAGGAGCTTCTGATGCCTATCATTACCCCTGCCGTCCTCCCCAGTGTGTTAGCTTGATATATGTGTGTGTTAACTGTTGAAAGTGGGGGACTGCTTTGCCCGCTTTTTTATGTGGGTCACCTGTAGCATAATAGTGTCTGGTTTGTTGCGAATAAGTAACCTTTTAACTTGTTTTCATTTGGCGGGGGAATTCAGTCTTCGTACGTTAAAGGAGGTGATCTTAACTGACATTATCCCTGTAGTAACCTCTTCCTTTGAACCACGTTATTGTAAAGGTGTGTCCCTGTCCTTCCGTAGCATTGCAGGTTCCCTTCATATCACTTCTTAACTCCACCTTCCCCTCCCGCATAACCCACTTAATCCATCTGGCCAGAGTGGAAGAGGATACCGGCTTATGTGGCTTCCTATAGGAAATCAGCAGCTGAGAGGTGTTAGGAGGTCTAAGACCCTCTGGGCCTCATTACGAGAATGGAGGTAATGAAAAAAGGAAGGCAGAATGGTAATAGCGGCATCGTTAACGGGTCCGGGGCATTCCGACCCGACAACCCGCCAATACCGGCATCGCCCGTACCGTGCCCCCTCATACCAGCATGTGCGCGTACACGCGTCGCCTTCGGGGAGCAAATACCGGCTTGCCGGTAATAGGAGGATATCACAACCCATGCGGACATGCAAATACCGGCATCCCGAAGGCGGTAATCACGGGCTGCACAATGCCGGCCATACGGCATCGCGGACCACCCGCAAACAGCAATCAGCAATCAAGCCAACTGGCACAGGTGCACACAATCACCACAGGTGGACTCAATGGAGTCAGGGCCAGTATAAAAGGAGTACACCACACCCCTTCCTACACCAAAATGCTACCACTAGCTGTTGCAATCATGGCGCTGGAGGACATGCCTATATTGCTACAACTACAGTAACAACAGCAAGTACAACAACAACAGCAGCAACAACAGGCAGCACAGAGGAGACGCAGGAGGAGAAGGAGGGTGAGACAGGCCCAGCAATTACCACCAGTGCAGCCAGTAGTCCCTCATAGGCAGCCGCCAATTCCTCGCAACAGACTTCAATCTAACCCCTGAGCAGATCCACACCCTATAGCGGCTGGACCGGAACACCATCACCACCATAGTGGACATGATAGGCAACAACATTGCCAGCCTCATAGAAATACGCACTGCCATCCCCCCGCTACTAAAGGTGGTGTCTGTGCTCCACTTCCTGGCCACAGGCACCTACCAGCACACAAGGGGCCAACTGCATGGCATTTCACAACCACTATTTTCACGCATGCTGACCCAAATGCTGGATGCCCTCCTGAAGCACGCTAGCACACACATATCCCTACCACAGACTGCCCAGGAGGTAGCCGATACCAAAATAGGCTTCCATGCACTGGCAGGCATGCCCAAATGTGTTGGTGCCCTGGACTGCACCCATGTCGGATTGGTTGTCCCCCATGCCGTAGAGGCGGTGTACCGCAATTGCAAGCAATACCACTCCATCAATGTGCAGATGGTATGTAACTCCAGCAAGATCATCACACATTGCTGCGCCCGATTTCCCGGATCAACACATGATGCCATGGTGCTGAGGAACTCCACGCTAGCTCATCACATGGAGCGACATGCTGGACCACGTGCCTGGTTACTTGGTGAGTGGTGTGAGTGGGCCATGGCAGTGCATTGGGGTAGGGATGTGTTTCGATGTATACCCCATCTGGGTGGGAAGGGGGGGAATGCATACCCCACCTGGGTGGGAAGGGGGGGTGATGGCATACCCCACCTGGGTGGGAAGGGCGGGGAATGCATACCCCACCTGGGTGGGAATGGACAGTGAGTGGAGAATGCACGCAGAACTAATGACACCTGACCTGAACCCCCCAACCCCAACAGGACACATCATTGGCATACATCTGACCATTAACGCATATCATTGACCACATGTAAGACGCACAACCTGACCACCATGTGTATGTCAAGCAATGCATGACTAAACAGGATTGCAACTGTGCCATGCACAGTGTAGTATACACAGCATAAATGGGAGGTTAAACATTGTCGTACAACCACAGTACATCCCCCTCAGCATGCATCATTTCACCCTGCATCATCTATTGAACGCCATCCAGACTACCACACCTCATAGCAGTATAGTATGCATCTAGTTAACATTCGTGCATGTCCACATCAAATAGCTGCGGCCATGACTGTGATTCCTGAAGGTGGCAGCTCAGAGTGACACACACCTATTTGTATTGGCTTGCACGTTATGGAGGATATCCCTTGAGGCCATGGCTACTTACCCCTGTGCGGAACCTGCAGAACAGCCATAAAGAGGACTACAATCGGGGACACACCCGTACCCGTGTTGTGATTGAGCGGACCTTTGGCCTGTTGAAGGTGCGGTTCCGCTGGATAAGCAGGTCTGGTGGCACACTCCTTTATAGGCCTGAAAAGGTGGCAAAGATCACCATGGCCTGTGTCATGCTGCACAACATGTGCGTCCGGAGAAATGTACCACTGCCACCTGACATTGACATGCATGCACTGGGTGAGGATGATGAGGATGGAGACGCATGTGAAGCAGCACCCCTGCCAGTATGTGATGCACAGGATGGCCATGCAGTACGCCAATCACTGATTTACGAATACTTCTGAACCACAGGGACTTTGACAGGCATGTGTCAGTGACACACGGGGTCCATGTGGACATGCCCACAGGGAATGTTGGGATTTGGGCACTGAATACCATCATACAATAAATGGATACACACCAAATCACCAATGTTCAGCCATTTTGTTTTTTATCACAACGTGTGTATTGGATCAAAGTGCAAAAATGTGAAACCCCCCCAACTCCCACAATAAACTCCCCAACCCCCCCATTGAACTCCCCAACTCCCCCCAATAAACTCCCCAACCCCCCAGTGAACTCCCAAACCCCCCCAATAAACTCCCCAACCCCCCAATAAACTCCCCAACCTCTCCAGTGAACTCCCCAACCCCCCCAATAAACTCCATCAAATGCTCCCATTCACCCCCAACCATGTGTCTGACTCCCATTGTCTGCCCACACCACTTGCAGGACTTTTTGCTGTCCAGGGGAAGCATTTTGCTGTGCCTTGCACTCCTTCTGGTAGGACGCACAGGGCTGGTGGGGACTGGGGAAGCAGGTGTGGTGGCTGATGAGGAGTCGGTGGCAGATTCAACACCTGCTGCAAGGCGTGGCCGCTGCATGTGGAGCAGGATGGACGTTAGTACCTGTGTTATTGCCCACAGACAGTCCCACATCAGCACTGCCGAAGCATTCACTGCGGCTGTGTTAGCTGTAATAGCGGCAGTGGTCCTCACTATGGCAGTGGCTATTTCCTGCCTGGTGTCCTCGCCATCTGCAATGTATCGCCGCAGGAGCTCCAACATGGACTCCTGTCAGGCCTCCACCCTCGTTAGATGTGACTCGAGGGTGTTGGTGGGAGCAGAAGTGGTCACTCACGGGGCCTGCATTTTCAGTGCTGTCCTCCTCGAAGGGGCTCAGGTCTGAATCATGCAGGCGGGGATCAGCAAAGCTGTAGGTGGGTGAGGGCTGAGTTTGGGGCGGGTGGGTGGACATGGGGTTTGGGGTGGGTGGGCATGTCATTTCCGTGACTCCCTCCTGGTCCACATTCTCCTCCAAGTCATCTTCTGTGGTGGCCAGTGCTTGTAGGGACTCCCCTTCCACAGGTGTGGATGTGGGCTGCTGGGTCTCGAGTGTGTCAGGCACACTGGCTGTAGGTGTGGCCTGCTTGACTGCCCCGGAGGTGGTGGTGGTAGCCCTTTTCTGTGTGCGGGACGTGGATGCGTTCGCGGTGGTGTCTTGGCTGGTATCTTCTGCATCGGTGCCTGGGGAGTAGGAGATGCAGGGCATCAGTGATGGTGTTACATGCCAGAAGCATACTATGGTGCTGTTCATTATTCATTAAATCATGCATTCATGTCTTACAGGTGTGTCACAGAGGGTAGTCTAAGGGGGCATTTTGGCATTTGCTGCATGGCAGGTGGCATGCCGTTGATTTGGGGTTTGTGTGATGTATTACATGGGCACGGTCCATGTGTGTTGGCTGTGTGTTGGTAATGGGAATGGCACTCAGCATGCATTTCTGTCTGGCAGGGTTTGGCCCGCCATCTGGACTTTTATGTGTTCATGTGGGTGTTGGGACATGCATTGCCTTGCCTAGACTCTCTTCCACATCACTTGTGCTATGTCAAGGGTTCCCCTACAGGGATCTGCAGGGTCACTCACCTCCTTCTGGTGATGAGGCCGCCCCCTTCTCCATCTCCCGAAATCCCTCAATAGTCTCTGGATTAATGAAGCTGCTTGCGGTCTCCTCCCAGGTGGTCATTTTGGCAGGAGAGTGGGGACCCCCGCATGTGGCCATGGCCTCCCTCCTATTGCTTGCCACGATGTTACGGACCCTCAAGCGGAGGTCGTCCCACCTTTTCCTGCAGTCCTTGACACTACGTGGGGTGGTTCCTACAGACAACACCTTGCGGGCTACCTCCTGCCAGATGACCTTCTGCTGCTGCACCTCACACTTGAGGTTCTGGGATTTTATGACATCTGCATGTGCAGCAAGGGTGTCCGCTAGCATATTTAATTCAGCGTCGGAAAAGCGATGTTTCTGCAACCGGGGGGTGGTCTTCCGGGTTGCCTTGGACATTATGGTAGTACTGGCACAGAGCTCTCCAGGAAACAACTGGTGGCTTCGGAGGATTGCAATGGATTGTGTTTTTAAAGATGGTTGCCGGGCCATTTCCCATTCCGACGCAATGATGTTATTTCCAGGTCCGGTATTACGAGCCCGGTATTAGCATGTTGGTATTACCGGGTCGGTATTTAGGGGTTCCTTCTAGGCGGTGGCGGTATCAGCGGGTCCCGTGATGGTGCTATCAGGGGGTTGGAGGGCCTTTTGCAGCATGCCGGTATGGCCATTACTGGCATGGAGGTTTGCGCAAGCTCGCGCACTGGTAATCACCCTCTATTAGCGGTGTCATACGAGCACGGATCTGCTCGTTCCGCCATGCCAGTAATGACCCCTTTTTTACCGCGCTACTCGTAATGAGGCCCTCTGTCCTCAACTCAAACATTTTAAACACTGAATGACACATAGTTTACATTCCTCTGGAAAAGCTGGATAAGATATTGAAGAAATTAAAAGTTTAGTTCTCCTTGAAATAAGAATGTGACCCTTTGAGGGGTGGACATTTTGTTGTCCACATCCAACGCTCTGATATCAGACACCCTCTTAATAGACACCAGACATAACAACATTGCCCATTTGTTAAATGTTAAATGTTAAATGTTAAAGGTATTTGTACCGCGCACCGTCACCAAGGGAATTGGTCGCCAGGTGCTCTGGCGGATCTGTAAACGATAAGGTGGGATGGGTTAGTAAGGTGAAGAGCGAGTAGGATAGTGAGAGGAGTGGTGTTCTGTTGGCAGCTTCAGCTCGGTATACACCAGATACTGAGCTTTAGTGCAGGTACTGGATCGGTGTCAGTCCGCGTGTGCTGTTGCTCTGTCTTATGTGTTGTTGCAGTGTTGCGAAGTGCGTGCAGCTTGTGGTGCGAGAGATGGTTGTGTGAGTTTTTGAGTGAGATAAGTTTGCAGAGTTTGAGGTTATATTGGTTAGTGGTTTACCTGACCTTTAGCATGTTGGCCTTCACAGTCTTATCTAGCAGCGGTGCAAGCCAATGTTCAGGGTTCTATCTAGGTGTGGGCATGCTAACATTCACAATCTTATCCAGGAGGGGCGTAGGCTGGTGTTCACAGTTCTAAGTGCGGCACATGCTAACCTTCAAGTTTCATCTGGGCGCGGGCATGCTATCCTTCAATCAAAACCAATCTAGATGCGACACAGGCCGACGTTCACAATTCCAGCTATGTGTGGACATGCTAATATTCACAATTCTATCTAAGTGTGGACATGCTAATATTTACCAATCTGTCTAAGTGTGTGCATGCTAATATTCACAATTCTAGCTAAGTGTGGACATGCTAATATTTACCAGTCTGTCTAAGTGTGGACATGCCAATATTCACAATTCCATCTAGATGCGACACAGGCTAATATTCACAATTCTAGCTAAGTGTGGACATGCTAATATTCACAATTCTATCTAAGTGTGGACATGCTAATATTTACCAATCTGTCTAAGTGTGGACATGCTAATATTCACAATTCTATCTAAGTGTGGGCATGCTAACCTTCAAGTTTCATCTGGGCACGGGCATGCTATCCTTCAATCAAAACCTATCTAGATGCGACGCAGGCCGACATTCACAATTCTAGCTATGTGTGGACATGCTAATATTCACAATTCTAGCTAAGTGTTGACATGCCATTATTCACAATTCCATCTAGATGCGACGCAGGCTAATATTCACAATTCTAGCTAAGTGTGGACATGCTAATATTCACAATTCTATCTAAGTATGGACATGCTAATATTCACAATTCTAGCTAAGTGTGGACATGCTAATATTCACAATTCTAGCTAAGTGTGGACATGCTAATATTTACCAATTTGTCTAAGTGTGGACATGCTAATATTCACAATTCCATCTAGATGCGACGCAGGCTAATATTCACAATTCTAGCTAAGTGTGGACATGCTAATATTCACAATTCTATCTAAGTGTGGACATGCTAATATTCACAATCCTATCTAAGTGTGGACATGCTAATATTTACCAATCTGTCTAAGGGTGGACATGCTAATATTCACAATTCTATCTAAGTGTGGGCATGCTAACCTTCAAGTTTCATCTGGGCGCGGGAATGCTATCCTTCAATCAAAACCTATCTAGATGCGACGCAGGCCGACGTTCACAATTCTAGCTATGTGTGGACATGCTAATATTCACATTTCTAGCTAATTGTGGACATGCCAATATTCACAATTCCATCTAGATGCGACGCAGGCTAATATTCACAATTCTAGCTAAGTGTGGACATGCTAATATTCACAATTCTAGGTAAGCGTGGACATGCTAATATTCACAATTCTAGCTAAGTGTGGACATGCTAATATTCACAATTCTATCTAAGTGTGGACATGCTAATATTTACCAATCTGTCTAAGTGTGGACCTGCTAACATTCACAATTCTAGCTAAGTGTGGACATGCTAATATTTACCAATCTGTCTAAGTGTGGACATGCCAATATTCACAATTCCATCTAGATGCGACGCAGGCTAATATTCACAATTCTAGCTAAGTGTGGACATGCTAATATTTACCAATCTGTCTAAGTGTGGACATGCCAATATTCACAATTCCATCTAGATGCGACGCAGGCTAATATTCACAATTCTAGCTAAGTGTGGACATGCTAATATTCACAATTCTAGGTAAGTGTGGACATGCTAATATTCACAATTCTATCTAAGGGTGGGCATGCTAATATTCACAATTCTAGCTAAGTGTGGACATGCTAATATTCACAATTCTAGCTAAGTGGGGACATGCCAATATTCACAATTCCATCTAGATGCGACGCAGGCTAATATTCACAATTCTATCTAAGTGTGGGCATGCTAATATTCACAATTCTAGCTAAGTGTGGACATGCTAATATTCACAATTCTAGCTAAGTGGGGACATGCCAATATTCACAATTCCATCTAGATGCGACGCAGGCTAATATTCACAATTCTATCTAAGTGTGGACATGCTAATATTTACCAATCTGTCTAAGTGTGGACATGCTAATATTCACAATTCTAGCTAAGTGTGGACCTGCTAATATTTACCAATCTGTCTAAGTGTGGACATGCCAATATTCACAATTCCATCTAGATGCGACACAGGCTAATATTCACAATTCTAGCTAAGTGTGGACATGCTAATATTCTCAATTCTAGCTAAGTGAGGACATGCTAATATTCACAATTCTATCTAAGTGTGGACATGGTAATGTTTACCAATCCGTCTAAGGGTGGACATGCTAATATTCACAATTCTATCTAAGTGTGGGCATGCTAACCTTCAAGTTTCATCTGGGCGCGGGCATGCTATCCTTCAATCAAAACCTATCTAGATGCGACGCAGGCCGACGTTCACAATTCTAGCTATGTGTGGACATGCTAATATCCACAATTCTAGCTAAGTGTGGACATGCCAATATTCACAATTCCATCTAGATGCGACGCAGGCTAATATTCACAATTTTAGCGTAGTGTGGACATGCTAATATTCACAATTCTATCTAAGTGTGGACATGCTAATATTCACAATCCTATTTAAGTGTGGACATGCTACTATTTACCAATCTGTCTAAGGGTGGACATGCTAATATTCACAATTCTATCTAAGTGTGGGCATGCTAACCTTCAAGTTTCATCTGGGCGCGGGCATGCTATCCTTCAATCAAAACCTATCTAGATGCGACGCAGGCCGACGTTCACAATTCTAGCTATGTGTGGACATGCTAATATTCACAATTCTAGCTAAGTGTGGACATGCTAATATTTACCAATCTGTCTAAGTGTGGACATGCCAATATTCACAATTCCATCTAGATGCGACGCAGGCTAATATTCACAATTCTATCTAAGTGTGGACATGCTAATATTCACAATTCAAGCTAAGTGTGGGCATGCTAATATTCAAAATTCTATCTAAGTGTGGACATGCTAATATTTACCAATCCGTCTAAGTGTGGGCATGCTAATATTCACAATTCTAGCTAAGTGTGGACATGCTAATATTCACAATTCTAGCTAAGTGGGGACATGCCAATATTCACAATTCCATCTAGATGCGACGCAGGCTAATATTCACAATTCTATCTAAGTGTGGACATGCTAATATTCACAATTCTAGCTAAGTGGGGACATGCTAATATTTACCAATGTGTCTAAGTGTGGACATGCTAATATTCACAATTCTATCTAATTGTGGACATGCTAATATTTACCAATCTGTCTAAGTGTGGACATGCTAATATTTTCAATTCTAGCTAAGTGGGGACATGCTAATATTTACCAATGTGTCTAGGTGTGGACATGCTAATATTCACAATTCTAGCTAAGTGGGGACATGCCAATATTCACAATTCCATCTAGATGCGACGCAGGCTAATATTCACAATTCTATCTAAGTGTGGACATGCTAATATTCACAATTCTAGCTAAGTGGGGACATGCTAATATTTACCAATGTGTCTAAGTGTGGACATGCTAATATTCACAATTCTATCTAATTGTGGACATGCTAATATTTACCAATCTGTCTAAGTGTGGACATGCTAATATTCACAATTCTAGCTAAGTGGGGATATGCTAATATTTACCAATGTGTCTAGGTGTGGACATGCTAATATTCACAATTCTAGCTAAGTGGGGACATGCCAATATTCACAATTCCATCTAGATGCGACGCAGGCTAATATTCACAATTCTAGCTAAGTGTGGACATGCTAATATTTACCAATCTGTCTAAGTGTGGACATGCTAATATTCACAATTCTAGCTAAGTGGGGACATGCTAATATTTACCAATGTGTCTAGGTGTGGGCATGCTAATATTCACAATTCTAGCCAAGTGTGGACATGCTAATATTATGGTACTCTATGTCATTGGGAGGTAAGATAGAGTGGCAGTGGTTTTCTGGAGTAGAGTAATTGCTGCACTCCCCACCCATGCCACACTTACAGTTTTTGTTGGTGTCTGTTGACTGCTGACTTCACTGGCTTCCCCTGCGGACACCTGCAGACACATCTTGGAGCCGCCAATGTAGGAGCCGTCCTTGGCCTTGGGGTCCTTAGCCACAGAGGCTGCCGGGCAGAGGGCTGCCCTGGGATGGTTTATGATATGTGGCTAAGAGACCAATCAGGTTGCCGGGGGAGGGTTGGGAGGCGGGATTGGGCTGGAGAAGGAGGGTGGGAGGGAGGAAGGGGACTGGAGCGCCGAACGCGCTAAAAGCCATTTTCAAACACTTTTACAGTGTTTGAAATGGTTGTGGGGCCATCTGGGGGCAAAACTCACCGTGGGCAGCATCTTCCAGTGTGATGGAGGTGGCAAGAACGCCACGTTCGTTTTGTTTTGGAAAACAGTTGCTGCAAAGACTAATTTTCATTATGAGGCCAGGCTCAGAAAAGATCCAACACCAAGTTAACATCCCAGAGAACAGAATACCTCGCTTTTGGTGGGACCTTAATGCGAATGGACTTTAGGACTCTCCGTACCAAAACATTTCTACCGATAGGTTCCCCTTTAACCAAAATGTGACCCGCTGGAATAGCAGATCTGAAACCATTTATAGTCCTGTAAGCTTTGCCATCTTTAAATAACTCCACCAGAAAGTTAACTACCTCTACTGGCGGGGGCAGAACAGGGATCAAAATGCCTAGCCACACACCAGCCAACTCAGCGGCTCTATGCTGAAGAGTATCCTGACTTAGTAGAGGCCACCCAGGTGTCTTTGATGACCGAGGCAGAGTCCTGCAAAAGTCCCTGGAAGCACCAGGAAGAGCTGAAATCTTCCAAGACATAAGAGAGGGGTGCCCCTGAAGGACCAGCTCATGAGAGAGACCCGTCGGATCGGACAACAGCCGGGGATGGAGAGGAAGAAGACGAGGAACGTCCACTGCCAACTCCAGGAGGGCTGGGAACCACACCTGGGAAGGCCAAAAGGGAGCAATCAATACCAGAATTGCCTCCTGCCTGTGCACTTGAACTAGCACCCTGGCTATCATGGCAAAGGGAGGGAAGGCATAAGACAGAGGGCCCGACCAATCCTGGAGGAAAGCGTCGGTAGCTAGAGCACAGGGATCCGGTCTCCAACTGTAGAACCTGGGAACCTGGCAGTTTAACCTTGAGGCAAACAGATCCACTGCAATGGGACCCCAAAGAGAAAATATCCTGGCGAAGAGTGCCCTGTCTAACATCCAGTCGCTTCTGTCCTGCAGATGCCTGGAGTTCCAATCCACAACCGCGTTGCTGACCCCAGGAAGATATTCCACGTTCAACATAATGGGCCTCATTACAAATCAGGCGGTCCAGAAATAACGGTGGCGGTAAACCCGCCGCCACCGTTGTTTCCGGACTGCCTGATCCCGACTCCTGCATGCGGGAGGTGATGTTCCCGCCAGGTTTGACCTGGCGGGTTTAACACCGCCCGCCTGCAGGCGGACGAGGAAACACTGGCAGCATTACGAAATGCTGCCGGTGTTTCCATGATCCCCATTCCCATTGAGTCCCACAGGGCTCAATGGGAATGGGGATTAACACCATTCCGCCTCCGTGATTCCCGGAAAACCGGGGTTGTAATGCCCCGGTAATTCCGGGAATCACGGAGATGGAATGGTAATACGAGTCCGGCGGTAACCAGGCGGTTTTACTGCCTCGGTTACCGCCGGACTCGTAATGAGGCCCAATATATCGATCCAGGCAAAAATGCCAAAATTCCCTTGCTAGATCCTCTAGGGCCTTGGACCTGGTGCCCCCCAGGTGATTGATGTATCTCACTGCCGAGACATTGTCGATGCAGAGGACACAACAACTCCCCTGATCCTTGAGAAGGCTCTTGACTGCGAAAGAGCCTGCTAACAACTCCAGACAGTTGATATGCAGTTCTTTCTCCAAATCGGACCACTTCCCCCCTGTGGAGACCTGTCCTAACCTGGCTCACCAGCCCGCTCTGCTGGCATCAGACTCCAGAATGACATCTTGTGAGGGACCAAAAATTGTTCTGCCAATCCAGGTATCCATGTGTCTGAGCCACCAAAGGAGTTCTAACCTGGCCTCGGGGGACAGCACCACTAACTGTGAGTAAGATAGACTCTTGCACAGGTACTTGGCTTTGAGGCATTGCAACGCTCTGTAATGTAGGGGGGCTGGAAAGATAGCCTGAATCGATGCTGACAACATCCCCACTATGCTGGCCAACTGCTTGAGGAGACCTTTCCCTTTCTGAGGAGAAGACACATTTCCTTCCTTATCTTGGAGAGCCTGCAGTCCAGGAGGATGCAGAGCTTTGAATCTATATTGAAGCCCAGAAACTGGATACATTGCGTAGGCTTCAATATGGACTTCTTTACATTTATGACAAACCCTAATCTCTGGAGAAGGGACACTGTAACCTCCAGATGAGTGGGAAGAGTCTGAGAGTTCTGAGCTAAAATTAGCATATCGTCCATTTGGATCAGAGGTGAGCCATCACTGGTTTCATTAACTTGGTGAAATCCCAGGGAGCTGACGACAGGCCAAACGGAAGGGAGGCAAACTGCCAAATGCGATCCCCCCACTAGAACTGAAGAAACCCTTGGTGGGGAGGGAAGACAGGGACCATGAGTTACGTGTCCTTGAGGTCTAACAGACCATCCAGTCTGCTAGGAGAAGGGTAACCCTGAGCAGATGGATCCCTTCCATTTTGAAGTGATGGTATACTACAAATGAGTTGAGTGCTCTTAGGTTTAGGACCAGACAGATCATGCTCAGAAATTGAGAGGCTGTGTAGGAGGATGGGACTACCGCTCCTTTGGAAATTAGGTCCCTGACCTCCACATCTATCAGATTCTATTTGACCTCGTCGAACACCAAGGGAAGGGCAAAGGAGAACTGAAACCCCTTTAGGATGTGAAACCCCTTTACTGTCTACAACACTCAAGGGTCCGAGGTGAAGGCCTCCCACAGAGGAAGAAACCTGGCTAGCCTGCCCCCTAAATTTCTGTGGGAAGAAACCTTTAACACATGCAAAATTACCTGATGCTCCTCTTGATCTGCCAGCACCACGGCCGGCACGTCCTCTCGAATGGAAATTTCTTGGAGGGTAATACTGGGCAGTCGTTCTCCGAGCAGAGGAGGAATTATGCGTGCCTCTTGATGCGTATTGGCGGGGACAGCTAGCGCCCTGGGAAAAATGGCAAGAGGAGAGGACTCTACCTCTTCCAGCCTTGTTGAAAACCTTAGGGGCAAAGACCTTTTTAATGTTAGCTTGAGCTTTGTCCAAATCAGTGAACGTGTGCACATAGGCTGAGAGATCCTTCAGAAACCTATCCCCAAACAGATTGCCTTCGGTCAAAGGACCCCCTTCTCTCTCTGACATTTTAGCCAACTTTGGATCCAGCCTCATGAGCAGGGATTTTCACCTCTCTTTAGAGATGGAAGCATTAGCATTGCCGAGCAGGCAAACAGTTCTTTGAATCCACCCTCTCAGGATGTGAACGTCCACAGGAATGTTAGAGGTTGCTGCCTCCTCTGCTAACTCAAAAATGTTTGTTACCGGACCCAACACGTCCAATAACTTGTCTTGGCAGCTGCGCCAGGCTTTATCAACCTTATCGGGAACCACCGGCCTAGGGCATTCTGAGCATAACTTATTTATGTCCTCTCTGGGGAAGGGACACCTGACCCAATAGCTCAATAAAGAGGACACCTCCTCTGAAGGATGCCATTTGGCAGACCTGGGGTTTTGGATAAGGACAGGTTCAAAAAATGGGACCCCTTTAACATCCAGAACTGGCCTCTTTTCTGGAGGGACAGGGGCTAGTTTCCTTTAGCGCCTTTTTGGAGGTGAATCGGAATGTTCTGAGCTATCCGAAGATGAAAAAGGAATTACAGGAGTTGGAAGATGAGAGATGGCTGGTCAAGGGGGAACAGAGTGGGCCTGTTGGGATTCTTACAACCTACGCTTCTGACCCCTCCCCAGGGAAGAAATTTGAGACGGGACAGTGGATGGACTAAGTTGTCCGTGAACATGCTTGGTCTTATTAGTACATTTTCTAGGGGCTTGAGTATTAATGGAGGGACCCGCCTCCTGGGAAGGGTGAAAATCAGATATTCTATGAATAGCCTGTCAAAAGCAGAGGCAAGGGTATAATTGAGGTCTGACAAGGCTGTGTCTAATGACAACTGAATTGCCTGAGCCACCAACGGCTGGCTATGATGGGAATGGTCTCCCAAACCTCCCCCAACTTGTCACTTTTTTTAGAAGGGCGCGCCTGAGTGCTGGCATCCGCAGAAGAAGGACCCTCCAAACTTCTAGGCTCCATGACAGCACAAAACACCAAAGTGAAATTAAACCAAATAAACAAAGAAAATATAAATATATATATATATATATATATATGAAATATATATATATATATATATATATATATATATATATATATATATATATATATATATATATATATATATTTATGCAAAGAAAATTGTGTAATTCCTACAAAACAGACCAAAAGTCTTGGTATTGGGCACCCCTTGTGCCTCCCTGGAGGAAAAAGTCAAGCAGGAGTACCTCCCAGCTGCTTGCCCTAGCAGGGTGTGAATACCAGCAGCACACATGGACACAGCCTCGCAGAAAAGTCAGACACTGCCTGAGGCCTAGCAGGCATAAACACACGAGCAGTGTGAAACACCTGGGCATAAAAGGCTGTGAAAACTTCAAAGAAAGGATAACGATTTCTGTGAATGGTTATGACTTCTGTGACACCCAACGAGCCTGAAGCAAAGCTTCTTGCAGGCCGCGCAAGTCACAGCAAATGAGGGAAAACTATTCACGCCGTACTATTGCTGTTTATTCTCCTGCATGCGTAGTTTGGAAAGCAAGAGCAACAAAGCCTGCACGTGACGGTCTGAAGCAACGGCTTCAAAGGCACGCCCGGCAGGCGGTCACTAGAGAGCTCTGTGAGGAACAGGGGACGGTGTGTGTAAACGCGCCGTCAAGCAAATAATGCAGAGTGCATGCGATGGCCTGAAGCAAAGGCTTCAAAAGCATGCACGGCAAGCAGCCGATAGGGAGCTCCGTGAGGAACACGGCGCAGTGAGTGTAAACGCGCCGTTAAGCAAATAAAGCGAATTTCACCCGCTGACAAAAATATATAAATTATTAACCCTAACGGTACACTTTCCGAATGCGAGCGTGAAACAAAAGCAAACGCTGCACCTGGAAAGAAAAACACTGTAGCAAACAATTGTCGCCAAGTATCAAAGTCAAAACTTGAAAGGAACTAGAAGGAGTGACTTAGATGTGACGTCAGCAGCAAAGAAAGAGGAGTTGGTGTTAGAGTAAAGGACTTTTATGGGGATGGGTCTCAGCTCATTGGCCATCTGCAGGGCATGATCTGCCCTCCATATTGGACTGGGGTGTTCCCCATACACTGTCTTTGAACTGTGTTCTAACTTATGGTTTAAACTTTATTTGTTTGTAAAAGTTTTCTTTGTTGCTGTGGTTTCAGGAGTAAAGATTGTAATGCATAATATGAAACCTCCTGTCTTGTCATAGAATCAGGGTGGAACTCAGTGACTTGCAGTATCACTATTAGTTCACACAAATGGTACAAGCCCCATATGTCCCAGGAGTACCCAAGTGTCTCATAGACAGCCTGAGCATGCTGCTGGTTCAGGAGCAGGCATGGGAACTCAACAACACGAAAATACTCAAACGGGTCTTCTCAACCAACTTAAGGTCATCCAGATATGAACTTATTTGCAACAGGTACAAGTGCAAAAGGCGCAGACCTCAGGTGCGAATGTACACAACAAGGGTCTCTCAGCAACACTCTGTGGATGACTTGGTCAGGGGAATTTGCTTATGCTACCCCCCAATTCTTCTCCCATGAAATGTGATCCACACGTTGCTGCAGTTTAGATTGACTATAATCCTCATGGACAGCAGGAGCATGTACAAGTGTGTTAGTGCCAACTCGTACAATTGTCACTTCAACTACTACTCAATTTGCATATAGCACACAACCTACCCAACAACATCAGCGTATAACCCAGCCCAATCCACAAACTATGAATGTCACATCCTGGTTCATGGGGTCACAGAATGATATGACATGATATGACATTTATAATGCGCCTGTACACAAGTGTTTCTTGGCGCCACAAGACATGGGAGGATAAGACAAACAATCCTATTAGGTCTTGCGTCATTTGGGTCGTGCAAGTGTGACAACGAGAAGTGCACAGGAAAGGACAGGGGCAAGTGCAAGGCAGAGGGAAAAGGGGGAAGTGTGATTAAGGCAGCATGGCTTTGAGTAAGTGCAGCCATGGCAACGCAACACTGGGTAAGTGCAAGGAGGCAGGGGGGGCTGTAGGGGTTACAGTTGCAGCCCCTAAGTGCACGGTAGGCCAGGAGGCAGTGCAAGAAAGATTGGTTGTGTAGGAGCCTGGCACCCAGAGACTATGAGTTAACCAAGCAACCAGTTGGTGCAGCAGACAGTAAATTAGCAAGGGAGCGAGAGAGAGTAGGCAGAGGAGAAAAGGAGGGTCTTTAGCTGCTTCCAGAACTTCAGGTGGTTCGGCTCAAGTCTGAGAGGGGTAGGGAGTCCATTCCAGAGGGAGGCCGCTGCAGAAAAGAGAGATCTACCCCCCACTCTCTGCCTGGAGAAGCGTCTGACCCTCAGAGAGTTTGAGGTAGCTGAGTGAAGGGCTCTAGAAGGAAGGAATTTTGAAAGAAAGAGTTGGATGTTGTGCGGGCCCCAGGCCCCAGAAAGCCTTGTGGATGATTCAGAGGGTCTTGAACTTGATCCTTGCAGCCACCGGGAGCCAGTGGAGAGATTTCAGGGCTGGAGAAATATGGTGCCTGCGCTTGAGGCCAAGGATAAGTCTCACAGTCCTGTTCTGTATTAGTTGCAGAGGGCAAAGAGTAGAGGTAGGCAGATTGAGAAAGAGGCTGTTCCACTAGTACAGCCTGGAGAAAACCAGGGCTCTGGAGAAAGTGAGCTTCTGGAGAAAAGTGGGAAACAGTAGAATACCTCTGAGGAGGTGCAGCTGGATGTGGGCCTTTATGGCAAGGTCTGTGATGTGAGGAAAGAAGGAGAGAGTGGAGTCGAAGATGACATTAAAGCTTTTTGCCTCACAGGAAGGCGAGGGTAGAGGGCCAGATGAGGGAGTCCGGAGTGAGAGAAGGAAAGCAGGAGCAGGGGTCCCAATGAGAAAGATCTCCGTCCTAATGGCATTAAGACAAAGATCGTTGGAGGCGCATCAATCCTGAATCGTGAATAGACAATCAGGAATGAGCGAGGGAGGAGAGGAGGCTGAGGGAAGTCTGAAAGAGATCTGAGTGTCATCTGCATCACACTGAAATTTAGAAGAGAAGGTGGTGATCAGGTGGGCCAAAGGGCCAGATAGACATTGAAGAGCCGAGTGAGTGGATAGAGCACTGGTGGACACCACATGTCAAGAAAGAGAGGTGGTGGAGAGAAAGGATCCAAGTTCGAGCTGGGAGGGCTGGTCCAGGAGGAAGGAGGTCAGCCATGCCAGGGCCTGATCCATGATGCCCAGCTTCACACAGAGTCGGTTGATCAGGGTGGTGTGATTGACCATGTCGAAAGCAGTGGAAAGGTCAAGGAAGATGAGGACAGATGGAGAGCTGGAGTCAAGGTTAAAAATCAGATCTTCACGGGTGTTCAGGAGAGCAGTTTCCATGACTCTGGCTGTGCTGAAGCTGGACTGATTCTCATGGAGGCAGCCAACAGATTTAGTGTGGAGGGTACACTGGGAGATGGTCAGCTTTTCCAGGAGTTTGCCCAGGAAAGGAGTGATAGAAATCAGGCGATAGTTTTCCAGACATGTAGGATTGGCAGAAGACTTTTTTAGGAGGTGGTGCACAAGAGAGGGCTTAAGGAGAGAGGAGAAAGATCCAGTGGCGAAAGAGTGATTGCAGAAATCGGCCAATGCTGGAGCGAGGGTCGCAATGTGGTCCTTGATGGTTATGGAGGAGCCGGGGAGCACCTGTTTGGATGACAATTTAATAGATCGAACTTGTCTAGAGACATCATCAGGTGCTGTCAGAGAGAAGGAAGAGAAAGGAGGAAGAGAGGGAGAGGCGACCAAAGGGGGCCTGAGAGAGGGAGAGGAAGAGGACAGCGAGGCAGTGAGTTTTAGTAGTGAAATGAGAGGCCAGAGCCATGCAGTGCAGAGGTCCTTGGAGGGAACAGGAGAGGTGGAGGCTGCCGTAGGAAAATGTGGTCATTTGATGCTGCTTCAAAGGCGTATGGACATATTGGGGGTCATTCCGAGTTTGGAGGCAGCCATGGTGCTATTAGCACCATGGCTGCCTCCAAACCCGGGTCCGGGGCCAGTCTGGCTGAATGGGGATTTACCGGGTCATTCCGACCTTGGAACACCCGGTAAGTCCCCATTCAGTAAACCATTCCCCATTCCCATTTGAGCCCCCATAGGGCTCAATGGGAATGGGGAAGGTGCTAATTACGGGCCCGCAAATAGCAGGCCCGTTATTAGCGCCCTGGTCCCTTAGCGGGACCCGTAAAGGACGTGTGGTCAGACCACACGTCCTTTGCGGGTCCCGCTAAGGGAACCCAGAATTGGGCGGTAAGGGTTTACCCGCACCAGTATCCTTACCGGTGCCTGTTAACCCTTACTGCCCAACTCGGAATGAGGCCCATTGTGTGACACCAGGACACCAAATACAAGATACTGCTATTTCCAATAAATGAAAGTGATTTGCAATCATGCCAATAGATTGACAATAGATTGTTCACTAATGGACATTGGTACCTCCCTCCTCTTCCTTCTAGATTCAGCATTTGTGTAAAATTCACTTAAGATGAAATTGGCAGCATCAATAGCACTCCACTTAACAGCACAAGGTGTTGTGGTGGAAGATATTGCTTCCCTCCGGCGTACCAAAGCTCAGGCCGGTGGGCCATTAAAGCCCATATCTACCCCCCAACCAGGGCGTGAAAGCTATAATGTTCATGCAACTCTTCCACCACTTGCATCAGGTACTGCTCGCACATGGCCAAAACTTCACAAGCGTCAGACGGTTACACTATTTACCCAGTAATCATCTTTTTGTGGCTTGTATTTGTTTAGAGTCACATGCACCCACCCAGTTTCCCCACATGGGAGTAGAAGAACACACCACTCATCCTTACTCAAATGTCACTGTCAGATCATGTCAGAAAATGAAACAATCTGGGCACATCGACACATAAGGGATCAGGGGTACCTGCACATTTAGGGTAGAGACAGAGTGACAGGAACATCTCTGTTGATGCCCCTTTTGGAACTAAACAACTTGTCCTATGGTGGACCAATCACTAAGATAGTGGCCTTAATGGTTTCAGGTTGTGCTGGCACCAGATAAACTAAATGTCCTTGATGGCACCCAAAACCTTCTTCCTGAAGACGTTAAACATCAGGCATGACCAGCAAATGTGAATCTCTTCCACCACTATGCCACAGCCCACATGACACATGCTTGAATGATATGGGAACATGCAGTGCTGTCTGACTAGCCCCAACTACCTATTGTACATCACTCTGTAACTCAGCCCATTCCTAAGGTTATCTTCCCAATTTATCAAGAAATTGTTGGTCGGCATTCCTCGGCACACAGTGTATTAGCAAAATGGATTCTGAGTGGAGAACCCCTTGAAGCTGGTGGGATTTCTGCAACCAGCTAATTTAAATGTTGGTTGCCTCACCTAGTGTGGCATGTATGACTATATGAATCCATCTTCTCCTATAAAGTTGAAATCTGTCTTGCAGTGATTTAATGGCATCAGATCAGGACAGATATCAAATGCAGTGGCACCCATTGATTCAGAGTTTGGTAGGGTGTACCTGTTGTGATTGAGTAAAGCTTGTATCAAAGTGAATGGGTGTTAACAAGGAGAGTACTGCTGTCAAATTGTATTCCAGGTGTGATGCAGGAGTTGGAGGATTGGGTTGTGTAGATCTACGCAGCCATAGAAGGCCACACAACGGTTCCACTGTGATGACTTGGCTGTTCCTCATCTTTTCAGTGCCCATTCATGCAAGATTCTTATCTGTGCAGCATTTCAGTAGAATGCTAAATATCGGAAGACAGGTTTCCTATGAACTTTAGGTGACTTTAGCCATTTTCCAAGAGCTACTAAAAGATTCCTCTCTCCAAACATCTGTTGCTAATTTTTATAACAGACACATAGAAAGGTGAGGGCTCCGCTGATGCGATGATGTGGGTGAGGTAAACCAGGAGAGGAAGGGTATCTATTTTCACCCCAGCTGCGCTACTGATCCAGGAGATATATAGTCAGCTTGCAGATCTGATCTGTCTGTTCTCAGAGTCTTGGGGAGTCAAGGTTATGTGCTATGTTCACACTTTCACAGAGGCTTTTGTGCTTGGACTATTGGACACATGCCACTGTCTTCAGGAAGATGAAGCGAGGTTTAATAGCTCACGCCAGCTACATTGTGAAAGTGTAGTATGCTTGGAAAATGTGAGGCATGGACCCGAGGAGGTTTGTCAGGACCACTAATATATATTTGGCAAGCCATGTCATTCCCCACATCTGTGCATTGTTTCTAATATTATTTGCAAGCAGTTCTAACATAAGTGTGAATAGCTGTGGCAGTAGTGGGCAATCCTGTTTGTTGACTCGTTAACGCTGCAATCTTTCAACACCAGACTCATAGAACACAACAGTTGCTGTGCAATAATGAAACCCTGCCTTAACAATTCAGAGGAGATTTTCTCTTCGGTCTGTTCTCTCCAATGTATTGAACCGGAATGGCCAGTCCACCTGGCCAATTCATTCCTCTCTGCCTAAGGTAATCAGAATGTTTTGGATAAGGTTTATAAGACAGCATATTTGGATGATTAGTACTGATTCTTCATGTTAATCTTTGATTATTGGTTATAGTTTTATGGACCTGATTCAAAATAAGGAATGCGTGATGCAGTTGATGCAATCTGAGCAGAGGGTACATATTCACTTGTTTGACATACACACTTGCTCAGATTGCATCCATGAAGCCAAGCAGGATCTCCCTGGGAGGATCTTAGCATCAATGGAGTTTGGAGCAGTGGCTCTATGGGAAACCCATTCTGTCGGGTAAATCACTGACTTCAATACTCTCAAAATAAGTTACTTGTGAGTGTACTGCTTTTTGGGGGGCTCGTATTGCGTGTCTTACCTCCTGCTCAGCAATTTTCACTCGTAGTAGGAGTGTTTGCTTTGGCAGTGATGGTCCTGGAGATAGACTTCCTGCAGTGAATCCTAGGTTCTGTCCAGTTTGGAGAGGAAAATGTACAAGACTAATTTACTCCCATTGCATCCGAATAACCCTTAATATTGCTTGTTGGTCTGTGCCATTCCAATAATGGGAATGGCACATTGTAGCGGATGGCAGCAAGCCAAACTACCTACCTGCTGGTGTGGACAGCAATGGAAAACTTCACGTGACCAACATCCAATAGACCATTTCTGGTGTCCTACACAATTGAGGGGTTCTGCAATTCAGAATCTTAGCTACCTGGGAATTGTACCACATCTCTCATTATCAAATGCAAAACGGTATTTCATATAAACTCCATAGATGCACGTAAAATAACAATTTATTTTAGCATTTATAAGAGCGCACATAGCCCTGAGGTGTCTAGGCCCTGGTTACAGGCAGGAAAGAAAGTACATATATACAAAGCTGGTTTAGCAAAGTGCTGATTAGTCGAACAAGTGGCTCTTTGATTGTTTTCAGAATAGTCTGTAGGAGGGTACTTATTTGATGGATGGGGGCAGCGAGTTCCAAAGTGTGGCCGCCGATGCAGGGAAGCTGGACCCTATGGCTCTGGATTGTCTGAACTTGGGAATGGCCAGGTGGTTGAAGTAGGCGGTGCCGGTGGTTTTGGTGGAGGTGGGTTTGGAGACTCTCAGGGTCAGGTAGCTAGGGACTGTGTCAGAGAGGCAATGGTGGTATGATGGTCAGGAGTTTGAACTTTATGCATTCTCGGATGGGGAACCAGTGTGCATTTTCCCTTGTGGCAGAGACATGATCATGCTTATTGAAGCCAAAGGTGGCAAGGAGGGCATTGTTTTGTACTGTCTGCAGTTTGTTGAGTTTTTTTCTGGCTTTCCCCCGAGGAGGGCATTATAATAGTCCAATTTGAAGCCAATGAGAAATCAGGCATTTTTGAAGCAGTTCTCGGTGGTTAAGAAGGGTCTGCTGGCTGTGATATGTTTGGTGGCATACGCGGGTGACGAGGCAATGGCGTTGACATGGCGCAACATACTCAAAGTGGCATCCAGGTAGAAGCCAAGAGTTCTAGTCAAGGGAGAGATACGGATGGCGTGGTTATCAATGTTGATCAAGGCGTGTTCAGGGGCCAGGTTGACAAGGCGGGATGGGTTGATGATGATGAGGAGGAGTTCAGTTTTCTTGTCATTATGGCCAAAGTGTTGGGTGGCCATCCACATTTAAATAGTTTCGTAAATGGAGCTGATTTTTAGGGAGGTGTTGGTTGGCGGTAAGAGGGATGAGGATTTGTGTGTCATCCGCATAATGCCCAGGAAGTTGAGGCGGTCGAAGGCAGAAATCATATAAATGGTGCAGAGGGCGTTTGAGACACAGGAGTCTTGGGGAACTCCACAGTGGAGGCCATGGGGGTTAAGGAGGTAAGGAGTGGTTATCAGTGAACAAACAGGTAGTGCGGTCAGTGAGGAAAGCGGTGACCAAATCGGTTGCTTCTGAAAGCTGAAGAAAAGGCAGCAGAGGGGGTGAGATGGTGACAGAGGGTGATGTGGTCTACAAGGTTCAATGCTGCAGATTTATCAAGGAACATGAGGAGGGAGAGGTTTCCGGAGTGTCTGGCACCATCTAGCTGGTTTTTGAGGTCAAAGTGTGCTGTTTCTATACCATGTCTGGGGTGAAAGCTGGATTGGCGAGTGCTTAGACTTTGGTTGAGTTCAAGGTGTTGCTGTATTTGGAGATAGGCAGCACGGTCAATGAATTGTAGTAGGGATGGGACTGTGGTGATGGGCCGGTAGTTGGTTGGCAGTGCTGGATCGCGGACCGGCTTCTTGAGGAGAGGTGAGACCCAGGATTCTTTTAATGATGTCTGGACTGAGGGGGAAGCTAATGAGGTATTGATGATGGCTGTGATTTGCGGTACTAGGACGTTGGCGCATTCCTTGATAAGGGGTGCCAGGCAGGAATCCCCTCTACAGCTGGAGGGTTTGAGGCCTTTAAGGATGTTGGTGGTGTCCATTCCAGAGATAGGATGGAAATGGAAGAGGGGGATGTGCTGTACGGGGTTGGTGGATGGGTGGAGAGGGAGTGAGGCTGATTTTGGATAGCTTGAGTTGAAATTTGTTTTTATAGCAGGACGATTTAACTATGAATGTGTTCTGGATGTCGTTGCACTAAGTGTCATCTTTGGAGATAGTGGTAGGGGAAGGCACTGGATATTCCAGTTCGCATAGTATTTGGAAGAGTTTGTGGTAGATATAGTCGACATTTGTGATGCCGGTATTGTGGGCAGATGCATTGGTAACATATATGGCTTTGTTGTGGCTTCTAGAGGCCACTGTGAAGCAAGATTTGTTAGCTGCTCAGGGCTGTTTGCACTATGCGGCTTCACCGGCACGTTTATTAGAACGCATGGTGTGTGAGTGGGTCAGGGTGAACCATGGGCTGGTACTTTTGGACCATTTCGGCATTTGTTTTTTGAGAGGGGCAAGTGAATTGATGTCTGATGCGAGTGAGGTGTTGTATTGGCTAACCAGGAGATTTACATCAACAGTGTGGGGATGAGGGGGGCAGGAGGTCTGCCAGAAGTGGCCGTAGTGATATTACGGGTGCATCTTGAGATGATGTGTGGGGGGAGCTCAGGGATGGGGGTGGGCTCTCTGTGGTGGGGGTTCTGAATGCGATGATGTGGTGGTCTAACCCAGTATAGGGAGTGTTGGAGAGGATCGTGGCGTCACAATTGTGATCCAGTAGCCAGTCAATCATGCACCCCTATGTATGCATGGGGTCACACATTTGTGGGGTGTAACCGAGTGAGGCAGTGGCACTTGTGAGGATAGCCTCTTCCTTGTTGTGGGGCTCCGTGTAGCTGAGATTGAGGTTGCCCAAGGTGATGTCTTTAGAGGTTGCGCAGGAGGAGCTGTGTGAAGTCTTCCCCGATGGTAGTTGTGGCTCTGGGAGGGTGGTAGGTGACATGTAGGGTGATGGTGGAGGTGGGTGAAAGTGACCGTTTGGCTGAGAGCAACTAGCAGTTGGGCAGGGATGCGGGGGTGAGCTGCAGATGGGAAGAGAGTCTTCATAGATGATGACAACACTGCTGCAGTTCTGCGTGGGTCTGTCATTGCGGAGGATGGCATAAATAGGGGGTATGGCGATAGTGAGCGCAGGGCCATCAGTGACATGGAGCCATGTTTACGTGATGGATAAAATGTCAAGATTGTTGGCTTTAATGAGCTCACATATGTCTAGGGTGTGCACAATGAGCGACCATGCATTGATTAAAGCACATAAGATGTTAGATGATGATGACATGGAGAGTTCAGGGTGGGTGTCAATGCTGAGGGTGGCGTGGAGGCACTGGTCAGGGCTGGTAGTGTGTCACGATTCGCTCCCTTCGCTCCCGTTTCCACCACTTGGGGGCATGATTTGGGGTTTATTCCCTACTGGACTTTCCTTCCGAACCTTATGCTACAGTGCTGTGATGAATTGGGAGCGTTAAATCCTTATTTTCCAAGCTACTTCCCTTCCGGATCCATTCCAGGTTTTTGGCAGCCAGTATGCTGCTTTAATCAAATGACTATGCTTCCCAGAATGCCTGGCCCACAGCTTCATCTGTACCCTTGCAGGACAAGGCTGGGTGGAGGATAGGCAACACCTGTCTTCCTCTGTTTGCAGGCAGCCTTTCTCAGTGCTTTCCCTTTTGGTGCAGCCCAGTTTGCCTGTGTTCTATATCTCTTTGACTTTGTCCTTTGCTGCTGTAAACCTTGATGCTTTAGTCTTTCCTCTTTATAGATTTAGCTTCTTGCCTTTTTCCTTGGATGGGTGGGGGAAGTTTGCCTTTGTAATTTAGTTTTTCCCTGCTCCTGTTCCTTTGCTTTCTCTTGGAATCCATTCCATGTTTTCTTATGCACTTCTGCATTTATTTCCCATTGATTATTAGGTGTGGTGTGCTGTTATAGCCTAGCGCCTGTGTGAATGCCTATGTTTTCCTCACTATTCTATAATCACTATTCCTACTTGCCCCTTGTCTTGAGTCTTATGTATTTAGTTATCCTCCCATTGCTGTTATAGCCTTTCTGGGTCCCTGTTTGATCAACAGGGTTTGTGGGCTTCCTGACATTCAAGTGGTATTTCTTGTCCTCGTGAGTACTGTTTTTAAGTTCCCTTATTCAATACCATCAAGAGCGTTAGATCACAGATCCTGTCGTTGCTTGCCCTCTACGTGGGCTTAGCGATGTCAGTACCTGTAACAGCAATTTGGGGTAAGGAGCTTGCCGACTTTCCTTGCAGTCATAAGGAGCTTCTAAGTGCTTACCCCACATCCCTTTTTATATATTTGTATTGTTGTCACGCTCTATTTGCACTCCTGGGTTTAGTATACATAAGTCTTGGTTCCTGTGTGCATGTTGTTTGACTCAAAGCTATTAACCGTGTGATTTTGTGCACATTTCCCTTGCCATATTCACTGCCTTTGTCCTTACCTGACATAGTGGTGTAGGGGCACTGGTCAGGGCTGACAGTGGTGTGGAGTGACTGTTCGGAGCTGGTGGTGGCGTGGAGGCCTTGGTCAGGTCTGGTAGTGGCGTGGTCAGGGCTATCGGTGGTGTGGAGGCACTAGTCAAGGCTGGTGTTGGTGTGGAAGCAATGGTAAGTGCAGGTGGTTATGTGGAGGCACCGGTCAGGACTGAAGCAGTGGACGTTGGTGCAGCAGATGCAGGTAGAGTGAGTGGAGGTGTGTGCTTGGGTTTGATAATAGGGCGGCTAGACCAGCTAGCAGCCATAATGTGCTCCAAGGGCAGCGTTAGGCTGGCAGAGGGGTAACAGTGCCTATAGGTGCGCCGTGAGGAGTAGCATGGAGAGAGAGAGGGAGGGTAGGAATTATGGTGGGGGGAAGGGGTTGAGCATTCCACAGCAGAGTTAGAGCATGCAATGCCGATGCTTGGAGGTGACAGCCGTCTCTTGCTTACCTTCATACAGGACGTAGGTGGTAGAAGGCTGGGGGTAGGGGCTTGGGGCTGACCTGGTAGCATGCTGCTGAGAAGGGTGCCATGGGAGAGCGGCTGATGGAATGTTAATGACCTCCGGGCTTACCTGGAGATCACTCGTAAACAGGTGGTTGTGCCACCTGGTCAGCATGCCATTCTTCGAGTTTGCAGTCGCAATGGGGGGTGGAGGCCATGTTTGAAAGGCCAGGGCAAGCTACGGCATCATCGGTGGATAAAGCTTGGTGTGACGGCGGTTCCCAAGGCCCCATTTTGGAATTATCCTGGGTAGGTAGTAGCTGTACCTGGATGCCTTCAGGTTGATTAGGAGGACTGGCGATTTTGAGAGTGGAGAAGTGGTATGGGCTTGTGTTGTGTTGGAAGTAAACTGCGGGGCCCCTTCCGTGTCCTGACAGGCCCAGACAGGCATTATTAGCCTTTGAACCTGGCCTTCGAGCTGGCCCGACTCTATTGGCAAATGGTCATTTCCCTGCTTTGCCAGCGAATGGGGAGGCTTGGCAGGAGGGGCTCAGCAAACATCTGCTCCGCAGCTTTCCAGTGTCTGTGTGGCGAGGTTGCAGGTCATGGTGGCCATATTATATATTCAATAATATCATCTAAATAATAAAAGCATCAGTTCAAACATGAACGGACCATAACTAAGTCATGTTCCTTCATAGTTTAAGCCTCCGTTAAGAATGTCTTCACTGCCCAAGTTACCACATGACCAGATAACAGTTGTAAATACAAAAAGGAGAGGGACACTGATCAAAATCTTGAGCTTTAAGAACAGGTATGATCATATGCCAATGAATATTTTGAAACAGCAAAAGCATATGAAGTGCATAAAAGTCTCTTCATGTGGTGTACAAGAAGGGCACAAACAGCTTTCGCCACTCAACCAACAGCATAGGAATAAGGAATGACCAAGGCATAAGCAATTACATCTAAAATCCCGCCCATATCCCTGTAGGCGGAAACCAAGAAGCGCAACCTGTTCTGCTTATTCAGGAGTTCTGATTCTTCCTTATCTGCCAGCATCGTATTCATATGAGAAGACTTTGATGTGCTTACTCTGCAAGTTAGTAGATGATATGGGGTTAACTAAGGTTAATATATCGTCAACCTAATTAAGCCACAGAATCTTTAACATATGTCAAGTAAACCTTTTCTCATCGATTCAGACTCAGGATTTCTTCATAAGTATAACCAAAATCATACAAAACTGCTCTGCCCCTCAGTGCAGCAAGGAAAGAATCAGAAGACGTGGATCCTCTGTTTACGCCCTCAGGCTCTGGAACCTCCTCCCCATCAACTCTAGACTTTCCCCCTTGCTTCTACATTTCAGGAAGGAGATCAAGGCCCTCCTCTTCAAGGAATAGGTCCAGAAACCCACCACTCCCCTCCATCCGGAGACTGGACCATCTGCAAGTCCTCTTTCCTCCCGTCACTGCTTGTAGATCGCTTGCTGCCAAAATTCCCACACATCCCCCGCCCCGTTGTTAGCTCCACACTCCTTTGTAGTGATCCCTTGAGATCTACTTCCCTTGCTTTGTACTTCCCCCATTGGTCTTCGAAACTATGTCCACGCTCAATAAATACCCTAGTAATAGTAATAAAAGTAATATTAATAATAACGAAATGATTACAAATATTAATCCAGATAGTCTTGATTGAATTCTGAATGTGTGGTCAAATTAATTGAGGAAGCAGGAAGAAATAAAACATGTGTTAAAAAAATGTCTTAAGGTTTTTGTAAATTGCTAGAAGACTCAAAACCTGCACATGAAAACCACAATGGTAAGCAGCACTAGGTTTTGCCTGATAAATACAAAGTATAGTTGGTACTAACTGTTTTGTGGGTGGGAGTGGGTGACCAGGATGCCCACTAGGAAATCACTGAGGGTAACAGTTTCTGTTGTAGCCTTGGGGGTCCGTATATGAGTAAGACTCTGTGAGGGAGAGAGAGGGTGATGAGAAATTTAACTAGGAGAGATTTGCAGTCTGCATTGCAGGCTTGTTCCTCAGAGTGTGAGACGGTGAGGTGTGTTTTGTGGAGGATGGCGATCCCGCTTGTCCTGCTGGTTCTGTTGTGCACAATGAGAGTGTAGCCTGGGGGAGAGTCATTGTGTGCAATGGGTCGGAAGTCCTCAGAGAACCAGGGTTCCGTGTTGACCAGGGTGTCAGGGCCTTCAGAGCATTATAAGCAGTATATATTGTTGTGATTTGTGGAGACAGATCTGGCATTTACTACGATGCACAACAGTCTGCTGTTGCGGCGTGGGTGGGAGCAGAGAGGGCGCGGTGGTAGCTGGCTCCAGGAGGGGATGCGGTGGAGGGCAGGCTTAGGGGGTGAGAGAGGGCACGGCTGGAGATCACCTAGGGAGAGCCCCAAAGAAGGAGTCAGTGTGAGATGGAGCAAGGTTGGGGGATGGGTGAGCAGAGGAGTAAGGAGGTTGAAGGCAGGAGATGGGTAGTTAAGGGAAGGTGAGGTCTCTCCATTGGGGAGGAGGGAGAAGATACTGCTATTCTTGGTGTGTGTGAGAAGAGTGCTCACGAGGTGAGGATCCTAAGGGGGAGCTCTGGTGTGGTGGTGGAGTATGGAGATAGTGTCAGGGAGAATTGCAGCGGTCTTCTTCCTCATCTGGGGTGTGTAATCAGAGATAGCAAGGGGGACTGAATGGGTGCTGGGTGGCGGCAGGGGCTGGTGAGTGTGGTTGATGGTGAACGGAGGTGGACAGTAGGGCTGGAGTGTGGTAGGAAGGGGACGGATCATGTTGCTGATTGCTACAGGAGTGCAGGGCGGGGTGAGAATGTTCAGTACCTGGAGTGTTGTAAGATAGGTTGAAAAGTGATTTAAATGGGTTGGGTGAATTGGGGGAGGACGTAAGTGTGTAAGGGAGAGGTGCAGTCATGGATCTGGGGGAAAGATAGGGTGAAGTGTGCAGAGATTAAAGGGTCCGGGTGGTGCAGTGTCTGTTTTTTAAAGAGAGGGAAATTGGCATGGATGATCCCAACAGCATTTAGGGATATAAAGACATTGACGGGGGGGGGGATGAGGGGATTGAAGGCGGAGAGAATGCAGGGGGATGAGTGACAAGTGTGGGTGCCAGGATGGGAGCGGGTGGACTGCGATGGTTAGGGAGGGCTTCTGTGTAGGAGGTGCAGTGGGAAATGACTGAAGAGGTGGGATAGCGCTATTTTCCAACCATGGGTGATCATGTATGAAGGGGTGGTGGAGGGTAGGGAATGAGGATAGGAGGGCATGGCAATGTGTCTGGTGAACTACAGTGCCCCTCTCGAGCATGCCTTTCTTTTCACATTCAACCTTCACTTCATCACAGTTCAGCACAGGCTTCCCACCGCCAAGCTCCAGCCTGTCTTTCTTTTCACACTTAAGTGTCACTTTCCCACAGTTCAGCAAAGGCTTCCCTCTGCTGGGCTATAGCCTGTCTTTTGTCTTTGTGGGGGTCCCACTCCCCACGTTTTGTCTTTATCTAACTTTTTACTGTCGAAGAATTTCTAAACTGCAAGGTTTTTACATAGACCTGTGCATGACCACATCGGCCTCTCTTTAAACAAATGAAAAATCAGCAATCTTCTTTTCTCTTCACCTCGCAACGCCAATGCTTCTTGGTACTTGTAGTTTCTTTATTTGCCCTCTTGGCATCTTTCAAAGTTCATATACTTTGCCCTCTTGGCATATTCAGAGTTCACATCTTGGGCTTTCCTTATTTTTACAGTTCAATTAAAGGTCACTCAGGCGGGGCCATGGCCCCTCAATTTTTCAACTGTCAGAATGCTTCATTGTATCACAACTTATCATAGTGCCTTGTATCTAGGCCCTCCTGGGCATACGGCATCTCATTTCAACAGTTCTCATATTTTACTCCCACTTCGCTTGCTCCCCTCAGCAGCACTTTTTTCTTTTACTTTCGGGAGATTGGCCTTGCAACCTTCTTTCAACACGCATCTTTACACACCGGTCTCTTTCTTCCTTCAAGTATTCCCCAGCTGCGATAGACTCTCTCTTTCATTCCTTCAAGCTTCAAGTTCCACAATGTCATGCTTCAGCACTCTCAAACTTCAAGTTCCATAATGCCCTTCTTCAGCACTCTCAAAGTGCCACTTGCACCTTCTATCTGTTTACTTTCTTTACTTTATCCATTGCTTTACTTCTGCGCCCCTTTTGCACCTTTACTTGCTGGGGGTCTTTATTCTGTTGCTTTGTCCCTTTTTATCCGCTCCAGCCACCCACACGCTAGGGAGTTTCTCTCGCTTCCTCATGAACAAGAAACTCACCGTAGCATGGTGCTGGCAGTTTGCCTTGCTGGGATACATCTATCGAGGTCAGGGACTCATCGGCTGCCTCTCTGCCATCCCCGGTACCCGCGTCTTGGGGGAATGAGCAATGGCCTGGGCACGGCCAGCCAGACACAGCTTTCTCCCTCCAGGCCCCTTGGCGATACGGCTCCCTCACCAGGCTGCAACCCTCTCTGCACACAGGGCCAGCGATCTTGTGCTCTGCCCTCTCTCAGCATCTCTGGATCTGCTCTGCTTCCCTGGACCACCTGGCATCCCAAACTTGTTCAATTGGGTGTTTCTGGCCCCACCTTTTATACCTTGCTGGCCCCTTAATAGGCTTCAAGTGTTGGTGATAATGGTCTTGTGCCTGATCTTGCCTGTCCTCGTTAGCGTAGGTAGGGCTGTTGCTTGTATATTCCTATGGTTAATCTTCATTACTCCTGGTAGTCTCTTCCTAGTCCCAGTACTTTGGCAGTCAAAGGGAAACTAGAAATTATGGGAGTTGTAATGTTCCATAGGGGTTAAGAGTAAATAGGGTACATTACTGTCAGGAAAGGGGGGATAAATATGTTGTTGTGGGTAAATTGGTTTCTTTATCCTTTGTTTATTTTCTGTGTTAGGAGCGGGGATTTGTCGGGGTCTGTTGAAATAGATGGATGATGTTTTCCAGCTTTTGGGAAGGTGCTGGGGTAGAATGGGACTAGGAAGTAAATATCCCATGAAGACTGGGGTTATGTCGGGTAGGGGGGTATTCGGAAAGGGGGAAAACCATGTATCACCCTTGGCCATTCCTCCCACATTCCCTAAGGACACCTCGCCCAGGTAACCTTTCATCACTTGTCCGTCCCCAGGTTCAGGATCCAAGAGCAATGGCCCTTCCCTGGCCACCTGAACAAAGAATCCCCGGGGATTACATGTGAGAATGCCCTCAGGTTTGTCACACCCTGAAGGAATGAATGTCAGCATTTAACTCCAAACTACCATTTGTTTCGTTTACCAGATCGTCGGAGGCAGAATGCACAAATAGATTTAGAGAGGCTTAGAGAGGCTGAAAGACGACTAGGGTCTTTAGTTGTCGCAACCAACCCCATATCATTACTTCTCAAAGGGTTCACTAATGCACTAAAATCATTGGTAAATTAGCTTCCCCTACTGCTATGCTCCGTTGTAATGAATAGCATAGATCAAGTAGGCAGTTATTGTCTATGTCTTCGAGCACAGAGCACTCTTTGAACTGAACCTCATTTGAAGGATTGATTGTCGGTTCCAGCATAAAAAAGGAAGTGATTTTACCTTTTGAATTAGCAGTCCCTATTGGGTGTCTTAGATTCTGTTCCCCCTGTGCATATCCCGCTATAAGTTGAAAAACTGGTTCGGGAAGATATCTCGCGCTCACACCCGTGCTTTAACAAAATTCCTCAACAATTTTAATCTAAACAACATCAATTAAAGTCCATCAGTGCAATGATTCCTAACAAAGATGTTTTTTAATTTGTCAACGAAAAAACAGCCGACACGTGTTTCGACCTTGGGTCGTTTTCAAGGCTATGTGAAATTATACAGTCAAATAATATATAGCAATTAAGAAAATTAATAAATGGAAAACCATACCATATAGTTCCACATTTCAGGTCAGGATGAGATAGGTTTTTTGCCATAGTCAAATATTTGAAATGATATGAAAGAAAATCACAGAAAAAAATCAAAAGCCATAAATTAGTTCATATATCCAAAAAATCTATAATAAGGAGACATTACCCCCATAAAAACCATTCTTTATAACGACTAACCAAAATTAAACTGAATTTTAAAGAATTAATATTTAGTATTTCAATACCCTTATTACATGCATAGTTAGTTTTTAAACACAAAATCCTATTTTTTCTATTTTTTATTTTTTCTATTTTTTCTTATTTTTTCTTGTGAGACCACTCTAGCTAGACCAAAATATAAATTATCGTGAATTTGTACATTTGACTATGTTCCCCTGCTAGTACTTAATCAATCATGCAATATTACTGTAACTGGGGCTTACCCCATATGTGAATCACTAGAATTCTCCTGTTTGAAGTGTAACGAATCAATCGGTTTACTCGGTCTTGAGTTATCCATTCAATTTCCAGATCTGTATAAGAAAATCCTTTTTTAATTTAATTCATTAATTAAGGTTACTAAACTGACTAGTATAATATAATAGAATAATAATACATAAATGTGTAATAAAATGCTCACCAGCTTATAACGATTAAGTTTCCCGAACAATTTTTTATATAGCTGAATGCTATCACTTTCCATACTGTTTAACACATAAATGTGTATCTGGAAACAAAGTTCACCTACAGAAATAATGATAATGGACTCATTTAGTATGTATCACTATGATACAATCTCCTTCATTAAACATTAGTCTTACATTTTCTTAAAACTCACCAATCAAAGGGTTAGATCCCACGTCTGTTATTTTCTAAAGGGATCCTGCACCCATCACAGGATCTTATATACATTTTACCCGCGAAAACGCGGGCCGTGTTTTCAGTGACGTCACGCGCACACGGACGCGACGACGTCATGCGTTAGATACCGTGATGACGTCACGCGTACGAGCGCGCGACGTCGTGCTCGAGTACTTTTAACAACAACGGACGTGTGACTTGTGATTTGCTTTGCTCGCATCAAATGGCTATTCTTTGAAGAAATGCGGATTCTCACAAAATAACTCAGTAACCCTCAAATGGACTTCAAAATTTAGCAATCAATTTAGACTATAAAATTAAAATAAAATAAAAAAATAAAGCAAGCGGAAGCGGGAGTGGAAGCTCCGACGAAGATCAGGGTCGTCCTGGAATTCTGACCAGGTCCAGTACCAAGAAACGACAGGGGAACCAATGAAATGTGATTTGGTTATCAATTTGTCGGATAAACGCCTCTCAGAGGTGGAAATTGCTGTGTTGAATAAAGGTTTTTCCTTTGCACCAAGTGTAAAAACAGATTTTGTGAATTTTCAGATAGACATTTTTAAATTTATCAGAAAATTGAAATTAAAGAAATTCTTTGCAACTCAGGTAGAAGTGTTTCAGCCTAAAACCACCTTGAACCCGCTGAGTTTGTATACTATCTCTGACATTCATAACATCACTACCCTGACAAACTTAAATCAAGATACTATAGTGGATACAGAGTCAATTTGTCAAACATTGGGTGTCAACACCAGACATCTTAATTTAAAAGAATTAAAGCCAAAATCGAAATTTACTCCACAATTGGGTACAGAGAATGTAATTGAAACTTTCCATAAAGCAATCATTAAAGATATCCATAGACATATGGATAGTGGAACCTATAAGAGAAAAGGATGCAGATCCAATTTAATGAAAGAGGAAACGGAAGCCTTAGTGGCTTTAATGAATGACAAAATGATAACTATCAAAGAAGCGGACAAAGGGGGTAACATTGTAGTGATGAATACGAATGACTATATTACAATGGCTATGTTACATTTGGATACTTCACAATGTTACACCCCTTTGAAATCTAACCCTACAAAGAAAATTGTAACTGAACATTTGAAATTAATACAGTCATGGTATGACAAGGGCTTTTTATCATACGATGAAAAGGCTTTTTTGACCAATATGGAGCCGACTATGCCCACCCTATATTTTTTGCCCAAGATTCACAAGATCTATGAAACCTTACCATCAGTTAGACCTATTATGAGTGGTATAGGGTGGGTAACAGAAGGCATGTCACAGTATTTGGATGAAGCCCTAAAACCTTATGTCCTGAAAATGAAATCCTATATTAGAGATAGTGGACATGTATTGCAATCTCTTAAAAATTTGAAATGGGAACCAGATTACCTTTTAGCTACGCTAGATGTCTCAGCACTCTATACTAGTATAGATCATGATTTGGCAATTCAGACAATTGACTACACCTTTGGAAATTCGTCTGCCTCTTATATACAACATATAGACATGCTCAAGAGTTTTTTGAGATTCACATTAGATAACAATGTATTTATCTTTAACGAGCAATACTATGTACAGACCAAAGGGGTGGCCATGGGTGCAAAATTTGCACCGTCTCTGGCCAACCTGTTTATGGCCCAATATGAGGAAACACACATCTATGTACAAGAAACGTTTAGAACCAATCTAATAGTATGGAAGAGATGTATAGATGATGTATTAATTGTATGGAAAGGATCACCTGAATCATTTGAAACTTTTGTGGCACATACCAATAACAACAAATTTGGTATTAGTTTTACTGGTTCAGCTAGCTCGGAAAACATTGATTTTCTTGACTTACATATTTTTGTTGACAATGGGCATTTTGGGACCAAAACATATCGTAAACCAACAGAGGTAAACTCTGTACTTTGTGCACAGAGTAGTCACCAAAGATCTACGATAGAGAATATCCCAGTGGGGGAATTTTATCGAGCCAGGAGAAACTGTAGTAGGGACATTGATTACCATGAAGAAACCAAATTGCTTGTGAACAGATTTAGAGATAGGGGTTATAATTTGAGATGTATAAAGAAAGCGGTTGAAAAGTACAAAGAATGTAGTCAAGCGGAACTTTTATGTGAACATGTAAAGAAACAACCAAGTGAACATATCTCTATAATAACACAATTTTCTCAAGATTCATCATATCTCTACAAAATGGTGTCCAAACATTGGGACATCTTGAGACTTGATAAGGATCTGCTACCTTTCCTGACGGAAAAACCTAAGTTCACTTTTAAGAGAGCACATACTATAAAACAGAAATTGAGTCCGTCTTTTTTGAACATCAAAGAGGAAAATATTAAGGAGACTTGGTTAAAAGGAAAGAAGGGTTTTTTCAAATGTGGTAATTGCAATCAGTGCAAGTATGCACATGTAAATTGTGATGTTTTTTCTGATATCAATGGAATGACAATTAAGATTAAGGAATTCATTAATTGCAAAACCAGTTATGTTATTTATGCTATCATCTGTACATGTGGAAAATTATATATTGGTAGCACCATTCGACAATTGAGATTTCGAATAAGGGAACATTTGGCTAGTCTAAGAAGTATCGACCCGAAGTCACCTCTAGCAATTCATTGGCAGCAATGTCATCAGTTAGATAATCAAGAAAACATAAGGTATATTGGACTAACACAGATTAAAATGGGGAAACGAGGTGGTAATCTTAGGCTCAAACTAAGGCAAGAAGAATGCAAGTTAATTTGTTACTTTAGGAGTACTGTAAATGGTCTCAATCATGATCATGAGATGCATGTGTTTTTATAAATTGGCAATATCTCTTTCATGAATATCTTATGATATATTCATCATTTGTGAGGCCACTCTATCATACACCAAAATTAATAATGCGCAATTAAACCCAATTGGTATATTCCATAAGGTAACTCTTATATATATATTTTTCATATATTTTTTTATTTTATTTTAATTTTATAGTCTAAATTGATTGCTAAATTTTGAAGTCCATTTGAGGGTTACTGAGTTATTTTGTGAGAATCCGAATTTCTTCAAAGAATAGCCATTTGATGCGAGCAAAGCAAATCACAAGTCACACGTCCGTTGTTGTTAAAAGTACTCGAGCACGACGTTGCGCGCTCGTACGTGTGACGTCATCACGGTATCTAACGCATGACGTCGTCGCGTCCGTGTGCGCGTGACGTGCCTGCAAACACGGCCCGCGTTTTTGCGGGTAAAATGTATATAAGATCCTGTGATGGGTGCAGGATCCCTTTAGAAAATAACAGACGTGGGATCTAACCCTTTGATTGGTGAGTTTTAAGAAAATTTAAGACTAATGTTTAATGAAGGAGATTGTATCATAGTGATACATACTAAATGAGTCCATTATCATTATTTCTGTAGGTGAACTTTGTTTCCAGATACACATTTATGTGTTAAACAGTATGGAAAGTGATAGCATTCAGCTATATAAAAAATTGTTCGGGAAACTTAATCGTTATAAGCTGGTGAGCATTTTATTAAACATTTATGTATTATTATTCTATTATATTATACTAGTCAGTTTAGTAACCTTAATTAATGAATTAAATTAAAAAAGGATTTTCTTATACAGATCTGGAAATTGAATGGATAACTCAAGACCGAGTAAACCGATTGATTCGTTACACTTCAAACAGGAGAATTCTAGTGATTCACATATGGGGTAAGCCCCAGTTACAGTAAAATTGCATGATTGATTAAGTACTAGCAGGGGAACATAGTCAAATGTACAAATTCACGATAATTTATATTTTGGTCTAGCTAGAGTGGTCTCACAAGAAAAAATAAGAAAAAATAGAAAAAATAAAAAATAGAAAAAATAGGATTTTGTGTTTAAAAACTAACTATGCATGTAATAAGCGTATTGAAATACTAAATATTAATTCTTTAAAATTCAGTTTAATTTTGGTTAGTCGTTATAAAGAATGGTTTTTATGGGGGTAATGTCTCCTTATTATAGATTTTTTGGATATATGAACTAATTTATGGCTTTTGATTTTTTTCTGTGATTTTCTTTCATATCATTTCAAATATATGACTATGGCAAAAAACCTATCTCATCCTGACCTGAAATGTGGAACTATATGGTATGGTTTTCCATTTATTAATTTTCTTAATTGCTATATATTATTTGACTGTATAATTTCACATAGCCTTGAAAACGACCCAAGGTCGAAACACGTGTCGGCTGTTTTTTCGTTGACAAATTAAAAAACATCTTTGTTAGGAATCATTGCACTGATGGACTTTAATTGATGTTGTTTAGATTAAAATTGTTGAGGAATTTTGTTAAAGCACGGGTGTGAGCGCGAGATATCTTCCCGAACCAGTTTTTCAACTTGTATCTTTGTTACAAACTTTGTGGGAAGTTTGAGGGTAAGATATAACTTGCTGCCGACCCTAATTTTAAGAATTTTGGTGGTAAATAGCGCATATGACCCAATAGCGATCCCACAATTGTTGGCATATCCCGCTATAGTTTGTATTGTTTTGTCAGTCGGAATCGGTCATCCTTTCTGTAAATGATATCTGGCTGGTTTCATTTAGTTTTTGTTCGGCATCGTGACATCTGGCTGCTATAAATGGTGTAAATACTTCTGGATATATGTATATAAAAGTTTGTATGAAATGATGCAATCACACTTTGTTCTTTACAAATATAGACAGATTAAATACACGTACTGTGTAATGCGGAGCCCCTGCATCCGCCGGCAGGGCTGCGAAACAGCACTCGCAATGGCACTCCCAATAGACAACAAGCATCACAACACTGCACCTCTACAAACAACGTACATACCACAGCACTGGCCATTGCATCCCAGGATCACCGATACACTAGGCTCTCCTTCAAACACGCATGCCTCTCTACGCTCGACATGGAACATCCACAATGTTCACTTTCTCCCCACTAACCTAACACCCGCTGGCTTTCCGATCCACCAGAGTGACCATGCAAATGTAAAGAGATTGTTGTATCAATGCCAGTTAAATAACATAAACCAAAACGACAATGCTACCCTACAGGGGTAAATCTGAGGGAAGAATAATCATACCGGGCAATCACTGAGAGAAGCAATGACCAGGGGCCAGGATCACATTAAGGAACAAGCTTAAATGTGCAGCAAAGGTGAGGGGGATTGGGGGGACAGCAATAACAAATGTTCAAATGTACTGAAACTACACGTGGAGACTTGTTAAGAGGATTCGACTTGTTGTTGCCATGGAAGCAGTGCCGACCCACATGATTGGGCTGGGGAGCACCACCCCCTCACTTGAGTGACAGCCAGCACAGTCTATTTCTTTCAGTGGACTGTGCTGCCTGACTCTGAGCAGGAGTGTGTCCGCCCACTACATTTATTTAACTTTTTTCAATGTCTAGCCCTGTGAGTTCTGCATAATGTGCAGAGCACAATGACACGAGTCTGGCGAAGTCATAGGAAGGTCAGTCCCATGGCCTCTCACCTTTGCGCTACTAGCGTAGGAGATGCTGACTGACAGGAGAAGACACCTTTCCTCTTCTATCAGCCAGAGCACTCTGCATGGGGCATGTCTTCTGGTTGTGTCGTGGATTGGGTCAGCATGCTCTAGCTACAAGCAGGAGGTACATGAAATTTTAACGATTTTGTGTATGTTGTGTAATGTGTTTTTGTGTATACGTGCATGCAAGAGGGGTTGTCTGAATGCCACTGGCAGCATGGAATTTACTGGGCATCAATGGTAAAGCAAATATGATGAGTGCTATTACATCACTAAAATGGCATACTTGATGCTGACTGTCGAACTATACTTCCATACTGTGACATTGCATTTTTACTGGGCATCAAAAGTAAATCCAACACAATGAGTGCTATTTCATATATAGTCTGATATACTTGGGTGCAGCCAGTGTAACTCTACTTTCTCACTGTGTCATTGTATTTTTAACTAGGCTTCAACTGTGTAGCAAACATGATGAACAATATTACATTTCTAGACTCACATACTTGAGTGCAGCCACTATGGCTATACCTTCTTATTGTGGAATTGTGTTTTTCCCAGGCATCAAGGGTAAAGATTACATGATGAGTGATATTACAAATCTAGCCAGGCATACTTGGGTGCAGCCAGTGTAGCTACTCTTTATTAATGTGGCATTGTATGTTTTACAGGGCATCAAAGGTAAAGAAAACATGAGTGTTAATACATAACTAGAAAGTCATACATGGGTGCAGCCAATCGGGCTATACTTTCCTACTGTTGTGTTGCATTTTATGTAGGCATCAAGGGTAAAGCAAGCATGATGATACATACTTGGATGCAGCCAATCAAGGTATACTGTTTTACTGTGGCATGGCATCTTTTTATTTGGCACCAACGGTAAACCAAATATGATGAGTGTTCTTAAATAATTAGACTGGCCCTCATTGGTGCAGCCAGTTTGCATATGCTCTTACTGTGGCATGGCGACAGGGCATCAAGGGTAATGCAAACAGGTTAATACATGGCTAAACTGGTCTCCATTAATTGTGCCAGTCTGGACATATATCCTTACTGTGGCATTTCATATTGTTGATGGGCATCATGAATAAAGCAAACATTATAATTGTTATTACATGGCTGGGCTGGCCTTCAGTAGAACAGCCAGTATGGGCATGTTTTCTTACTGTAAAATGGCATTTTCTTAACTTTCAAATCCTGCAGGAGTAGGTGGTAATAATGGCTTCTATTGGTGCAGTCTGCATGGATCGGTATGGACACAGCCTGCCTGAACATGTATTTTATACTGCCATATTTTGTGTGCAACGGTATCATGAAATTCTGTTGGAAAAAGCTCCTATGCACTGTTAGTGATGTAGATTGATTGCACTTTTTACTGTGCACTTTTTACTGTGCTACCATATAAAAACCTATTGCAAACTGTGGATTTTTAGCAACTTTTTGTGTTATAGAAATGCACCATATTAACACATTATTTAAAATATATTCTCAGGATTTAACCCCTCCCCCTCCCCGAACCCTCTTTGGTTGGTCTGTGCTCTCACCCTCGATCACTTCTGCATATTGTAGGCAAACATTGACCCATTGCAGTAAATAAATACATCAGCATCTAGTGCCTAGAAGTGATTCTTCTTTTGGCTCTTTACATGTGTGAAATTCCACATCCACCATTTTGGTAACCCACATTCTGTCCCTACGGGATTTCCTACTTACTGCCTTCATACTGCTTATGCTGCAGAAAGACTTTCATGGGTAACTTCCAGGAGGCCTGTCTTGTGAAGCCTCTTCTGGCAGGTGAGCCTTTCCTCCCTCATGCTTTCACTTCTACAGTCATTCTTTCATCGCCTCTCTCTTTATATCATAGGTTGCCATTTGGGGTTGAAGACAAAGGGGGTCATTGTGGGTTCTTGGTATCCCGACAGTAATTCCGGCAGGATACCGGGCAATTGACCTACAGTTACTGGTGCCGGATATCCCGGAATTGCCAGTATTTCCAGCACTGGTAACACTGGTGCCAGAAATACCTGCTGTTTTTTGCCAGTGGGTGCTTGATTTACCTCCAACTTTTGGCTGGAGGTAAGTCAGTCAACCTCCACCGGCTAACTTGGAGTACGCCAGTGCAGAAACGTGCCAGTACATGGAAAAATCCACACTTTTTTCCGGATCGCCATACTCCTAATGAGGGCCAAAGTCTTCCCAAAAAACATTTTTTTACATTTTTTTTTATTTGTGTGTGTTCCAATCGGAACTTTACAAAAAGGTGTATGTGAGATTTTACTCGTTTACTTCTGAAGATCCGTGGGGCGTCAACCCAACATTTTCATGGTTTGTTGGTTTGTTGGAGGATCTTTACTAGTGCTATTTGCCAAGTTGATCTGTCTCCACAGATCATTCGGTGCCACCATTGATCATCGTCCAGCTAGCCGTGGATCGGAAAATGGTTTAGGTAGGCAATTCTTATCGAATGATTTTTCGGGCAGGATGAGAGCAAATGGCGGATGGTTTTGTTTCCTGCGCCACAGAGATGCCAAGTCTTGCATTGCGGCAAAGGGTACATTGTATGGTGGCCATAGTCACAAATGTAGATAACAAGTGCACACTCATGGTATCCTTTCGCTAAAAGGTCACAGATTATGTCAAGGAGGTCTCTGAACTGCAAACATTACAACTTCAAATTTTTGGTACCTCAAAGATCAATAGTATCGGTGGCCCCTTCTACCGGACAGTATAGACCAACAGCTTTTGTAACCTAATACCTATGCAAGCTACCAATGTAACCATCCTCGTTAAGCAAAAAGCGCCTAGTTGCCTCTGTGTTAGGTGCACTATACTAATGTCTAAATAAATAAATAAATAAATAAACATGTTTAATGATGACAGCAAAAAGCAACTCAAAGTAAATGAGGTATCTAGGAACCGTCACCATGTGGACACCACGGGAACATCATCAAAGTTTCCAAGGAAGTAAAAACCCTTGGTTTCTACCTTGATTCCACCATGTCTTTTGATAAACAGGTAAAAACCCTGGCCTCTGCCACTGCCTACACTTGCAAGCTGATAAGAGCTGGCAAGACATTCCTTTCCAACGACAGCTGCATGATCCTGGCCAGAGCCTTAATACTCTCCAGAATCGACTACTGTAATGCCCTGTACAGTGGCGCTAACAAAATCACCATTCGGAGGCTACAAACACTACAATATAATGCCTTGAGAGCAGCGCTTGGTATAAATAAAAGAACTCATATCTCCTCCACTAGACGCCAACATAAATGGCTTTCTACTGATAATAAAATACAGCTTAAAATGATTTCACTGACCCACAAAGCCCTAATAACGCTGCCCCCAGCTACCTTATAGATAAACTTCATAGAAGAACCTCTCTCAAACCTACTAGAGCTGGCAATGCCAACTGCCTGGCAGTACTTAAGTACAGGCTTACCACGATCGGTGGTAATAGCCTCCCAGTAAAGGCTGCTAAACTCTGGAACTTACTTCCACAAAATCTGAGAGTAGACCAACCTTACCAACACTTTAGAAAGAATGCTATTAAACATCTCATTTCTACTGACCCCCAGTCTGTTTCCGCCTTTGGCTCCCTCCTACCCTAGGCCTTAGTATAGACCCACTCCCCCAATATTTCTATTTGAACATTGTGTCACTGCCAGTAATACTATGTGTAATTTATTCTACTTTTTTGCGCGTCTGTGCACTATATTGTAACCTGTATATATCTGTAACTTTGTAAGCCTTGCATATCCTTATTGCTGTGCCCTGTTACCTATGGGTTTGGTGCGCATAAAAAGTGAATAAGCAAACACCTGTGTGAATAAAGTGCACTGGGTCCTGATGAAGATGATGAGACTAAAGGGAAGAAGAACCTCCTTATTAGACTTATGCAACAGCACAGCATGTAGACAGAAGTCGCTCTACAAAACCTTCAGAAAGTCCAAAATGATCAAAGTCCACCCTGATATTTGAGCACCACCTGATCCCCGCACTGCAGGCCGATCTCTGGTGACAGAAAGGGGTGCTCTGTGCTTGTTCAACAAATGACAAGTCTCACAGTTCAGGGCAACTGTGCTTTATTTCAACATTATCAGCCATAAAGCGACTATTAAAATGGGTGACCTCCACAATTGACGCTGGAGAAGATCCAGGATCCAGGATGTGCAAAGGCAAACCAGAAGACTCGGCACAAGCCCACCATGCTCCTGGCGGGGACCACCGAAGAGTGGAAGATGAAAGTGGACGCAACAATTCAGGATGGCCCCCTGCACACTGTCATTAAAGGGGCCACAGGATCAGCCTTGGATGCCAACAGATAGGAGTCTACGTGCACAAAATGTGTGAGTGGTGCAAAACTGACCAATTGATCCAGGACGGGTCTGTGGAATTTCTGGAACCATAATCTCTGCTGTTGCATGAGGGCTTCACCGTTTCACAATTGTATGCCATGTAGGGTGCACACAGAAAGGGCAGGGCATGGGATGGGCCATTCACTGCAGGTCCACTGGGCGTGCATTATAATTGTATAATACATCAATATCACAAGACCTCTAGGAAAAGCCCTCCTTACCTGGATGGTTCTGCCCCTGCTCTCTTCAAACCACACTACCTTCCTGCTGTTTCTCTTCTTACTACCATGAGTCCATCCCTCTCTTTCGTTCCAGACAGTTTACATATTGTATGAGCCTTGCTGTTCCTATGGTCACATTCAATATATCCTGCAGAACATTTTATCGTTTACAGTCTTTCCTTTCAACTTCAAAGTCACTTATGTGGTCCTTTTTTGTAGTGCCAAGAACACTCCTAAATGCTATTGATGATGTCCTGAGAGTGCTTGATGGTGGCGATGCATGGTTGCTGGTACCCCTTGATCTCACCATGGCTTGTATTATGATATACCATGGAGATCCTTTCCTGCCCTAGCGGCAGACATAGGGATAGGAGGCATGTCCTTGAATGACCGAAACATTATCATCTCAACGGCGGGTACCAGTTTGTTCAGATGAGTTCAACTATATTCACCCCCCTCCAACTGAGCTGTGGCACTTTACTTGGTTCCATATTATCACCCACCTGATTATACATCTATTGGAACCACTGGGTGGCCTGATTGATGGCCCGGCATCTCTTATGCAATCAAATGTAAGTGGTCTAATATAGTGCCCGCCTCTCACTATTGGAGGCCTTGCTGTCCTTGGCCCTGTAAGAGAAAAAGGGGTTGGCATTCCTTAGACAATGGGAAAGGCAGCTGTGAAACCTGTGGTGTTGATGGATGCCTGGGGAAAGTCCCTGGCTCCTGAGTGCCAATGTGCTTTCTATGGGTTTGGCGGAAGAAACCTGTGATTATGTTATCCATACAGAAGAGCAGAGGCTCTGGAAGACTGCACGGCTTTGGGTCTGCTTAGCCTCTGATTTGGGCAGGTGCAACATGGCTAAAGAGGAATGCTTAGTCGTGGCCTACGGCCTCCTCAGGAGTCTGGCGGTATCCCGGCGGTAATACTGCTGGGATACTGCTAGCGCAAATGGTGTTAATGCTTATCGGTCCGGTTCTATTAGTGCTGGTTTACGAGTAGCAGTACAGCGGTAGGTTCAAATTCCCCATTGGGTCTATTGGATTATGGGGTCCTATTACTACTGGAGGCAATTTGCATAGGCAGTAATAGGGCCAAAAACTGCAGAAAACGGGCTGTAAGGGTATATTTTTACCTCCAGCAAAAAGCTGAAGGTAAAACTCCCACTTACCGCCAACCCTTAAATGCGGTGGTAATAGCGTTACTGTCGCATTTAAAGGCTAAGGCCCAAATCATGATGAGGCTATTCGTTAGTGTTGGTGTGTTAACGGCTAGGCTTGTGGTAGATGCCTGTGAGGGGTTTGTGCAGTGTAAGGTGGTAAGAGATCTTAGAGGGGAGTCAGACAGTCAGGGGAAGGTAGGGGTAGGCCTCACAAGGCAAAACAAACTGCAAACCCTGCACTCCTAAGCCTGCCCATTTGCTGACAGGACCAAATTTCTTTCTTTCTTTCTTTCTTTCTTTCTTTCTTTCTTTCTTTCTTTCTTTCTTTCTTTCTTTCTTTCTTTCTTTCTTTCTTTCTTTCTTTCTTTCTTTCTTTCTTTTTCTCTCTCTCTCTCTATCTCTCACTCTCTCTCTGAAGAGGTGGTATCCGTTTCACCTTCCTTAGTATGTTGGTTGGAAGGTTGAGAGATGCCTCAAACCTCACTCTAGCATGCTCAAGTGTTATGTTCATTGACCTGCTGGGACCTTTGCTCGTATTAAAAAGGAAATACTGTTTCAAAGGCAACTTTTGTAATACTTTGAAATAATTCATAACTTTAGAGCTTAATAGTTTAGGATTTTATGTGGTTTACTGGATTAAGGATTCTGAATGTATATTTCATGAGTAATCAATGGGGGGGTCAAGGGTCTCACAATGAAGAACCATGGATGCAACGCAGCACATACCAAGCATCTGCACTAACGCTGGAGGCCGACCCAAACAATGGGATGCCAATCTATGTAGCGAGAACTAGCAGCACACAGGCTTGCATCCTAAAAAGGCGACTGTGGAAACCATGAGACTGTGTCATTTATTTCGCAGTTGAGGACAAGTTTTCTGCATCTAAAGCAGCCATCTATGGAGGAGCCATGGGTCATGTTGCGCAGTAGTGAGAGTCTGAATGAGAGCAGGAGTTAAGTGATTAAATAAAACGTGGGGTGTCATTGTGTGTTCTCTGAAGGTAGACAGGGGTCATGGAGCGTCCTCCACAAAATGGCTCCCCCGGGAATTCAAAATGCCATCAACGCGGTTCCCTTACTATAGAGGGAAGATGGATGTGCCCCATGTGGGCTTTGAGGGAGGTACTGTGAACACAGAGAAACAAAAACGGTAAAAAGGAGGGATGGAGGGATGAAGGGATAGGCAGCGGCAGAGACAGGCAGGAAAGATTGAGAGTGTGAGACAGTAACGAGCGTGAGTAGCAAAAGTCACAGGAGGTGGGCATGGTATAAGCCTGCTTTCCAAGCTCCCCAACAGCTGAGCGTCCCTCGCTCCGGCCTTACCTTTTCCCTCCCACCTCCCCCATACTGACCTAGCACCCCCGAGACAGCTTCACCTCCTGGTTTTTGAAAGGGTAAACGACTTGGTTTAGCAGGGGCGTGACAAAATTGATTCTGAATCAACACTGAAGACAGAGTTCTGTTGCCGACATGGCATCACACGACTGAATGAAGGTACTTTTTCCTTTTTTTTTTAAATGTTAGCATTGCTTTTAGCACCTGCGTGTATTTACTTGTGGATGCCAAAGGGAATGTTTGTTTGTTTGTTTGTTTGTTTATTTATTCATCAAACGCGCCGGACCCTTAGGTAACTGGGCGCTGAAATGAAGAGACTCTCTTAGGTATCTGTGGTTACTTCATATAGTTTATAGCCAGCTCTTTGGTTACAGCTGATAAGTAAGTTACAGGACAAGAAACACTGCCATACCCATCACCCAGGCAGATGCTTACCAACTGCCTGGGCTAGGAACCTTCTCAAAGCATTCTATCATTCACACCCAAACACTCCAGGTGACATCACAACATTCCACCATGCAAACCAAGCACCACACAACACATCTCCTTCCCTTACAGCACCACACACACACACGTGCGCCAGGACACACACACTCATCCACCATTCGGTAGCAGGCACTACACAACAGATGGCACAGCATACAAGGTTACTTCAAGCGTGGTTACAGAGTGAGGACAGATACAAATATGGAGGAAATACATAATCAACAGATCTAACTAGTGGATAAACAAAAGGAGTACATAAATATACATAGGGGTGGGTTCAGAAGAGATCAGGAATCAGATGATCACAGGTGCAATGTGTATTGTCAAGCAAGGTGTTTGTTAGAGCATAGCCATATGAGGATGTTTCGTCTGAAGTTGTAATAAGATTGATCTTTTCCGAGGTCAAGTGGGAGTGCGTTCCAATACTGGGCCGCCTTAACCGGGAAGCTCCTTCAACCTGATTTTTTTAGTCTAAATCTAGGTATTAGAAGGCCATAAGAGTTGGCGGTTCTAGTAGGACGAGTTGATGTTCTTCTGACTATTCCTTCCGTCAGGTATGGTGGGGCTGCATTATTGAGGCACTTGAAGGTAAGTGAGGCTGTTTTTAGTGCAATTCTATCTCTGATTTTTAGCCAATGATGTTCTTTTCTCATATCAGATATATGTTCTCTAGTGGGAAGGTTCAAGGCCGTTCTCAAGGCGTTATTCTGTAGTATCTGAATTTTATCCATGATATATTTATTAGCTCCTAAGTAAATGGCATTGCAGTCATCTAATCTGGAAAGTATAAGGGCATTAGCGAGGATTGCCCAGAAGATGCACCAACACCTTCTAGAAATTCAAAAAGAGCTCAGTGTTCGCTGAGCAAAAAAGGATGTGGTTTGGAAAAAAACCTCCTTAAGGACAACTTCACTTCCTGGTTTTTGAAAGTGTAAATGAGCGGGTTTAGCATGGGTGTGACAAAACTGTACAAGACGGAGACCAGGTGGTCCTTGCTCTGTGAATAGCTTGAGACCGGTCTCACATAGGTGAAGATGGCGCTCCCGTAGTAAAGGAGAACCACGGCCAGGTGGGAGGCGCAGGTGGAAAAGGCCTTCTGCCGCCCGTCGGTGGACCGGATTTTCAGCACCGTTGAAATGATGAAGACATATGACACAATGATACACATTAAGGGCGCCCAACCTATGAGCATGCTGACAGCCAGAATGACCGCTTCATTGATGGAAGTGTCGCCACATGCCAGTGACAGCAAGGGCGGTATGTCACAGAAAAAATAATTAATTTTATTGGAGGAACAGAAGGGCAAGCGGAAGGTGATGGCTGTGTGCAAGGCTGAGTTGAGCAGACCACTGGTCCAGGCAGATGAGGCCAGACACTGGCACGCTCTTTGGCTCATAATGGTGGAATATCGCAGCGGGTTGCAGATAGCCGCGTATCGGTCATACGACATGGCTGCCAGGAGCATGGACTCCGCGCCCAAAAAGGACACAAAAAAGTACAACTGGACAACACAACCTGCATATGAGATGGTCTTCATCTCAGACAGGAGGGTCTGCAGCATTTTAGGAAGGGTGGTAGAGGTGTAGCAGATGTCCAGGAAGGAGAGATTGCCAATGAACAAGTACATTGGTTTGTGCAGCCGAGTGTCCAGGCAGGTCACCAGAATGATTGAAATGTTTGCAAAGAGGGTCAGTGTGTAGATGGCAAAGAAAATGGCAAACAGAAGGGTCTGCAGGTGCGGGAGGTCAGAGAACCCCAGGATGATAAATTCTGAGAATGGGGTGCCATTGGATCGGTCCATCTACCAGGGCTGGCATTCTGTGAAGTACAAAATAATGGTAGAATTATTTATCAAGAGTGTATTTATTTATTTATTTATTTACTGTATATAGTTCTATCAAGAACTTTACAATGAATACATTCATATTCATTTATAAATCTCACATTTACAAATTCATATCATATTTAATTCACAACATATCCCATTTAACCAAAAGTTTTACAAACATCAATCAATCTCGTTGAATATGCATACAATAATAAAAGGCATTTACAAATAACATATCATCATTTCACAATTTAAAACAGTATAAAAAACATTTTAAACTTTCACAATACATTTCTTTAGCCAAACCTAAGGCGTATTTCCCATAACCAGCCCCACTACAGAGTCTTTCCCTATTCAGCAGCCTGGAGGTATTTTAAGGCCCCATTCTAACTCTATGTAGTGGTAAGTGCAAGGCGACCAGGTCCGAGTTCAGACATATTACCCAGAATTCATCAGATTTAAAAGTATTTATAATATAAAAAAATGTACCCAACATGGTCATAGAAAGAGGTCCCAACCGTGGACATTCACTCAGTACGTGCTTCACTCCGCATTAGTTGGGATAGTACAAATACGACAGAATCGGTCTTCCGAGGCTAAATTCCACCTCCCCCCATAGGTTGCAAGCACAGGCAACTGGTTTGTGGGCATCTGCGGACAGCTGGGTCAGCAGAGACTAACAAATATTGCTGAGGTTGCAGATATGTATGGGACACCTGAGCCACCATAGGGTACAGGTGTCACTGTCACAGGTGATTATAGTTATTTAGCCAGCCCCAATTTAACCCTCTACGCCCCAATGCGCCTTTTACAACTCCACATTTGGAGCATATTTTAGAGTCAGGATACCAATTTAACAACGAAAACAAGTTACTTACCTGTTTCACAAATGGGTAAGTACTAGATTTACTCTTAACTTTAGCCTGTTTTTTACCCAAACGATCCCCAGTCTTAAAAACCGGTACTAAAACTGAATCCTATGGTCTGTACATACCCTGTCAAATAAGCTACACAATACACTCGACCGTAAATCGGCGTCTCCTTTTAGAACCCATTTGGCCCAGGGGCGCTAGAATTCTTCACGTTCATTATGTGCTGCCCCACATTTTTCTTGCAAAAGTGCAAGTGCCATCCGTACATTCTTGTTCCTTTACCCTATTTCCAATCTTAGAATCGGAAATCCGCTCCTCCATGAAATTGACCCAGGTTTCCTGAGTAATAGGGTTCAAGGTATCCTGCTCTACAGTGCCTCTTACCCCCAGATAACGCTCTGCACACCTGCCTGTGATCTCCACAGGGGACTGCTTCCAACATCTTCTGCCAATTTACAGAGCAACCCTGACAGTGTTTTCTCTTTCGCCAGTTGTTATACTGATTTTTTAGACGTCTGGCCACCTTTATATGAATAGTTTGCGAGATAAATAAATGTTTTAGGTCACTAAGTTCTTTAGATATAAACGATTAACCTTCAATATTTCTAAAACAAACACGTTTGGTTTTCTTTTCATTTGAAGTAATGATTGCCTCCCCTATCATACCAGAAGGTCAGCCATTCCTCAAATTCGTCAGGGGTCAGGTCTTTACTTTCAACCTGTTCCCGCATAAGAGCACATGCTTGGGTAATGTTCCTTTCAGTCCAAACCACTCTGTTTTACCATGATTTGTTCTTAAACCTACCTGCCAACCCCTTTCTCAGTTGGATTTCATACTATTCCAGACAAGACTCAACGCTGATTGGTCGCTCACCTCCCTTTTTGTAATATTTAGGTTAACCACCTTTCCAGTAATGGGCTATTTCCACAGAAACCATGTGGGTCTACTCGGGATATTCCCTTGTGTTCTACCGTGAAGGGTTTCCAATTTCCACTTTCTAAGGAAACCAAGCCACTTTATCCCCCTCTGGCTTGCATCTTTTAACAACATTTTTGCACTCCGGCTCAATTGACCCACCATGGTTCAGGGAACAAAACTCACCACATCTGGTTGTTTAGGTCCCCACCCAATATAATATGATTTTTTGCAGGGGTTTTGACCCAATTTAACAGTGCATCTATGTATCCGAAAACCTTTTCACTTGACTTTCCCCCAGGTGGGTCATACACATTGATTATCAACAAGTGAGTTCCCTTTGCCCACCATTTCCATGCAATTTCCACCGCCAGTACCTTCCCCTCCCCCTCAATAGGTGTCACCAGGGTCGAGTAAACTCCTGACTCACCCCTATCATTAATCCACCAAACGGACAACCTTTAGTGCCCTTTTTAGCCACACACTGGTACACCACAAAACCATCCAACATAAAAGGAACAGTTAAGCAGGTCTCCTGTAAACAAAACACAGAATGGTTACTTAAGAAGACTAGAGAGGGGCCATCTTGCAGAAAATGAGAATGACCCCTCGTGTTCCAGGAGACACACTTAAAATGTCAATTTCCTGGGCCATCATGAACTTCTTTAACCATCTCCAATCCACCTCGTTCTCTAAAGTGCTTGATGCAGGTTTGTGTTTGATGGGAACTCGAATGACAGGTTTCACATAGTGGGAAGATGTGCACAGCATGTTCCTGTCTCAACAGTCTCTGGTTCCCTGTCAAGTTCGTAACCCATAAACATCAGGGATTCCTTTTGGGCTCTAATAAGGGCTGCAGTCACAGGGAGATGGCAATGTATTCTAGCCATACCTGCTGACACAAATGGTATAGGTTCGATAAATTCAAAATCCATAGAGGTAAGTATACGTGATGCAGGAATTTTAGTGAATGACTTCAAAGTTCACCTCTATTTACGTGGCCTTTTGTGCAACGAGAGTCCTTATTACTTATTGTCAATTTGCATATGGCCAACGAGGGCAGGACCTCCAGGTTTAATTTTATTTTATAGGCACCCTAATATCAGTGTCCAGTGCTAACTGGGATGGGCCCAAAACCCCTATTTGTCATGATCGTGGGAATTTTCAGAAATATTGGTAGGTGTGGGTAAGTAATTTTTATCTCCACCTGAGGCAACAATGTCAGAAGCAGCGGCCTCATCATGGCTCAGTAGCCAGCTAGTCAATGTGCCTGCAGCCTGCTGCTGTCCTTTCTTTCTCCAGGTTGTCTTTTTCTTATTTTCCCTGCCCTTCTGTTTATTAGTAGGGGGCAACAATATTTGTATTTGTATTTATTAAATTTTATATAGCGCTTTAAACCAAAGCGCTTTACATAAAACAACATGAATACATTAGAAGCAATAAGAACAAGTCATAGGTCAAATAATCAAGAACAATATACAGAACAATTTTCCGAGATCATTAGATTAAAAACCTGGGTGGGGGAAAAGCAGGGGACGAAGTAGTAAAGAGCTTTCAGGAGGGAGGATGAAGGAGGTGGGATTTTAAGGAGGAGCGGAAAGAAGAGTATGAGGAGATGGAGCGGATATGGAGAGGTGAAGATTTCCAATGTAGAGGGACAAGGAGCTGGAAGGAACGGAAGCGGGAAGGGGCACATGGTGAGGGGCACAAGGGGCACAACAGATCACCCTGGAGTTGGGTGGCATGCAGCCACAAAAGTAGGCTATCATATATTAAAGAACAGAAAAGGACCATAAAATGTCTGCACACACAACAGACCACCATGGAGTTGGGTGGCGTGCAGCTACAAGTGTAGGCTATCATATATTAAAGAACAGAAAAGGACCATAGAATGTCTGCACACACAACAGATCACCATGGAGTTGGGTGGCGTGCAGCCACAAGTGTAGGCTATCATCTATTAAAGAACAGAAAAGGACCATAGATTGTCTGCACACAGAACAGATCACCATGGAGTTGGGTGGCGTGCAGCCACAAGTGTAGGCTATCATATATTAAAGAACAGAAAAGGACCATAGAATGTCTGCACACACAACAGACCACCATGGAGTTGGGTGGCGTGCAGCCACAGGTGTAGGCTATCATCTATTAAAGAACAGAAAAGGACCATAGAATGTCTGCACACACAACAGATCACCATGGAGTTGGGTGGCGTGCAGCCACAGGTGTAGGCTATCATCTATTAAAGAACAGAAAAGGACCATAGATTGTCTGCACACAGAACAGATCACCATGGAGTTGGGTGGCGTGCAGCCACAGGTGTAGGCTATCATCTATTAAAGAACAGAAAAGGACCATAGAATGTCTGCACACACAACAGATCACCATGGAGTTGGGTGGCGTGCAGCCACGAGTGTAGGCTATCATATGTTAAAGAACAGAAAAGCACCATAGAATGTCTGCACACACAACAGATCACCATGGAGTTGGGTGGCGTGCAGCCACAAGTGTAGGCTATCATATATTAAAGAACAGAAAAGCACCATAGAATGTCTGCACACACAACAGATCACCATGGAGTTGGGTGGCGTGCAGCCACAAGTGTAGGCTATCATATATTAAAGAACAGAAAAGGACCATAGAATGTCTGCACACACAACAGATCACCATGGAGTTGGGTGGCGTGCAGCCACAGGTGTAGGCTATCATCTATTAAAGAACAGAAAAGGACCATAGATTGTCTGCACACAGAACAGATCACCATGGAGTTGGGTGGCGTGCAGCCACAAGTGTAGGCTATCATATATTAAAGAACAGGAAAGGACCATAGAATGTCTGCACACACAACAGATCACCATGGAGTTGGGTGGCGTGCAGCCACAAGTGTAGGCTATCATATATTAAAGAACAGAAAAGGACCATAGAATGTTTGCACACACAACAGATCACCATGGAGTTGGGTGGCGTGCAGCCACGAGTGTAGGCTATCATCTATTAAAGAACAGGAAAGGACCATAGAATGTCTGCACACACAACAGATCACCATGGAGTTGGGTGGCGTGCAGCCACGAGTGTAGGCTATCATATATTAAAGAACAGAAAAGGACCATAGAATATCTGCACACACAACAGATCACCATGGAGTTGGGTGGCATGCAGCCACAAGTGTAGGCTATCATATGTTAAAGAACAGAAAAGGACCATAAAATGTCTGCACACACAACAGATCACCATGGAGTTGGGTGGCGTGCAGCCACAGGTGTAGGCTATCATCTAATAAAGAACAGAAAAGGACCATAGAATGTCTGCACACACAACAGATCACCTTGGAGTAGGGTGGTGTGCAGCCACAAGTGTAGGCTATCATATATTAAAGAACAGAAAAGGACCATAGAATGTCTGCACACACAACAGATCACCATGGAGTAGGGTGGTGTGCAGCCACAAGTGTAGGCTATCATATATTAAAGAACGGAAAAGGACCATAGAATGTCTGCACACACAACAGATCACCATGGAGTTGGGTGGCGTGCAGCGCCAGCATCTTAATGCGCTGCAGCTGCTCTGCCATATGCAGATTTCACAGGAAAGGTGATTGGTGACACCAAGGAGAGAGGGGATGCAGCAGGCAGCCAGACCATCAACATGAACACTGCCTGAGCATTAACTGGTCACCATGTATCAACTGGAGTAGGAACACAATGGGCACATAATGCAAATTATAGAGGATGGCATAAAAAAGCCATAAGCGTCATTACAGCCATACCACCTCTTCTCTAGGTATTTATTTTATTTAATTTCATTGTTTTTTATAACGTGCCTAATACTGTACCTGAGTTCGGTTTCAAAGCGCGGATTCGGGATTGACACCTCTGTTGCTCTGCGTGGTCTTGCTTCCAAGACCAGCGCATTGCCCGGTGCTAGCCTCCGTTCATAATTTAGTATCAGTCTTCCATATCCTTCTAAACATCCCCCCTCGCCCAATCCATAAACCTCTTTCTTTGCAACCATCATTCATAGGTAAAACGCCCTGCTACAAAACAAATGTCAACTCAAGCTATCCACCATCAGCCTCACTCCCGCTCCACCCAATCCCCTAACCCCCTACAGCACATCCCGCTCTCCCATTTTCACCCTATCACTGACATGGACACCAACACCATCCTGAAAGGCATCAAACCTTCTAGCTGTAGAGGGGATACCTGGCTGGCACACCTTATCAAGGAATGCGCCAACCTCCTAGTCCCACAAATCACAGCCATCATCAATGCCTCATTCGCTTCCTCCTCAGTCCCCACATCACTAAAATAATCCTGTGTCTCTCCTCTCCTCAAGAAGCCTGCCCTCGATCCAGCACTACCATCCAACTACCGGCCCATCACCACAGTCCCATTCCTACTACAAATCATTGACCATGCTGGATATCTCCAAATACAGTAACACCTTGAACTCAACCATATTCTAAGCCCTCGCCAATCCAGCTTTCACCCCAAGCATGGTACAGTGACAGCACTACGTGACCTCAAAAACCAGCTAGAGGGTGCCAGAGACTCCGGAAACCTCTCCCTCCTCAGGCTCCTTGATAAATCTGCAGCATTGAACCTTGTAGACCACATCACCCTCTGCCACCATCTCACCACCTCTGCTGCCTTTTCTTCAGCATTCAGCAGCAACCTATTGGGTCACCTCTTTCCTAACTGACCGCACTACCTGTTTGTTCACTGACAACCACTCCTCAACCCCCATGTCCTGCATTTGTGGAGTTCCCTAAGACTCCTGTGTCTCAAACACCCTCTACAACATTTATACCAGGCCTCCCTTCGAACACCCCAACTCATCGAATACATGAACTATGCGGATGACACACAAATCCTCATCCCTCTTACCGCCAACCACAACGTGGACTCCCTGAAAATCAGCACCATTTACGAAACTATTCAAATCCTCCTCGTCATCAACCGATCCCGCCTTGTCAACCTGGTCCCGAATACACCTTGTCAACATCAGCGCCATGACTACCTCCAATCTCGGAATGACCCCCATTATCTCCAGGACAATCACTGCCAAAGCAAACACTCCTACCACAAGTGAATATTGCTGAGCAGGAGGTAAGACACGCAATACGAGCCCCCCAAAAAAGCCACTCACTGACAAGTACCTTGCTTTGAGAGTTTTGAAGTCAGGGATTTACCCTACAGAATGGGGTTCTCATAGAGCCACTGCTCCAAACACCATTGATGCTAAGATCCTCACAAGTAGCCCCTTGAACATCCAGAAGAGAGGTGGAGACTGCAATAGCAAATGTGGTAATTTGATCCTGCTTCAAAGGCGCATGGACATATTGTGTGACACTAGGACACCAAATACAAGACACTGCTATTTCCAATAAAGGGGAACATCAAGAGTATCAGATATAGCAGAGTGAAGCATGGAAAGGGCTGTGTCAGGGTGTAAGTCAGCCCAAGGGAGAGGGGGGGGGTGAGAAAGTGGTCGTGAAAGCCTCAACTGACACGCACTTCATGGGTCAGATGACTGAGAAGGTGGGTGGCAGTGCTGAAGTTGGCTTGGCCTGAGGAGTCGTGAGAGGGATGGAAAGGGGGAAGGTCTGAGGAGATCAGAACATCCAGAGTGTGCCCTGCAGAGTGAGTCGGGCCAGAGGGGAGAATAGAGAGTGAGATAGAGTCTCAGAGGTTGCGAAAGAGTCCAGAGGAAGGACAGGAAGTATCCAGATGGATGTTGAAGTCGCCAAGAAGGAGGAGTTGAGTGGTTGAGACCAGGAGCGAAGAGGAGAGGTCCGCCCACTCAGAGTGGAAGGAGGAGATCTGACCAGGTGGCCGATAGATGGTAGCCACAGTAAGGGAAAGGCTAGGAGAGAGAGAGAGAGCCTGCAGACGAGGCATTCAAAAGAGGAGAAGGTCTGCGTAGGAATGACAGAGGCAAGAATCCACTCAGGGAAGATCAGGGCTACACCCCCTCCGGAACAGTTGGACCTGGACACAGAGAGGATCTTGTAGCTGTCAGGGAGGATAGTGTCAAAGCTTGTGACAGAGCTGGCCGTGAACCATGTCTCTATGAGACTGAGGACATTGAGGTCAAGTTCCTCAAGAAGATGGCAGATGTCGGAGGAGTGTTTGACAGCTGAGCGAGAGTTTAGAGTCGTAAATATGGAGAACGTTGCCATCCTTGAAAGACTTCCGGGAGGGGTAAAAATCAGAGGTACGCCCGGCAGAGGTGTAGAGGAAGCCTGAGGGAGGGCAGAGAAGGAAGAAGGAGAGGCCAAGGTTGCCAAGGAGGAGGCAGCAGGGTGGGGCGAGGAGGCAGTGGATGGGGGAGAAGGGGCAGTAGGAGAAGAGAGGAAATTGATGAGGCGCGGGAAGCGTCTATCAAAGAGGATAAGGTTGGCCAGAGGGCCTTGTACCAAGACAGTACCATTCACATAAACATTAATGATGACCTTAGAGGAGTGGGAGGAGGCCCGGATGGCCTTCCACCGGGTGCCACCATTAATGGGAGAGGAAGCGAAGGGAGAGAGCACAGAGACCTTATGTAGAGTCCGTAGGTCTGGTGAAGGAACGACAAAGAGGATGTCCTTTAAAGTTTGCCTGGAGGAGGCACTGGTATAGGTGTCAGCGATAGGAGGCCTGGGTTGGCGATCAGGATGTCCCTTTTAAACTTCTTCCTACCGGATTTAGTGAGGAGAGCAGGATAGTCGATAGAGAAACAGTTAGAGAAGATAGGAGAGACAGAGAGCACCATAGAGTAGGTAGGGAGAGGAGGGAAGAGGAAGGGAGAGGGGAGGGGAGAACACTAGGGAAGGGCACAGGGCAGGATGCAAGAAAATGAGATAGAGCAGACGATACAAGTTGACAATTGGACAAGACGACTGACACTTAGATTTTTAAATACTTTTACAATACCATTTTTAAGAGCAGAAGAAAAACACACCTAAGTTTGAGAGTCCTGAATAGTCGGAAAAAGTCCTAGGTTTCACAATGCAATTTTTAAATACTTTGACAATGCAATTTTTAAGAGCAGGAGAAAAACACACCTAGGTTTGAGAGTCCTGAATAGTGGGGAAAAAGGCCTTGGTTTTACAATGCAATTTTTAAATACTTTCACAATGCAATTATTAAGAGCAGGAGAAAAACACACCTAAGTTTGAGAGTCATGAATAGTGGGAAAAAGGCCTACGTTTCACAATGCAATTTTTAAATACTTTCACAATGCAATTTATTTTGAGAGCAGGAGAAAAACACCTACGTTTGATAGTCCTGAATAGTGGGAAAAAGACCTAGGTTTCACAATGCAATTTTTTAATACTTTGACAATGCAATTTTTACGAGCAGGAGAAAAGCACACCTAGGTTTGAGAGTCCTGATTAGTGGGGAAAAAGGCCTAGGTTTTACAATGCAATTTTTAAATACTTTCACAATGCAAATTTTAAGAGCAGGAGAAAAACACACCTCAGTTTGAGAGTCCTGAATAGTGGGGAAAAAGGCCTAGGTTTCACAATGCAATTTTTAAATACTTTCACAATGCAATTTTTAAGAGCAGGAAATAACACACCAAGTCAACTATGTGGACAGGGGCATGCAGGGTAGTGAGAGGGTCTAACCTGGTAGACTGCTGGCAGCTGGCATCCCCTGCGGACACCTGCAGACACAGCCAGGAGCTGCCTCTGTGGTAGCCGCCCTTTGCTTTGGGGCCCTTCGCTGCAGGGGCTGCCGGGCAGAGGGCTGCCCTGGCAGGGTCATTAAAGATCAATGGAATGGCCAATCAGGGGGGGTGGGCGGTTTGGGAGGTGTATGTTTGTGTTGAGTTCCCACGCCTGCTCCTGAACCAACAGCATGCGCAGGCAGTCTATGAGACAATGGTGCACTCCTGGAACATGTTGGGCTTGCATGGCTATTGTATTTATTATGCAGATGAGAACATTTTCTTTGTGGATCTATGTATGAAAGCTCCAAATGACATATTCAATCAGCAGCAGTTGTGTCACCTTTAGGTGCAGAGCTGCATGCTGATGTGCCCACGTGCCCTCTGTCAGTGTGCATCCATCCCAACGTTGATTAAATAGTTTTTAACATCACCTTCAGTGGTATATTCACAAAACGTTGCAAGAGTACATCATCTTAAGACCTTCTCTGCCTCCTGGGAAACAGCCACTAGACAGTCTCACTCCTCTGTCGCCTTATAACCAATGGCTTGATGGCCACTCCTGCAGAGGACGCCCATTTAGGTGTGTAAGCAGGATAACATGTGAACCTGATGCCATCACACCTCGCAGTCTCAATGCTGTGTAGACTACCACCTGAACCCTTTCTTTTGATATTGAAAGGGAGCGTCCCCAGCCAGCACGATCCTCCCCGCAATGAGAGACAATGAAGGACTCTCCCAGGTAGGGAATAAAGCCAAGACAGAGTGCGGGTGAGCTTTAATGGGAGTTTATCGATCAGAATAGGGCATGCAAAGAACTCTGCAAACTCCGACAGCGCTCTGTCTGACAATCGCAAAGACAGGCGTATATAATTACAAAAAATGTCATCAAAAACCTACATACTATAGGGGGCACAAATACAATGGGATTGGGTGGCGATGACTAACTATAGGTGCTGCTGCGAGGTGGTTGGTCGTGGCAGAAGAACGTCACTGGTCAGCCTCGTGGTTAGGGCTGGGCCTGACAAGTTGGCAGAGTTCATCCGGGCGGTGTTGGTGTGCCTCCGCGTCCAGTGTCAGAGATGAATGTCTTTTCCGGACTTCTTTGCCCTAGGCCATGCACACCGCAGTCATTCAGTCATTACAGTGTTATTCTCTTTAGTAAATCTTTCAATAGGTTATTTTACAGGTTAATGCAACACAGGAGGAATGCACCTTGTGAGAGGTCTGATGGTCATTCATCAGGGCATGGTTACCAGCGTCCTGTTGACCAGTACCATAGGTTGAGGGGCCAAGCTTCGGGGCATGGGACGGACGGTACAAGTCTCCCTGTCTTGTTAGATGTGGTTATAAATGTGTCGCTGTGTGTTGCCACAGTGTTGGGTGTCCTCGTTGTACAGGGCCATAAGTCTAAGATGATCTGGTGGGTTGTGGGGTTTACGAGGGGGCGCCTTTGGAAGTGTGGGTTCAGGCAGAGGTTTACTGCTATGCTGTAAATAATGCAGGTGGCGGCCCGTGGCCTTGGGTGCTGTAAAGGGGGGCTACGCATCTGTGGAGCGGCTCCAGCCTAGTTGGGGGAGGTGGGGCAGCGCGGCTCGGGCCTCTGTTCTCATGCTTTTGGCAGCCTGCGCAGGGTGGGAGGGGAATGGCCTTGCACATATTTGCAAAGGTATCTTCCTCATGTGTTGCCGGTTTTTGGAGGTGTAAACATTACAATCATTAGAACACTTTATAATATTTGTTTGAATTACTTGAGAACACACATTTCACTTTGCTGAAAGCATTTCAGTTATGTTCAGTCCGAGCACCTTATTAGTACACGATATTTCAACAATTACAGTATTAAACTATATGCATATACATCTTGCAATAAGTGAGGTAGCATTACGGTTTGTGCAGCACACAGAAAATGAACCGCCACCGTATGTGACGGTGGCGGTATGCAAGGGGCTTTGAACATACATACGTGGCGAGTGCATTCTCGCACTCCCATCACTGGTGCCCCCTGCATGGTTACACTCGCCTTCTTGTGTACTGTAGCAGCATTAGTTCAGGTATGGCGCGGGACCGCGGGATGTGCGGGTCCTTTATGGCTGGTGTTATGTACACTAACTACACAATTCTACAGGTATCTTTGGCATGCATGGTGTGTATGGGGGGAATGCAACAAGTAGTTTTTTACATTTATCTCTGGGTACTCTTCCTCTTTCATCAGAGGACCATTCTACAGACCTTCCCATCACCCAGGCCCTGCTGACCGGGTCATTCTGGGAGCAGTGATGCCCTGCGGACGGTGAAATGTTACAGTGTCAGTGTATTGTGTTAGCTCATGTCCGTCCTTCTCGTGGGAACATGCTTGCAGCGGATCTGCCAGGGAGCTGTGGCGACAGGGATAATTGAAACTCTCCGTGGGTGGGGGGCCGCGCTGCAGCGCGCAGAGCTCACACCAGCTTTGATTAGACAAAATGGTTTCTGGGCCTAGCTAAATTCGATATATGTGGGCATCAATACTTGTGGGCAATGTCGTCAGCAGGTGAACCCTCCACCACCTGGGCCCGGGTGGTATGAGGGGACGCCCAGTGAGCCATGGCCCTCACCTGGGGAGGAGACGTGGGCGAGGAGGGTCTTTTGGACCAGTCCTCCCCTACATTTCCCCCCTTTCGTTACTAAAGTAACGAATTCTTTAACTCATTCAATCTCCTGCACTCTTCTGCGTTCATAACTGCCTCATCCCATGCTGGGGTGCCTTTTATGGGCATCCAGGCTCTGCACACCCCCCTTAAGCTCTCACCCCTCCTGGCATACTCATTTGGGGTACAGGTCAGGTATATACATCCGCTGTCTCCTTCCAAGTCTACCCATACCTCCTCATACCATTCTAGTATGCGTGGTTCTCTGATGGTGGTGTGCCATAGTTTGTCTATAATGTCCTTGTCGTGGTACCTAGGCACTAGTTGGTACCTAGGTGTGTCATCAGTTCCTGTTTGTACCTGTACTTCCTGTGTGGCTTGCATGGTACCCCTGGTGTTGCCCATTGTCACCATCATCATTGCTCCATTAGGCACTGCGTTAGCACAACATCGAAGACCCACCTGACACAGGCAAAAAATGAAGAGGAGGAACACCACCGCTGGCATCAAAAATTTCATCGTTACTCCAAGCCATGAGGGGACCCAGGAAAAAAGATCATTGAACCATGTACTGTCTTCTGCTCCTCCTTCCATCTTCATTTTTTCTCCTAGGTTATGCACTGCTTCGATCACATGGGACAGGGAGCCGTTTTCCGCATCTTCGGAAGGTACGAAAGTGCAACATGCACTTCCGATTTTTCGGCAAACACCACCGTCCATCGCCGTCAACAGGTCCAAGACATACCGGTTCTGCATTGTCATCAGCCGTAAAGCCCTTAGTTCCACCTTGATAACATTAAACCCTTCTTCAGTGTCATTGGCCAGTTGTATCAGTTCCCATCGCGTTATCTGGAGCCATTTTGCGTTTGCTCTTGCTTGGACACTTGAGACGAGTGAAGCGAAGAATGTTTCTGCTGAGCTGAATAATCGATATCTGTCTGGGATCTGAGCCAACTGTTTGGATGATGCCTTTGATATGTAATTCGATGCTCTTTTGTTACGGGTCAGCACCCCTCCCTGGTTTCCGGAAGACAAGACATACATGTGTTCTTCTGTAGTCATCTGGGCTGCACTTGGTTGCATGCGTTCCTGTGCCCTTTTGCTTCCATCAATGTGGCTTTCTGGTATTACCATTAGGGCTGAGTGCAGAGTGGCCATTGAGCAGCTGCCACTCCAAGACGGGGGGAGATGCAGGTACGCCTGGTTGCCGCATACCCAGTACATATCCATCAGGGCCGCTGTTCCTTTTCTCAGATCTGGGATAGTGAGGGTCTTGTTGCAGTTCTTATTTGTTCCCATTGCGGTTTTCCCTTCTCCTTTGAAACATAGTTCATAGTCTATTTCGCTTTGGAGTTTGAAGGGTTTTTCGATGGCAGTTACCCAGGTTAGTTTTGAAATGTGTTCCTTCCATACTGGTGTGCATGTTTCTTCTATCCATTGTAGTTTTTCTGGCGCCACACCTCTCAATGCTTCAACTTTACACATCACTTCTTCATCCTTCCATTTGTTGTCTGAAAAAAGTGTCCCTTGTATCACAAAAAATGGTTCCTCCAGGCATACCACCCCTACAGGTTTGGAGTAGCAGGTTTTTTCGTTCTGTATCATTTTAAAAATAACTTCATGTGCCTGGAAGGTTTTCTTAATCCCGCATAACGTTAGATGAAGGAGACATTGGGCGTTCACCATTGGCAATTCTTTGGGCAATAGTACTTTGGGTGTGCCTGAAGCATGGGGAATGAGGGAGCACACATAACAACTTTCATTTTTTGTTTGTTTTGCGGTGGCACTCATATCTGCATACCACTTATTTGTCTGGTGGGGGTGTCGTGGGTCTTCCATTTTGTCTAATCCTAACCCATAATACTCATCATATCTTCCCCTCCCGGTGTCCCTTCTCCGTCTGTTGTTCTTATTCCTCATGTACTTCCCAGCCTCCTGGGCGAGGGAAAGAATAGACCCCCCTTTCTCATTCCCGCCCCCCTTGGCCCAATCCTCGTATAATGTTTCGTGTACTGCTAGCATTTTTTCATTTTCGTCTTTTACTTTATTTTGCAGGTTGTCTTTTAAAACGGGGGCTGGTTGACTGGTAGGCGTATTGTACAGCCATGATATAGCAGATGGGTTTCTGTCATTTAAACTGCCAGCATTATACTTTGGCATCCCAGGTGGGGACATTGTGTTGTTTTGCACTTCACCCTGTGGTCCTTTCTTTTCAGATATGACAGTATTGGATGGTGTGGTGTAATAACCCCATACAAGTTTAGTACCATCCCATACCAGAAAATCAGCTTCCCTTATATTGGCACTTGCAGTTACATTGGTCCCAGTGGTGCTGTTAATACCAGTGCTGTTATCCCTCCCCCCTCGTTCATCTCGATAGAGATGAACGCTATAAACCAATATGTGACCAGACCAAACAGTATCATAAAAAACGTAATAATACACACAGATAATCCGCACTCATACGAATACATGCATCTCTCAGTTATTAATTCTCTCATTCTACTAATTCTATCCGTTGCAGGCTGCCTGTTAGATGCCATGGTAGTTCCTGTTTGAGATATAAAAGTGCATTAAGTGCATTAAGTGCATTTGTGTAAACAATTTGTGTAAACATTGTGGTTGGCACCGTTGGTACCAGTAAACACGTTGACGGGGAAGGGAAGCGGGGAGGGTTGCAGGGGAGGGCTTTGACAGATAAAGGTATCAACATCTCATATTTTGATCGCTTCATTAATTACTTTTAAACAAAGACCCCCCTTATTATCAGTCCATTATGTATTTTTTTTATTTTTTTTTTTATATATATATATATAACCAAAAAAACAAAACAAAAAGAAAACCCACAGGTATATTTTATCAATCACTTTCCCATTTACGTCCATTGCTGACGCACATACACATAGGGTAAAAAATCATTCATTTCATTCAGTTGCAGCTGTTGCTGTTGTTTGTGCCTCCTCACCTCCCTCCTCTCGCACATTGCTATATGCTCTTCGCACATCTGTCAAGTGGATCCAGTACCGCAATCCCTTAACTTTTACAGCGGTGGGCGTGCAGAACACTACCTCGTATGGGCCGTGGAACCGTGGAGCATTCCATCGACGCACAAAACTCCTGACATATATTAATTCTCCCGGCATTAGCTGTAGCTGTTGCTCGGGTTGTGTTGCAGACCCTGTTATGTTTTCCTCCTCTCTAGTAATGGGTGGGGAGAGCTGCTTTGATATTGCGCGCGCTGCCCTTGTCAATTTTTTCAAATAGTCTGTGAATTCTTCTCCCAATATCGCTGCGCTCCTGTGTGCATCTGAGTGTTCGCGCAGTGGAGAGTGTGCTGTGTGCATTCGTCTCCCAGTCACTATTTCGTGCGGGGACAAATGGTGGTCCTTACTTGGCTGATTTCTCAGTTCAAATAGTGCAAGGGGCAGACAGTATATCCAATTTTTCTTCAATGAGAAGCATAGTTTTGACAGCCTGCCCTTCAACAGTCCGTTCATCTTTTCCACTACGCCATTACTTTGAGGATGATAAATCGAACACAATTTATGCTTTATACCCAGTAATGTTGTCACCTCCTTGAAGAGTTCATTCACAAAATGTGTGCCGTTGTCTGAGCGGATCACGTCACAAATCCCCCAGCGCGGGAAAACTTCCCTCACTAAAAATGTTGCTGCGCTCTTGGCATCCGGTCGCGCACACGGACCTGCTTCCACCCACCTTGAAAATGGGCACACAACCACGATCATGTATCGTGCCCCATTACACCTTTCCCCCATGTCTGCATAATCAATATGCAGCTCTCTGAATGGGCCAATGGGTTTTGGGATAGTTCCTCGTAGTGTGCGTAATGTCATTCCTGAATTGTAGATCTGGCATGTTGTGCATTCCATTGCTAACCGGGATACGTGCTCCTGGAGACAGGGTACGTACCATTCTTCTTGTATTTCAGCTGCAATGTGCTGTCTTGTGTTGTGCGCAGGGAAGTGTAGTTGCTGGAACGCAATCTCTAGTAGCTTCATTGGCATTACTAACTTTCCTGAGTTATTTTGCCGCCACAATAAGTCTGTTCCCGACTTGCTGCACCCTCGTTTTGTCCACATCAACTTTTCGTCAGCACTAGCCCCATCCTGTAGTTCTAATATTTGGGATATAGGCATCGTATTGTACCCTTCTGGGTGCTCTTCGTTTGTTTTGTGCTGCATCATGTACTCACCTGCTTCATATTTCTGAAAATAGGAGGCTTTGTTGGCGGCAGCGTCCGCTGCCGCGTTTCCCAAAGACACAATGTCTGTGTTGGATGTATGTGCTTGGCACTTAACTATTGCCACTGCAGTAGGGTTTTGTAGGACCTCAATTAAGTCTTTCAACAAATCTGCATGCTGTACTGGTGTTCCGTCTGCTCGCCGAAATCCCCTCCGCCCCCATCTTGCTAGACCTCCATGCACTGTTGTTGTCATGTAAGCTGAGTCCGTGTATATGGTTACTGCGCAACCTTTTGCTGCATGCAACGCTTCTATGAGCGCAATCAATTCTGCTGCTTGTGCGGAGTAATGTGATGGGAGGCGGTACTGCACTAGTGTTTCATACTCACTGTCTTCTAATCTCACCACCGCCATCCCAACATGCTTTTCTCCTGTATCCACATCAATCGATGCAGACCCATCCACGAAGTACACTTCCCCCTCGCTCAGAGCGTTCACACACACTGTGTCCCCTTCTCTTTCCCCTGTATAGGTTGCGCAATCGTGGTCTTGCATGTCTTCTAATGTGCAGGTCTCTGAAATGAATGTCGCGGGGTTTACTGTTTTGCATCGTACCCCATGGATGTTTGTACTAGACAATATTATTTCATATGCTGTTGCCCGCTGTGTTGTTAGTGTGCTCTCAAGTATTGCAAACAATGAATGTTCCACAAACAATGTTACTGGGCAACCCATTACTATTGTGGCACTTTTCTCAATCGCGAACGCGGCTGCAGCGAGCGATTGCTCGCACGCGAAATGGCCTTGCATTACGGCATCCAAAGTGCCACTATAGTAAGCCAAAGGCTTGTGTCCTAAGGACGTCTTTTGTGTCAGAACAGCATTCATGAGTGTTCCCTTGCAGTGTGAGAATAGGTAAAATTCGCGTCCATAATCAGGGTTGGCTAGCACTGGAGCGCTTGAAATTAACTCTTTTAATGACTGAAATGACGTACTCATTTCTCCTGACCACTCGATCTTTTTATTGTCCTGTTGTGCTTCTTTGAGTGCTTGCAGTAGGGGTCTGGTGTATGCCGCATAATCTAATATCCATGCTCGGCAATAGTTGCACATTCCCAAGAATTTCTGCATCTCTTTTACTGTTGTGGGTTCCGCTACTGACCTTATCGCTTCTGCCCTGTCGGGAATTATTCTTTTTCCATCTTTGGATATCAGCTGACCCAGGTATAAGACCTCTGTCAGGCAATACTGTAGTTTCTCCTGATCTACCTTGTACCCCTTTGTTGGCTAATAGTGTCAGGAGCGTTGTTGAATCCTTCCTACATGCTTCTTCGTCTTGTGCACACACTAACAAATCGTCTACGTACTGAATGATTGTACTCGCAACTGATAGGTTTCCCAAGTCTTCATGCAATATGCGGTTGAATATGCTCGGGCTCTCACAGTATCCCTGTGGTAGTCTGCAGTGTTCATACCTTTTCCCCCCTAGTGTGAATGCTGTAAGGTATCTACTCTCTTCGGCAAGGGGTATTGAGAAAAATGCATTTTTCAAATCCACCACTGTGAAATGTGATGCCGTCTTCGGAATGCTGCATAATATGGATGCAGGGTTCGGGACCAAAGGGAACTCTTTCTGAATTACATCGTTTAGGGGGCGTAAGTCCTGTATCATCCTCCAAGACCCTCCTTTTGCTTTTTTAATTGGATAAATGCATGTGTTACATGGGGAGGTCGAGGGCACTATGATTCCTTGTTGTAAGAGTGCATTGATGGTCTCTTTTATCCCTTCTTCAGCCTCACGGGACAATGGATACTGTTTGACTCGGGGTAAAATTGCTCCCTGCTTTAGTTTTATCACCACAGGTTGTACTCCATGCAACAGCCCTACATCATGGGGGCCTGTTGTCCACAAATTATTTGGTACGATCCTCATGTCATCATCAAAGAATGACGGTGGTGCTCCTACCACTGCCATCAGTTGGACGGGGGTTTCTCTGGCTTGAATCAAAATGTCACAGGGCATCGCTATTTCCATTACTATCTCACCATCCCCTTCTGCATCAGAGAAGAGATCCTCATCTGTTACCTCTCGTAGGGCGATGTTGGCATCTGTACATAGTACTGTTCGCCATTCACATCCTTCCCTATCCATTCCAATCACAGCAATTCTTTTTGCTGACACCTGTACAGCGTGCAGGTCTAACGGTACCACTGTTCCGGGTGCGGTATCAGGGCACACTATGGGGCGGAAGAGGAATTCCGCTGGAATCCTCCAGTTCATTCTTCTTAGCTCTGGAATTATGAGGGCCAATGTTTTTAGCCCTTCAATAAACATTTCTTTATTTTCTAGTACTCCTCGTACTTCCAGTGTGGTCGTGTAGGCTTGCACTACCAGCATTGCCCGCAAGGGGCATATCCCGGGTGTAGAGCACAAAATGCCTCTCTCAGTGAATGATATGGTCATGTTAAGTTTGCTTAGGAGATCCCTCCCTAATAAATTTATGGGCGAATGCTCATAATACAGTAAGGGTGCCTTTACAGTTTTACCCCCCACTGTTACATCCAATGCTTCTGTGTAAGGAACTTCAATTACAGCCCCAGAGAACCCCTGCGTCTCTAACTTCCTGTTAGACAACGGGAACCGGCCCTCCCTGATACATGATTTTTCCGCTCCCGACCCTCCCAGGTCCAAATGGGCTCCTTCCTCCCTGACATCTTTTTCTCCACCTGTGGTGTCCCCCAGGGATCCATCCTCTCTCCCTGGCTTTTCAACCAATATCTGGCACTCCTTGCCCACCGCATCGCCGCTCTCTGCCCCCACTTCCAGTGCTATGCGGACGATACCCAGCTCATTTTCAGGCTACCCTCGGCCTCCTCCTCTCCTTCCCTCATCTCCGACTGTCTGTCTGCTATCCAGGAATGGTGTGCCGCCAATGACCTCTGCCTTAACGCCAGTAAGACTGAGATTCTACTCATCGGCACACCCACTCCCTCCTTCCCTGCAGCTCTCTGGCCGGCCTCCCTTGGCCCCCTTCCCGCCCCTACCTGCAAGGCTAAAAACCTCGGGGTCATCTTCGACTCCACACTCTCCTTCTCTCCTCATATATCTGACGTCTCTAAGAAGTCACACTACCAGCTGCACCTCCTCAGAGGTATTCTTCCCTTCCTCTCCTTCCCCCAGAAGCTCACTGTCTCCCGAGCCCTGGTTCTCTCTAGGCTGGACTATTGTAACAGCCTCTATCTTAATCTGCCTGCCTCCACTCTCCGCCCTCTGCAACTTATCCAGAACAGAACTGCGAGACTTGTCCTTGGCCTCAAGCCCAGGGACCGTATCTCTCCAGGACTGAAATCTCTTCACTGGCTCCCAGTGGCTGCGAGGATTAAGTTCAAAACCCTCTGCATTGTCCACAAGACCTTCTGGGGCCTGGGGCCTAAATACCTTCAACTCTCTCTTCCTAAATATCTTCCTTCACGAGCCCTTCGCTCATCCGTCTCCAACTCCCTCATGGTCAGCCGCTTCTCGAAGCAACGAGCTGGGGGTAGATCTCTCTCCGCAGCAGGGGCCTCCCTCTGGAACAGCCTTCCTGCCTCCCTGAAACTTGAGGAGAACCATCTCCGGTTCCGGAAGTACCTCAAAACCTTCCTCTTCGCTTCTGCCTTCTCTCTCCCTCTCCCCTGCTAAACCTGCTTAACTCCCCACTGAATTCTGCACTAAACCTGCATCTGGGCCACTCTCAGCGACCTCGGTCCAGGGCCCAGCCACTCTCCACTTGCACTGCCTCCCTGGCTCCCCCTGCACTGTGGGACTGTCACTGTATCCCTACAGCCCCCCTTCCCAGCACTTGCTCTGCACTTACCTCGCACTTGCCACCAGCGGGCCCTTTTTATTTATTATTTATTATTTATTATTTATTATTTTATTACGCTACTTACCTTGTACTGCACTTCCCCCCCACCTCCTCTCCTTGCACTTTCTCCTTTTCCCCTTACCTCTGCACTTGCGCGATCTGAATGACACCTGGCCTAGTAGGATCGTTTGTCTGTCTTCCCCTTGTTTCCCTCCCTCCCTGCCTCGTCGCGCCTTGAAACACTTGTGTATAGGCGCGTTACAAATACCATATCATATCATATCATATCATATCATAACCATGAATATGAACTGCTTGTCTCCTATCTGCGCCCCAACCAATGGTTCCTCTGCGGCATTGTAGGTTGTAGATAGAACTGGACACGCAAGTGTTCTCTGTGGGCTGTCCTATGCGGGATGTCTCATCGCCCCCCCCCTGGTTGAAGACACTCCCTGAAACCACTGACATGCTGTTGTAGGGTGCTGGAGCAGGGGCTCCGTTTGCTGTTATTGCGAAAGGGTTGCCTGGCGTATATTCCATATTGTCATTATTTTGTGGGTGGGCCTGTGTTCTGTACTGGGGACCCTGCTGCTGTTCAATGTTACCTTGTCCTGGGTTTCTCAGCTGTTGCTGTCCCATAGGGAGACCGTATGGGCTCCCCGGGTGGGGGTGGCCATACTGTCCTCCTTCTTGGAACCCATTGTTGGGCCTGGTTCTGCACTCCCTAGAATAATGCCCCCATCTTCCGCAGTTCCAGCAACTCCCTTGCGCACCTCTAGGGCCCTGCCATCCATTTCCTCCCATCCCTCCATATCCCGTTCCACCTCCCCTTCGGCCCCTGTACCCACCTCGTCCCCCTCGAGGGGTCCACTCTTGCCACTGCGGACCTCCACCTTGTTCCTGCTCGTTCCACTGCCGCTGTCCTGTTCCTGCCCAATTAGTTGCCACTCTTCCTTGTATTGCTGTCAGCCCCTCCTCCTCCTCATCTCCCTCCCTGTAGTGGGGGAGTGCAGCTACAGCCGCTGCGACCTTCACCAACTTTGTCTGCACTAGTTTTGCTTCATCTGCCAATCTCTTCTGTGCCACTTCCTTCTCCCGTTCCTTTATTCTTTTACAATGGTGTACTATTATGCTTTGGATCTCAGGCCACCCCTTTGCTTCAATACCAGCTATTTTATCGAGCGCCTTTTGTACTTCTTTGGGGAGCCCTCTTTTTATAATAAAATAAAATAAGGATGTTGATTGATACCAGGGCGTACCCGTTTCAGCTCTCCACATCTCTTGGACCCGAAAAATGTAATCCATAGCCTCCTCTCCATCATTCATTGTGCACTGCATTACTGACTGTAAGTCTGGCGTGTCCGGGAATGTTTCCCGCAAGGCATCCCACACCCTTGCCCGTACTGTGTTAAAGGAGGCTCCATCATGGCGGTCGCAGTCTAGTGTTACTCCCGGGAAACCAGCCTTAACCCATACTCTCTCAGCCTGATCTCCCACCGCTGATACGAGCAAGCTCTTCACGTCTCCTATTGCTAGGGGTACCCCGGCAGTGTGCTTCTCAAAGGCGTATATCCACTTGCTTGCCCCTCCTGACAACGGGGGCAATAACTTTAGTAGGTTGGCTTTATCCATCTGAGCCCATGGAATATAGTTGGGCCTCCCTCCTCCCCTATGTATCAATGGGAGCTGTAACCTTCCTTTTGTCGTTCCATCGGGACCCGGTTTGACCGCTGATGTCCACAGTGATGCCATTTTCCCCACCCTGTTCCTCAATCGCCCCGTCCACTCATCGTTCAATGTTCTCATCGAACATGTACCTTCCTCTCCGTTGCTTCCCCCTCCCATCGCCATACTCAACCTTTCGCTTTCTTCTAACTCGTCCCTTATATCACATAGTAATTCCTCTCTAATTCCCCCAAGCCTTTCTTCGTTGCCAACATCTCCCTCTTGGGTCCCTACTTTTATTATTCGTGTTGGTTCTTCCTCAATTCTAAACAGGATCTCGCCCTTTTTCCACCCCTCTTCGGGCTTTCTGTTTTCACCTGGTGCTCTAGACGTACGCCCTGGTCTAGTTGCATCTAGTGCTGTTCGTTCGCATATGTCTTTTATCCTTGAGAGCTCATCTTTTGCTATCGACAGTCTTGATTCTAAATCATCTGTGAGCTTCTCTATGTCTACCCTTTGTGTGCCTGCCTGGGCTCGCTCCCTCGTGCTTTCATATGGCGGAGGTGCCGTGGGCCGGTGGGGTGTAGTAGCTGTTAGGGGAGGTACGTAAGTGGGGTCACTGTACCCCTCTGCGGGCACAGGCTTGTTTAATATCGGGTACAAACTTATTACCTCTACTGGTGGCGCTACACTTGACACTTCTTTGACATCTTTCTGTATCAGTATTGGATTGTCTGTGGTGGACGGGAGATCAGGATTTAATGCTGGTGTTTTAGGCGGTGGTATCTCTTCAAATAACCTCCAGAAATCTAATACTTCTCTCCTGTTCTGCAACTGCTTCCCCTTGTACTTTAGAAAAATGCATGTGGCCACCGTGTCCAAAACGCTTTTATCAAAAGACCCTCCCTCGGGCCAAATCTGAGGTAACCCCTCCCCCTTTAACTCGGTCACCCATTGGTCATGATATTTCTTAATCCGCTCCGCCTGGCCTGGTAAACTCTTACAAATGTGCGACAAGGGTGTCTCGGCCCCCATCTTGTGTGTTCCCCTAGCGCTTGTTTCTATCTGTGTGTCTACAATTACAATGTAAACCTCTTACCACTATTGTTTTCGGGTTTTTTTTTTTTTTTTTTTTTTTTTACCTCTCAGTCAATAATGGGCTCCTCTGTGCTCTATCCCCTCCCTGCGCAATGCACAACTGGCTGTACACAGTAGCTATTCTCTTCTCTTTTTGGGGGGGGCACATACAAGAGCAAACCATCAGTTATTTTGTCAACATTTACCCGGAAACCAAAATAGGCACACACTCACTCCCCCTTGTCGTTTTATCTCTTCAACAGTAATCCTATCTGGTCACACTTACCATGACCGTTCCATTTATGTACATTTATAGCCAGTTTACACACTTACAACATCAACTTGTCGTCTGACCCATACGAGGTGCACACACCTCCCAGTAACACTCTGTCCACAATTCACGCTGCCCTCCCTTTCTTCCCTAGCCGGCTGTCCCTATCCTTCTTATTCCGATATATGGATGCGCATGTATATATATATGTATTGGTCTCCTCTTTTCTTTTGTAGTAGGATTCTCCCCCTCTTACTTTCCCCCTTAGCTTTGTACTGATCTCACATTTATTTTTCCCCCTAACCCTAAAGAAAAAGAAAAGAAGTAATAGCGGTCTCTAATATATTCTCAGTGCCCCCTTTTGCTGGACACTTTTTCTTATATTCCACTTCTTCATATATTCCCAGTACTAGTCAAGATAGCACTATGCGGCGCCGCCTTCCACCCCCTTTCGGAGCTAGGTTCCCGTCACGTTTATCTCTTCTTCACCTCTTAATCCTAATGGCCATATGCAAAGAAAAAGCAAGGAAATTTTAGAATGATCTTTAGTAGATCTGCGTACCCTCTCTTCGTTCCCTGTCCTACACTTCTTTCCCCACTCCCTTTACAGTCGCTCGCACTCAATACTCACGTGCCCGTCTTGAACCGATAGTCTCCGAAACTGGGTCCGTCCAGGCAGTGTCGCCGTCAGCTCAACAGTCAGCCCCGGCTCCGGCGAGCGGTACTCAAAGGGGATTTTGCAACTGGGATCCCGTACCCCCTCTCTTTTGAGTGCGCACTTCTTATTGTACCGGTCGCCGTTGGCGGCCAGCCTTCCGGAGCCGGCTCACCGTGCGTATCCCTTTTCGACCGGAGATTCTCGTGCCAAAAGGGGACGGTAGCGTTAGATCGGGAAGAAATAATAGAAAAGAATCACGCTTTCGGGGTCACCACTGAAAGGGAGCGTCCCCAGCCAGCACGATCCTCCCCGCAATGAGAGACAATGAAGGACTCTCCCAGGTAGGGAATAAAGCCAAGACAGAGTGCGGGTGAGCTTAAATGGGAGTTTATCGATCAGAATAGGGCATGCAAAGAACTCTGCAAACTCCGAGAGCGCTCTGTCTGACAATCGCAAAGACAGGCGTATATAATTACAAAAAACGTCATCAAAAACCTACATACTATAGGGGGCACAAATACAATGGGATTGGGTGGCGATGACTAACTATAGGTGCTGCTGCGAGGTGGTTGGTCGTGGCAGAAGAACGTCACTGGTCAGCCTCGTGGTTAGGGCTGGGCCTGACAAGTTGGCAGAGTTCATCCGGGTGGTGTTGGTGTGCCTCCGCGTCCAGTGTCAGAGATGAATGTCTTTTCCTGACTTCTTTGCCCTAGGCCATGCACACCGCAGTCATTCAGTCATTACAGTGTTATTCTCTTTAGTAAATCTTTCAATAGGTTATTTTACAGGTTAATGCAACACAGGAGGAATGCACCTTGTGAGAGGTCTGATGGTCATTCATCAGGGCATGGTTACCAGCGTCCTGTTGACCAGTACCATAGGTTGAGGGGCTAAGCTTCGGGGCATGGGACGGACGGTACAAGTCTCCCTGTCTTGTTAGATGTGGTTATAAATGTGTCGCTGTGTGTTGCCACAGTGTTGGGTGTCCTCGTTGTACAGGGCCATAAGTCTAAGATGATCTGGTGGGTTGTGGGGTTTACGAGGGGGCGCCTTTGGAAGTGTGGGTTCAGGCAGAGGTTTACTGCTATGCTGTAAATAATGCAGGTGGCGGCCCGTGGCCTTGGGTGCTGTAAAGGGGGGCTACGCATCTGTGGAGCGGCTCCAGCCTAGTTGGGGGAGGTGGGGCAGCGCGGCTCGGGCCTCTGTTCTCATGCTTTTGGCAGCCTGCGCAGGGTGGGAGGGGAATGGCCTTGCACATATTTGCAAAGGTATCTTCCTCATGTGTTGCCGGTTTTTGGAGGTGTAAACATTACAATCATTAGAACACTTTATAATATTTGTTTGAATTACTTGAGAACACACATTTCACTTTGCTGGAAGCATTTCAGTTATGTTCAGTCCGAGCACCTTATTAGTACACGATATTTAAACAATTACAGTATTAAACTATATGCATATACATCTTGCAATAAGTGAGGTAGCATTACGGTTTGTGCAGCACACAGAAAATGAACCGCCACCGTATGTGACGGTGGCGGTATGCAAGGGGCTTTGAACATACATACGTGGCGAGTGCATTCTCGCACTCCCATCACTGGTGCCCCCTGCATGGTTACACTCGCCTTCTTGTGTACTGTAGCAGCATTAGTTCAGGTATGGCGCGGGACCGCGGGATGTGCGGGTCCTTTATGGCTGGTGTTATGTACACTAACTACACAATTCTACAGGTATCTTTGGCATGCATGGTGTGTATGGGGGGAATGCAACAAGTAGTTTTTTACATTTATCTCTGGGTACTCTTCCTCTTTCATCAGAGGACCATTCTACAGACCTTCCTATCACCCAGGCCCTGCTGACCGGGTCATTCTGGAAGCAGTGATGCCCTGCGGACGGTGAAATGTTACAGTGTCAGTGTATTGTGTTAGCTCATGTCCGTCCTTCTCGTGGGAACATGCTTGCAGCGGATCTGCCAGGGAGCTGTGGCGACAGGGATAATTGAAACTCTCCGTGGGTGGGGGGCCGCGCTGCAGCGCGCAGAGCTCACACCAGCTTTGATTAGACAAAATGGTTTCTGGGCCTAGCTAAATTCGATATATGTGGGCATCAATACGTGTGGGCAATGTTGTCAGCAGGTGAACCCTCCAACACCTGGGCCCGGGTGGTATGAGGGGACGCCCAGTGAGCCATGGCCCTCACCTGGGGAGGAGACGTGGGCGAGGAGGGTCTTTTGGACCTGTCCTCCCCTACAATATGCACTGGCATTTATGTTTCCATAATTGCCCCAAGGAAACTTTTGAACTGACGTGGCACCAAGCGTGACCTTAGCACATTTATCGAGAGTCCATTTGGTGAAGGAGAGCTTTGGTCTTTCGTCTATTTCCTTGCCATTCGCTGGCGCTTCATATTCTCGTGAGTGGATCTCCCTCCTAAGAGTAAACAGAGATCTTACTAGAGCTCACACTTTTGTGAATACACATGGTGCGGATCCAATCCCAAAATGAAGCCCCATCTTGTCAACACTAATAAAACAATGATTTTACACATAACTGTTTCTCAATAATGGGATATTAAAAGGGACATCATATAGGCGGCTGTTAAGTTCATATGTTAAGGATACTATGGAAGTCATCTGGTAGATCTTCAAGTTGCTTTAATCAGGTTTCAATGTCAATCAGGTCACATCAGGTACATAAGGAGGATAGAAAGTACAGACAGAGGGGAGCCCACTGGCTCCTACCACCCAGGCTACCTCATTTCCAACTGCCCTGGGTGGAATCACAATTCACACTCAACATTCCAGACACTCTCCTGGCATTCCACTCATGACCTCATACCTGCAGTCACACACCATGCATTCAGGGGAGAAGGTAAAGAAGGGAGAGAAGCCAATCAAAGGAAAGCCAGTCATAACAGCGGCATGCTCTTTTTTTGGTCTCTTGGGAGAGAGTGGCGCCACAGCGTCTCTTGGCAGGTGGCCTGTCATAGAGGGGTGTCTGTTTGGGAGCATAGCACTACGCGTGACAAAGTTCCACCCAGTGGCTGAAAGAATGGATCTGGGACGGAATGCATATATTTACTACATGTGCCTTCGCACTGGTCCAATACAAAGTGCTTTCACCTCTACAGTGTCTTAATACATAATGAAGGGAGCCTCTTGGTCGCCAGTTATTTTTATATCTATATTACTACCGAAGAGTGTGTCGGGGAACTTCCCTCTAACACTGCTGGCATCACGAGAGGCTTCGCCCACTCTAAGAACTAAATTCTGAGGGCATGCTTCTTACTGTCATCCTTTAAACATAAAGTCATTGTCAATAGCTACAAGAAACAGTGTCAGCAATTAGTCTTTTGCACAAATACCTTTCACACAAACCTCTGTATAATAACATTAATCAATCGTGGCTGGAATGTCTTTTATTTTAAGATGATTGAGAAGGATAAATATACTACTTTTTGTTGTCTTACCCCAACTCAATTCCTCCTTTTTTTTCAACTTCAACAAGTGTAAAACCCACTTTCTGCATTATATGTTCTGAGTGAATAACTTTGCAACTTTGTGAAGTTGTCATTGCTTTACATTTGATTTCGTTAAGTGTGCTAAATCAAAGCCCCACAACTGGGCAAGGGATTCCCGTTATATGTTATATAATACAATGCCTTCCGTATGATTGTATTTATTTATCGATTGAGTATTTGTAAGGCGCATATACAACAAATAGTGTTTCCAGGCGCCACAAGACAAAAGAGGAGAGGGAACAGGGGAGTAAATAAACAATAGCAATAGCAATACATAAAAACAATTGCGGTCCTACTAGGCCTTGTGACATTTGGAACGCGCAAGTGCAGTGATGAGAAGTGTAGGAGGGAGGGAAGGGGGGGTGAAGGGGGAGGAAGGAACAAGGTAAGGGGAAGTGCTACTGGGAGCCCAGGAAGGGAAGTGTCTGGGGGTGCGAGGGGAGGAAGCCACTGGCTAAGTTCTAGGGCGGAGGTGTTCCAAGGAGGGGGATGCACAGAAAACCAGCTGGGGGCCCACAGGGCAGTGCTGGGGAGGTGCTGGAGTTGACTGGGCAGAAGACCTGGTAGCCTGTAAGACTCATGAGGACCAAGCTGTCAGTCTCAGTGGGGAGATTAAAAGGGGCGCGAGAGGGCAAAAGAGGAAGAGAAAAGATGCGTTTTGAGAGGTTTCTGTAATTTAGAGGTTCCGGCTCAAGTCTGAGAGGGGCATGGAGGCTGTTCCAAAGGGAGGCAGAGACCTACCTCCCACTCTGTGCTTGGAGAAGTGTTCGATCAGCATAGAATTTGAGCTAGAAGAGTGGAGCGCTCTAGCAGGGAGGTATTTGGGGAGAGAAAGGAGATAGTGGGGTCCTATGCCCCAGAAAGTCTTGTGGGTGATGCAGAGGGCCTTGAATGTGATCCTCACGGCCAAACACATTGTGTATAGGTGCTATATAAATAAACTATCATAAAGTATCATAAACGGGAGCAAGTGAAGGGGTTTTAGGACTGGAGAGATACGGTCCATGGACTTTAGGCCAAGGATGAGTCTTGCAGCCCTATTCTGACCAGGGATGTGGAGCCATTGAGTTTCTGGGGGAAGGTGAGGAAAGCGAGAGTGCCTCCTAGGAGGTAAAGCTGAAAGTGGGCCTTCTTTGCAAGGTTCAAGATGTTTGGGGTGAAGGAGAGAGAGGGGTCAAAGATGACCCCAAGATTCGTGGCCTCACTAGATGCTGAGGGCAGAGGGCCTAAGGAGGGTGGCTAGAGTACAGGGGGAAACAGGGCGCAGGTGTCCCAATTAGAAGGTTATCAGTCTTACTGGCATCATGTGCCATATGATGAGGCAGATCATAGAAATGTGTGGCAAATGATGGTGGCACCTGGCTATAATGTGACAACATCTGGCAAATGTTTGATACCATGACGGCAATACCTGGTAAATGCTTATTCGGTGCCTCTGCAGAAGCCACACATGCTGGTTTTGCTGGTTTTATTAATGTTTGTTTAATGTGCAGTCAATATGTGCCAACTGTTCTAACGTACAACTACCACGTCCAATATTGCCATGTGCACCACAGAGGGGAAATAACACGAACATGCAGTTCAGCGCATTATTCATTTGCACCACTAAACACCAGCTTCACCAGTCCACAATTGATTCTGGACTGCTTTTGCTAATTGATCGCTGCTCAGACCCCTCCTGTCTGCCCATTGGCACATTAGGTCTTCAGTTTCTTCCCATCTACTCAGGTGTATAATAGACAGCTCCACCAGGCATCTGTTGAGTCTGGCCTTCTTTGGTCACATGATCATTGCTTCACCCCTCCCAGCTGCCCTTTATTTGGTTAGGGATTCACTTTTTTTCCTGTCCGGCACAGGTGTTCAAGTCTAGCTCCACCAGGCCGCGGCTGAGTCCAGACTGCTTTGATCAATGGATCACTGCTCAGCCCCACCCTCCTAGAGCAATATATTTCATTAGACTCACCTAAGAATCCTCATTGGCGGTATCCATATCCAATAGCCCACGAAAGCAAGGATGTCGACTGTTTATTCCTGTTAGGGCCTGGCAGGGCCAAAGGGTTGGACGCCCTGTTCCACAGAAGCCAGTAAGACATCTCCATGTTTCTCCTACAACAAACCCTTCCTGCGCTTGATCCGGTGTATTCCCCCTAACAAGCTTGTCAGCACTGAACCTCCAATTTCATGAATCACATCCAAGTTCCACCTATGGCCACCCCTCCATATCCAACACTATGCTTGTGCGCGATGTTGTTTGTTAAAGCTCACTCAACGTCTTACACGTAACTGTGAATGCTGATCTCATTACCATTCATAAGCCTGATGTCATCTACATCAATGAATCCTGGTTTTCCCTCACCTCCTTCCATAGCTCGGACATCCTTGTCCCACCTGTTTGCTGCTTGCAACATGTTGGCTGGTCAGGAAAGATTGGGAGGGGCAAGGCGGTCACCCATAATATACTGCAACCCTGCACGGTACACAGCCAAACCGCATTGAATCTATGGAGCTCCTTAAATGTCAATTCCCACTATCACATAAGGATTCTGCACTTCGTACCTTGTCTCGGGAGGATAGCTCAGGGGCAACACACGCTTGTCTTAGAAGCAAAACGACGTGGAGAAAAACAAGTTTGATCCCCGGGTCCGCCCTTAGAAACCTCTGGGTATTAAGCATGTTATAAATAACCCATTACAATTATGTCAACCACCTCATAGGTGTCGTACCTTTATGGTCAAAATCCCCGACCTCCTCAAGTCTGCTTTGTGACACACTCTACCAACATCTTCCTTGGGGGGGTTGGTTGGAGGGGGGACAAAACCAATGCAACTAAAACCTCCAGAGATGCCCTCCTCAGCATAATGCCACATGTGCAAACTCGCATCACAGTAAATATCCTGGAACTTTCTTCTCTCATCGAATGCTTCAAACCCATCCCACTCGACTGGACAGACTTATCACACACCCCCCTTTCCCATAAATAACAGGGCAACCCCGCCATGGGTAACACACATGCCCCTTTAAAACAATGGCGTGTCATAGTCAAATCTTGCAATCCATGGTACACTCAGAACTTAGCTCAAATTCAATATCAGAGCAGATGACAAAAGTAGCAGATTCCTAAGCACCTCACTCATAAGGCCTCACCTATTGGGGCACCCTCTAACAGGAGCAAAGCCTTCTTTGCAACAATAAGACACTGCACTCCATGCACACAGGAGTCCTTAAAGAAAGGAGCTTCCATTAAGGATTTCTTCATTAGCAAAATTGGCAGAATTAGAAATCACAATGATGCCTCCGAATAATCAGTGTCACCCTTATCTGACTACTCCAACCCTCTACTGACTTCACCTACTCATGCCCAGGGATCTCACTGGCACGCGTATGCTATTAAAGGCAGCCACACTGCCCATGGCCATCAACTTCCTGCCATCCAAGTAAGAGTAAGATTCCTTCTCTCATCATGCTCCTTCAACATTGTGATGTCTCACTCAGCCAGGGCATTTTCCTAAGTTCCTTAAAAGCTCCAAAGCTTTTAAAGAGCCACTCCTCAATAAATTCACACTGGAGCCAGGCCATTGCCAGGCTGGAAACTCAACCATCCCGCAGGGCTAAATCATGGAAAGAGTCCTTCTCCTGGCATGCCCCAGAATACTGCAGCACCATCCCGGTGGCATTTATCCCACCCCAACGCTCCCGCTGTTCAGGCAAGAACTGACCCCCTGCTCTTCTGCAGGTCTGGGGATTCCTAAGCGTGATTAAGCAACTCTGACCCCGGTTCCAGACCCGCTCCAGACCCAATACAACCTGCCCTCGTGTTCCTTGGACTCTTGTACAGCGCTCTGTTGCTCTCTGGCTGGAATAGCACTACTTGGGACACTCATACATACATGCTACATGCATCACACAGTGCAGATTATCTATTGCAACTTAGAACATGTTTCTGAATTAGGCAAAAGAGTGCTGGTGTAGCTTCGAGATGTTATGAGCCTCTGTTAAAATACTGCACACACAGGGCGGCAGCATAACCTTTAGTTGTATGTGTGTCTTATACAGGCTTAGTTTAGCCCAAGAGCAACAGAACATTGATAAAGATTCCCAGGAAGTGGAGGGCAGTTTAGGCTGGGGCCGGAGTGGAGGTAGAACCAAGGACATAGTTACCTCAGCCAGGCCTAGGAATTCCCTGAAGTCTGCAGTCTGGTGCACTGGAGGAGACCTGATCGCCACAGCAGTGTGGATCCTTACACACATGAACACCCTTACATACATGTAGATGTTTTAGCGGTAGGCCTTGTATTAACCAAGCCCGTCAGAATACACCATTCACAGTACACTTGGCACTTCAGGATTCAGTCATATCAACATCAGCTGCTTAAGGATCTCTCTGACACTGCTGTACAAGGAACTGTCGCCTCCCCAAATAAGTAGCCATCCACCCTTTCATAGCTGCCATGAGTGAGACCTGATCGGTCAGTGACTAACCACCCCCAAAGTACTATGCTTGTTGAATGGGGCTCTCACAACACCTCAACACCCATCATATCAAGCAACCTCTTGTTATTGGGGTGCCTTCTTGGTGCCTAATCCACTTCCTGCCCCTCCTTCCTGATCTGTTGAGGCTCCAAGAGCTGCATGTAATGTAGGGTTCTAGCGTGTTCTGATTGCTCTTGCGATCCTTATTGGTGGCTGGTGGGGAGGGGTCCAGAAATGTATAGTCAGTGGCATAGTTATGTGCCACATTTCTCCAACAGAGACGCGCCGCCGGCCAGACGCAGGGGTAGACACTTTGCACCCTAAGCGGTCTGTTAAATACTCAAGTAAGTGGGTTTTCAGGGTTCATCTCAGCTTCCTATTCTATTGTAGTCATATGCACATGTCATAGTTAGCAAAGCCCACATGTAGTTACTGTTCAGAATTCTGCCCTGATTCTGGGAAGACATGTTGAGTGTTCACATACTCACGGTATGTATTGATGCAGAGGTAGGCTGGCTTCACACCGCACGTGTAAAGCCAAGACCTCCAGGAAGATGCTGCATGGCGTGGCCACTTCCACCAGCCTTGCAGTCAATGTCCAGCAAGCAACTTGCCTTGTCGGGCATTGTCTCTGCTGCGAATAGAGGAAGGCTGTTCTTCTCACTAGATAGGTTGTTAAATAGCTTGTTTGGTCTTAAGAGACACATTCTCCAGTGCAACAGCCCTAATGAAACGGTGTGGTGCCCTCTACAGAGAGATGCACTCTCTCAATCACCAAAGGGCCTTCTCTCAATCATCAAAGAGCCTGTACTGCGTGGAAGCTGGGAGATTTGCTGCGATAATACATCTCCTTTTAATAATGCTGTAGAGAATGTTCCTGTTAATCTCCATGTTTCATCCATAAAAATCCAAGAACTGTAAATTTAAAAAAAAAAGGAAAGGCCAAGACTTCTATAGATGGCGCTGTTTTTGAAATGCCATTGCCAGTTTTAGCGACTCAGCGGCATTCCTACACATGTTGATGCTGTCTTTATGTTCCCTGAACTCATCCACTCCTCTAGGTCACATTTTTACAAATCCAATATTTACTTTGTCTTCCATTTTGTTCTCAGACCTGAAAAATAGAAGGCATAAAAATTCGGACTGTCTTCTGATTTCTGTAATGTTGGGATCATTAACTGTTGGCTCGCCGGACATTTTGGACTACTCGTCTCATGATCCCTTGCCATTGACTATTTTGACTAAAGATGATGGAGATGTAGTCGAAAACAACAAGACCGCCGAAGGCTGTAGACCCCTTGTCTAATGGCTTTACTCCCAAAAGATGCAGCAGCATTTTGAATTCCACCTAAAAGGTATGACATTTAATGACATCCTTTCCTTAAGAGGAAACCAAAGTTGTGGGCATAAATAACATATATATGTCCAATCTTAGTTTAATAGACATTCATAGTATCAACTGACACCTGGGTTACCCTTTGGTGAAATCTGATACTACACACTTCAGCAAGCCAGTTCCCATGCATGGATTTCTTTTGTGCCCGTTGTCGATACGCCTAAAGGAAAATTTGGTTTGGTTCGATGCCAGCAGCTTTGGTCATATCCAAAGTTTGGCCGAACCCATCAATTTGCATTAACTAGAGTTCTGTTCTCCAGTGGATTAATTTTTAAGACCATTTGCATTCTCCACAATCTTTTCTTGGGCTTGGGTCCAAAATACCTTCAACACTCCTTCCGTTAACATCTTCCCATTCAAGCTCTTCGCTCCTCATCCTCTAACTCCCTGAGGGTCAGTCGCTTCTCAAAGAAACAAGCTGGGGGTAGATCTCTGTCTTCGGCTGGGGCTACCCTCTGGAACAGCCTCCCTGCCATTCGGAAACTTGAGGAGAACCATCTCCGGTTCCAGGAGCACCTAAAGACCTTCCTCTTTGCTTCTGCCTTGTCTCCTCCGTTTCCCCTGCTGATCTGTTCTGCTCCGGCACCATGCAACTGCTTACCCTCTGATTTCGGGCCTAGGTACCTGCCCACCCTGCCACGCCCCAGCACTGCCTCCTGGCAACCCTTGCACTTGGGTCTGTATCTGTAAGTCTACAGTCCCCCCCTTTTCTGCACTTATCAGACACCCCCATGTCTGTGCCTTAAAGCTAGCACTTGCCACTTGATGACTGAACTACTGTTGACGAGGAGAGGAAATTACTGACGGGCCCATTGGTCAGTACTCACCCTCGAAAACTAGTAATACAAGATAGCTGCACCATGCGAGGACAGAGTGCAGGATTCACATACTCCAGCAAGGTTCAATAATCAGGTCTCAGTAAATTGGCAAAGGGAAGTCTGTTTAATGATACATACATCAGCTTATGGAAGTTAGCAGCATCCCGAACATCTGCCTCACCCCGACTTCCCCGAACTTCAGTACAACAGCCTCTTTTATGGGCAAACTTCGTCATCACTGACGTCTCATTTTACGAAAAATCATCATGCAATATAATTGGTTTGGAAAGGTCACTTAAGTATAGGTGTTATAACTGTATAGGAAATAGAGCAATTGGATTGGATAACTCTTATCGGGTGGGCGTCTACACCCATCCCTCTACAACACACATGACAGACGTCACTGTAAGCAGGTCGTCTCATTGGTTACAGTGACTATAGGACCCTAGATAACATGGTCCATTGTGATTGGGTAAGTTACACCCCTAAACATAAATCTCCACTTTAATTAGCAGCATGCAGAATAGACACCCAAGGATCTGGTGTACCTCTCTTTGCCTGAGTTTCGATTCTGCTCCTTCTCTGTTAGGCTTCGAAACTCGGCCTGTTAGGCCTCTGGCCGCCTGGGTACAATTCTGCTTTTACAAAATGGAGCTGCACGTGTACATTGTGCTGTATTGAGGTAGATATATGGTTGGCGCTTGCCGCTCTATTCTTCTACTAAGCATTGCAGGCAGTATCGATGTCTTAGCATCTTGCGTTTCAAGCTTATTTACACACATTCAACAGGGTGGTTGCTTCCATCTTGTCTCATGGCAACATTTCCTTACGTTTTAACATTGTCTCTTCTATGTGTCAAATACATTTATTTTCGTAGTTACTTGCTCTGGCGTGCTTGTCTTCGATAGCCGCCTTTATGTTCATTCACGAGTCTGTTCTGGCCCTTGTAATTTCCACTGGCCTTCCATTAGGGCTCTTTGGGTTTCTTCATGGACCGTCTGTAGGTACTCTTCATTTCGTGCCAGTGGCTTTTATGGCTGTCTGATGGGGTACCGTGCTGCCCAGGGTTGTCGTGTTATGACTGCTTCAACTGGTACGGATCTCCTTATATATACTGGGCAGAGTCCCAGTGCAGCTCTCTGTTGGTTCATCTGCTCCTCATACGTCACGTACCTTGGCGAGTACTTTACTGGTAATTCACAATGGGGGGGCAGGGGTGCAGATCATATCTGGGACCTCCTCTACACTACCACTTGTTTTTTATCCTCTGCTCAGCACTTTCCACTTCTCCCTTCCCCCCTGCACCTTCCCCCTTCCCTCTCCCCTGCACTTGCGTGTTTGCAATGTCACTGGGCCTAGTAAGATCGTTGTTTTGTTCTCCCTTCTTCCCCTCCCTTGCCTCGTCGCGCTCTGAAACACTTGTGTATGAGCGCAATACAAATAAAATATCATATCATATCATATCCCTCCACCCACTCCTTGTATATACCTGCCAACATTCTGTGACCAAAAATCTGTAGGAATCTTAAAGGTTCAAAAACAGTAAGTAGCATAATGTTGATATCCCATGAAATTATGTCACATGAACTTTGGCCCTATGTCATCACAACAAAAAATGACCTGAAGTGACATATGGCCTTGAAGAGATCACAGGAAAAGACTGCCTGGTGTGGCCTATCCCAAATCATCTGACCCATCATTAGAAAGAAATGCACCAAATGTGTGAGCTGTGAGCAGTGTGACCAGCTTCTTCCTCATTAACACATATTTTCCTCTTCAAACATACCCGCTGATAATCACAAGATGGCCAGCAAGCAGGGAGCTGAAACACAAAATACCCACTGAAAAGCTACAAATCCTTCTATTTGAACAAGTGCCTACTGTGGAGGATCCGGTGTGAAAAGGCAACAAGGTGATAACACTTCTGTATACCCAAAGGGAAGTGACGGCCGCAAGGACTCCCGCAAATGCAGCTTGTAAGCCATGCCCCAGAACAAAAGTAATAGAGAAAAATATATTGATGTGTTATACAACTGCTGACTGGCAACATGCAGCAGTTGCTGGGGGCCTCCCTCAGCTCATGAAAGGTTAACTGAAAGGTTAAAAGGCCCTGATGCCGTTCATGCCCTTGACACATCAAATATTTCAAAAAGTTACTAATTAAACCTGCCTCACCCCAACGGAAAGTGACAGCCGCAAGGGCTCCGACAAATACAGCTTGTAAGGCAAGCCTCAAAACAAAAGTAATATAGAGATAAATATATTGTCAGGTTATGAGACTGCTACATGGCAATATGGGGCAATTGCTGGGGGGGCTCCCTTAATCGCTGCTTGGCTTTTTAACAGTTGCTCTTATGTCCCCTCAGTGTCTCCTGCCCTCCGTTCATCTTTCTCATCCATCTGCCTGTTTTTTTCTGATGTCCCCGTGGTGCCTCCTGCCCTCCTTTCATCTTTCTCATCCATCTGCCTGTTTTTTCTCAAGTCCCCTCGGTGCCTCCTGCCCTCCTTTCATCTTTATCATTCATCTGCATGTTTTTTCTCCTGTTCCCTCAGTGCCTCCTGCCTTTCTCTAATCTTTCTCATCCCCTGTATTTTCTCACATCCCCTCAGTGCCTCCTGCCCTCCTTTCATCTTTCTCATCCATCTGCCTGTTTTTTCTCATGTCCCCTCAGTGCCTCCTGCCCGCCTTTCATCGTTCTCATCCATCTGCCTGTTATTTCTTCTGTTCCCTCGGTACCTCCTGCCTTTCTCTCATCTTTCTCATTCACCTGCCTGTTTCCTCTCCCCCCCACAGCCTCCTTGATCCATTCATTTTTCCCATCGCTTTGCTTAACTTCCCGATTTCTTCTCTTCCCCCTCTCTTGAGGCTTCTCTTGTACAAGCACTCGCTCATTGCCTTCCCATCGAACCCCTGCTTACCTCTCTCAGCCCTCCCCACTCTCCCCTCCCCATTTCTCCTTACCTGCCGCCCCAGATCGCGTTGCTCTGCTCTTTCAGTCAAGCTTTTCCTTCTAAGTTTCAATCTACGTCATGGAGCTAATGGGTCTGGCCGGGGCCCCGGAGGGAAGGCAGCACTGACATGATCCTCCCCCCTACCCAAAGATGACAGGACACTGGGCTTTCGGACACGGCCCCCTACCCAAAAGACTTGCTATTCAAGTGTCCAGGCGCCTCCATTCATGAAGTTGCGTCTGCACAAGTGTGGGGCATTATTGCACTAACCCAAGTCCTTTTTCCAACTCTAGGTCAGGAGCCAATCACATTATTGAGAGGCTGTTAGCTGGAAAACTACAATAGGGAAAAGCAGCCTAACGTGTGTGTGTGCAATTGTTCCACAAGAGTTGAAACACATTTACTTCAGAGTGTGTGCCTTTTTTCCTTTTTCAGTGCCTCTGGAGCCTGACTGCACATGGTCATTTTCGCAGTACTATCCTTTGATCTGCCACCCTCATTTCTGCCTGAACACTTACAAAGTAATAATTCACAAATGTTACCTGCAGAAATTTGGGAGAAGACAGGGTTACAACTAGCAGCTGTATATTTACTGCTCAGCTGAGCAGAGACTGAGACCAGCGAAGAATTTGAGAGACGCCGGCTCGGAGCTCACAGCACTACGATGAGGCAGACAGCAGCCTCTGCCCATAGCCTGTCATGGGATGTCAATGGCAGGCGTCTTACACTGACAGTAACAGCCTGGACTACGGGGTGCACAGGGCAGAGCAGAGTGTCTCTTGCACACTGGCCAGACACGCAATGATGAATCAAAATGATAGGCCCTTAATACGCCCACCAGAGGATGCTGATCATGCTGTGCCGGGCCTCAGACAGCCAGGCCAATAAAAATCGGTAGTTGTTGACACTATATCGGTAGGCGGTAGGACTGCTTAAAAAGCAGTATCCTAGCGCCTAAATCGGTAGGATTGGCAAGTATGCTTGTACACCTTCCTATTCCATTTTACCCAACTCTTTATCCCATACTTCGTAAGTCTGAAAACTTAATAACAAGTACTGAGACGAGGAGGAGGTGTGGGGCAAGGAATGGAAATGCTGAGAACTTGAATGAACAGTCTAGTCTTTTGTGTCCGCTTAGCATAAAGATGAAGAAAGGACTAACTTTGTTGTCAAACTGGCTGTCAAGACAGCCCCTGAGTAACAGCAGGTGTGGAAGCTGTGAGACACAGGAGCAAGGAGATGCTAGAGACCGGAGAGCAGAAGATGCTGGTGAATTGTAGAAGGCGTCTCTCCAGGACCAGACAACATTTGGTCCTTTGACCATGAGGACAGAAAAAGGTAAAGACTCCATAAGAAGGTCGACTGCAGGCTCCACGAGCCGCACTGACCTTATCGGCAGTCACGGGTCACAGAAGCAGACGTGAGAAGCTGATGACTGCGGAGGAGGAATGGATGGCCAACTCCAGTCCCTTGAAGATCCACCGCCATGCACAGAAATCCCTAAAAATAACAGGGCTGCCGGTCAGGCCGGCTGAGACATAGGGAGGATATCAGGGCACAGTCTATATGCTGCAAGAGTCGTGCGGCCCAGGAAGAGGTCAAGGAGGATCTGGGACCCAACGAGAAGATGTGAAAGTTATACATATGAACCGTGAGAGGGGGCTAGCAGGGTCTGGTACCCTGAGAAGAGATTTGTGAAGATTGGAGGGAATCTCCTGCAGGCTGGTGGCCAGGTAAGGCCACTGACCACCAGGGAAGGGGCATGAGTCATCTTCCTTGTGGCGGTACTTGGGAGGAAAGGGCTCCAAGTACATAAATACAAAGAAGAAGAGAAAAGTGGAGAGAAGAGGAGTATAAATCATCTTCCTTGTAGCAGTACTTGGCCGGGGAGTGAAGTCTACCCAAGTCTGGCAATGGGAAAGCCTGGTTCTGGGAACCACAAAGTGAAAGACAAAAAGTATTGAATAGTGAAAGCAAAGTGAAAGTCAAGGGAAGGGAGTCATTCCACCTGGTTGTAGCAAACTCTGAAGTCAAGATACCAGGAGAAGTGAGTCCTTCTCCGTGTAACCAAGACCAGGAAGAAACTTCTATCCGCAGTCCAGAAGAAGGGAGTCATTCTTCTGGACCAAGAAGGTCTACTTTATCTCTAGTTTAGTTTTAAGTGTAAGGGGCAGAAGCAGGGTTTTTGACATAGGATGGTGGGCTAATTAGTTACACGGACATTCTGACAGAACCCTTAGTGTTTTAGTTGAGGCAGGGAAACCCCTCATAGATTAGAGATAGGGAAACATAGGTTTTCTCTTTATTTTCTTGACTAATAAAAGTCTATAACAATCACTATGCCGCCTGTGTGTCAGTCTCTTCCCTCTGCACCCATACAGTATTCTCTGGGATGATTATTCTCTTGCTCGGTTAATGTGTATGTAACCCCCCGAGGAGAGGGGGCAAAAAAAAAAAAGATAACCAAAAGAAGAAGGGCCCCAGGAACGAGAAGCCATGCAGGGATCCTGTCAAAAAAAACAAGAAAATGAAAGTAAAGGCCCCTTCCTTACCATCCACGGAGGAGACCCAATAGTGACTTATCCTCTTTGGACATTGAATATATAGACAGGGTTGCAGGCTAGTATACCCAGCTAGTATACCAGTCACACCGCCTATTCCTAGAACAAAACCTGCCTTGCCGAGCACTGCGCTCCCTCATCCCGCAGTGCCTAGTGTAGGTGCCATCATGGCTTCACCCGCAAGCATCCCTAGTTCTCTTGGGCCTGGCACGCACACTTGTGCTACACCAAAGAATAGAGGCACCAGACTGATTGTTTCCTTCATGGCAGATGCTTTCTAGGGCAAGTTGAATGAGGCTATCGTGCCACCTGCCAAGCATGGCCCCTATGCCCACTTGTGACTCTCCTCCAGGGAGAAACCGACACAACAGTGAAGAAAAATATAATATTTGGGTGGACCAGACCAACCAGATGATCCAGGGCTGGAGACCTCCAGACTGGGCATAGATTTGCATCATTGAGAGTCTGTACTCTGTGCCAAACATCCAGACCCCACAGCGAAGGACACCATGTACACACTAGGTGGAGTGTTTGGAGCCAAGTTCAGCGCTGCGCTGATTGATAAATGCTATGCCTAAGTGAGAGGCTCTGAGAGTATCTTGCCAGGACCAAGTCGATTCTACAGTTAGCTCTCCACCGGATAGGATTGAACCAAACAGCCTGAACTGGGTCAGGATGCAACAAGTCATGCACGGAGCAAGGTCACCATCACTGATTCTTCTGCAGCTACGACTCAGAGAACGGACCCAGAAACCACTATCCTTTGATGAACTTGTCCGGGAGTTGTGTACTCTGGAATGAGAAGTGGGGTATACAGTGTAGATTCTACAAAGTCAACTGGTGCCTCCATACACATGGAGGAATTGCGCCAGACCATCCAGGTGATGCAGCTGCAGAGGTCGCCAGCCAAGATACCACCTGTGGTGGCATCCACGCGACCAGAGCAAAGAAGAGGCTCTACACCTCCAGAAATAGAGAGAGAGAGAGAGAGAGAGAAAGAAAGAGAGAGAGAGAGAAAGATAGACAGAGGACACCGGCTGTTTCAGCATGCTCAAGCATGCTCAAGCATGCTCAAGATCCACGCTCCCCCTACCCCAGCAAGTGTACCAATGGCGTACCACACTGCTCCAGCCCTGGCTGTTCTGCCACAGGTGGGAACAGGAGGGTCACACCTTCTGTATACGCTCCAACCCACCAGATTACATCAGAGTCGCAGAGAGGTTCCATGCCTTGAATAACCCAACACACGCAATGGTGGTAAATGCCTGCGATAACCAGGAAACAGAGCACCTGAATCCTCTCCACGTCTAAACTCTGGCCGAATAAAGACAGGAAACAGGTCTGTGCCACCAGATTGGCTCAAGGCTGCAGCGACACCACCGGTTGGCAAGTCATCTGGGACCAACACCCAACAGACCGTCTAGTCCACCGAGAGGAATATCACCTGTAGTCTAAGTGGCAGCAAGAGCAGCACCTGAATGCCGGAGTACCTGATGGGCACGTAGGACCACCAGCCACAGTGACAATTACCATTGCAGGGGGCATGCACATGTTCTGCTGGATAGTGGCTCCCAGGCAACCATTGTGAATGAGCCGTTCTACAGAAAACACCTCGCCGTTTTTGTGGGTGTATTTGCAAAAACAGCAGCTTTCGCGTTTAAAAAAAGAACTGATATTTTTCACTGCATTTTGCTTTATCGAAAAAAACGCTATAAGCTGGAGGCTCTGACTGATACGGCAGACCATGGTAATAAAGGATGGAACAGACATAAAGAACATCAAGATACAATTTATTAATGTGAGCAATAGGGCCATCCACTTACCAGGATGCGCCATCATTACACACTTCCACCTGACCGCTTCTGTAGTCCCAGTAAATGCTGTCACCAGTCAATTTAAGACAGCTCTGTATCCAAAGACCTTGGACTTTACAGACTCTTTGGAGATACACTGCCGCCTGGATGATCTGCATGACTGTATTCCTACTAGACGGAGGAATGTTGTTTGCACACTGGAAATCCCCTGTAGCACCCGTGCGAATTCGTAGAATTCAAGTAGGCAGATGAATGCTGTTTTCTCATGATGAGCTATATGCATTGGGAACTGGTAATATCCACTCTGCATGTCCATTACCGAAAGCCATTAACTCCATGTCAGGCAGTCCAAATCCTGGCAAGAACTGTTAATCACTGAGCATCTGGTAGGAGAGCTCCATGTCTACCAACTGTGGGAGGAAGGACTGACAAGGAATATCAAGTCCTTGCACCGGAACCACCTGTTCCAGGTTAGGGATGAGGTTGAGTTGACAACGGCAGTGAACAAAGAAGAGTCAGCCAAGAGGCCTGATGACGAGACAGCAGCAACTGTGGAGATTTTTGTCCTTATAGCTATGAGCAAATTTGATATTCTATGCCTCACTGAAATTTTGCTCTGTGACGTAACCAATCATGCCGCTGCCTCAGCCCTCCATGATGGTGATCAAATCTTTCAAACTGACCACCAATCCTGTCGGTGCAGTGGCACTGCAGTGATTATGAGAGACTCCTTGGCATCACATATTTGTCAAACCTCACCTATTGATAATTGCCAACATACTCTGATCAAAATTGCCATTGACTCCTACACCACCATCTGTCTTATCATCATATATCGTCCACCTGTAAGCATGCCTCTATTCGAAGAACAGTTGTTTATGCTTCTTGGTGACTTTATTAAACCCACATCCTATGTCATCATCCTAGGTGACTTTAATTATTGGGCATATAATGCCCAGGACTCTGAAGCTTCCAATCTCATGCTCTCATTAGAGGCCTATGGCCTACATCAACAAATAAAATTGGCCACTCATACAAATGGAACACTCTGGATTGTTTACTGTCTCATCATTTATTTTCGAGTAATTTGGAAATCATGGCCTGCTTTTGGTCTGATCACTGTCTCATTTCCTTTTAACTGGATCTTCCTTCTAAAATTGGGAGCCGAAACTCCAGCCCTCATGTCAAACACAGAGTTAGGAATATTCGCAAAAGTTCCCTCCCTGCTTTCAGTGAACTTGCCCAACCTATGCTGGCAAACTTGCTACCTTCACGTTGTGCCACCACCCTAGTTGATCAATACAAATATATTGTCTCTTCTGTCATAGACACTCTTGTCCCCCCCTCAACTAAAATTGTCAAGAGGGAAACACTGGGCCAATCATGGTTCTCTGACAAAATGCTTGACCGAAGAACTCAAAAAAGGGAACAGGCCTGGCAGAAGAACCCTTCTGTGGCTAATCTTGCCTTGTATCGCAAAGCCGCCACCGACTACAAAACTGCTATCCCGGTTGCTAAACACGATTTCTATGACAATCTCATCAGCAATGCCAACTCCTCTCAAAAATAACTCTTTGCCATTATAAAAGATTTTGAGGGCAAAGCTAACTCCTATTCTGGCATCACTAAAAGTAATCAGTGGTGCCTTGATACTCAAATAGGCTTTAATGCCAAACCCAATCTTCATCGTAATAAAATTGCCTCGCTACAAGCTAAACGATTCAATCCTCATAATTCCATCACTAATGAGGCCCCTGTCCCTAACCTGGATCCCGTGTTCAATTTTAAAGAGATCTCGGAATCTGAGTTATCCAATATTGTCCAACACCTTAAGCCATCCCCCTGCCCTGACGACATGTGTCCTCCTGCTAAGAGTAAGGACGTTTTCAGTTGTCTAGCCCCTCTGGTCACTGGACTGGTTAATTCTTCTTTTAACCAATTCTACTGTGCCTGCTTCTCTCAAGGATGTCTGGATCTCCCCAGTCCTAAAAAAGGCTACTCTTGACCCTGCCTCTGCAGACAACTATCGCCCTATTACTATTTTTAGCTTTTTGTTACAAGATTTGGACAAAGTCTCATACACCCAACTACACCAATACATTGAAAACAATCATCTATTGGGCTCATTACAGTCCCGTTTTCATGCATTAAATGGCACTGAAACCGCGCGGGTTAAAAGCGAACCAGTGCCATATCGCTGACTCAGGACAGATTGCCCTCCTAATGCTCTTAGATCTCTCTGCAGATTTTGATCTCGTTGATCACTCTTCACTGCTGGAGAGACTAAGAACTATCGCTGTCAGGAATAGGGTCTGGGGCAAGCCTAGGCAACAGTATTGTAAGAAATAGGGACAAAACTACGATTCCCAGCATGCTTAGAGGCGCAATGGTAGTCCACGTATTCGCGCTAAGAGACAGCTGGAGTTCATTAATGGTGTATTTAGCCGTTGACCGACTGTGCACAGGTGCTGATAATTAATGTTGTGCAGCACAGGCGGCTACGACGGCGTGTGTGAGGAACGCAGGATGGCGAGCGAGTGATTTATGTCCACGAAGGCGGACGAAGGCTTTCTGCAACCACGGCAGAGAGGGAGAGTGTCTGGCCCGAGCATGTGTAGCTTTGCGGGTTAACCTGGAAGGTAACGCGAGCTTCGCGTAAGCTCTCCCCATAGCTCCCGGGCCACAGCGGTGAAACCTCCTCCCTCTCAGACCGCTGCCTTCACTTCCATACGCGGCAGCTGTTCCACGGGGCGGCGGCGTCTTCACGGCGGCATACCAGAACGTCCGGGTGTACTTGTGAGGCACCCGGACTCGAAGATAAGTACACTGATACATGTTTTGTTTATTTGGTGAGAATTAGACTGGAGGAGTTATGGGCACGACCACAGGTTGTGGGTAGCTTAATCTCTATGGGAAGTATGAGGCAATACTTACCGCAGAGACACTTCTACTGAGAGATAAAGGGCAAGACTGTTCCTTCCGACTCAGAAGGGAAATCTTGGGTTATGTTCATTGCTTTTTGTTCGCTCATGTTCAATGTCAGCCCATGGGGCCATGTGTCTGTTGACTTCATGTAAGGGAGTTTCCCTTGTATGTGCCATGCATTTTGTATCGCTCTTGTCTGCTATGTGTTTGCTACATGTTATACTAACACGGTCATAATTATGGTCATGGTATAGGGTAATTAAGAACCCTAATATTCTGCTCAGGAGGCAAGTAGACAGGGAGTATCAAGCAGGAAGTACTAGGTTATTTTTGGGGCAGGATTAAGTAATTGTATTGAGTTGCATGTTTTCTGTTCCCTATCTTTCCTTTGTCATTCCACCCCCTTTCCCTAACTCCGTCTTCCCCCCATTGGCTGCCACGTGGTTATCTGTGTATTTCAATTCAGACGCCCGTGCCAACCACGGTGGGAGGGTCGATCTATTCGGCTTCTGTGGTTCGGGAGAGGGGGTTGAAATCCTTCATCTCTTATTAGACTTGACAATCGCAAACTGCTCCAATAACGCCTTATGTTGGCTCTCCTCATTTCTATGTCCCAGATCTCCTTGTGTTGCCTCAGGGAGCTACAAATCCCCCAATCCAATTGCTGTGATGAGGTGTCCCTCAGAGTACATCTCTTTCTCCCACTCTCTTTAATTTATACATTCGTCCTCTCATTGACCTTCTTGACAGAATCGGCGCGAGTTATACCAACTACGCTGATGATACCCAGGTGGTGATCAAACTGACTGCCAATTATGAGTTGGACCTCATTAAAATCACTTCTGTCTATGCTACCAAGGATGACAGGATGATAAAAAATGTCCTTGCCCTCAATGGCAATAAAACTGAGATCATGCTTGTTGGTACAACTCAACGTCTCCAGAACTACAATTCAGACCAGTCCCTAGGTCAAGACCCTTGGCGTTTATTTAGATGCCAATCTCAACATGAACAAACATGTCAGCCGGCTGAAGGCCTCCTTTGCCTATACAACACGCCTTATCAGACAAATCAAACCTTTCTTATCCACCATCAATACTGCGGCCCTTGCCGGTGCCCTGGTCAACTCCAGACTTGACTAGAGCAACTGCCTCTCAGCTTGCACGTCTTGGTCCAATCTAGTTTCCTTACAGGTGGTTCAGAATAATGCTGTTTGTGAAGTAAGTGGTATCTCCAGAAGGAGCCATGTCACTTTAGCCCATAACTCCCTACACTGGCTCACTGTTAAGCACCGCATTGCACATAAGGTGCTTTCCCTCACTCATAAGTGTCTCACAGACAATGCCCCATTTTACCTGAACTAAAGGATTAAGCTTTCTAAGTCATCTTGCACTATAATATCCCCAGTCCTTCTACCACACGAGCAGGAGCTACACTGCTGTGGCGCACGCTGCAGGAGCAGCCCACGTCGTCCCCGAGATGCTGAGAAGCAGAGGTAAGCTCTAGGCATATTATCATCTGCCTTAGAGCCCCTCTTATACATCACGGCCTACAGACGCCTAAATCCTTTCTAAATTGGATTTCATAGATTATCACCCTGTTTGCCATATTCTGCTAAGATTGCCCGCCTATCCGCCTGCAGAATCCATGTGCACATTGCCTGTGTGTTACCTGCATTGACCGAAAATCGTTTGATCCGGCCCTTCTAAGATGGCCAACGCGCTTTGTGCTTCCCGCGCCTGACCTTGTCCTGAATGCTTGCCTGACTGCATCCCAACTTCTGCTGCCTCTGGATTGGTGCAAACTGGCATCTTATTGTGCCACCAATCACCAGCAGGCGAGAGCCGGCCAACGAGGTAAGGCCTAGAGAGAAGGCCATCCCCCTGACTGAGCTGACCGAGCGCAGCCAGGCGCGTCGGCGTGCAACGCTGCTGCTTCCATGAATGCACCCTGCCTCACTGACCTTATCTCAAGGTAACATTAACACCCGCATCTCGCTCTGGATCAATTTATCTTGTGCTTATTGAATGATTCTCTATGACCTATACTTGCCTCCCATTCTTTGCTGCGCATTAGCCTACAAGCCTCATGCTTCTATGACTGACACCCGATCTTCCCGGTGCACTGTGTTTGCCAATAGTTCTACAGCTACTAGCACGCTATACTGTATTTAACCCAGCACCATTAAAGTAATAATGCCTATGCCCTATGCCCCCCATCGTGTTAACTAGCATACTAGCCTCATACCAGCTTATTTACGCCATATGCGCATCCAACCTATTGTTCAGCCTTAGGTTCTTTTTGCACATGCACTATGCTAGTCCTGTTAGATCTACGCTGCCCTGCTTGCTATTAGACAGCAGCTCTACACTGTTCAACCTATTATTTGTGTTACATGCTCAGTTGCCAAATTATAGACCTGTGGTCCCATTTATGAACTTTGCCTTCATAGCTACCCACACAGCACATCTATACCTGGTCCACCCGCCACCAGCCCTACGCACACGATATGTACCTCCCACCATTCTACACGGTCCTACTGAGGACACTCCTCCACATAATCACCCTGCAAGACTTCACTATGTTACACTACACACCTCCACTAGAGTCCACGCACAACGTCCCTAAGCAGATTGACATGATCTCTAGACCTTGTACCCTATTACAGAGGAACCTCAAATTATGCGCAAGACTCACAAGACTGTACAAACCTCTACCTAAAAAGCATCAAGTAATGCTACTACAAGCCCTTGCAAAACTAGCCATTCACAGCACCCCCTCCAACTGAACAGCAGACTTTTCCGAGAGCCCATTTCAGCCCCAAAATGCAATCTCAAGGTACAGCCTTCACTGCCCCAACCAGCACAGTCTGGGATTAAAGGATAGTTCCGGGACTTTTTTTTTATTGTCCCTACGGTTCGGCCATGTGTTTTTAAGCATAACTCGGTAGATCGTAGAAAACTTTCCTATGGCCCTTACCCGACTTTTCGTCCATTATCGCACTCGAAATCAGCCGCCATTTTCTGATAATCCTATCATTTCCCCCCATCGCCCTGGCTCACCTGCTTTTCCGGCACTAAATCAAATCCCCCGCCCCTGAGCCTGACATCAGCAGACGCGTACCGCCCATTTCCCAACGCCAAAGCACGTTTTGTGTCAACAATCGCTGCGCCTCAGCTAATGAAGTGTCGCCATGGAAATGGCAGGACGCCTCTTTCCTCAATACGTATAAACACACCGTTTCACAACACACAGCAGCAGATTTTCGATTCCATTACTCTCTCTGTGTTACTTTGAGTATTCTGTGACTCGTTTCTGTGCTCTGGTCAGCTACCTTCGCCGCTTCTAGGCCTTGTGAACACCTGTACCATCTCTGTAAATTATTTTACTTTCTTTACCACACAATGGCTACAATAATGCCGTATATGTACGAGCCCGAGTACACCGAGCAAGAACTACTGGAAAGGCAAGCACGCGAAAACGATGGGGATTCGGACGGCAGTTGGGAGGACCAGTCAACGGATGAAGAGCCTGGACCATGTCGCATGGACGGCGTCTCCACCTGGTGCACGTGCAATCGGTGCGAGCTAATGCCAACTGAGGAGGAGAACTGCTGCTGCCGTGAAAATTCCGGGTGCTTGGCCTACATTTCGGAAGGCGAGCCAAGTCCGCAATGCATCACCGAGCTGCCAGAGTTCAGGGAAGCCTGCCTCTCACGGACCGTGTTGAGGATGATGATGGTGCTTATGCACGAACTTCGCGGCACTGTTCGTCCGCGTAATCCGAGTAACGAGTAAGTATACTCTGGTTTTGATTTCAGTGATGCCACTACTATGTCATGGTCGTCTCCCACATATAAAATTACATCTACATATCATTCGAATGCATGTAAATTGGTTCCATATTGTGCATTTTCTAGATAGAATTTTTTTCAAAGCAGAATGACATTTTTTTACCTGAATCGACAGTGATAAGAAAGTTTTGTCATTTTAATACAGTTTGCATCTTTCGTTTTCACAGGTGGTACAGGCTGGTGGCCTATCGTTGCTTCACTTGGTGGCTTCACGGGAGGCTCGGACACCGCGTTCGGAGAGTAATACCTGCCTGTGCGGTACTTGCCATTAGACAACATTTCCCCAGCGACAGTGGACAATACCGCGGATTTTCCCTGGATGTGCTGCAACCGCAACTTTACAATGTGTAATGTTTATTATTTATGTTCAATTGAAATTAAGATCTAAAATAAAACCCAACATATATTTTAACAATGTTTGTTTTGATTTTTTAAATGAATCTAGTGTGTCTCCATTGAATAGTCTTCCTGTGCCTTGTCTTGTCACACCACATGTCTCCGGCCAGCATCCTCCCTCACGCTGGCCGCCCACCTTCAATCCACATAACCGTTGAACCCATATGCAGCAGACATACATATGTTATTTTGCGGGTTGGCATCAAGCCTCCCGGCCTTGCCTCCTCCCCCAAAAATACTTACCACACCACTTTGTTCAAGCGTTGGCAATAAAAGGAAGGCCGTTGGATTTTATTGATACAAAACATGGTTATAGGTAAATAATCAATATGGTTGATCATAATAAATCATCCTTTTGGGCACCGGGTACAGAGATGACCCCCTCTGGCCCGTGCCGCCTTGCCACCACAGGCCAGCCTGCTGCTGACTAACTGCCTAGGCATCCAGGGTCTCCAGGGTGAACTGCACCCATATATTCTCCTGGGAGGGTGAGGTATTTATAAACTCACCGCCCTGCCTTCCATGTACTAGATCCTGCAGCCTGCCTCTTACATGCAGTTAGATGGCCTCTCCTTGGTGAGGCCCTGCGGCAAACGAGTCTTGTCTGCACGACCACCGCCCTAATCCACACCCCACCCCCCGCCCTATCAAAGGCAGTTCGCACCGGGGTACTTGTGCTGCCAAGTGGAGCTGTCAGGGAGCGATAAAGGCCAAGAGGTGCCAAAGACCATGTACACTTCAAAGTGGTCTATAGAGCATGGGTTGTTGTTCCCATGTCTACCTCCAGACCCCGTGTCTCCTGCCAAGCATCCCCCCTCACGCTGGGCGGCCCCCTGCAATCCACATAAGTGTGTCTCCATTCACGAGTCTTCCTGTGTCTTGTCTGCACAACCACCGCCCCAATCCACCCCCCGCCCTATCAAAGGCAGTTCGCACCGGGGTACTTGTGCTGCCAAGTGGAGCTGTCAGGGAGCGATAAAGGCCAAGAGGTGCCAAAGACCATGTACACTTCAAAGTGGTCTATAGAGCATGGGTTGTTGTTCCCATGTCTACCTCCAGACCCCGTGTCTCCTGCCAAGCATCCCCCCTCACGCTGGGCGGCCCCCTGCAAACCGCATAATGCCACGACATATACACGTCATTCATTCACAAACACACCCCTGTTTCGAATTATTTATAACCCACTTCATATTTGTAATGTGAACTTCTTTGCGCTTTGCTAGTCAACCCGTGAAGGTGCTGGTTATCTGCTCTTCGTCTCTGTGAACTTCCGTGACCACTTCGAGGAAACTCGTCAGTTTGCAACCTGTGAACTGCTCCCTGTTCTACGACAAGAAACTACTCTGATCCCTGCATCTAACTGTTTGTTCGTCAAGGTAAGGCCATGTACCATAATCATTTTGCGTCCAATTTCTTTTCGTTCAAGACAGTACATGCAAGGAACTAGTCACATGTTCTGAGTTTACATTGGTATTCATAGAGAATTGATGATCTTTACTTTTCAGAACTTTCCACAATGCCTGCCTGTTCCATTGGCGGTTGCCCTTCGAAGACCCATAATAAATCTGAAGGTACTATAATGCACGTTTTCCCTAAGACAATAGATCAGATAAGAGAATGGGTCCGATATTGCGGATATCCACCGTCTGAGCTTGAAAGTAGAGTCCTAGAAGTCTTTGCGGACAAGAGGGGTGATCGATACCGCATCTGCAGCAGGCACTTTAGCTCAGACATGTACTCCACATCATTGCTAATAAAGAAGAACACACCGCGAGCGAGGCGAAAATTGCTCTCAACCGCTATTCCCACTCTATTCGTCCACATGCCTCCACTGGTGAGTCAAGTTTACGTATTTATCTCTCGGCCTTGCGGTAGTGTGTAGCATTAGCTAACAATAATTTCCCCATTTATGTATCCACTCAATATGAAGGCGGAAGATTCTCCATCCGTGTCGTTATTGCAGTCATCAGCCACTTCAAGCGCCTATCGGGTAATCTTACTTAGCTATTCTGCCACTGACTTGTTTTAGGCATGTAAATCAATAGTTTTAATTTATCGTGTAATTATTTTACCTAATGGTACACCCTTGTACTCGTCCTCTAGTCTTTGTTTTCAGTTATAATTATTGTTATCCAAAATAATGCAAGTACTGTCTTTCAGGGAGATGCTGAGGAGTCCAACGTATTGACGACAACCGTTGATGTCACTCAGATGCTCGAGGTACGTTTCCGGACAGTTCCATCGATGGAGATCATCAGATCTTGCATTCTTGTAGCGTGATTGTTACACACAATGTTTCTTTTGTTTTTAGCCATTGATATGTCCTTCTGTCGTCGCCCTCCTATGTGTCTTCTTTTTTCAATATTGTGTTCATTACTAATGAAAGTCCTATGTTTCAGGGAGTTGATGGAGCATTAGTCCAAGAAGAAGGGGGAGCATGCAGTTACGGGTCGGCGCAACAGCTTGCAGAAGTGTGCACCGCAGTTACATCGTCCCTTGATGTTCTTATGCATTTCGAGGTATGGATACTGACAGTTCGATCAAGCGAAATCATATGACGTGATTACATCCGCTATACTTCCTTCTTTATTAACGCAAGTACTATGTTTCAGGGAGATGACGGAGCTTCTTCTACAAGAACATCACCCCTAGTAGTTGATGCAGATCTCTGGGTGGTGACACTTCCAACGATCGAGCAAATCGAATCATATTTACATATCCATTATTTATTTTAGACAACTGATCATTTGTGCAGGTCTATTTAGATGAGCCGTTGACGCCTGCACAAAGTTTATGTTCTTTTTAACAAAATAGAAAACCATACTAATGCAATTACTGTGTTTCAGGGAGTTACTGAAGCATCATCTTCAATAATATCATCAATGGAAGTCTATGAGGAGCCCGAGGTATGGATCTTGACAGTTCCATCTAACTAGATCAACAATGCGTGAATAATTGTCGTTTGAATGTTCTACACAAAGCGTTCATTCGTGTTTTGCTATTGAGATGTACGTGGGTATTGGTCCCCAAGTACATTTTGTGTTTTCGATATTATTATACATACTAATGAAAGTTCTATGTTTCAGGGAGTCGATGGAGCGTCAGTGCGTGATGGATGTGCTTATCATGAAAATATAGTCGTTGCAGCGCAAGAGGAAGTGGAGACATGCACACACGAGTCGGAGCAACAGCGTCCTGATGTTGAAGTTCGAGGCAAGAAAGTTTCAAGGAAAAGAAAACAAAAGAAGGTTAGTGTCCTGGTCACTATATTATGTTGTTTTTCACTGTTAATAGTTCAATACTGTAAGTTGTGTTTAAACTGAACATCCCTTTTCCAATCTGTCCTCTAGTTGCGAGTGGGTGTACGAACTAGATCTACACAGACAGTGAAGCGAACGAGAGATGTTGCTTGTCAAACCTTTTGGCAGGGACTTGAGACTGGAGATGCATCGTGCCAATGGGAAGAATATGAAGTGATTGACAACGGAGCTATACCACCACCAGCCATTGATAGTGAATGTCCTCCTGGTAGTTCGGATGCAGTCGGAGATCAATTCACAGAATCCACACCCGCAAAAGCTAAGACCGCGAGAAAGTTGAAGAAATTGTTTTATTCACCCATCGCCGGAGAAGGGACAGATGTTGCAATGGAAGAGAATGAAGTGGACGACAATGAAACACCATCAATATCACTGAACATAGCGGAAGACGATATCAGAGATTCTACCTTTCATGTGAGTGACATGTCCTCAACGTTACAGGCCGAACCAGCTGGGATGCAGAGTGACAGTATAAGAAAAGAGGCCAAATTCATTGTATTCGATAGTTGTTTGATTGATATTATTATTCGGATGAAATGTGGGCATTCGGTTGGTGGGGAAGTATGTGGGGAGCCATTGATTAATGTGACTCGTGCAATTCGAGGCACTAACCTTAAAATACATGCCACCTGTACAAAATATCATCCTTTCTCATGGTCTGCACAACCCATGCTGGGGCAACTGCCAGCAGGCAATCTACTTTGTGCAGCGGCTGCACTTTTTAGTGGTTCAAGTTTTAAAAAGTTAGAGTCTTTCTTTCAGTTTGTGGGAATCCATTTCATTGCGAAAACTCAGTTCTACAAATACCAAACCGATTATCTATTTCCAGCCATTAGCGAAGCTTGGAGAATGGAAAAAATGTCTATTGATAGTACATTCGCGGGCAAACGGTTCAGACTAGCCGATGATGGACAGTGCGACAGCCCAGGATTTTCAGCCAAGTACTGCACCTACCACTTTCAGGACATAGAAAGTAAGAAAATTGTGAGTTCGGTGGTCGTGCAGGTGTCACAAAGTACATCCTCAGTGGCCATGGAGAAAGTTGGCTTTGTAGCATCATTGCAAGAACTACAATCGCGGGGAATGGTGATCGACCTGATAACCACGGACAGACACGTTTCAATTGCCAAGACAATGAGAGAAGAGTACAAAAATATAAATCACCAATTTGACGTTTGGCATCTTGCAAAAACAATCAATAAAAAAATGTCGGCTGCAGGTAAAAAAAAAAGATATGCAAGGTATTGCACAGTGGTCCAAGTCAATCAGCAACCATCTTTGGTGGAGCTCAAAAACATGTGGAGGGTCGTTGGAAATTCTACTGGAAAAATGGCGGTCAGTAATGCTACACTGTACCAACGTTCACCGTTGGAACACAAACCAACATTTCCACAATTGTGAACATGGCCATTTGTCCACAGAGGAGGCACGGAAGAAGAAGTGGTTGATTCCTTCATCACCCACTCACAAAGCCATTGAAAAGATTGTATTTGATAAAACTATAACAAGAGATTTGAGGGGACTCACGGAATTCTGCCACACAGGAGATTTGGAGGTGTTCCACAATATGTGCCTAAAGTACAGGCCAAAACGATTGCATTTTGGCATGGAGGGCATGATAAATCGGACTCTTCTAGCGGTCTTGGCACATAACCATAATGTTGGCCGTCAACAAAGTAGGACGACCGGAACTTTAGGGACGCTTCGCTACAATAAGGCCTTCACTAAAAGAAGTAAACAATGGGTGATCAAACCAGTGTTTGAGGATATGCAATATGAGTTTATTGAGAGACTTATTGTTGACGTCCTAGATAGGCACATACATGGAGTTGTGAACGAACCTGTGCAGGGGACAACTGCATTGCCACCCAACATTGCCTCTGTTCCATGTCCACCTAAAGAAGAGCTCATTGAGAAATACACATCACGGTTTAAATGATTGTAATTTGATTGTCTGTTCTCTCGAGTCTCCTCATGTCGCAGGCCCATTGAATATGTGTAGCTATGTATTGTGTAAATAAAAGTGATTGCTCAGTGTACATGCAATGTGTCTATCCACCCTTGCCCCTCCCTTCACCGTGCAGTAGTGCGAACCACCCGGGTGTCACCTGTGACTTTGCTCTCGAGTCTCCTCATGTCGCAGGCCCATTGAATATGTGTAGCTATGTATTGTGTAAATAAAAGTGATTGCTCAGTGTACATGCAATGTGTCTATCCAACCTTGTTCATTTGCGCATTAAATTAAACCAAACAGTAATATAAATCATTTTTCAAAAAATATAGAATGTCTCCGTATTTATGGTTCTCTGGGGCTGCAAAGCACGCAGACAAAATGCAAAGATGGAGTGTAAATTTCAAGTCCTGTGAGATGGACTTACACTGAATGTAGCTAACTAGGAATGTGTGCTCGTTCAAAGTGAAGGTCAGCTGCTTTGATTTTTTGCTCGGGTGCCGGAATGGCCCACGACTCAGTATAAGGTTCTATTGTTATTTGACCTTGACAGGCCGGGACCATCCCGAAAGACTTCTTTTTGGGGGTGTGGTGCAATAACGTAAGAAACGATAATGAATAAAATTTCAGAAACGATAGCCATTTAATGTTCGTTCATTAGAAGAAATAACGTCGGCATAGAAGGAGTGGTATTTCGGGGCTGCCCTACGCACAGAAACAATGGAAAATGCAAATATAATGTAAGTAACTCTTTAGATGAGTTTATACCGCAATTTAAACTTGTTCGTTCTATGTGGCATATTGTTTTGTACCGCGCACTATCTTGAGGAGAACCATCTCCTTTTACGGAAGCACCTCAAAACCTTCCTCTTTGCTTCTGCTTTCTCTCTCCCTCTCCCCTGCTACAACTGGTCCACTGTCTGCGACCTCGGTCCTGGGCCCTTCCACTCTCCACTGCCTCCCTGTCAACCCCTGCACTGGGGGACTGTCTCAGTATCCTACAGCCCCCCCTTGACGTATAATACCCAGTTGCACTGTCCTAGCTATGAAATAATTTCCCGACCAAATATATAAAATGAATAATTTTAATAAAGATCTGATGGTGAGACTAATTTCATTTTTTATGTTTTTCAAACAGGTACATCATCCATTATTGCATGTGTCACGAGTACCAGACACCGGCGGATGGGTTTTTTAACCGCCAGTTGCTTCTCCGCGTGAACAACGTTACCACCCTGACCATTTTATGGGACGATCGCCAAGTACAAGTATGCCCTTACGCGGTACTAACGGCTAGATGCAACATACAGACCGTTGTGGTGGCCTAGTGCCTCGTTGTTGGAACAGCCATGCGATTATCAGTGCGACCGAAGAGCTTATTTTATCGTAAACCAACACCCTGTGTACTGCACACGAACATCGCTTGCCTCAAGACGAACTATTTTGGATCGAGAGCAAAGAAAAATGCAAATCGCTGAATATTCTCTAAACATTTGATGTCCAATAAATGTACTTTGCCAAATGTACAATCTTGCCGTTTGCTTTTAAACCACAGTTTCATATTCCGAATTGTGGCGCTGTATTGTGAGATGATCTAAGACCCTGTGTACAGCAAAGGAACATCGCGTGCCTCAAAACGAACTTTTTGGAACGTGAGCAAATAAAAATGCAAATCGCTGAATATTCTCAAAACATTTGATGTCAAATAAATGTACTTTACCAAATTTACAATCTTGCGGTTTAATTTAAAAGTACAGTTTCATATTCCCAATTGTGGCGCGCTGTGTTGTGTGAGCTCATCTGTGTTGATTTCCGGGTTCTGTGTGGAGTCGCGTAGAAGACGCCTGGGCGCGTTTGCCTACGCAGCTCAGTCACGTCACGGATAGAGGCGGGGAATATGAATGTTTTGATAAAGTCTGTTTCAGGGGCGGGGGATTTGATTTAGTGCCGCAAAAGCAGGTGAGCCAGGGAGATGGGGGGAAATGATAGGATTATCAGAAAATGGCGGCTGATTTCGAGTGCGTTAATGGACGAAAAGTCGGGTAAGGTCCATAGGAAAGTTTTCTACGATCTACCAAGTTATGCTTAAAAACACATGGCCGAACCGTAGGGACAATAAAAAAAAAGTCCCAGAACTATCCTTTAAGGGTGCTCTTATAAATGCCCGCTCTATGGTTGCCCATGCAACAGATATAGCCGATTTATTACAAAAAGAAAATATGGACTTCCTAGCGATCACTGAATCTTGGCTCCACCCCGCAGCTGGTCCAGCAATTATGTTAGCCATCCCAGATGACTACACCTTGCTAAGTCTAGATCGTACCACCTCGCGAGGTGGAGGCCTCGCCATAATAGCTAAAACTAACCTTACACTGGGACTCTCTCCACCACACAACACTGACTCTTGTGAATTTCTAACCGCCAAGTTAGCGATATCCAACACGCAGTCAGTTTCCATCCACCTTATATACCGACCTCCAGGCCCTCTAGGATCCTTCGAAGAGGACCTAACTAACTTCTTGTCCAACAACCTTAAAAATTCCTTGCAAAGCATCATACTAGGAGATTTTAACCTTGGCTTCAGTGACCCTCTAGACTCTAATGCAACACTAATCAACAACTCCTTAGAAGAATTAGGTTTTACCCAAAAGATCACAGGTCCCACCCACACCAAAGGCAGAACCCTTGACTGGATTGCCGAGCACAACTGCCCAATCACGGTCACATCTATAATGCCCCAGTCCTGGTCTGACCATCATCTGATTATGTTCTCACTAGAGGCATCAGCTCCATTGCTTATAGACACTATAGCACCAGTGGTCCCCACCAGAAACAAAAGAAATATCACTCCAGAAAACCTCTTCCCTTTTTCCACTCTCAACTCTATCTCAGACCACACTGATCCCTTCACTATGGTAGATATGTACAACAAAGTGATGTTATCATCCCTTGATGTCATAGCACCATTAAAAATGAGAAAGAGCAAACCACGCAAACACGTGAATACCTGGTTCACTCCACACCTAAAAGCAATTAGACAAGAGAAATGTTGTTGCGAAAAAATATGGAGACTAGATCCATCTGAGACCAATATGAATAACTTGAGCAAACAAGCTACCCTCTATAAAAAAGAAATTATCCCTGCTAAACAAACTTCCTACAACCTCTGCATCTCCCAAGCCAAGTCCAATACCAAAGAGCTTTTTGCTATTCTGAAAGAGGTAGAATCCCCTATCCAAAATCCAGACTCTTGCCTTAAGGACAAAAACTGGTGCACGAGCATACAAAATGCTCTGGCCAATAAAATTACAACCCTACAAACTAAGATCAATAATAAAAAAGACACTCTTCTTACCACCTCGAAATCTAGCAACACTAATACAACAGCACCGTTACCAATCTTGTCTCCACCCTATGCAGCCATCCCCCACTTTAACTTTCGCAAAGTATCCACTATAGAGGTTGAAAAAGTCATCCTTACTCTTAAACCTTCAAACTGCCATGGTGACTTATGCCCAGCGCAACTCATAAAAGATGCAGCTCGTGAACTCTCCCCTTTCATTACCAAACTTATAAATGCATCCTTCACCTCAGGTATCATACCCAATAACCTGAAACAAACCTGGGTCCTCCCACTCCTCAAAAAACAAAATTTAGATCCCTCCATCCCCACCAACTACCGTGCAACCACCACAGTGCCATTCCTAATTAAAATCATTGACAAAATTGCATACCTACAAATCCAACACTACCTTGAATACAACAACCTCCTAGGAGTCCGACAGTCAGGTTTCAGACCCCAAGATAGAACTGGGACCGCGCTTGTAGACCTTAACACTCAAATTAATTAGTTGAGAGACGAGGGCAAGACGGCACTACTGCTGCTCCTTGATCTCTCAGCAGCATTCGTTTTGGTCGACCAAGAGATCCTGTGCAAGCACTTAGAGACGGCAGCCCATTTCTCCCAAGAGGCAATCAACTGGATTCAGTCCTTTCTCAACAACAGAACAATGCAAGTCTTCTCCCCGTTAGCAGCTGCGGACCCAATACCTATAACTTGCAGTGTGCCACAGGGCTCCTGCGTCTCGCCCACTGTGTACAACATCTTTACAAAGCCCCTTTTCGATGATCTTGATGCCCTGGGTATCACCTACACGAACTATGCTGATGATACCCAGATCCTCATCCCGTTGACGGGGGATTATGACAAGGATTTGGCCTTTGTAAACAGAGAGTACCTCATCATCCAGGCATGGATGGCCTCCCATGGTCTATGCCTGAATGATGACAAAACAGAACTCCTCATCTTGGGCACAACAGCTAACCTTAACAAACTTGGCCAGAAGTACTCTTCATTCGAAATTGCCAATAATACCATTGCCGTGGCTAGGAGGTAAAAACCCTTGGCTTCCGTTTAGACTCCACACTAACATTCAAAAAACAAGTAAACGCTATGCCTTCCGCCACATCCTATACTTGCAAACTCATCAGAGCAGCCAAACCTTTCCTCTCCTCCAATAACTGCATTACCCTAGCTAGAGCTTTGATCCTGTCCAAATTGGACTATTGTAATGCCCTATACGTAGGCAGTAACAAATACATCACAAACAAGATTCAAATCTTGCAAAATAATGCCTTAAGAGCAGCCCTCAGTCTCCCGAAGAAAGCCCACATTTCAGATATCAGAAGATCTGTCAACTGGCTCTCCATGACAGACAGGATCTTCCTTAAATCTGTCTCCTTGATCCACAAATGTCTCCACCATTCTGCCCCTCTTTACCTGACAAAGAGATTTACCAGACAAGTTTCATGCCGCCCCTCCAGAAAGGTCAACTCAAACCTCCTATTGGTGCCGAGATTCAAACGCACTACGACCGGGGGGAGTAGCTTTCCCGTCAAAGCAGCACAACGTTGGAACTCTCTACCGCCACCCCTAAGGGAAGACCTTCCTTACATACAATTTATATCCAATCTTACCCATTGGATCAAGGAACTCAACAACTAACGTACTCGCTCTTCTCACCTACCCTATATGCTTAGCTATAACTTGTAAATTGTGTATATTATACGCTCTGTAAATATGTTTTATTGTATCTGTTCTCAATGATGAGGATATGTCCAGTACTGTAACCATAGCTGGACTCCATCCATTTCGCCATATGTAACCTAAGCTATACAATCCTCTTGTTGCTCTTGCGCCCTGCTACCCCTGGGTTAGGTGTGCACTACAAATAATAATAATAATAAACAAACAAACAAACAACAATTCCAATAACCTTGTGCAACCTCGTTCCAAGCTTGCCCACTTTGGCGGCGCTAGCTTTGATTCTGTTGCCCCACGTTTCTGGAACTCTCTCCCTGTTTTTCTGTGCACCTGCCTTGAGCTTTCTTCCTTTAAGAAATCTCTTAAAACATTTCTATTTAATTCTTATGAATAGTGTCTATCAACCCATGCGTCTCTCTGGTCTATCCTTTGCTTCTCTCTACTGAGCTCTTTTACTTGCTGCGCACTGAGTCCTATGGGCCAGTTGTGCCATATAAAAAATATTTAACATTAACATTAACTCTGCACTGAAAGGCCTGAAGAGACAGATTCTTCGAAGGCTAAATCCCCGGGTAATCCAGGCTGCTGAGACCGTGAGACCAGCCATCAGTGATGGCGCTGACAGCAATTAGCTTGGCATCTACCAAGATCATTTGTTAGATCAGACACTAGTGTGGGACCGACTTGATGGTAAGGCTTGATCTTGATGGGCGTTTGGCTCCCAATATTGTTACAAATCAGAGAGTAAAACAGGGTTGCGTGCTGGCACCATTATAGTACAATTTATATGTAGCAGATATGGGAGGGAGCTTGGATAGTATTTGTAACTTCCTTCCAAGGATTGGTGCCAGCGCACTGCCCTGGCTTTCCTATTTAGATGACACCATCTTACTGGATAGGACGCCCACCAGATTACAGTGCAGTATTGATGCCCTGGCTCAATACTCTAAAGAGAATAGCCTTTCTATCGATTCCTCTAAAACCAATATATTCCTGGTGGGAAATCGGACAAAAAACTGGGAAATTTGAATGCAAAATGGATGGGTCACATATTAAGATTGTTGAGGATTATGTGTATCTGGGTGTATCCATTAATTTCAAATTACATACATCTGTACTACCTAGATTTGTAAACCCCAGAGTACTGAAGAAAGCCTGTTTGCTTAAGTCCTTCTTATCGGCAAGAGGGGGTTGATCTGTGGAGGACTTTCTAACCCTATATTAGACTTGCTTGATACCTGCCCTTCTGTACGGGATGGAGTTATTTGCTGAAGATGAGGTTCTCTGGCTCCAACAGATTGAGAGCAAGAAATGGAAGTGTACTCTGGGTTATCCTCAATGTGTACCATCTGAGGCAATCTGTTGTGAACTAGGGTTTACCTCAGTTTTGACCCTCTGGAGGATTCAGGGATGTTCCTTATACCTGAAGATGTACGATCATGGTAATATAAACTCTCTGCTTGGATGTTTTTTCCCTATGGTGAAGGTCACTGGAAAACCGCCAGGGGCACTCCAGATTTCTATTGATGAAGTGTGCACTTTTATTTGATCGATTTTGAATGGATTTACTTTTTAATTTTGGCGCAAGTACCAATCTGAGGAAATCGAAAGCCATAAAATGGGATAGAGGGAAATTGCTGGAGAAATTGAAAATTCAAAATATGAAATGTATTCAGGTAATGGTTTCCGTTCTCTCGTTCCTGCTCATATGTAGTCAAAACAAAATGTGCCTCGTTCAGAAGGTTTATCATGAGGCTTAGGTTCAATCTTCTAGAAACCTATGAAAATAGTGGCGTTTGGAAAAGCATCCCATATGCAAACTGTGACTGTAGACTTTGAAATATGTGGGTCAAGACTTATAGGCATATATTGACTGGTTGTCAGAGATGGCAGGGAAGGTGTGCCAATGGATGCCATACATTTGTTAGCAACATGGCTTCAGAGCTGCCAGAAGTACGGAAACTGCTCTCCTGAACATCTGTGAAAACCTGCCCTCCAACCTCGATTCTAACATTCCCTCTGTCCTCATCACAGCATCTCTGGATCTGCTCTGCTTCCGTGGACCACCGGGCATCCCACACTTGTTCAATTGGGTGTTTCTGGCCCCACCTTTTATACCTCGCTTATCCCTTAACAGGCTTCGAGTTTGGTGATAATGGTCTTGTGCCTGACCTTGCTTGCCCTCGTTAGTGTAGGTAGGGCTGCTGCTCGTATTTTCCTAATTCCTAAGTAAATCTTCATTACTCTAGGTTGTCTCTTCCTCGTCCCAGTACGTTGGCAGTCAAAGGCGAAATAGACATGATGGGAGTTGTAGTGTTCCATAGGGGTTAAGAGTAAATTGGGTAAATTACTGTCAGGAAAGGGGGAACAAAAATGTTATTTTGGGTAAATGGGTTTCTTTATCCTTTGTCTATTTTCTGTGTTAGGTTCAACGATTGTTTGGGGTCTGTTGAAATATATGGATGATGTTTTAAATCTTTTCCTTAAGGGAAAGTGCTGGGGTAGAATGGGATCAGGATGGCAATATCCCATGAAGACTGGGGTTATGTCGGGTAGGGGGGTATAGGAAAGGGAGAATACCATGTATCACACTTGGCCATTCCTCCCGCATTCCCATGCGCAGGTGATCCTCCCTCACTTGTCTGCCCCAAGTGTCGGGATCCAAGAGCGATGTCCCTTCCCTGGCCACCTGAACAAAGATTCCCTGGGGATTACTTGTGAGAACGCCCTCAGGTTTCTCACACTATGAAGGAATGAATTTCAGCATTTAACTCTGAACTACCTACCATTTGTTTGGTTTACCAGATCGTCGCAGGCAGAATGCACAAATAGATTTAGAGAGGCTGAAAGACGACTAGGGTCTTTAGTTGTCACCACCGACCCCTCATCTTTACTTCTCAAAGGGTCCACGACCGGACCCAAAATCATTGGTAAATTAGCTTCCCCTACTGCTATGCTCCGTTGTAATGAATAGCATAGATCAAGTAGGCAGTTATTGTCTATGTCTTCGAGCACAGAGCACTCTTTGGACTGAACCTCATTCAAAGGATTGTTTGTCGGTTCCAGCATAAAAAAGGAAGTGATTTTACCTTTTGAATTAGCAGTCCCTATTGGGTGTCTTAGATTCTGATCCCCCTGTGCGTATCCCGCTATAGTTTGTATTGTTTTGTCAGTCGGAATCGGTCATCCTTTCTGTAAATGATATCTGGCTGGTTTCATTTAGTTTTTGTTCGGCATTGTGTCATCAGGCTGCTATAAATGATGTAAATACTTCTGGATATATGTATATAAAACTTTGTATGAAATGATGCAATCACACTTACATCTTTACAAATATACACTTGTTAAGTACACGTATGCGGAGCCCCTGCATCCGCCGGCAGGGACAGCGAGACAGGACGCGCAATGGCACTCCCAATAGACAACAAGCATCACAACACTGCACCTCTACAAAAAACGTACATACCACAGCACTGGCCATTGCATCCCAGGATCACCGATACACTAGGCTCTCCTTCAAACACGCATGCCTCTCTACCCTCGACATGGAACATCTAGAATGTTCACTTTCTCCCCACTAACCTAACACCCGCTGTCTTTCCGATCCACCAGAGTGACCATGCAAATGTAAACAGATTGTTGTATCAATGCCAGTTAAATAACATAAACCAAAACGACAATGCTACCCTGCAGGGATAAATCTGAGGGAAGAATAATCATACCAGGCAATCACTGAGAGAAGCAATGCCCAGGGGCCAGGATCACATTAAGGAACAAGCTTAAATGTGCAGCAAAGGTGAGGGGTAATGGGGGGACAGCAATAACAAATGTTCAAATGTGCTGAAACGCCACGTGGAGACTTGTTAAGAGGATTCGACTAGTTGTTGCCATGGATATGACCCACATGTATGGGCTGGGGAGCACCACCCCCTCACTTGAGTGACAGCCAGCACAGTCTATTACTTTTGGTGGACTGTGCTGCCTGCCTCTGAGCAGGGGTGTGTCCTCCCACTACATTTATTTTACTTTTTTCAATGTCTAGCCCTGTGAGTTGTGCAAAATGTGCAGAGCACAATGACAAGAGTCTGGCGAAGTCATAGGAAGGTCCGTCCCATAGTCTCTCATCTTTGCACTAGTAGAGTAGGAGGCGCTGACTGACAGGAGAAGACGACTTTCCTCTTCTATCAGCCAAAGCCCTCTACATGAGGAAGGTTTTCTGGTTGTGTCGTGGATCGTGTCAGCGTGCTGAAGCTGCGAGCTGGAGGTTAATGAAATGTAAATGTTTATGTGTATATTGTGTAATGTGTTTTTGTGTATACGTGCATGCAAGTGGGGTTGTCTGAATGCCACTGGCAGCATGGAATTTACTGGGCATCAATGGTAAAGCAAATATGATGAGCGCTATTACATCACTATACTGGCATACTTGGTGCTGACTGTTGAACTATACTTCCATACTGTGACATTGCGTTTTTACTGGGCATCAAAAGTAAATCCAACACGATGAGTGCTATTACATATGTAGACTGATATACTTGGGTGCAGCCGGTGCAACTCTGCTTTCTCACTCTGTCATTGTATTTTTAACTAAGCATCAACTGTGTAGCAAACAAGATGACGATAATTCATTTCTAGACTCACATACTTGAGTACAGCCACTCTAGCTAAACCTTCTTATTGTGGAATTGTGTTTTTCCTGGGCATCAAGGGTAAAGAGAACATGATGAGTGATATTACAAATCTAGCCAGGCATACTTGGGTGCAGCCAGTGTAGCTACTCTTTATTAATGTGGCATGATATGTTTTGCAGGGCATCAAGTGTAAAGAAAACATGATGAGTGTTAATACAAAGCTAGAATGGCAAACCTGGGAGCAGCCAGTCAGGCTATACTTTCTTACTGTTGTATTGAATTTTTGTATAGGCATCAAGGGTAAAGCAAGCATGATGAGTGATATCACATACTTGAATGCAGCCAATCAAGGTATACTGTCTTACTGTAGCATGGTATCTTTTTATTTGGCATCAATGGTAAAGCAAACATGAAGAGTGTTCTTAAATATTTAGACTGGCCCTCATTGGTGCAGCCAGTTTGGATATGCTCTTACTGTGGCATGGCTACGGGGCATCAAGGGAAAAGGAAACAAGTTAATACATAGCTAGACTGGCCTCCATTAATTGTGCCAGTCTGGACATATATCCTTAGTGTGGCATTGCATATTGTTAATGGGCATCATGGATAAAGCAAACATAGTTGTTGTTACATGGCTGCACGGGTCTTCAGTAGTACAGCCAGTATGGGCATGTTTTCTTACTGTAACATGGCATTTTTTAACTTTCGAAATCCGGCAGGAGTATGTGGTAATAATGACTTATATTGGTGCAGTCTGCATAGATCGGTATGGACACAGCCAGCCTGAACATGTATCTTATACTGACATATTTTGTGTGCAACGGTATCACGAAAATGTGTTGGAAAAAGCTCCTATGCACTGTTGGTGACGTAGATTGATTGCACTTTTTCCTGTGCTGCCATAGAAAACCTATTGAAAACTGTGGATTTTTAGCAACTTTTTCACAAAACGTGTGATAGAAATGCACCATTGTAACACATTATTTTAAATATATTCTCAGGATTTAACCCCTCTCCATCCCCGAACCCTCCTTGGTTGGTCTGTGCTCTCACCCTCGATCACTTGTGCATATTGTAGACAAATATTGACCCATTGCAGTAAATAAATACATCAGCATCTAGTGCCTAGAAGTGATTGTTCTTGTGGCTCTTTGAAATTCCACATCCACCATTTTGGTAAGGAAATCGTGTGATATCATCTGTGCTGATGACCCACATTCTGTCCCTATGGGATTTCCTACTTACTGCCTTCATACTGCTTATGCTGTAGAAAGACTTTCATGGGTAACTTCCAGGAGGCCTGTCTTGTGAAGCCTCTTCTGGCAGGTGAGCCTTTCCTCTCTCATGCTTTCACTTCTACGGTCATTCTTTCAGCGCCTCTCTCTTTATATCATAGGTTGCCATGTGGGTTTGAAGACAAAGGGGGTCAATATGGGTTCTTGGTATCCCGACAGTAATTGTATCCCGACGGTGCCGGATATCCCGGAATTGCCAGTATTTCCAGTACTGGTAATACTGGTGCCAGAAATATCTGCTGTTTTTTGCCAGTTGGTGCTTGATTTACCTCCAACTTTTGGCTGGATGTAAGTCAGTCAACCCCCACCGGATAACTTGGAGTACGCCAGTGCAGAAACGTGCCAGTACACGGAAAAATCCACACTTTTTCCGGATCGGCATAGTCCTAATGAGGGCCAAAGTTTCCCAAAAAAACGTGTATGAAATGTTCCATGCACGGAGGAGCATGGGCAAAGAATGGTGTCCTTTTTTGAACACTGCAATACGGATCTAATGGTGTAGGAGGTTGCTCATCGAGATGCCAAGTCTTGTATCGCCGCAAAGGGTACATTGTATGGTGGCCATGGTCACAAATGTAGCTAGAAAGTGAACACTCATGATATCCTTTCTCTAACATGTCACAGATTATGTCAAGGGGGTCTCAGAACTGCAAACATTCCAACTTCATACTTTTAGAACCTCAAAGATCAATAGTGTCTGTGGTCCCTCCTATCAGACACTATAGACCAGCAACTTCTGTAACCTAATACCTATGCAAGCTACCAGTGTAACCATCCTAAGCAAAAAGCGCCTAGATGCCTCCGGGTTAGGTGCACTATACTAATGTCAAATAAATAAAACATGTTTAATGATGACAGCAAAAAGCAACTCAAAGTAGATGAGGGGTCTAGGAACCGTCACCGCGTGAATGAGGTGCACTGGGTCCTGATGAAGATGATGAGACTAAAGGGAAGAAGAACCTCCTTATTAGACCTATGCAACAGCACAGCATGTAGACAGAAGTCGCTCTACAAAACCTTCAGAAAGTCCAAAATGATCAAAGTCCACCCTGATATTTGAGCACCACCTGATCCCCGCACTGCAGGCCGATCTCTGGTGACAGAAAGGGGTGCTCTGTGCTTGTTCAACAAATGACAAGTCTCACAGTTCAGGGCAACTGTGCTTTATTTCAACATTATCAGCCATAAAGCGACTATTAAAATGGGTGACCTCCACAATTGACGCTGGAGAAGATCCAGGATCCAGGATGTGCAAAGGCAAACCAGAAGACTCGGCACAAGCCCACCATGCTCCTGGCGGGGACCACCGAAGAGTGGAAGATGAAAGTGGACGCAACAATTCAGGATGGCCCCCTGCACACTGTCATTAAAGGGGCCACAGGATCAGCCTCGGATGCCAACAGATAGGAGTCTACGTGCATAAAATGTGTGAGTGGTGCAAAACTGACCAATTGATCCAGGACGGGTCTGTGGAATTTCTGGAACCATAATCTCTGCTGTTGCATGAGGGCTTAATCTTTCACGAATATATGCCATGTAAGGTGCACACAGAAAGGACAGGACATGGGATGGGCCATTCACTGCAGGTCCACTGGGCGTGCATTATAATTGTATAATACATCAATATCACAAGACCTCTAGGAAAAGCCCTCCTTACCTGGATGGTTCTGCCCCTGCTCTCTTCAAACCACACTACCTTCCTGCTGTTTCTCTTCTTACTACCATGAGTCCATCCCTCTCTTTCGTTCCAGACAGTTTACATATTGTATGAGCCTTGCTGTTCCTATGGTCACATTCAATATATCCTGCAGAACATTTTATCCTTTACAGTCTTTCCTTTCAACTTCAAAGTCACTTATGTGGTCCTTTTTTGTAGTGCCAAGAACACTCCTAAATGCTATTGATGATGTCCTGAGAGTGCTTGATGGTGGCGATGCATGGTTGCTTGTACCCCTTGATCTCACCATGGCTTGTATTATGATATACCATGGAGATCCTTTCCTGCCCTAGCGGCAGACATAGGGATAGGAGGCATGTCCTTGAATGACCGAAACATTATCATCTCAACGGCGGGTACCAGTTTGTTCAGATGAGTTCAACTATATTCACCCCCCTCCAACTGAGCTGTGGCACTTTACTTGGTTCCATATTATCACCCACCTGATTATACATCTATTGGAACCACTGGGTGGCCTGATTGATGGCCTGGCATCTCTTATGCAATCAAATGTAAGTGGTCTAATATAGTATTGGAGGCCTTGCTGTCCTTGGCCCTGTAAGAGAAAAAGGGGTTGGCATTCCTTAGACAATGGGAAAGGCAGCTGTGAAACCTGTGGTGTTGATGGATGCCTGGGGAAAGTCCCTGGCTCCTGAGTGCCAATGTGCTTTCTATGGGTTTGGCGGAAGAAACCTGTGATTATGTTATCCATACAGAAGAGCAGAAGCTCTGGAAGACTGCACGGCTTTGGGTCTGCTTAGCCTCTGATTTGGGCATGTGCAACATGGCCAAAGAGGAATGCTTAGTCGTGGCTTAGGGCCTCCTCAGGAGTCTGACGGTATCCCGGCGGTAATACTGCTGGGATACTGCTAGCGCAAATGGTGTTAATGCTTATCGGTCCGGTTCTATTAGTGCCGGTTTACGAGTGGCAGTACAGCGGTAGGTTCAAATTCCCCATTGGGTCTATTGGATTATGGGGTCCTATTACTGCTGGCGGCAATTTGCATAGGCAGTAATAGGGCCAAAAACTGCAGAAAACGGGCTGTAAGGGTATATTTTTACCTCCAGCAAAAAGCTGAAGGTAAAACTCCCACTTACCGCCAACCCTTAAATGCGGTGGTAATAGCGTTACTGTCGCATTTAAAGGCTAAGGCCCAAATCATGATGAGGCTATTCGTTAGTGTTGGTGTGTTAACGGCTAGGCTTGTGGTAGATGCCTGTGAGGGGTTTGTGCAGTGTAAGGTGGTAAGAGATCTTAGAGGGGAGTCAGACAGTCAGGGGAAGGCAGGGGTAGGCCTCACAAGGCAAAACAAACTGCAAACCCTGCACTCCTAAGCCTGCCCATTTGCTGACAGGACCAAATTTCTTTCTTTCTTTCTTTCTTTCTTTCTTTCTTTCTTTCTTTCTTTCTTTCTTTCTTTCTTTCTTTCTTTCTTTCTTTCTTTCTTCCTTTCTTTCTTTCTTTTTCTCTCTCTCTCTCTATCTCTCTCTCTCTCTCTGAAGAGGTGGTATCCGTTTCACCTTCCTTAGTATGTTGGTTGGAAGGCTGAGAGATGCCTCAAACCTCACTCTAGCATGCTGAAGTGTCATGCTCATTGACCTGCTGGGACCTTTGCTCGTATTAAAATGGAAATACTGTTTCAAAGGCAACTTTTGTAATACTTTGAAATAATTCATAACTTTAGAGCTTAATAGTTTAGGATTTTATGTGGTTTACTGGATTAAGGATTCTGAATGTCTATTTCATGAGTAATCAATGGGGGGGTCAAGGGTCTCACAATGAAGAACCATGGATGCAACGCAGCACATACCAAGCATCTGCACTAACGCTGGAGGCCGACCCAAACAATGGGATGCCAATCTATGTAGCGAGAACTAGCAGCACACAGGCTTGCATCCTAAAAAGGCGACTGTGGAAACCATGAGACTGTGTCATTTATTTCGCAGTTGAGGACAAGTTTTCTGCATCTAAAGCAGCCATCTATGGAGGAGCCATGGGTCATGTTGCGCAGTAGTGAGAGTCTGAATGAGAGCAGGAGTTAAGTGATTAAATAAAACGTGGGGTGTCATTGTGTGTTCTAGGTAGACAGGGGTCATGGAGCGTCCTCCACAAAATGGCTCCCCCGGGAATTCAAAATGCCATCAACGCGGTTCCCTTACTATAGAGGGAAGATGGATGTGCCCCATGTGGGCTTTGATCGAGGTACTGTGAACACAGAGAAACAAAAACGGTAAAAAGGAGGGATGGAGGGATGAAGGGATAGGCAGCGCCAGAGACAGGCAGGAAAGATTGAGAGTGTGAGACAGTAACGAGCGTGAGTAGCAAAAGGCACAGGAGGTGAGCATGGTATAAACCTGCTTTCCAAGCTCCCCAACAGCTGAGCGTCCCTCGCTCCGGCCTTACCTTTTCCCTCCCACCTCCCCCATACTGACCTAGCACCCCCGAGACAGCTTCACCTCCTGGTTTTTGAAAGGGTAAACGACTTGGTTTAGCAGGGGCGTGACAAAATTGATTCTGAATCAACACTGAAGATAGAGTTCTGTTGCCGAAATGGCATCACACGACTGAATGAAGGTACTTTTTCCTTTTTTTTTAAAATGTTAGCATTGCTTTTAGCATCTGCGTGTATTTACTTGTGGATGCCGAAGGGAATGTTTGTTTGTTTGTTTGTTTGTTTATTTATTCATCAAACGCGCCGGACCCTTAGGTAACTGGGCGCTGAAATGAAGAGACTCTCTTAGGTATCTGTGGTTACTTCATATAGTTTATAGCCAGCTCTTTGGTTACAGCTTATAAGTAAGTTACAGGACAAGAAACACTGCCACACCCATCACCCAGGCAGATGCTTACCAACTGCCTGGGCTAGGAACCTTCTCAAAGCATTCTATCATTCACACCCAAACACTCCAGGTGACATCACAAAGTTCCACCATGCAAACCAAGCACCACACAACACATGTCCTTCCCTTTCGCCTGGACACACACACTCATCCACCATTCGGTAGCAGGCACTACACAACAGGTGGCACAGCATACAAGGTTACTTCAAGCGTGTTTACAGAGTGAGGACAGATACAAATATGGAGGAAATACATAATCAACAGATCTAACAAGTGGATAAACAAAAGGAGTACATAAATATACATAGGGGTGGGTTCAGAAGAGATCAGGAATCAGATGATCACAGGTGCAATGTGTATTGTCAAGCAAGGTGTTCGTTAGAGCATAGCCATATGAGGATATTTCGTCTGAAGTTGTAATAAGATTGATCTTTTCCGAGGTCAAGTGGAATGCGTTCCAATACTGGGCCGCCTTAACCGGGAAGCTCTTTCCACCTGATTTTTTTAGTCTAAATCTAGGTATTAGAAGGCCATAAGAGTTGGCGGTTCTAGTAGGACGAGTTGATGTTCTTCTGACTATTCTTTCCGTCAGGTATGGTGGGGCTGCATTATTGAGGCACTTGAAGGTAAGTGAGGCTGTTTTTAGTGCAATTCTATCTCTGATTTTTAGCCAATGATGTTCTTTTCTCATATCAGATATATGTTCTCTAGTGGGAAGGTTCAAGGCCGTTCTCAAGGCGTTATTCTGTAGTATCTGAATTTTATCCATGATATATTTATTAGCTCCTAAGTAAATGGCATTGCAGTCATCTAATCTGGAAAGTATAAGGGCATTAGCGAGGATTGCCCAGAAGATGCACCAACACCTTCTAGAAATTCAAAAAGAGCTCAGTGTTCGCTGAGCAAAAAAGGATGTGGTTTGGAAAAAAACCTCCTTAAGGACAACTTCACTTCCTGGTTTTTGAAAGTGTAAATGAGCGGGTTTAGCATGGGTGTGACAAAACTGTACAAGACGGAGACCAGGTGGTCCTTGCTCTGTGAATAGCTTGAGACCGGTCTCACATAGGTGAAGATGGCGCTCCCGTAGTAAAGGAGAACCACGGCCAGGTGGGAGGCGCAGGTGGAAAAGGCCTTCTGCCGCCCGTCGGTGGACCGGATTTTAAGCACCGTTGAAATGATGAAGACATATGACACAATGATACACATTAAGGGCGCCCAACCTATGAGCATGCTGACAGCCAGAATGACCGCTTCATTGATGGAAGTGTCGCCACATGCCAGTGACAGCAAGGGCGGTATGTCACAGAAAAAATAATTAATTTTATTGGAGGAACAGAAGGGCAAGCGGAAGGTGATGGCTGTGTGCAAGGCTGAGTTGAGCAGACCACTGGTCCAGGCAGATGAGGCCAGACACTGGCACGCTCTTTGGCTCATAATGGTGGAATATCGCAGCGGGTTGCAGATAGCCGCGTATCGGTCATACGACATGGCTGCCAGGAGCATGGACTCCGCGCCCAAAAAGGACACAAAAAAGTACAACTGGACAACACAACCTGCATATGAGATGGTCTTCATCTCAGACAGGAGGGTCTGCAGCATTTTAGGAAGGGTGGTAGAGGTGTAGCAGATGTCCAGGAAGGAGAGATTGCCAATGAACAAGTACATTGGTTTGTGCAGCCGAGTGTCCAGGCAGGTCACCAGAATGATTGAAATGTTTGCAAAGAGGGTCAGTGTGTAGATGGCAAAGAAAATGGCAAACAGAAGGGTCTGCAGGTGCGGGAGGTCAGAGAACCCCAGGATGATAAATTCTGAGAATGGGGTGCCATTGGATCGGTCCATCTACCAGGGCTGGCATTCTGTGAAGTACAAAATAATGGTAGAATTATTTATCAAGAGTGTATTTATTTATTTATTTATTTACTGTATATAGTTCTATCAAGAACTTTACAATGAATACATTCATATTCATTTATAAATCTCACATTTACAAATTCATATCATATTTAATTCACAACATATCCCATTTAACCAAAAGTTTTACAAACATCAATCAATCTCGTTGAATATGCATACAATAATAAAAGGCATTTACAAATAACATATCATCATTTCACAATTTAAAACAGTATAAAAAACATTTTAAACTTTCACAATACATTTCTTTAGTCAAACCTAAGGCGTATTTCCCATAACCAGCCCCACTACAGAGTCTTTCCCTATTCAGCAGCCTGGAGGTATTTTAAGGCCCCATTCTAACTCTATGTAGTGGTAAGTGCAAGGCGACCAGGTCCGAGTTCAGACATATTACCCAGAATTCATCAGATTTAATCGTATTTATAATATAAAAAAATGTACCCAACATGGTCATAGAAAGAGGTCCCAACCGTGGACATTCACTCAGTACGTGCTTCACTCCGCATTAGTTGGGATAGTACAAATATGACAGAATCGGTCTTCCGAGGCTAAATTCCACCTCCCCCCATAGGTTGCAAGCACAGGCAACTGGTTTGTGGGCATCTGCGGACAGCTGGGTCAGCAGAGACTAACAAATATTGCTGAGGTTGCAGATATGTATGGGACACCTGAGCCACCATAGGGTACAGGTGTCACTGTCACAGGTGATTATAGTTATTTAGCCAGCCCCAATTTAACCCTCTACGCCCCAATGCGCCTTTTACAACTCCACATTTGGAGCATATTTTAGAGTCAGGATACCAATTTAACAACGAAAACAAGTTACTTACCTGTTTCACAAATGGGTAAGTACTAGATTTGCTCTTAACTTTAGCCTGTTTTTTACCCAAACGATCCCCAGTCTTAAAAACCGGTACTAAAACTGAATCCTATGGTCTGTACATACCCTGTCAAATAAGCTACACAATACACTCGACCGTAAATCGGCGTCTCCTTTTAGAACCCATTTGGCCCAGGGGCGCTAGAATTCTTCACGTTCATTATGTGCTGCCCCACATTTTTCTTGCAAAAGTGCAAGTGCCATCCGTACATTCTTGTTCCTTTACCCTATTTCCAATCTTAGAATCGGAAATCCGCTCCTCCATGAAATTGACCCAGGTTTCCTGAGTAATAGGGTTCAAGGTATCCTGCTCTACAGTGCCTCTTACCCCCAGATAACGCTCTGCACACCTGCCTGTGATCTCCACAGGGGACTGCTTCCAACATCTTCTGCCAATTTACAGAGCAACCCTGACAGTGTTTTCTCTTTCGCCAGTTGTTATACTGATTTTTTAGACGTCTGGCCACCTTTATATGAATAGTTTGCGAGATAAATAAATGTTTTAGGTCACTAAGTTCTTTAGATATAAACGATTAACCTTCAATATTTCTAAAACAAACACGTTTGGTTTTCTTTTCATTTGAAGTAATGATTGCCTCCCCTATCATACCAGAAGGTCAGCCATTCCTCAAATTCGTCAGGGGTCAGGTCTTTACTTTCAACCTGTTCCCGCATAAGAGCACATGCTTTGGTAATGTTCCTTTCAGTCCAAACCACTCTGTATTACCATGATTTGTTCTTAAACCTACCTGCCAACCCCTTTCTCAGTTGGATTTCATACTATTCCAGACAAGACTCAACGCTGATTGGTCGCTCACCTCCCTTTTTGTAATATTTAGGTTAACCACCTTTCCAGTAATGGGCTATTTCCACAGAAACCATGTGGGTCTACTCGGGATATTCCCTTGTGTTCTACCGTGAAGGGTTTCCAATTTCCACTTTCTAAGGAAACCAAGCCACTTTATCCCCCTCTGGCTTGCATCTTTTAACAACATTTTTGCACTCCGGCTCAATTGACCCACCATGGTTCAGGGAACAAAACTCACCACATCTGGTTGTTTAGGTCCCCACCCAATATAATATGATTTTTTGCAGGGGTTTTGACCCAATTTAACAGTGCATCTATGTATCCGAAAACCTTTTCACTTGACTTTCCCCCAGGTGGGTCATACACATTGATTATCAACAAGTGAGTTCCCTTTGCCCACCATTTCCATGCAATTTCCACCGCCAGTAACTTCCCCTCCCCCTCAATAGGTGTCACCAGGGTCGAGTAAACTCCTGACTCACCCCTATCATTAATCCACCAAACGGACAACCTTTAGTGCCCTTTTTAGCCACACACTGGTACACCACAAAACCATCCAACATAAAAGGAACAGTTAAGCAGGTCTCCTGTAAACAAAACACAGAATGGTTACTTAAGAAGACTAGAGAGGGGCCATCTTGCAGAAAATGAGAATGACCCCTCGTGTTCCAGGAGACACACTTAAAATGTCAATTTCCTGGGCCATCATGAACTTCTTTAACCATCTCCAATCCACCTCGTTCTCTAAAGTGCTTGATGCAGGTTTGTGTTTGATGGGAACTCGAATGACAGGTTTCACAGAGTGGGAAGATGTGCACAGCATGTTCCTGTCTCAACAGTCTCTGGTTCCCTGTCAAGTTCGTAACCCATAAACATCAGGGATTCCTTTTGGGCTCTAATAAGGGCTGCAGTCACAGGGAGATGGCAATGTATTCTAGCCATACCTGCTGACACAAATGGTATAGGTTCGATAAATTCAAAATCCATAGAGGTAAGTATACGTGATGCAGGAATTTTAGTGAATGACTTCAAAGTTCACCTCTATTTACGTGGCCTTTTGTGCAACGAGAGTCCTTATTACTTATTGTCAATTTGCATATGGCCAACGAGGGCAGGACCTCCAGGTTTAATTTTATTTTATAGGCACCCTAATATCAGTGTCCAGTGCTAACTGGGATGGGCCCAAAACCCCTATTTGTCATGATCGTGGGAATTTTCAGAAATATTGGTAGGTGTGGGTAAGTAATTTTTATCTCCACCTGAGGCAACAATGTCAGAAGCAGCGGCCTCATCATGGCTCAGTAGCCAGCTAGTCAATGTGCCTGCAGCCTGCTGCTGTCCTTTCTTTCTCCAGGTTGTCTTTTTCTTATTTTCCCTGCCCTTCTGTTTATTAGTAGGGGGCAACAATATTTGTATTTGTATTTATTAAATTTTATATAGCGCTTTAAACCAAAGCGCTTTACATAAAACAACATGAATACATTAGAAGCAATAAGAACAAGTCATAGGTCAAATAATCAAGAACAATATACAGAACAATTTTCCGAGATCATTAGATTAAAAACCTGGGTGGGGGAAAAGCAGGGGACGAAGTAGTAAAGAGCTTTCAGGAGGGAGGATGAAGGAGGTGGGATTTTAAGGAGGAGCGGAAAGAAGAGTATGAGGAGATGGAGCGGATATGGAGAGGTGAAGATTTCCAATGTAGAGGGACAAGGAGCTGGAAGGAACGGAAGCGGGAAGGGGCACATGGTGAGGGGCACAAGGGGCACAACAGATCACCATGGAGTTGAGTGGCGTGCAGCCACGAGTGTACGCTATCATATTTTAAAGGACAGAAAAGGACCATAAAATGTCTGCACACACAACAGATCACCATGGAGTTGGGTGGCGTGCAGCCACAAGTGTAGGCTATCATATATTAAAGAACAGAAAAGCACCATAGAATATCTGCACACAGAACAGATCACCATGGAGTTGGGTGGCATGCAGCCACAAGTGTAGGCTATCATATGTTAAAGAACAGAAAAGGACCATAAAATGTCTGCACACACAACAGATCACCATGGAGTTGGGTGGCGTGCAGCCACAAGTGTAGGCTATCATATATTAAAGAACAGAAAATGACCATAGATTGTCTGCACACACAACAGATCACCATGGAGTTGGGTGGCGTGCAGCCACAGGTGTAGGCTATCATCTAATAAAGAACAGAAAAGGACCATAGAATGTCTGCACACACAACAGATCACCTTGGAGTAGGGTGGTGTGCAGCCACAAGTGTAGGCTATCATATATTAAAGAACAGAAAAGGACCATAGAATGTCTGCACACACAACAGATCACCATGGAGTTGGGTGGCGTGCAGCGCCAGCATCTTAATGCGCTGCAGCTGCTCTGCCATATGCAGATTTCACAGGAAAGGTGATTGGTGACACCAAGGAGAGAGGGGATGCAGCAGGCAGCCAGACCATCAACATGAACACTGCCTGAGCATTAACTGGTCACCATGTATCAACTGGAGTAGGAACACAATGGGCACATAATGCAAATTATAGAGGATGGCATAAAAAAGCCATAAGCGTCATTACAGCCATACCACCTCTTCTCTAGGTATTTATTTTATTTAATTTCATTGTTTTTTATAACGTGCCTAATACCGTACCTGAGTTCGGTTTCAAAGCGCGGATTCGGGATTGACACCTCTGTTGCTCTGCGTGGTCTTGCTTCCAAGACCAGCGCATTGCCCGGTGCTAGCCTCCGTTCATAATTTAGTATCAGTCTTCCATATCCTTCTAAACAACCCCCCTCGCCCAATCCATAAACCTCTTTCTTTGCAACCATCATTCATAGGTAAAACGCCCTGCTACAAAACAAATGTCAACTCAAGCTATCCACCATCAGCCTCACTCCCGCTCTACCCAATCCCCTAACCCCCTACAGCACATCCCGCTCTCCCATTTTCACCCTATCACTGACATGGACACCGACACCATCCTGAAAGGCATCAAACCTTCTAGCTGTAGAGGGGATACCTGGCTGGCACACCTTATCAAGGAATGCGCCAACCTCCTAGTCCCACAAATCACAGCCATCATCAATGCCTCATTCGCTTCCTCCTCAGTCCCCACATCACTAAAATAATCCTGTGTCTCTCCTCTCCTCAAGAAGCCTGCCCTCGATCCAGCACTACCATCCAACTACCGGCCCATCACCACAGTCCCATTCCTACTACAAATCATTGACCATGCTGGATATCTCCAAATACAGTAACACCTTGAACTCAACCATATTCTAAGCCCTCGCCAATCCAGCTTTCACCCCAAGCATGGTACAGAGACAGCACTACGTGACCTCAAAAACCAGCTAGAGGGTGCCAGAGACTCCGGAAACCTCTCCCTCCTCAGGCTCCTTTATAATTCTGCAGCATTGAACCTTGTAGACCACATCACCCTGAGCCACCATCTCACCACCTCTGCTGCCTTTTCTTCAGCATTCAGCAGCAACCTATTGGGTCACCTCTTTCCTAACTGACCGCACTACCTGTTTGTTCACTGACAACCACTCCTCAACCCCCATGTCCTGCATTTGTGGAGTTCCCTAAGACTCCTGTGTCTCAAACACCCTCTACAACATTTATACCAGACCTCCCTTCGAACACCCCAACTCATCGAATACATGAACTATGCGGATGACACACAAATCCTCATCCCTCTTACCGCCAACCACAACGTGGACTCCCTGAAAATCAGCTCCATTTACGAAACTATTCAAATCCTCCTCGTCATCAACCGATCCCGCCTTGTCAACCTGGTCCCGAATACACCTTGTCAACATCAGCGCCATGACTACCTCCAATCTCGGAATGACCCCCATTATCTCCAGGACAATCACTGCCAAAGCAAACACTCCTACCACAAGTGAATATTGCTGAGCAGGAGGTAAGACACGCAATACGAGCCCCCCAAAAAAGCCACTCACTGACAAGTACCTTGCTTTGAGAGTTTTGAAGTCAGGGATTTACCCTACAGAATGGGGTTCTCATAGAGCCACTGCTCCAAACACCATTGATGCTAAGATCCTCACAAGTAGCCCCTTGAACATCCAGAAGAGAGGTGGAGACTGCAATAGCAAATGTGGTAATTTGATCCTGCTTCAAAGGCGCATGGACATATTGTGTGACACTAGGACACCAAATACAAGACACTGCTATTTCCAATAAAGGGGAACATCAAGAGTATCAGATATAGCAGAGTGAAGCATGGAAAGGGCTGTGTCAGGGTGTAAGTCAGCCCAAGGGAGAGGGGGGGTGAGAAAGTGGCCGTGAAAGCCTCAACTGACACGCACTTCATGGGTCAGATGACTGAGAAGGTGGGTGGCAGTGCTGAAGTTGGCTTGGCCTGAGGAGTCGTGAGAGGGATGGAAAGGGGGAAGGTCTGAGGAGATCAGAACATCCAGAGTGTGCCCTGCAGAGTGAGTCGGGCCAGAGGGGAGAATAGAGAGTGAGATAGAGTCTCAGAGGTTGCGAAAGAGTCCAGAGGAAGGACAGGAAGTATCCAGATGGATGTTGAAGTCGCCAAGAAGGAGGAGTTGAGTGGTTGAGACCAGGAGGGAAGAGGAGAGGTCCGCCCACTCAGAGTGGAAGGAGGAGATCTGACCAGGTGGCCGATAGATGGTAGCCACAGTAAGGGAAAGGCTAGGAGAGAGAGAGAGAGCCTGCAGACGAGTCATTCAAAAGAGGAGAAGGTCTGCGTAGGAATGACAGAGGCAAGAATCCACTCAGGGAAGATCAGGGCTACACCCCCTCCGGAACAGTTGGACCTGGACACAGAGAGGATCTTGTAGCTGTCAGGGAGGAGAGTGTCAAAGCTTGTGACAGAGCTGGCCGTGAACCATGTCTCTATGAGACTGAGGACATTGAGGTCAAGTTCCTCAAGAAGATGGCAGATATCGGAGGAGTGTTTGACAGCTGAGCGAGAGTTTAGAGTCGTAAATATGGAGAACATTGCCATCCTTGAAAGACTTCCGGGAGGGGTAAAAATCAGAGGTACGCCCGGCAGAGGTGTAGAGGAAGCCTGAGGGAGGGCAGAGAAGGAAGGAGGAGAGGCCAAGCTTGCCAAGGAGGAGGCAGCAGGGTGGGGCGAGGAGGCAGTGGATGGGGGAGAAGGGGCAGTAGGAGAAGAGAGGAAATTGATGAGGCGCGGGAAGCGTCTATCAAAGAGGATAAGGTTGGCCTGAGGGCCTTGTACCAAGACAGTACCATTCACATAAACATTAATGATGACCTTAGAGGAGTGGGAGGAGGCCCGGATGGCCTTCCACCGGGTGCCACCATTAATGGGAGAGGAAGCGAAGGGAGAGAGCACAGAGACCTTATGTAGAGTCCGTAGGTCTGGTGAAGGAACGACAAAGAGGATGTCTGTGAAAGTTTGCCTGGAGGAGGCACTGGTATAGGTGTCAGCGATAGGAGGCCTGGGTTGGAGATCAGGATGTCCCTTTTAAACTTCTTCCTACCGGATTTAGTGAGGAGAGCAGGATAGTCGAAAGAGAAACAGTTAGAGAAGATAGGAGAGACAGAGAGCACCATAGAGTAGGTAGGGAGAGGAGGGAAGAGGAAGGGAGAGGGGAGGGGAGAACACTAGGGAAGGGCACAGGGCAGGATGCAAGAAAATGAGATAGAGGAGACGATACAAGTTGACAATTGGACAAGACGACTGACACTTAGATTTTTAAATACTTTTACAATACCATTTTTAAGAGCAGAAGAAAAACACACCTAAGTTTGAGAGTCCTGAATAGTCGGAAAAAGTCCTAGGTTTCACAATGCAATTTTTAAATACTTTGACAATGCAATTTTTAAGAGCAGGAGAAAAACACACCTAGGTTTGAGAGTCCTGAATAGTGGGGAAAAAGGCCTTGGTTTTACAATGCAATTTTTAAATACTTTCACAATGCAATTATTAAGAGCAGGAGAAAAACACACCTAAGTTTGAGAGTCATGAATAGTGGGAAAAAGGCCTACGTTTCACAATGCAATTTTTAAATACTTTCACAATGCAATTTATTTTGAGAGCAGGAGAAAAACACCTACGTTTGATAGTCCTGAATAGTGGGAAAAAGACCTAGGTTTCACAATGCAATTTTTTAATACTTTGACAATGCAATTTTTACGAGCAGGAGAAAAGCACACCTAGGTTTGAGAGTCCTGATTAGTGGGGAAAAAGGCCTAGGTTTTACAATGCAATTTTTAAATACTTTCACAATGCAAATTTTAAGAGCAGGAGAAAAACACACCTCAGTTTGAGAGTCCTGAATAGTGGGGAAAAAGGCCTAGGTTTCACAATGCAATTTTTAAATACTTTCACAATGCAATTTTTAAGAGCAGGAAATAACACACCAAGTCAACTATGTGGACAGGGGCATGCAGGGTAGTGAGAGGGTCTAACCTGGTAGACTGCTGGCAGCTGGCATCCCCTGCGGACACCTGCAGACACAGCCAGGAGCTGCCTCTGTGGTAGCCGCCCTTTGCTTCGGGGCCCTTCGCTGCAGGGGCTGCCGGGCAGAGGGCTGCCCTGGCAGGGTCATTAAAGATCAATGGAATGGCCAATCAGGGGGGGTGGGCGGTTTGGGAGGTGTATGTTTGTGTTGAGTTCCCACGCCTGCTCCTGAACCAACAGCATGCGCAGGCAGTCTATGAGACAATGGTGCACTCCTGGAACATGTTGGGCTTGCATGGCTATTGTATTTATTATGCAGATGAGAACATTTTCTTTGTGGATCTATGTATGAAAGCTCCAAATGACATATTCAATCAGCAGCAGCAGTTGTGTCACCTTTAGGTGCAGAGATGCATGCTGATGTGCCCACGTGCCCTCTGTCAGTGTGCATCCATCCCAACGTTGATTAAATAGTTTTTAACATCACCTGCAGTGGTATATTCACAAAACGTTGCAAGAGTACATCATCTTAAGACCTTCTCTGCCTCCTGGGAAACAGCCACTAGACAGTCTCACTCCTCTGTCGCCTTATAACCATTGGCTTGATGGCCACTCCTGCAGAGGACGCCCATTTAGGTGTGTAAGCAGGATAACATGTGAACCTGATGCCATCACACCTCGCAGTCTCAATGCTGTGTAGACTACCACCTGAACCCTTTCTTTTGATATTGAAAGGGAGCGTCCCCAGCCAGCACGATCCTCCCCGCAATGAGAGACAATGAAGGACTCTCCCAGGTAGGGAATAAAGCCAAGACAGAGTGCGGGTGAGCTTAAATGGGAGTTTATCGATCAGAATAGGGCATGCAAAGAACTCTGCAAACTCCGAGAGCGCTCTGTCTGACAATCGCAAAGACAGGCGTATATAATTACAAAAAACGTCATCAAAAACCTACATACTATAGGGGGCACAAATACAATGGGATTGGGTGGCGATGACTAACTATAGGTGCTGCTGCGAGGTGGTTGGTCGTGGCAGAAGAACGTCACTGGTCAGCCTCGTGGTTAGGACTGGGCCTGACAAGTTGGCAGAGTTCATCCGGGCGGTGTTGGTGTGCCTCCGCGTCCAGTGTCAGAGATGAATGTCTTTTCCTGACTTCTTTGCCCTAGGCCATGCACACCGCAGTCATTCAGTCATTACAGTGTTATTCTCTTTAGTAAATCTTTCAATAGGTTATTTTACAGGTTAATGCAACACAGGAGGAATGCACCTTGTGAGAGGTCTGATGGTCATTCATCAGGGCATGGTTACCAGCGTCCTGTTGACCAGTACCATAGGTTGAGGGGCTAAGCTTCGGGGCATGGGACGGACGGTACAAGTCTCCCTGTCTTGTTAGATGTGGTTATAAATGTGTCGCTGTGTGTTGCCACAGTGTTGGGTGTCCTCGTTGTACAGGGCCATAAGTCTAAGATGATCTGGTGGGTTGTGGGGTTTACGAGGGGGCGCCTTTGGAAGTGTGGGTTCAGGCAGAGGTTTACTGCTATGCTGTAAATAATGCAGGTGGCGGCCCGTGGCCTTGGGTGCTGTAAAGGGGGGCTACGCATCTGTGGAGCGGCTCCACCCTAGTTGGGGGAGGTGGGGCAGCGCGGCTCGGGCCTCTGTTCTCATGCTTTTGGCAGCCTGCGCAGGGTGGGAGGGGAATGGCCTTGCACATATTTGCAAAGGTATCTTCCTCATGTGTTGCCGGTTTTTGGATGTGTAAACATTACAATCATTAGAACACTTTATAATATTTGTTTGAATTACTTGAGAACACACATTTCACTTTGCTGGAAGCATTTCAGTTATGTTCAGTCCGAGCACCTTATTAGTACACGATATTTCAACAATTACAGTATTAAACTATATGCATATACATCTTGCAATAAGTGAGGTAGCATTACGGTTTGTGCAGCACACAGAAAATGAACCGCCACCGTATGTGACGGTGGCGGTATGCAAGGGGCTTTGAACATACATAAGTGGCGAGTGCATTCTCGCACTCCCATCACTGGTGCCCCCTGCATGGTTACACTCGCCTTCTTGTGTACTGTAGCAGCATTAGTTCAGGTATGGCGCGGGACCGCGGGATGTGCGGGTCCTTTATGGCTGGTGTTATGTACTCTAACTACACAATTCTACAGGGATCTTTGGCATGCATGGTGTGTATGGGGGGAATGCAACAAGTAGTTTTTTACATTTATCTCTGGGTACTCTTCCTCTTTCATCAGAGGACCATTCTACAGACCTTCCCATCACCCAGGCCCTGCTGACCGGGTCATTCTGGGAGCAGTGATGCCCTGCGGACGGTGAAATGTTACAGTGTCAGTGTATTGTGTTAGCTCATGTCCTTCCTTCTCGTGGGAACATGCTTGCAGCGGATCTGCCAGGGAGCTGTGGCGACAGGGATAATTGAAACTCTCCATGGGTGGGGGGCCGCGCTGCAGCACGCAGAGCTCACACCAGCTTTGATTAGACAAAATGGTTTCTGGGCCTAGCTAAATTCGATATATGTGGGCATCAATACGTGTGGGCAATGTCGTCAGCAGGTGAACCCTCCACCACCTGGGCCCGGGTGGTATGAGGGGACGCCCAGTGAGCCATGGCCCTCACCTGGGGAGGAGACGTGGGCGAGGAGGGTCTTTTGGACCAGTCCTCCCCTACATTTCCCCCCTTTCGTTACTAAAGTAACGAATTCTTTAACTCATTCAATCGCCTGCACTCTTCTGCGTTCATAACTGCCTCATCCCATGCTGGGGTGCCTTTTATGGGCATCCAGGCTCTGCACACCCCCCTTAAGCTCTCACCCCTCCTGGCATACTCATCTGGGGTACAGCTCAGGTATATACATCCGCTGTCTCCTTCCAAGTCTACCCATACCTCCTCATACCATTCTAGTATGCGTGGTTCCCTGATGGTGGTGTGCCATAGTTTGTCTATAATGTCCTTGTCGTGGTACCTAGGCACTAGTTGGTACCTAGGTGTGTCATCAGTTCCTGTTTGTACCTGTACTTCCTGTGTGGCTTGCATGGTACCCCTGGTGTTGCCCATTGTCACCATCATCATTGCTCCATTAGGCACTGCGTTAGCACAACATCGAAGACCCACCTGACACAGGCAAAAAATGAAGAGGAGGAACACCACCGCTGGCATCAAAAATTTCATCGTTACTCCAAGCCATGAGGGGACCCAGGAAAAAAGATCATTGAACCATGTACTGTCTTCTGCTCCTCCTTCCATCTTCATTTTTTCTCCTAGGTTATGCACTGCTTCGATCACATGGGACAGGGAGCCGTTTTCCGCATCTTCGGAAGGTACGAAAGTGCAACATGCACTTCCGATTTTTCGGCAAACACCACCGTCCATCGCCGTCAACAGGTCCAAGACATACCGGTTCTGCATTGTCATCAGCCATAAAGCCCTTAGTTCCACCTTGATAACATTAAACCCTTCTTCAGTGTCATTGGCCAGTTGTATCAGTTCCCATCGCGTTATCTGGAGCCATTTTGCGTTTGCTCTTGCTTGGACACTTGAGACGAATGAAGCGAAGAATGTTTCTGCTGAGCTGAATAATCGATATCTGTCTGGGATCTGAGCCAACAGTTCGGATGATGCCTTTGATATGTAATTCGATGCTCTTTTGTTACGGGTCAGCACCCCTCCCTGGTTTCCGGAAGACAAGACATACATGTGTTCTTCTGTAGTCGGCTGGGCTGCACTTGGTTGCATGCGTTCCTGTGCCCTTTTGCTTCCATCAATGTGGCTTTCTGGTATTACCATTAGGGCTGAGTGCAGAGTGGCCATTGAGCAGCTGCCACTCCAAGACAGGGGGGAGATGCAGGTACGCCTGGTTGCCCCATACCCAGTACATATCCATCAGGGCCGCTGTTCCTTTTCTCAGATCTGGGATAGTGAGGGTCTTGTTGCAGTTCTTATTTGTTCCCATTGTGGTTTTCCCTTCTCCTTTGAAACATAGTTCATAGTCTATTTCGCTTTGGAGTTTGAAGGGTTTTTCGATGGCGGTTACCCAGGTTAGTTTTGAAATGTGTTCCTTCCATACTGGTGTGCATGTTTCTTCTATCCATTGTAGTTTTTCTGGCGCCACACCTCTCAATGCTTCAACTTTACACATCACTTCTTCATCCTTCCATTTGTTGTCTGAAAAAAGTGTCCCTTGTATCACAAAAAATGGTTCCTCCAGGCATACCACCCCTACAGGTTTGGAGTAGCAGGTTTTTTCGTTCTGTATCATTTTAAAAATAACTTCATGTGCCTGGAAGGTGTTCTTAATCCCGCATAACGTTAGATGAAGGAGACATTGGGCGTTCACCATTGGCAATTCTTTGGGCAATAGTACTTTGGGTGTGCCTGAAGCATGGGGAATGAGGGAGCACACATAACAACTTTCATTTGTTGTTTGTTTTGCGGTGGCACTCATATCTGCATACCACTTATTTGTCTGGTGGGGGTGTCGTGGGTCTTCCATTTTGTCTAATCCTAACCCATAATACTCACCATATCTTCCCCTCCCGGTGTCCCTTCTCCGTCTGTTGTTCTTATTCCTCATGTACTTCCCAGCCTCCTGGGCGAGGGAAAGAATAGACCCCCCTTTCTCATTCCCGCCCCCCTTGGCCCAATCCTCGTATAATGTTTCGTGTACTGCTAGCATTTTTTCATTTTCGTCTTTTACTTTATTTTGCAGGTTGTCTTTTAAAACGGGGGCTGGTTGACTGGTAGGCGTATTGTACAGCCATGATATAGCAGATGGGTTTCTGTCATTTAAACTGCCAGCATTATACTTTGGCATCCCAGGTGGGGACATTGTGTTGTTTTGCACTTCACCCTGTGGTCCTTTCTTTTCAGATATGACAGTATTGGATGGTGTGGTGTAATAACCCCATACAAGTTTAGTACCATCCCATACCAGAAAATCAGCTTCCCTTATATTGGCACTTGCAGTTACATTGGTCCCAGTGGTGCTGTTAATACCAGTGCTGTTATCCCTCCCCCCTCGTTCATCTCGATAGAGATGAACGCTATAAACCAATATGTGACCAGACCAAACAGTATCATAAAAAACGTAATAATACACACAGATAATCCGCACTCATACGAATACATGCATCTCTCAGTTATTAATTCTCTCATTCTACTAATTCTATCCGTTGCAGGCTGCCTGTTAGATGCCATGGTAGTTCCTGTTTGAGATATAAAAGTGCATTAAGTGCATTTGTGTAAACAATTTGTGTAAACATTGTGGTTGGCACCGTTGGTACCAGTAAACACGTTGACGGGGAAGGGAAGCGGGGAGGGTTGCAGGGGAGGGCTTTGACAGATAAAGGTATCAACATCTCATATTTTGATCGCTTCATTAATTACTTTTAAACAAAGACCCCCCTTATTATCAGTCCATTATGTATTGTTTTTTTTTTTATATATATATATAACCAAAAAAACAAAACAAAAAGAAAACCCACAGGTATATTTTATCAATCACTTTCCCATTTACGTCCATTGCTGACGCACATACACATAGGGTAAAAAATCATTCATTTCATTCAGTTGCAGCTGTTGCTGTTGTTTGTGCCTCCTCACCTCCCTCCTCTCGCACATTGCTATATGCTCTTCGCACATCTGTCAAGTGGATCCAGTACCGCAATCCCTTAACTTTTACAGCGGTGGGCGTGCAGAACACTACCTCGTATGGGCCGTGGAACCGTGGAGCATTCCATCGACGCACAAAACTCCTGACATATATTAATTCTCCCGGCATTAGCTGTAGCTGTTGCTCGGGTTGTGTTGCAGACCCTGTTATGTTTTCCTCCTCTCTAGTAATGGGTGGGGAGAGCTGCTTTGATATTGCGCGCGCTGCTCTTGTCAATTTTTTCAAATAGTCTGTGAATTCTTCTCCCAATATCGCTGCGCTCCTGTGTGCATCTGAGTGTTCGCGCAGTGGAGAGTGTGCTGTGTGCATTCGTCTCCCAGTCACTATTTCGTGCGGGGACAAATGGTGGTCCTTACTTGGCTGATTTCTCAGTTCAAATAGTGCAAGGGGCAGACAGTATATCCAATTTTTCTTCAATGAGAAGCATAGTTTTGACAGCCTGCCCTTCAACAGTCCGTTCATCTTTTCCACTACGCCATTACTTTGAGGATGATAAATCGAACACAATTTATGCTTTATACCCAGTAATGTTGTCACCTCCTTGAAGAGTTCATTCACAAAATGTGTGCCGTTGTCTGAGCGGATCACGTCACAAATCCCCCAGCGCGGGAAAACTTCCCTCACTAAAAATTTTGCTGCGCTCTTGGCATCCGGTCGCGCACACGGACCTGCTTCCACCCACCTTGAAAATGGGCACAGAACCACGATCATGTATCGTGCACCATTACACCTTTCCCCCATGTCTGCATAATCAATATGCAGCTCTCTGAATGGGCCAATGGGTTTTGGGATAGTTCCTCGTAGTGTGCGTAATGTCATTCCTGAATTGTAGATCTGGCATGTTGTGCATTCCATTGCTAACCGGGATACGTGCTCCTGGAGACAGGGTACGTACCATTCTTCTTGTATTTCAGCTGCAATGTGCTGTCTTGTGTTGTGCGCAGGGAAGTGTAGTTGCTGGAACGCAATCTCTAGTAGCTTCATTGGCATTACTAACTTTCCTGAGTTATTTTGCCGCCACAATAAGTCTGTTCCCGACTTGCTGCACCCTCGTTTTGTCCACATCAACTTTTCGTCAGCACTAGCCCCATCCTGTAGTTCTAATATTTGGGATATAGGCATCGTATTGTACCCTTCTGGGTGCTCTTCGTTTGTTTTGTGCTGCATCATGTACTCACCTGCTTCATATTTCTGAAAATAGGAGGCTTCCTTAGCGGCAGCGTCCGCTGCCGCGTTTCCCAAAGACACAATGTCTGTGTTGGATGTATGTGCTTGGCACTTAACTATTGCCACTGCAGTAGGGTTTTGTAGGGCCTCAATTAAGTCTTTCAACAAATCTGCATGCTCTACTGGTGTTCCGTCTGCTCGCCGAAATCCCCTCCGCCCCCATCTTGCTAGACCTCCATGCACTGTTGTTGTCATGTAAGCTGAGTCCGTGTATATGGTTACTGCGCAACCTTTTGCTGCATGCAACGCTTCTATGAGCGCAATCAATTCTGCTGCTTGTGCGGAGTAATGTGATGGGAGGCGGTACTGCACTAGTGTTTCATACTCACCGTCTTCTAATCTCACCACCGCCATCCCAACATGCTTTTCTCCTGTATCCACATCAATCGATGCAGACCCATCCACGAAGTACACTTCCCCCTCGCTCAGAGCGTTCTCACACACCACTGTGTCCCCTTCTCTTTCCCCTGTATAGGTTGCGCAATCGTGATCTTGCATGTCTTCTAATGTGCAGGTCTCTGAAATGAATGTCGCGGGGTTTACTGTTTTGCATCGTACCCCATGGATGTTTGTACTAGACAATATTATTTCATATGCTGTTGCCCGCTGTGTTGTTAGTGTGCTTTTTGACCTCTCAAGTATTGCAAACAATGAATGTTTCACAAACAATGTTACTGGGAAACCCATTACTATTGTGGCACTTTTCTCAATCGCGAACGCGGCTGCAGCGAGCGATTGCTCGCACGCGAAATGGCCTTGCATTACGGCATCCAAAGTGCCACTATAGTAAGCCAAAGGCTTGTGTCCTAAGGACGTCTTTTGTGTCAGAACAGCTGTCATGAGTGTTCCCTTGCAGTGTGAGAATAGGTAAAATTCGCGTCCATAATCAGGGTTGGCTAGCACTGGAGTGCTTGAAATTAACTCTTTTAATGACTGAAATGACGTACTCATTTCTCCTGACCACTCGATCTTTTTATTGTCCTGTTGTGCTTCTTTGAGTGCTTGCAGTAGGGGTCTGGTGTATGCCGCATAATCTAATATCCATGCTCGGCAATAGTTGCACATTCCCAAGAATTTCTGCATCTCTTTTACTGTTGTGGGTTCCGCTACTGACTTTATCGCTTCTGCCCTGTCGGGAATTATTCTTTTTCCATCTTTGGATATCAGCTGACCCGGGTATAAGACCTCTGTCAGGCAATACTGTAGTTTCTCCTGATCTACCTTGTACCCCTTTGTTGGCTAATAGTGTCAGGAGCGTTGTTGAATCCTTCCTACATGCTTCTTCGTCTTGTGCACACACTAACAAATCGTCTACGTACTGAATGACTGTACTCGCAACTGATAGGTTTCCCAAGTCTTCATGCAATATGCGGTTGAATATGCTCGGGCTCTCACAGTATCCCTGTGGTAGTCTGCAGTGTTCATACCTTTCCCCCCCTAGTGTGAATGCTGTAAGGTATCTACTCTCTTCGGCAAGGGGTATTGAGAAAAATGCATTTTTCAAATCCACCACTGTGAAATGTGATGCCGTCTTCGGAATGCTGCATAATATGGATGCAGGGTTCGGGACCAAAGGGAACTCTTTCTGAATTACATCGTTTAGGGGGCGTAAGTCCTGTATCATCCTCCAAGACCCTCCTTTTGCTTTTTTAATTGGATAAATGCATGTGTTACATGGGGAGGTCGAGGGCACTATGATTCCTTGTTGTAAGAGTGCATTGATGGTCTCTTTTATCCCTTCTTCAGCCTCACGGGACAATGGATACTGTTTGACTCGGGGTAAAATTGCTCCCTGCTTTAGTTTTATCACCACAGGTTGTACTCCATGCAACAGCCCTACATCATTGGGGCCTGTTGTCCACAAATTATTTGGTACGATCCTCATGTCATCATCAAAGAATGACGGTGATCCTCCTACCACTGCCATCAGTTGGACGGGGGTTTCTCTGGCTTGAATCAAAATGTCACAGGGCATCGCTATTTCCATTACTATCTCACCATCCCCTTCTGCATCAGAGAAGAGATCCTCATCTGTTACCTCTTGTAGGGCGATGTTGGCATCTGTACATAGTACTGTTCGCCATTCACATCCTTCCCTATCCATTCCAATCACAGCAATTCTTTTTGCTGACACCTGTACAGCGTGCAGGTCTAACGGTACCACTGTTCCGGGTGCGGTATCAGGGCACACTATGGGGCGGAAGAGGAATTCCGCTGGAATCCTCCAGTTCATTCTTCTTAGCTCTGGAATTATGAGGGCCAATGTTTTTAGCCCTTCAATAAACATTTCTTTATTTTCTGGTACTCCTCGTACTTCCAGTGTGGTCGTGTAGGCTTGCACTACCAGCATTGCCCGCAAGGGGCATATCCCGGGTGTAGAGCACACTATGCCTCTCTCAGTGAATGATATGGTCATGTTAAGTTTGCTTAGGAGATCCCTCCCTAATAAATTTATGGGCGAATGCTCATAATACAGTAAGGGTGCCTTTACAGTTTTACCCCCCACTGTTACATCCAATGCTTCTGTGTAAGGAACTTCAATTACAGCCCCAGAGAACCCCTGCGTCTCTAACGTCCTGTTAGACAACGGGAACCGGCCCTCCCTGATACATGATTTTTCCGCTCCCGAATCAACCATGAATATGAACTGCTTGTCTCCTATCTGCGCCCCAACCAATGGTTCCTCTGCGGCATTGTAGGTTGTAGATAGAACTGGACACGCAAGTGTTCTCTGTGGGCTGTCCTATGCGGGATGTCTCATCGCCCCCCCCCTGGTTGAAGACACTCCCTGAAACCACTGACATGCTGTTGTAGGGTGCTGGAGCAGGGGCTTCTTTTGCTGTTATTGCGAAAGGGTTGCCTGGCGTATATACCATATTGTCATTATTTTGTGGGTGGGCCTGTGTTCTCTACTGGGGACCCTGCTGCTGTTCAATGTTACCTTGTCCTGGGTTTCTCAGCTGTTGCTGTCCCATAGGGAGACCGTATGGGCTCCCCGGGTGGGGGTGGCCATACTGTCCTCCTTCTTGGAACCCATTGTTGGGCCTGGTTCTGCACTCCCTCGAATAATGCCCCCATCTTCTGCAGTTCCAGCAACTCCCTTGCGCACCTCTAGGGCCCTGCCATCCATTTCCTCCCATCCCTCCATATCCCGTTCCACCTCCCCTTCGGCCCCTGTACCCACCTCGTCCCCCTCGAGGGGTCCACTCTTGCCACTGCGGACCTCCACCTTGTTCCTGCTCGTTCCACTGCCGCTGTCCTATTCCTGCCCAATTAGTTGCCACTCTTCCTTGTATTGCTGTCAGCCCCTCCTCCTCCTCATCTCCCTCCCTGTAGTGGGGGAGTGCAGCTACAGCCGCTGCGACCTTCACCAACTTTGTCTGCACTAGTTTTGCTTCATCTGCCAATCTCTTCTGTGCCACTTCCTTCTCCCGTTCCTTTATTCTTTTACAATGGTGTACTATTATGCTTTGGATCGCAGGCCACCCCTTTGCTTCAATACCAGCTATTTTATCGAGCGCCTTTTGTACTTCTTTGGGGAGCCCTCTTTTTATAATAAAACAAAATAAGGATGTTGATTGATACCAGGGCGTACCCGTTTCAGCTCTCCACATCTCTTGGACCCGAAAAATGTAATCCATAGCCTCCTCTCCATCATTCATTGTGCACTGCATTACTGACTGTAAGTCTGGCGTGTCCGGGAATGTTTCCCGCAAGGCATCCCACACCCTTGCCCGTACTGTGTTAAAGGAGGCTCCATCATGGCGGTCGCAGTCTAGTGTTACTCCCGGGAAACCAGCCTTAACCCATACTCTCTCAGCCTGATCTCCCACCGCTGATACGAACAAGCTCTTCACGTCTCCTATTGCTAGGGGTACCCCGGCAGTGTGCTTCTCAAAGGCGTATATCCACTTGCTTGCCCCTCCTGACAACGGGGGCAATAACTTTAGTAGGTTGGCTTTATCCATCTGAGCCCATGGAATATAGTTGGGCCTCCCTCCTCCCCTATGTATCAATGGGAGCTGTAACCTTCCTTTTGTCGTTCCATCGGGACCCGGTTTGACCGCTGATGTCCCCAGTGATGCCATTTTCCCCACCCTGTTCCTCAATCGCCCCGTCCACTCATCGTCCAATGTTCTCATCGAACATGTACCTTCCTCTCCGTCGCTTCCCCCTCCCATCGCCATACTCAACCTGTCGCTTTCTTCTAACTCGTCCCTTATATCACATAGTAATTCCTCTCTAATTCCCCCAAGCCTTTCTTCGTTGCCAACATCTCCCTCTTGGGTCCCTACTTTTATTATTCGTGTTGGTTCTTCCTCAGTTCTAAACAGGATCTTGCCCTTTTTCCACCCCTCTTCGGGCTTTCTGTTTTCACCTGGTGCTCTAGACGTACGCCATGGTCTAGTTGCATCTAGTGCTGTTCGTTCGCATATGTCTTTTATCCTTGAGAGCTCATCTTTTGCTATCGACAGTCTTGATTCTAAATCATCTGTGAGCTTCTCTATGTCTACCCTTTGTGTGCCTGCCTGGGCTCGCTCCCTTGTGCTTTCATATGGCGGAGGTGCCGTGGGCCGGTAGGGTGTAGTAGCTGTTAGGGGAGGTACGTAAGTGGGGTCACTGTACCCCTCTGCGGGCACAGGCTTGTTTAATATCGGGTACAAACTTATTACCTCTACTGGTGGCGCTACACTTGACACTTCTTTGACATCTTTCTGTATCAGTATTGGATTGTCTGTGGTGGACGGGAGATCAGGATTTAATGCTGGTGTTTTAGGCGGTGGTATCTCTTCAAATAACCTCCAGAAATCTAATACTTCTCTCCTGTTCTGCAACTGCTTCCCCATGTACTTTAGAAAAATGCATGTGGCCACCGTGTCCAAAATGCTTTTATCAAAAGACCCTCCCTCGGGCCAAATCTGAGGTAACCTCTCCCCCTTTAACTCGGTCACCCATTGGTCATGATATTTCTTAATCCGCTCCGCCTGGCCTGGTAAACTCTTACAAATGTGCGACAAGGGTGTCTCGGCCCCCATCTTGTGTGTTCCCCTAGCGCTTGTTTCTATCTTTGTGTCTACAATTACATTTTTTTTTTTTTTTTTTACCTCTCAGTCAATAATGGGCTCCTCTGTGCTCTATCCCCTCCCTGCGCAATGCACAACTGGCTGTACACAGTAGCTATTCTCTTCTCTTTTTGGGGGGGGGCACATACAAGAGCAAACCATCAGTTATTTTGTCAACATTTACCCGGAAACCAAAATAGGCACACACTCACTCCCCCTTGTCGTTTTATCTCTTCAACAGAAATCCTATCTGGACACACTTACCATGACCGTTCCATTTATGTACATTTATAGCCAGTTTACACACTTACAACATCAACTTGTCGTCTGACCCATACGAGGTGCACACACCTCCCAGTAACACTCTGTCCACAATTCACGCTGCCCTCCCTTTCCTCCCTAGCCGGCTGTCCCTATCCTTCTTATTCCGATATATGGATGCGCATGTATATATATATGTATTGGTCTCCTCTTTTCTTTTGTAGTAGGATTCTCCCCCTCTTACTTTCCCCCTTAGCTTTGTACTGATCTCACATTTATTTTTCCCCCTAACCCTAAAGAAAAAGAAAAGAAGTAATAGCGGTCTCTAATATATTCTCAGTGCCCCCTTTTGCTGGACACTTTTTCTTATATTCCACTTCTTCATATATTCCCAGTACTAGTCAAGATAGCACTATGCAGCGCCGCCTTCCACCCCCTTTCGGAGCTAGGTTCCCGTCACGTTTATCTCTTCTTCACCTCTTAATCCTAATGGACATATACAAAGAAAAAGCAAGGAAATTTTAGAATGATCTTTAGTAGATCTGCGTACCCTCTCTTCGTTCCCTGTCCTACACTTCTTTCCCCACTCCCTTTACAGTCGCTCGCACTCAATACTCACGTGCCCGTCTTGAACCGATAGTCTCCGAAACTGGGTCCGTCCAGGCAGTGTCGCCGTCAGCTCAACAGTCAGCCCCGGCTCCGGCGAGCGGTACTCAAAGGGGATTTTGCAACTGGGATCCCGTACCCCCTCTCTTTTGAGTGCGCACTTCTTATTGTACCGGTCGCCGTTGGCGGCCAGCCTTCCGGAGCCGGCTCACCGTGCGTATCCCTTTTCGACCGGAGATTCTCGTGCCAAAAGGGGACGGTAGCGTTAGATCGGGAAGAAATAATAGAAAAGAATCACGCTTTCGGGGTCACCACTGAAAGGGAGCGTCCCCAGCCAGCACGATCCTCCCCGCAATGAGAGACAATGAAGGACTCTCCCAGGTAGGGAATAAAGCCAAGACACAGTGCGGGTGAGCTTAAATGGGAGTTTATCGATCAGAATAGGGCATGCAAAGAACTCTGCAAACTCCGAGAGCGCTCTGTCTGACAATCGCAAAGACAGGCGTATATAATTACAAAAAACGTCATCAAAAACCTACATACTATAGGGGGCACAAATACAATGGGATTGGGTGGCGATGACTAACTATAGGTGCTGCTGCGAGGTGGTTGGTCGTGGCAGAAGAACGTCACTGGTCAGCCTCGTGGTTAGGGCTGGGCCTGACAAGTTGGCAGAGTTGGCAGAGTTCATCCGGGCGGTGTTGGTGTGCCTCCGCGTCCAGTGTCAGAGATGAATGTCTTTTCCTGACTTCTTTGCCCTAGGCCATGCACACCGCAGTCATTCAATCATTACAGTGTTATTCTCTTTAGTAAATCTTTCAATAGGTTATTTTACAGGTTAATGCAACACAGGAGGAATGCACCTTGTGAGAGGTCTGATGGTCATTCATCAGGGCATGGTTACCAGCGTCCTGTTGACCAGTACCATAGGTTGAGGGGCTAAGCTTCGGGGCATGGGACGGACGGTACAAGTCTCCCTGTCTTGTTAGATGTGGTTATAAATGTGTCGCTGTGTGTTGCCACAGTGTTGGGTGTCCTCGTTGTACAGGGCCATAAGTCTAAGATGATCTGGTGGGTTGTGGGGTTTACGAGGGGGCGCCTTTGGAAGTGTGGGTTCAGGCAGAGGTTTACTGCTATGCTGTAAATAATGCAGGTGGCGGCCCGTGGCCTTGGGTGCTGTAAAGGGGGGCTACGCATCTGTGGAGCGGCTCCAGCCTAGTTGGGGGAGGTGGGGCAGCGCGGCTCGGGCCTCTGTTCTCATGCTTTTGGCAGCCTGCGCAGGGTGGGAGGGGAATGGCCTTGCACATATTTGCAAAGGTATCTTCCTCATGTGTTGCCGGTTTTTGGAGGTGTAAACATTACAATCATTAGAACACTTTATAATATTTGTTTGAATTACTTGAGAACACACATTTCACTTTGCTGGAAGCATTTCAGTTATGTTCAGTCCGAGCACCTTATTAGTACACGATATTTCAACAATTACAGTATTAAATTATATGCATATACATCTTGCAATAAGTGAGGTAGCATTACGATTTGTGCAGCACACAGAAAATGAACCGCCACCGTATGTGACGGTGGCGGTATGCAAGGGGCTTTGAACATACATACGTGGCGAGTGCATTCTCGCACTCCCATCACTGGTGCCCCCTGCATGGTTACACTCGCCTTTTTGTGTACTGTAGCAGCATTAGTTCAGGTATGGCGCGGGACCGCGGGATGTGCGGGTCCTTTATGGCTGGTGTTATGTACACTAACTACACAATTCTACAGGTATCTTTGGCATGCATGGTGTGTATGGGGGGAATGCAACAAGTAGTTTTTTACATTTATCTCTGGGTACTCTTCCTCTTTCATCAGAGGACCATTCTACAGACCTTCCCATCACCCAGGCCCTGCTGACCGGGTCATTCTGGGAGCAGTGATGCCCTGCGGACGGTGAAATGTTACAGTGTCAGTGTATTGTGTTAGCTCATGTCCGTCCTTCTCGTGGGAACATGCTTGCAGCGGATCTGCCAGGGAGCTGTGGCGACAGGGATAATTGAAACTCTCCGTGGATGGGGGGCCGCGCTGCAGCGCGCAGAGCTCACACCAGCTTTGATTAGACAAAATGGTTTCTGGGCCTAGCTAAATTCGATATATGTGGGCATCAATACGTGTGGGCAATGTCGTCAGCAGGTGAACCCTCCACCACCTGGGCCCGGGTGGTATGAGGGGACGCCCAGTGAGCCATGGCCCTCACCTGGGGAGGAGACGTGGGCGAGGAGGGTCTTTTGGACCAGTCCTCCCCTACAATATGCACTGGCATTTATGTTTCCATAATTGCCCCAAGGAAACTTTTGAACTGACGTGGCACCAAGCGTGACCTTAGCACATTTATCGAGAGTCCATTTGGTGAAGGAGAGCTTTGGTCTTTCGTCTATTTCCTTGCCATTCGCTGGCGCTTCATATTCTCGTGAGTGGATCGTCCGCCTAAGAGTAAACAGAGATCTTACTAGAGCTCTCACTTTTGTGAATACACATGGTGCGGATCCAATCCCAAAATGAAGCCCCTCTTGTCAACACTAATAAAACAATGATTTTACACATAACTGTTTCTCAATAATGGGATATTAAAAGGGACATCATATAGGCGGCTTTTAAGTTCATATGTTAAGGATACTCTGGAAGTCATCTGGTAGATCTTCAAGTTGCTTTAATCAGGTTTCAATGTCAATCAGGTCACATCAGGTACATAAGGAGGATAGAAAGTACAGACAGAGGGGAGCCCACTGGCTCCTACCACCCAGGCTACCTCATTTCCAACTGCCCTGGGTGGAATCACAATTCACACTCAACATTCCAGACACTCTCCTGGCATTCCACTCATGACCTCATACCTGCAGTCACACACCATGCATTCAGGGGAGAAGGTAAAGAAGGGAGAGAAGCCAATCAAAGGAAAGCCAGTCATAACAGCGGCATGCTCTTTTTTTGGTCTCTTGGGAGAGAGTGGCGCCACAGCGTCTCTTGGCAGGTGGCCTGTCATAGAGGCGTGTCTGTTTGGGAGCAGAGCACTGCGCGTGACAAAGTTCCACCCAGTGGCTGAAAGAATGGATCTGGGACTGAATGCATATATTTACTACATGTGCCTTCGCACTGGTCCAATACAAAGTGCTTTCACCTCTACAGTGTCTTAATACATAATGAAGGGAGCCTCCTGGTCGCCAGTTATTTTTATATCTATATTACTACCGAAGAGTGTGTCGGGGAACTGCCCTCTAACACTGCTGGCATCACGAGAGGCTTCGCCCACTCTAAGAACTAAATTCTGAGGGCATGCTTCTTACTGTCATCCTTTAAACATAAAGTCATTGTCAATAGCTACAAGAAACAGTGTCAGCAATTAGTCTTTTGCACAAATACCTTTCACACAAACCTCTGTATAGTAACATTAATCAATCGATGATTGAGAAGGATAAATATACTACTTTTTGTTGTCTTACCCCAACTCAATTCCTCCTTTTTTTTTCAACTTCAACAAGTGTAAAACCCACTTTCTGCATTATATGTTCTGAGTGAATAACTTTGCAACTTTGTGAAGTTGTCATTGTTTTACATTTCATTTCGTTAAGTGTGCTAAATCAAAGCCCCACAACTGGGCAAGGGATTCCCGTTATATGATACAATGCCTTCCGTATGATTGTACTTATTTATTTATTGAGTATTTGTAAGGCGCATATACAACAAATAGTGTTTCCAGGCGCCACAAGACAAAAGAGGAACAGGGGAGTAAATAAACAATAGCAATAGCAATACATAAAAACAATTGCGGTCCTACTAGGCCTTGTGACATTTGGAACGCACAAGTGCAGTGATGAGAAGTGTAGGAGGGAGGGAAGGGAGGGTGAAGGGGGAGGAAGGAACAAGGTAAGGGGAAGTGCTACTGGGAGCCCAGGAAGGGAAGTGTCTGGGGGTGCGAGAGGAGGAAGCCACTGGCTAAGTTCTAGGGCGGAGGTGTTCCAAGGAGGGGGATGCACAGAAAACCAGCTGGGGGCCCACAGGGCAGTGCTGGGGAGGTGCTGGAGTTGACTGGTAGCCTGTAAAACTCACGAGGACCAAGCTGTCAGTCTCAGTGGGGAGATTAACAGGGGCGCGAGAGGGAGAAAGAGGAAGAGAAAAGATGCGTTTTGAGAGGTTTCTGTAATTTAAGAGGTTCCGGCTCAAGTCTGAGAGGGGCATGGAGGCTGTTCCAAAGGGAGGCAGAGACCTACCTCCCACTCTGTGCTTGGAGAAGTGTTCGATCAGCATAGAATTTGAGCTAGAAGAGTGGAGCGCTCTAGCAGGGAGGTATTTGGGGAGAGAAAGGAGATAGTGGGGTCCCAAGCCCCAGAAAGTCTTGTGGGTGATGCAGAGGGCCTTGAATGTGATCCTCACGGCCAAACACATTGTGTATAGGCGCTATATAAATAAACTATCATAAACTATCATAAACGGGAGCAAGTGAAGGGGTTTTAGGACTGGAGAGATACGGTCCATGGACTTTAGGCCAAGGATGAGTCTTGCAGCCCTATTCTGACCAGGGATGTGGAGCCATTGAGTTTCTGGGGGAAGGTGAGGAAAGCGAGAGTGCCTCCTAGGAGGTAAAGCTGAAAGTGGGCCTTCTTTGCAAGGTTCAAGATGTTTGGGGTGAAGGAGAGAGAGCGGTCAAAGATGACCCCAAGATTTGTGGCCTCACTAGATGATGAGGGCAGAGGGCCTTAGGAGGGTGGCTAGAGTACAGGGGGAAACAGGGCGCAGGTGTCCCAATTAGAAGGTTATCAGTCTCACTGGCATCATGTGCCATATGATGAGGCAGATCATAGAAATGTGTGGCAAATGATGGTGGCACCTGGCTATAATGTGACAACATCTGGCAAATGTTTGATACCATGACGGCAATACCTGGTAAATGCTTATTCGGTGCCTCTGCAGAAGCCACACATGCTGGTTTTGCTGGTTTTATCAATGCTTGTTTAATGTGCAGTCAATATGTGCCAACTGTTCTAACGTACAACTACCACGTCCAATATTGCCATGTGCACCACAGAGGGGAAATAACACGAACATGCCGTTCAGCGCATTATTCATTTGCACCACTGAACACCAGCTTCACCAGTCCACAATTGATTCTGGACTGCTTTTGTTAATTGATCGCTGCTCAGACCCCTCCCGTCTGCCCATTGGCACATTAGGTCTTCAGTTTCTTCCCATCTACTCGAGTGTATAATAGACAGCTCCACCAGGCATCTGTTGAGTCTGGCCTTCTTTGGTCACATGATCATTGCTTCACCCTCCCAGCTGCCCTTTATTTGGTTAGGGATTCCGGCACAGGTGTTCAAGTCTAGCTCCACCAGGCCGCGGCTGAGTCCAGACTGCTTTGATCAATGGATCACTGCTCAGCCCCACCCTCCTAGAGCAATATATTTCATTAGACTCACCTAAGCATCCTCATTGGCGGTATCCATATCCAATAGCCCACGAAAGCAAGGATGTCGACTGTTTATCCCTGTTAGGGCCTGGCAGGGCCAAAGGGTTGGACGCCCTGTTCCACAGAAGCCAGTAAGACATCTCCCTGTTTATCCTACAACAAACCCTTCCTGCGCTTGATCAGGTGTATTCCCCCAAACAAGCTTGTCAGCACTGAACCTCCAATTTCATGAATCACATCCAAGTTCCACCTACGGCCACCCCTCCATATCCAACACTATGCTTGTGCGCGATGTTGTTTGTTAAAGCTCACTCAACGTCTTACACGTAACTGTGAATGCTGATCTCATTACCATTCATAAGCCTGATGTCATCTACATCAATGAATCTTGGTTTTCCCTCACCTCCTTCCATAGCTCGGACATCCTTGTCCCACCTGTTTGCTGCTTGCAACATGTTGGCCGGCCAGGAAAGATTGGGAGGGGCAAGGCGGTCACCCATAATATACTGCAACCCTGCACGGTACACAGCCAAACCGCATTGAATCTATGGAGCTCCTTAAATGTCAATTCCCACTATCACATAAGGATTCTGCACTTCCCACCTTGTCTCGGGAGGATAGCTCAGGGGCAACACACGCTTGTCTTAGAAGCAAAACGACGTGGAGAAAAACAAGTTCGATCCCCGGGTCCGCCCTTAGAAACCTCTGGGTATTAAGCACGTTATAAATAACCCATTACAATTATGTCAACCACCTCATAGGTGTCGTACCTTTATGGACAAAATCCCCGACCTCCTCAAGTCTGCTTTGTGACACACTCTACCAACATCTTCCTTGGGGGGGGGGGGGGGGGACCAAACCAATGCAACTAAAACCTCCAGAGATGCCCTCCTCAGCATAATGCCACATGTGCAAACTCGCATCACAGTAAATATCCTGGAACTTTCTTCTCTCATCGAATGCTTCAAACCCATCCCACTCGACTGGACAGACTTATCACACACCCCCCTTTCCCATAAATAACAGGGCAACCCCGCCATGGGTAACACACATGCCCCTTTAAAACAATGGCGTGTCATAGTCAAATCTTGCAATCCATGGTACACTCAGAACTTAGCTCAAATTCAATATCAGAGCAGATGACAAAAGTAGCAGATTCCTAAGCACCTCACTCATAAGGCCTCACCTATTGGGGCACCCTCTAACAGGAGCAAAGCCTTCTTTGCAACAATAAGACACTGCACTCCATGCACACAGGAGTCCTTAAAGAAAGGAGCTTCCATTAAGGATTTCTTCATTAGCAAAATTGGCAGAATTAGAAATCACAATGATGCCTCCGAATAATCAGTGTCACCCTTATCTGACTCCTCCAACCCTCTACTGACTTCACCCTCTCGTGCCCAGGGATCTCACTGGCACGCGCATGCTATTAAAGGCAGCCACACTGCCCATGGCCATCAACTTCCTGCCATCCAAGTGAGAGTAAGATTCCTTCTCTCATCATGCTCCTTCAACATTGTGATGTCTCACTCAGCCAGGGCATTTTCCCAAGTTCCTTAAAAGCTCCAAAGCTTTTAAAGAGCCACTCCTCAATAAATTCACACTGGAGCCAGGCCATTGCCAGGCTGGAAACTCAACCATCCCGCAGGGCTAAATCATGGAAAGAGTCCTTCTCCTGGCATGCCCCAAAATACTGCAGCACCATCCCGGTGGCATTTATCCCACCCCAATGCTCCCGCTGTTCAGGCAAGAACTGACCCCCTGCTCTTCTGCAGGTCTGGGGATTCCTAAGCGTGATTAAGCAACTCTGACCCCGGTTCCAGACCCACTCCAGAACCAATACAAACTGCCCCTGTGTTCCTTGGACTCTTGTACAGCGCTCTGTTGCTCTCTGGCTGGAACAGCACTACTTGGGACACATATACATACATGCTACATACATCACACAGTGCAGATTATCTATTGCAACTTAGAACATGTTTCTGAATTAGGCAAAAGAGTGCTGGTGTAGCTTCGAGATTTTATGAGCCTCTGTTAAAATACTGCACACACAGGGCGGCAGCATAACCTTTAGTTGTATGTGTGTCTTATGCAGGCTTAGTTTATCCCAAGAGCAACAGCACATTGATGAAGCTGGGGCCGGAGTGGAGGTAGAACCAAGGACATAGTTACCTCAGCCAGGCCTAGGAATTCCCTGAAGTCTGCAGTCTGGTGCACTGGAGGAGACCTGATCGCCACAGCAATGGCGATCCTTACACACATGAACATCCTTACATACATGTAGATGTTTTAGCGGTAGGCCTTGTATTAACCAAGCCCGTCAGAATACACCATTCACAGTACACTTGGCACTTCAGGATTCAGTCATATCAACATCAGCTGCTTAAGGATCTCTCTGACACAGCTGTACAAGGAACTGTCGCCTCCCCAAATAAGCAGCCATCCACCCTTTCATAGCTGCCATGAATGAGACCTGACCGGTCAGTGCCTAACCACCCCCAAAGTACTATGCTTGTTGAATGGGGCTCTCACAACACCTCAACACCCATCATATCAAGCAACCTCTTGTTATTGGGGTGCCTTCCTGCCCCTCCCTCCTGATCTGTTGAGGCTCCAAGAGCTGCCCTGTAATGTAGGGTCCCTATCGTGTTATGATTGCTCTTGCTATCCTTATTGGTGGCTGGTGGGGAGGGGTCCAGAAATGTATATTCAGTGGCATAGTTATCTGCCACATTTATCAAGCAGAGACGCGCCACATGCCAGACGCAGGGGTAGCCCCTTTGCACCCTGAGCGGTCTGTTAACTACTCAAGTAAGTGGGTTTTCAGGGTTCATCTCAGCTTCCTATTCTATTATAGCCATCTGCTCATGTCATTGTTAGCAAAGCCCACATGTAGTTGCTGTTCAGAATTCTGCCCTGATTCTGGGAAGACATGTTGAGTGTTCACATACTCACTGTATGTATTGATGCAAAGGCAGGCTAGCTTCACACCGCACGTGTAAAGCCAAGACCTCCAGGAAGATGCTGCATGGCGTGGCCACTTCCACCAGCCTTGCAGTCAATGTCCAGCAAGCAACTTGCCTTGTCGGGCATTGTCTCTGCTGCGAATAGAGGAAGGCTGTTCTTCTCACTAGATGGGTTGTTAAATAGCTTGTTTGGTCTTAAGAGACACATTCTCCAGTGCAACAGCCCTAATGAAACAGGTGTGGTGCCCTCTACAGAGAGATGCACTCTCTCAATCACCAAAGTGCTTTCTCTCAATCATCAAAGGGCCTGTACCGCGTGGAAGCTGGGAGATTTGCTGCGATAATACATCTCCTTTTAATAATGCTGTAGAGAATGTTCCTGTTAATCTCCATGTTTCATCCATAAAAATCCAAGAACTGTAAATTTTTTTAAAAAAGGAAAGGCCAAGACTTCTATAGATGGCGCTGTTTTTGAAATGCCATTGCCAGTTTTAGCGACTCAGCGGCATTCCTAAACATGTTGATGCTGTCTTTATGTTCCCTGAAGTCATCCACTCACTCCAGTGAGGTCACATTTTTACAAATCCAATATTTACTTTGTCTTCCATTTTGTTCTCAGATCTGAAAAATAGAAGGCAGAAAAATTCGGACTGTCTTCTGATTTCTGTAATGTTGGGATCATTAACTGTTGGCTCGCCGGACATTTTGGACTACTCGTCTCATGATCCCTTGCCATTGACTATTTTGACTAAAGATGATGGAGATGTAGTCGAAAACAACAAGACCGCCGAAGGCTGTAGACCCCTTGTCTAATGGCTTTACTCCCAAAAGATGCAGCAGCATTTTGACTTCCACCTAAAAGGTATGACATTTAATGACATCCTTTCCTTAAAAGGAAACCAAAGTTGTGGGCATAAATAACATATATATGTCCAATCTTAGTTTAATAGACATTCATAGTATCAACTGACACCTGGGTTACCCTTTGGTGAAATCTGATACTACACACTTCAGCAAGCCAGTTCCCATGCATGGATTTCTTTTGTGCCCGTTGTCGATACGCCTAAAGGAAAATTTGGTTTGGTTCGATGCCAGCAGCTTTGGTCATATCCAAAGTTTGGCCGAACCCATCAATTTGCATTAACTAGAGTTCTGTTCTCCAGTGGATTAATTTTTAAGACCATTTGCATTCTCCACAATGCTTTCTTGGGCCTGGGTCCAAAATACCTTCAACACTCCTTCCGTTAATATCTTCCCATTCGAGCTCTTCGCTCCTCCTCCTCCAACTCCCTTAGGGTCAGTCACTTCTCAAAGAAACAAGCTGGGGGTAGATCTCTGTCTTCGGCTGGGGCTACCCTCTGGAACAGCCTCCCTGCCATTCGGAAACTTGAGGAGAACCATCTCCGGTTCCAGGGGCACCTAAAGACCTTCCTCTTTGCTTCTGCCTTGTCTCCTCCTTTTTCCCTTGCTGATCTGTTCTGCTCCGGCACCATGCAACTGCTTACCCTCTGATTTCGGGCCTAGGTACCTGCCCACCCTGCCACGCCCCAGCACTGCCTCCTGGCAACCCTTGCACTTGGGTCTGTATCTGTAAGTCTACAGTCCCCCCCTTTTCTGCACTTACCAGACACCCCCATGTCTGTGCGTTAAAGCTAGCACTTGCCACTTGATGACTGAACTACTGTTGACGAGGAGAGGAAATTACTGACGGGCCCATTGGTCAGTACTCACCCTCGAAAACTAGTAATACAAGATAGCTGCACCATGCGAGGACAGAGTGCAGGATTCACATACTCCAGCAAAGTTCAATAATCAGGACTCAGTAAATTGGCAAAGGGAAGTCTGTTTAATGATACATACATCAGCTTATGGAAGTTAGCAGCATCCCGAACACCTGCCTCACCCCGACTTCCCCGAACTTCAGTACAACAGCCTCTTTTATGGGCAAACTTCGTCATCACTGACGTCTCATTTTACGAAAAATCATCATGCAATATAATTGGTTTGGAAAGGTAACTTAAGTATAGGTGTTATAACTGTATAGGAAATAGAGCAATTGGATTGGATAACTCTTATCGGGTGGGCGTCTACACCCATCCCTCTACAACACACATGACTGACGTCACTGTAAGTAGGTCGTCTCATTGGTTACAGTGACTATAGGACCCTAGATAACATGGTCCATTGTGATTGGGCAAGTTACACCCCTAAACATAAATCTCTACTTTAATTAGCAGCATGCAGAATAGACCCCCAAGGATCTGGTGTACCAAGTTTCACCCTTCCTCATTTCCATCAATCAGCGTTTTTAGGGCTATGTGTCAATTAGTTGGCTGGGTTTGGCCTCGGATCTGTAGTCTCTTATCAGGAAAAATTATGGCATCCTCGGGTTCTGGATGACATCAGGCGGTGGTACATCTTCGCGCCTGGATGGTCACGTGTTAGTTCACCGTGAATCTGCTTTAGTTTTCCATCTTTTCGTGTATTTAATTCTGTGTTTGCTTGGCCACCTGCATGGGCCTCTCTTATCTTGACCTTCACGGGCGGGCTGGCATGCTCCGAAGTTGGAGTCTCGTGAGCTCATGCTCACCTCCCCTTCTCTGGTTGACCTCGATTTCCCCGGCATGAGCCTCTCTTTGTCTGAGTTTCGATTCTGCTCCTTCTCTGTTAGGTTTCGAAACTCGGCCTGTTAGGCCTCTGGCCGATTGGGTACAATTCTGCTTTTACAAAATGGAGCTGCACGTATACATTGTGCTGTATTGAGGTAGATATATGGTTGGCGCTTGCCGCTCTATTCTTCTACTAAGCATTGCAGGCAGTATCGATTTCTTAGCATCTTGCGTTTCAAGCTTATTCACACACATGCAACAGGGTGGTTGCTTCCATCTTGTCTCATGGCAACATTTCCTTACGTTTTAACATTGTCTCTTCTCTGTGTCAAATACATTTATTTTGGTAGTTACTTGCTCTGGCGTGCTTGTCTTTGATAGCCACTTTTTTGTTCATTCACGAGTCTGTTCTGGCCCTTGCCATTTCCACTGGCCTTCCATTAGGGCTCTTTGGGTTTCTACATGGACCGTCTGTAGGTACTCTTCATTTCGTGCTAGTGGCTGGTATGCCTGTCTGATGGGGTACCGTGCTGCCCAGGAGTGTCGTTTTATGACTGCTTCAACTGGTATGGATCTCCTTATGTATACGGGGCAGAATCCCAGTGCGGCTCTCTGTTAGCTCATCTGCTCCTCATATGTCACGTACCTTGGCGAGTACTTTACTGGTAATTCACAATGGGGGGGGCAGGGGTGCAGGTCATATCTGGGACCTCCTCTACACTCCCCCCTCTGGTCGGTTCATCGACCACTTCTACTTCCTCCTTTGTATTCAGCTTCTTTGACTCCTCTGAATCTTGTTCATCATCTTCAGGACTGGTACATGACGGTGTGAACATGTGCATCTTTGGAGTCCATATTTTTATCACCCCTTTCAAGTTTCCTGCAGTTTTCACATGCTCATCTTTGTTCCAGGTCATCAGCTGGCATTGTTCATTTGGACTGCAGTAAATCCATTTGCCTTCATACCTTCTTCGTTTCTTGGGATAAGTGAATTCTGTTCCTTCTGGTGCAAACTCATTGGCCTTCACACAGTCCTTTATTTCTTAATCTGTCAGGTCTCTGGGCTTCCAGCCTGGCTCGACATCGACCATGATTTTCATTCCAATGGCTTTCTTTGCAGTTTTCTGGCATTGTGTGATGATTATATTGATAACACAGAATCCTAGCAGCACCATGGCTAGCAAGGCTCCCATAAACTTGAATATATCAGCCATCCATTGTGGGACCCATGAGAATAGGTTCCCGAACCAACTGTCATCATCCACTTTGTCCGTTTCATCAGTCATCTGGTTTTTTAGAGTTGTCAACATGCTTATGGCCTCTGTGAGGGTTCCATTTTCTTCGTCATGTGATGATATAAATGTGCAACATGATTCCCCGATTTTTTTGCAAACACCTCCATCCATTGCTGTGATCATGTCAAGCACATATCTGTTCTGGAGGGTCATCAGTCTGACTGTTCTCAGCTCTTCTTTGATCGCATTGAATCCTTTTATTGTGGTGTTGATGGTCTGCAGTAACTCCCATCTGGTTATCTGCAACCATTTAGCATTCACTCCAATTTGGATGTGTGGCAAGAGCATTGTGGTGAATACTGTTGAAGTGAGGCTGAACAGCCTGTGTTTGTATGGGATTGCATAGAATGCTTCTTCGGATTTAGCTGAGAAGTAGTTTTCTCTCTTCATTCTGGATACCATCTCTGCGGATCTCCTCCTTCTCAGGTGAGCATCTGCTTTCGGGAAGCTGTCCAGATTCAGATCGTTTTTTGGAATCACTAGTGCGGGAACATAGACATTGACCAATGCACATATGTCCCCCCAATTCATTGGCAGTCTTATGTATGCCTTGGATCCACATGCATAATAGTGGTCCATCAGGACTGCAGTTCCTTGTACCATTCCTGGTGCTTCATATACTCATACACAGTTTTGATTCTCCCCCATTTTCCTCGTACCATTACTTCTGAAGCACAGTTTCAGGTTTTCTAGTGGTATTATTTGCAGGGGTCCTCCTCTGTCTTCGACCCAAGTTAACAGCTTCACCAACTTCGGCCATAGAGGTTTATATAACCTCTGTGAGTTTTCTATTGCTTGTTTGCAGGCTCCAAGGACCATCCAAGCTCGGCAGATTACGACTCCTTCTTCCCAACCATCAGGGGAAACTACTGATCCCCAGATCTGCATTTGGCCTTGGTTCTTCCACACTTAAGCTTCTTCTGCCGTTTTCCCTTGGACGTTCAGCCTTGAGTTTATTTCCCACCTTATTCCTGATCCTTTGACGTCAGGGTTTTCAGGGTCAGGGTTTTCATATCTAATCATATGATTCTTGGTGTGCGCCCTGTTTCTGGTTTTGATGTCCAGGACAAACCCGTCTTCATCAGAGAGGTGTCTCTTCCCATAAATTGTCCTCTGGTGTTGCACATTGCCACGTGTGACATAAAGTGGGCTGTAGGGACGTCAATCTATACAGCCACAAAGATCTTCGATTTTCCCATGCTGTATGGCAGCAGCGCACAGACGAAGCATTCTCTCTGACTGTCTACGTCCTACTTCCTTCATGTGCTGGTACCATATGTTGTTTCCAAGATGGGTTGTGCTGTCCAAGTAATCGTTTAGTTCATTATCAGTTTCATATGGATTTCTCTTGATCCTTAGCGTTTTTCTGTAGTTAGCCATCACTATGTCTCTGAATGCATCTGTACTGCTCTTCCGTTCAGGCAGGCTCTCGGGTATTATCATTGGAGGGGCAGGCTTCATCTCCTGCCCTGCAGTAGTATGGGGAGGTCTTGTATTTCTTCTTCCCTCGTGTATTCTTTTGTAGACCTCCTTCCACATGTGGCTTATCATCCTTCCAACGCGTGGCGGTGTCGTAAGCTCTGTCATTATTTCCGGTATTGGAGCAGGCATGCTCGTTATCACAGTTGCTGCGGTTTTCTTGCTCAGCTCCTCTTGTAGCATCTTTGCTCTAAGTATGAGCGGAAACACGTACTCGACTACCGCATGTGTTTTCCCCATGAGTTCTTTTGGGGCATCCTCTGTTCTCTTGAGGGATTTCGTTGTGCCACCTCTGTTTTGTCGCTCGCTTAGTTCTCTGTTCTCTGGGGCTGTTTGTTTCATAGGTATCTTTTCGTTTTCTGTCGGTTCGGCCTGGGGTCTCATAGCCATTGACACTTGCCCTTGTTCGTGTACACTCAGTGTGCGGGTGTGTGCTGTGGACAGTGCTATGTTATCGTTCATTCTGTGCTGACCCTGTCTCCAGCTTTTCTCATCATTCATGACTTCAGGTGCATCCATATTACTGCTAATTACATTCAACTGTAAATCATTTGCTTTATCATCAGTCTTTCTTGGAACAGGGATGACAATATAAGGCCTAGGTGCCTTTGTAGGGCCCAGACGTTCATTACCTGGAGGATGCACGGACATTGGGATGCTTCGTGCACCAATAAAAAATGCAGTTCTGATAGTTAACAACAAAAATACTACAATAATCACTATGCATATACATATGATTGCCTTGAAGGACAGTTTGCAGCACCTCCTTCCAGGAAAGCTTCCACCGGTGGCACAACTAAATTACTGTTTTGGGCCCTCATCTTGAACAAGTCCATAGTCAATAGTTTATTTCTTTTCTTATCTCGTTTTCGTTACTTAAAAGTTCAGCAGACACTAAAGTGACAGGTGCAGTTCAACGTCCCCCTTCTTGCGAGTGATGACGGAAGTCTCTAGATATGGAGTACAGATCCTTTGCTAGTCTATGGAAAAAAGGTTAGACTACCGTTTTTAGCATATCACATTCATCCTGCATTTGTGTAGAAAACGCATTCCCAGGGCACCCTTCCAACTCGCCTTAGCCCTGAGGACATGCAGGACTTTGTTTGCAGTGACACCATGAAAAGATGGATTAGTTACAAATTACGTAAAAATAAAATATTGAAAAAATAAAAACAAAAATAAAAATAAAAGTGAACATATGAGGAGGTAGGAAAAATAAGAAAAAGGTTAAAAAAAGATAAACACAGCAATACAATTTGTGTCTTTGTTCCTTTCACTTGGTCCTTCGATGTCGAATTGCTGGACAGTCTCTCTCATAGTCTCTCATGTGTTCTTCTGCACAATGATGATGAAAAAAAAGAAAACAAAAATAAGGAAAATAAGAACAAGATGTTGTTGTCATCGTTTCTGCTCTTCTCAATCTGTCCTATGCAGAGAGCATGCGGAACTGCGTCTTTGTGTTCTTGCTCCTTTCCGTTGAGTGGATGATACAAGTTTTATTTTGGATTTCCCCCTTCTAGGGCTCTTCTAAGCAGTGGATGTCCATAGTTGCTCCTTAGTTGTAATGCAATAGCCCTCAGGAGCCTGTTCAGTTGGGCATTCTTTGCTGGATCGTTGAGAAAAGCGGGCACATCAATGTTGCGGGGTCTGCCCACTAGTTCTGGAAAGTTTTCAATGAGATGAAAGAAAACACGAAACGCATAATTGCTCTCTTCTGGTGTTAATGACATTTGCTCTGATTCTTTGATGCTCAGATCACAGGCCTTTCTTGCAGTGTGATCAGTTTTTCCTCTCGATCTGTCCCTCGTCGAATAGTCTCACAAGAATCTCCTTAGGAATTCTCGCTGGAAATTGGACAGCTCCACCTGGAGCATGATACCATGGAGAAGGGTTTTCATGTGTAGGAAATTGACTGGATCTCTTAGGAAAGTCACAACGTCAACATCAGCAGGCCTTCCCACCATTTCTGGATAGTCTGTGACTAGTCTAATCAGGACGTCGTGAGCTAGCTGTGTATCTGCAGGGGACAGGGGCATTTGTTTTGATTTGCTGGGTCCCAATCTCAAGCCTTTCTTTTGTTGTGAACAGCTTTTGCACTTTCCTGCTGCGTGAATTGCAACCACGTGGTTTAGCTTGTACCACACTTGGTTGAGAAAGTCATTATTTCTTGGACCTCTTATGAAGGACAGGGTCTCTGTGGTTCTCCCAACGAGTCTTGGACACTCTTCTATGATCCGGAAGAACAACGTGTAAGTAATCTCGTCAATGATTACCTACGGTGGGAGCATCTGTGTCTTTTTCGCTGTGCTCGGGTAGTTCAATAAAAGTTTCTGTTGACAGTCAGTAGTTGCCCGATTATCTTCTTATTTTCTGGATCTTGAATGTATTCTGTGACACTCGTTTCTCTCCCTATAAGTGACGGATAAGACAATATGACTAGTTGAAAATAGGTGAACACATCCACTTGAGGCTTCTGCGGGGGTGAACCATGTGTCCGTAAACACAATCTTTATACCTGGGTGCTTCAGGATATCGGTTTTAGTTCTCAGGAATGTCAGGTTCTGTTGCTTACCAAAGTCTTAGGCTTTCAAATGCTTGGAGTGATTTTAAATGTTCATGAGATTAACACTCTTGCTGATATGAATACGTGATTTTCTTTGTCTACTCTGTACCTTTGGCTGCACAGAGTGCTTGCTTGCTTATTATTGTCTCTTTTAGTGCACAACGAAAAGGTTCAATGTTGACACAATTTTCACAAAAGTTCCTTTGTTTTTAACAATGTTTAATTTGCACACTATCAGAGTCACGGAGCTTACCCCATGATTTGTGCGGGTTAGAGTTCTTGCGGGTAGCATCACTGCAGCTTTGGCTGTGTAACTCTCCTTTTGTCTCTGCAAGTATGGCCTCGTTGGATGTTCATGCAATTGTTCTTTTGATTCCTTTCATTTGGTTTACAGAAATGTCTTGGTTTTTAACAGGTTTCACTTTACTTGAGTTTTCGTTGCTTGGCTGCTCATGCGTCCTTTTTCTTCACCATAGATCTTGTCTGCACGTGCTGAGGTTCTTCTTCTTTGTCTGTAGGTACTTTAGCAATGGGTGCAGCAGGAGGGCTTTCCTATACAAAGGGTTTGACATCATTCAGGAAGATCCAGACTCTTCTGCCTTTGAGCTTGACAGCTGACGGGGTGCAGTCCTCTACGATGAACGTGCCATTAAACCTTGGCTCGTCCCATCTTTTCCTGGTGAAGTTTCTCACCAGGACGCTGTCTCCTGGGAAGACAAGGGGCGCACAAAGGCTGTGGGCTGCGCCTGCATCAGCACTGTCTGTTGTGGTTTGTGCTGTGCCGTCCCCTTTCCGCCGTTGCTGCAGCTGGCCTGAAATGACAGTGGCACTTGTTGTAAGACGATCCAGGTAGGCTTTCATCTCTTCTCCTAGAACCTCCCTAGTTGCCTGGGCATCACATCTAGCTCTGTCTCAGGGGGTAAGAGGGGTCCTCGTTCTTCTCCCAGTAACTATCTCGTGCAGCGTTAGATGATGGTCGGAGCCTGGCTGGTTCCGAAGAGCATACAATGCCAGTGGTAGGCAGTGCATCCATCCCTTTCTTAATGTGAGCTTCAACTTGGCTATCCTTTCCTTAAGCAAGCCGTTGATCCGTTCACATATTCCATTTCCCTCTGGGTAATACGGCGACGAGAATTTGTGCTTCATACCAAGTAACAACCTAATCTGTTCAAATAGAGCATTTACAAAATGCGCCCCATTATCTGATCTTATTACTTCACACACCCCCCATCTAGGAAAAACCTCCCTCACCAGAAATTTAGCGGCACAGGCAGTGTCAGGGTGTGTACAGGGGCCTGCTTCTACCCACTGGGAAAAGGGACACACCACCACAAGTAAATACCTGTACCCATTACACACCTGATTCATATCGACATAATCAATATGTAGGTGCTGGAAAGGTCCATTTGGTCTGGGGATGACTCCTCTAATTACTTTTAATGTGTGCCCAGAAGTGAATTGCTGGCAGACAATGCAGTTTACCATAAAGAATGCAACATGCTCGGCTAAATTCGGTATAAACCAGTCTTCTGCGAGTGTTGCAGCAAGATTTTCTTTTGACATATGGATGGGGCAGTGGAGCTGTTCTAGCGCTACTTTTAGAAGGGTGACAGGCATTACTGGTTTACCAGTGCTGTCTTGCCTCCATAATCTGTCTGAGGGGTTTAAAGAACACCCTCAACGCTTCCATACATTTTTCTCCTCCTGAGGTGTCTCCCCCTGGAGCTCCATTAACTGAGACTGCCCCATATTGCTATAAGCTTCTGGTGTGGCTCGTGCTATCATCATTCATTCATGGGTACGTGCCACCTCCACGTCCATGATTGTTTCACTTTTGGATGCCATTCGTTTGGCTTCCATGTCTGCTTCATGATTTCCACGTGACACGAAATCTGTCCCCTTGGTATGAGCGGTGCATTTTACGACCGCTATGCCCACTGGGAGCTGTAGTGCTTTTATCAGCCTGTCCAATAAGGCTGCGTGTTGCACTGGCGTGCCGTCTGCTCAGAGGTAGCCCCTCCTTTTCCAGCGTGCTAGTCCTGCGTGCACTGTTGACGTCACATAGGCGGAGTCGCTGTACACTGTTACTTCCTGGTCTGCATGGTTCTCAATGGCGAGTATCAGTGCCACTAGCTCTGCAGCCTGTGCCGAATAATGAGATGGTATTCGTGCACTGACAAGTACTTGGAACTCTCCATTCGCCATGTGTTTCACTAAGGCCACGCCTGTATACCTTTGTCCGTCTTCTTGGTCAATTCTCGAAGACCCGTCAATGAAGACGATCTCTCCACCTGCCAGGGCATTTTCCTTTACCCTGGGGATTGCAGGGTTCACAGTTTTGCATCGCACTATTTTAATCGATGGATTAGAGATAATCACCTCATATGCTGATGCTCTCTGAGAAGTCAGCGTGCCCTTTGGCTTCTCTAGTATGGCAAATAGTGAGTGCTCAACATATAATGTCATGGAGCACCCCATCACAATGGATGACGCCTTCTCAATTTCGAACACGGCAGCAGCTAGGTTTTGTTCGCATGGGAAGTGGCCCTTCATGACCGGGTCCAGAATCCTGCTGTAATATGCTAGGGGTTTATATCCCAATGAGGTTCGCTGCGCGAGCACTGATGTCATAAAATTGCCATCAGTATGAGAGAACAGATAGAATTCCTCAGCATAATTAGGAATCCCGAGAACTGGGGCCTTACATATTGCCCCCTTGAGTTCTGTAAACCCCTTCTCCATTTCTTCATTCCATTCAATTTCTTCTCTTGACACCTGGGCCTTTTTAAGGGTCTGAAACAAGGGCTTGGTATATGAGCTGTAGTCAAAGACCCATGCTCTGACATAATTGCACAAGCCTAAGAAGCTGTGCATTTGCTTTATTGTGCGCGGCTTGGCCGTGTTCATGATAGCCTCGGCCCTTTCTGGGGATACCTTTTTCCCATCATGTGAGATTAGCTGCCCTATGTACAACACCTCCTGTTGGCAGTACTGCAGCTTGTCTTTGTCCACTTTGTATCCTTTCTCAGCCAGTATAGTTAATAGCTGGACTGGGTCGTGTCGGCATTGCTCTTCAGTGACGCTGCAGATTGGAATGTCATCTACATACTGCAAAACAACACTGTCCACCGCAATATTGCTTAGGTCCATTTGCAGGACTCTGTTAAAAATAGATGGAGACTCGCAATACCCTTGTGGCAACCTCATACTTTTCAGGCGCATTTGTCTGAAAGTAAATGACGTCAGGTCTTGTGAATCACGGTGTAGTGGAATCGAGAAAAATTCATTTTTCAAATTGATCACCGTGAAGTACTTTGCCTCAGTGGGTATGTTGCACAAAATTGTGGATGGATTCGGGACTAGAGGGAACTCGGCTTCGACTATGTTGTTTAGGGCTCGTAAATCCTGGATTAAACGCCAGGACCCTCCCTTTGATTTCTTGACAGGATAAATCACTGTGTTGCAAGGTGATTCTGACGTCACCAGGATGCCCTGCTCCATCATGGCAGAGATTGTCTTTGCAATCCCTTCATCCGCTTCTATGGATATGGGATATTGCCGTGCCCACGGCAGAATTGCTCCTGGTTTCAGTTTAATTTTTACTTCGCCGTCCCCTTTCAGGAGACCTACATCATAGGGCCCTGTAGTCCATACTTTGGCCGGCACCAGGGCCATGTCGTTATCAAAGTATTCTGGACGTATTAACACTAACATCATCCTCTGCGATACCTCCCGCCTGATCATTTTGACCCAAAATATGAGACTTACTTCCACTCTCGGCTCTTCTCGGTCAGGGTGTTCTTCGAACAGATCGTCGTCGGTGATGTCAGTCACCCAATACCCTTCTTCGATGGTGACATTCGCACACCAAGGTCTGCCCTCATCGTCACATCCCTCAACCAAAACCACTTTCCCTCGCACTGCGGCAGAGTGTATCATTAAGGGAAATGCTTGTCCCTCCACTTCATGCATGGGTATTCTTGGACTGAATAGAAACTCATCCGGAGTTCTCATAGTTTTTTCTGCGAGGCCTGGCAACCCCACCATGAGCACTTGTACCCCATATGCAAATACTTCTGGTTCCTGTGGTACAGCTCTCATAGCTGCACGTCCAGAGTATGCTCTGATCATTTCGCACACGTTTGAATAATGCACTCCTGGGTTCGAGCACACTATGCCATCTTCAGTGAACGAGATGGTCATATTCAACTTTGTCATCAAATCCCGACCCATGATATTTACAGGGGACTGACGCGAATACAATAAAGGTACATTCATGTCACACTCTCCCACTGAGACTGGGAGTGCATCAGTAAAGGGAACTCTGCTATGAGCTCCAGTAAAACTCTGGGTATCTATTGCCTCGCTGGACAAGGTGAACTTGCCTTCTCGTATGCACAAGCGTGTTGCACCCATGTCAACTAAGAAAGAATATTCTTTCCCCCCTATGGTGACATTTACCCTTGGTTCCCTATTAGGGTCTGGTGTCACTGATAGGATAGAACACATCAGAGTTCCCTATGAGCCGTCCTATTTCATATATAGGTTCAGTCCATTGTATACCTGTGGGTTTCCTCCACCTGAATTAGTGCCCTGAACCACTTGCGGCAGTGTCTGCTGGGGTTGTCCCTGCGGTACATTCCCCATGTTCTGTGGCTGGACCACTTGCTGTGCACCTTGCTGCAAGCCAGCTGCCTGCTGCTGCACGGTATAGTTTTGTGCATTACCCTGTTGCGGGGTAGCAGGTTGATTCACCATGCCTGCCCCCATCCCTTGGTTCTTCTGCCACATGCTTTGGTTTCTGCACATGCGCGCCACATGTCCTGTCACTCCACAGAGCCAACACACTGGCGGTGGTCGGGCCATCTGTCCATCTGGCATAGTTGGACTGCCCATTGGTGCGCTCTGAACACCACGTTGAACATTTTGAAAACCTCCTTGGTTACCTCAACACCCTCCCTGATTACTCTGCCATCCTCTTCCTCCATAACCTCTCCCTCTTGGGTACAATCCTGTGTTACCCTATTTGGTCTGCGGCGGTTCAGTTGCACGTTGTGCACTTGATTCGGCTGGGCTTGTCAGCATGGCTCCCTCGAGAGCATACTTTGAAAGCTTCTTTTGCACTAGCTTCGCCTCCTCTCCCATACGTGTTGCCTCTTTCTTCCGATTCTTTTCTTGCAATAATCTACAATAATGTGCAATTGTCAACTGGATTTCGGCCCATGGTTTAGCTTCTACTCCTACACATTTTTTTAGCTGTTTCTGCAGCGGTTCTGGCAACCCTTGGCACAACATATGGTAGAATACAGGGATAGATTTTGTCCAAGATTCATGCGTTTCAAGCACCCACGCGTCTTGAAAATGTTGGATATAAAGCAACGGATCCTCTGACTCTTTCATTTTTCGAAACATTATAGCACCCATATCCGATGTGTCCGGATATAGCGCACGCAGCGCTTTCCACACTACTGCTCTACAGTTATTAAATGGCTCTCCGTCGTGAGTGGGGTTAGTTATGGTTACCCTATGGTAGCCTGCCCTTTTCCACACATCGTCTGCTCTTTCTCCAAGTATAGCAATTAGAAGACCCTTAATGTCCCCTATGGCTAGAGTGACACCCCCCGTCATTTTTTCTAATTCATGTATCCACTTCCCAGCCCCCGACGTCAGCATGGGAAGCTTATTTTTAAGGTTCTCTCGGTCCATGTGTGGCCAAGGGATATATTGCGGTCTTGCTCCCCCTTTCTCTAATAGCGGAAATTGGAATGCGCAATCCTCTCTGTCTTTTTGGTCTTTTGCCAGGGTGGCGTTCCCACCTTGCCGTCTGCCTGGTAATGCTCTTAGCCTGTCCGCATAGGCATGTGCAGACGCCCCCCTCTGAACGCAGGGTGTTCCTTCATGTCGGCTGGACTGTCCAGCGGACTTTGGTGTCCTACTTGTGGACTCGCTAGCATCTGACTATGTCCCTTGGGTGCCGCTTTTCGCACCGTCTCCCTTTGTCATACACCGCTTCCCTGTCAGAGTCGGACTCTGAATACTCCCAGTTTACACAGCTTCTTGCATCACTTTCGTTCTACCCAACTTCTAGTCTATCTAGGGACAGTCCCCTACTCACACTACTTTGGGTGACATCCTCAGTGTCATATAGCTGAGTGCTCTCCAAGCGCTCATCTTCCCTTCCCTCTTGGGAGATTCATTCCAGACCCATCTCGTCATATATTTTATCAATCGCTTCCCCGATGCTTCTGGTGTCGAAATCATCGTCAATAATTGTCCCGCTTGTACCTGGTACCGCATCGCTTGCAGGAAAGAATTCCTCTATGTCTTCCCAATCTACAACAGGATTGGGTTTTTTTACTTCCCATTGCAAATATTCTAAATCTCGCGCCCTTTGCCTTCGTTTACGCTATTCTTCCTTATCCATTTCTCTTTGCTTTTTTGCTTCCTCTCTAGCCTTATCTACTTCCCTTATCTGTTCTTTTCTACGTTCCTTTGCCCTTCCACTTTCCTCGTCTTCTCGCTTTTTTACCTTCCTTTCGTACATTCTCTTCTCTTTCTCTAACTTCAGCATGTTCTGCCTGTACTTTTCATAGGCCGCGCATTGCATGCGACCAAGCGGTGTACCTTGCTCTTCGCGATATATTTGTTCCCGCCTCAACCTATCCTTCTTTCGTGCCTTCTCGTCTCTCATATCCACTGCTTTCTCCCTTTCCTTTCTTTTTGCCTCCTCAGACCGTTTGCTCTGCCTAGCATCATCGCTTCCATCTAATTTCAATAATATCTGCCCTCCCATCCATTCGTCCTTTGCGAATGTTAACTCATTGGTTCCTTTCATTTCCGTTTCATTCCCTCTCTCTATTGAGAGGTGCACTCATTTGTGCCTGGTCCTTCCTTTCCTCTCCTCACCTCTCTTTGTCCCACGGGATCGTGGAGGCCGAGTCAATTTCCTGTTCCTTCCCTTTCGTCTCGTCACTGCTACATGCAGGTGACTCATATGCAGGGTTGCTATACCCTGTGGCTGCCTTAAATTCTCTTAATGGGTACAGACCCTCTGACTTACTTCCTTCAGTAACTGGATCCTGCGGGGCAGGTGGCGCGGTAGGCATCTCACCCCCCTCCATACATATGTTTAATATCCAATCTGCGGGGTGCTCTTCTTCTTTCACTTGTTCAAACATTTTCCATAACTCGAGAACAGCAAGGCGTTTCTCGAGCTTCTTCCCGCTATATGTGGCATGCAAGAAGGTAGTGATATGCTGTAAAACAGCCTTAGACAATGACCCATTTTGGGGCCACGGCATAAACAATTTATTTGCGGTGCCCTTAACCCACTCTTGGCTATATTTCTTCAGTTTTGTAGCGTGCTTTGGCAACTGCTTGCACAAATGTGCTAGCGGGGTAATTTCTTCCATTCTGAATTTTATCACCAACAATAATCACACAGTATTTCAATTCTTACGCTATTATGAGCGAGCACCACATACGCAAGCTCCAATCCAATATTTTCTACAATATTTTATACCAACAGTTTTACTCAAAACACATCAATTCAGTGGCTATTCCCTCTCATTTACAGAATCACGTAAATCAAAATACATTTCATTCCATCATCAATTCAGTCACTGTACACTCAACACATAGCATGACACATATGACAGACTAGACAGACGCCAGCATATACCTGCCTTCTAATTGTTACCCCGTCATGGGATTTGAACTACCCCTTCATGACGTCTTTAAACGTCATTGTGGCCTAACATCCCCTTCTCTGTGGGCTCTGGGTTCAAGTTCCTTCTGACCACTCTTTAAAGCACAGGAAGAAGGCAAATTTTACAGTTTGCCCCCTCGGTATTCCTTACAGTTTTAATTTCAGATGCACCCCTGATTTACAGTTTTTCTCTTGGGTGCTCGAGTCTTTCCCCTTATATATATATATACAGTCTTCTCTACTTCTGGCTGTTATATTTTTTCTCCGCCACCCTCCGTTACCTTTCCACTTCTTACTCTAAGGCCTATAAGACCTTTGCCAGAATAACGTGTTTTGTTGTTCCACTCACCGATCGCCTCTTTTCTTCTCTGGAACTTCAGGATCACCACCTCTTCCTCTTCCTGCTTTTAAGATTTTCGTCCGATCCGCTGCCCGTGGGAATGAGAAGGGTTATGCTTTGAAAGGCGAGTTCCTTCAGACCCACTGCAGATTTTTGGGAATAATTACACTATCATTGTCCACGGGGAGCTTCTCAGCCTACTCAGCCGTAATGGTGAAAGGACTTGTGATGTAACCGAAGGCCCAGAGTTACTTTGTGCCGTCGGTTTAAAGGTGTCTTATAACTATATTAATCGATTATCACTAATCGATGGCCGAAACCATCGTCTGCTACCAAGTGTTGACGAGGAGAGGAAATTACTGACGGGCCCATTGGTCAGTACTCACCCCCGAAAACTAGTAATACAAGATAGCTGCACCATGCGAGGACAGAGTGCAGGAGTCACATACTCCTGTGCAAGGTTCAATAATCAGGACTCAGTAAATTGGCAAATGGAAGTCCGTTTAATGATACATACATCTGCTTATGGAAGTTAGCAGCATCCCGAACACCTGCCTCACCCCGACTTCCCCGAAATTCAGTACAACAGCCTCTTTTATGGGCAAACTTCATCATCACTGACGTCTCATTTTACGACAAATCATCATGCAATATAATTGGTTTGGAAAGGTAACTTAAGTATAGGTGTTATAACTGTATAGGAAATAGAGCAATTGGATTGGATAACTCTTATCGGGTGGGCGTCTACGCCCATCCCTCTACAACACATGTGACTGACGTCACTGTAAGTACAACGTCTCATTGGTTACAGTGTCGGTAGGATCCTAGATTACATGGTCGATTGTGATTGGGGAAGTTACACCCCTAAACATAAATCTCCACTTTAATTAGCAGCATGCAGAATAGACACCCAAGGATCTGGTGTACCAAGTTTCACCCTTCCTCCTTTCCATCAATCAGTGTTTTTAGGGCTATGTGTCAATTAGTTGGCTGGGTTTGGCCTCGGATCTGTAGTCTTTTATCAGGAAACATTATGGCATCCTCGGGTTCTGTATGACATCAGGCGGTGGTACATCTTCACGCCTGGCTGGTCGCGTGTTATTTCACAGTGAATATGCTTTAGTTTTCCATCTTTTCGTGTATACAATTCTGTGTTCGCTTGGCCACCTGCATGGGCCTCTCTTATCTTGACCTTCACGGGCGGGCTGGCATGCTCCAAAGTTGGAGTCTCGTGAGCTCATGCTCACCTCCCCTTCTCTGGTTGACCTCGATTTCCCCGGCATGAACCTCTCTTTGCCTGAGTTTCGATTCTGCTCCTTCTCTGTTAGGCTTAGAAACTCGGCCTGTTAGGCCTCTGGCCGATTGGGTACAATTCTGCTTTTACAAAATGGAGCTGCACGTGTACATTGTGCTGTATTGAGATAGATATATGGTTGGCGCTTGCTGCTCTATTCTTCTACTAAGCATTGCAGGCAGTATCGATGTCTTAGCATCTTGCGTTTCAAGCTTATTTACACACATTCAACAGGGCGGTTGCTTCCATCTTGTCTCATGGCAACATTTCCTTACGTTTTAACATTGTCTCTTCTCTGTGTCAAATACATTTATTTTCGTAGTTACTTGCTCTGGCGTGCTTGTCTTCGATAGCCGCCTTTTTGTTCATTCACGAGTCTGTTCTGGCCCTTGTAATTTCCACTGGCCTTCCATTAGGGCTCTTTGGGTTTCTTCATGGACCGTCTGTAGGTACTCTTCATTTCGTGACAGTGGCTGGTATGGCTGTCTTATGGGGTACTGTGCTGCCCACGGTTGTCGTGTTATGACTGCTTCAACTGGTACGGATCTCCTTATATACACGGGGCAGAGTCCCAGTGCAGCTCTCTGTTGGTTCATCTGCTCCTCATACGTCACGTACTTTGGCAATACTTTACTGGTAATTCACAATGGGGGGCAGGGGTGCAGGTCATATCTGGGACCTCCTCTACACTACCACTTGTTTTTTATCCTCTGCTCAGCACTTTCCACTTCTCCCTTCCCCCCTGCACTTTCCCCCTTCCCTCTCCCCTGCACTTGCGCGTTCGCAATGTCACTGGGCCTAGTAAAATCGTTGTTTTGTTCTCCCTTCTTCCCCTCCCTTGCCGCGTCACGCTCTGAAACACTTGTGTATGAGCGCAATACAAATAAAATATCATATCATATCATATCCCTCCACCCACTCCTTGTACATACCTGCCAACATTCTGTGACCAAAAATCTGTAGGAATCTTAAAGTTTCAAAAACAGTAACAAGCATAATGTTGATATCCCATGAAATGATGTCACATGATCTTTGGCCTTATGTCATCACAGAAAATGACCTGAAGTGACATATGGCCTTGAAGAGATCACAGGAAAAGACTGCCTGGTGGGGCCTATCCCAAATCATCTGACCCATCATTAGAAAGAAATGCACCAAATAAGTGAGCTGTGAGCAGTGTGACCAGCTTCTTCCTCATTAACACATATTTTCCTCTTCAAACATACCCACTGATAATCACGAGATAGCCAGCAAGCAGGGAGCTGTAACACAAAATACCCACTGAAAAGCTATAAATCCTTCTATTTGAACAAATGCCTGCTGTGGAGGATCCGGTGTGAAAAGGCAACAAGGTGATAACACTTCTGGGAAGGGAAGTGACGGCCGCAAGGACTCCCGCAAATGCAGCGTAAGACAAGCCCCAGATCAAAAGTAATATAGAGAAAAATATATTACTGTGTTATAAAACTGCTGACTGGCAACATGCAGCAGTTGCTGGGGGCCTCCCTCAGCTCATGAAAGGTTAACTGAAAGGTTAAAAAGGCCCTGATGCCGTTCATGCCCTTGACACATCAAATATTTCAAAAAGTTACTAATTAAACCTGCCTCACCCCAACGGAAAGTGACAGCCGCAAGGGCTCCGACAAATACAGCTTGCAAGGCAAGCCGCAGAACAAAAGTAATATAGAGATAAATATATTGTCAGGTTATGAGACTGCTACATGGCAACATGGGGCAATTGCTGGGGGGGGGGGCTCCCTTAATCGCTGCTTGGCTTTTTAACAGTTGCTCTTATGTCCCCTCAGTGTCTCCTGCCCTCCATTCATCTTTCTCATCCATCTGCCTGTTTTTTCTGATGTCCCCGTGGTGCATCCTGCCCTCCTTTCATCTTTCTCATCCATCTGCCTGTTTTTTCTCATGTCCCCTCGATGCCTCCTGCCCTCCTTTCATCTTTATCATTCATCTGCATGTTTTTTCTCCTGTTCCCTCGGTACCTCCTGCCTTTCTCTAATCTTTCTCATCCCCTGTATTTTCTCACATCCCCTCAGTGCCTCCTGCCCTCCTTTCATCTTTCTCATCCATCTGCCTGTTTTTCTCATGTTCCCTCAGTGCCTCCTGCCCGCCTTTCATCATTCTCATCCATCTGCCTGTTATTTCTTCTGTTCCCTCGGTACCTCCTGCCTTTCTCTCATCTTTCTCATTCACCTGCCTGTTTCCTCTCCCCCCACAGCCTCCTTGATCCTTTCCTTTTTCCCATCGCTTTGCTTAACTTCCCGATCTCTTCTCTTCCCCCTCTCTTGAGGCTTCTCTTGTACAAGCACTCGCTCATTGCCTTCCTATCGACCCCCTGCTTACCTCTCTCAGCCCTCCCCTCCCCCATTTCTCCTTACCTGCCACCCCAGATCGTGTTGCTCTGCTCTTTCAGTCAAGCTTTTCCTTCTTAGTTTCAATCTACGTCATGGAGCTAATGGGTCTGGCCGGGGCCCCGGAGGGAAGGCGGCACTGACATGATTCTACCCCTTACCCAAAGATGACAGGAAACTGGGCTTTCGGACACGGCCCCCTACCCAAAAGCCTTGCTATTCAAGCTTCCAGGCGCCTCCATTCATGAAATTGCTTCTGCACAAGTGTGGGGCATTCTTGCACTAACCCAAGTCCTTTTTCCAACTCTAGGTGTGGTGCCCATCACATTATTGAGAGGCTGTTAGCTAGAAAACTACAATAGGGAAAAGCAGCCTAACGTGTGAGTGTGCAATTGTTCCACAAGAGTTGAAACACATTTACTGCAGAGTGTGTGCCTTTTTTTCTTTTTCAGTGCCTCTGGAGCCTGACTGCACATGGTCATTTTCGCAGTACTATACTTTGATCTGCCACCCTCATTTCTGCCTGAACACTTACAAAGTAATAATTCACAAATGTTACCTGCAGAAATTTGGGAGAAGACAGGGTTACAACTAGCAGCTGTATATTTACTGCACAGCTGAGCAGAGACCGAGACCAGCAAAGAATTTGAGAGACGCCGGCTCGGAGCTCACAGCACGACGATGAGGCAGACAGCAGCCTCTGTGCAGAGACTGTCACGGGATGTCGATGGCAGGCGTCTTACACTGACAGTAACAGCCTGGACTACGGGGTGCTCAGGGCAGAGCAGAGTTCCTCTTTCATGCTGGCCAGGCACGCAATGATGAATCAAAATGATGGGCCCTTAATACGCCCACCAAAGGATGCTGATCATGCTGTGCCTGGCCTCAGACAGCCAGGCCAATAAAAATCGGTAGTTGTTGACACTATATCGGTAGGCGGTAGGACTGCTTAAAAAGCAGTATCCTACCGCCTAAATCGGTAGGGTTGGCAAGTATGCTTGTACACCTTCCTATTCCATTTTACCCAACTCTTTATCCCATACTTCGTAAGTCTGAAAACTTAATAACAAGTACTGAGACGAGGAGGAGGTGTGGGGCAAGGAATGGAAATGCAGAGAACTTGAATGAACAGTCTAGTCTTTTGGGTCCGCTTAGCATAAAGATGAAGAAAGGACTAACTTTGTTGTCAAACTGGCTGTCAAGACAGCCCCTGAGCAACAGCAGGTGTGGAAGCTGTGAGACACAGGAGCAAGGAGATGCCAGAGACCGGAGAGCAGAAGATGCTGGTGAATTGCAGAAGGCGTCTCTCCAGGACCAGACATCATTCGGTCCTTTGACCATGAGGACAGAAAAAGGTAAAGACTCCATAAGAAGGTCGACTGCAGGCTCCACGAGTCGCACTGACCTTATCGGCAGTCACGGGTCACAGAAGCAGACGTGAGAAGCTGATGACTGCGGAGGAGGAATGGATGGGCAACTCCAGTCCCTTGAAGATCCACCGCCATGCACAGAAATCCCTAAAAATAACAGGGCTGCCGGTCAGGCCGGCTGAGACATAGGGAGGATAGCAGGGCACAGTCTATATGCTGCAAGAGTCGTGCGGCCCAGGAAGAGGTCAAGGAGGATCTGGGACCCAACTAGAAGATGTGAAAGTTATACATACGAATCGGGAGAGGAGGTTAGCAGGGTCTGGTACTCTGAGAAGAGATTTGTGAAGATTGGAGGGAATCTCCTGTAGGCTGGTGGCCAGGTAAAGCCACTGACCACCAGGGAAGGGGCATGAGTCATCTTCCTTGTAGCGGTACTTGGGAGGAAAGGGCTCCAAGTACATAAATACAAAGAAGAAGAGAAAAGTGGAGAGAAGAGGAGTATAAATCATCTTCCTTGTGGCAGTACTTGGCCGGGGAGTGAAGTCTACCCAAGTCTGGCGATGGGAAAGCCTGGTCCTGGGAACCACAAAGTGAAAGACAAAAAGTATTGAATAGTGAAAGCAAAGTGAAAGTCAAGGGAAGGGAGTCATTCCACCTGGTTGTAGCAAACTCTGAAGTCATGATACCAGGAGAAGGGAGTCCTTCTCCGTGTAACCAAGACCAGGAAGAAACTTCTATCCGCAGTCCAGAAGAAGGGAGTCATTCTTCTGGACCAAGAAGGTCTACTTTATCTCTAGTTTAGTTTTAAGTGTAAGGGGCAGAAGCAGGGTTTTTGACATAGATTGGTGGACTAATTATTTACACGGACATTCTGACAGAACCCTTAGTGTTTTAGTTGAGGCAGGGAAACCCCTCATAGATTAGAGATAGGGAAACATAGGTTTTCTCTTTATTTTCTTGACTCATAAAAGTCTATAACAATCACTATGCCGCCTGTGTGTCAGTCTCTTCCCTCTGCACCCATACAGTATTCTCTGGGATGATTATTCTCTTGCTCGGTTAATGTGTATGTAACCCCCCGACGAGAGGGGGCAAAAAAAAAAAGATAACCAAAAGAAGAAGGGCCCCAGGAACGAGAAGCCATGCAGGGATCCTGTCAAAAAAAACAAGAAAATGAAAGTAAAGGCCCCTTCCTTACCATCCACGGAGGAGACCCAATAGTGACTTATCCTCTTTGGACATTGAATATATAGACAGGGTTTCAGGCTAGTATACCCAGCTAGTATACCAGTCACACCGCCTATTCCTAGAACAAAGCCTTCCTTGCCGAGCACTGCGCTCCCTCTTCCCGCAGCGCCTAGTGTAGGTGCCATCATGGCTTCACCAGCAAACATCCCTAGTTCTCTTGGGCCTGGCACGCACACTTGTGGTACACCAAAGAATAGAGGCACCAGACTGATTGTTTCCTTCATGGCAGATGCTTTCTAGGGCAAGTTGAATGAGGCTATCGTGCCACCTGCCAAGCATGGCCCCTATGCCCACTTGTGACTCTCCTCCAGGGAGAAACCGACACAACAGTGAAGAAAAATATAATATTTGGGTGGACCAGACCAACCAGATGATCCAGGGCTGGAGACCTCCAGACTGGGCGTAGATTTGCATCATTGAGAGTCTGTACTCTGTGCCAAACATCCAGACCCCACAGCGAAGGACACCATGTACACACTAGTTGGAGTGTTTGGAGCCAAGTCCAGCGCTGCGCTGATTGATAAATGCTATGCCTAAGTGAGAGGCTCTGAGAGTATCATGCCAGGACCAAGTCGATTCTACAGTTGGCTCTCCACCGGATAGGATTGAACCAAACAGCCTGAACTGGGTCAGGATGCAACAAGTCATGCACGGAGCAAGGTCACCATCACTGATTCTTCTGCAGCTACGACTCAGAGAACGGACCCAGAAACCACTATCCTTTGATGAACTTGTCCGGGAGTTGTGTACTCTGGAATGAGAAGTGGGGTATACAGTATAGATTCTACAAAGTCAACTGGTGCCTCCATACACATGGAGGAATTGCGCCAGACCATCCAGGTGATGCAGCTGCAGAGGTCGCCAGCCAAGAGAACTGTGGTGGCATCCACGCGACCAGAGCCCAGAAGAGGCTCTACACCGAGAGAGAGAGAGAGAGAGAGAGGGAGGGAGAGAGAGAGGCAGAGAGAGAGAGAGAGAGAGGCAGAGAGAGAGAGAGACAGAGAGAGAGAGGACACCGGCTGTTTCAGCATGCTCAAGCATGCTCAAGATCCACGCTCCCCCTACCCCAACAAGTGTACCAATGGCGTACCACACTGCTCCAGCCCTGGCTGTTCTGCCACAGGTGGGAACAGGAGGGTCACACCTTCTGTATACGCTCCAACCCACCAGATTACATCAGAGTCGCAGAGAGGTTCCATGCCTTGAATAACCCAACACACGCAATGGTGGTAAATGCCTGCGAGAACCAGGAAACAGAGCACCTGAATCCTCTCCACGTCTAAACTCTGGCCGAATAAAGACAGGAAACAGGTCTGTGCCACCAGATTGGCTCAAGGCTGCAGCGACACCACCGGTTGGCAAGTCATCTGGGACCAACACCCAACAGACCGTCTAGTCCACCGAGAGGAATATCACCTGTAGTCTAAGTGGCAGCAAGAGTAGCACCTGAATGCCGGAGTACCTGATGGGCACGTAGGACCATCAGCCACAGTGACAATTACCATTGCAGGGGGCATGCACATGTTCTGCTGGATAGTGGCTCCCAGGCAACCATTGTGAATGAGCCGTTCTACAGAAAACACCTCGCCGTTTTTGTGGGTGTATTTGCAAAAACAGCAGCTTTCGCGTTTAAAAAAAGAACTGATATTTTTCACTGCATTTTGCTTTATAGAAAAAAACGCTATAAGCTGGAGGGTCTGACTGATACGGCAGACCATGGTAATAAAGGATGGAACAGACATAAAGAACATCAAGATACAATTTATTAATGTGAGCAATAGGGCCATCCACTTACCAGGATGCGCCATCATTACACACTTCCACCTGACCGCTTCTGTAGTCCCAGTAAATGCTGTCACCAGTCAATTTAAGACAGCTCTGTATCCAAAGACCTTGGACTTTACAGACTCTTTGGAGATACACTGCCGCCTGGATGATCTGCATGACTGTATTCCTACTAGACGGAGGAATGTTGTTTGCACACTGGAAATCCCCTGTAGCACCCGTGCAAATTCGTAGAATTCAAGTAGGCAGATGAATGCTGTTTTCTCATGATGAGCTATATGCATTGGGAACTGGTAATATCCACTCTGCATGTCCATTACCGAAAGCCATTAACTCCATGTCAGGCAGTCCAAATCCTGGCAAGAACTGTTAATCACTGAGCATCTGGTAGGAGAGCTCCATGTCTACCAACTGTGGGAGGAAGGACTGACAAGGAATATCAAGTCCTTGCATCGGAACCACCTGTTCCAGGTTAGGGATGAGGTTGAGTTGACAACGGCAGTGAACAAAGAAGAGTCAGCCAAGAGGCCTGATGACGAGACAGCAGCAACTGAGGAGATTTTTGTCCTTATAGCTATGAGCAAATTTGATATTCTATGCCTCACTGAAATTTTGCTCTGTGACGTAACCAATCATGCCGCTGCCTCAGCCCTCCATGATGGTGATCAAATCTTTCAAACTGACCACCAATCCTGTCGGTGCAGTGGCACTGCAGTGATTATGAGAGACTCCTTGGCATCACATATTTGTCAAACCTCACCTATTGATAATTGCCAACATACTCTGATCAAAATTGCCATTGACTCCTACACCACCATCTGTCTTATCATCATATATCATCCACCTGTAAGCATGCCTCTATTCGAAGAACAGTTGTTTATGCTTCTTGGTGACTTTATTAAACCCACATCCTATGTCATCATCCTAGGTGACTTTAATTATTGGGCATATAATGCCCAGGACTCTGAAGCTTCCAATCTCATGCTCTCATTAGAGGCCTATGGCCTACATCAACAAATAAAATTGGCCATTCATACAAATTTAAACACTCTGGATTGTTTACTGTCTCATCATTTATTTTCGAGTAATTTGGAAATCATGGCCTGCTTTTGGTCTGATCACTGTCTCATTTCCTTTTAACTGGATCTTCCTTCTAAAATTGGGAGCCGAAACTCCAGCCCTCATGTCAAACACAGAGTTAGGAATATTCTCAAAAGTTCCCTCCCTGCTTTCAGTGACCTTGCCCAACCTATGCTGGCAAACTTGCTACCTTCACGTTGTGCCACCACCCTAGTTGATCAATACAAATATATTGTCTCTTCTGTCATAGACACTCTTGTCCCCCCCTCAACTAAAATTGTCAAGAGGGAAACACTGGGCCAATCATGGTTCTCTGACAAAATGCTTGACCGAAGAACTCAAAAAAGGGAACAGGCCTGGCAGAAGAACCCTTCTGTGGCTAATCTTGCCTTGTATCGCAAAGCCGCCACCGACTACAAAACTGCTATCCCGGTTGCTAAACACGATTTCTATGACAATCGCATCAGCAATGCCAACTCCTCTCAAAAATAACTCTTTGCCATTATAAAAGAATTTGAGGGCAAAGCTAACTCCTATTCTGGCATCACTAAAAGTAATCAGTGGTGCCTTGATACTCAAATAGGCTTTAATGCCAAACCCAATCTTCATCGTAATAAAATTGCCTCGCTACAAGCTAAACGATTCAATCCTCATAATTCCATCACTAATGAGGCCCCTGTCCCTAACCTGGATCCCGTGTTCAATTTTAAAGAGATCTCGGAATCTGAGTTATCCAATATTGTCCAACACCTTAAGCCATCCCCCTGCCCTGACGACATGTGTCCTCCTGCTAAGATTAAGGACGTTTTCAGTTGTCTAGCCCCTCTGGTCACTGGACTGGTTAATTCTTCTTTTAACCAATTCTACTGTGCCTGCTTCTCTCAAGGATGTCTGGATCTCCCCAGTCCTAAAAAAGGCTACTCTTGACCCTGCCTCTGCAGACAACTATCGCCCTATTACTATTTTTAGCTTTTTGTTACAAGATTTGGACAAAGTCTCATACACCCAACTACACCAATACATTGAAAACAATCATCTATTGGGCTCATTACAGTCCCGTTTTCATGCATTAAATGGCACTGAAACCGCGCGGGTTAAAAGCGAACCAGTGCCATATCGCTGACTCAGGACAGATTGCCCTCCTAATGCTCTTAGATCTCTCTGCAGATTTTGATCTCGTTGATCACTCTTCACTGCTGGAGAGACTAAGAACTATCGCTGTCAGGAATAGGGTCTGGGGCAAGCCTAGGCAGCAGTATTGTAAGAAATAGGGACAAAACTACGATTCCCAGCATGCATAGAGGCGCAATGGTAGTCCACGTATTTGCGCTAAGAGACAGCTGGAGTTCATTAATGGTGTATTTAGCCGTTGACCGACTGTGCACAGGTGCTGATAATTAATGTTGTGCAGCACAGGCGGCTACGACGGCGTGTGTGAGGAACGCAGGATGGCGACCGAGTGATTTATGTCCACGAAGGCGGACGAAGGCTTTCTGCAACCACGGCAGAGAGGGAGAGTGTCTGGCCCGAGCATGTGTAGCTTTGCGGGTTAACCTGGAAGGTAACGCGAGCTTCGCGTAAGCTCTCCCCATAGCTCCCGGGCCACAGCGGTGAAACCTCCTCCCTCTCAGACCGCTGCCTTCACTTCCATACACGGCAGCTGTTCCACGGGGCGGTGGCGTCTTCACGCCGGCATACCAGAACGTCCGGGTGTACTTGTGAGGCACCCGGACTCGAAGATAAGTACACTGATACATGTTTTGTTTATTTGGTGAGAATTAGACTGGAGGAGTTATGGGCACGACCACAGGTTGTGGGTAGCTTAATCTCTATGGGAAGTATGAGGCAATACTTACCGCAGAGACACTTCTACTGAGAGATAAAGGGCAAGACTGTTCCTTCCGACTCAGAAGGGAAATCTTGGGTTATGTTCATTGCTTTTTGTTCGCTCATGTTCAATGTCAGCACATAGGGCCATGTGTCATGTAAGGGAGTTTCCCTTGTATGTGCCATGCATTTTGTATCGCTCTTGTCTGCTATGTGTTTGCTACATGTTATACTAACACGGTCATAATTATGGTCATGGTATAGGGTAATTAAGAACCCTAATATTCTGCTCAGGAGGCAAGTAGACAGGGAGTATCAAGCAGGAAGTACTAGGTTATTTTTGGGGCAGGATTAAGTAATTGTATTGAGTTGCATGTTTTCTGTTCCCTATCTTTCCTTTGTCATTCCACCCCCTTTCCCTAACTCCGTCTTCCCCCCATTGGCTGCTACGTGGTTATCTGTGTATTTCAATTCAGACGCCTGTGCCAACCACGGTGGGAGGGTCGATCTATTCGGCTTCTGTGGTTCGGGAGAGGGGGTTGAAATCCTTCATCCCTTATTAGACTTGACAATCGCAAACTGCTCCAATAACGCCTTATGTTGGCTCTCCTCATTTCTATGTCCCAGATCTCCTTGTGTTGCCTCAGGGAGCTACAAATCCCCCAATCCAATTGCTGTGATGAGGTGTCCCTCAGAGTACATCTCTTTCTCCCACTCTCTTTAATTTATACATTCGTCCTCTCATTGACCTTCTTGACAGAATCGGCGTGAGTTATACCAACTACGCTGATGATACCCAGGTGGTGATCAAACTGACTGCCAATTATGAGTTGGACCTCATTAAAATCACTTCTGTCTATGCTACCAAGGATGACAGGATGATAAAAAATGTCCTTGCCCGCAATGGCAATAAAACTACAGAACTACAATTCAGACCAGCCCCTGGGTCAAGACCCTTGGCGTTTATTTAGATGCCAATCTCAACATGAACAAACATGTCAGCCGGCTGAAAGCCTCCTTTGCCTATAAAACACGCCTTATCAGACAAATCAAACCTTTCTTATCCACCATCAATACTGCGGCCCTTGCCGGTGCCCTGGTCAACTCCAGACTTGACTATAGCAACTGCCTCTCAGCTTGCACGTCTTGTTCCAATCTAGTTTCCTTACAGGTGGTTCAGAATAATGCTGTTTGTGAAGTAAGTGGTATCTCCAGAAGGATCCATGTCACTTTAGCCCATAACTCCCTACACTGGCTCACTGTTAAGCACCGCATTGCACATAAGGTGCTTTCCCTCACTCATAAGTGTCACACAGACAATGCCCCATTTTACCTGAACTAAAGGATTAAGCTTTCTAAGTCATCTTGCACTATAATATCCCCAGTCCTTCTACAACACGAGCAGGAGCTACACTGCTGTGGCGCACGCTGCAGGAGCAGCCCACGTCGTCCTCGAGATGCTGAGAAGCAGAGGTAAGCTCTAGGCATATTATCATCTGCCTTAGAGCCCCTCTTATACATCACGGCCTACAGACGCCTAAATCCTTTCTAAATTGGATTTCATAGATTATCACCCTGTTTGCCATATTCTGCTAAGATTGCCCGCCTATCCGCCTGCAGAATCCATGTGCACATTGCCTGTGTGTTACCTGCATTGACCGAAAATCGTTTGATCCGGCCCTTCTAAGATGGCCAACGCGCTTTGTGCTTCCCGCCCCTGACCTTGTCCTGAATGCTTGCCTGACTGCATCCCAACTTCTGCTGCCTCTGGATTGGTGCAAACTGGCATCTTATTGTGCCACCAATCACCGGCAGGCGAGAGCCAGCCAACGAGGTAAGGCCTAGAGAGAAGGCCATCCCCCTGACTGAGCTGACCGAGCGCAGCCAGGCGCGTCGGCGTGCAACACTGCTGCTTCCATGAATGCACCCTGCCTCACTGACCTTATCTCAAGGTAACATTAACACCCGCATCTCGCTCTGGATCAATTTATCTTGTGCTTATTGAATGACTCTCCATGACCTATACTTGCCTCCCATTCTTTGCTGCGCATTAGCCTACAAGCCTCATGCTTCTATGACTGACGCCCGATTTTCCCGGTGCACTGTGTTTGCCAATAGTTCTACAGCTACTAGCACGCTATACTGTATTTAACCCAGCACTATTAAAGTAATAATGCCTATGCCCTATGCCCCCCATCGTGTTAACTAGCATACTAGCCTCATACCAGCTTATTTACGCCATATGCGCATCCAAACTATTGTTCAGCCTTAGGTCCTTTGCACATGCACTATGCTACTCCTGTTAGATCTACGCTGCCCTGCTTGCTATTAGACAGCTGCTCTACACTGTTCAACCTATTATTTGTGTTACATGCTCAGTTGCCAAATTATAGACCTGTGGTCCCATTTATGAACTTTGCCTTCATAGCTACCCACACAGCACATCTATACCTGGTCCACCCGCCACCAGCCCTACGCACACGATATGTACCTCCCACCATTCTACACGGTCCTACTGAGGACACTCCTCCACATAATCACCCTGCAAGACTTCACTATGTTACACTACACACCTCCACTAGCGTCCACGCACAACGTCCCTAAGCAGATTGACATGATCTCTAGACCTTGTACCCTATTACAGAGGAACCTCAAATTATGCGCGAGACTCACAAGACTGTACAAACCTCTACCTAAAAAGTATCAAGTAATGCTACTACAAGCCCTTGCAAAACTAGCCATTCACAGCACCCCCTCCAACTGAACAGAAGACTTTTCCGAGAGCCCATTTCAGCCCCAAAATGCAATCTCAAGGTACAGCCTTCACTGCCCCAACCAGCACAGTCTGGGATTAAGGGTGCTCTTATAAATGCCCGCTCTATGGTTGCCCATGCAACAGATATAGCCGATTTATTACAAAAAGAAAATATGGACTTCCTAGCGATCACTGAATCTTGGCTCCACCCCGCAGCTGATCCAGCAATTATGTTAGCCATCCCAGATGACTACACCTTGCTAAGACTAGATCGTACCACCTCGCGAGGTGGAGGCCTCGCCATAATAGCTAAAACTAACCTTACACTGGGACTCTCTCCACCACACAACACTGACTCTTGTGAATTTCTAACCGCCAAGTTAGCGATATCCAACACGCAGTCAGTTTCCATCCACCTTATATACCGACCTCCAGGCCCTCTAGGATCCTTCGAAGAGGACCTAACTAACTTCTTGTCCAACAACCTTAAAAATTCCTTGCAAAGCATCATACTAGGAGATTTTAACCTTGGCTTCAGTGACCCTCTAGACTCTAATGCAACACTAATCAACAACTCCTTAGAAGAATTAGGTTTTACCCAAAAGATCACAGCTCCCACCCACACCAAAGGCAGAACCCTTGACTGGATTGCCGAGCACAACTGCCCAATCACGGTCACATCTATAATGCCCCAGTCCTGGTCTGACCATCATCTGATTATGTTCTCACTAGAGGCATCAGCTCCATTGCTTATAGACAGTATAGCACCAGCGGTCCCCACCAGAAACAAAAGAAATATCACTACAGAAAACCTCTTCCCTTTTTCCACTCTCAACTCTATCTCAGACCACACTGATCCCTTCACTATGGTAGATATGTACAACAAAGTGATGCTATCATCCCTTGATGTCATAGCACCATTAAAAATGAGAAAGAGCAAACCACGCAAACACCTGAATACCTGGTTCACTCCACAAAAGCAATTAGACAAGAGAAACGTTGTTGCGAAAAAATATGGAGACTAGATCCATCTGAGACCAATATGAATAACTTGAGCAAACAAGCTACCCTCTATAAAAAAGAAATTATCCCTGCTAAACAAACTTCCTACAACCTCTGCATCTCCCAAGCCAAGTCCAATACCAAAGAGCTTTTTGCTATTCTGAAAGAGGTAGAAAACCCTATCCAAACTCCAGACTCTTGCCTTAAGGACAAAAACTGGTGTACGGGCATACAAAATGCTCTGGCCAATAAAATTACAACCCTACAAACTAAGATCAATAATAAAAAAGACACTCTTCTTACCACCTCAAAATCTAGCAACACTAATACAACAGCACCGTTACCAATCTTGTCTCCACCCTATGTAGCCATCCCCCACTTTAACTTTCGCAAAGTATCCACTATAGAGGTTGAAAAAGTCATCCTTACTCTTAAACCTTCAAACTGCCATGGTGACTTATGCCCAGCGCAACTCATAAAAGATGCAGCTCGTGAACTCTCCCCTTTCATTACCAAACTTATAAATGCATCCTTCACCTCAGGTATCATACCCAATAACCTGAAACAATCCTGGGTCCTCCCACTCCTCAAAAAACAAAATTTAGATCCCTCCATCCCCAACAACTACCGTGCAACCACCACAGTGCCATTCCTAATTAAAATCATTGACAAAATAGCATACCTACAAATCCAACACTACCTTGAATACAACAACCTCCTAGGAGTCCGACAGTCAGGTTTCAGACCCCAAGATAGAACTGGGACCGCGCTTGTAGACCTTAACGCTCAAATTAATTAGTTGAGAGACGAGGGCAAGACGGCACTACTGCTGCTCCTTGATCTCTCAGCAGCATTCGTTTTGGTCGACCAAGAGATCCTGTGCAAGCACTTAGAGACGGCAGCCCATTTCTCCCAAGAGGCAATCAACTGGATTCAGTCCTTTCTCAACAACAGAACAATGCAAGTCTTCTCCCCGTTAGCAGCTGCGGACCCAATACCCATAACTTGCAGTGTGCCACAGGGCTCCTGCGTCTCGCCCACTGTGTACAACATCTTTACAAAGCCCCTTTTCGATGATCTTGACGCCCTGGGTATCACCTACACGAACTATGCTGATGATACCCAGATCCTCATCCCGTTGACGGGGGATTATGACAAAGATTTGGCCTTTGTAAACAGAGTGTACCTCATCATCCAGGCATGGATGGCCTCCCATGGTCTATGCCTGAATGATGACAAAACAGAACTCCTCATCTTGGGCACAACAGCTAACCTTAACAAACTTGGCCAGAAGTACTCTTCATTCGAAATTGCCAATAATACCATTGCCGTGGCTAGGAGGTAAAAACCCTTGGCTTCCGTTTAGACTCCACACTAACATTCAAAAAACAAGTAAACGCTATGCCTTCCGCCACATCCTATACTTGCAAACTCATCAGAGCAGCCAAACCTTTCCTCTCCTCCAATAACTGCATTACCCTAGCTAGAGCTTTGATCCTGTCCAAATTGGACTATTGTAATGCCCTATACGTAGGCAGTAACAAATACATCACAAACAAGATTCAAATCTTGCAAAATAATGCCTTAAGAGCAGCCCTCAGTCTCCCGAAGAAAGCCCACATTTCAGATATCAGAAGATCTGTCAACTGGCTCTCCATGACAGACAAGATCTTCCTTAAATCTGTCTCCTTGATCCACAAATGTCTCCACCATTCTGCCCCTCTTTACCTGACAAAGAGATTTACCAGACAAGTTTCATGCCGCCCCTCCAGAAAGGTCAACTCAAACCTCCTATTGGTGCCGAGATTCAAAAGCACTACGACCGGGGGGAGTAGCTTTCCCGTCAAAGCAGCACAACATTGGAACTCTCTACCGCCACCCCTAAGGGAAGACCTTCCTTACATACAATTTATATCCAATCTTACCCATTGGATCAAGGAACTCAACAACTAACGTACTCGCTCTTCTAACCTACCCTATATGCTTAGCTATAACTTGTAAATTGTGTATATTATACGTTCTGTAATATGTTTTATTGTATCTGTTCTCAATGATGAGGATATGTCCAGTACTGTAACCATAGCTGGACTCCATCCATTTCGCCATATGTAACCTAAGCTATACAATCCTCTTGTTGCTCTTGCGCCCTGCTACCCCTGGGTTAGGTGCGCACTACAAATAATAATAATAATAAACAAACAAACAAACACCAATTCCAATAACCTTGTGCAACCTCGTTCCAAGCTTGCCCACTTTGGCGGCGCTAGCTTTGATTCTGTTGCCCCACGTTTCTGGAACTCTCTCCCTGTTTTTCTGTGCACCTGCCTTGAGCTTTCTTCCTTTAAGAAATCTCTTAAAACATTTCTATTTAATTCTTATGAATAGTGTCTATCAACCCATGCGTCTCTCTGGTCTATCCTTTTCTTCTCTCTACTGAGCTCTTTGAGTCCTATGGGCCAGTTGTGCCATATAAAAAATATTTAACATTAACATTAACTCTGCACTGAAAGGCCTGAAGAGACAGATGCTTCGAAGGCTAAATCCCCGGGTAATCCAGGCTGCTGAGACCGTGAGACCAGCCATCAGTGATGGCGCTGACAGCAATTAGCTTGGCATCTACCAAGATCATTTGTTAGAACAGACATAATGTGTGGGACCGACTTGATGGTAAGGCTTGATCTTGATGGGCGTTTGGCTCCCAATATTGTTACAAATCAGAGAGTAAAACAGGGTTGCGTGCTGGCACCATTATAATACAATTTATATGTAGCAGATATGGGAGGGAGCTTGGATAGTATTTGTAACTTCCTTCCAAGGATTGGTGCCAGCGCACTGCCCTGGCTTTCCTATTTAGATGACACCATCTTACTGGATAGGACGCCCATCAGATTACAGTGCAGTATTGATGCCCTGGCTCAATACTCTAAAGAGAATAGCCTTTCTATCGATTCCTCTAAGACCAATATATTCCTGGTGGGAAATCGGACAAAAAACTGGGAAATTTGAATGCAAAATGAATGGGTCACATATCGAGCTTGTTGAGGATTATGTGTATCTGGGTGTGTTCCATAAATTTCAAATTACATAAATCTGTACTAACTAGATTTGTAAACCCCAGAGTACTGAAGAAAGCCTGTTTGCTTAAGTCCTTCTTATCGGCAAGAGGGGGTTGATCTGTGGAGGACTTTCTAACCCTATATTAGACTTGCTTGATACCTGCCCTTCTGTACGGGATGGAGTTATTTGCTGAAGATGAGGTTCTCTGGCTCCAACAGATTGAGAGCAAGAAATGGAAGTGTACTCTCGGTTATCCTCAATGTGTACCATCTGAGGCAATCTGTTGTGAACTAGGGTTTACCTCAGTTTTGACCCTCTGGAGGATTCAGGGATGTTCCTTATACCTGAAGATGTACGATCATGGTAATATAAACTCTCTGCTTGGATGTTTTTTCCCTATGGTGAAGGTCACTGGAAAACCGCCAGGGGCACTCCAGATTTTGAATGGATTTACTTTTTAATGTTGGCGCAAGTACCAATCTGAGGAAATCGAAAGCCATAAGATGGGATAGAGGGAAATTGCTGGAGAAACTATCTCTTAATTCAAAATATGAAATTTATTCAGGTAATGGTTTCCGTTCTCTCGTTCCTTCCCATATATAGTCAAAACAAAATGTGCCTCGTTCAGAAGGTTTATCATGAGGCTTAGGTTCAATCTTCTAGAAACCTATGAAAATAGTGGCGTTTGGAAAAGCATCCCATATGCAAACTGTGACTTTAGACTTTGAAATATGTTGGCCAAGACTTATAGGCATATATTGACTGGTTGTCAGAGATTGCAGGGAAGGTGTGCCAATGGATGCCATACATTTGTTAGCAAAATGGCTTCAGAGCTGCCAGAAGTACGGAAACTGCTCTCCTGAACATCTGTGAAAACCTGCTCTCCAACCTCGATTCTAACATTCCCTCTTTCCTCATCACAGCATCTCTGGATCTGCTCTGCTTCCGTGGACCACCGGGCATCCCAAACTTGTTCAATTGGGTGTTTCTGGCCCCACCTTTTATACCTCGCTTATCCCTTAACAGGCTTCAAGTTTGATGATAATGGTCTTGTGCCTGACCTTGCTTGCCCTCGTTAGTATAGGTAGGGCTGCTGCTCGTATTTTCCTATGGGTAAATCTTCATTACTCTAGGTTGTCTCTTCCTCGTCCCAATAATTTGGCAGTCAAAGGCGAAATAGAAATGATGGGTGTTGTAGTGTTCCATAGGGGTTAAGAGTAAATTGGGTAAATTACTGTCAGGAAAGGGGGAACAAAAATGTTATTTTGGGTAAATGGGTTTCTTTATCCTTTGTCTATTTTCTGTGTTAGGTTCAACGATTGTTTGGGGTCTGTTGAAATATATGGATGATATTTTAAATCTTTTCCTTAAGGGAAAGTGCTGAGGTAGAATGGGATCAGGATGGCAATATCCCATGAAGACTGGGGTTATGTCGGGTAGGGGGGTATAGGAAAGGGAGAATACCATGTATCACACTTGGCCATTCCTCCCGCATTCCCATGCGCAGGTGATCCTCCCTCACTTGTCTGCCCCAAGTGTCGGGATCCAAGAGCGATTTCCCTTCCCTGGCCACCTGAACAAAGATTCCCTGGGGATTACTTGTGAGAACGCCCTCAGGTTTCTCACACTATGAAGGAATGAATTTCAGCATTTAACTCTGAACTACCTACCATTTGTTTGGTTTACCAGATCGACGCAGGCAGAATGCACAAATAGATTTAGAGAGGCTGAAAGACGACTAGGGTCTTTAGTTGTCACCACCGACCCCTCATCTTTACTTCTCAAAGGGTCCACGACCGGACCCAAAATCATTGGTAAATTAGCTTCCCCTACTGCTATGCTCCGTTGTAATGAATAGCATAGATCAAGTAGGCAGTTATTGTCTATGTCTTCGAGCACAGAGCACTCTTTGGACTGAACCTCATTCAAAGGATTGTTTGTCGGTTCCAGCATACAAAAAGGAAGTGATTTTACCTTTTGAATTAGCAGTCCCTATTGGGTGTCTTAGATTCTGATCCCCCTGTGCGTATCCCGCTATAGTTTGTATTGTTTTGTCAGTCGGAATCGGTCATCCTTTCTGTAAATGATATCTGGCTGGTTTCATTTAGTTTTTGTTCCGCATTGTGACATCAGGCTGCTATAAATGATGTAAATACTTCTGGATATATGTATATAAAACTTTGTATGAAATGATGCAATCACACTTACATCTTTACAAATATACACTTGTTAAGTACACGAATGCGGAGCCCCTGCATCCGCCGGCAGGGACAGCGAGACAGGACGCGCAATGGCACTCCCAATAGACAACAAGCATCACAACACTGCACCTCTACAAACAACGTACATACCACAGCACTGGAAATTGTATCCCAGGATCACCGATAAACTAGGCTCTCCTTCAAGCACACATGCCTCTCTACGCTCGACATGGAACATCCAGAATGTTAACTTTCTCCCCACTAACCTAACACCCGCTGTCTTTCCGATCCACCAGAGTGACCATGCAAATGTAAAGAGATTGTTGTATCAATGCCAGTTAAATAACATAAACCAAAACGACAATGCTACCCTACAGGGGTAAATCTGAGGGAAGAATAATCATACCGGGCAATCACTGAGAGAAGCAATGACCAGGGGCCAGGATCACATTAAGGAACAAGCTTAAATTTGCAGCAAAGGTGAGGGGGATTGGGGGGACAGCAATAACAAATGTTCAAATGTGCTGAAACGCCACGTGGAGACTTGTTAAGAGGATTCGACTTGTTGTTGCCATGGAAGCAGTGCCGACCCACATGATTGGGCTGGGGAGCACCACCCCCTCACTTGAGTGACAGCCAGCACAGTCTATTACTTTTGGTGGACTGTGCTGCCTGCCTCTGAGCAGGGGTGTGTCCTCCCACTACATTTATTTAACTTTTTTCAATGTCTAGCCCTGTGAGTTGTGCAAAATGTGCAGAGCACAATGACAAGAGTCCGGCGAAGTCATAGGAAGGTCCGTCCCATAGTCTCTCATCTTTGCACTAGTAGAGTAGGGGGCGCTGACTGACAGGAGAAGACAACTTTCCTCTTCTATCAGCCAAAGCCCTCTACATGAGGAAGGTTTTCTGGTTGTGTCGTGGATTGTGTCAGCGTGCTGAAGCTGCGAGCTGGAGGTTAATGAAATGTAAATGTTTATGTGTATATTGTGTAATGTGTTTTTGTGTATACGTGCATGCAAGTGGGGTTGTCTGAATGCCACTGGCAGCATGGAATTTACTGGGCATCAATGGTAAAGCAAATATGATGAGTGCTATTACATCACTATACTGGCATACTTGGTGCTGACTGTTGAACTATACTTCCATACTGTGACATTGCGTTTTTACTGGGCATCAAAAGTAAATCCAACATGATGAGTGCTATTACATATGTAGACTGATATACTTGGGTGCAGCCGGTGCAACTCTGCTTTCTCACTCTGTCATTGTATTTTTAACTAAGCATCAACTGTGTAGCAAACATGATGACGATAATTCATTTCTAGACTCACATACTTGAGTACAGCCACTCTAGCTAAACCTTCTTATTGTGGAATTGTGTTTTTCCTGGGCATCAAGGGTAAAGAGAACATGATGAGTGATATTACAAATCTAGCCAGGCATACTTGGGTGCAGCCAGCGTAGCTACTCTTTATTAATGTGGCATGATATGTTTTACAGGGCATCAAGGGTAAAGAAAACATGATGAGTGTTAATACAAAGCTAGAATGGCAAACATGGGAGCAGCCAGTCAGGCTATACTTTCTTACTGTTGTATTGAATTTTTGTATAGGCATCAAGGGTAAAGCAAGCATGATGAGTGATATCACATACTTGAATGCAGCCAATCAAGGTATGCTGTTTTACTGTAGCATGGTATCTTTTTATTTGGCATCAACGGTAAAGCAAACATGAAGAGTGTTCTTAAATATTTAGACTGGCCCTCATTGGTGCAGCCAGTTTGGATATGCTCTTACTGTGGCATGGCTACGGGGCATCAAGGGAAAAGGAAACAAGTTAATACATGGCTAGACTGGCCTCCATTAATTGTGCCAGTCTGGACATATATCCTTAGTGTGGCATTGCATATTGTTAATGGGCATCATGGATAAAGCAAACATAGTTGTTGTTACATGGCTGCACGGGTCTTCAGTAGTACAGCCAGTATGGGCATGTTTTCTTACTGTAACATGGCATTTTTTAACTTTCGAAATCCGGCAGGAGTATGTGGTAATAATGACTTATATTGGTGCAGTCTGCATAGATCGGTATGGACACAGCCAGCCTGAACATGTATCTTATACTGACATATTTTGTGTGCAACGGTATCATGAAAATGTGTTGGAAAAAGCTCCTATGCACTGTTGGTGACATAGATTGATTGCACTTTTTCCTGTGCTGCCATAGAAAACCTATTGAAAACTGTGGATTTTTAGCAACTTTTTCACAAAACGTGTGATAGAAATGCACCATTTTAACACATTATTTTAAATATATTCTCAGGATTTAACCCCTCTCCATCCCCGAACCCTCCTTGGTTGGTCTGTGCTCTCACCCTCGATCACTTGTGCATATTGTAGACAAACATTGACCCATTGCAGTAAATAAATACATCAGCATCTAGTGCCTAGAAGTGATTGTTCTTGTGGCTCTTTGAAATTCCACATCCACCATTTTGGTAAGGAAATCGTGTGATATCATCTGTGCTGATGACCCACATTCTGTCCCTATGGGATTTCCTACTTACTGCCTTCATACTGCTTATGCTGTAGAAAGACTTTCATGGGTAACTTCCAGGAGGCCTGTCTTGTGAAGCCTCTTCTGGCAGGTGAGCCTTTCCTCTCTCATGCTTTCACTTCTACGGTCATTCTTTCAGCGCCTCTCTCTTTTTTATCATAGGTTGCCATGTGGGTTTGAAGACAAAGGGGGTCAATATGGGTTCTTGGTATCCCGACAGTAATTGTATCCCGACGGTGCCGGATATCCCGGAATTGCCAGTATTTCCAGTACTGGTAATACTGGTGCCAGAAATACCTGCTGTTTTTTGCCAGTGGGTGCTTGATTTACCTCCAACTTTTGGCTGGATGTAAGTCAGTCAACCCCCACCGGATAACTTGGAGTACGCCAGTGCAGAAACGTGCCAGTACACGGAAAAATCCACACTTTTTCCGGATCGGCATAGTCCTAATGAGGGCCAAAGTTTCCCAAAAAAATGTGTATGAAATGTCTCCATGCACGGAGGAGCATGGGCAAAGAATGGTGTCCTTTTTTGAACACTGCAATACGGATCTAATGGTGTAGGAGGTTGCTCATCGAGATGCCAAGTCTTGTATCGCCGCAAAGGGTACATTGTATGGTGGCCATGGTCACAAATGTAGCTAGAAAGTGAACACTCATGATATCCTTTCTCTAACATGTCACAGATTATGTCAAGGGGGTCTCAGAACTGCAAACATTCCAACTTCATACTTTTAGAACCTCAAAGATCAATAGTGTCGGTGGTCCCTCCTATCAGACACTATAGACCAGCAACTTCTGTAACCTAATACCTATGCAAGCTACCAGTGTAACCATCCTAAGCAAAAAGCGCCTAGATGCCTCCGGGTTAGGTGCACTATACTAATGTCAAAGTAAATAAATAAATAAAACATGTTTAATGATGACAGCAAAAAGCAACTCAAAGTAGATGAGGGGTCTAGGAACCGTCACCGCGTGAATGAGGTGCACTGGGTCCTGATGAAGATGATGAGACTAAAGGGAAGAAGAACCTCCTTATTAGACTTATGCAACAGCACAGCATGTAGACAGAAGTCGCTCTACAAAACCTTCAGAAAGTCCAAAATGATCAAAGTCCACCCTGATATTTGAGCACCACCTGATCCCCGCACTGCAGGCCGACCTCTGGTGACAGAAAGGGGTGCTCTGTGCTTGTTCAACAAATGACAAGTCTCACAGTTCAGGGTAACTGTGCTTTATTTCAACATTATCAGCCATAAAGCGACTATTAAAATGGGTGACCTCCACAATTGACGCTGGAGAAGATCCAGGATGTGCAAAGGCAACCAGAAGACTCGGCACAAGCCCACCATGCTCCTGGCGGGGACCACCGAAGAGTGGAAGATGAAAGTGGACGCAACAATTCAGGATGGCCCCCTGCACACTGTCATTAAAGGGGCCACAGGATCAGCCTCGGATGCCAACAGATAGGAGTCTACGTGCATAAAATGTGTGAGTGGTGCAAAACTGACCAATTGATCCAGGACGGGTCTGTGGAATTTCTGGAACCATAATCTCTGCTGTTGCATGAGGGCTTAATCGTTCACGAATATATGCCATGTAGGGTGCACACAGAAAGGACAGGACATGGGATGGGCCATTCATTGAAGGTCCACTGGGCGTGCATTATAATTGTATAATACATCAATATCACAAGACCTCTAGGAAAAGCCCTCCTTACCTGGATGGTTCTGCCCCTGCTCTCTTCAAACCACACTACCTTCCTGCTCTTTCTCTTCTTGCTACCATGAGTCCATCCCTCTCTTTCGTTCCAGACAGTTTACATATTGTATGAGCCTTGCTGTTCCTATGGTCACATTCAATATATCCTGCAGAACATTTTATCCTTTACAGTCTTTCCTTTCAACTTCAAAGTCACTTATGTGGTCCTTTTTTGTAGTGCCAAGAACACTCCTAAATGCTATTGATGATGTCCTGAGAGTGCTTGATGGTGGCGATGCATGGTTGCTTGTACCCCTTGATCTCACCATGGCTTGTATTATGATATACCATGGAGATCCTTTCCTGCCCTAGCGGCAGACATAGGGATAGGAGGCATGTCCTTGAATGACCGAAACATTATCATCTCAACGGCGGGTACCAGTTTGTTCAGATGAGTTCAACTATATTCACCCCCTCCAACTGAGCTGTGGCACTTTACTTGGTTCCATATTATCACCCACCTGATTATACATCTATTGGAACCACTGGATGGCCTGATTGATGGCCTGGCATCTCTTATGCAATCAAATGTAAGTGGTCTAATATAGTATTGGAGGCCTTGCTGTCCTTGGCCCTGTAAGAGAAAAAGGGGTTGGCATTCCTTAGACAATGGGAAAGGCAGCTGTGAAACCTGTGGTGTTGATGGATGCCTGGGGAAAGTCCCTGGTTCCTGAGTGCCAATGTGCTTTCTATGGGTTTGGCGGAAGATTATGTTATCCATACAGAAGAGCAGAAGCTCTGGAAGACTGCACGGCTTTGGGTCTGCTTAGCCTCTGATTTGGGCGGGTGCAACATGGCCAAAGAGGAATGCTTAGTCGTGGCTTAGGGCCTCCTCAGGAGTCTGGCGGTATCCCGGCGGTAATACTGCTGGGATACTGCTCGCGCAAATGGTGTTAATGCTTATCGGTCCGGTTCTATTAGTGCCGGTTTACGAGTAGCAGTACAGCGGTAGGTTCAAATTCCCCATTGGGTCTATTGGATTATGGGGTCCTATTACTGCTGGCGGCAATTTGCATAGGCAGTAATAGGGCCAAAAGCTGCAGAAAACGGGCTGTAAGGGTATATTTTTACCTCCAGCAAAAAGCTGAAGGTAAAACTCCCACTTACCGCCTGACTCTTGATTGGACCAACCCTTAAATGCGGTGGTAATAGCGTTACTGTCGCATTTAAAGGCTAAGGCCCAAATCATGATGAGGCTATTCGTTAGTGTTGGTGTGTTAACGGCTAGGCTTGTGGTAGATGCCTGTGAGGGGTTTGTGCAGTGTAAGGTGGTAGGAGATCTTAGAGGGGAGTCAGACAGTCAGGGGAAGGCAGGGGTAGGCCTCACAAGGCAAAACAAACTGCAAACCCTGCACTCCTAAGCCTGCCCATTTGCTGACAGGACCAAATTTCTTTCTTTCTTTCTTTCTTTCTTTCTTTCTTTCTTTCTTTCTTTCTCTCTCTCTCTCTCTCTCTCTCTCTCTCTCTCTCTCTCTCTCTCTCTCTCTCTCTCTCTCTCTCTCTCTCTCTCTCTCTCTCTCTCTCTCTCTCTCTCTCTCTCTCTCTCTCTCTCTCTCTCTCTCTCTCTCTCTCTCTCTCTCTCTCTCTCTCTCTCTCTCTCTCTCTCTCTCTCTCTCTCTCTCTCTCAAGAGGTGGTATCCGTTTCACCTTCCTTAGTATGTTGGTTGGAAGGTTGAGAGATGCCTCAAACCTCACTCTAGCATGCTGAAGTGTTATGCTCATTGACCTGCTGGGACCTTTGCTCGTATTAAAATGGAAATACTGTTTCAAAGGCAACTTTTGTAATACTTTGAAATAATTCATAACTTTAGAGCTTAACAGTTTAGGATTTTATGTGGTTTACTGGATCACGGATTCTGAATGTCTATTTCATGAGTAATCAATGGGGTGAATGCAGGATTTCCCATTTCATTGGGGGGTCAAGGGTCTCACAATGAAGAACCATGGATGCAACGCAGGACATACCAAGCATCTGCACTAACGCTGGAGGCCGACCCAAACAATGGGATGCCAATCTATGTAGCGAGAACTAGCAGCACACAGGCTTGCATCCTAAAAAGCCGACTGTGGAAACCATGAGACTGTGTCATTTTTTTCGCAGTTGAGGACAAGTTTTCTGCATCTAAAGCAGCCATCTATGGAGGAGCCATGGGTCATGTTGCGCAGTAGTGAGAGTCTGAATGAGAGCAGGAGTTAATTGATTAAATAAAACGTGGGGTGTCATTGTGTGTTCTCTGAAGGTAGACAGGGGTCATGGAGCGTCCACCACAAAATGGCTCCCCCGGGAATTCAAAATGCCATCAACGCGGTTCCCTTACTATAGAGGGAAGATGGATGTGCCCCATGTGGGCTTTGGGGGAGGTACTGTGAACACAGAGAAACAAAAACGGTAAAAAGGAGGGATGGAGGGATGAAGGGATAGGCAGCGGCAGAGACAGGCAGGAAATTGAGAGTGTGAGAGAGTGACGAGCGTGAGTAGCAAAAGGCACAGGAGGTGAGCATGGTATAAGCCTGCTTTCCAAGCTCCCCAACAGCTGTGCGGCCCTCACTCCGGCCTAACCTTTTCCCTCCCACCTCCCCCATGCTGACTTTAGCACCCCCGGGACAGCTTCACCTCCTGGTTTTTGAAAGTGTAAACGACTTGGTTTAGCATGGGCGTGACAAAATTGATTCTGAATCAACACTGAAGACAGACTCCTGTTCCCAACTTGGCATCACAGGACGGAATGAAGGGACGTTTTTCCTTTTTTTAAATGTTAACATGGCCTTTAGCCCTGTTGGTAACGGCACCACTGCCTGCATTAAGGGTCTCTCACTTTGCTCAGGCCCTTAACTTGGGTGGCAGGCCGCTACAGACAGGGTCAGCCTGCCACCTCTGGGCGTATCACCTCAATAGCAGTTTGAACCGGTTACTGTGGAACACAATCATTGAGCGATATTATGATATCTAAGTGTCAGCGTAGAGCTTTGATTAAAATAGTGCCCCAACACCTTCTAGAAATTCAAAAAGAGTTCAGTGTTCGCTGAGCAAAAAAGGATGTGGTTTGGAAAAAAAACCTCTTTAAGGACAACTTCACTTCCTGGTTTTTGAAAGTGTAAATGAGCGGGTTTAGCATGGGCGTGACAAAACTGTACAAGACGGAGACCAGGTGGTCCTTGCTCTGTGAATAGCTTGAGACCGGTCTCACATAGGTGAAGATGGCGCTCCCGTAGTAAAGGAGAACCACGGCCAGGTGGGAGGCGCAGGTGGAAAAGGCCTTCTGCCGCCCGTCGGTGGACCGGATTTTCAGCACCGTTGAAATGATGAAGACATATGACACAATGATACACATTAAGGGCGCCCAACCTATGAGCATGCTGACAGCCAGAATGACCACTTCATTGATGGAAGTGTCGCCACATGCCAGTGACAGCAAGGGCGGTATGTCACAGAAAAAATAATTAATTTTATTGGAGGAACAGAAGGGCAAGCGGAAGGTGATGGCTGTGTGCAAGGCTGAGTTGAGCAAACCACTGGTCCAGGCAGATGAGGCCAGACACTGGCACGTTCTTTGGCTCATAATAGTGGAATATCGCAGCGGGTTGCAGATAGCCGCGTATCGGTCATACGACATGGCTGCCAGGAGCATGGACTCCACACCCAAAAAGGACACAAAAAAGTACAACTGGACAACACAACCTGCATATGAGATGGTCTTCAGCTCAGACAGGAGGGTCTGCAGCATTTTAGGAAGGGTGGTAGAGGTGTAGCAGATGTCCAGGAAGGAGAGATTGCCAATGAAGAAGTACATTGGTTTGTGCAGGTGAGTGTCCAGGCAGGTCACCAGAATAATTGAAATGTTTGCAAAGAGGGTCAGTGTGTAGATGGCAAAGAAAATGGCAAACAGAAGAGTCTGCAGGTGCGGGAGGTCAGAGAACCCCAGGATGATAAATTCTGAGAATGGGGTGCCATTGGATCGGTCCATCTACCAGGGCTGGCATTCTGTGAAGTACAAAATAATGGTAGAATTATTTATCAAGAGTGTATTTATTTATTTATTTATATAGTTCTATACATTGAAATTCATTTCTAAATCTCATATATACAAATTCATATATTTCCTCCACAACATCTCCCATTTAACCAAAAATTTTACAATGATCAATCAATCTCTTTGGATGTGCATACAATATGCATACAATAATAAAATGCATTGACAAATAACATATCATCCTTTCACAATTTAGAACAGTATAAAAAAACATTTAAAACATTTACAATAAATTTCTTTAGCCTAACCTAAGTCTTATTTCCGATAACCAGCCCCACTATAGAGTTTTTCCCTATTGAACAGCCTGGAGGTATTTTAAGGCCCCCATCCAAACTCTATAAATTGCTAAGTGCAATGCGACCAGGTCCGAGTTCAGACATATTAGCCAAAATTCATCAGACTTAATCGTATTTAAATTATAAACAAATTTGCCCAATGTGGTCATATAAAGATGTCCCAACCATGGACATTCAGTCAGTACGTGCTTCACCGACTCTACATTAGTTGGGATAGTACAAATACAACAGAATTGGGCTTCTGGGGTTAAATCCCCACTCCCACCGTACGTTACAAGCACAGGCAACTGGTTTGTGTGCATCTTTACATGAAATCTGCGGACAGGGCAGAGTAACAAATATTGTTGGGGTCTCAGATATTTATGAGACACCTGTGCCAACATAAGGTACAGGTGTAACTGTCACAGGTGATTATAGTTATTTAGCCAGTCTCAATTTAACACTCTACGCCCCAATGCACCTTTTACAACTTCACATTTGGAGCATATTTTAGAGTCAGGATACCAATTTAACAACGAAAACATGTTACTTAGCTGTTTCACAAATGGGTCTGTCCTAGATTTGTTCACAACTTGAGTCTGTTTTTCCACCCAATATCGTCAGTAGTGAGCCAGAGGGTGGCATTGAATCCCAGACAAATAACTGGGATTTACGTTTAAGCAATAAGGCTCTTAATGATGTTAAACCCAGCTCTAGTCGGATATATCTGATCGTGGTGCTCCAAGGTAAACCCAGAACATAACACCACAAGTACCCTTCAACTAGATCTAACCATTTTAGATCACTATGAGTCAGCACCTCAAGGCCATACAAAATAGATGCACAAAACCATTGTTTATAAAGGTTAAGGGCACCCCTAAGAGAGCAACCTGCATGATCATTTACATGTTTCAGGGTCAATTGGGTGATTTGCTTGTCTCTTCTGCGTTTAGATTCGATGATGGCATTATATTCACCCTTACAGGATAATTCCAAGGCTAGATATTTATAAGTGAGTGTGTACTCAATAATCCCCAGATCGGTGTTCAATTTATATCGGTTTAACTTTACTTTACCTTACTGATTTATATTGCGCACCACTGACCCGGAGGCTTAAGGGTACCGAACACACATACATAACAAACAGAAGAAAGCGTCCGCCAGGACAGAGGAGGCCAAACAAAGCCGATATCAGCATATATAGACGAATGCATGGATTGAAATTAACATTCTACTTTGCTTTATTGATACCAACACTGCTTTTGTTTTGCCCGGGTTCACAGATAAATCGTGCTCTACAGCGTACCGACCAGGTTCATTCAATACAGCCTGCATTCCACTTAGCAGATGGTCAAATGCCACCAACTCGTCGGCATATAGCATTGCATGAACCAAGAGGGCACCAATCTTGGGCAGGCATTTAGCAATTTTAGCCAGGCGGGCCAGTAGCTCTGATATAAAGATGTTAAATAACAGGGGGGCAAGCATACAACCCTGCTTTACCCCCCTGTTAATTCTCGACAGATTGCCACAGTTGTCGAGATAGATCTGCGCTGGCTGTAGTATTAGTACGTAAAGCGACCGCAATCTCTAACAACCAGCCTGGAGATCCACATTGTTTCATTTTTTCTCAAAGGATTGTGCGGATTACTTGGTTGAAAGCAGACCTAAAGTCCACAAAAACCATACATTTTAAAGGGGCATCACCCTCCGTAACCTGCGTGATAATTGTATGAAGTACTCATATGTTATGGATAGTACTCGAGCCCGCACGAAAACCTGTTTGGAATTGGTGCAGAATCTTATTAGTGGTAACCCATGTTTGCAGATGTTCTAAAACAAATGTGGAAAAGACCTTAGATCTAATATCCAGCATAGATAATAATCGATAATTTCCCGGTACCAAACGATGACCAGTCTTAAAAACTGTCACTAAAATCCATGACCCAGGAATCATATGGTCTGTACATACACTGTCAAATAAGCTACACAATAACTCGACCATAAATCGGCGTCTCTTTTTAGAAACCATTTGGCCCAGGGGCGCTAGAATTCTTCAGGTTCTTTATGTGCTGCCCCACATTTTCCTTGCAAAAGTGCAAGTGCCACCCGTACATTCTTGTTCCTTTACCCTATTTCCAATCTTAGAATCGGAAATCCGCTCCTCCATGAAATTGACCCAGGTTTCCTGAGTAATAGGGTTCAAGGTATCCTGCTCTACAGTGCCTCTTACCCCCAGATAACGCTCTGCACATCTGCCTGTGATCTCCACAGGGGACTGCTTCCAACATCTTCTGCCAATTTACAGAGCAACCCTGACAGTGTTTTCTCTTTCGCCAGTTGTTATACTGATTTTTTAGAATTCTGACCTCCTTTATATGAATAGTTTGCGAGATAAATTTATTTTTTAGGTCTCTAAGTTCTTTACGATATAAACGCTTAACCTTCAATATTTGTAAATCAAACACATGTTTGGTTTTCTTTTCATTTGAAGTAATGCTTGCCTCCCTTATCATACCATAAGGTCAGCAATTCCTCAAATTTATCAGGGGTCAGGTCTTTACTTTCGACCTGTTCGCGCATAAGACCACAGGCTTTGGTAATGTTCCTTTCAGTCCAAATCTCTCGGTGTTTACCATGATTTGTTCTCAAACCCACCTGGCCACCCCTTTCTCCGTTGGATTTCATACAATTCCAGACAAGACTTACCGCTGCCTGGTCGCTCACCTCCCTTTTTGTAATATTTAGGTTAACCACCTTTCCAGTAAATAGTCGAGGGTAGTGTCCTGTTTACCAAAAAACCATGTGGGTCTGCCTGGGATATTCCCTTGTGTTCTACCGTTAAGGGTTTCCAATTTTCGCTCTCGAAGGAAACCAAGCCATTTTATCCCCCTCTTGCTTTCATCTTTTAACAACATTTTACACTCCGGCTCAATAGACCCACCATGGTTCAGGGAACAAAACTCACCACATCTGGCGTTTAGATCCCCACCCAATATAATTAGCTCTTTTACAGGGGTTTTTACCCAATTTATTAACAGTGCATCAATGTTTCCAAAAACCTTTTCAGTTGGCTTTCCCCCAGGTGGGTTATACACATTGATTATCAACAAGCGAGTTCCCTTTGCCCACCCTTTCCATGCAATTTCCACCGCCAGTAGATTCCCCTCCTCCTCAATAGGTGTCACCAGGGTTGGGTTAACTCCTGGCTCACCCACCTCATTAACCCACCAGACGGACAACTTTTAGTGCCCTTTTTAGCCACACACTGGTACACCACAAAACCATCCAACATAAAAGGAACAGGTAAGCAGGTCTCCTGTAAACAAAACACAGAATGGTTACTTAAGAAGACTAGAGAGGGGCCATCTTGCAGAAAATGAGAATGATCCCTCGTGTCCCATGAGAAACAATTAAAATTTCAATTTCCTGGGCCATCATGAACTTCTTTAACCATCTCTATCCCACCTCATTCTCTAAAGTCTTCGCACTTCCCATCTGGCCCCCTTCAAATCTCTTTATCACTCTGCCATCCGTACTGTCTGTCTACTCTCTCTCCATGACTCTCTCCAACTCACTTTCCAACCTAGGATGGCTTCCTTTCCATTCCCAACTTAAGTTTCACTTCCTTTGTCTTGTCTTTAAATCTCTTCATAATCTCGCCCCTCCTTACCTGTTTTCTCTCCTCTCATTCTACGCCCCCTCTCGCTCCCTTCGTTCTGCTAATCTCTTCTTACTTTCTGCCCCCCACCACCATGTGCCTCTTCTCATTTCCACTCCTTTTAGCTCCTTGCCCCCTTACACTGGAATTCCCTACCTCTCCCTATCCGCTCTTCCCCCACCTATTCCTCTTTCCGCACCTCATTTAAAGAACTTCTTCTTCACTCCCCTCCCTGATACCTTCCCCTCTTTCCATTCCCTCCCTCCCTTTATTACCTCTCCCTGTCCTCCTTATCTATATCTTTCCCGTCTCTCTTATGATCATCTATTAAAGAACAGAAAAGGACCATAGAATGTCTGCACACACAAAAGATCACCATGGAGTTGGGTGGCATGCAGCCACAGGTGTAGTCTATCATCTATTAAAGAGCAGAAAAGGACCATAGAATGCCTGCACACACAAAAGATCACCATGGAGTTGGGTGGCGTGCAGCCACAAGTGTAGGCTATCATATATTAAAGAACAGAAAAGGACCATAGAATGTCTGCACACACAACAGATCACCATGGAGTTGGGTGGCGTGCAGCCACGGGTGTAGGCTATCATCTATTAAAGAAAAGAAAAGGACCCTAGAATGTCTGCACACACAACATATGACCATGGAGTTGGGTGGCGTGCAGCCACAAGTGTAGGCTATCATATATTAAAGAACAGAAAAGGACCATATAATGTCTGCACACACAACAGATCACCATGGAGTTGGGTGGCGTGCAGCCACGGGTGTAGGCTATCATCTATTAAAGAAAAGAAAAGGACCCTAGAATGTCTGCACACACAACATATGACCATGGAGTTGGGTGGCGTGCAGAGCCAGCATCTTTATGTGCTGCTCTTCTGTATGCAGATTCCACAGGAAAGGTGATTGGTGACACCAAGGAGAGAGAGGATGCAGCAGGCAGCCAGACCATAAACATGGACATGGTCTGAGCATTAACTGGTCACCATATATCAACTGGAGTAGGAACACAATGGGCACATAATGCAAATTATAGAGGATGGCATAAAAGAGCCATAAGCATCATTACAGCCAATCTACCTCTTCTCTAGGTATTTATTTAATTTAATTTAATTGTTTTTTATAATGTGCCTAATACCGTAACTGAGTTTGGTTTCTAAGCGTGGATTCTGGATTGAAACCTCTGTTGCTCTGCGACGTCTAGCTTCCAAGACCAGTGCATTGCCTGGTTCTATCCTCCGTTCACAATTTAGTATCAATCGTCCATATCCTTCTAACCAACCACCCTCGCCCAATCCATAAACCTCTTTCTTTGCAACCATCATTCATAGGTAAATTTCCCTGCTACAAAACAAATGTCAACTCAAGCTATCCACCATCAGCCTCACTCCTGCTCCACCCATCCCCTAACCCCCTACAGCACATCCCCCTCTCCCATTTCCACCCTATCACTGACATGGACACCACCAACATCCTGAAAGGCCTCAAACCCTCTAGCTGTAGAGGCACCCAGGAAAGCGCCAACCTCCTAGTCCCGCAAATCACAGCCATCATCAATGCCTCATTCGCTTCCTCCTCAGTCCCCACATCACTAAAAGAATCCTGGGTCTCTCCTCTCCTCAAGAAGCCTACCCTCGATCCAGCACTGCCAACCAACTACCGGCCCATCCCTACAATCCCATTCCTACTACAAATCACTGAAAGCGCTGCCTATCTCCAAATACAGTAACACCTCTAACTCAACCATATTCTAAGGCCTCGCCAATCCAGCTTTCACCCCAAGCATGGTACAGAGACAGCACTCTTTGACCTCAAAAAACAGCTAGACAGTGGCAGAGACTCCGGAAACCCTCCCTCCTCATACTCCTCAAAATCTGCAGCATTGAACCTTGTAGACCACATCACCCTCTGCCACCAGCTCTGCTGTCTTTTCTTCAGCATTCAGCAGCAACCGAATGAGTCACTTCTTTCTTCACTGACCGCAACACCCGATTCTTCGCTGACAACCACCCCTTAGCCCCCATGGCCTCCACTTGCGGAGTTCCCTAAGACTCCTGGGTCTCAAACACCCTCTACAACATTTATACCAGGCCTCCCTTCGACCACCTCGACTCCCTGGCAATCAGATACATGAACTATGCGGATGACACACAAATCCTCATGCCTCTTACCACCAACCACCACCTAGGCTCCCTGTAAACCAGCTCCATTCAAAAGTGGATGGCCACTCACCTATTTTGCCTTAACGACGAGAAAAGTGAACTCCTCCTCGTCATCAATCCATCCTGCCTTGTCAACCTTGTTCAACATCGATAACCACGCCATCCATATCTCTCCCTTCGTCAAAAGACTTGGCTTCCACCTGGACGCCACTTGGAGTATGTTGCACCATGTCAGCGCCATTGTCTCATCAGCCAGATATGCCACTAAACCTTTCACGGCCAGCAGACCCTTCTTTACCACCGAGAACTGCCTCAACATTGCTCCAAATTAGACTATTGCAATGCGCTCCTCGGGTGCACCTCAGAATGAAATGTCAACAAACTAAACTGCAGACAGTACAAAACAATGCCCTCCTTGCCACCTTTGGCTTCAATAAGCATGATCATGTCTCTGCCATAAGGGAAAATGCACACTGGTTCCCCATCCAAGAATGCATAAAGTTCAAACTCCTGACCATCATACCACCATTGCCTCTCTGACACAGTCCCTAGCTACCTGCCCCAAAGAGTCTCCAAACCCACCTCCACCAAAACCACTGGCACTGCCTACTTCAACCACCTGGCCATTGCCAAGTTCAGACAATCCAGAGCCATAGGGTCCAGCTTCCCCGCATCGGCCGCCACACTTTGGAACTCGCTGCCCCCATCCACTAAATCAGTACCCTCCTACAGACTATTCTGAAAACAATTAAAGAACCACTTGTTCGACTAATCATCACTTTACTAAACCAGCTTTGTATACATGTACTTTCTTTCCTGCCTGTAACTAACGCCTAGACGCCTCAGGGCTAAGTGTGCTCATATAAATATTATCTTACGTGCATCTAATACCGTTTTGCATTTGATAACGAGAGATGTGGTACAATTCCCAGGTAGCTTGGATTCTGCATTCCAGGACCCCTCAGCTGTGTAGGACACCAGAAATGGTCTATTGGATTTTGGTCACTTGAGGTTTGCCATTGCTGTCCATACCAGCATGTAGGTAGCTGGGCTTGATGCCATCCATCAAATCACTTTAACGCTACAATATGCCAATCCCATTAGTGGAATGGTACAGACCAACAAGCAATATTAAGGGTTATTCGGATGCAATGGGGCAGATTACAAGTAAATCAGCCTTGTATATTTTCCTCTCCAAACTGGACAGAACCTAGGATTCACTGCAGGAAGCCGGTATCTCCAGGACCATCACTGCCAAAGCCAACACTCCCACTACAAGTAGGAGCAGGAGGCAAGGCACGCAATACGAGCCACCCCAAAAAGCCGTACACTCACAAGTACCTTGTTTTGAGAGTATTGAAGTCAGGGATTTACCCTACAGAATGGGAATCTCATAGAGCCACTTCTCCAAACACCATTGATGCTAAGATCCTCCCAAGGAGATCCTGCTTGGCTTCATGGATGCAGATTTCTAACCACATTCGGAGCAAGTTTACATGTCCAAAAGGTTATTATGTACCCTCTGCTGAGATTACAAGCACTGCATCACACAAAACAATAACCAACAATTATAGAAGAGTCAGTACAAATCATCCAAATATGCTGTCTTATTCACCTTATCCAGAACATTCTGATGACTTTAGGCAGAGAGGAACGAATTGGCCAGGTGGACTGGCCATTCGTGCTCAATACATTGTAGAGAACAGACCACAGAACAAATCTCTTCTGAATTGTTGAGGCAGGGTTTCATTATTGCACAGCAGATGTTGTGTTCCATGAGTCTGGTGTTGAAAGATTGCAGCGTTAAAGAGTCAACAAACAGGATTGCCCACTGTTGCCACAGTTATTCACACTTACTGCAAATAATATTAGAAACAATGCACAGATGTGGGGAATGACATGGCTTGCCAAATATATATTAGTGGTCCTGACAAACCTCCTCGGGTCCATGCCTCACATTTTCCAAGCATACTACACTTTCACAATGTAGCTGGTGTGAGCTATTAAACCTCGCTTCATCTTCCTGAAGACAGTGGCATGTGTCCAATAGTCCAAGCACAAAAGCCTCTGTGAAAGTGTGAACATAGCACATAACCTTGACTCCCCAAGACTCTGAAAACAGACAGATCAGATCTGCAAGCTGACTATATATCTCCATGATCTGTAGCGTAGCTGGGATGAAAATGAATACCCTTTGTCTCCTTGTTTACCTCACCCACATCATGGCACCAGCGGTGCTCTCCACTGTCTATGCGTCTCTTATAAAAACTAGCAACAGACTTTGTTTGGAGAGGGCATTCTTTTAGTAACTCTTGAAAAAGGACTAAAGGTAACTCTTTAACGCTGCAATCTTTCAACACTAGGCTCATGGAACACAACATCTGCTGTGCAATGATGAAACCCTGCATTAACAATTCATAGATTTCCTCTGGTAACACTGTCCATTGGTGAACAATCTATTGGCAATCTATTGGCATGATTACAAACCACTTTAATTTATTGAAAATAGCAGTGTCTTTTATTTGGTTTCCTGGTGTCACACAATATGTCCATATGCCTTGGAAGAAGGATCAAATTACCACATTTGCCTACTGCAGTCTCCACGGATCTATGTGATCACTGCAACGCCGAAAATACTGGCGGCAGTTACGACGCTGCGCAGTGATCGTATGGATCACTGTGCCCGCTTCCCCTGGCCTGCATTACCCCTCTCAACCCCCCACCCCACTTACCTTTAGGGCGACACACTTCTGCGTGTTCCGCCCGCACTCTGCGATCTCTGCGGTGTCTGCTCCTCCCACTAACATGGGAGGGAGCTGACGCTGCAGGGTTCTTTTCTTCTTTCTTTTTTTTTCTTACGTGTCCCCCGCTTTCTGAAATAGTAAGTGGGGGACACCGCCGCAACCCCCAAGCCCCATTACTGCACCCAGGAACAGCGGGGGACAACCCCACTCTTCTAAGGCGCAGTAAATTTCACCCTCATTTTGTGCGCCTCCAAAGTCGCAGTGACTGCGGGGGCGCACAAATGAGGGCGACATTTTTGTACGATACCGTCTCCACCTCTTCTGTTCCCTCTCAGGCCCTCTGCACGGCTCTGGCCTCTCATTTCACCACTAAAACTCAGGACATCGTGTCCTCACTGTCCTCTTCCTCTCCTTCTCTCAGGCCCCCTTTGGCCGCCTCTCCCTCGCCTCTTCCTTTTTCCTCCTTCTCTCTGACAACACCTGACGATGTCTCTAGACAAGTCCGATCTATGAAAGTGTCATCCAAACAGGTGCTCTCCTGCTCCTCCAGAACCATCAAGGACAACATTGCCACCCTCTCTCTAGCCTTGGCCGATTTATGCAATCACTCTTTCGCCACTGTATCTTTCCCTTCTCTGCTCAAGCACTCCCTTGTGCACCCCCTCCTAAAAAAGTCTTCTGCCAATCCTACAAGTCCGGGAAACTATCGCCTGATTTACATCACTCCTTTCCTGGGCAAACTCCTGGAAAAGCTGGCCATCTCCCAGTTTTCCCTCCACACTAAATCTGTTGGCTGACATGACAATCAGTCTGGCTTCAGCGCAGCCAGAGGCACGGAAACTGCTCTCCTGAACACCTGTGAAGATTTGCTTTCTAACCTTGACTCCAGCTCTCCCTCTGTTCTCATCCTCCTTGACCTTTCCTCTGCTTTCAACATGGTCAATCACACCACCCTGATCAACCGACTCCATGTGAACCTGGGCATCACAGATCAAGCCCTGGTGAGGCTGACCTCCTTCCACCTGGACCGTCCCTCCCAGGCCCAACTTGTGTACTTTTTCTCCACCACCTCTATCTCAACATGTGCTGTCCCCCAGGGCTCTATCCTCTAACCCTGGCTCTTTAATGTCTATCTGGCCCCTTTGGCCCACCTGATCTCCACCTTCTCTTCTAACTTTCAGTGTTATGCAGATGACACTCAGCTCTCTATCAGGCTTCCCTCAGCCTCCTCTCCTCCCTCGCTCATTCCTTACTGTCTATACGCGATTCAGGATTGGTTCACCTCCAACGATCTTTGCCTTAATGCCAGTAAGACTGAGATCCTGCTCATTGGGATCCCTGCTCCCGCTTTCCCTCTCTCACTCTGGCCGCCCTCCTTGGACACTCAACCCTCGCCTTCCTGTGAGGCAAAAAACCTTGGTGTCATCTTCAAATCCACTCTCTCCTTCTCTCCTCACATCCTGGACCCACTTCCAGCTATACCTCCTTAGAGGTATTCTAACTTTTCTCACTTTCCTACAGAAGCTCACTTTCTGCAGAGCCCTGGTTTTCTCCAAGCTGTACTACTGGAACAGCCTCTTTTTCAATCTGCCTACCTCTACTCTTTGCCCTCTGCAACTAATACAGAACAGGACTGTGAGACTTATCTTTGGCCTCAAGACCAGGGACCGTATTTCTCCAGCCCTGAAATCTCTCCACTTGCTCCCAGTGGCTGCAAGGATCAAGTTCAAGACCCTCTGCATCGTCCACAAGGCTTTCTGGGGTCCGGGGCCTGCACTACATCCAACGATCTTTCAAAATACCTTCCTTCTAGAGTCCTTGACTCAGTTACCTCAAACTTTCTGAGGGTCTGATGCTACTCCAGGCAAAGAGTGGGGGGTATATCTCTCTTCTCTGCAGGTGCCTCCCTCTGAAATGGCCTCCCTATCCCTCTCAGACTTGAGCCGAACCACCTGAAGTTCCGGAAACAGCTAAAGACCCTCCTTTTCTCCTCTGCCTTCTCTCTCTCGCTCCCTTGTTAACTTACCGTCTGCTGCGCTGCCTGGTTGCTTGGTTCCCTCATAGTCTCTGGGTACCAGGCTCCTACATGACCAGTCTTCTTTGCAGTGCCTTCTGGCCTACCGTGCACTGAGGGGCTGTAACTGTAACCCCTAAAGCTCCCCTGCCTCCTTGCACTTACCCAGTGCCGCATTGCCCTGGCTGCACTTACTCAGAGCCATGCTGCCCTGATGGCACTTCCCCCTTTCTCCTCTGCCTTGCTCTTTCCCCTGTCCTTTCCTCTGCACTTCTCAGTGTCACACTTGCACCTCCCTTGTCTTGTGGCGCCTAGAAACACTTGTGTACAGGCGCGTTATAAATGCCATATCATGTCATATCATTCTGTGACCCCAGGAACCAGGCTGTGACGTTCATAGTTTTGTGCTGATGTTGTTGGGTCATAATAGGTTGTGTGCTAGATGCAAATTGATTAGTAGTTGAAGTGACAATTGTACGGGTTGACACTAACGTACATGCTCCTGCTGTCCATGAGGATTATAGTCAAGCTAAAATGCAGCAATGTGTGGCTCACCTTGCATGGGAGAGGAATTTCCCTGACCAAGTCATCCACAGTGTGTTGCTGAGAGGCTTTTGTTGTGTATATCCGCACCCGAGATCTGGGCCTTTTGCACTTGTACTCAGGGGAGTTGCTAATTCTGGAAAAGACCCGGGGCTAAGCTGATGTCGGAACTGTTGGGACTGGGGGCTAGGTCGTCTTTTGGCTGAAGCTCCTGAGATTCTATCCGGGGCTACAACCAAAAGATCAGGGGCTATAGCCCCCTTAGCCCCCCCCTAGCAACGCCCCTGCTTGTACTAGTTGCAAATAAGTTCATATCTGGAGGACCTTATGTTGGTTGAGAAGACCCCTCTGAGTATGTGCGTGTTGAGTTCCCACGCCTGCTCCTGAACCAGCAGCATGCTCAGGCTGTCTATGAGACACTTATGCACTCCCGGAACATGTTGAACCAGCAGCATGCTGAGGCTGTCTATGAGACACTTGTGCACTCCCGGAACATGTTGAACCAGCAGCATGCTCAGGCAGTCTATGCGACACTTGTGCACTTCCGGATCATGTTGAACCAGCAGCATTCTCAGGCAGTCTATGAGACACTTGTGCACTCCCGGAACATGTTGAACCAGCAGCATGCTCAGGCTGTCTATGAGACACTTGTGCACTCCCGGAACATGTTGAACCAGCAGCATGCTCAGGCTGTCTATGAGACACTTGTGCACTCCCGGAACATGTTGAACCAGCAGCATGCTCAGGCTGTCTATGAGACACTTGGCTTGTGCACTCCCGGAACATGTTGAACCAGCAGCATGCTCAGGCTGTCTATGAGACACTTGTGCACTCCCGGAACATGTTGAACCAGCAGCATGCTCAGGCTGTCTATGAGACACTTGGCTTGTGCACTCCCGGAACATGTTGAACCAGCAGCATGCTCAGGCTGTCTATGAGACACTTGATACACTTGTGCACTCCCGGAACATGTTGAACCAGCAGCATGCTCAGGCTGTCTATGAGACACTTGATACACTTGTGCACTCCCGGAACATGTTGAACCAGCAGCATGCTCAGGCTGTCTATGAGACACTTGGCTTGTGCACTCCCGGAACATGTTGAACCAGCAGCATGCTCAGGCTGTCTATGAGACACTTGATACACTTGTGCACTCCCGGAACATGTTGAACCAGCAGCATGCTCAGGCTGTCTATGAGACACTTGTGCACTCCTGGAACATGTTGAACCAGCAGCATGCTCAGGCTGTCTATGAGACACTTGATACACTTGTGCACTCCCGGAACATGTTGAACTAGCAGCATGCTCAGGCTGTCAAGCTGTCTATGAGACACTTGTGCACTCCCGGAACATGTTGAACCAGCAGCATGCTCAGGCTGTCTATGAGACACTTGTGCACTTCCGGAACATGTTGAACCAGCAGCATGCTCAGGCTGTCTATGAGACACTTGTGCACTTCCGGATCATGTTGAACCAGCAGCATGCTCAGGCTGTCTATGAGACACTTGTGCACTTCCGGAACATGTTGAACCAGCAGCATGCTCAGGCTGTCTATGAGACACTTGTGCACTTCATGTTGCGCTTGAACCATCACCATTTGTGCTGAGCTAATAGTGATACTGCAAGTCACTAAGTCGTTCTCCGCCTCTTGGGAAACAGCCACTAGACTGTCTCACTCCTCTGTCGCCTCATAACCATTGGGTTGATGGCCACTCCTGTAGAGGACGCACATGTAGGCGTGTAAGAAGGATAACATGTGCACCTGATGGCATCACACCTCGCAGTCTCAATGCTGTGTAGACTGTTATGGACTGGCTGGCCTGATAAAAAGGGAGTCGCACCAGGACCACCTGAACCCTTTCTTTTGATGTGTGCTGCCATTTATGTTTCCATAATTGCCCCAGGAAACTTTTGAACTGACGTGGCACAAAGCGTGACCTTAGCACATTTATTGAGAGTCCATTCGTTGAAGGAGAGCTTTGGTCTTTCGTCTATTTCCTTGGCATTCGCTGGCGCTTTATGTTGTCGTGAGTTAATCGTCTGCGTGAGAGTAAACAGAGATCTTTCCCCTGTGTAAGTGTGGCGAGACTAGAGCTCACACTTTTGTGAATACACATGGTGCTGATCCAAAGCTAAAATGAAGCCCCTCTTGTCAACACTAAAGACAGAATAAAACAATGATTTTACACATAACTGTTTCTCAATAATGGAATATTAAAAGGGATATCATATAGGCGGCTGTTAAGTTCATATGTTAAGGATACTCAGGAAGTCAGCTGGTAGATCTTCAAGTTGCTTCAATCAGGTTTCAATGTCAATCAGGTGACATCAGGTACATAAGGAGGATAGAAAGTACAGACAGAGGGGGCATAAGGGACAGGGCAACCCTGCCATGGTTAACACCATGCCCCTTTAAAAGAATGGCGTGTCATAGTCAAATCGTGCACCCCATGGTACACACAGAAATGAGCTGAGCACAAATTCTATATCAGAGCACATGACAAAATTGGTGCGAATGGCAGATGCTTAAGCACCTCACTCTTAAGGCTGCACCAATGGCAGCGCCCTCTAATAGGAGCAAAGCCTTCTTTGCAACAATAAGACACTGCACTTGCGCATCACCCGATCCATGCACACAGGAGTGCTTAAAGAAAGGAGCTTCCATGAAGGATTTCTTCATTAGCAAAATTGGCAGAATTAGAAATCACAATGATGCCTCCGAATGATCCGTGTCACCCTTATCCAACTCCTCCAACCCTCTACTGACTTCACCCTCTCGTGCCCAGGGATCTCACTGGCATGCGTATGCTATTAAAGGCAGCCACATTGCCCATGGCCATCAACTTCCTGCCATCCAAGTGAGAGTAAGATTCCTTCTCTCATCATGCTCCTTCATTCTTTTGATGTCTCACTCCGCCAGGGCATTTTCCCAAGCTCCTTAAAAGCTCCAAAGCGTATAACTCCTTAAGTGCCAAGGGCGAGTATCCTCGTCCTTTTTGCATGGACTTGCATAATAGCCTGCCACTTAGAGCCACTACTCAATAAATTCACACTGGAGCCAAGCCATTGCTAGGCTGGAAACTAAACCATCCCGCCGGGATAAATGATGGAAAGAGTCCTTCTCCTGGCATGCCGCAGCGTACTGGAGCACCATCGCGGTGGCATTTATCCCACCCCAAAGGCTCCCGCAGTTCAGGAAAGAACTGACACCCTACTCATCTGCTCATGAAGATCTGGGGATTCCAAAGTGTGATTAGACAACTCTGACCCCGGTTCTACACCCGCTCCAGACCCAATACAAACTGCCCCTGTGTTCCTTGAACTCTTGTACAGCGCTCTGTTGCTCTCTGGCTGGAACAGCACTACTTGGGACACATATACATACATGCTACATGCATCACACAGTGCAGATTATCTATTGCAACTTAGAACATGTTCCTGAATAATTACTAAAAGAGTGCTGGAGTAGCTTCGAGACGATATTAGCCGCGGCTAAGACGCTGTGCAGAAGATCCTGCACACACAAAGCGGCAGGATAACCTTTATGTGTACCTGGTGTCTTACACAGTCTCAGCTTAGCTAGAGAGCAACAGGATATTGAAAAAGATTCCCAGGAACTGGAGGGCAGTTTAGACTGGATCCGGAGTCGGTTCCATGTAATAATGTCCCGCAAAAATGTCTCCTGACAAAAAGATCACAGTTTATTGCAGAGGCATTATTACATGGAACTTGCGGGGGACACCACTGCAACCCCTGAATCTTTTATTTTTTTTACAAGGGGATTAGAGGACATCCCCGAAACCCATCCCCATACATAATGTCACCAGATATAATTTCGCCAATGGCTTTTCCCAGCGACATTATGTATGGGGACATTATGTATGGGGACATTATCATTATGTATGGGGACATTAGGTATGGGGACATTATTACCTGATACCCCGAAGTGGAGGTAGAACCTGAGACAGAGTTACCTCAGCCAGGCCTAAGAATTCCCTGAAGAGCAGGGTCTGCAGTCCGGTGCATTGGGGCACACCTGAGTGCCACCGCAATGGTGAAACTCACACACTTGAAGATGTTTTAGCGGGTGGCCTTGTATCAACCAAGCCCGTCAGAATACACTATTCAGATTAGACGCGGCCCTTCAGGATTAACTCATAACAACGTCGGATGCTTAAGGATCTCTCTGACGCAGCTGTACACATGACTGTCGCCTCCCCCAAATAAGCAGCCATCCACCCTCTCATAGCTGCCATGAGTGAGACCTGATCGCAATGGGGCTGTCACAGCACCGCAGCTCCCATCATATCAAGCAACCGCTTCTGCTTGTTAATGGGGTGCCTTCTTGGTGCCTAAGCCACTTCCTGCCCCTCCCTCCTTACTATCAATCAATCAATCAATCAATCCGTTTCTTCTATAAGGCACTGTCACCAAAGGTATCATGGCCGCTCGTCACATGTTGATCTGTTGAGGCTTCAAGAGCTGCTCTGTAATGTAGGGTGAATAGCGTGTTCTGATTGCTCTTGCTATCCTTATTAGTGGCTGGTGTGGAGGGGTCCAGAAATATATAGTCAGTGGCATAGTTATCTGCCACATTTCTCAAACAGAGACGCGCCGCTGGCCAGACGCAGGAGTAGACCTGCACCCTGAGCGGTCTGTTAAATACTCAAGTAAGTGGGTTTTCAGGGTTCATCTCAGCTTCCTATTCTATTATAGCCATCTGCTCATGTCATTGTTAGCAAAGCCCACATGTAGTTGCTGTTCAGAATTCTGCCCTGATTCTGGGAAGACATGTTGAGTGTTCACATACTCACTGTATGTATTGATGCAAAGGCAGGCTAGCTTCACACCGCACGTGTAAAGCCAAGACCTCCAGGAAGATGTAGCATGGCGTGGCCACTTCCACCAGCCTTGCAGTCAATGTCCAGCAAGCAACTTGCCTTGTCGGGCATTGTCTCTGCTGCGAATAGAGGAAGGCTGTTCTTCTCACTAGATGGGTTGTTAAATAGCTTGTTTGGTCTTAAGAGACACATTCTCCAGTGCAACAGCCCTAATGAAACAGGTGTGGTGCCCTCTACAGAGAGATGCACTCTCTCAATCACCAAAGGGCCCTTCTCTCAATCACCAAAGGGCCTGTACTGCGTGGAAGCTGGGAGATTTGGTGTGATAATACATCTCCTTTAAACAATGTTGTAGAGAATGCTCCTGTTAATTTCCAATGTGTCATCCATAAAAATTCAAGAAGTTTAAATTAAAAAAAAAGCCAGCAAAGGCCAAGACCTCTATAGATGGCACTGTTTTTGATATGATATGATATGATATGGCATTTGTAACGCGCCTATACACAAGTGTTTCAAGGCGCGACGAGGCGGGGGGGAAACAAAGGGAGACAGACAACGATCCTACTAGGCCAGGTGTCATTCAGATCGCGCAAGTGCAAGGGTAGAGGTGAAAGGGAGAAGTGCAAGGGGGAAAGGGAGAGGGGAAAGTGCATTACAGGGTCAATAGCATACAGGAAATAGCAAGGGCCAACTGGTGGCAGTGCGAGTAAGTGCAGATAAGTGCTGGGAAGGGTGGCTGTGGGATACAGACACAGTCCCGTAGTGCAGGGGATACCAGGGGGGCAGCGCAGGGGGTGCCAGGGAGGCAGTGCAGGGGAGAGTGGCTGGGCCAAGGACCGAGAAAGGCGAGTGGCCCAGTTGCAGATTCAGTGCAGTTTCAGTAACTTTAGCAGGGGAGAGGGGGAGAGAAAGCGGAGGCGAAGAGGAAGGTTTTGAGGTGCTTCCGGAACCGGAGATGGTTCTCCTCAAGTTTCAGGGAGGCAGGAAGGCTGTTCCAGAGGGAGGCCCCTGCAGTGGAGAGAGATCTGCCACCAACTCGTTGTTTGGAGAAGCGGCTGACCCTGAGGGAGTTGGAGGCGGATGAGCGAAGAGCTCGAGAAGGAAGATATTTAGGAAGAGAGAGTTGAAGGTATTTTGGCCCAAGGCCCCAGAAGGCCTTGTGGACAATGCAGAGGGTTTTGAACTTGATCCTCGCAGTCACTGGGAGCCAGTGTAGTGATTTCAGTCCTGGAGAGATTCGGTCCCTGGGCTTGAGGCCAAGGACAAGTCTTGCAGTCCTGTTCTGGATGAGTTGCAAAGGGCGGAGAGTAGAGGCAGGCAGATTTAGATAGAGGCTGTTACAGTAGTCCAGCTTCGAGAGAACCAGGGCTCTAGAGACAGAGAGCTTCTGGGGGAAGGAGAGGAAAGGAAGGATACCTCTGAGGAGGTGTAGCTGGTAGTATGACTTCTTAGATATGTCAGATATGTGAGGAGAGAAGGAGAGTGTGGAGTCGAAGATGACCCCGAGGTTTTTTGCCTTGCAGGTAGGAGCAGGTAGAGGGCCAATAGAGTCCAGCCAGAGAGCTGCAGCTGCAAACTGGCATTACGGCAGAGGTCAATGGCGGCACACCAGTCCTGGATAGCAGACAGACAATCAGAGATGAGGGAAGGAGAAGAGGAGCCCGAGGGTAGCCTGAAAATGAGCTGGGTATCATCTGCATAGCACTGAAAGTAGGGGCAGAGAGCGGTGGGCGAGAAGTGCCAGATACTGGTTGAAGAGCCAGGGGGAGAGGTTAGAACCCTGGGGGACACCACAGGTAGAGAAAAAGATGTCAGAAAGGAAAGACCCCAGTTGGACCTGGGAGGGTCGATTGGAGAGGAAAGAGGTCAGCCACGCCAGAGCCTGACCAGTGATACCCAGGTTATCACAGAGATGGTTGAGCAGGATGGTATGGTTGACAGTATCAAAGGCAGAAGAGAGATCAAGCATAATGAGAACACAAGGAATGTTAGAATCAAGGTTCGAGAGCAGGTCCTCACGGATGTTCAGGAGAGCAGTTTCCGTGCTTCTGGCAGCTCTGAATCCAGACTGATGGTCATGGAGACTGCCAACAGATTCAGCATGGAGATTAAGCTGGGAATTTTCCAGTTTCTCCAGGAGCTTGCCCAGGAAGAGAGTGATAGAGATTGGGCGGTAGTTAGCTGGGCAGGAGGGGTCGGAAGAGGGCTTCTTAAGAAGGGGGTGCACAAGAGAGTGCTTGAGAGGGGATGGGAAGACTCCAGAGGCGAAAGAGTGGTTGCAGAAGTCAGCAAGGGTAGGGCCAACGAGTCGATGTGGTCCTTGATAGTTTTGGAGGAACAGGGGTGGACCTGTTTTGACGAGACTTTCATAGATCGGACTTGTCTCAAAACCTCATCAGCAGAAAAAAGGGGAAAGGCAGAGAAGGGGAGTGGAGGGGTGGTTGCAGAAGGGCCAGAGGGAGAGCAGGGAATAGAGGGGGGTGAGGTGATAGGAGGAGAGTGACGACAGGATGTCCTGAGTTTTTTTAAATGAAGCGAGAGGCCAGTGCTGTGCAGAGGGCCTGGAAGGGGACAAGAGAGGTAGAGACTGCAGCAGGGTTGGCCAGTTCCTTGCAGATTTTAAGGAGTTCAGCTGAGTTGTTAGATGCTGCAGAGATGCAGGCTTGGATGAGGGCTCTCTTCTTGGAGAGAACAGAGAGACGGTATTGCCTTTGGAGCAGGCGGCAGGCCAGTTTGTCAGAGGATGAACATGAAGCACGCCATTTCCTCTCTGCCACCCTGCACTTGCGTTTAAGGGTGACGAGATCCGAGTCATACCAGGAGTTGCATTTGGCTTTGGGCTTCAGGCAGATTCTCATGACAGGGGCAAGGATATCAAGAGTATCAGATATAGCAGAGTGGAGAGTGGAGAGGGCTGTGTCAGGGTGGGAGTCAGCCGAAGGGAGAGGAGGGGGCGAGAAGGTGGCAGCAAAAGCCTCAACTGACACGCGTTTCATAGGTCGGATGACAAAGAAGAAAGGTGGCAGTGATGAGGGTGGCTTTGCCTGTGGGGTAGGGAGGGTGAGGTGGGAGGATAGGAGAAAGTGATCACTCCAAGAGAGAGGAGTGGAGAGAGGGACAGAGAGGGGAAGGTCAGAGGAGATCAGAGCATCAAGAGTGTGCCCTGCAGAATGGCTCGGCCCAGACGGGAGGATAGAGAGTGAGAGAGAGTCGCAGAGGTCGCAAAAGAGTCCAGAGGGGGGACAGGAGGCATCCAGGTGGATGTTGAAGTCTCCAAGAAGGAGGAGTTGAGTGGTTGAGGATAAGAGTGAGGAGGAGAGGTCTGCCCACTTAGAGAGGAAGGAGGAGATTTGACCAGGTGGCCGATAGATAGTAGCCACGGTAAGGGAATGGCTAGGAGAGAGAGAGAGAGTCAGCAGTCAAGACATTCAAAAGAGGAGTAGATCTGCGTGGGAGTAACAGTGGCAGGAATCCACTCAGGGAAGATAAGGGCCACCCCCCCAGCACGGTTGGGCCTGGCCACTGAGAAGATCTTGTAGCCGTCAGGTAGTAGTGTGTCATAACTGGTGACAGAGCTGGCCGTGAACCATGTCTCAGTGAGACCGAGCACGTCAAGGTCCAGTTCCTCTAAAAGGCGGCAGATATCAGAGGAATGTTTGACAGCAGAGCGAGAGTTAAGTGTGGCAATGTGGAGAAGGTTGCTATCTTTGAAGATCTTCCGGGGAGGGGTACAGATCAGAGGTACGCCCTGCGGAGGTGAGGAGGGAAAGAGAGAGGGGGCAGGGAGGGAGGGTGGAGGCAAGGTAGCCGAGGATAGAGGAAGGGGGACAACAGGAGAGGAAAGGAAGTTGATGAAGCGTGGGAAGCGTCCATCAAAGAGGAGAAGGTTGGCCTGAGGGCCTTGGACCAAGACGGTTCCATTAGCAGAGACATTAATGATGGCCTTAGAGGAGTGGAAGGAGGCCCAGAGGACATCCCATTGGGTGCCACCATTAATGGGAGAAGAGGAGAAAGGAGAGAGCACAGAGACCATATGAAGGGTCCATGGGTCAGGTGAAGGCACGAAAAAGAGGATGTCAGTGAGAGTTTCCTTGGAGGAGGCACTGGTGTAGGTGTCAGCGATAGGGAGGCCTGGGTTGGAGACCAGGATGTCCTTTTTAAACCTTTTCCTACCAGATTTAGTGAGGAGAGCAGGATAGTCAATGGAGAAGCAGTTTGAAAAGATAGGTGAGATAGAAAGCACCATGGAATAGAAGGGAGTGGCCATTGCCTGTTTTAGCGACTCAGTGGCATTCCTAAACATGTTGATGCTGTCTTTACGGTCCCTGGAGTCATCCACTCACTCCAGTGAGGTCACATTTTTTACAAATCAATATTTACTTTGTCTTCCATTTTGTTCTCAGATGTGAAAAATAGAAGGCAGAAAAATTCGGACTGTCTTTTGATTTCTGTAATGCTGGGATCATTGACCGTTGGCTCGCCAGACGTTTTGGACTACTAGTCTCATGATCCCTTGCCATTGACTATTTTGACTAGGGATGATGGAGATGTAATAATTAATACAAAAACAGCCACACAGCACCAATTGTGATAATTTGTCTGGTGCTTCAAAGGCACCTTGATTTATTGGACTTGAAATAATAAATGTACAGCCTAACACGTGTTTTGAGCATAACCTAACTCTTCATCAGAGGCTGTTGACATATTAACATAAAATTAATCGATAATACAAATTATAGTTTGATACCACTAATTAGGTAAGCAATACGCCGTTCAAAGCGGAGGACAGGGTGACCATTCCCAAACATAATGTAGCGCAATGTGAATTAGAATATATGAGGACCAATGGTCCAATGTATAAAGCATTTGTCAAATCACTGTACGTGACAATCATAATAATACAACATCAAGAAAAGTGGATTCATTTTTAAGACCATTTGCATTGTCCACAATGCTTTCTTGGGCCTGGGTCCAAAATACCTTCAACACTCCCTCCGTAAATACCTTCCTACTCAAGCTCTTCGCTCCTCCCCCTCCAACTCCCTTAGGGTCAGTCACTTCACAAAGAAACAAGCTGGGGGTAGATCTCTGCCTTCGGCTGGGGTCTCCCTCTGGAACAGCCTCACTGCCATTCGGAAACTTGAGGAGAACCATCTCCACTTCTGGGAGCACCTAAAGACCTTCCTCTTTGCTTCTGCCTTCTCTCCTCCTCTCCCCTGCTGATCTGTTCTGCTTCGGCACTGTGCAACTGGTTACCCTCTGATTTTGGGCCTAGGTACCTGCTCACCCTGCTACGTACCAGCACTGCCTCCTGGCAACCCTTGCACTTGGGTCTGTATCTGTAACCCTACAGTCCCCCCCTTTTCTGCACTTATCAGACACCCCCTGTCTATGCCTTAAAGCTAGCACTTGCCAATTGATGGGTGAACTGCCACTTTGTTTTTTATCCTTTGGTCAGCACTTTGCACTTCTCCCTTCCCCCCTGCACTTTCCCCCTTCCTTCTTCCCTGCACTTGCGCGTTCCTAATGTCACTGGGGCGAGTAAAACCGTTGTTTTGTCCTCCCTTGTTCCCCTTCCTTGCCTCATCGCGCTCTAAAACACTTGTGTATGAGCGCAATACAAATAAAATATATCATATCATAACCCTCCACCCACTCCTTGTACATACATGCCAACATTCTGTGACCAAAAATCTGTAGGAATCTTAAAGTTTCAAAAACAGTAACAAGCATAATGTTGATATCCCATGAAATGATGTCACATGATCTTTGGCCTTCAGTCACCACAGAAAATGACCTGAAGTGACATATGGCCTTGAAGAGGTCACAGGGAAAGACTGCCTGGTGTGGCCTATCCCAAATCATCTGACCCATCATTAGAAAGAAATGCACCAAATAAGTGAGCTGTGAGCAGTGTGACCAGCTTCTTCCTCATTAACACATATTTTGCTCTTCAAACATACCACATACCCGCTGATAATCACGAGATGGCCAGCCAGCAGGGAGCTGAAACACAAAATATCTACTGAAAAGCTATAAATCCTTCTATTTGAACAAGTGCCTGCTGTGGAGGATCCGGTGTGAAAAGGCAACAAGGTGACAACCCTTCTTTATACCCGAAGGGAAGTGACGGCCGCAAGGACTCCCGCAAATGCAGCTTTTAAGGCAAGCCCCAGAACAAAAGTAATGGAGAAAAATATATTGCTGTGTTATACAACTGCTGACAGGCAACATGCAGCAGTTTCTCGGGGCCTCCCTCAGGCTCATGGCCACTTTCAACTGAAAGGTTGAAAGGCCCTGATGCCTTTCATGCCCTTGGCACATCAAATATTTCAAACAGTTACTAATTAAACCTGCCTCACCCCAAGGAAAGTGACAGCCGAAAGGGCTCCCACAAATACAGCTTGTAAGGCAAGCCCCATCTGAACAAAAGTAATATAGAGATAAATATATTGTCAGGTTATGAGACTGCTACATGGCAACATGGGGCAGTTGCTGGGAGGGGGGGAGGCTCCCTTAATCGCTGCTTGGCTTTTTAACAGTTGCTCTTGTGTCCCCTCAGTGTCTCCTGCTCTCCGTTCATCTTTCTCACCCATCTGCCTGTTGTTTTTTCTCATCTCCCCTCGGTGCCTCCTGCCTTTCTCTAATCTTTCTCATCCCCTGTATTTTCTCACATCCCCTCAGTGCCTCCTGCCCTCCTTTCATCTTTCTCACCCATCTGCCTGTTTTTTCTCATGTCCCCTCGGTGACTCCTGCCTTTCTTTCATCTTTCTCACCCATCTGCCTGTTGTTTTTTCTCATGTCCCCTCGGTGCCTCCTGCCCTCCTTTCATCGTTCTCATGCATCTGCCTGTTTTTTCTCATGTCCCCTCGGTGCCTCCTATCTTTCTTTCATCTTTCTCACTCATCTGCCTGGTTTTTCTCATGTCCCCTCGGTGCCTCCTGCCCTTCTTTCATCTTTTTCATCCATCTGCCTGTTTTTTCTCATGTCCCCTCGGTGCCTCCTGCCTTTCTTTCATCTTTCTCATCCATCTGCCTGTTTTTTCTCATGTCCCCTCGGTGACGCCTGCCCTCCTTTCATCGTTCTCATCCATCTGCCTGTTTTTTCTCATGTCCCCTCGGTGCCTCCTGCCCTTCTTTCATCTTTTTCATCCATCTGCCTGTTTTTTCTCATGTCCCCTCGGTGCCTCCTGCCTTTCTTTCATCTTTCTCATCCATCTGCCTGTTTTTTCTCATGTCCACTCGGTGCCTCCTGCCCTCCTTTCATCGTTCTCATGCATCTGCCTGTTTTTTCTCATGTCCCCTCAGTGCCTCCTGCCCTCCTTTCATCTTTCTCACTCATCTGCCTGGTTTTTCTCATGTCCCCTCGGTGCCTCCTGCCCTTCTTTCATCTTTCTCATCCATCTGCCTGTTGTTTTTTCTCATGTCCCCTTGGTGCCTCCTGCCCTTCTTTCATCTTTCTCACCCATCTGCCTGTTTTTTCTCATGTCCCCTTGGTGCCTCCTGCCCTTCTTTCATCTTTTTCATCCATCTGCCTGTTTTTTCTCATGTCCCCTCGGTGCCTCCTGCCTTTCTTTCATCTTTCTCATCCATCAGCCTGTTTTTTCTCATGTCCCCTCGGTGACTCCTGCCCTCCTTTCATCGTTCTCATCCATCTGCCTGTTTTTTCTCATGTCCCCTCGGTGACTCCTGCCCTCCTTTCATCGGTCTCATCCATCTGCCTGTTTTTTCTCATGTCCCCTCGGTGACTCCTGCCCTCCTTTCATCTTTCTCATCCATCTGCCTGTTGTTTTTTCTCATGTCCCCTCGGTGCCTCCTGCCCTTCTTTCATCTTTCTCATGCCCCCTTGGTGCCTCCTGCCCTTCTTTCATCTTTCTCACCCATCTGCCTGTTTTTTCTCATGTCCCCTTGGTGCCTCCTGCCCTTCTTTCATCTTTTTCATCCATCTGCCTGTTTTTTCTCATGTCCCCTCGGTGCCTCCTGCCTTTCTTTCATCTTTTTCATCCATCTGCCTGTTTTTTCTCATGTCCCCTCGGTGCCTCCTGCCTTTCTTTCATCTTTTTCATCCATCTGCCTGTTTTTTCTCATGTCCCCTCGGTGCCTCCTGCCTTTCTTTCATCTTTTTCATCCATCTGCCTGTTTTTTCTCATGTCCCCTTGGTGCCTCCTGCCCTTCTTTCATCTTTCTCATCCATCTGCCTGTTTTTTCTCATGTCCCCTCGGTGACTCCTGCCCTCCTTTCATCGTTCTCATCCATCTGCCTGTTTTTTCTCATGTCCCCTCGGTGCCTCCTGCCTTTCTTTCATCTTTCTCATCCATCTGCCTGTTTTTTCTCATGTCCCCTCGGTGACTCCTGCCTTTCTTTCATCTTTCTCATCCATCTGCCTGTTTTTTCTCATGTCCCCTTGGTGCCTCCTGCCCTTCTTTCATCTTTCTCACCCATCTGCCTGTTTTTTCTCATGTCCCCTTGGTGCCTCCTGCCCTTCTTTCATCTTTTTCATCCATCTGCCTGTTTTTTCTCATGTCCCCTCGGTGCCTCCTGCCTTTCTTTCATCTTTCTCATCCATCTGCCTGTTTTTTCTCATGTCCCCTTGGTGCCTCCTGCCCTTCTTTCATCTTTTTCATCCATCTGCCGGTTTTTTCTCATGTCCCCTTGGTGCCTCCTGCCTTTCTTTCATCTTTCTCACCCATCTGCCTGTTGTTTTTTCTCATGTCCCCTTGGTGCCTCCTGCCCTTCTTTCATCTTTCTCACCCATCTGCCTGTTTTTTCTCATGTCCCCTTGGTGCCTCCTGCCCTTCTTTCATCTTTCTCACCCATCTGCCTGTTTTTTCTCATGTCCCTTTGGTGCCTCCTGCCCTTCTTTCATCTTTCTCATCCATCTGCCTGTTTTTTCTCATGTCCCCTTGGTGCCTCCTGCCTCCCTTTAATCTGTCTCATTCATCTGCCTGTTTTTTCTCATGTCCCCTTGGTGACTCCTGCCCTTTTTTCATCTTTCTCATCCATCTGCCTGTTGTTTTTTCTCATGTCCCCTTGGTGCCTCCTGCCCTTCTTTCATCTTTCTCACCCATCTGCCTGTTTTTTCTCATGTCCCCTTGGTGCCTCCTGCCCTTCTTTCATCGTTTTCATCCATCTGCCTGTTTTTTCTCCTGTTCCCTCGGTACCTCTTGCCTTTCTCTCATCTTTCTCATTCACCTGCCTGTTTCCTCTCCCCCACAGCCTCCTTGATCCTTTCATTTTTCCCATCGCTTTGCTTAACTTCCAGATTTGTTCTCTTCCCCCTCACTTGAGGCTTCTCTTGTACAAACACTTGCTCATTGCCTTCCTATTTCGACCCCCTGCTTACCTCTCTCAGCCCTCCCCACTCTCCCTCTCCCCCATTTCTCCTTACCTGTCGCCCCAGATTGCATTGCTCTGCTCTTTCAGTCAAGCTTTTCCTTCTAAGTTTCAATCTACGTCATGGAGCTAATGGGTCTGGCCGGGGCCCCGGAGGGAAGGCAGCACTGACATTTTTCTACCCCTTACCCAAAGATGACAGGAAACTGGGCTTTCCGACACGGCCCCCTACCCAAAAGCCTTGCTATTCAAGTGTCCAGGCGCCTCCATTCATGAAGTTGCTTCTGCACAAGTGTGGGGCATTCTTGCACTAACCCAAGTCCTTTTTCCAACTCTAGGTCAGGAGCCCATCACATTATTGAGAGGCTGTTAGCTCAAAAACTACAATAGGGAAAAGCAGCCTAACGTGTGTGTGTGCAATTGTTCCACAAGAGTTGAAACACATTTACTGCAGAGTGTGCGGTTTTTTTCCTTTTTCAGTGCCTCCAGAGCCTGACTACACATGGTCATTTTCACAGTGCTATCCTTTGATCTGGCACCCTCATTTCTGCCTGAACACTTATAAAGTAATAATACACAAATGTTACCTGCAGAAATTTGTAAGAAGATGGGTTTGCAACTAGCAGCTGTATATTTACAGCTCAGCTGAGCAGAGACTGAGACCAGCAAAGAATTTCTAGTGAGAGAAGCCAGCTCGAAGCTCACAGCACGACGATGAGGCAGAGAGCAGCCTCTGCCCAGAGAATGTCAAGGGATGTCAATGGCAGGCGTCTTACACTGACAGTGACTGCCTGGACTACGGGGTGCACAGGGCAGAGCAGAGTGTCTCTTTCACGCTGGCCAGACACGCAATGATGAATCAAAATGATGGGCCCTTAATACGCCCACCAGAGGATGCTGATCATGCTGCGCCGGGCCTCAGGCAGCCAGGCCAATAAAAATCGGTAGTTGTTGACACTATATCGGTAGGCGATAGGACTGCTTAAAAAGCAGTATCCTACCACCTAAATCGGTAGGGTTGGCAAGTATGCTTGTACACCTTCCTATCCCATTTTACCCAACTCTTTATCCCATACTTCATAAGTCTGAAAACTTAATAACAAGTACTGAGACAAGGAGGCGGTGCGGGGCAAGGAACGGCAATGCTGAGAACTTGAATGAACAGTCTAGTCTTTTGTGTCTGCTTAGGATAAAGATGAAGAAAGGACTAACTTTGTTGTCAAACTGGCTGTCAAGCCAGCCCCTGAGTAACAGCAGGTGTGGAAGCTGTGAGACACAGGAGCAAGGAGATGCCAGAAACCGGAGAGCAGAAGATGCTGGTGTGTTGCAGAAGGCGTCTCTCCAGGACCAGACATCGTCGGTCCTTTGACCGTGAGGACAGACAAAGGTAAAGGCTCCATAAGAAGGTTGACTGCAGGCTCCACGAGCCACACTTACCTTATTGGCAGTCACGGGTCACAGAAGCAGACGTGAGAAGCTGATGACTGCGGAGGAGGAATGGATGGCCAACTCCAGTCCCTTGAAGATCCACCACCATGCACAGAAATCCCTAAAAATAACAGGGCTGCCGGTCAGGCCGGCTGAGACATAGGGAGGATAGCAGGGCACAGTCTATATGCTGCAAGAGTCGTGAGGCCCAGGAAGAGGTCAAGGAGGATCTGGGACCCAACTAGAAGATGTGAAAGTTATATATACGAATCGGGAGAGGAGGTTAGCAGGGTCTGGTACCCTGAGAAGAGATTTGTGAAGATTGGAGGGAATCTCCTGTAGGCTGGTGGCCAGGTAAGGCCACTGACCACCAGGGAAGGGGCATGAGTCATCTTCCTTGTAGGTTACTTGGGAGGAAAGGGCTCCAAGTACATAAATACAAAGAAGAAGAGAAAAGTGGAGAGAAGAGGAGTATAAATCATCTTCCTTGTAGCAGTACTTGGCCGGGAGTGAAGTCTACCCAAGTCTGGCGATGGGAAAGCCTGATTCTGGGAACCACAAAGTGAAAGACAAAAAGTATTGAATAGTGAAAGCAAAGTGAAAGTCAAGGGAAGGGAGTCATTCCACCTGGTTGTAGCAAACTCTGAAGTCAAGATACCAGGAGAAGGGAGTCCTTCTCCGTGTAACCAAGACCAGGAAGAAACTTCCATCCGCAGTCCAGAAGAAGGGAGTCATTCTTCTGGACCAAGAAGGTCTACTTTATCTCTAGTTTAGTTTTAAGTGTAAGGGGCAGAAGCAGGGTTTTTGACATAGGATGGTGGGCTAATTAGTTACACGGACATTCTGACAGAACCCTTAGTGTTTTAGTTGAGGCAGGGAAACCCCTCATAGATTAGAGATAGGGAAACATAGGTTTTCTCTTTATTTTCTTGACCCATAAAAGTCTATAACAATCACTATGCCGCCTGTGTGTCAGTCTCTTCCTTCTGCACCCATACAGTATTCTCTGAGATGATTATTCTTTTGCTCGGTTAATGTGTATGTAACCCCCCGAGGAGAGGGGGCAAAAAAAAAAAAGATAACCAAAAGAAGAAGGGTCCCAGGCACGAGAAGCCATGCAGGGATCCTGTCAAACAAAACAAGAAAATGAAAGTAAAGGCCCACTCCTTACCATCCACGGAGGAGACCCAATAGTGACTTATCCTCTTTGGACATTGAATGTATAGACAGGGTTGCAGGCTAGTATACCCAGCTGGTATACCAGTCACACTGCCAATTCCTAGAACAAAACCTGCCTTGCCGAGCACTGCGCTCCCTCATCCCGCAGCGCTCGGCAAGTGTAGGTGCCATCATGGCTTCACCCGCAAGCATCCCTAGTTCTCTTGAGCCTGGCACACACACATGTGCTACACCAAAGAATAGAGGCACCAGACTGATTGTTTCCTTCATGGCAGATGCTTTCTAGGGCATGTTGAATGAGGCTATCGTGCCACCTGCCACGCATGGCCCCTATGCCCACTTGTGACTCTCCTCCAGGGAGAAATCGCCACAACAGTGAAGAAGAATATAAAATGTGGGTGGACCAGACCAACCAGATGATCCAGGACTGGAGACCTCCAGACCGGGCATAGATTTGCATCATTGAGAGTCTGTACTCTGTGCCAAACATCCAGACCCCACAGCGAAGGACACCATGAACACACTAGGTGGAGTGTTTGGAGCCAAGTCCAGCGCTGCGCTGATTGTTAAATGCTATGCCTAAGTGAGAGGCTCTGAGAGTATCTTGCCAGGACCAAGTCGATTCTACAGTTGGCTTTCCACCGAATAGGATTGAACCAAACAGCCTGAACTGGGTCAGGATGCAACAAGTCATGCACGGAGCAAGGTCACCATCACTGATTCTTCTGCAGCTACGACTCAGAGAACGGACCCAGAAACCACTATCCTTTGATGATCTTGTCCGGGAGTTGTGTACTCTGGAATGAGAAGTGGGGTATACAGTATAGATTCTACAAAGTCAACTGGTGCCTCCATACACATGGAGGAATTGCGCCAGACCATCCAGGTGATGCAGCTGCAGAGGGCAATGGTGGCATCCACGCGAACAGAGCACAGAAGAGGCTCTACACCGCCAGAAAGAGAGAGAGCGAGAGAGAGAGAGAAAGATAGACAGAGGACACCGGCTGTTTCAGCATGCTCAAGCATGCTCAAGATCCACGCTCCCCCTACCCCAGCAAGTGTACCAATGGCGTACCACACTGCTCCAGCCCTGGCTGTTATGCCACAGGTGGGGGAACAGGAGGGTCACACCTTTTGTATACCCTCCAACCCACCAGATTACATCAGAATCGCAGAGAGGTTCCATGCCTTGAATAACCCAACACACGCAATGGTGGTAAATGCCTGTGAGAACCAGGAAGCAAAGCACCTGAATCCTCTCCACGTCTAGGCTCTGGCCGAATAAAGACAGTAAACAGGTCTGTGCGACCAGATTGGCTCAAGGCTGCAGCGACACCACCGGTTGGCAAGTCATCTGGGACCAACACCCAACAGACCGTCTAGTCCACCGAGAGGAATATCACCTATGGTCTAACTGGCAGCAGGAGCAGCACCTGAATGCCAGAGTACCTGATGGGCGCGTAGGACCACCAGCCACATTGACAATTACCATTGCAGGACGGCAGGCACAAGTTCTGCTGGATAGTGGCTCCCTGGCAACCATTGTGAATGAGCCGTTCTACAGAAAACACCTCACCGTTTTTGTGGGTGTATTTTCAAAAACAGCAGCTTTCGCATTTAAAAAAATAACTGATAATTTCACAGCATTTTGCTTTATCGAAAAAATTCTATAAGCTGGAGGGTCTGACTGATACAGCAGACCATGGTAATAATGGATGGAACAGACATAAAGAACATCAAGATACAATGTATTAATGTGAGCAATAGGGCCATCCACTTACCAGGATGCGCCATTATTACAAACTTCCAACTGACCGCTTCTGTAGTCCCAGTAAATGCTGTCAACAGTCAATTTAAGACGGCTCTGTATCCAAAGACCTTGGACTTTGCAGACTCTTTGGAGACATGGAGCATATACACTGCCGCCTGGATGATCTGCAGGCGGGGATCACCCAGTAGTCCTTGAGTCCCTACACTCCTGGCACCTAGAAACACCATTGTTGTTGTATAGGCACCTAACAAATGCTCAATTAATACATAAATAAAGATCTCAGAAATGGACAAAGAAACCTGAGCGAACACCACACCCTGCAGGCTGAGGATTTCTCCACCAACCCCTAGGACATCAGCAAGACCCACGGAGTGGAACATCGGATCAGTGTGAGAGTCAAACCCTCTTTGAGCGAATGATCGCGACACCTAGCCCCAGCAGACATGGAGTTTATACACCGCTGCCTGGGTGATTTCTTGCAAGCAGGGATCACCAAGGAGTCCATGAGCCACTACACTTCTCCCATGATCATCACCTGGATGAAAAATGGGCATGTCCGAATGTGCAGTGACTACTGTCGAATTAACACCCACGCTATTCCAGACTAATGCATCACAGCCCTGGTGGACGAGGCATTGGACTGCCTGACATGGAGTTAATGGCTTTCGGTAATGGACATGCAGAGTGGATATTACCAGTTCCCAATGCATATAGCTCATCATGAGAAAACAGCATTCATCTGCCTACTTGAATTCTACAAATTTGCAAGGATGCTACAGGGGATTTCCAGTGTGCAAACAACATTCCTCCGTCTAGTAGAGGAGTCTGCTGGGACATGAGCCTCCTGAAAGGACTTGTGCACCTGGAAGACATCATTGTGTTCAGGAGGACCCTGGACGAACACAACAGGAGGCTCATAAATGTGCTGGATAGCCTGGCATGGGCATAAGGTCAATGCGGACAAGTGCCATTTTTGCAGGATGAGTTGTCTCCATGGACGACATTGATGTGGATCGAGCAAAGATGGACGCCCTCCCCACCTAACTAAGACCACAGACCCTAAGAGAATTACAGATTTTCTTGTGATTCTTTCATTTTTTTTTCTTGTTCTTGGGTATTTATAATGCACCTATACACAAGTGTTTTCGAGGCGCAACAAGGCAAGAGGGTGGGGGAACAGGAAGGACAAAACAAAAATGATCCTACTAGGCTTTGTGACATTCAGATACCAGAGTTCCATCGCAGGTTATTCCAACATCACCCACCCACTTGTGAATCTCATCAAAGGATACCCACCTACCCAGTAGAGCCAGAAGACAACTTTCAACTCTACAGGTAATTTATCATGGGAGCACTGGTGAGTGGTGGACCCCCCGAAGGCAGCAAACCTTTGAGGAGCTCAAGCAGACCCTCACCACAGCACAAGTCCTGGCCTACATGGATTTCCCATTGCTTTACATCTTGCATGTGAACATGAGCCTGGAAGGATTCTGAGCTGTCCTATATCAGGAGACCAACAATGAGATGAGACCGGCCACTTTCGCCAGCCTGCATGCAGTGAGAGGAACTACCCAGTCCACAAGTTGGAATGTTTGGCATTTTAGAGACGTTCCAGGATTACCACTACGGCAGCACTTTCAAGATGAGGACATACAACAACCCCTAACATATGTGTTGAAGTCGGAAAAGCTGGATGCTACCAGACAGAGATGAGTCACTGCATTGTCCACATACAATTTAAATTTACAATACAGACCTAAGCGCAGTAACATTAATGCCACATTCCCCCTCTCAGAGGCTTCAGGCTCTGCTGGACGATACAGCTGCATCCACCTTATGGAGGAGTTGTCGTCAGCATGCGTTAGAGCTATCTGAAGGCTGCTACTCAGCAAGTGCCAGACACATTCCGGGACATGGATTGCTTGGGATTCTCAGCGGAAGTGATACCTGCCATCTACAGCAACATCTTAAACACAAAGAGAGAAATGAAATCACACTATGCGACTGTATAACTTTTTGTCATTATTCAGCTAGAGTTTGCAAAAAAAATTGTTATGCTCAAATAGGATCATAGGTAAGATAAAGCATACAGAATTTCTAACGTTTGTCGATATTTAATAATCAAAATTAAAAAAGTCAACAACAGTGACTGTATTTGAAAAATGTTAAAAAATAGTTAAATTGAGAAATACAAAAATGTTTAAAAAAGCAGGTACTCGATTATAAACAGTTACATATATATATATACAATGAAGTATAAAACAACAGATGATCAAATATTCACATAATTTATTGCAAAGAACAAAAAACAAAAAGCAAGTGTGAGTCAAACATAAAACATAAACATTAATATTCATAAGTTGGACAAGTTTATGACTTCATATTTTTTATTGGTTTTAGGAATCCGTTTTTTGTGAACCTAATCTAAATATCTATTAGACTTTTTGATCAATGTATGATCATGCTTCTAATCTACTGCACCATCACCAGCCTGAGGGTATCTGAGCTACAGCGTCTGACCCGAGATGAAATTCAGTTGTCAAGGCTACCAAATCCTGGCAAGAACTGTTAATCAGTGAGCATCTGATAGGAGAGCTCCATGTCTACCAACTGTGGGAGGAAGGACTGACAAGGAACATCAAGTCCTTGCACCGGAACCACCTGTTCCAGGTTAGGGATGAGATTGAGTTGACAACGGCAGTGAACAAAGAAGAGTCGGCCAAGAGGCCTGATGATGAGACAGCAGCAACTGAGGAGATTTGTGTCCTTATAGCTATGAGCAAATTTGATATTCTAAGCCTCACTGAAACTTTGCTCTCTAACGTAACCAATCATGCCGCTGCCTCAGCCCTCCCTGATGGTGATCAAATCTTTTGAACTGACCGCCAATCCTGTCGGTGCAGCGGCACTGCAGTGATTATAAGAGACTCCTTGGCATCACATATTTGTCACACCTCACCTATATATAATTGCCAACATACTCTGATCAAAATTGCCATTGACTCCTACACCACCATCTGTCTTATCATCAAATATGATCCACCTGTAAGCATGCCTCTATTCGAAGAACAGTTGTTTGTGCTTCTTGGTGACTTTATTAAACCCACATCCTATGTCATCATCCTAGGTGACTTTAATTAATGCCCAGGACTCTGAAGATTCCAATCTCATGCTCTCATTAGAGGCCTATGGCCTACATCAACAAATAAAATTGGCCACTCATAAAGATGCAAATCCTCTGGATTGGGTACTGTCTCATCATTTATTTTTGAGTAATTTGGAAATGATGGCCTGCTTTTGGTCTGATCACTGTCTCATTTCCTTTTAACTGGATCTTCCATCTAAAATTGGGAGCCGAAACTCCAGCCCTCGTGTCAAACACAGAGTTAGGACTATTCGCAAAATTTCCCTCCCTGCTTTCAGTGAACTTTCCCAACCTATGCTGGCAAACTTGCTACCTTCACGTTGTGCCACCACCCTAGTTGATCAATACAAATATATTGTCTCTTCTGTCACTGACACTCTTGCCCCCCCCAGCTAAAATTGTCAAGAAGGAAACACTGGGCTAATCATGGCTCTCTGACAAAATCCTTGACCAAAGAACTCAAAAAAGGGAACAGGCCTGGCAGAAGAACCCTTCTGTGGCTAATCTTGCCTTGTACTGCAAAGCCGCCACCGACTACAAAACCGCTATCCGGGTTGCTAAACACGATTTCTATGACAATCGCATCAGCAATGCCAAGTCTTTTCAAAAATAACTCTTTCCAATTCTAAAAGATTTTGAGGGCAAAGCTAACTCCTATTCTGGCATCACTAATAGTAATCAGTGCTGTCTTGATATTCAAATAGGCATTAATGCCAAACCCAATCTTCATCGTGATAAAACTGCCTCACTACAAGCTAAACAATGCAATCCTCATAGTTCCATCACTAATGAGGCCTCTGTCCCTAACCTCTATCCCGTGTTCAATTTTAAAGAGATCTCGGATTCTGAGCTATCCAATATTGTCCAACACCTTAAGCCATACCCCTGCCTTGATGACATTTGTCCTCCTGCTAAGATTAAGGACGTTTTCAGTTGTCTAGCCTCTCTTGTCACTAGACTGGTTTATTCATCTTTTAACCAATTCTACTGTGCCTGCTTCTCTCAAGGATGTCTGGATCTCCCCAGTCCTAAAAAAGGCTACTCTTGACACAGCCTCTGTGGAGAACTATCACCCTATTACTATTGTTAGCTTTTTGTTACAAGATTTGGTCAAAGTCTCATACAGCCAACTACACCAATACATTGAAAATAATCATCTATTGGGCTCATTACAGTCCCGTTTTCACGCATTAAATGACACTGAAACCGCTCTGGTTGACTTAAAAGCAAACCTGTGCCATATCGCTGACTCAGGACAGATTGCTCTCCTAATGCTCTTAGATCTCCGCAGCTTTTGATCTCGTTGATTGCTCTTCACTGCTGGAGAGACTAAGAACTATCGCAAACTGCTCCAATAACGCCTTATGTTGGCTCTCCTCTTTTCTATGTCCCAGATCTGCTTGCGTTACCTCAGGGGGCTATAAATCTCCCATCCAATTGCTGTGATGTGGTGTACATCTTTTTCTCCCACTCTCTTTAACTTATACATTCGTCCACTCATTGACCTTCTTGACAGCATTGGCGTGAGTTATACCAACTACGCCGATGAAACCCAGGTGGTGATCAAACTGACTGGCAATTATGAGTTGGACCTCATTAAAATCACTTGTATCTATGCTACCAAGGATGACAGGATGATAAAAAATGTCCTTGCCCTCAATGGCAATAAAACTGAGATCATGCTTGTTGGTACTCCTCAACGTCTTGCCAAACAAGATTCCAGATATTCAGCTTTTAACGTCTCCACAACTACAATTCAGACCAGCCCCTGGGTCAAGACCCTTGGCATTTATTTAGATGCCAATCTCAACATGAACAAACATGGCAGCCGCTGAAGGCCTCCTGTGCCTATAAAACACGCCTTATCAGACAAATCAAACCTTTCTTATCCACCATCAATACTGCGGCCCTTGCCGGTGCCCTGGTCAACTCCAGACTTGACTATAGCAACTGCCTCTTAGCTGGCACGTCTTGGTCCAATCTAGTTTCCTTGCAGGTGGTTCAGAACAATGCTGTTTGTGAAGTAAGTGGTATCTCCAGAAGGAGCCATGTCACTTTAGCCTGTAACTCCCTACACTGGCTTCCTGTTAAGCACCACATTGTACATAAGGTACTTTCCCTCACTCATAAGTTCCTCACAGACAATGCCCCATTTTACTTGAAAGAAAGGCTTAAGATTTCTCAATCATCTCGAGCTCTACGATGCAACAATTCCAATAACCTTACGCAACCTTGTTACAAGCTTGCCCCCTTTGGCAGCCCTAGCTTTGACTCTGTTGCTCCATGTTTCTGGAACTCTCTCCCTGTTTTTCTGCGCACCTGCCCTGAGCTTTCTTCCGTTAAGAAATCATTTAAAACATTTCTATTTATTTCTTAGGACTAGTGCCTATCAACCCCTGCGTCTCCATGGTCTACCCTTTGCTTCTCTCTACTGAGCTCTCTTACTTGCTGCGCACTGAGGCCTAGGGGCGAGTTGTGCCTTATAAGAAATAATTAACATTAACAATAACTCTGCACTGAAAAGCCTGCAGATACAGATTCTTCGAAGGATCAATCCCCGGACACTTATCAGGCTGCTGAAACCGTGAGACCAGCCACCAGTGATGGCGCTGACAGCAATTAGCTTGCCATCTACCAAGATCATTTGTTAGATCAGACACTAGTGTGGGACCGGCTTGATGGTAAGGCTTGATCTTGAATGGCGTTTGACTCCTAATATTGTTACAAATCAGAGAGTAAAACAGGGTTGCGTGCTGGCACCATTATAGTACAATTTATATGTAGCAGATATGGGAGGGAGCTTGGATAGTATTTGTAACTTCCTTCCAAGGATTGGTGCCAGCGCACTGCCCTGGCTTTCCTATTTAGATGACACCATCTTACTGGATAGGACGCCCATCAGATTACAGTGCAGTATTGATGCCCTGGCTCAATACTCCAAAGAGAATGGCCTCTCCACCGATCCCTCTAAGGCCAATATATTCCTGGGGGAAATCGGTCAAAAAACTGGGAAATTTGAATGCAAAATGAAAGGGTCACATATCGAGCTTGTTGAGGAATATGGTTATCTGGGTGTGTTCCATAAATTTGTACTACCCAGATTTGCAATCCCCAGAGTACTGAAGAAATACCTGTTTGCTGAACTCCTTCATATCGGCAAGAGGAGGCTGGTCTGTGGAGGGCTTTCTGATCCTATATTAGACTTGCTTGATTCCTGCCCTTCTGTGCGGGATGGAGGTATTTGCTTAAGATGAGGTTCTCTGGCTCCAAAAGATTGAGAGGAAGAAATGGAACTGTACTCTCGGTTATCCTCAATGTGTACCATCTGAGGCAATCTGTTGTGAACTAGGGTTAACCTCAATTTTGACCCTCTGGAGGATTAAGGGATGTTCCTTATAGCGGAAGATGTACGATTACGGTAATGTAAACTCTCTGCTTGGATGTTTTTTTCCCTATGGTGAAGGTCACTGAGAAACCACCAGGGGGCACTCCAGATTTGTATTGATGAAGTGTGCAAGTACCAATCTAACGAAATATAAAGCCAGAAGATGGGACAGAGGGAATTTGCTAGAGAAACAATCTCTTAAATCAAAATACGAAATGTACTCAGGCAATGGTTTCCGCTCATATGTAGTCAAAACAAAATGTGCCTCGTTCAGAAGGTTTATCATGAGGCTTAGGTTCAATCTTCTAGAAACCTATGAAAATAGTGGAGCTTGGAAAAGCATCCCATATGCAAACCGTGACTGTAGACTTTGAAATATGTTGGCCAAGACTAATAGGCATATATTGACTGGTTGTCAGAGATGGCAGGGAAGGTGTGCCAATGGATGCAATACATTTGTCAGCACCATGGAATCCATTTTCACTGATCAATTTTGGAGTAGTATTTTTTCTGGGGAGTCGTTGGTGATGTCTGTGGCTGCATTTTTCATCTGGAAAGAATTAGAAAATCTTTTATTGAATATTATGTGACTTTAGCTATGTTTATTGGTTTTAATGCTGTATTTTCTGATGAATTTATTTATATTAATATGTATGTCTTGTGTTGTTAATGTGCTTCTTTAATGGTTGTTATGTATATATTTTTGTGCCTAAGGTTTGTATTTAACCATAATGCACATTAAAAAGAAAACATTAAAAACGAGTGTGGGTACCTACACCCACAGATCCAGATACCCCCTCCTAGAGAACCTGAATGCCAACCTGAGAGTTTGCCTTTAAAATCTGGTCCTGATGCAATCGCCCCGCCACACTGGACGTTCTTTCACTGGCAGATAGGGACCGTGACTCTGTACAGGGTGGACCGCCGGGTCAGGAGGGATCCTTAGATGAGGCCCCGGCTGCTTTCAGTCGTTCCACCAGGGAGAGCAGGCCTGTTATGTAGTTAACATCTAAATGATCAGGGTTCCAGTGTGAGCTTCCCATTGCCCGTTCCTCACAATTTTCTGTTCCTCCGTCTTTAGAGCAGGTTCCTAGGAGTTCAGTGGGAGGTGCCTGAGATTCAGGGTACTGGGTGGCAACCAGTGGCCAGTCGATTTAAATCATGGCTCAATAAATTCATAGAGCAGGCCCCTGGCTTTCCTCAGGGCTGTGGATAGTTCAAATGGGGGCAGGGGGGACATGTGACAACGGAAAAAGATAAACAAAAGAAAAAGCATCCCGGGTGCAAGAAGCTACACAAAGATCCTGTCAAACAAAAAGAAAATGTGAGAGTAAAGAACGCTTGCACAGGGGATCCTTTACTCTAAAAAGAAAAAGAAACGTTCCTCACCAGTCCCGAGGAGTAATAGTATGAACATTCACTTAAGAGGTTTGAGTGGCACAGAGCTCCGTGCCAATTTCTCCGCTGCTCCCCGGGCCTTTACTGTTGGCGCTCCACTGGCAGGCAGCGTAGCACCTGAAAAGACTGCTGCCTCCCGAGTGTGTGTCCTTTCACCACTGCGGTCCCCAAACTCATTCAGTAGAGGATTTCCCCCAGTGGAGAGCACCCTACATTCCAGCCTTCCGGTCGATTAATAAAAAAAAGGGCTTACCCCCTGACGGATGGCCCATAAAGGCTCCTGGGGCACTGCTGGGCGATGTGGCTCAGGTTAAGTGAGGTTTGTGGGGCCTCCCACTGCTGCAATCAATTCAAAGATGCATCTGGCATATGCAGCCCCGACAGAAACTTTAAAGGGACACATCCATACTGATTGTGATGGCTAGACTGCACATGGCATAAGTAGCCCAATGAAACAGAACTTCTGGGGCCACCACCCATATGTTACTGCTGTTGATATGCCTGCGAAACACCACTTGTAATGAAGAACGTCAAGAACTGCAGCAGCAAGGACCTTGAGACAGCCCTGGCCAGGCTGCCTTCCAAGTAAGGCGTTTATAAATAGTTTATTTACAGTGCATTGAACAGAGAATTTTTGTGTGTATTTTTAAAGACATTTTATTTTTAAAGGACTCTTGATATTGTTAAAATATTTATTAGTAATGCAGCGTCTTAAGTTTATATTATAGTGTCTCGTAATTCCACCTTTTTATACAAAACTTCAAAAACCCTGCTGGTGTACCAGAAGAAAGTATACGTTAACAAAAGAACAACTAAAGAGACCGTACACCAGTGTATTGTTGTCCACCTTTTTTTTGTGTACTACATTATTTTTAAAAAGTGTTTTCTTTAGGGGTTTTGGGGAATCACTCCCATCCGAACCGAACATTATTTCTATTGCAGCTTTGCACCTCACTTATAGCAAAGTTTGTTGAACAGTGTCCATAGTATTTTACTGTTGAACTGAGCTCTCGTGTGACTGCAGTCAATCCTGTTGTGTGTGTAGCATGCCTGTTTATTAGATTGAACTGAACCAGTGTGAATGTTTGGGAATTGTTTTCGCACAAGAAAAGCACTCTCAGAGGAGCTAACAGAGTAAGCACAGTGTGGGAACTACACTCCCCACAATCCTCCCTGCCTCATATCTAGAAACGTCCGGTGCTTCAGCGCCGGCGCTTCTGGAACAAGCCGGTCTTCGCCGGTCATCGATGTGCATTGGTGTCTTGGCAGCACTCTCTTTCACCGAACAGGTAACCCCTTTATTATTGTACCCCACCACACTCTTTGTCCAAGAATCATAGGTTACCCATCCAGATGCTCAATCATCCTGGCAGCACAGTGAGCAGCCCGGCTGGCTTACATCAATAAGCTTAAGAACACAACATTTTTGGTTAGCGCCTCTTTTAGATCGTTGAAAGCTTGTAGAGTCTCATTGGTTTGCCATTCCTTTTTTGTCAGCGAGGTTTTCTTGAGAAAATTTATTAGGGGAGCAGCCAATGTAGAAAAATTAGGTATAAACCTTCTATAATAACCAACAAATCCCAGAAAGGCTCTGACTTGCTTTGGAGACTCCGGGAACTTTAACTGCTTAATAGCTTTCACCTTCTCTTCCTGTGGTCTGATTAGTCCTTGACCCACATAGTACCCCAGATATTTAGTATGAAAGGTGGCAACATAGGATTTTTTTGGATTTATGTGCAAATCAGCTTTTCTTAAGGTCTTGAGTATATTCTTTAAATGCTCTAGATGTTCGGTCCAAGTCTGACTGTTAAATTATGATGTCATCAAGGTAAGCCCCGACATATTGCTCATGTCCTCTGATGACGTAATTCATCAATCTTTGAAACGTTGCTGGAGCCCCATGTAACCCGAAGGGTAACACTGTGAATTGATACAACCCTGTAGGGGTGGCAAATGCGGTCTTCTCTTTATCTGCAGGTAACAATGGGATCTGTCAGTAACCCTTGGTTAAATCAATGGTAGTCAGGAACTTACCTTTCCCTAGATTGTTTAATAGATCTTTGATCCTTGGCATGGGCTAAGCGTCAAATTTGGATATTTCATTCAACTTCCGGAAGTCCATACAGAACCTCACACTCCCATCCGGTTTCGGAACTAGAACTACAGGTGAGCTCCATTCACTATGGGATGGCTCAATAATTCCCATCTCTAACATCTCCTGGACCTCTTGATTGAAGGCCTTTATCTTTGCCTCTGGTATTCGATATGGTCTGAGTCTTATTGTACTTCCGGGTTTGGTAACAATCTGATGGTGAGTTAGCTTAGTCCTCCCTGGCAGGGAGGAGAATATTACGTTTGTAATAAATGAGTCAAGTCGTTTTTCTGGATAGATGTCAACTCCGGGTTAATGTTTAGGCCCTCTAACCCTACTCTCTCCTTGATATTTGGAAAATGCTCTTCTGGTAGCATACCTATACTTATCATGGCAACGGATTGAACTGTAGGGATCCATTTCTTCAGCAGGTTTACATGATGCGTTGGATATGGTATCCTTCTCCCAGGCTGCTTCACTTTATAAGTTAAAGGACCTAGAACTTCTTGAATTTCATACGGTCCCTCCCAGGTTGCCAGCATTTTGTTTTCCGACGTGGGTAGTAGTACTAACACTTGTTCTCCCACCTTGAAAGTTCTTAACTGTGTCTTTTGATTATAATGCCTCTCTTGGGTTATTTGAGCTTGCAGAAGATTGTCTCTAGCTACCGTCTGTAACTTCTCAATTCTTTCTTGTAGCTGAGACGCATACTCTGTGAGGGTTATTTCACGTTCTGGCTGCTCCTCCCAATTTTCCTTCAGTATGTCTAGCAGAGTCCGAACTGGCCTTCCGAATAGTAACTCAAATGGTGCAAAGCCGGTCGATGACTGAGGAGTATTCCTTAAAGTCATTAATATCCACTGCAAGATTCTATCTCAATCTTTATTATTAGGATTGGTAATCTTCTTTAACATTTGCTTGATGGTTTGATTGTCGCATTCTGCTGTCTTTAGGTGATCAATTTTAAACGTTTCACATACTTGTCCAAGGATAGTAGGACATGAAGTTCGAACCACGATCGGTAACAATCTCACTAGGTATTCCGACTCTCCCAATAAAGGGAATCAGCACATCACAGATTTGCTGAGTGTTTGTGCTCATTAAAGGAAAGGCCTCTGGATATCTGGTCGCATAATCCACTATCACCAGGACATATTTATGACCTCTCCTTGTTGGTTCCATGGGTCCTATAATATCGATCCCTATCCGGCTGAAAGGCTCTAAAACAATCGGCATTGGTTGTAGCGGTGCCTTTTTCACATTGGCTCTATTCTTCTTTTGGCACTCCTCACAGGATTGACAAAACTTAATCACTTCATTGTACACTCCTGGCCAATAGAACGTATCAAGGATTTTTTGGGTAGTTTTTTCTGACCCTAGATGACCCTCTCCAACTTGTACATGGGCGACCTCTAAAACAGTATTGTAGAATTTCTTAGGAATTAACAACTGCCTCAGTTCCTCTCCATTCCTGGATTTGGTGAATCGATATAACAATCCATTTTCCTTCCTAAAATGGGGACCTTGCCCTGGAGGGTCTTCCAATGCTCGCTCGCGGGCATACTGCAACAACGGGTCTAGATTCTGAGCTGATCTAAAACTATCTCCGTCTTCATCTAATCTCCAGTCAACTGTGATAGGGCAAGCATTTTTGGTTTTCCAATCCCTTTGTAGCATTCTTTTAAGCTTTTTACTCTTTTGTGTTTTAAGTGGCGGGGAAAGTATTTCCTCCTCATGAAAAGGGGCTGTTTCCAACCAGCCCTTCTCAATTTCGTGGACTATCTTGGAAAACTTTGGTATATCGGACCCAATTAATAAGGGTTTGGGCAAGAGGGGCAATACGGCCACCCTCACGTTCATAGTTTCCCCTGCCAACCTTATTTGAACTTTCTTTGAAGGGTAAGTCTTTACGTCCCCGTGTACACATCTGATAGGTATTTCCCCAGATGAGCAATATTCTTCACCTACCAACTCATATGTTACGGCGGTTTGCAGGCTTCCTGAATCGACCATGGTGGTGGTGGGTTTTCCACCTACCTCCGCTTCACAGGTATACATGTATTGTGGCTGTCTTCCTGGTATCTGCTCATAGGTTTCACTTTCCTTCACAGATTCAAGAACACCAACATCCATTGGTTCCGTCTTTGGTTTCTTTGGGCAGAACCTGGCAAGGTGGCCCCACTCGCCGCAATCGAAACACTGGGGACCTCGAACAGCCATCGGAATCTGACGATAATTGATAGGACCCTCACTATTAGGCCTAGAGCGTAGAATTTCTCCTTCAGGTTTTCTCAACATTGAGTGTGGCCATCTTGGTTGGGATATGGCTCTATTCACAGTGGCATGTGGTTTAGAATTTGTACATAGTACAACGCTTTCCCATGTCCGGCCTTCTGATAAGCGGAGGCCACATCCACCTCTTCGGCGAGTGTTAAGCGATGGTGTTGTCTAGCCCATCTTTGGACGGGACCGGGTAGAGCTTCGATGAACTGTTCCAGAATCACTTTTTCGGTTATCTCCGCAGAGCCAGACATAGTAGGCTGCAACCACTTCTCAGCTAATTCTTTTACTCTATAAAATAACTGCCTCAGTGTCTCTTCTCCCAGCAGCTTGATATCCCTAAACGGGGGGTTCGCAGCTTGGTATGCACACTGCATTTCACCGGTCATCAATGATGCGATGTAATGATACCATCTCTCAGCGGGCCACTGCGCATTCCGAGCCACCCTTTCGAAGTTTACGAAAAAATGAGCTGGGTCCTCACCGGCCATGTATTTTTGCAAAACAGAGGTGGGAACTTGAGGATTGTTTCTGATGTTTGTAACTTCAAGAAGCTGGGCTTGCTGCATCTGTAACGCCTGCTGAAAGGCCAATCTGTCAGCTTGAGCATGTTGGTTCTGCATTTGCAGAGCTTGCTGCAGTAGCTGTTGTCCTTCGGTCAATGTCTTGATAAGGTCCTCCATGGCGTTCTCGCTATCCCACTACTGACACCAAACTGTGATACTTCAAGGGTGTTGTACTTTAAATGATGAGATCTCAGTCCACTTCTTTTATTGAACAAAACTAATTCTTTCTTTTCTCTTTCTTTAGGTAACTGAAAAGGATACGTTTTCTTCGGTACTCCCGTACTCCAGGACAAAGTTCTGGTCAGCGTAACACCAAGGTAAGAGCAAATTGGTAAATTCGTTGGGTAGGAATGTTCGTTTGGTTATTACACTCCCTCTAGTCTCTTTACTTCCTTGTCTGTTCTCTCAATGGGCCTTTCCTTTCAGTCTTTCATTTGGTCTCTTGGGTCTCAGCTTCCTTTAAAATTCATTTGGAACTCTTCATGCTATTTTACTCTATTCTTAAGGTAGACTGCTTCCCCTCTTATGACACAGTTCGTACTCACTAGCGACAGGATGCTTTCCTTGTCAACATTGGCTTAAACCCTTCTCCTGTTATCTGAATTTAGCTGGTTTGATGTATGGGACACCTCGTCTTGCGTGGTTTCCTCTCCTGGAAAAACTCCCTCACACTCTCGGTTAATGTCCCAGCTCAGCATTCATTTGCTAATCAGCATTCATCTCTTGATACGCTCTGCCTTTTCAGCCAACGCGTACTTTACTTCAGTACGGTCTTTTGCCCACGCACCTCTCTTGTCTGGAGTTCGCTCAGCTGACACACTTTCACCTCTGGTGTTTAGGTGCTTACAGCGACCCTCTTTTTTTCACTCCGGGGCTGCACACAGCTCGTCCTCTTCATAACTTCGACGTCTGATGACAGCTTGGCTCCGCTTCTTCGGAGTCAGCGTTCCCTCCGTGACTCCAGCGGCGCTTGCCCTCCTACTCCTCAGATCGGGTGCCGGCTCCGGTCCCCTCCTCCAGGTCTCACCTCCATGCAGGGTGTCACTACGTTTCAGCCACGTCTCCGCCCCTTCTACGGAACGAGTGACAGCAGGCGCCTTGTCTTCCTCAGCATCAGTTAGAGCGCAACGGCGCTGCTCCGTTTATTTTCACTCGACTTCTTCCAGCCTCGTTTCTTTGACAACCCAAAACAAAATTAACTCCTTAATAACTAAAGTCTGCGCAACGGCGTAAACTTAGTCTAACAACTCTTGAACTTATCAGATGTCTGTCAATATGCCCAGCTCTAACGGCTCTTCTCACTCTCCCTTTCGTTCGGTGTCCCATGGCAACCAAAAAGGAGAGACAGAAAAACATTAGAGGAAAGTCCATACATGAAGTGGACTTCCTGGATTTATGCCTCGGTAACTGTAACCTTATAGTCTGCCTGCATACACATTGTCACACAGGGTACAACAACATCCTGGTTTGGAATGTAACCAAGAATCTTGACATTAACATCGACCAGACCAAGCTTTAGCTTGCGCACTAGATAACCCTCTCCACTACCTCTACCACCACCTCATCCAACCCTACGTCACCAATCTGTACTTATGCTGAACAACTGTATATTGTACTTGTACCAACGCTGATCCACTGTAATTGTGCCTATATCTATGCTGACTGTTTATGAAAGTATGAACGTTGCCACGGTTTTTGCTTACTAAATGCTTCCCGCCAGAACCACTGTTGTTGAGCTGTCCCCACATATCGCCAGAACCCAATGCCAGTCCATCCTGCTTAATTCTAACAAAGGCTAAATTAGCATGCTAAGCCTCCTAGCCACCATCATGTTCCCTTTCTGTCTAATTCACAATGCCATACCTTGCACTGGAGGGACCTATATAAAGCAAGACAATGGCCTAGCCAGACTTGGTTGTCTGTGTCACCACCCTATTCCCTGCCCGACCCCGTTCCTACCCACCACCTATCCATTTCCCCATCCCCCCGACATGACCAAAGAGCCAACAGCCATACTAAAACCAACCCAGAGCCATCACTCACCTCTACTCAGTCAACCAATATACACCCATTCACTGAAAGAATCTGCACCCCGCCCTAGGCATCACCAGATATCTTAGACTCAGGTCACAAACCATACATCTTCATCTAGCCACCATCCCCATTCCCACCAGCTATTCCACCACCAACAAAGACTCCACATCCATTAACCTCCAAATTAACTATCCACCTAAAGCACCAACCAACCAAACCTCTGAAAAACACCTGCATCAAGCCCAGTCACCGCACCACCCCCAGCGTCCACCCCCAACCTCAAAGGCGCACTCATTAATGCACGCTCCCTCACAGCACACACCACTGAAATTCACGACCTAATCATAGACCAACAACTTGAAATCCTAGCGGTCACAGAAACCTGGTTACACCCAGGCTCAGGGCCACTAGTAGCACTCGCCATTCCCCCACGATTCAGCATACTCAGGACATACAGACCCAACTCCCATGGAGGCGGAGTAGCCATAATAGCCAAGTCCACACTGACAATCAGAGCCTGCCCAACTGAAACCGTACCTGGGTACGAACTCCTCCTAGCCAAATACTCCTCTAATCCTAAAACCACTACCAACCTACTAATTGTGTACAGATCCCAAAACAAAAACTCCCACCTAGACATAGACATACCTCTACTAGTTACCCCCATCATTAAACCTAACACCAAATGCATCGTCCTCGGAGACTTAAACTTAGGATACAACGACCCCTTAGATCAGACAGCCTCTACATTTCACACAACAATGCTAGACATGGGCTTCGAACAGCTAGTCCATGCTCCCACGCACAAAACAGTCAGAACACTAGATTGGGTCCTCACCCTCAATTCACAAGTTAACATTGATTCCGTCTTCCCCACGGAATGGACGGCTCACCACATCAACAGTTTTTCCCTTAACAGAATAACAGATCCCACTTTAACCTCAAAACCCGAAACCTTTGAAACTAGAAATATTAAAAAACTCACAGAAGACAACCTCTCCCTCATCCTAAAAGAAGCCCTGACCTCTATCACACTAGACAGTAACAATCCTACCTACTTAGCAGTAAGCTACCAAAAATGTTTCACTACCACCATAGACTCAGTAGCCCCCATCACAACTAAAACTCGGAGAACAGACACTCGCTCAAGCTTCTGGTTTAATGAAGAATTAGTCGCACTGAGACGCATCAAAAGATCACTCGACCACCTCCACAAAGAATCTAACGCCACAGACTCAGTGGAGGCATTCAACAATGCCAACAAAGTCTATAAAAAAGACATTATTGCTCATAAAGTCAATGCCCTCATTCAGCGCATCACCAATGCATTGTCTAACTCCAAAGAATTCTCCATACTCAGAGAACTAGAGAACCCCTGCCAAGACAAAACTCCCACCTTAGCCATTAAGGAGTGGTGTACCACGATCCAAGATGCACTGGCAGCTAAAATTACTCTCCTACAAAATAAAACAGCACTCAAAAAACTAACCCCAGCAGGCAGATCTTTTCCAACTCTTCCAACCATCCTTGAGGAGCCACCTACTGCCACCCTCAGCAATCCGTTTAATTTTACCTCCGTCTCTCAAAAAGAGGTACTAGACACCATAACCAAAGTAAAAGCCTCCAACTGTAAAGAAGATCAATTCCACCCTCACTTAGTAAAACTCTGCGACCCCACCTTAACCCCGATCATCACCGAATTCGTTAACGGCTCTTTTATCACCAACAGAGTCCCCACTAGTATCAAAAAAGCTTGGGTAACACCGCTTCTTAAAAAGCCAACCCTAGATCCATCTACCCCTACAAATTACCGACCCATAACAACGGTCCCAATCCTACTAAAAATAATAGACAAAATAGCGTATACTCAAATACAACACCATCTCCAACAACACCAGTTGCTGGGAGCCCAACAGTCAGGCTTTCACCCAAACCATGGCACTGATACTGCGCTCCTGGACTTCCAAATGGATGCTACCAGAGATGCAGGTAAACTACGTCTACTAATGCTGCTAGATTTCTCTGCTGCTTTCGACTTAGTTGACCACGACAAACTCTGTGATACATTAAACAACAACTTCAACTTCTCTAAGGACGCCACCAAATGGGTGAAATCCTTCCTAGCAGAAAGGACCTCAAGAGTGTTGATCGGTAAAATGTCAGCCGATCCTATACCAGTCCCCATAGGCGTTCTGCAAGGATCCTGCCTATCACCCACACTCTATAATGCCTATACCAAGCTGCTATTTGCTGCATTGGACACCATGGATGTCATCTACACCAACTTCGCAGATAACACTCAGATCCTTATCCCTTTAACAGGCAACCACGAACAAGACACACTGCTCATTAACCAAATGTATGCACTAATTGAAAATTGGATGGCCCATAACAGCCTCTGCCTTAATGATGATAAAACAGAGCTACTCATAGTTGGATCATCCGCAAGAATCAATTCCTTACAGTCTGCCTATGCCTCATTCACCATTGATGGCACCACAATCCCGGTACTCAAAAAAGTCAAAAATCTCTTGGTCTATCTAGATGCTAATGTCACCATGTCTAAACAAGTCAACACCCTCTTTTCAGCCACCTCTTCTACAGCCAAGCTTATTTCACTCAGCCACAAATACCTCACACCAAAAAACTACATCGCACTAGCGAGAGCACTAATACTTTCAAAGCTAGACTACTGCAATGTCCTTCTTTTAGGCACCTCTAACGCTAATCTGATTAAACTCCAACTCCTGCTAAATGAAGCCCTGAGAGCAGCACTAGGTATAAAAAAGACTGAACACATCTCCAATATAAGGAGAGACAACCACTGGCTCCCCATCAAGGCAAGAATTATCTTCAAACCCCTTTGCATTAATCACAACAAAGCCCCCAAATACATTAACAATGCAGTTTTGAAAAAACCCTACTCCAGATCCCTCAGATCCAGCAACCATTCCCACCTTGAAATACCATGTTACAAAAGCTCTAGAGTGGGGGATAGCAGCTTCAAAGTCGTAGCACCCAGACACTGGAACTCCATCCCATCCAACATAAAAAATGAAGATTCCCACCAGCAATTAAAAAGAAATCACTGAAAACGTGGCTCTTTAACCAATTCTAATCAACACTAGCACACCTTCTTACTCTTGCACGTCACCAGGAACTGACCCTAAAGTTCTTCCTCACTTGTACTGTCTCTTCCCACTAACCTCCCTGTTCTCTTTAGATTACCATTCTCTCTTTTTCCGCTTGTTCGCATGTATGTATTCATAATAATTTGTAAGATTGGAATAACTAAAATGTATGTAACTACGCCGTGATACCTCAGGGTCTGGGCGTATAACACATGTAATAAATAAATAAATAAATAAAACCCTGCATATGGTCAGATCACTTTATAATTGACGTTCACATCTGTCCAACTAAACCTCCTATGAAACCCAAAAAACGGACTAAGACTGTTTTCAGTCGTAACTTCAAAAAAGGTTTCAATGCAGGACTATCAGGTTTGCCTTGACTCCTTCATGACAAATACCTCCTTCAGTACCCCTGCTTGTGAACTTGTGGCTGTATTTAATGAACATTTTCAGACCATGCTGGATAAATCCGCCCCAATTAAATCAAAGTCAGCAACAGAAAACCCGGGACATCCAAAATGCTTTATGCCACAACTCGTAATATTAAAAAAACAAAACCGAAATCTGGAGTCCCGGTGGCTGAAGTACCTCACTGTAGAAAATAAGATCGCCTGGAAGAAGGCTGATAAAATCTATGGACTCCTAATTGAAGATACTAAAAAATACTTTTTTAACTCCCAGATTAATCACTCAGCCAACCATACAGGTAAACTCTTTGAGATTCTTATGGCACTGGAAAAAACTAAAGCGGCACAAGTCTCATTTCAACCTACCAATCACGACTGCCTGAGAGTTCAGGATGCTTTTGAAGCTAAAGTGAATACTGCCAGATTTAAAATAAAAAACATGCAAGCTCAGACAAACAAATATGATTCAGTGGAAGTACCCTTTCGGGAGGCCAGTGAACATGCTAAATTCAGGGTATCCCCTATTTCTAACACAGAAATGATAAAAATGCTTTCATCCTTGCGCCCAACCTCCTGTGCCGAAAATCTTCTTCTTCCACCAAAGATCATTTTGACACATAAAGACCTCTGTGCACCCTTTTTAACTAGGTTTGTAAACTCGCTTTTTAGGAATAATTAGGTTCCGGCATCCATAAAAACTGTAACAATTACCCCACTTTTGGAAAAAAACAATCTTGAACCTAAAGAACCCAACAATTTCAGGCTAATTACTAACTGCAATTTTCATTGAATCCCATCAAATCCTACATGACAGACAATCTGATTTCCGGCCTTCTTGGCTGCATGGTATGTTTTCTATAGTTTGTATTTGTGTGCATAACTAAATTTGGTTGCAGATGCTCCAGTGGAAAAGGAAAGTAAAAGGTTTGATGTGCTTGATACTTAAGTTGTCATTTCTTTTTACTCTAGTAAAATAATTGTTTTCCTCGTCAGCCCGAGTGCCGGATCCCTGGAGCATACCACTGGAATGGAGTCCCCTGGAAAGCCCCCTGGACCGAAGAAAGGGGAGAAGGTGGTGATTCCAAAAGATGTGGAGATGATGACCCGAATTCCACCAAGGACGGGTTCCTTTGTGATTTCTATCACAAACTATTATTTGCAAAGTCTATTTCTATAGAGAAAGTGAGTGAAAGTGTTCTGCTTAAGGCATTTACCCGGGAGACTTTGTTTGCTAATAAATACTGGACTAGAGGGTTCTGCGGTGTTCTGTGGATGTCAGCGGGATTGTGGGTCAGAGGCAAGAAGAAATAGGCACTCCTGGTTACAGGAGTTCTGAATCAAAGATTCCCTGACCCAAAGGTATTTATTTGACACTGAATGTTACTGCTTTCCCTTCTTCTGCACAATCACTGAAGCTAATGCAGTTAAGAACGATCGTAGCACAAAGTTTAATTGAGTCGTTCCGAGTGTAAACATCAATTTATCTGCAATGTTGACTTTGAATTCCAGCTCAGCCTAATAACAATAGGCAGTCTCCGTCCGGTGACCGCAGAGACTCTTTTACAAACTCTGCGACGCAGTGATAAAGACACACTCAATTTACACTTGCGTGACTGCAATTTATCTAGCCCATTAACAATAAATAATGCCTGCACGGTGACTGCAGTGATTCATCCCTTTGAGCCGTTCCTTTGCTTGCATGCATTTAGCTGAGTGCCTGTACATTGCTTAATTACTACACTTTGATAAGCCATTTACACAGTGACTGCAGTGTTTTATCCCTTTCAGCTGTGGCTCTGCCCACTTGCATTCAGTGTAGCCCAAGGTGAAAGGGCAAGAAGCTGCTGTTTGGTTGGAAAGCGGCCTTGAAGTTATTTTGAACGTTCTCTCAATTTTGCAATAACTGGGACTCCGTTCTTTTGATACATCTGAATTGATGGCGTATGCTGGTGGATGCTGGTGAGACTGCATCTTGAATGATTATTTAATGTGCTACTGTGCCTCTAATTCAGGAAGATCTACTGCTGGGCACCTCAACAAAATGTCAGCCATGCTTATAAGCACGCACATAACTCCTTTGTGGCGAAAGGGCGAGACATTGCTGTTTGGTTGTTCAGTGGATCGCGGCGAGACATTGCTGTTTGGTTGTTCAGTGGATCGCGGCCGCAACACAGCAGACTTGTTGTTCAAATTTACGAGCCTCTCTGAATACCGTGGATAATTTTATCAGCCTATTGCAAAATTATTTGAGATGGCGGGAAAAGGCATAGGCTACACCTTGAAAACTGCTATGCCTGACCGCATGGTCGGCACCCGTGCTTCAGTATGTTACAACCGTCGCCAGCGAAACCTTCATATTCGATTGCCTTAAAAAGAAAAATCAGCGGTCACCCTGATATTCGTGAGTTCTGCACTCTACGTGTGCCTATTGTCGGTGCAACTAGTTAAAACTGTAATAATTAAAAGTCTCCTGAATTGTGCGAATGTAATAATGTGACGCTCATATTTAATGTCACTATTTCTAACACACAAATTATTATAAGAGATTGGAGATGCGTCAGATGGTCTTCCTATAATAGTAAATCGGCTCCTCAGACATCTGCTGATGATCTTCATTGTGACGAACAAGCGAGAGTGCATGTGAATGCTATTGGGAATGAATTACAGAATGCTCATGATGATGTAATGCAAGATGAAACTAAAACTACCCCTGTGAAAACCCAGATTTATTTGAATACTTTAATAGAAGTTACTTTGCCGGGTGAGACACTTGCACCTGAGGTTGAAATAAGTCTTTACCAATCCCCGAGTCTATTCGATCACTCAGATGATATCTCAGTGGAATGCTCAAGATCTTTTGCATGCCCCAAGCCCCGGAAGTTCCCTGCTCCCGAAGCTTCCTCTGACTCCTCTATGCTTTGTGATGCTTCTCAGAAGGACAGACCTTTCCTGTAAATTACCTTAAAAGCAATCCATATGACTATAATGACAATAGTTCAACTATTCGAAACACTTGAATTAAAGATAACGAAACAAGAGAAAAAGATTGATGGTATTGTTAGGTGGATGAATTTGAGGGATGGGAAAAGTGGTATGGATGCTATACAGAATAGAGACGGTAAGATCCATTGTATTGAAAACTCTGCTTGCAAAACTCTGCCAGCTATAGTCCTAAATTTCCGAAAAGGATAGTGATATGCATGAAAAGGGTCTTCCCTTTTTTGAAAATATAATTCATCTGGTAACTTCTGAAACTGAGAGACAATTGGCTCCATGCCAGATCTCCCCATCTCCCGAACCCAACATATGCGTAAATCAAGTGACTACATATGACATGTTTGGAAAACGACCAACTGAGCAGTCTAATTTGACTAAAAGCAACAGTATTAATATATTAACTCATAAAGCGAAAAATCAGAGGAACCTGGCCCCTAGAAAGAGAGAAAATGTGAAGCAGTTTGTTCAACGACTGAAATCTTTTAAGCCGAGTGGTGATAATAGGGCCATAAACAGATACAAGCATTTAACAACACAAAGACAGAGTGAATCTCAGATGAAGATTATCCACCTCTTAACGATTTAATTACTATGATTGAAATGCGTTGCAAACTCAAGCTCCACTTCCAATCGATCAACAAATGGTGGAGGTAACATTAGCAAAACCCAAACTACGTGATTTACAACAACAAAATAGCAGGCAGTCACTGATAAGTAAACCCACCTTAGGCCTGACTACCTCCAAAACTGTTCATAGTGACTTTAACAAATCCCCTTACACGGACAAAGTTTTGAAGGATGTAAGGGCTGAGATAAGAAGATCTATTGATGAATTCATGAAATTCAAAGACTCAAACCCTGCTTCTAAGCAAGTATTGGTCCCAGTAGTGGACAACATAGACATATGAGTAGAAAATACTCCCCTGGCAAGAACAACTCAAACCAGCAGTAATGTTAAGATATTGCAATCTTCCCTGCAGTTGAACAATACACTCCCAAAGTCCGGTGAGAACCTTAACAGTATTAAATTGACTACCTAAACATCCAGCCAACCTGATTACATCCCCCAAGATCTCCAAGCGGAGATCTATGGAGTAATGGATAGTTATTTACATTCTAACCAAATAGGAATGACTGGCTGTTTGAAAGATAGTGAGATTCATAAGAGACCTGATGTGTGTGTAGAGAAGAGCAATTTAAGTTTTGGTTTATGTCAAGTGAGAGACACTGACAGGCCTTCACAGTTCAAGTCGAAGGTCTCTACTTGTAGGGAATCTAAATGTAAATTGGATCCGAATACGCTCTATCGCTTCATTTTGAAATGTCGTGCTGTGCCTTTCCCACAGTACGATTTGTGTAGGGCCAGTAATTTGGCCATTTGTAGTGACATACCTTGTTTGGATGATATAACGTCAAGTGATGTTGTACAGGTAGAATTTAATGATGACTGTCTTTCGGTCGTTGAATTATGGATAACTTAAAATGTGGTCCGCAATATCCTGTGGCAAGCTCGATTAGAACTGTTTGCCCTGGGGGCTTTTTGCTGCCCATTGACCCCATGAACTATGATGATGAAATAAAAACATGCCCTGATAATATGTGAAAAAATGTTATTGTTCGTCAAGGGATGAATTTGTATAACACAGATGATCATCTCCATCTTCAAAACCCTTTAAATGAAAGACCTCAAAGGAACATTTTGGACGAACAAAACCACAATACTCCACTATAACTGCCTCAAAATCCACACACCCATCGTTAGCTAGAACACCCATGGACATTTGCACCTATTAAATGATTGCACTAAACTTTTTACTTATAGTATAATAGTACTACAAGAAACTTGGCTCTTAACTACGCCAGTTTGGAATGGGTACGAAATTCTATTATCTCCAGCCACTAAAAGAACAAAAGGAAGACCTGCCTCAGGGATGTTCGTAGCAGTTAAAAGGGGGCAGGGTTTAAATTGCTTCCTTGGGAAGTTCCTAACCTCTTTCTACAGATGGTCAAATTTCTGCATTCTAACAGTGCTATTGCTCGGATTAATGTTTACCGCAATCAGATGGGACTAGCAGATACTACACTTTTTAGTGATATATAGGAGCTGCTAAATCAAATATCTTTAACCAGCGAAATAACAAATATTATGATTCCAGGTGATTTAAATTTACATTGGTTATGTACGGTGATCACAAAGAAAAATGAAGCATGCACAAGATGGGAGAATATTATGAAAAATCAGAAGTTAGTAATGCTTAATTCTTCATCCAAAGGGGATTTACAAGGTCGTCATATATGGTGAAGGGGGTCCTCTAAGTCAATAATTGACTATATATATGTTGATGCTAACACCTTTAATCAAGTAATTAAATTTGAGATGAGGCACCATATAGTGATCATGATATGCTTACTGCGACATGGTTTCATAGTAGGTTATCCAGTGAGGAGGGTACTTCAGAATATAGTCCAGTTCTGACAGTTAATATCTCCAGAAGTAGGTTCCGTTGGAACGCTTCACTTCTACAGAACCTTAACAGAGATATTGAGAAAGCTGGGTTAAGAGGAGGCTGGTCCCGAGAAGCTTACAACGCATCCTTACAGGTCTACAAGCTGCCCTCTAGCACCAATATTCACAATCATTATGCACCCAGGTACACCTTTGATAAAAGGTGCAGGAGCGTAAAACTATATATCGATGACAAAAAAGATTGGCCTTATTGCTGCTGAGTGATACTAGATTCAAAGTTATTAAGTCGTTAAAAAACTACAAGAATTAGATCAAGGCGCATAAAGCATGGTTGTACCAAAATGAGGGTGAAGTTATGCTGACAGCAATTGGTTCAAAGAATATATCTGAGATCTGGGCTCTACTTAACATTGCTAACCAATCAAGTCAGTTACCGGTGCAAATAAATGGCGTATTAGAGACCGACTGGGTCCTACATTAGCCAAATTGCATGCTAATACGGGCCTAGAGACACCGAAGGATACACAGTCAGTTTGTGACCTAGGTCAATTAGAAATACTGGAAGAGGATGTTTTAGACTTTATACTTAACTCCAGCGGGTCAAGGGCGCCTGGACCCAATGGTCTTAATAACCATATGCTCAAACAACATCCAGAGCTATGGGCAAGAAATCTTTATAATATCTTCTCCCAGGTCCTAAGTTCTGGCATGATCCCAGACTCATGGTGTAAATCTATCATAGTCCCGATTTTTAAAAAGGGCAATTGCAAATTTTTGCAAGGTTTATACTAAAAGATTTTAATAAATGGCCGATGGACAATTCTAAGAGAGATCCTTGCCAGACAGGGTTCAGTTCTGGGCTGGGGACCTCAGTGAACTTATTAACGATAACATCAATTATACAACATCATCAAATGCAAAAACAACCTCTGTATATCGTGTTTGTTGACCTGCGTTCAGCTTATGACTCAGTCTCTCGTGAGCTGTTGTTAGAAAAATTAATCAATGAAGAATGCCCTGCTTACATCATTGCATTAATTAATGCATTATACACTAACACTAGTATCCAAATTAGACTAAACTTAGAAGGCCTCTTGTCAACCCCTATAAAGACCTACGGAGGGTTACGGCAAGGATGCATTCTGGCCTCTGCATTGTTTACTTTCTTTATAGCAGATATTTGCAAGACCTTCAGTGATATTATATCAGATTCTTCGAGATTGGGTACCAGAAAGATTCCGGCATTATTGTATGCCGATGATCTTATGCTTATATCCAAGACACCGGTTGGTCTACAAAATCTGTTAGATGCTCTTTCCATTTATGTGAGCAAAAATGTGTTAACTATCAACCTGGATAAAACAAAGGCAACAGTATGTAATCTAAGCTTGAGCTTAAGAATTAAAAACTTTAAATGGTCAATACAAAATGAACAAGCAGAGAGTGTACAACAACATACGTACCTGGGGGTTATATTTTCTGGTGTTAAAAATGCAGCCCAAATGACCAATTTGAATATAAAACTTGACATGACAATTTCTCAGTCCAAAATTATTCAGGCAAAGTTTGGAAAATGTTCGATTTATCCGGTTTTGACATACGTCCGGCAAAAGGTGACTCTTATCCTGTTGTATGAAGCGGAAATATTGTTGATTCTGCCTGAATCGGTGTGGTGTATATTTGAATCCAAATTCAGGAATAAAAATGCTTGGTCTCCCTAATTGCGTACCTATTGCTCTGATTCGCAATGAGCTAGTGCTAATATCCTTGTATGCACGATACTTGTGGCATTTAATATCTCTATGTAGGAAATGTCTTCTAGCAAAAACATCAAATATGCTCCTAGGTACCCTTGCTCAACATATTCTTTCAAAAGATAGTTTTGCTTGCAATTGGCGAGAAGCAGCTATAAATGCCTTAGCCTATGCTGATTTGACAATTGAAACTCCGATGCATAACCCGATGCATGTTAAAACAAAGTTGTTTCAATGGGATTGGGCTAGAAACTGAGCCACTTGACTTCTGTATAAAGACTTTGATGTTACGGTTTTTATCCACAAGAAATATAGCATTCCTGAACCCTACTTGATAAAATGTCCATCCCAACAACACAGATCGGAGTTTTTGAGGTTGAGATTTAATTTACGGCCAACAGCGGACATACTGTTGAGACGCAAAACTATTTCACCACAAAATCAATTCTGCGGATTCTGCAAAATTAAAACGCAAACAGGGACACTACGTCATCTATTAGTAGAGTGCACAACCTTGTGTAATGAACAAATTCTGTTTTTAAAACCAGCTGTTAAAGAGTACAGAGAATTAAATCCTGAGGATTTGTGGAGGATGATTATTTGTGGGCTATCTGTTCCCCTGAGAATAGGGGCATTGCGCTTTTTAAAGAATTTGAAAGAATTAATGACTTTTGACAACTAAATAATTGATTATTCAGGAGGTTTATTGCATTATGATAGCATGAAATTATGCCTTTTCTCCTCTCTGGTTTTTGTGTAATTGATGAATGGAAAAGAAATGTTTTACTTTTTATCCTATTTTATTCTGTTTTATTTTGTTTTATGATTAATGATTGTAAAGTTGATTTATTTCAACTAAAACAATAAAGGTTTAAAAATAAAGTCTATTTCTATTACAGACTATTTTTGATATTTGTATCGCAAACTATTTTATTACAGGCTGTATATACAAAGACTATTTTTATCACAGACTATACTTATCCCAAATTGATTCTTATCACAAACTGATTTTTTTAATTCTTTTACTGGTTTTGCATTTGATTGAAGCCAATGACACAGTCTTGTTGGATGTATGTTATCTGAAAATGTTAATGATTTATTTTAAAAAAAGAAGATAAAAAAGGATTACCAGATAAAAAAGATAAAGATGAAAAGATAAAGGTGATCAAAAGATAAAAATTCAAAAATGTTAATATTTAAAAATATATAATTCAAAAGAAAAAAGAACAGATCACCAGTTAAAAATAAAAGAGATAAAAAGATAAAGGTGATTAAGAGATAAAAAAAGAGATAAGAAAAGACTCATAATACTTTTGCTCAAGTCCAAAAATGTATACATAATGTTTCTCATGTGGGAATTTGGCCAATTGCGTGTTATTTATTTTTGACTGATAAGAGAAGATTCAATTGGCAGAGGCACATGTGTCTTAGAACATCTATGTTTGTTTTTCCTGCAGTGATTTTGGTTATAGCCCAGCAGTAAAAAGAGGAGGGAGTGTAGGAGTAGTGTAGTAGTAGGGACTCTGAATTTTAGCATGCACATGTAGCTCGCCGTTTTAACATGTACATGTTACCGTGGGTTTGAACTGCAATAGGGGCTCAGAGGGAAACTCATTTCTGGACCCAAGAGTGTGAGCCTCAGACAGAATTAAATAGATGCCAATGCACAGAGCACATGTTTAAAATTGCACGTAACCGAAGGATGGTAGTTCAATGGACTGGGCTGCACTAAATATAATACTAATATGAATTAACAAACATATGAAACCAACCCCGTAACATATAACTGAATCCCTTAACAGTATTTAGCGTAAATTACTCTATTATGAAATAGCCTGAAGGCAGATTTGGAAAATGCATGATGCTCTTTAAAATGGGAAAATAAATGTGCAGGCTGAATATTTGCACTGGGTGATAAAAAAAATGTGAAGATCCGTTTCACTGAAAACAAGCCATTGTGTTGAAGCAGGAAGCAAGGAGAGGTGTATATTTTGCCATCCAGCAATAACATCAAGTGCCATGTTCAGTGGAATGATCTGTGCAAGGGGAGGTATTTCCCTTGAGGGACAGGGAGATGTAATAAAAAGGGTTTGAGTGGGAGTAATAGGGCAGACATCTTTGGGCGCTGGGAGATGGTGGAAAAGTGAGCTGGCTGATGACAGAGTTCAGTGCTGGCGGCCCGTCTGATGTTGAAGCAGTGTCTTATCTGAGTGACCCTGGGTGAGGCTGGCGGAGAGATTGATGAGGATTTCCATGCAAAACTGAATCAGAGACATCGCCAACATATTTGGGTAAATATCAGTTTAAATGAGGAGTTGCTGTCTTGAGTGAGGTCAGCTAGTTAGGTTATTTCATTTTAGGTGCTGTCTACTTTTATACGTGCATGTATTTCTGCATTTGTATTGAAAACCATAGCTGTGTTTTTTTTCTGTTTCTCAAAGTGTAATTCATTTGCCAAATTCTACATTGCCAAGGACAGTTGGTAAGACTTATGAACCCTGAAAGTTTTCGCAATGTATTACACTGTTAAATATAATGTGACCAAAACTGTTATTCTGTGTAACTTGCATACCTTTATTTTACGATAAGGAAACCGAAAATATTGCACATTGCTGTGTTTAGTCCTTTTTATTTGACATGCATAAAGAGACAGAAGTGCAATAAGAGATATCTAAAAACAAAGTAGCTGTTTAGCTAGAGAGTCTGTATGAATGTGCGGTATTTCAAGTGCATGCCTTACAACTGTTGAAAGGGTGTAGTGTGGTATTGTACATAAAATACCACAAGGAGGAGGCATAGGTCATCTATCCAGAGTGTATCAAGTCCAGTATTTTGTTCATTGTAGTGATCCTGGTAAAAACAATGATTAGGCAATATGATAAAATTAGTCTCACCACTATAAGAATACCCCCAATGAATTACTGCAATGTACCACCAAGTACCACCATAATAAAATACCGCAAGTAATAGGTATAACCCCAAGATATATCCAACAGGAGCAACAAGGGTTCAAATCTGTTACAATAAAAAGAAAATCAAGGGGAGCGAGGGTGCGTGACTCCGCCATCGCTACCCATGAACTGTAATCTAGTGGAATTGATTTGCATGAATTGGTTTGAATACTTGCGAGATTGGCTTTGAATCATCTCTGGATAGTCTCCCTCATCCCCATGTGGTGACGTAGAATGGTGGACACTGTCTGGTGGTCTATAGTGTTGTACAAGGCTGAGAGGCCAAGGAGAACTAGGAGGCAAAGATGGCCATCATTGAGGATGTTAAGGGAGCCGTTGATCAACTTTATGTAGCCAATTCAATGCTGCATCTGAGTCTAAAGCCAGATTCGTAGAATGAAGATGGTTGTTGGTGTTGATTTTTTGGAGGAGTTCCATGGCTACTGCTTTTCAAGGACCTTACCTAGAAAAGAAGATGGGCGATGGGTGGAAGTGGCGGACGTCATCAGGGACCAGTGTTGGTATTTTGAGATGTGGGAGGGTTTGTCTGGTCTTGAGGGTGGAGGGGAAGTCCCTAGAGTGGGAGAGCTGTTAATGTTATGTTACCTACATGTGTACAGCACACCTTCACCAGCAAGGGCATCATGGTGTTAAGGGGTGCGAAACAGCTAAGGGGAGCTGTTGATGATTACCAGGTAAGGAAAGAGTGCTTCAGTCGGAAGGGTCATGATTTCTGTGACAGGGTCATTAGCCTAACCTTGTCAGGAATAGTTAGGGTACCCTCTCTGCCTGGGGTGGAAGGCCTACCAGGGTGGAAGCCAGACCCAATCTGACCCCAGAGGGGGAAGGTGACAGTTGGGAGGGTACTTGTCCTGGTCCCTTTTTCATGTGCCATGCGCTTGACAATAGTACTACTTTTAATTAACCCATACCTCTGTTACAAAATTCTGTCAAATTTTTCTGTTCATTTTAAAGAACCAGGATTACCAGCAGTCCTACTGGTAGACCAAATTGAAAGCAGCCAACAAGATCCTCCGATGGGGACCCAATACCAGCGCACCCCAACCAGGAGCATAATGTGACAAAAAGCTATTTGATGCTGCAAACCAAGTGTTTGCTCATGTGCGTACACTCCTACGTGCTACATAGAGCAACTGCGCTCCCCTGCAACAGAGCGGCTTCTCAATGCAGTCTGCATTCTGCATCAGGCGAGACCAACGCCTACCTACAAAAGAGCCACAGAGAGGCTCCTAAACAAAGACTGCCATAACAAGGACTTTGGAGACCATTGAACAAACAAGAGCTGTTACTACATGAGGCCACCATAAACATGCTACGGCTTACCCACACATGAGAGAGGGGTGATGTTTAGATCCCCTTATATGTATTTTGTTATTTGTAACAGCTCCTGGGTGAGGAAGACATGGACAGATTGGGCAAGGGAACTAGGTGTGGTGAGGATATAAGGGACCACAGGAAACAGAAAGATGTGGCTTGGGCGGATGAGGTCGGAAGAGGTGGCAGACCTAAAGACCAGGAGGATTGAAGAGGTAAAGTAGTATGGAGGCAGTCTATAGAAAAGGTGAGGTGAGGGAAGGTGGAACTGTGGCATGATTGGGCATGTAAGGTGTGGGAGTGGTAGTGGGAGAGTAGTGAGTGAGTGAAGAGGGACTTAGGGAGTGGAAGCAGGGTGACTGAGGAGAACGTGAGGTGCTGGCAGAGTAGTAGTGTTGAGGCGGTGGAGTAATGGTAGAGTAGAGGTGGGAGTAGTAGTGGTGGAGAGCCAGAGTAATGGTAGAGTAGAGGTGGAATTAGTAGATGTGTAGAGAGGGAAAAGAAGTGGTTTAGAGGAAAGTGTAGCAGTATAGGGGAGGAGAGTAGTAGGCCAACGAGAAGAGGAAGATACCACCAGAGAGACAGATAGATCGGGAAAGTGGGAGAAAAGTGCGAGGCGAGGAAGGGACAAGAATATTGAAGCATGGAGAGAGCAAAACATCACTCAAAGGAGAAAATGGTGTGGAAGACCTGTCGAGTGCCTGAGTGATTGTAAGGCACTAGCGAACCACGGTCTCTGGTGGATGTCACCTAGTTAATTCCGTGAGGAATGATAGATAAGGTATTTGCATGTAGGCCTTCACAAGGAAGACAGGTAGCCTTTAGATAGCAGGGGTTAACAATCACTAGTACAAATCAGGGGTCAAGTGATGCCAGTGTTAGGATGTGACTGCCCATCCCTAGGTTAGAGATGGAGAGAGACACACATTTATTAAGCCCTTTGCTGATTTGAACATTAAAAAACCCTTGAATCTCATCTGGGATTTCATGTATTCTTGTGGCCATCTGTGGCACCATGGAGGCAGGCAGGATGTCATCCTTGTATGATGTGGCCTTGAGGGATGCTAGTGTGGCAGTTAGATATTCCATGGTGAGTGTGTTGAAGGTCTTCCAGGTAGTGGTGGTTTTGTGAGATGGGATGTGTGGTGTGCTGTCAGTCCTGATATTGGTATCTAGGTGCAGGTGCATTCTGCTGATCTTGTTGATGAAAAGACCCTGCCGGTTCGGAAGCAAGGGTGCTGGTAAGCTTACCGGCACCGTTGTTTCCGGACCAGCATATTACAGGTCTGCCTGCTGGTGCCGCTGCGCCAAACAGGTCCGACCCTGCCGGGCACAGCGGCCACGGTAGGCAGAACTGTCACAGACGCACCGGCACCGTTAACAACGGTGCCGGTGCTTCCGAGGTCCCCATTCCCATAGAGTCCTATAGGACACTATGGGAATGGGGACTTACAATTTGCCGGCGCCTGACTGTCCGGGCCGCCTGGGTTGTAATCTCCTGGTGGCACCGGGAAGTCAGGCGCTGCTAAATTCCGGGTCCGGCGGCAACCTGCCAGTAGCACCAGCACGGTTACCGCTGAACCCTTAATGAGGCCCGATGGTGGTGAATTTTAAGTGCAGTACGGGTGAGTCATGTACAAGGTTGCTGCATTACTTGATAGCTTTCAAGAGAGGCCTGGTCCGGTGTTCACCTTGGCTATGGTATTTTTGTAGTAGTTGGCCTTGGGGGATCAGTCTGTGTTGTAGGTCAATAGGTGGCTATATAGGTGTTTGCTGAGTAGGTGCCTGCATAGCATTTGGTGCTGGGTACTGAATGGGCTTTGACTGGGTTGGGGCAAGCTGTGATTGCATGGGAGCTGTGGTATATGCAGGACCAAATAGTTGCATAGGTCCTTGAGCATATAGAGCTGTGGGGGATGGCATTTGGGGCAGTGAAAGTACTTTAATTGGTAGCTGCTGGTAAGCATCATTTGGATATGCTGGGGCAGTGGGATAATAATAAGGTATTGATTGTTTAGTTCTACGCTCTTGCGCAAAGTGCCCCATTCTTCCACAAAGACATCATGGTACTCCCTTAAACATGAGTCTTATTCTTCCTATTCCACGCTCCTCTTCCCACCTGAAATCCTCCTCTTCGTCTGTAAAGATCTCCCATTCCCCTCTGATCTTTGTCCAGGTCTGCCTGTACCTCGGCAGGGAGCCGCCTGCTCAACATGTGATAAATAAAACAGGATACTATTGTCTCATTGTACCCCTGTCTCTTCCCGCCACATTCACTGAATCTGGTGTATGTAAAGTGCTGGGTCTTCATGTCTTCATCCTCTTTCATGTGCGTGCCATAATTGAATTTATGTCAGGTCTATCTGGATATGTATCCCTCAAAACCTTTGATATGTGTGCTCAACAATTATTAAATGGTGCTCCATCATGAATGTCATTACTTAACTCAGCTCCCCTGTACTTTGCTCAATTGACATTGGGTATTCTGGCTCCCTGAAGACTCGTACCCTCTAACTTTGCGTTTAACTATCCCTATAAAAGTCATACATACCTTGCTTTGTAACGGATTTAAAGACATGGCACACTCCAGACCAGGACTCTTTCCACTGGCCGAGGATGTGTCGCACAATAAACACGCTTTTAACTTTATTAATTTTGGATTCTGCTTTGAGAAGGCAGCCAACCCATCTCACACCCTCTCCCCTCCCCCCTTGACAAACACCCCACGTCGCAATGGACCATACACCAGGTCGGTGTGTAATAATGAAATATTTATTTATTTTTTAAAATGCAAAATCAAACAAATCAGTGTTAGGGCAGCAATCACCAGTGTAGTGATAATACACAGCAAAATGTTATGATATGAGTTTTAAATGGAGATAGAAGCACAATCACTCTTTGCAATAATTTTAGATGGCACAACTGTTATGCATTCCCCCTGCAACCCTCCCCAAACACCTGCTGACCAGGTTTTGTGTGGTGGAAAGGAGTAGCAAGGAGTCAGAAATAAGAGGAAAAATCAGATTTGAAATTCGACCTACCACCCCAGAATGGGAGGCCAAAACTAAATGAAAACCTTGAAAAAGGAGCAAAAATGCCACTCGGAATTCACTGGATAGTTAGAGGTCAGTTTACATGTGCGGTAGAATAGATTGGACAGGAATTTGTGTGGCTGTACTAAAACAGCAAGAAAGCTTACAAGCTACAAGGCAATGAACTAAAACAACATGAATACAGGTGTGAAAATTGACCTTGAGAAGGAAAGCAAGGCATCAAAATCACATGTGGCAGAATTACACTTTCTTATTTTTCACGGATTTAAAACAAGCAAACAGCTAAGGAAATGAGCCAAACAGTCGAAATCAGTTTTTCTGATGAGGTACAAAGGCACATAGCAGATAGGACACTGAAGTGAAGGGATGACTCTTATGGGGTGACAGTATGGGTTTCTTTATAGGAAATGAAAATCGGATTTTATGATGAAAGCAATCACATGGGCAAAAATCGGTCTTGTTAACAAAATGATTCGTTCTACTGAGGCTGTATTTTAGTGGCTAGATTATTAAAGAAAGACACTGCATGCAAGGAGGTTAATTTGCAATTTTAACCAATTCATGCTGTGTTCGTCTTTATATGGGAATTAATTAATGTATTTAAAAAGTGTACTAAGGACTTACATAGGTGACTGAAATGATTAGGAGGATAGAATTACACTAAGATATGGAGACTAGCACGGATTCTTCTAAGGACAGGATACACAGAGGATGCTGACAATTTGGGAAGTTACTAGAGCTCTTATAGGATTTTTATATAATTTGGGCAGAATGCAAGGTAACAGAGCGGGTTATGCCATTTCTGGTACTAGGGAGGGTGATACTTACAAAATGCACTTGAGTTGGCTAATTGGGACAGCTGTCTCTGGACAGCAAGACAAGAATCTGGTCACTGGGCAGCGGCTGAGCTTTCCTTTATTAGAACAGCTGGGCAAAAGGGGTCTGGTCTCTAGATTCTTCCAAAGGGGATCAGCGGCCTCTCCTGTTTTCTCCCTGGAGGAGTGGGTCTGCCTGGATCTAGATGGATGATTCTGCCTGGATCTGTATCAGGATAGGTGGTTCTGGATCAGGATAGGTGGTTATAAAGTCTTGGAATCTTGTAGGGTGGGTTTTGAAAAATATATCTGTCCCTGTGTCTCCCTCTTATATAAGCAGGATGACATCAGAGAATGTTTACTATGTGGGCAGAAGTAACCTGGACCTACCTCTAGGATGGCATAGGTCAGGCTGTGGATGTCGCCACCTCCCTGCAGGCGGGTTGGTTCCAAGGAAGTGACATCAGTTTAAGTGTGGGTGTTTTATGACATGCTTTGTTTCACCACAGTTACCTTTACCAAAATAAGTTATGGAACAAAAACCTTTATATTTACAATTATCACCTCCATAAAAATCAGAGGGCCAGATCCCATATTTTACAAGGAATATGCCAGTTCAAAAGCCAAGTCTGTACGATGCTGCTTTGCCTTTTGGACACCTTTTCTCAATTTTTTCGGGAGAAATATTTTATCTAAAACTCTACAACTGGTTTCATATATGCATAATAGTGTCTGGCATATTTTCTTCAAATTTAATATCTGTGCCATTTACGCTTTCCCCAGAAAAGCCTTTTCACTGCAATTCACGTCTACCACATGCCAGGAAGACACAAATAGTCTTATTTTGCTTACCAAACAATTACATTAAAATTCCTCACTGGCAAGTCAGCCTTCCAGTTAGGGCCAGGTCAAAGGCCTTCCAGTTAGGGTCAGGTAGCCTTCCAGTTAGGGCCAGGTCAAAGACCTTAAAACCTCATCCAAGACTCTCTTGGAGTCAGTCCATAACCATCATGAAGACCAACATTAGAATGAGACTATTTACTTAGGACTATTTAACTTGGGGGGGGGGGTTCAGCCAACATGGAGGCACACACATAGCTCAGTTACAAGGAGCTGAGCTATGCGGTCTAGTCTTTTGGGCGTGCAGGCCTGGGACTACTTTACCTGGACTACTTTGGGTGTGGCAGGCCTGGGACTATTTTACCTGGACTACTTTACCTGAGACTATTTAAACCACACCCAAACAGCAGAACATGCTTTGCATTATTCTGCTTTGGGCAGCGTAACGCTCACCGTGTCCAGTTCTTTGATGCCAGCTTACCTGAAACCAAGGACCTGCAGAGAGAGAAAGAACACTACGAAACTTACCTGAAACAGTATCCTATCTTCAATCCATCGTTGACTTCAGTTCCACTCATCTGAAGGTACGAACTCCATCATCCGGCACCGCATGCATCCTGGAATACCATAACCTGGAAAGAGGGGAAAGAAAGGCAGCATTAGTAAGCGTTTAATCACGTTTCTTCCCGAATAAAGAAAGCCACACAATATTTACCTGGGTAGTCATCTCCTGGTCAGAATCATTGCTGGAACATTAGGGTGCTCAGCGAGGAACATCGCAACCTGCAAGGAGAGAAAAGACACAGCTTAGCAATATAAAAGGTGAAAAAGCGCCGCGCATTGTGCATTACTCACCGGACAGCATAGCGTACACCGTGCTTTCGCCTACCGGCCCATGCTCATCTTCAAACTGCATGACAACACCAAAATACCTTTCCATATCTAAAAGGAAAGAAGCAAGACATTATTATTCGAACTAAGAGGAACATAAGAACTGCATATAAAGACTGTAAATCAGCAAACCCACAGAGTCGCAGCAGGCCTGGATTCCCACAGGGGGGCTTGCACCAGTGAAGGAACTTGGTTGCTGCTCACCCCCACAGCTACGCGCCCCTGCCATGGGCAGCAGGACTGGGAATCCACCTTTTACAATATTAAGGTGAGGAGAAGACCCAAGGGGGAGGAAGGAGTTGAGGCCAAGGGAGGTGGGAAAACAAAGACAATCTGGTATTGAATCCAGCTTTCCTATATTGCAGACCCATCTTTAACCAGAGGCATTACCAAGGGACCGGGAGAGGGTTTGAGAGTCATCATCCAACCAGGGCTGGGTGGCGTCCCCGTGGATACCAGGTGAGCATAACAGAACGCAAAGCCTCAATAATATTATCCACCTGGGCGTCATGGAGACTTCAGAGACTGACCAGTTAGTTCAGTTGCTGGGACAATTACGCGCTGAAGTACATTCAGCCAGGCAAGAAACCAACGCTCTTAGGATGGATTTTATTGTTACTAAGGATCGTACCAATTAAATAAGTAGACAATTGCTCCAATCACAGGCAGGACAGACCCAATTGCCTGGTAACATTCCGCCAGCACCTGTACCAACTTCTTCCACAAATCCAGTACAAATAACCCTTCCTGGGGCAGTTCCTTTAGCTCCACCTGAACGATTAACAGGGGACCCCAAGAAGTACGCAATGTTCATGAACCAGTGACGTCTTCGTTTCCTTTGCAGACCTGGGGCTTTTCCTAACGACCAAGCGCGGGTTGCTCTTGTCTTGTCATGTCTGAGTGGCAGTGCTGCGGTACGGTAGTATTGGTAAGTCAGGATAACCTGCTGTTACATGACTTTCTGGGGTTTCCAGATGGAAATGGAAAAACTCTTTGCTCGTCATACCCAATACCAAGCATTATACAACAAACTTTTGTCACTCCGTCAAGGAAGTCAAGACTTGCTTACATATATAGCAACATTTAACAGACTAGTCGTTGAAGCTGGGTGGCCTGAGGAAAAAAGGACCACACTATTTCATCGGGGTCTACGAGGGGAACTAAAGGATGTCCTTGCTCAAGTGGTTAACCCACTTAAAGACTGTGGAGAATTCATCAACCTTGTGGTGCAATTAGATCAGATTACAAGACTGAAAAGCGGACCGGATAAGGTTAGACACTCGAGCTGTGTCTGTCCGATCAAAGGATAATGTTCCATGTACATTGGAAAACACGGTAGAACCCACGCAAATCGGAGGTGTACGGCCGCCTTTAACTAAAACTGAAAGAGATAAGAGAAGGCAACAGCAATTATGCTTATATTGTGTAAAATCAGGCCACTTTCTCAAACAATGTCCAGTGAAACCACCAAGGAGAACTGTTGGAGCCACAGAGAAGGAAGATAATAACAAGGAGTCGGAAAACTACCAAGCCCGGCAAGCGCAGAGATCCCCTTGTCGAGCAGGAAGGATGAGCCACAGACCTCACACTTTGCATTACCAGTAATTTTGATCAATCACCAACAACCGTCTCGGATGCATGCTGTCAAAGCATACATAGACAGCGGAGCAGTTGGGAATTATGTAGACCAAGATCTGGCAGCAGAGATGGGGCTTCCCTTATGCTCTAAGTCAACTACTGAAAAAGTTACTACTGTTGATGGGACAGAAATAGTTTCCGGACCAGTAACCCAATGTACAGCAGCACTAACCCTACTGTGCCAGGATGGACACCGAGAATCTATTGCATTCGATTTCATCAAAGCTCCTCAGTTTCGACTAATCTTAGTGATGCCATGGTTGGTAGCTAACAACCTTCTAATAGATTGGCGTGTCAAGAAGCTGGCCTTTTACGTTGATTGTGCTTGCAGAAAAGGGAAAAACAGACTTATGTACATCTGCTACTCCCAGTGGTGGTCAGTCATAATGTAGAATGCAATAATGTCGACAGTCAAAATGTCGAAAAAAATGTTTAGAAAACATTAATGTTGAAAACCAATAATGTCAAATTTTTTCTACATTTTTTTGAATTTTTCAACCAAAAAAAATAAATATATATATAATTAAAATGTGTTGCGTATGAGGGGTGAGAGGGTAGTGGGGGGATGGGGGGGTCCCCCCCTCGTAAATGATACTCTTCTTGTTTATGTATATATTTATAGTGCTAATTGACATTTTTCTTTTCCACATTTTTTTTTCTAAAAATTTACTCTTTTCATTATATGTATAGGTTTTCGACATTATTGTTTTCTACATTTTTTTTTTGACATTTTTGTAAGTCCACATTTTTTCTTCTACATTATGACTATAAACCACTCCCAGTATGGCGGCGATTGTACTAGGTGTGACTAGTACTCTACCAAATGAATGCCAAGATTTTCAAGAAATGTTCCAGAAAGAACAAGCCAATACTCCACTCAGGCCCTATGATTGTTAGATCGACCTCCTATCTGGTGCGCAAATTCCTTCTGGTCGAATCTATGCACTTACTGAACCAGAAAACCTCCATTTGAAATCTTATCTTGATCAGTACCCGGCAAATGGATTCATCCGCCCATCTAAATCACCGGCAGCCAGTCCCTTATTCTTCGTACCAAAGAGGGAAGGAGATTTGAGGACTTGCATCGACTATCGTGCATTAAATCAGATCACAGTAAAAAAAACGTTATCCACTGCCCCTTATTCCCGAATTATTGGATCAAGTCAAAGACGCCCAAATCTATACCAAACTGGACCTTAGGGGGGCGTACCATCTTGTTTGAGTGAAGAAAAGAGACGAATGGAAAACCGCCTTTCGTACCAAATACGGCTTGTATGAATACCAGGTAATGCCTTTTGGACTTTGCAATGCGCCTACTCCATTCCAATACTTTATGAATGATGTTTTGCAGGAGTTAATCAATGTTTGAGCCCTGGTTTACATTGATGACATCTTAGTGTATTCTGCTACAAAAGAAGACCATGTCAGGCATGTCCGCTCCGTCCTTACTAAACTCCGCCAACAGAAACTGTATGCTAAACTCGAAAAATGCTCTTTTCATGTCACCGAAGTGGAGTTCCTCAGTTTTATACTCACACCAAAAGGTATCAGAATGGATAGGCACAAGGTGCCATTCTTAAATGTCCGTCACCAACTTCATTTAAAGGAATCCAGAGTATGTTGGGCTTTGCAAACTTTTACCACCGATTCATCCCAGATTATTCCCAAATAGTGCATCCAATTACATCACTATTGAGAAAAAAACAATAAAATGTTCCTTTGGACCGAAGAAGCAGAAAAGGCCTTTCAAGAACTTAAGAAAAAATTCATTTCTGCTCCACTTCTACGGCATCCTCACCCAGACCTCCCTTATATAGTTGAAACAGATGCCTCTAGCATGGCTATGCGAGTTGTTCTCTCACAAAGGGACCCAGGAACTGGCCAGTTACACCCTGTGGCCGTCTGGTCATGAAAATTCTCACCTCCCGAACTCAACTATGCTATCACAGACAAAGAACTCTTGGCTATAAAATGAGCTTTCAAGGCATGGCGACACTATCTCCTTGGTGCTAGACATACTGTCACGGTCATAACTGATCATCGAAACCTGCAATACTTAAAAACAGCAAAGGCTCAATCATCCCGTCAACTGCAGTGGGCTCTTTTCTTCGGTGAATATGACTATGTGATCACCTACCGGCCCAGAGTCCGTAACGGAAAGGCTGACACCTTGTCCCGCATGGGTGTTGATGAAAAGGGATACATAACTCCAGATCCAGTAGCCCTCATTCCAGAAGACAAACTCCTGGGTTTTACGACAACGTTGACACAGGGTGAACTCCAAAACAAGATCCAACTCTTAATGGATCCCACTTTCTCACAAGAGTGGTGTACTCAAGAAGAACATTACACCATTAAAGACCAGTTACCATATTTTAGGAACCGTCTATACTTGCCAAGTAAAGATTTACAAGAGCAGGTTATTTCGGGTTATTATTTCGGGTTATCACAACTCCCTGATTGAAGATCATCCTGGAATTGCCAAAACTCTAGCTAAAGTAAAACAAAACTATTGGTGGCCCACTTGGCGTAAAGACATCATAGAATGTATTCCATCTTGCGGTGTGTGTGCACAAAACAAGTCCCAAAAGCAGAAGCCAGCTGGTCTTCTCCAACCATTGGAAATTCCTCCCGCACCATGGCACACGCTGTCCTTTGATTTCATTACAGATCTACCTCCTGTTAGGCAGAATCCTGTGCAGTACCCTTAGGGAGCACTGCAAGAAGATTAAGACTACAGGCGTTGGCAGTAAACCCAATTGGTAGCAGTCTGCACCACCCAGATTTACCTGGTAGCTGTGGCTGAGCAGTCAGACTTCTCTCAAGAAGAGTTAGGCAGTATATAGAGTATACACAACAGGTACCAAAATACAGTAGCACAAGCAAACACTGACCAGAGCTTTGGTATAAAAGTATATCATTATTTATTTAAAAACACACTTATGAAAATACACTGGCACTAATATATCAAGCAAGTTCAAACACAGTCACTATAAGTATATACACCTCCCTAGTTAATTATTAGACAAGTCTAAGTTCAGACACCACTTATTTGCAAAACAGAGGTGAGCGCGTAACCTTAGATGGCACTCCAATAATTAATTTAAAAAAGGAGAGAAAGACAGAGTATGGAAATAACACAGTACCAACACTTTTAAGAAACCACAGCAAGTCAAGAAAGGCAGGGTCTACTCTAGAGCAAAAAGTTCATAGGCCAGGCCCACTCTTGGAGAGAGCAAGGTGGAATGTGCCCAGGATCACAGTGGAAATGCACTCAAACTCTTTGCAGAAAAGTCAAAAATGGTTGAAATAGTTCCGAAAGGCAAGGTTTAGCAGGTCTGGGGCCAACCCAGTATAGAGGTCAAGGAGTTAGGGGACACCTTGAGCACTCTGTAGAAAGGGAGGCCAGGCAGGACACAGTACCTTAAATGGGAAGGAGGCTCCAGCGGGGGCAGTTGTTCCTGGCAGTGGTTGCCACTCATTGTTCCAGTCAGAGGAAGAGAGCATCTCGTGGTAGAGGAAGTTTGGAGTCGTTGCACTGCCCAGGGATGGAACCAGCCGCGGAGTTCCCGATTAAAAGATGCAGTCCTTTTATTTGTGCTCAAAATTGGTGAGCTTGGCTATCCGGCCGCCGGGGTGCTTGGCACGGGCGATTCGACCAAGTAACACTTCTGGGAGCGAAGAAGGCGAACTGGCTGGTCCCACCAGCTCAAAGGGGGAAAGACTCTCCGGCAGAAGATCTTCCCTGTTGTTGGAAAGTGGTGAGTTTGTTGCAGCAGGGCTTCACTGGTGGTGTCGTCGGGTTGCAGGTGGCTCAGCTTCTATCTCGTCAGATTCTTAGGTCCTGTGGCGACTTCTGAAGTTCCAGTCCCAAAGGCCATGCTTTTATGCAGAAAACCCCCATTCATCAGCCTAGCCGTCAATCACACATGCTAAGTGTTTCGCGCGGTAACCACTGCCACCAGCCAGAAACTCGACAAGGGGGCACTGGACAGTGCCCCCATGAAAACAGACCCAGGGGCAATCGAATTACCCCTACCCAGTACTTCCACAATATGATGGTTTGTACTGGTTCTGTTCACAGATTTGGACTAGTAAAGCCAATCGTGACTTTACATGCCCTGGGAGACAGTAGTCAGTCCCAGGGTATGGAGTCTATGTTTGGGGGTCACTATGACACCCCTGTGTTACTGCACTGAGGGTGCTGTGTAACTCATATACAAAAGAGATGATGCCCTATGGAGTAAAAAGAAGTTACCCCATAGCCCATGAACACATACCAAGTCAAAAGTACATCTCAAATCATGCCTAAGAGTGGGAGAAAAAGAGTCTCACTCTTAGCAGGAGAAAAAAATAAATCCCAAAAATCCAGCAAAGCTGCTGGGGGACTCACTAGGTTTGGGAAATTAGCCTTAACAGAGAATTCTGCCTAACACCTCCCAGTCAAGGATTCAACACCATCTTAGTAGTTGTAGACTTGTTCTCTAAAATGGCACACTGTATTCCTTTTAAGGGTCTTCCAAATGCATCCAATTTAGCAAATGTATTCCTGGAGGAAATCGTACGGCTACATGGCTTTCCATCGGTCTTGATCTCAGATCGAGGTTGTCAGTTTGTTTCCAACTTCTGGAGGAAATGCTGTTCAATGGCCCAAATTGACATTCGACTATCCACAAGTCACCATCCACAAACAGATGGCCAAAACAGAAAGAACAAACCAAACCCTCGAGCAATAGTTATGTTGCATGTTACATCAAGTAGAAAGAAATTGGAAGGACTTGTTATGGATAGCTGAATATGCCTATAATAATTCATTACACACCAGCACTGGACAAACCCCTTTCTACACTATATATGGTAGACATCCACGTACTTCAGAATTGGATCTCCCAACCCCTTTGGAAATGCCAGCGGTTAAAACCCTACATACGACTATTTCCCAGGCCTTCAAAGAAGCAGCAGAACATTTACTCCAAGCCAAGAACAGACAAAAGAAATTTGCTGACCAACATCGTAGTAAAGCCCCCGACTATCAAATTGGAGACAAGGTCTGGTTAGCATCAAAATATGTGCCCATAAAAGGGACTCAGACCTTTCATCCCCGATATCTGGGACCTTATTCTATTGAATCCATAATAAATCCAGTGGCAGTTAAATTAGCCTTGCCACCCACTATGCAGATTCATCCTGTGTTTCACGTATCACTCCTGAAACCGGTACAACCCGGTACTCAGGTTACAATACCACCAAAACCAGTTTTAGTTGATGGAGAACCAGAGTTTGAAGTAAAGGATATCCTAGACTCAAAATACACCAGATCCAAACTATACTACTTAGTTGATTGGAAGGGATACGGCCCTCAAGACAGATCATGGGAACCTAGTGAATACATCATGCACCTTGCTTAATTAAAATGTTCCATCAGAATTACCCAGACAAACCAGGACCAGGCAGAAGTGCCACCGTGAGAGAGGCCTTGGGAGAGGGGGGGGGGGAGTGCTGTCATGACCCTTGCCCCTGGCCCTAACTGGCAAGTCAGCCTTCCAGTTAGGGCCAGGTCAAAGGCCTTAAAACCCTCATCCAAGACTCTCTTGGAGTCAGTCCTGGTGCCTTTAGCGCCAGGCTCATAACCTTCATGAAGACCAACATTAGAATGGGACTATTTAACTTGGGGGGGGGGGGTTCAGCCAACATGGAGGTACACACATAGCTCAGTTAGAAGGAACTGAGCTATGCGGTCTAGTCTTTTGGGTGTGGCAGGCCTGGGACTACTTTACCTGGACTACTTTGGGTGTGGCAGTCCTGGGACTATTTTACCTGGACTACTTTACCTGAGACTATTTAAACCACACCCAAACAGCAGAACATGCTTTGCGTTATTCTGCTGTGGGCAGCATAATTCTCACCGTGTCCAGTTCTTTGATGCCAGCTTACCTGAAACCAAGGACCTGCAGAGAGAGAAAGAACACTACGAAATTTACCTGGAACAGTATCCTGTCTTCAATCCATCGCCGACTTCATTTCCACTCACCTGAAGGTACAAACTCCATCATCCGGCACCGCATGCATCCTGGAATACCATAACCTGGAAAGAGGAGAAAGAAAGACAGCATTAGTAAGCGTTTACTCACGTTTCCTCCCGAATGAAGAAAGCCACACAATTCTTACCTGGGTAGTCATCTCCTGGTCAGCATCATTGCTGGAACATTACGGCACTCAGTGAGGAACATCGCAACCTGCAAGGAGAGAAAAGACACAGGTTAGCAATATAAAAGGCGAAACAGCGCTGCGCTTCGCGCATTACTCACCGGACAGCACCGCGCACACCGCGCTTTCACCTACCGGCCCATCCTCATCTTCAAACTGCATGACAACACCAAAATACCTTTCCATACCTAAAAGGAAAGAAGCAAGACATTATTATTCGAACGAAGAGGAACATAAGAACTGCATATAAAGACTGTAAAGCAGCAAACCTACGGAGTCGCAACAGGCCTGGATTCCCACAGGGGGGCTTGCACCAGTGAAGGAACTTGGTCGCTGCTCGCCCCCACATCTACGCGCCCCTGCCACGAGGAGCAGGATGAAGAATCCACCTTTTACAATATTAAGGTGAGGAGAAGGCCCAAGGGGGAGGAAGGAGTTGAGGCCAAGGGAGGTGGGAAAACATAAAGACAATCTGGTATTGAATCCAGCTCTCCTATATTGCAGACCCCTCTTTAACCAGAGGCATTACCAAGGGACTAGGAGAGGGTTCGAGAGTGCAAATCATCCAACCAGGGCTGGGTCGCGTCCCCGTGGATACCAGGTGAGCGTAACATTCTTCCCCCCGTAGGGGCAAGAAGAGAACACCAGGAAATTCCCCCACTTGCAGGATGTAGATCCTTTCTGGTGGGATGTCATCGCCATTGTCATAGCAGTCATTGGGGATTGGTCCGATAAATTCATTCCCTAAGTCCATGGAAAAATGCTGGTCATCAACCGCTATTCCGATAATGGTGCCTGCGCCCAGAGTGATACTCCTAAGGTTGCTGTTATCCACCACTATTGGAATGGTGTTGTGTTCTACATTAACTTTTCATTTTTAAGTCAAGTGGGAATTGTCGGGTCCGTCCTGGGATAGTGACCTCCTCCGCATATGCCTGTAATTGGGCTGACCGAAATGCCTTTTCAGAATCATCAAAGCCCATTCCCCCCCCCCCCCACAGTCGGGACCAGGCCTTGCAATTTATGAGATCCAAATGAATTGCAAACCGGTTGAGAATGTCACTGCCTAAATAGAATGCCCAACAATTATGCTCTATGCTTTTATCGCCTATAGACATTTTGAGCATACACCTGCTAGGCAGGAGATGTTTCGAATTGGGAGTTTCCAGACCCATTTCCCACCTGTCACTCAATTTAAATGTGGGAATGGTTGGATCTTTTGGGAGTTTCCTGAACAGTGCTTCGCTGATGAAGCTTTTTTCCATTATTCAGGAACACTCTGGTGAGAACAGGCTTCCTCCCCTCATTTAACTGAATAGGGAGGAACAGCTGTTCTCTTATTTTCTGAATCTCAGCCAAACTTTGAGCTGGTTTTTCATCACTTTTGATTAAAGGATTTGGATTTTCAGATTGGGGATTGGTATAAAATTTCAAGGTATTTCCTTCCAGTGTGGAATGCCACTTGACGCTGGAAGGAAGGTTGATTTTCAGGAATGGAGAGGCGTTCCCATCACCAGTTTGTTGTCCTACAGCAATTACTGTAATGGAAGGTATTTGATTATTTTGGAAATAAAATGTTATCAGATTTTTGTTCAACCATGTGGCATGTGCCAGTTAAACTGACATAGTTGATGCTTTGTTTTAATTTTATTGGCCAGTTAGTCTGAGTCCAGAGGACCTTATTTACACAGTCTATCACGGGGGACAACCTCTGGTGTTGGTCATTACCTAATAGACATGGGGTCTCCTCTGGAGTCACTACTATGACCGGGTGTTTCACCTTATGTCGCTCAATTTTAATTTCCAGATTTGCAGTCACCTGGACAGGAATTTCATTCCCGAAGTTCTAGAGTTGTCCACGTAGAGGGGTGAGAGGGATCTGGTGTCTCTCCCTCCTTCCTGAATTTAGTTATTCAAAGGCCCTTTTGGACGGAAGAGTGGCTTGGAATCCAGTGTCCACCAGTGCTAAAAAATGCACATTTCCCTTGTACCCGGACGGGGAATAGAACCTACCTTCTTCCTCCTCCAATGGGCAAAGGTAATGGGCATTTTGGGCCAGCTGGGTGGTTAATTTCTTTATTTTGGACTCCGACACAGTGGGGTTTTGGACAGTTTTCTGTGTCAGAGTCTGGGAATCTGTGAAGAAATGTTGGCATCCTCAAACATGTGGGATTTCGGAATCCACTTTTCCCCTTAGCTCTGTGCTGTCCCCCTTTACCTGGTGGCAGTCACTGGAACTAGTTTGTGGGGAGGATCCCTCATTTGCTGGTACATTCACAGGGTGACATTTCTGGGGTTCAGGGATGGGCAATTCTAAATCAGCCCCACACCTACCCAGTCTAGGTTCTGGTCTCTTGGGACGCATTTTTCTTTGGGAGGAATTCCCCCATCCTTGAAGGAGAAGATTTTCTGCTCAGAATCCTCCAAGGATTCTTTCCCTTCTAACTGGAGGACACTGACTTCCTGTTACGCTCACTTGGTCTCTGCGGAGGTTTTGGGGCATGGTTGCAGCCCTCCCTGAACTTGAATCACCCCCTTCAGGCCTCTCCCTCAGTAGAAAAGCTCTGAGCAGTAGTACGCTGTGATACTGCTCCCGCGTGGAGATAAGAGTGTGTGAGTGCGCCAATCTGTGATTGGTGTACCTCTCGAAACCTTCACCCCAAAATACGGTTTCTGTGAACATACGCCGGCCCATAAAGCTCACCTTTGAATTATGGAAGATAAGCGATCCGTCCTGCTACTTCTGGCAAGGGCGTGTTGAATGGGATCTAGTTCCTTCACTGATCCCTGATAAGGATTAGTCCAGTCCAGCTGCGACTGTGCTTCTCCTTATGATTGGTCTTTCTTGAGCTCTTGTGATACTGTTCATTCTCTTTAATGTCTTTATATGTTGCTCCTATTTATAACCGCAATAATATCTCTCCTGTTTTCTTCCCTTAGATGGAAATGCGGCCTCAATGCATCTGTGAGACGGGAGGCACGGCCGGATGGAAGATGGATGCTACCGCAATGTTCGAAAGCAGGTAAGTGATGGTTTGAGGAAAAGCGCGAAGTATGGTGAAGCGCAACCTTAAACTGACTGTTTTTTCCAATGTCTAACCTTGTCTTCTGTTTTTTCTTGCAGGCGCTGCTGTCGACGATGAAGCGTGTCATGCTGCGGTGCCAAGATGAAGATTTTGGCATTCCGGGAAGTTTAAAGATGAATACTTGGTTTGCCGAAGAGATGTACAGGTAAGAACAGCTTCCCCCAGTTGGTAGGTATGCCAGCAGGAAGCAGGATGTCCAGGAAGCACGATCTTCAAAGGTAATTCTGACCTCAGGTGACGGTGAGCGTTACGCTGCTTGCAATTGCAGAATAACGCAAAGCGTCTGTCTTGAGGATCAGAGCAGCTTATTTAGCTGAGATTGTGGGCACGCCCATTAGGGCCGGCTTATAGCCATACCCTGCCACTCCTAGAGAGTGAGCACATTCGAAGGCAATCCATAGCAGCCACAACCAATAATACACTTGGGGCTGCTTAATGGATGGAATGTTCAAGGTTAATGCATCCTGCTTAATGGATGGAATGTTCAAGGTTAATGTATCTGAAGTGCTATGTCCATAATAAAAGTCTTTTGGTGTTAAATGGATGTTCTTGTTTACTTTTGTTCATGAGCCTGGTGCCAAAGGCGCCAGGACAGTGTCCACCCAGGTCTCCTGTCCATGTGACCCCTGCATGTCTGTGCCCCTGACTTCATAACCATGACACTTCCTCCACAAAATGGGCCTTTTTGGTCTCTTTGTTTCTCCTACCCACCCTCTGTTCCCTGGGTTGCAGATTTTCGGGGGCAAGAGATTTTAGTTCTGGTTCCGGGGTGTCCAGGGGCTTTCCATGGGTGAGGAATGAAGCTTCCTCTATGGCTTTGCACCCCCCTTCCTCCCATGCCACCTCCTCTGGAACCGGTGGGTTGTTGGGGGTTCTCTCCTCGTCATTGTTCTGGGGTACCAGAGCCTTGGTTTGAGGGGTTCTGAGCCACCATGCTCCTCTGAGGGTTCTGCTGAGCCCTCAACATGCGACTCAGGTCCTGAGTTAGCTTTTGGACCTGGCGCTCCAGTTTGGACACCCGCTTCGGCTGCTATGGGGGTCTTGGATCAAATCTAGGTTGTGTTACGCTCACCTGACTCCCACGGAGGCGCTGGCCAGGATCGTGCTGCTGTGACCTCTTCTAAGGTGTTGCGCGGGGCTCAGAAGATGGACTGGACCGGACTCCCAACTCTTGCTTGTCCGGCTTGCAAAAGTATCCTTCTGTAGGCGAGAATAAGGGATTAACTGTCTGCGGGGAATAGTACCAGCCTCCCCCTTTCCCCTCTCACCCTCCTCGAAACCCTTCTGTGCTTCCCGTGGCGTCTCACCTTAGAGTCTTGAAGGGCGAGATCTCCTTCCTGCTTCTGATGCAGGGGCGCGTTGGTATCCAGTTACTTCACTGGATTCTTGGTTTTATGAGAACCAAACTTGCTTGGCTTCCAGGTAAGTTCCTTGAAAGGTTCCCCTTTTGTCCTTGCATCAATATGCTAATGTCAATGTCTTTTTCCCCATACGGGCCGGGGTACGGAATGCCGGGGAAAAGGCACCGACCCGAGATGCGAGGTGCAATCCCTGTAGAAATCAGGTAAGTCTTGATGAGCGTTTTTGGGTAATGTCTTTTCATTCGCTCATTGACGCTAATGTCTTTTTCCCCATAGGGGCCGGGGTCCGGAAACGCCTGGATGCGGCGCGGACCCAAAATGAAGAGGGAATGACCCAACAGGTAAGTCTTAACATGGAGGTTTAGGTTTCCTCATTCCCTTCTCTCTCTCACCTTTGCTCTTGTCTTTTTCTCCCTAGGCGTGGAAGCGTGGCTGCGAATCCGGGTGATCGCTGCTGAACATGGAGGCGCCCTGTGAAGGTGAGTGGAATGCGGCGCTGCGGCGGTCGATGCGATGTGCTTTTAAATTAAGTGTCTTCCTTTGCAGGATCGTCGGCAAGCTGACTCCGGAATGCGGATCTTGCAGGTAAAGTCTTTTCCTTCTCCTATTCTCTCTTTCTCTTCCTTTGTAGGTGATCAGGATGCTGGCAGGCGTGGCAGAAGTCTGAATGCAGGAGCAAACACGGTGAGCGTCCAGCTGCTAGATGCAGAACAACGCGAAGCATGTGCTGCTCTTCGGGTGTGGTTTAAATAGCCTGTAAAGTAGTTCCAGGTATGTATCCTTCCACTCAGGTATGTATTCTTCCTCAGACCACACCCGAGTGATAAAGTAGTCCAAAAGATAAAGTAGTCCCATTCAGTCCTCAAGAGGGCCTGGATGTAGCAGCACGGTCTGCTTCAGGTAAGTGCACATTAAAACACTTACACACATGTCTTGCTTTATGAGCCTGGCGCCTAAGGCGCCAGGACTGGGGTCCAGAATGAGCCTGGCGCCAAAGGCGCCAGGACTGCGTCCAAAAGGCCCCAACTTGGGCCCGCTGAGACGTCCTTGGGGAAAATGATGTCTGCCTCTGGGGTTGCTGGGCTGGGCCTGGCTCCTTGGAGGTAGGCATCATGACAGTACCCCCCCACAAGGCCCCTCCCAAGGTTGTTTCGCTCCGGGGGTTTTGGCTTGTTCGGGAATCTACGGTGGAACCTTCGTATTAATCGAGGTGCGTGAATATGGTTACTAGGCTCCCACGATCTCTCATGAGGTCCATAACCCTTCCAGTCAACAAGATAGAAGAGTTTTGACTTTAACATTTTGGAGTCTAAAATGTCTTTCACTTCGAATTCTAATTCCCCATCAATTTGAATAGGATCTGGAGGCTTGGACAGTCGGGTTCCTGGTTGTACCGGTTTCAAAAGTGATGCGTGAAAAACGGGATGAATACGCATGTTGGAAGGCAAATCCAGTTTAAAGGCCACTGGGTTGATTATGGCTTTGATGGGGTAAGGCCCAATGAATCTGGGATTGAAAGTTCGTGGGCCCTTGAGAGATAAATGTCTAGTTGCTAGCCAAACCTGGTCTCCTACTTGGTAAGGAGGTGTTTTACTTCGGTGCAAATCAGCGTTTTCTTTGTACTTTTTCTTGGCTTGCTGTAAATGAGTTGTAGCTTCTTTGAAGGCTCGGGTTATTGTGGAATGCAGATGATTTACTGCAGGCATTTCCAGGGTCAGAGGTGGATCTAGGTCAGAGGTTCGAGGATGGTGACCATACAAAGTATAACGGTTCCGGAATGCATAGAATTGTTGTATGCATATTCTGCGATCCAAAGAATGTCTTTCCAATTGTACTCGGATTGGTGCAACATGCACCGAAGATATTGCTCGGGAGTCTGATTTGTCCTCTCGGTTTGTCCGTCGGTCTGGGGGTGGTGGCTGGTGGATAATCGCACATCTATTTGTGCTAGTTGGCAACACTTCCTCCAAAAATGGGAAATGAATTGACTTCCACGATCTGAGACTAGTACGGAAGGGAAACCATGTATTCGAACTATATTCTCCAGGAATTCCTTGGCCAGGATGGAAGCTGAAGGCAATCCTTTTAGAGGGATAAAGTGGGCCATTTTGGAGAACAGATCCACGATTACTAGGATAGTGTTGTAACCACCACACGGAGGCAGGTCCGTAATGAAGTCCATAGACAAGGTGTGCCAAGGTGTCGGTGGAATCTCCAAGGGTTGAAGTGGGCCGGCTGGCCTGTTCCTTTGACCTTTATTTTTGGCGCAAACTCCGCAAGACATCACAAAAGACTTTATGTCTTTTCTCCAAGAAGGCCACCAGAATTGGCGTTTGATCTTTTCTTCCGTTTTAGCGATACCAGGGTGTCCTTCCATTAACGATTCATGATAATGAGCAATAACTAGTTCTTGCAATTCCTTACTTGGCAGAAATAACCACTCTTGGAAGTACGGTAAGTTATCCTTAACGGTGAAGTGGGGACCCTTTTGAGTCCATTCCAGTAAGGCTGAAGGGTCAAAAAGTAGTTTAACTCGAGTTTCAACGTCCTCGATGGTTTGCAATGAAGTCAAACCTAAGATTCTTTGTTCAGGTATTATCGGCACAGGTTCTAAACACGAATTGGGTTCTTCCATGCCAATCCGGGATAAGGCGTCCGCTTTGCCATTCTTGCAGCCAGGGCGATAGGTAATTACAAAATCAAATTCTGCAAAGAATAAAGCCCATCGGAGTTGTCGTGAAGATTGGGCTTTGGCCGTCTTTAAATACTGCAAATTTCTGTGATCCGTAATTACAGTGATGGTGTGTCTTGCACCGAGGAGGTAATGACGCCAAGCCTTAAAAGCAGATTTAATGGCCAGTAACTCTTTGTCGGTAATTGCGTAATTAATTTCAGGAGCTGAGAATTTCCTGGACCAAAAGGCTACAGGGTGTAGCTGGTTAGTTTTCGGATCCCTTTGCGACAGGACAGCTCCCATGGCTAAACTGGATGCATCAGTTTCAACAATATACGGGAGATCAGGACGAGGGTGCTTCAACACAGGTGCGGAAGTGAATTTGGTCTTTAGGTCTTGAAAGGCTTGTTCGGCCTCTGGAGTCCATTCAAAATGTTTATTCTTACGTAAAAGAGCAGTAATGGGTTGGACTATTCGTGAAAACTCCGGGATGAATCTTCGATAGAAGTTGGCAAAGCCAAGCATACTCTGAACCCCTTTCACTGAACCGGGAGATGGCCATTTAAGGATGGCGTCCACCTTTCGTGAATCCATTCGAATTCCTTTAGGAGTCAGAACAAATCCGAGAAATTCAACCTCAGTGGTATGAAAGACACACTTTTCCAGCTTGGCAAATAGTTTGTGCTGGCGCAATTTCTCTAGAACTGCTTGAACATGTTTTCGATGATCTGACTCAGAAGATGAGTACACCAGGATGTCGTCGATGTATACGATGACACAAACATCGATAAGTTCTCGCAGAACATCGTTCATGAAGAATTGAAAAGCTGCAGGCGCGTTGCACAAACCGAAGGGCATAACCTGATATTCGAAGAGCCCGTATTTGGTGCGGAAAGCTGTCTTCCACTCATCACCTTCTTTTATTCGCACTAGGTGATAAGCTCCCCGGAGATCTAACTTGGTGTATATACGAGCATCTTTTACTTGATCAAGAAGTTCAGGGATCAGAGGCAGGGGATAACGATTCTTTATCGTTATCTGATTTAAAGCGCGGTAGTCAATACAAGTTCTAAGGTCTCCTTTTTTAGGCACGAAGAACAAAGCGGAAGAGACCGGGGACTTTGATGGGCGAATAAAGCCATTGGCAAGGTACTGATCCAAATACTGACGCAAATGCTGGTTTTCAGGTTCAGTGAGAGCGTAAATCCTACTACACGGCGGTTGAGCATTGGGAACTAGATCGATCTGGCAATCGTAAGAACGATGAGGGGGTAGCGTGTTAGCCTGTTCTTTGTGAAAAACGTCCTGGTATTCAAGGTATTCTGCCGGTAGTTGAACAGTGGCGGGGGTTACTGTGGCTAAACCAATAGCTGGATTTCTAGGATAACAAGTGGGACCACAATCTGGAAAAGTTATTCTCTTTGCTCGTCAGTCTATTCGAGGATTGTGTGTTTCTAACCAAGGAATTCCGAGGATTACTTGAAATTGTGGAGCCTTGATTATATCAAACACTATTGCTTCCCGATGTCCATCCTGACTCACAAGTGTCACTTCGGTGGTGGAATGCGTTACCGGCCCAGAGGCTATTTCGGTACCATCAACCGTAGTAATGACATCCTGGTTTATTTTTGGATGCAGAGGAAGGTTCATCCTGGAGGCCAATTCGCGGTCCACGTAGTTTCCGATAGCTCCGCTGTCGACGTATGCTTTGATGGCATGCAACCGTTGGGGCTTTTTTGGATCCACGAGCACCATTGGCAAGACAAAATGCGAGGTCAGAGAGTTCGTTTTCAAGCTCAGCAAGCGGACCTCTACGCTTGTCGAGCCAGGTCGTTTCCCGAAACAGGTTCCATTAAGTTGTTGTCAGAGGCACCAACCACCTTCCTAGGTGGTTTTACCGGACAATCACGAAGAAAGTGACCGGAAGCCCCGCAATAGAGGCATAGTTGCTTTTGTCGCCTTCTCTCACGTTCCTTCTGAGTTAACGGCCCCTTAACTCCCCCTATTTGCATAGGTTCCGAAGCTTCGGTATTCCTGGGGTTTACGAGGGTTCTGATCGGTACTCGGGTTTCAAACTTGGACCGATCTGCTTTCCTATTCTGAAGTCTGTGATCCAGTTGCACCACAAAGTCAATATATTCTGCGCAGCCTTGGGGTGGATTCACTACTTGGGCCAGAATGTCTTTTAGCTCTCCGCGCAGACCCCGGTGAAATAAAGTGATCCTTTTATTTTCAGGCCATCCGGTTTCCACCACCAGTCTGTTAAAGGAGGCTATATAAGACAAAAGATCTTGACTACCTTGTCGTAGAGATAGCAATTCGTTGTCAAGGGCCTGTCCCTGCGAGTGTCGAGCGAACAACCTTTCCATGCTGGCCTGAAAGCCCTGAAAATCCTGGAGAATTGGATCGTTCTGGTTCACCAAGGGAACAGACCAATCGGCAGCACAGCCACATAGGTACGATAACACGAAGGCCACTTTGGTCCCATCATCAGGGAAGGCTCCTGGTCTGCATAAAAAATGTAAGCGACATTGGTTCATAAAAATGGCATATTTCTTTGGGTCCCCCGCAAAACGTTCAGGCGGTGCTAAAGGCATGGATCCCGGCAGATTGATCTGAACAGGGTTACTCGAACCCAACGAAGTGGAAATTCCCCCGGGACTAGGTAAAGGAATTTGTCCAGCCTGACTCTGTAGCAATCGTTTGGCCAGGTCATCAGTTTGTTCCTTGGAGAGAATGAGTTCTCTTTTGAGGACATTAGTCTCTTGGCGATCTGAGTGTACCTCTGCACTTAATTCCCCCAACAGCTGGGCCAGCTGGTCTGTCTCAGAAGTCTCCATAGCGCCCGGGTGGGAAATTGTGGGTAGGCTTCGCGTTCTGTTACGCTCACCTGACTCCCACGGAGGCGCTGGCCAGGATCGTGCTGCTGTGACCTCTTCTAAGGTGTTGCGCGGGGCACAGAAGATGGACTGGACCGGACTCCCAACTCCTGCTTGTCCGGCTTGCAAAAGTATCCTTCTGTAGGCGAGAATAAGGGATTAACTGTCTGCGGGGAATAGTACCAGCCTCCCCCTTTCCCCTCTCACCCTCCTCGAAACCCTTCTGTGCTTCCCGTGGCGTCTCACCTTAGGGTCTTGAAGGGCGAGCGCTCCTTCCTGCTTCTGATGCAGGGGCGCGTTGGTATCCAGTTACTTCACTGGATTCTTGGTTTTATGAGAACCAAACTTGCTTTGCTTCCAGGTAAGTTCCTTGAAAGGTTCCCCTTTTGTCCTTGCATCAATATGCTAATGTCAATGTCTTTTTCCCCATACGGGCCGGGGTACGGAATGCCGGGGAAAAGGCACCGACCCGAGATGCGAGGTGCAATCCCTGTAGAAATCAGGTAAGTCTTGATGAGCGTTTTTGGGTAATGTCTTTTCATTCGCTCATTAACGCTAATGTCTTTTTCCCCATAGGGGCCGGGGTCCGGAAACGCCTGGATGCGGCGCGGACCCGAAATGAAGAGGGAATGACCCAACAGGTAAGTCTTAACATGGAGGTTTAGGTTTCCTCATTCCCTTCTCTCTCTCACCTTTGCTCTTGTCTTTTTCTCCCTAGGCGTGGAAGCGTGGCTGCGAATCCAGGTGATCGCTGCTGAACATGGAGGCGCCCTGTGAAGGTGAGTGGAATGCGGCGCTGCGGCGGTCGATGCGATGTGCTTTTAAATTAAGTGTCTTCCTTTGCAGGATCGTCGGCGAGCTGACTCCGGAATGCGGATCTTGCAGGTAAAGTCTTTTCCTTCTCCTATTCTCTCTTTCTCTTCCTTTGTAGGTGATCAGGATGCTGGCAGGCGTGGCAGAAGTCCGAATGCAGGAGCAAACACGGTGAGCGTCCAGCTGCTAGATGCAGAACAACGCGAAGCATGTGCTGCTCTTCGGGTGTGGTTTAAATAGCCTGTAAAGTAGTTCCAGGTATGTATCCTTCCACTCAGGTATGTATTCTTCCTCAGACCACACCCGAGTGATAAAGTAGTCCAAAAGATAAAGTAGTCCCATTCAGTCCTCAAGAGGGCCTGGATGTAGCAGCACGGTCTGCTTCAGGTAAGTGCACATTAAAACACTTACACACAGGTCTTGCTTTATGAGCCTGGCGCCTAAGGCGCCAGGACTGGGGTCCAGAATGAGGCTGGCGCTGAAGGCGCCAGGACTGCGTCCAAAAGGCCCCAACTTGGGCCCGCTGAGACGTCCTTGGGGAAAATGATGTCTGCCTCTGGGGTTGCTGGGCTGGGCCTGGCTCCTTGGAGGTAGGCATCATGACAGTTTGTTCTTTGGAAAGGTAACTGTAACGCTCACCTGATTCCCACGGAGACGCGGGTCTGGGCCGGAAGCTGTCTGTGACTCGAAAAGTGATGTGTAGGACTCGATTGGCTTCTGGGGTCGAACCTCTTCGCACTGTGTGGCGGACTCCAAGAGAGAGATTTCTGCAGGCGAAAGAATATGAGGGTTAATGGTCGGGGTTGTCGGATGTCCCTCTCTCTCTCTCTCTCGCTTCCCAGCTTTTTCGTAGAGCTCCCCCCCCGGGTTAACGTGCTCACCTTATATAGGTGAATGCTGGGCTCTCCATCTGCGTCTGGTGCAGGGTGCCGTTGCCAGTTTCTTCACTGGGGTAACATAGGCCTCTTGAATTCAGAGGATGGTTGCCGTCGTTATCTTCACGAGCGGTGAGTTTCTGGACACCTTTTGTCCTTATAGTCTTTAATGCTTTTCCCCTTATGTATTGCAGGGTTCCAGAGATGGAGAATGAATTGAAGCGCTTAGAAGTTCGTAAGTAGGGCAAGCGCTTTAACTGTCTTTTTCCTTGCAGCTTAGTTCGTGTTACGCCGGAGAATTCGCAGGCGTTTTATGGCGAAGAGCGTGATGGACGTAAGTAAATACCTGTTTAATGTCTTTCTTTTGTCTTGCAGATGTTGATTGCAGCGCCGGCGTTCGCGGAATACCAGTAAGTTGTTAACGATGCTTTGTCTTCACAGGTGACGATGCGGAACGAAGAAATCCGGAATTTCCAGCGTGCCGGTGAGTATGACAATGCTTTTGTCTTTGCAGGTGGAGATGCGGCGTAAAGAAGCGGCCGCCGCCGATGAATCAGGTAAGTAAGCACTGTGCGTTAAGTTCGTCTTGCTAACCTGTTGTTTCTGTACTTTACAGATGCTGATGTTGGCTGGATTCCAAAATGGTAAGTTGAATTCTTGCAGGTTCAGGATCGGAAGATGAAGGGCCGGAGCAGACTCGGTGAGCGTTCTGCTGCAGATGCAGAATAACGCGAAGCACGCTTCATTTATCAGGTGTGGTTTAAATAGCCTAGGAGTGATGAGGCATCTTCTTCCCCGGCCCCGCCTAGGTAAGAAAAGAGTTCCAGTTTCCAGAAGAGTTCCAGTGCTGTATCCAGGGAGTGGAGCTGCCCCACCCAGGTAAGAAAGTAGTTCCTGTTCACAGATGACTACTAAGAGGCTGGTAAGTAAGCAGCATGGTCTGCTGCAGGTAATTCCACCCAAGCACTCTCATACCTATTATGAGCCTGGCGCTTCCAGTGCCGGGACCAACTGTTTTGATGAGCCTGGTGCCACCGGCGCCAGGACAAGGTCCAAAAGGTCCCAGTGGGGACCGGCTGGTGCCTGGAATTAGGGTTAGTGGCCTGCTTCCAAGGACGTTGGGCTGGTCCTGGCTCCTTGGAAGCAGTGATCATGACAGTACCCCCCCTCAAGGCCCCTCCTAAGTGTGTCTTCTCCGGGGGTTTTGGCTTGTCGGGGTGATTCAGATGGAATTTCTTGACCAGACGAGGTGCATGGACATATTCTGAAGGTTCCCAAGACCTTTCCTGGGGGCCGTAACCTTTCCAGTCAACCAAATAATACAACTTAGATTTTGAGATTTTGGAGTCTAGGATGTTCTTTACTTCGAATTCAAGTTCTCCATCCACTAAAACTGGTTCTGGGAGTTCAGTCAATCGGGTTTCAGGTTGTACTGGTTTTAATAAGGAGACATGGAATACTGGGTGTATTTTCATATGCGTAGGTAACTCCAATTTGACAGCCACCGGATTGATTATGGCAGATATGCGATAGGGTCCAAGGTATCTTGGGATGAAGGTGCGGGGTCCTTTTAGAGGCAGGTGCTTAGTGGATAGCCAAACCTGATCTCCTACAGCGTAGTGAGGAGCCTCTTTGCGGTGTCGAACTGCTCCTTTTTTGAATTGAGCTTTAGCTCTTTGCAGATGGGCAGAGGCTTCTTTAAGAGCACGGGTGATCTCCGAGTGCAAGTGATCCACAGCAGGTGCTTCGAATTCTTGGGGTGGATCCAGGTTAGAGGTTCTGGGATGGTGTCCGTATAACAGAAAGAAGGGAGTCTTCCCTGTTACAGAATGAATCGAATTATTGTAAGCGTACTTAGCGATCCAAAGAATATCCTTCCAGGGGTTTTCAGTTTGTTGGAGCATGCAACGTAGATATTGTTCTAGAGTTTGATTTGTCCATCAGTTTGGGGATGGTGACTAGTTGAAAGTCTTACATCAATTTGGGCTAGACGACAGCAACTGCGCCAGAAGTGGGAGATGAATTGACTTCCTCTATCGGAGACTAAAACCGAGGGAAAACCGTGTAGTCGAACGATGTTTTCTAAGAATTCTCGGCCCAATATTGAGGCTGATGGTAGACCCTTTAGGGGAATGAAGTGAGCCATCTTGGAGAATAGATCCACAACTACTAAAATGGTAGTATACCCCGAGCATGGAGGTAAGTCCGTGATGAAATCCATGGACAGGGTAGGCCAAGGACAGGGAGGGATGTCTAGTGGCTGTAATAGGCCGGCTGGTTTCTCTTTCTGGCTTTTATTCTGGGCACACACACCGCATGAAAATTACAAAGTCTCTAACATCTTTTTTCCATGACGGCCACCAGAAATGTCTTTTAATCTTTTCCATGGTCTTGGTAATGCCAGGGTGACCCTCAATTAGAGAGTCGTGGTAACAGGAGAGACTTGTTTTTGTATTTTCTCACAGGGTAAATGCAATCGTCCCCGGAAATAAGGTAGGTCTTGCTCCACTGAGAATTCTTTCCCTTTTAATTGCCAATTTTGCAAATCGCCCGGATTTAGGAGTAACTTAACCATGGTCTTGATGTCTTCAAAAGATTGAGCATTGACCAAACCCAAAATTCTTTGTTCAGGAATTATGGGTATTGGTTCTGGATTGATTAAATGTTCATCTAACTCCCATCCGGGAAAGGGCATCTGCTTTTCCGTTCTTACTGCCTGGTCGATAAGTAATTATAAAGTCAAATTCCGCTAGAAACAGAGCCCAGCGAAGCTGTCTGGAGGACTGAGCTTTGGCTGTCTTTAAATATTGTAAGTTGCGGTGATCAGTCATTACAGTGACTGTGTGTCTGGCTCCTAGGAGATAATGCCGCCAGGCTTTAAAGGCCGATCTGATAGCCAAAAGTTCCTTGTCTGTAATTGAATAGTTGATCTCGGGAGGCGAGAACTTGCGGGACCAAAAGGCAACAGGATGAAGTTGGTGTGTGTCCGGATCTCTTTGCGATAAAACTGCCCCCATAGCAAGACTAGAAGCATCCATTTCCACGATGTAGGGGAGTTCAGGGCGAGGATGTTTTAAAACAGGTGCAGAAATGAATTTAGCTTTTAAGTCCTGAAAAGCCTGTTCTGCTTCAGAAGACCACTCAAAACGTTTGTTCTTTTTCAACAGGGCGGTGATGGGCTGGACTATCCGAGAAAATTCAGGAATGAATCTGCGGTAAAAGTTAGCGAAACCTAACATGCTCTGAACTCCTTTTACAGAGGTTGGTGAGGGCCACTTGATGATTGCATCAACTTTCTTTGAATCCATGTGGACTCCGTTAGGTGACAATATGAATCCTACGAACTCGACTTCCGTTACGTTGAAAACGCATTTCTCAAGCTTAGCGAAAAGATTATGTTGTCGCAACCTCTCGAGAACCTTTTTAACGTGTCTCCGATGTTCCTCTTCAGATGATGAATAGACGAGGATGTCATCAATGTAGACAACAACACACACATCTATGAGTTCTCTAAGGACATCGTTCATTAAATATTGGAAGGCAGCAGGAGCATTGCACAGTCCAAAGGGCATCACTTGATATTCGAATAGCCCGTACTTGGTGCGGAAGGCCGTTTTCCATTCATCGCCCTCTTTTATCCGTACCAAGTGGTAGGCTCCTCTGAGATCCAACTTGGTGTATATACATGCGTCTTTGACTTGGTCCAGGAGTTCAGGGATCAAAGGTAACGGGTATCTATTTTTAACGGTGATCTGATTCAGGGCGCGGTAATCTATGCAAGTTCTAAGGTCTCCTTCCTTTTTCGGAATGAAGAACAAAGCCGATGAAGCTGGTGATTTCGAAGGACGGATAAACCCGTTAGCTAGGTATTGGTCCAGGTATTGTCTGAGATGAAGATTCTCCGGTTCGGTGAGGGCATAAATCCTGCAGCAAGGAGGAGTTGTTCCAGGTATCAGATCTATTTGACAGTCATAGGACCTATGAGGAGGCAGGGTGTTAGCTTGATCCTTCCGGAAGACGTCTTGGAATTCCTGGTATTCGGGAGGTAATTTGGGAACTTCCTCAGAAGAGATTGCAGCCAGAGAAACATCAGACCTAGGATAACAAGTGGTTAAACACTCTGGAAACTGAACCGTCTTTGCTCGCCAATCGATCTGAGGATTGTGCTTCTCTAACCAAGGAATTCCCAGAATGATCTGGAACTGAGGGGCCTTGATCACATCGAACACGATCTTCTCCCGGTGTCCATCTTGACTCACTAACGTCACTTCTTGGGTGGCATGCGTTACTGGTCCGGAGGCTATCTCCGTGCCATCCACAGTAGTGATGACGTCTTTTATTGCCTTAGGGACAAGGGGTAGGTTCATCCTTGATACCATTTCATGGTCCACATAGTTACCGATTGCTCCGCTGTCGATGTAAGCTTCAATTGCATGCAAACGATCCGGACGTTCAGGACTAATGAGGACCATGGGTATGACGAAATGCGAGGTCACGGGACAGATCTTAACGCTCGGCAAGAGGACCTCTACTCTTGTCGGGCGAGGTTGTTTCCCTGCTCAGGGTTTGTAGTACAGGTATCCGCGGCTCCTACAGTCTTCTTAGCTGGCTTCACTGGACAGTCCCGAAGAAAATGTCCTGAGTTTCCGCAATAGAGGCATAATTGCAGCTGTCTTCTTCTTTCTCGCTCTTTCTGGGTTAAAGGTCCTTTCATCCCCCCTATTTGCATGGGTTCTACAGTGTCAGCTCCCTTATTTGAAGTCTGTGGTTTGGAACACACTCGGGTATCAAATTTAGAACGATCTGCCTTCCTGTTCTGCAGTCTATGGTCCAATTGGACAACTAAATCAATATAGTCAGAACATTCTTGTGGAGGATTCACAACTTGCGCTAACACATCCTTGAGCTCTCCACGCAGGCCTCTATAGAAAAGTGTTATTCTCTTGTCCTTGGGCCATTGTGTTTCCACTATGAGTCTATTGAAGGAGGCTATATAAATCAAGAGATCTTGATTGCCCTGTCGTAATGAAAGAAGTTCGTTGTCCAAAGCCTGCCCCTGTGCATGTCTAGCGAACAGGTTTTCCATGCTGGATTGGAAGGCCTGAAAATCATGCAAAACCGGATCATCCTGGGTGACTAAAGGGATCGACCAATCTGCGGCGCTACCGCTGAGATAAGAAAGTACAAAAGTCACCTTGGTCTGGTCTGTTGGAAATGCTGCTGGCCGACATAAGAAGTGTAGGCGGCACTGGTTGATGAATACTGCGAATTTCTTTGGGTCACCAGAAAAACATTTGGGCGGAGCCAAGGGTACATTACCAGGTAGATTGATTTGCACTGGATTTGAAGATGATGCAGAAGGATAACTTCCTCCTGGAACAGGCAAAGGTGTCTGTCCTGCCTGCGTTTGTAACAACTGCCTAGCAAGGTCCTCTGTTCGCTCCTTGGAAATTATCAGTTCTCTTCTTAGAGAGTTCATTTCCTGACGAGCTGCATGCACCTCTGCTCTTAATTCCCCAAGCAACTGGGCTAGCTGATCGGTGTCTGAGGTTTCCATTGCGCCTGGGTAGGAGTTTTGTGGTGGGCTTCGCGTTCTGTAACGCTCACCTGATTCCCACGGAGGCGCGGGTCTGGGCCGGAAGCTGTCTGTGACTCGAAAAGTGATGTGTAGGACTCGATTGGCTTCTGGGGTCGAACCTCTTCGCCCTGTGTGGCGGACTCGAAGAGTGAGATTTCTGCAGGCGAAAGAATATGAGGGTTAATGGTCGGGGTTGTCGGATGTCCCTCTCTCTCTCTTCCCAGCTTTTTCGTAGAGCCCCCCCCCCCCCGGGTTAACGTGCTCACCTTATATAGGTGAATGCTGGGCTCTCCATCTGCGTCTGGTGCAGGGTGCCGTTGCCAGTTTCTTCACTGGGGTAACATAGGCCTCTTGAATTCAGAGGATGGTTGCCGTCGTTATCTTCACGAGCGGTGAGTTTCTGGACACCTTTTGTCCTTATAGTCTTTAATGCTTTTCCCCTTATGTATTGCAGGGTTCCAGATATGGAGAATGAATTGAAGCGCTTAGAAGTTCGTAAGTAGGGCAAGCGCTTTAACTGTCTTTTTCCTTGCAGCTTAGTTCGTGTTACGCCGGAGAATTCGCAGGCGTTTTATGGCGAAGAGCGTGATGGACGTAAGTAAATACCTGTTTAATGTCTTTCTTTTGTCTTGCAGATGTTGATTGCAGCGCCGGCGTTCGCGGAATACCAGTAAGTTGTTAACGATGCTTTGTCTTCACAGGTGACGATGCGGAACGAAGAAATCCGGAATTTCCAGCGTGCCGGTGAGTATGACAATGCTTTTGTCTTTGCAGGTGGAGATGCGGCGTGAAGAAGCGGCCGCCGCCGATGAATCAGGTAAGTAAGCACTGTGCGTTAAGTTCGTCTTGCTAACCTGTTGTTTCTGTACTTTACAGATGCTGATGTTGGCTGGATTCCAAAATGGTAAGTTGAATTCTTGCAGGTTCAGGATCGGAAGATGAAGGGCCGGAGCAGACTCGGTGAGCGTTCTGCTGCAGATGCAGAATAACGCGAAGCATGCTTCATCTATCGGGTGTGGTTTAAATAGCCTAGGAGTGATGAGGCGTCTTCTTCCCCGGCCCCGCCTAGGTAAGAAAAGAGTTCCAGTTTCCAGAAGAGTTCCAGTGCTGTATCCAGGGAGTGGAGCTGCCCCACCCAGGTAAGAAAGTAGTTCCTGTTCACAGATGACTACTAAGAGGCTGGTAAGTAAGCAGCATGGTCTGCTGCAGGTAAGTCCACCCAAGCACTCTCATACCTATTATGAGCCCGCGTTTCCAGTGCCGGGACCAACGGTTTTGATGAGCCTGGTGCCACCGGCGCCAGGACAAGGTCCAAAAGGTCCCAGTGGGGACCGGCTGGTGCCTGGAATTAGGGTTAGTGGCCTGCTTCCAAGGACGTTGGGCTGGTCCTGGCTCCTTGGAAGCAGTGATCATGACAGTAACTATCCCTTCTCCCGGAGTACCCTGGGTACTGGGGATTCCCTTGGTACCACCCTTGGCCTCCCCTCTCCCAGATTGGGTGGTCTGGACTCCTGAAAGCGGGGAGAGAAAGGAGGGTTGTCCTGCATGTGTGGGTTTGGAAGGTACCGGGGGAAGAAACTTAACCCAATATTTGGAGGATTACTGCCCTCCTGAGGGAAGTTAGGAGGGGAGTTTCTGCAGTACAGTACTCACCTGATTGGATCCACACATTCCCCAAGATAGGTTTATTGCCCTTATACCTGGGACTGATGTAATTAGCATAGTTAGAGGTCACATTTCTGGGGTATCCCACCTGACTACCACCTGCTGCTGATTGATCAAAAGGCCTTCTTTGCCTCTGATTTGGCTTGTTTTGGGAAGGTGTGTTTTTAGGCTCCCCCCCCCATTTCTAGGTCCAAAATGGGGGCAACCTTCGCCTCCGCCACCTTGGCAGCAGCGGGGGTGTTGGTTGGGTTGGGGTTTTTGGTTTGGTTTTCTATAGGTTTTTGGACCTCGTAGATCTGGGTAGCCTGCTATTATTACCCAGTCCAAGGTCCTGTTATCATGAAAGTCTCTTACCAGCTGTGTCATAATATATTTTGGGAGTGCATGAAAATAGGTGTATAAATTCCTTACTATTCGTGCACACCCGCCTTGTGGTTTGCGCAAATGCCCGTTTTAGCTCCTGCACAAATTCTGTCAGGCCTGATCCTCTCCACACTGCAGAATGTAGGCCGCCTTGCAGGCCTCCTGTGGGTTTCAGTGTGTGGAGAAGTGCTTCAAGATTGCTGCCTTATAGGTGATCACCTTGAATGGTTCTGGTCTTCCAGCCCAGCAAAGAAACTGGAGTACTCTAGAGAGAACGCCCATTTGCCCAATTCAATGCAAATCTGGCTATTTTTAATGTCAAAAGAGTTCATCATCTGTTCATATAGCTCCATATGCTCCCAGACAGAATATTTTTATGACATAAGGTCATAAAATTTCTAATAGCTTTAATCTGCTTAATGGGCTCTTTAACCAGAGCTCTCTTTTGTTTATTAGCCTTCTTTTGCCGCTTCACCAGAGTCCATTTGACCTCGGATTCAGAGCTGCTGCTGTCTGAAGTCCCCTTGTTATCCTCTAGGCACTGCCTCATTCTTTGAGCTTGGGAGTCTCTCTCAAAATGGTGGGGCCTAGTTTTTTCTCCACTGTTGTACTTTGGGCTCTCTGGGTCACTCCCCTTGGACTCCCTCTTTTGCACAGGTGAGTGGTCTTCTGACTCCTCCCAGCTCCCAGGGTTGGTGGAGAATCCCCCCCCATAGACCCCATTGGGTGGAGGTTTTCAGAATACTCTTTTGAGGCCTCAATTCATGCTCTTTTTCTTCTGCAAAGCAAACCAAATCTACCCTTTGTAGATGATGTTTCTGCAGGTCTAGCTCCCTGGGTTTCTCCTCATAGGAGTCTTCCTGGTCAGATATATTGGCCATAATATTTTGGAATTTGTATAGGGACGCCCGCCCGTCAATCCCCGATGGCCGGCGGCGTGCCTGTTCAATCATGCTGAACCTACTAGAGTCTGGATGCCTCATGATTCCCTGTTCTTGTGAACCAGTGGACATGTAGTCAGCAGTGCCTTGTGGATACAAAGTTGTAGATGGGTTTGAGGCCATTAGTACAGAGGATATCACACTATGATCAGGGTGATCCAGTCCCTCTCTACTTGTTCAGGGTCCCTAAAGTTTTGATTCAGCCTAGCATACTCTTTTTCTAACAGCTCGAGTTTCTCCCTCTGAGCCACTATCTCCTGAAGGTAGGCAAAGGCCTGTGCCTTTTGCTCAGCTAGCAGGGCTTGGCTGACCTCTATTACGTTCTCTTGGGCTGCTACCTGGCTCTGGAGTCCACCGTTCTCATCACAGATGGCCTCATTGTCTTTTTCTGCTGCCTGTGTTGCCTGGAAACCCCAAGACCATTTTTGTTGCAGGAGATACATCTCCTGACTCTGCACCTTTTTGGCTCGGGCGGTCTCTTCTAGAACACCTTCTACTTATCTCATGCGCCCCAATACATTTTCATATTCAGTTTTTAGTCATTCAGTTCCTGGAGATATAATTTTCTGTAGGTCTGTTTTTAATTTGCACCCTTCTTGGTATAGGGTATCTTTTTCCTGATGCAGGGTACCAACCTATTTAGTCAGGTCGTCCCTTTGTTGCTTGATAGCACATTATGTCTGGTGTTCCTGATCAAATTCTGTTTGGAAATGGAGTTCCTTAATAATTAATTACTCTCCTATTCCAATTTCGCAATCAGGCTCTGTTATATGTTGATTCAATTTTCCTTTTCCTCACACTCCTCTTTTAATGTATCTAATTGGGCCTCTCGCTCTGAATTATTGTGTTGTTGTACAGCCAAGTCCTCTTTTAACTGTTTGATGTAGTTTTCAAATTCTACCTCTGAATTTTGAGCTTTTTGCAATTTTTCTTCTACTAGTTTTAATTCACTCTGGCTTTAGTTTAAGAGCTTAGACTGGTTTTGCGCAAGAGTTCCTATTTTCTTTATATTTTTCCTCCATAATCCCCATGTGGAGGTATATGTAGGCAGTAAATCGGTCCATTTTAATCTGCTCATCATTAATATTCCGAGTCATATACAATTCAGTCAAGGCTTGATGTAACAGGCCACCGTCCTGCCATACATCCCTGTTCATGGAGGTGACTTGTTGCATCATGCTGAACAGCCAGGCTTTCTGTTCCTGCTCCGCCCCCACTCTCGAGCCATATTAATCTCAACGGTGATCATTATGAAAAGTGTTTGTCCTTTATTAAATTATTTATCTAAGGCCAAATCTGTACTCTGCTTTTGTCTAGTGCAGGGTTAATTTTACTTTATTTTTTACACACAGATCTGATACTTAGGGTCTAAGTTTTGTACAGTGTGATACAGTTTTCTAAGCACAAAAATGTATCCCTAACTTTTTTTGGGTTAGCTATCACTGGTAGAAACACATCACCAACCCGGACGAGCCCCCACTGTGTAATGGATTTAAAGACACGGCACACTCCAGATCAGGACTCTTTCCACTGGCCAGGGACGTGACACAATAAATTAGCTTTTAACTTTATTAATTTCGGATTCTGCTTTGAGAAGGCAGCCAACCCATCTCACATCCCACTTGACAAACACCCTGTGTCACAATGAACCAGGCCGGTGTGTAATAATGAAATATTTATTTATTTTTAAAATTCAAATGCAAAATCAAACAAATCAATTTTAGGGCAGCAATCACTAGTGATAATACACAGCAAAATGTTATGATATAATTATTTTAACTTAATAACATTAGTTACTGGAGTTTCAAATGGAGATAGAAGCAAGATCACTCTGTCATAATTTTAGATGGGACAACTGTTATGCATTCCCCCTGCAACACTCCCCCAAACACCTGCTGACCAGGTTTTGTGTGCGTGGAAAGGAGTAGTAAGAAGTCAGAAATAAGAGGGGAAAAAAATCAGATTTGTAATTCTACCTACCACTCCAGAACGAGAGGCCAAAACGAAATGAAAACCTGAGCAAAGTAGCACTCGGAATTCATGGGATAGTTAGAGGTCAGTTTACATGTGCAGTAGAATGGATAGGACATGAATTTATGTGGCTGTACTAAAAAGGCAAGAAAGCTTAAAAGCTACAAGGCAAGGTACTAAAACAATATGAACACAGGTGAGAAAATCGACTTTGGGAAGGGAAGCAATGCAGCAAAATTACACGTGGCAGAATTACATGTTCCTATTTTTCACAGATTTAAAACAAGCAAATAGCTAAGGAAATGAGCTAAACAGTCAAAAACCGGAAATCGGTTTTTCTGATGAGGTACAAAGGCATATAGCAGATAGGACACTGAAGTGAAGGGATGGCTCTTATGTGGCAACAGTATGGGTTTCCTTTTAAAATCAAATTTTATAATGAAAGCAATCACACAGGCAAAAATTGGTTTTGTTACGAAAATTATTTGTTCTACTGAGGCTGTATTTTAGTGGCTAGATTATTAAAGACACTGCATGCAAAGAGGTTCATTTGCAATTTTAACCAATTCACGCCACATTCCTCTTTGTAGGCGAATTAATTTATTTGAAATATTTAAAAATGGTACTAAGGACTTACACAGGTGACTGAAATGATTAGGATAGAATTACACTAACACATGGAGACTAGCACAATTCTTCTAAGGACAAGATACACAGAGGATGCTGACAATTTGGGAAGTTACTAGGGTTCTTATAGGTTTTTTATATGATTTGGACAGAATGCAAAGTAACAGAGGAGGGTATGCAGTTTTTGGTACTGGGAAGGGTGATACTTACAAAATGCACTTGAGTTGGGTAATTGGGACAGCTTAGCCGGGTCTCTGGGCAGCGAGACAAGAATCTGGTCACTGGGCAGTGGCTGAGCTCTCCTTTATGGGAACAGCTGGGCAAAAGGGGTCTTGTCTCTGGATTCTTCCAAAGGAGATCAGCAGCATCTCTTCTTTTCTCCCTGGATTAGTGAGTCTGCCTGGATCTAGATGGGTGGTTCTGCCTGGACTGGGATCAGGATAGGTGGTTCTGGAGTCTTGGAATCATGCAGGGTGGATTTTGAAAAATATTTCTGTCCCTATACCTCCCTCTTATATAAGCAGGATGACAGAGAATTTTTACTATGTAGGCGGAAGGAACCGGGACTTACCTCTAGGTTGGGATAGGTCAGGCTGTGGATGTCGCCACCTCCCTGCAGGCGGATTGGTTACAGGGAAGTGACATCAGTTTAAGTGTGGGTGTTTTATGGACATGCTTCGTTTCACCAGTTACTTTTACCAAAAAAAGGTATGGAATAAAAACACATTTACAATCGTCACCTCCATATTTTCTCCAAATGCATCTGTGCCATTTACGCTTTCCCCAGAAAAGGCTTTTTACTGCCATTCACATCCACCACATGCCAGGAAGACACAAATAGTCTTCCTGGCATTAAAACTGTCATAATTTCACATTACTGCTTATTCAGATTCTTGAGCTAAAAGTCTTAATGTAAAAAGTCTTTAAATCAAATGGGCTGGATTTGTCCCCAAATGTGGGTGGTCTTTCCAACCCCCCTAGCCAAATGTCCTCCCATCGTCAGCTTGCACAGGGGAAGCCACACACTTACACAGGGCTTAAACTCTTCCTCTGTCCTTGAGAGCATTTCTGCCAAGCAGTCTGAGGCAACCTGTAATTATCACACTTTTCTTGTCCATAGAACAAGGCCCCTTCCCTGGCAGTATCAGTTCACGGGGAGGTGCAACATTGGCCTTTAAACCAAACTGGTTTAACAGGAATGCCTGAAGCTCAACCAGGCTGTTTAAGTTCTTTTTGTGGGGAAAAGCACAGAGCACAATATACATATGTCTTTGCAGCCCCCCTTCCCAAATGTACAGTTGTGTTTCTGTGCGAGCAACAGTATTATTTCCCATTTCGTTTTCAAAATGTCAATTCACTGCTTTGCAAACGCAGGTTTACACAGGCTCATCATTTGTTTCTCATGTTCATTTCAAAATGTGGTTTTCCACGCATTTGCTTTCGGAAGGCTTTTTATAGCTCCAAGTCAGTTTCTGTACACATGGATGTGCTTGGAAAATGAGTTATTGGGAATCGGCATATAACGAGAGAGAGCGCTTCTTTTGAAGTACTTTGCATGGGTTAGTTTCCAAAAGTAAATTCAAGCCGTGTTTCAGTAGAAATCCAAAATCTTTGCCTTTCAAGTGATTTGCCAGCACATCAGTTGCTCTGGGAATGTTTTTGCCTCACTTCTTGCTACTCAGCAGAAATAAACATGCCAAAAGGGGTTTCCATGAAGGGCACAACTTGGTCAAAAATAAAATCAAGAGTAACCGGCAAAGCCGTTATGGGTGCCATGTGTGCAGCTTTAGTATTCAGCATGACAGAACAGAAAATGTGATGCCGTTCTGGGCATAGGTCATTTTCTGCTTGATTTAGATGACAGAAGCAAATGCAGCCATTCTTTGTGGGGGCAGTGTTTTAAAGCTTACCCCCCTGCGACAGGGAAAGAAAACAGCCGCTTTTGGGTGAAATGTGGAAATGTGTTTTTTGTTGTAGGGGGGTTTCTGTTGGGGCTGGCAAATGTACCCCACATCTTGTGTAGCTGGGAAATGGTTCATCCATAGTGCATTGGTGTATTCTAAAGTGCTTACCTGTTTGAGAAACTTGTAAACCATTGTTTTCTTCCCTAACCTTTTCCTTTTTGCCACAACTTCAGTATTACCTTTTAAGTGTGAAAAGTGATATATTAATGTCCACAGTGTCCTAGAAATTGAAGTCACTTGAGGGTGTAAGAAGTGTCCGTGTGCCATCCTAAAAGGGAATCTACGTACCTAACTGAACTGTATTTAAGTGTTGCTCCCTCATAAAGAAGGCTTATTTTAAACTGTCATTAATAATTATTTAATCACGAAACCTTGAGTATAAGTGTTATTTGAATACCTGTCACTGTGAATCTCTATGTTGTGTCTCTATAGCTCACAATGACCCCTTTTGAGATAGGCCTGGCTGCTCAGTCACTCTACCAACTTGTGCAGTACAGGCCTACACCAAAGATTGGGTTACCGATTGCCTAGAGGACAAGGCTGAGGTAGGCTCCCACAGCGTTACTACATACAATCTTGCCTAACACTTATACATGTCTGTGGACACAGGCCAAAGGCATGGCCATCCATCCATGCACCCTAGAATTCAGCTATGGCTATGCTATTCCAGTCTAGCAGCACACATAGCCGTCCACATTAAACTACAGACATATCTCAAATCCTCTGACATTAGTATACCGCGACAACCAACTAAAATGACAAACACAATACAATAAAGTGGGAAGAAAAGCCTGCATTTGATACACAGCCATATTAGATTTGAGATACTGTTAGGTAAGAACTACATATCAATAATAAATCTTACTGACCTGGTTCAACCCCAGAACTTTTTGCTGGACTGGTAGATTATTTTTCCCTATACCTCAGTGAGTGGGAATCCTTTTCCACACTCACAGAGTCTTTTGATCTTTTTATGGGTGTCATTTTTAAGACTCTCCATAGAAGTTATCCTCCGACTACTTTTTGGCAATTGTTGCTGGGTTGCCCTAGGGACTCCCATTTTAACTTTCTATGGCTAACCTTGAGAACTACAGTTCCTAAGGGTAGAAAGGACCTTTGGATTTTATTATTAGGCAAGACCAATAATTTAAGCGGTGGCGGGTGCCACCTTAAATGGAGTGCTGGGAAGATACCGAGTATCCCCTTTCTCATTTTAAATGTACCATTTATGTTACAAGGACAAATTTACCTTTGTGGCAGTGAACCTTTTTATTAATTTGGTGCACCTTTACCACGGGCTGTTTGCACAGCCCCGGTAAAGGCACCCATGGATGTTCATTTTTGCAAAATGGCCCCAGTCTTCTTTTTTCACCATTTGTCCTTTCTTGTTCCTTCTCCCGACATCCAGGGCGGGAAATTCCTTTGTGTTAAACTTATCTACGGCGTGAATCCTTTGAATTCTCCGCCCAGGCTCCAGAGTGTCTGTGAAGGAAGGAAGCGAGGGAGGAGTCCAAAACTCTGCAGCCCTTTTCCCCTTCATCCTGACTGCGAGAATCCAGTTCAAACTGGAAGGCTGGCTGTCCTGAAAGGACTGCCAACCCCCTTCCACCACCCCGCACCCCCAAGTTTAAATGTTGCAAGGCTGTTTGATTGGCTTGGTTCCTGTATAAAAGCTGAATAGGTAGTCGGCCACTGGAACCAAAACCGAAGAGGAAGATGAAGAAACCGCAGCTGAGACGATTTTCAGTCACCGGGAGCCTGCTGTAGCCCTTCCTTCCAATCGACCTAGAGACTCTGAAAACGACGACCCAGAGCCTGGTGTGACCCACTAGACTAAAGAAGACCTGCATTTTGAGCCATCCCACGCAGTGCTGCGACCATGCGGGGCTGCAATACCCCAATACCCTGGTACCACAAACCATCTGGCAGTGCACAGTCTTTTGATTTCTGAATCTCGCCGAAACTTCGTGGGCATCCTGCTGGATCCCCAGAGGCACGATTCAGGTCTGATAAGCCCCTTCATCAGAGTGCTGGATCTTTCAAACAGCGAGAAGCCAACCAGAAATATTCTGTCTTCTGAGCTCCTGAAAAGGCGCCAAACCCACAGAGCCACATCCAGCCGCGAGGAAGTGATCCCTGTTGCAAAAATCCTTCTAAAGTCCTGTCTTCCTTCTTCTTGGCAAAGGAATCCATTGACCGGGGTCTTTGGCTGCAGATCCTCAAGTCTTCATGCTGCAACTCTTCTTCTGTGCTGAGGTACTGAGTTGGCTGCAGCATTTTACCTACCTTAAGCCTTTGTGATTTCTGTATAGCTTTGGAGTGTTACTCATCCCATTCACCCAGGCTCACCGGAATACTCCTAGGGTGTCTTCTTCTCTGAAGTCCCCGGACCCTCAACTAGCTGTAAAGTAAAATTCTTAACAGTCTTCCTCTGGAACGCTGACTTTGCCACTGAACCCTATCTCACCCTGCCTACAGCTGGCACCTAGACCACTAGGGTCCCTCTACTGCCTCGGAGTGAACTTGTGCTATAGAATAAGGGAAGGACTGGATAAGAAAAGGGGTCTGTCTTGAAAACAAAAAGCGTGCAAAAGTACTTACTTGTAAAAGAAGTTGGTAACTAACTCCGAGAGTGAACAGTTGAACAGTTACAAAAGTTCTTACTTACCTTGAAAGTGAGTTGCACTATTCTGAAAAGTATATATAAGGTTAAGTTACTCACCTTGTTGCTTGCCATTCGTGATGGTGAGTAGTTTTGTGCAGACCCTCCTTGGGCTCCTATTTTTTAACAAATTTGAATCTTTGTGAGCACCAGCCCCTGCCTTACAAGCCTGCTCTCCCCCCCGCGATCTGTGTCCATCACCTTCCCTGGGCAGCCCTCTGCCCGTGCAGCCCCTGCAGCTAAGGGCCCCAAGGCAAAAGGTGCATCCTACAGAGGCAGCTCCATATTGCGTCAGCAGGGGAAGCCAGCGGCTAGCCGTCAACCAGCAGCTACAGAAAAGGTGGTGTGGCTGCAGTGGGAGTAGAGCAACTATCCTAGCACTGAGAATATTAGCCTGCGCCACACCTTAGTGAACTGTTCAGTTTGACTTGACTCACATCTAAAAAGTGCCAAATTAGACTAACTTGTCTCTGCCACTCCCTTAGAACGTATCCGTTTTCATTGACTCACATCTAGAAAGTGCCCTCCGAGATAGTATTCTAATCTATTCTGCCTATCCCGCAACCTTAGAAAATAGTTCCTGTTGCACTGTTTCGCATCTAGAGGGTGCCCACTGAGATTTGTACTGTGAATTTATTTTGCCTGTCCCACACACTTCGTTCCTGTCCTCCCGATTCACTTCTAGAAAGTGCACGCTGAGATAAGACTAATTTATTGGTACCACACTCCTAGAAAATTGTTCGATTTGCTTTGATTCACATCCAGAAAATAGCTCTCGTTCTCTTTATTCTCATCCTGAAATTCCCTCTATGACAGTACTGAAATTTAATTGCCTGTCCCTCACACTTATTCTGTGAGATTGATCCGCATCCAAAATCCCAAATGAGTTTGTAATATTTGCCTGTCCTTCACCTACAGCTTGCACTTGCTAGCCTGATTCACATCCATAAAATACCCACAAGTTATATTTGTAATTTACCAACGTTCCTCAACTAACATAAAAACTTGCTCTAGTTGCATTGATGCACACTGATATTGTGATTTGTTGCCTCTGGCGCTCACTTTGAATTCGTTCTTGTTACACCCACTGTGACCTCAATTTGTTCCGGCTAGACTAACCCACACCTAGAAAGTTACACTGACTCACCTAGAAAGCCCCCACCAAGCTAGTACTATAACCTACTTGCCTGCTCCGCATACCTGGAATTGCGCGTGCTCTGGTCTGAGAGGGGGATTCTGGTGAGCTGAAGTCCCACCACCCGAAGACCACAGACACGCCGGACGACTCAACGCCCTTGCTGGGCCAAAGGTCTTCATTAACTCTTTGCGGCAACAAGCATTTGTCATCAAGGTGCACCGCACGCCTCAGCTTGCAGGACGTTTTCGACAGATCATCAACGAGCACCGCAAGAACCGAAGCTGCTGCTGCTGCTGCTGCTGCAACAACAGTGTTCACCACTTTCTCCTTGTAGGATCTCAATGATCCGTGGCTCCTGCTTTAAAGGTAGTCGCTCAAGAAGGATCCGTCGACGACCCGACGTCGAACTCTGCTATTTCAGGTACATTGAGGTTGTAGAACCATTTAGAAGGAAATAAGACTTGTGAACAATATATGGAATGGGCTTGTACGATATACAGGTTGCCCAGGTGGGGGGATCCTCATATAGAACTGTGACTTAGTAGCTAAAGTACTGTTCTAACCAACTGTTTTCCTCCCAACTCTATCGTTAGTTCACTGGATTTATTGATTTGTGTGACATTTAAACTATGTCTAGTTAAGGCACTTTAAAGGAATCAAAGTAATTGTGGTACCACGTAGAACTGTGTATATATTTGCCAATGTAGATTAAAAGGAGCACAAAGTGAGTTTGTAGACATTCCTTTGTGGGGGCTTATAGGACTACACTGTACTTAAGAACCAGTCAGCATCACCTCCTGAGTGCTTAAGCCTTGATTACTCAACTTCGCTACCGCATAGAGAATCTTGGCTGGGGTCCTCTGTGCCTCTCCTCTGCCATATAGAGAGCAGGAGTACAGACCCCGCCCTCCGGTCTTTACAGTCCCCTTTTCTATCCACACCCCTGCCCCTACTCCAACAGCTCCCCAACACCCGTCCCCCAGGAACTCCATGCTGGAACAAAATCAAGACCCTTCCCGACCTAGCCGAAGTCCTACTTCTTCGTCCCCCTACAACGCCGGCCCCCTCACTCCCATATAGAGCCCTAACCATCGACTCCTGGCTTAATGACTCACTAATTCCTCTCACCCCCTGCAATGGACCATCCCTCAAATGGTTCACGCTCCACCCGAGGAACGCCACAAAGTAACTCGAACGCAAATGGCGAGCATCTAAAACAGTTCTCAGCAGATCTATGATCACCCTAGACCACCATAACTACAAAGCTGATATCCAGAAGGTCAAAAGAGCATATTACAATAAACACATTCACAACCGTGGAAACCGCAGCAAAGAACTCTGCATGATTATATCAGAATTCGTCAAACCCACTTGCTCCTCTACCCAATCCAGCCCATCTCAATCACTCTGCGATTCCCTCTCTCTACACTTCTAGACCACCGCTTGACAGGTTAACACCAAACTGTCCTTCCTCTCTCACCTCCCACCACCAACCCCCCCTGACTAGATGCCCTATTTCCCCACTTTCGATTCCTTCAAATCCATCTGCAGAGACGAGTTCCTTGACCTACTATCTGCCAGCAAACCATCCGTGTCACCCCTCGACCCCTGACCCACTTCTGTCCTGAAAGAAATATTCTCATCTACCTGCACAGGAGAACATGCAAGGGCCATACTAAATGACTCCCTCACCTCTGGCATCTTCCCCGATTTCTTCAAAATAGCGCATGTCAAGCCTCTTCTTAAAAAGGCATCCCTCGACCCCCTTCACCCCAAAAACTACAGACCAATCTCCAACACCAGATTTCTTGCAAAACTCGACCAAACAGCTTACTCCCAGCTCAACGCCTTTGTGGAATCCAACGGCCTCCTTGACCCCGCACAATCAGGCTTCAGACCGCAACATGGAACTGAAACCACATTCACCACGATATGGGATGATCTCAAGGTCACCTCAGACGCTGATGGATGCGCTGCACTAATTCTCCTCAATCTCTCTGCAGCCTAGGACACAGTTAAGCACTCAATCCTCCTTGACCGCCATCACTCCCTTGTAATCCGTGGCACTGCTCTCAAGTGGATCGCCTCCTTCCTCAGCAACAGGAATCAAATAACCCTCCTCTCCCCTTTTGTCTCAGCTGCTTGCTCGGTGGACACTGGAATACCGCAAGGCACATGCCTATCTGCTCTCCTGTTCAACCTCTATATGACCACCCTTCCTGGAATCATCCGCATGCACAACATCTCGTGCTAAAACTATGCCGACGATACCCAAGTCATCCTAAGAAACCCCAAATTCGGCACCACCCCGACCTTGAAGCCTGTATTTGCGATATTGATCGATGGATGACAAACCACCTCCTCTGGAACCCTGCCAAAACTGAGATCATAGTGTGCATCAACACTGCCCTTCTATCTCATCCGCTCCCATAGCCACCGTCCCTCGCCTCCCCCTCAACCCCGACATATTAAAAAACCTAGGCTGCACTATGGACTCAGGCCTAACCCTCTCCATCAGATCAAAGTGTCAAAATGCTGTCACTATCACCCCAAACTTCTCAGGTGCATCTTTCCCTACCTCTCCTTCCCAAACAGACTTGCCACAGTTATGTCTATTGTGATGTTGAGACTGGACTATGCTAACCCCCTATACCTAGGAGCCCTGGCATACCAACTCAACAAACTCCAAAGAGCCCAGAACACTGCCACAAAACTACTCCTTGCCCTGGGTCTTAGAGACCACATCTCACCAGCTCTCCGAACCCTTCACTGGCTCCCTGCCCGAAGAAGGGCAACCTTCAAGACCCTATGCATCACTCACCAAGCAGTGCACAAGACTGGCCCATTATACCTCCAAGAAAAGATAAAACCATACCTCCCGTCTCGCACCCTAAGATCAAGCACAGCCCGCTTAGTAATTCCAACCACTGACAGGATCGAAGGGTCCACTGTCTCAACCTTGGCCCCAACTTTGTGGAACTCGCTTACCTCACATATTCGACACACCCAAGACTATATGACGGTCCGCAAAGCTCTAAAGAAGTGGCTCTTTCCGTAATACCAACCACAACCATCTGAAGCGTCTGAACCTAGCAACCGATAACTAATGGCTCAGTGTGATCCAGAGTAATGTCGCCACTGAATACGCTGATTGACTTGCTACAAGCGACCCACGCATGAAATCCAGAATATCGATATCCTTAGATCATAACTCCACCCAAACACACCCCTCTGCATATCACTATGCTTACTCTCTGCTCTACACCATCACACAATTAGAGTGCAGCTACATCCCTTGATCAATTCGGCCTAGCTGCTCACATACAAACACTACCCCAAGGACACCTCATCATTCGAATAAAACACAGCTATATCCCGTGACAAACTGGCCTAGCTGCTCACATCAGCATCCTTCAGGCCCAACGCAGCCAGAACCCAGTCTGGATGGCCACCCGCCAGACTGCACACATCCAACTGATATCAAAACCACCACACCTAATGCTAGGATGCAGCTACCACCAGGCAATTACATCAGCTGCACACATAACTGGTGCACCCAAGCACCCTACTACACCTTCCTCTCTCAACTGACCTGGACTATGGTCCCCGAGGGCGTTCAGCCTACCAGCACTGTCATAGCAATGATATATAGAGCACTATATAAAATGCCAAATAACAACCAGTGAATTGGTTGTGCCCCATCCGCAAAATGAATGCTGTTGATTTCACTTTACTATTCCTGTTACGATAGATATACGAGTGTCCCCAATTGGGTCTTGCTTCACCCGATTTGCGGTTAGCCTGTCCAGAATAAGTCTGCCAAAGGTTATACTTACCTTTTAGTTGCTGATAGCCCCTTTAAAAAGTATACAGGTTTTACTTACCTTGTATTAGCTGTGTGTCATCACAAAACAAGTTAGAGTTATTGCATCTCAATCTGTGTTCCACTCATCTTAAAGGGCAAATGTAATGGAATATTACAACCTTAGACCTGCACTGCCTTAGTTAAATGGTTGGACTTCAGAAAAACTGTCCTAGCAGATACCTATTAAGTGGGAAAACAAATACATTTTGAGATACAGTAGATGGGGAACCACCTACAATTGGGATATCGCAGTGATTGGAAAATACATACAAGCTGGCTGACAGTGTGCTATACAAGGTAATAAGAGTGGTAAGGTTTAGGTGGAGTACAGTAATTGCTGCGCACCCCAGCCAGACCACATTTACCTTAACAGTAGCTGCTGTACGAGGGCGATCGGCTACACAGGTGAACACAGGCAAACACGGACTGGCATTTCTTCTTTGGGAGCTGCCCTTTGCCTTGTGGCCCTTAGAGCCGAGGACTGCCCTGGCAGGGGAGGAAGCTGCCCAGGAAGAATATCCTAAGTGGACCACACAGGCCAATCACAGGGTGGGAGGTGGCAGGCAAGGGGGAGAAACGAGGAACAGGAGGGGAGGGAAAAAACATAGGAGCCACAAAGGATCAAATAAGAGAAAAAAAATACAAGCACAAAGTATAAAGTTAAAAGCAAGTTTAAAGTAAAAATTAGCAAAGTCGAAAGGGGTCTTGTTTATGAGACACTAGGATCATATTAGGTTTGGATGCCAATTGCGGACCTGGCCACTTTTGACAAGAGTTGGATGCTTTCAAAAGGGGGAAGTTAGTAGGACCTTGAACATTTTAAAGAAACTTACACAAATCCCACACTGGGGTTCCACCTTCCCTAATTAGCTTTTCTGGAGAGAGGTCTGCTTCAAGTTGGTTTTTAGATATGGGGGTGACTGTGTCCCAACCTTCCAATTAGGACTTAAGTTTGTGTCACAGTCATTTGGGAGCAAATATAAAGATGTGTAAAAAGGTGAATACAGGATGTTAGTTCTCTGGGGAGCCGATGTGTGGAGGGAACCGTTATCTCTAATGGCAGGTATGACATCTCCCAGCCTTGCATTGAATGCAACACACAGAACTACTGTGTCGGTGACTGAATTCATTTAAAAAAAAAAAAAAAAAAAAAAACACAAATTTTAAAAACGGATTAACTACTTCAGATTTTTCTTTTGCTAGACGAGTCACTAAAATGCAATTTTTCAAAACTGAAGCAAAAAAGATATCTTCTACGGTAACATGAACAATGGTGTAATCCAATACTGTGGTAAATTACATTGTGTAATTTGTCCCTTATAGAGTACAGTGGGATATAAACAGCTCAAAGTCTTCTAAATATTCTGCGACATGGGAAAATAAAGGACATTTTCTTGCTGTGGGGTTGTGTGCATGTCGCAAGTATTATCATGGATCTGCGCACAGCTGAAATTCTGAATGTTGGTGCCATGTGTTGATCAGTAACTGGGTCTAATGGCAAGTTGGAGTCCCCGCTGAGGTAAGAGAAGTGGGTGGTAAAGATAATCTGAATTAATAAATCAACCCAGAGTGCGTGTATGTTAGAGGTGGGCGGCATACTTGTATAATCTGAATGCCCTCAGATTTTGATGAGAGGCGAGTATAAACCCATCTACCCTTACTAGCAGAAGAGTTACTAACCACGCTTAAACCGGATTGTTGTTGCAAATGTTTACACTGTTTTTCTTACAAGAGCATTTGATGGTTTCTATTCATGGTTAATCAGTGTTACCGTTAGTCATCACCACTAAAGCTCCATAGATTGTTTAGGTATACCATCTGCAACAAGCCTACAACACTCCAGATTTAAGAGAGCCAGGAGTGCTTTATAAATCTGCCAGGCAGTATGGCTCACATCTGAATCTGCGTATGATACTGCGCACACAATGTTTTACACTGCTGTTGCTGGGTATCATTGTGGTATGTGTGTCTGGCAGCTTCTGAAGATCTGCGTTCGACTGGGCACTACTGACAAAAAAAATATATAAAGACAAACAAAACACAACATGCTAGGAACTTCAGTCAGTGCATAGATGTCCACACTGTGCCGAGCATACTTCTTCTGACCCAGTCTCCCACCACATGCCTACTGCTAGAGACATAATCCAAGACAGAGTCAAAGAGAAAGCCAAAACCTCATGAGGCATCAAGGGTTCAAAACCAGAGCCTCCATCACTTCAGACACCCGAGATACTCAAACAGACTAAATGACTGCAGCATCTCTCCTCTCTGGTCAAAGAAAACAGTAGAGATATAAAAGAGGTCATCGAAAAGCACGAGGATGTGTCAGCTATTAACCTGAGAAAGTGGAACAGAAAAATTGAAAGCTTGGATTAAGCCAAATCCCTGAAAAAACAATGCAACAAAAATACGCTTTTGAAGAGAAAATGATGGATCTAGACGATCGCAAACCGCAGGTCCATCATCAGGGTTCAAATATGAGGGGAGCTGTTCAGCTCCTGCTTGTTGTCTCGTTGGTTAGCTTGAAACCAACAGCTACCAGGAGCTCCATTTGGCTTCCCAGGCCGACTGATGCTGAACAAATATTCCTATGTGAATTTAACTGTGCATTTTTCTGACAATCTATAAACAAACATATCTGTACGAGAGTTAAAGTATAATGGATCAATGGACAAAGGGGTATCGTTGCTTCTTAGGGGAAGTCAGATTTGCAGAACGCTAGGTACTAGCTCATTGTTGCCCAGTAGTAGCACCTGCCAACTTGTTAATGCTGGATACCCAAGAGCCGCTTTTAGCTCCTTATTATCCAATCTTATTTTTCAGCTGACTGAAGGGAAGCAATCAGATTCCTGTGACGTTTCTTCAAGTTAACCTATGAAAGGTACAAAAATTCAACCCAAAGCAAGCTCTTCAAATCCAACAAGCAAACAGACACCCCTTGGGTCCTGTAAGGCGCTCTGCTTCTTCATCCGAACAAGAACCATCATTGCATGCTTGCTAAAATAACCGCAAAAATATTGGAGGTACAGAATTTTCCTCCAGTAAGCTGGAGAGATAATAGTATCATCATTGCCAATAAACTTACAGGACAGAAAAGAAGGTCTTGCTTTCTACCCGATCATGAAAACTCAATAGGATGATCAGTGACAATGCCAGGACCACAGCGCACCAGTGCCCTCTGGACTCGAAGTTTCTCTGCAAAGTTCAGATCCCTCAATGAAAACGGGACGTGGAAGCTGACCTTACTATTCTCTTATCAATTAGCTCCACACATTTCCTGCAGTCTTATGTACCCACATTGTACAGATATCTATCAGCAGTAGAACACATCCCTGGGGGCTTGAAAACTCCGACATTTGCCTCATCTGGATTGCAGCAATCTCATGGTCCACGTGCTAGCTGTTCCAAAACATTGTTTTACATTTTGACTCTGCCTGTGTAACACTATGCTAATCTTGTGAGGCAACATACTGCATTGCTTTTACTCAACTAGAAGGTTTGACAGCAAGAATATTGGGCTTGACTAGAATGCACGATTGTACATTCATATGACAAGCTCAGTAGCTCACAGATGTACTTCCGCAGAATGTCTACAGGAAGCATCCCATGTGTTGTGTTGTTTACATCCAAGTGTGCAAGGATTACTGGGTATGTGAGCACTACTGTACAACTAGGTTAACGGACAGAAATGCTTATTGTCGCGCTTGTGCTCCGACAGGCAATGTGACTTCCTCCAACTACATGGTCCAGCTGTCAGAATTTGTGAACGTTGGTGGCCATGTGAGGAAGCCACCGAATTCGAAGCGTGGTCTAGGAAGAGGTGCGGGTGGTATGGGAAAGAACAAAGGAGTTTCTCATGTTCAAGATGCTCAGACCTTTTTCCACAACCAGATACACACGCAGCCTAGCAGTGTTTAGAGATACTTGTGGGAGGATTGCTATATGAAGTAGTGGGTGGGAAGGCAGGCAAAGCACCCATATCTCACTGCAATGCCATCCATCTTTACTGCATAGCAATAACGCTAGTTTCCTAATGTCACCTTTATGCCATAATAGAACACAGAGGAAAAGGTTATGTAGTGATCTTCATAGCATGCAATACAGTAACTTAATAAAACTCCAGGTAAACAAGAGCAGTGCTGTAAATAAAGGTTTACTATCTGAGCAGTATTTTGCCTTACAAAACCAAAGAATGCAAATAAATCCTGGCACACTTCTTGCCCAAAAGGCAACAAAGAAAGTAAACTTGACAGACATCCAAGAGTACAGACACATGCTAAAAATGTTAATTGGTCAGTGTTAGTTCGGATCGTCTTACTGGCCCCACTTTAACTGTTCAACAAACTGAGAGATGGTTTTCGTATAATTTCCTGAAACAAACGTTCCAAACATTTACGATGTCTATTTATGCAGGTTGCTAAACGTGTGCAGTTTCTGGGATCAAAACTGCTCTCCGGATCCTACATGTAAGGCCTACGACAACATGAATCCCCTAATCAAAATATCAGGTTTAGTGCCTTGCCAACATTCTGCTTTCAAAGCAGCATACTTCCGTTTCTCCTGACATCAGATAAAAGGCTCCAGCGCCTTGCCCTGAGGATTCCATGGAATGACAAGACAAAAAACCAAGCCAACATATGCGACTCTCCCAGCACATTCCAACAGAGTTCAATCATGTCCATAGCTCTTACAGCATCATTTGCTGCATCATTGTAAAGCAGCAGGGCAGCCCATTTCACAGGATTGTGCAACAAATTCTGCACGTACCCAAACTATTGAAAAATACTGCTCTAGGACTCTTGCAAAGGGGAGACGTATACCCACAATTTGTAGCCTGCTGGGCTTTAAAAGCGACAAGGAGCTCAGCACTAGAATGGCTTCCTCTAGGTTGTTAATGCAAAGGATCAAGGAGTACTGAAGAAATGGTGCTCATATCCCAGACCCACACTTCCACGCTCTCTCAGAAGTCGACTTTGTGCAGATACTTTTTTCATCCGAATGCCAATGTTCGAGTATAGCTGGTAGGAACAGGGTGATCGACTTCTGCTGTAGCTGGTTCTGTTATAGGGAGACTGGCTCCTACTGTTCCTGGTTCTGGTACGAGAAGATGAAAAGGGTGACCAGGACCTGCTCCTGCTGTGTCTCGTTCTTATACGTGCCGATGTGGACAAAGGTGACCAACTTCGGTTGCATCCACTTAAAGTATGGGGAGAGTGGAATCTGACTAAAGAGGAATACGGTGATGTACTATTTTCGTATTTCGTCTCAATACCAGGACGGTATATGCCAGGAATGGGTGGCTAATGACTGCTCATGCCACATAGGGAGTGGGATAGCTACTAGTGGCCCATTCCACTCACTAGCTGGTCGATGCCAGGACGATATATGCCTGGGTTGGATGGCTAATGACGGTTCATGCCACACAGGGAGTGGGCTAGCTACTTGTGGCCCATTCCACCCACTAGCTGGTTGATGCCAGGACGATACATGCCTGAGTTGGATGGGTATTGATGGCCCATGCCACACACGGGGTGGGATAGCTTCTCGTGGCACATTCCACTTAGCTGGTTGATGCAGGCTGTCTTTCCGCTGGGACGCCAACGAGGCTACAGTAGGAGAATAACCTACCGCCATGAGGATGTCGTTGTTGCACATTTCACTTTGGGATGGTGGCAATCTATTCCATGCATGCAAGGTAACTTCCCCAAATGAGGTTTTGAAAGGGTTCTGTGTAGCAAGAGCCTTCTCCTGTCCCTTTCGATCTTTGTAGAACACCAGGGCAAATCGGTCAGAAACTAAACCGCTTAACATAACGGAGTCAATATCCCCAAATATGCTAAACTCAGTTCGGACTCTGTCGCGAACGTCTAAATAATTGTCATTAATACCTGTAACCACAATACCAAAAATACACGGTGACGGGCCACTCCATGGTGTAATACAAAGCTTCATATTATGGGGGGCATTTGTATCTGCTTTCAGGGCTTTCTCTCGTTCATGCTTTTGTTCGTAGAAAACCAGGCCATATCGATCCTTTTCATTGCCATGCATAGTAACACAGAACACATTTCCATAAGGCATGAAGTGTTCAGTGAGATACGATTGTACGCGCTTACTTTTGTACCGATGGTATAAATTAGAAACCTTCACGCCATACAACCCATCAGGAGGTCCATGCGGAGAAAGTGCCAAAGGGTCTGCATCGGCGCCAGGAGACGTTGTAGAGACTCCATCTTCATCCTCACTATTTTGGTCGATAGAAGGAGATATTCGGTTGCCGCTCTTGCTGGAGACCCTCTGGGGAGACGGGCTCCTGCTGGTGGCCCCCCGGGGAGACGGGCTCCTGCTGGTGGCCCTCTCAGGGGACAGGCTCCTGCTGACAGCGCCCTGGGGAGACGGGCTCCTGCTGACGGCCCCCTGGGGAGACGGGCTCCTGTTGGGTGGCTGCCCTCTGCTGCCAGCCCCATTGCGGGACTTGTTGCTGCTGGATGATATTAGGGGAGACCTCCCTCTGCCAGTGGGCCGGCTCCTGCTGGATGCCCCGTGGGGTGATCGGCTCCTGCTGGAGACACCATGTGGAGACGGGCTCCTTTTGGGTGTCTGCCGTCTGCTGCCAGCCCCATTGCGGGGCTTGTTGCTGCTGGATGATGTCAGGGACCACTTCCCTCTGTGGGCAGGACGGCTCCTGCTGGGGGCCCGCTGGGGTGATCGGCTCCTGCTGGAGACACCATGTGGAGACGGGCTACTTTTGGGTGGATGCTCTCTGCTGCCAGCCCCGTTGTGGGGCTTGTTCCTGCTGGATGATGTCAGGGACCACTTCCCTCTGTGGGCAGGACGGCTCCTGCTGGGGGCCCGCTGGGGTGATGGGCTCCTGCTGGAGACACCATGTGGAGACGGGCTCCCTTTGGGTGTCTGCCGTCTGCTGTCAGCCCCATTGTGGGTCTTGTTCCTGCTGGATGATGTCAGGGACCACTTCCCTCTGTGGGCAGGACGGCTCCTGCTGGGGGCCCGCTGGGGTGATGGGCTCCTGCTGGAGACACCATGTGGAGACGGGCTCCCTTTGGGTGTCTGCCGTCTGCTGTCAGCCCCATTGTGGGTCTTGTTCCTGCTGGATGATGTCAGGGACCACTTCCCTCTGTCGGCAGGACGGCTCCTGCTGGTGGCCCTCAGGGGAGATCGGCTCCTGCTGGAGACACCATGTGGAGACGGGCTCCTTTTGGGTGTCTGCCCTCTGCTGCCAGCCCCGTTGTGGGTCTTGTTCCTGCTGGATGATGTCAGGGACCACTTCCCTCTGTGGGCAGGACGGCTCCTGCTGGGGGCCCGCTGGGGTGATGGGCTCCTGCTGGAGACACCATGTGGAGACGGGCTCCCTTTGGGTGTCTGCCGTCTGCTGTCAGCCCCATTGTGGGTCTTGTTCCTGCTGGATGATGTCAGGGACCACTTCCCTCTGTGGGCAGGACGGCTCCTGCTGGGGGCCCGCTGGGGTGATGGGCTCCTGCTGGAGACACCATGTGGAGACGGGCTCCCTTTGGGTGTCTGCCGTCTGCTGTCAGCCCCATTGTGGGTCTTGTTCCTGCTGGATGATGTCAGGGACCACTTCCCTCTGTGGGCAGGACGGCTCCTGCTGGGGGCCCTCAGGGGAGATCGGCTCCTGCTGGAGACACCATGTGGAGACAGGCTCCCGCTGGGGGCTCGCTGGGGCGATGGGCTGCTGCTGGCGACCCCCTCTGGAGACGGGCTCCTGCTGATGGCCCCCTGGGGAGACGGGCTCCTGCTGTTAGGCTTCCCTCTGCTGCCAGCCCCATTTAGTGTCTTGTTGCTGCTGCATGATGCCACGGCATACTTCCCTCTGTCGGCGGGTCGGCTCTTGCTGGGGTCCCGCATCGGTGATCGGCTCCTGGCCAAGGCCCCCCGGGGTGTCAGGCTCATGTTGACTGTCTCCTATGGGCAGCGGGGCCTTTGCTGAATGCCTCGTGAGCTGTCTGGGAGCCGCGTAACGCAGCCCAGGGTGCCCGGTCGCCACAGCAACATCAACGGTCGTGGCCCCTCTGGCGAGAGAGGAATGCACGCACACGTACTGTCACGTCGGGGCTTGAAGCGAACAAGACCGCCGCACAAAACACCCGCTTGCCAACCAACACAATGTACACATTAGAAGAAGGACATTGCTGACGTGTTGCGTCATGCGTGCAACTACGTCACTTCCATAAACGCACGTCGTACTCGTCCCCGTTCCCGTTCTGCAATAGAATTGAAAGGCCGGTGTTATGTAACATTTGGTATCCCATACCGATACGGTTTCCCCTGGTCTTCGGCTCATCGCTGATTGGCTGCATTAAGCCGTAGCACCTCCCCCGTGAACCTCAGCACCGGCCCCTCTTCCGAGCTGTCACAGACAAAAGCAGCAGAGTACCGAGCCAGCTGCCCTAGTTGTTGTGATAAACATTGTTTATTCTGAGAGAAAGCTTTGCATTAAAATGCGAGGCTGCCTCTGAGGAAGCAGTTGGTATATTGCTTTCTCTTAGAATAATAAACAGTGTTTAGTTTATACCCACAACGGAACGAACATCAGCATTTCATAAACTATAACTTGTCATTAAATTTAAAATACGAGGCTTCTACTGAGGAAGCCATTAATGACTCGTTACAGTTCATAAAAAGGTCGAGCTGCGCTGCGTCGTGTTAATGACAAGTTACATTTTATGAAATGTTTAAGGCTCGCTATAGATTCTCTCCTAGTGATGAAGACTATCATATTCTCCATTCAGGGGAGTATCCAGCATTGCAAGAGTAGTGTTGGTTAGGTGGGGGGGGGGGGGAGTGCCTGGTAGTTGGTGCCCCGATAAAAGTCATGCTACTTTCACCCCAGATGCAGTGCGCACAATTCCATATGGTCTCATTCGTGCCCACAAAACGCCCACCCCTGCCCCAATCTACTTTGGCAGATGGCATAATAACACAACAAAAAAATAATACTGCATACTCATTGCAAATGCAGGGTACTCATCTATTAGAACTCTGTCCAGGCGCTCCAGGGCAACATACATACACACTTCCTGCACCAACAGAAATGACTTCACAGAAAACGACATCGACAGGAGCATCATCAGTCTTTGATACTAGGATACACCATGGAAGTGACTTTAGAATAAGTTGCCATAAGTACGGCAAGTGCCAAATACTGTAGTGGTGCAAAATACCTAAATTGCACTATTGTTACATCTGGAGCAACTCTATAGTCAGGCTTTTTAAAAAAAAATAACAGCATGATATAGTAACGCATAAGCTTTGAAGTGAATCACAGACCTGCAGATAAGACACAGTGTGGTGATGTGCCCAGGATCACACACTTGGGTTAAATGGTGAAACCGGGATGTTGACAATTTAAACAATTGAGCACATCTTCACAGGTTTAGTTTATATATATATTTATTAAGGTTTCCCTTTGCATTTCATGTGCTTAAATTATACTTTATTTATAGCAATGCCTTGGAAGCAAAGCAAATTACATAAGAAACTACCCTTTCATAATTAACTTTACACTATATACATCATCATAGAAATATGTTGAGCAATAAGAGGATGGCTTTCGTTTTATTCTCCCCATCCTGCATGCAAAGTCACAATAGCATCATGCAGATGAATGTGAGCCTAACAAATACCCCTTGGGTAAAGCCATAGTCATAATTTCATAAAGCCTGCAGCATTATGCACCATTCCCACTGCTGATCACTCCCTCCCATTCACATTTCTAAAGGGACAAAACTCCCTGATAATAGTTCCCACTCCCTCCCATCAGTGCCTAAAGGCTCACATTTAAATGCTCTGTTCACACAGAGCAACTTGAGAGCCACTCTGAGGGGTAAGGTATCCTGCTGTCAGGACAATGACCGTGCTGAGCAGGAATTGCTCAGCATACATTGTCCTGCCAGCGGGACACCTTTCCCGTTGGACACCCTCATTGAGGTGCCGAACGGGAGAGGGGGCCCACTGGCAAAAGTCCCTGTCAGGCTCTCATAAGAGCCTAGGCCGCTTGACCCCAACAACCCTGCTCGGTACGCCACTGTGTCCAGTTGTTCTCCAGCAGGTCAAGATATGAAGCTTCACAGTTCCTGGTGCCACATCTATGAGTTTATTAACCACCCTTGTGCATTTCTCCCATCTTTCTGATTGAGTGGCTTCAACACACCACATAAGAAGTCCACCATTAGGTTTTACACTTTTTTTGTTAACATGCTATATTTAAGAAAGAGCGTGAACAGTAATTTCAACAAAGTGATACATCCTCATCATATACAGCCACAGATTTCTATACACAAGCCAAAACTGTTGGCTTAGCCAATGCTTGTTCTTAATGGGACTTCAATGGAAGAAACACAGAGTGCTTATAAATCAAGTGGCAGAATGCAGACCTATCTTCAGCATTTTTATTACACCAGTAGCGTGTTTACAGCACCAATTAAGTCTGTAAACTGTGTGCCAAACAACATCTACAAGCTGTGTGGCCCTCCTCATATGCCAAAGGGGTTCTGTCTAAGAGGCTGATACCTTAAAAGTAGGTGCTGGGACAAGGAAGAGGAACATGGAGGTAATGTGCCTGAGAGATATGTGTTGAAATCAGCATTTCTACACATAAAGTTGACTTCCTTAAATTAAGCACATGTCTTGTTATTGTTAACAAGATACTGTATTATTCTTCATAAAGTATCTATGCTGCTATGTCACCCAGTTGGTGTGAATAGTGTAGTTTGCTCCACAAGCTGGAGAGCCCCATGGGAGCAACCTCTCTGCATGCTGCTCCACGCTTTTCTGTGCAGTGCACTGCAACATCACCACACTCCTCCCCGCACCACGAGCAGCCTGCCCTCGTGGCGTGGAACGGAGCGATGCAGGCAACACAGAGCGCAGCACTACAGTATGCTGTGCAGAAACATGGACACAGCAGACATACATGTTGTGCTTCTCACCCCTTACAACATCTGTAGGTAAGAAGCCCTCAATTCACAACATGAGTGGGATACTGCTTTGGTTCATGGGTGCAGCAGACATGCATTATGTTGCCTCCCTTTTACAAGGGCCTAGGCTCACAGACCCTGAGTGAGGAGATAAGTGAGATGTTGTTGTGCTGTTGTAAAGTGCCACCTCTTCTCTCCTGCATGTCCTTTGGTCTCATGTCCTTAGTTCAGAAGATGTGCATGAGTGGAGTACTGTACTGATGTATTCCTCTTTTGTGCAGCTCAATACAGAATCCCTACTAGATTATTTGTCATTGAGTAGGATTGACACAGCCTTTCCTTCGAAGCCCCACTGCCCCAAGCTTGTTAAAGCATGTTAGCTGCTTCTAGTGCAGTTCTTGGTGTAATCCCCTGGTTTAGCAAAGTCTGCCATACCAAATGATACTCTTAAAAACTGGAACAGTTTCTATTTCGGCCATGGAAGCTGTCACTGTTTTCAACACTGTGAGGCCTCATTAGAATATGTTTCACCATGAAAATATTTAAAATAAATAAAATAAACATGTTACCTACTCCTGCTCACATGCAGATCACTTTAGCAAGCATATGAATCCTCTCCACATCAATATTACCAGTCTAGCTAGCTTATAGGCTGTGTATATCATACATTTGTTAAAAAGGAGATGCATACAGCAGGCGCAGGCAGTATGTACAAACAGATTCATTGGCATGCATATTAATGCCGTTCAAGGGTGCTCCAGTGATTGGTGATGTTTCAGAGGAGGGGATTATACTTGGTTACATGTGATAATGTCAGCCCAAAATGTTCACCATGCAAGACAGATGCCTTTTTTTTGCAGATACATTATCATAAGGAACATGCAGAGGACACCCCTGCAACTCTTGACATTTTTTTGTTTTTAAGCGAGCGGGGGCCACACGCTCTCATTTACCCCATATATATTCCCCATACATAATGTCACCTATGATGTTTCCCGGCGACTATATGTATGGCGACATTATATACAGGGACATTATTACCTGATACCTGATGATTTTCAGAATGCCACATTGGGTGTTGGAATAGTAAGTGTTTGTCTTTATCTTTTTCTATCTGTCTCTCACATAATCTTTGACAAAACACCCTGCATAAACTAAATGTACTCACTTCAATAATACACCTTGACCATTAACCTCACATAATTTCAAGGTCTTTGATAGACCCTGAAAGTATAAAAGGCTCAGCCTAGAGGTGATCCTCAGATCTCACTGGTGGGGACTCGAGCCACAGAGCAACCTTACTGGCTCAACAGATGGCTAAAGTCGGTCATGGTCCACAATCGCCGTCCATGATCGGCAAGGCTTGACCATGATTGGGGATGCTTGGCAATGGTTGGCTATGATTGCGGATGGTGGGTCATGGTTGGCAACGATTGAGTTGGGGATAGGCAATCGTGGTTGGTTTGGACGTTGGCGAAAGTCAGCAATGGCCAACTGTGTTTGGCAATGGTCGCCTACTGTCTGATCCTAAAAAAACGTTTGGTAATATGAAAAATGTCAAATGCAAAACCTTTTAACTGCAGATAACCAAGACAAAAGACAGTTCAGCCAAACAAAAGCCAGACTGTATATCTGCCTCTGCCAACCCTTATCTCCTAGTCATCATTTAGGGCATTCATTTTGGTTCATATGCAGAGGGGAACTAAATTACCACCTCGTGGAGCCAAAACCTAAAAATTCAACCTTTAATCAGTACTCAAATAATTCGACTAAAATGAAAAGTCAAATAAAAATGAATCAAATAAGAGATAAAAGTAAGTTTCAGTCCCTGTTATCTAGCAAATGCTGTTAATGTCTCTGTTGCAGAGATATACTTGTATCCTACTGTTAGGGAGAATTCTCCTTCTAGGGCTAATTTCACTCACCTAGTGAGTCCCCCAACAGCTTTGCTGGATTTCTGGAGTTTATTTCTTTCCACCTGGTAAGAGTGTACATCCTTGTTCCACTCTTACAGGTGTTTTGGCCTATGTATTTTACTCATTGTGTGATCTTGGGCACTGGAGCACACCACTCCAGATGCCCCTGTTCTTGTATGGGTTACACAGCACCTTCAGTATAGTGACCCAGGGTTGTCTTTAAGACTTCCCTCCAACTCAATTTCGCTGGGGCTCACTACTGTCCCCCAGAGAAAGGTAAAGTTGCCATTTACTTTACAGAGTCATTTTTAACACAGACCCAGTACACCCCATCTTACATGGAGTACTGGAAAGGGCTAATCTGTAACCCTTTTCTGTCTGTACCTCCCTGAGCATTGTTTTGCTCTTTTAACATTTAGACTTGGCTGGTGGCAGTGGTATCTACCCTAACTTTTCTACCGCGATTATATCAGATAAACGTCGTAATGCTTTTGGTTATTTTAGCAGCCTTAAGCATAAACCCGCTTGACCAAATCGTCTTTCTTTTGGCTCCGGTTGGGTTTATTCGCCATTTCTTTTTGTTAAAGTCCTTCTTGTGTTTTACTTTGCACGGCAAACTAGGTTTGCCTTCTTTGTTCACCATCTTTTGGCGGACTTCTGCAGGGAAGCCCTCCTCTGGGCGCCTGGGTATCTAGGTAGACTGAATGTGGGGAAGGGGTGTAGTAACCACCTGCACAGGGTATCCTAGGAAACCCAAGTCGCACTTTGCCATGATTGGCTGAGGTGGTTGTCCCGGCTGGACAACCCCCTGCTGCGTGATTGACAGCCAGGCTGTGTGAATTGGGGTTTTGCGCATAAAAGGCAGGTCTCTTGGTCTAGAAGTCAGAGTCGCCTCTGGAACTACAAGGAACCGAAGAGAAGTGGAGAGAACGACGGCTGCTGCAACTACCCCGTCCCGGTGAAGCCCTGCTGCAGTCTTGAGCTATGTTCCCTTCAACGACTAAGAGGAGATCCAGTCCGGAGTCTTCTTCCCTTGAGCCTGGTGGGGATAACCAGCTCATCTTCTTCAGCCAGAGATCTCCGCCGTGGTCGAAATCACTGCACACTGCTGTAGTGCTCCGGATACCCACCTGCTGAGCCTCTCCTTTTTTTGAGGAGCACACCTTTTGCATTGTCGCTGCTGCCGGCTTCATCGCTGTGTGGTGCAGACCCCCTTCAGACGTCTTCCTTCACAACGAAGCTCCAGAAACCATGGGTCTGCGGGAAAACAACAGGAACAACTGCCAGGGCACCAGCTGCATCGTTGGAATAAGGTACTGTGATCTACTTGAGGAAACTGAGTGAATCCTTTTTCTTCATCTTCAAGGCTCGTCCTTGCCTTCCCTCCTTCTTATAACCTTTGCTTCCGAACATTTGACAATATCCAAGTACTTTTGGCTGCACTGAATCGTGAACTGTCTAACGGTATGATCTTTGGCACAGGTCTCTGGTGTCACCTAAACCTGGCTCCGACCCTTTGACTTTTGAACTCCTGTGTCTGAGTGTTTCTCGATGTTGTCTGCCTAACCTAAATATTGCCTGCGATTTTTGCCCCCAACTCCCTCTGGGTTTTTGGGTGCTAAGTGTGTTTTTGCCCCGGTAGCATTTCATGTCACGGATATGCGTTTATTTAGTAGACCGAACTGTCAAAAAAGTGATCGCAACCGTATCCGCGGTATCGTGTTTTGTTCATAACACCGGTTCATTCAAACACAGGGTACTTACCTTGAGACTTACTGAACAAAGTGAATTAGTTAGTTGTAGTATATTTAATGTGTGGTTTTATTTAAAGTTTAATAGAGGTGTTGTGTTTATAAATTATGGTTTAAAAATAAATGTACTTATATTTTTTTACCTGAAACCTTGAGTCAGTGTTTGCTTGAGTCAAAGTAATTGTGGTCCCTTTGTGTAATCTCTGCTACTGCTCATATACTCTTGAGATAAGCCTGGCTGCCCTGCTACTGCTACCACTATAACTTAGTAGTACGGGCTTGTGCCAAAGGTAAAACTTGTATTGCCACCTGTAGTCTTAATCAGGTGTAGTGGTCGCTAAGGGCACTGCACAGGATTCTGCCTAACACCTACGGGTCAGAATTTCCCATTCCCGGTTAGATTGCACAAAGGGTTAATATGCCTGTTCTGATTTGTCTCTTACATACACTACACATACCTACCATTCTAAACAACGGAAGAGCTGTGGCCCCTGCAGCCCAACCCCGAAAAGCAGAAAACTTTATTACGATTTGCTCCTCATAAAAAGAAATGTCCCTTCTTAGAAAGGCGGGTGGTTCTTTCTTGCAGCACTCTGATGAAACCATTTTGCTGTTAACATGTAACAAAATCGGATAATTTTTATGTGTCTGGCCCTCCGAGTATTAAGGAAGCGCTGGCCTTAGGCATAGGCGACCTGGGCGGTTGCCCGGGATGCCACATTAACATAATTTACATTGGGCACCCTAGCCTCTGCCACAACAGCATGGAGGGACTTTTAAAAAGCTCCTTGGTGCTGGCGTGGCACAGGCTGATGCAACTCATGTAAAATGAAAGGCTCCACTGTGCTGGGCGGCAGCAGCGTCCAACTTACAGGAATGGTTCGGTCAAAATTTTTTATTGCCCCTACGGGTCGGCCATGTGTTTTTAAGCCTAAGTCGCTTGATTTTAGAAAAATCTCCTATGGCCCTTACCCGAGTTTTCGTCCATTAAACGCACGCGAAAACAGGCATCAGGGAGCTGCCATTTTGTGATAATCCTATTATTTCCTGCATCGCCCTGGCTGACCTGCTTTTGCGGCACTAAGTCATATCTCCCGCCCCTGAGCCTGTCATCAGCAGACGCGTACCACCCATTTCACAACGCCAAAGCACGTCTCGTGTCAACGTTCGCTGCGCTTCAGCTAATGACGTGTTGCCATGGAAATGGCAGGACGCCTCTTTCCTCAATAAGTATAAACAGACCGTTTCACAACACCCAGCAACAGATTTTCGATTCCATTCGTCTCTGTGTGTTACTTTGAGTATTCTTTGACTCGTTTCTGTGCTCTGGTCAGCTACCTTCGTTGCTTGTAGCCCGTGTGAACAGATACCAGTACAAGCGCTATAAATTATTTTAGTTTATTTAACACACAATGGCTACAATAATGCCCTACATGTACGAGCCCGAGTATACCGAGGAGGAACTACTGGAAAGGGAAACACGCTAAAACGATGGGTCTTCGGACGGCAGTTGGGAGGAGGATTCAACAGCTGAAGAGTCTGGACCTAGTCGCATGGACGGTGTTTCCACCTGGTGCACATGCAATCGGTGCGAGCTAATGCCAACCGAGGACAAGAACTGCTGCTGCTGTGAAAACTCGGGATGCGTGGCCTACATTTCGGAAGGCGAGCCACGAACGCAATGCATCACCGAGCTGCCAAACTTCAGGGCAGCCTGCCTCACACGGTCCGTGTTGAGGAGAATGATGGTGCTTATGCACGAACTTCACGCAACTGTTCGTCCTCGTAATCCAAGTAACGAGTAAGTATACTCTGCTTGTCATGCCACTCCTATTTCATGGTCTTCTACTATATCCAAAATTACATATACATATCATTGTAACGCATGAAAGTCGTTCAATTGTGTGCAGTGTCTAGATAGCATTTGTCCGAGCAGAATGCCATTAGTTACAAGAATTGTCATTGACAACAAACATTTATTAAACTTATCTTGGTCATTTAAAAACAGTTTGTTTCATTCCTTTTCACAGGTGGTACAGGCTGGTGGCCTATCGTTCCTTTACATGGTGGTTTCACGGGAGGCTTGGACACCGCATTCGAAGAGTAATACCCGCCTGTGCCGTTCGTGCCATAAGAGAAACGTTCCCGAGTGACAGCAGTCAGTACAGGGGATTTTCTCTCGCTGTGCTGCAACCTGACCTGTACAATGTTTAAAGTCTTGTATTTTTGTGTCATCAAAATAAAATACAAAATAAAACACCACATATATTTTAACAACGGTTGTTTCGATTTTTTAAATGAATCAAGTGTGCCTCCATTCAAGGATGGACGTCAGACATCTGTGCTCCGAATGGGTGAAAGTCAGGTCGCTGTGAAGCAGGGTGGTCACTATCTAAGCTAACATAATATATTCTCAATAATGCATGCACTAAATAACACTTGTTCAATGTCTTTCAGTCGGTTATGTCTCTATAAAAGTCAGACATATATCTATACTATCAATTAACATTGGATTATACAGGCCTTAGGTTAAGGGTCTTGACCACTATAATACACTGTTTGAAGTGTGGGTCTGTGCTCACAAGAATCTCCGGTATGTGGCATTTGTTATTGATAGGCAACAATATACTGCAGTAGGGGTCTAATGTTAGTTGGGGATCTGCTAGGTGGGCATCATGGCGTGGTCAGTGGTCTGGCACATGAAGAGAATACCTTGCAGGGACACAATGTCAGAATGGCAGTAAGTTTCCACTGGCGAGGGTGCGTGGGCAAGGACACGTTTGTGGAGATGAACAAGCTATGTGCTTAGTTCAGGCTAGTTCACACGCAGGACAATGATCTCAGAGCAAGAGTGATGTGTTACATTTATTTGCTGTTGCAAATACCTCTGGAGTTTTCCAGTCAGAGTGGGAACGAGGGTGGGGCCCATCTGCTCTGCGCAGTGAGGCCTGGTCACCAAGATGGAGTGGAAAATGGGTACAAAAATGTATGCCCCGTGTCCTGCTTAGTGGTCCCATCTACGCGAATGTCATCCAAAGTTAACATCACATAAGGGCAAGGGGCGAACCCACTACTGGAGGCACTTGGTCCGAGTTTCTACTGAGAAGTAAAGGATGAGAGGGGCCTGATGGCCCCTCGCTCCCACACACTTGCCTGCACGCCCCAGGCCCATCCATCCCACCCCCCTCTATCAAAAGCGGTTCGCACCCGGGGATGAGCCCTGGCATGAGGGGCTGTCACGGGCGCAAACGGCCAAGGTGCCAAACAGCATGTACACTTCAAAAGGTATCCCACGCCCAAGGGCCATCGCTCACATGGCCTCCTCAGGCCATGTGTCTCCAGGCAGGCCTCCCCTGAGGCAGGCCACCCCCTGAAATCCACATAAGTGTGTCTCCATTCAGCAGTCTTCATGTGCCTTATCTGCACGCCCCAGGCCCATCCATCCCACCCCCTCTAGCAAAGGCAGTTTGCACCCAGTTATGAGCGCTGGCATGGGGGGCTGTCACGAGCGCAAACGGCCAAGGTGCCAAACAGCATGTACACTTCAAAAGGCATCCCAGGCTCAGGGGCCATCGCTCACATGGCCTCCTCAGACCCCGTGTCTCCAGGCAGGCCTCCCCTGGGGCAGGCCGCCCCCCTGCAAACCACATAATACCACGACATACACATGTCATTCATTCACAAACACACCCTGTTTCTAATACTTTATAAACCACTTGATATGTCTCATGAGAACATCTTTGTGCTTTGCAAGGCAACTCCTGAACCTTCTACCTGAGAAGCACTGAGATCTATGCTAATCTGCTCGTCGTCGTGCTATCTGTGACCTCTTCGAGCAAACTCGTCAGTGTACTACCTGTGGCCATCTACCTGTTCTCCTGCAACATACTGCTTGGCCTGCTGAATCCAACTGTTTGTTGGTCAAGGTAAGGCCATGTATCCTAGTCATATTTCGGTCATTTTTACATTTCTATCTATTTGCGATTACAGTACCCAATAGAGCTATGGTCATTGGTCTCATTGCTATTGACTTGAGTTTCAATTGTTATGCTATCGATAGATCTATTTATATTCATCTGTGTCAATTGTCATCGATTGCATCCTTCCGGGGTCCAGTCTATAATGTAAGCATGTTTCCTTTTCGTGCAAGACAGAACATCCAAGGGACGAGTCACATGTTCAGAGTTTAGTCACATAATTTAAAAAATGTCTGTAACTTATGCAAATACTAAGCCGCACATGATGAACTGGTATAGTTCTGGCAACCAAACCAAACCTTGCATTGAGCATGGTATGGTTCATTTACTTTTTTATGACATTTTTATTCATCAAGGTTTTATAATAATCTTGATATTTACTTTTCAGAATTTTCAACAATGCCTGTCTGTTTGATTAGCGGTTGCCCTTCGAAGACCCATGCTAAATCTGAAGGCACTAGAATGCATGTATTCCCGAAAACTGTTGATCGAATAAGAGAATGGGTTAGACATTGCAGATTTCCACTGGATGAGCTGGAAAGTAGAGTCCAACAAGTCTTTGAGGACAAGAGGGGTGATCGATACCGCATCTGTAGTCGGCACTTTCCCTCGAACATGTACACCGCATCTTGGGTAACAAAGAAGAATAAACGGCGATTGACACGTAAATTGCTCGCAAACGCTATTCCCACTCTATTCGTCCACATTCCGCCACTGGTGAGTCAAGTGTCCGTTTTTAGCTTTAGGCCTTGCGGTAGCGTATAGGTAGCCAAATGGATTCATTGATATTTTAGGTGTTGTATCCAATTTGTAATACTTTCCACATTGATATGAGTGTATAGCTTTTTGAATAATGACATTTAGCAATATATTATTTTTAGATTTCATAACCCACAAACGAAATCTATATATGGGCACAGGGAACTATGCTATATTGCTCATTACTCAAGTATTCTGTCTCCTTACATGGCTATTTTAAATATTGGCATTTCATTATCAAACAATAACGTGACGTGCTGCAGTTATCAACCACTTCTAGCGCGTATCAGGTAATCATACTTGGCTATTCCGCTACAGACTTGTTTTATGCATGTCAAGTAATAGTTTTTATGTATTGTGTGATTATTTTACCAATTGTTTGGTTAGTGCTTTCCAATTGATATACACCTTAGTTGTCGTCCCCTGGTGTTTGTTTTCAGTTATAATTAGTGTTATCCATACTAATGCAAGTACTGTCTTTCAGGGAGAAGCTGAAGCGTCCACCACATTGACAACAGCCCTAGATGTTCTTCAGCAGCACGAGTTATGGATACTGACAGCTCCATCGACCGTGATCATCAGGACTGGAACGCTTTTCGTTTGATTGTTCAACACCATGTTTCATTCGTGGTTATCCATTGATATGTACCTGTGCTGTCGACCCCAAGTGTGTGTTGTGTTTTCAATATTGTAATCCTTACTAATGTAAATACTATGTTTCAGGCAGTTGTTGAAGCGTCATCCCACGCACTTGATGCAGAGCCTGACATTCAAGTAATTCCAGGGGAAGTGGGACCATGCAGATACGAATCGGCGCAACAGCTTTCGGAAGTGCGCACCACATTTACAACATCCATAGATATTCATCAGCAGCACGAGGTATGGATACTGACAGCTCCATCGAGCGTGATCATATAACGTGATTCCATTTGCTATACTTTCTTCCCTATTAACGTAAGTACTGTGTTTCAGGGAGACGATGTAGCTTCCACTACAATCACAAGATCCCATTTAGATGATGCAGATGTAAAGAAATAGGAGAAATAAGTCGATTAAATCTGATCATATTTAAATATTCTTTGATTCTTTTAGACAATGCAACATTTGTGGTTATCTCTTTATATGTATCTGTGCCGTCGACCCCAAGTGTGTGCTATGTTTACAATATTAAAAACTATACTAACGCAAGTACTGTGTTTCAGGGAGTTGCTGATACCTCCTCTTCAATACAATCATTCGTGGCAGTCCATGCAGAGCCAGAGATATGGATACTGACAGCTCCATCGAACTAGGTCATCAGAGCTCAAATACTTGTCGTTTGATTGTTCCACACAATGTTTAAATCGTGTTTGGCTATTGAGATGTACATGTGTGTTTGTTCTCATGTGTGTTTTATGCTAACAATATTTTGATACACAGTAATGAAAATACTATGTTTCAGGGAGTCGATGGAGCCTTATTCCGTGCTGTCTATGCGGATACAGAAAATATAGTCGTTGCAGCGCAAGAGGAAGGGGAGACATGCGGATACGAATCGGAGCAACAGCGTGCAGATGTTGAAGGTCGAGTCAAAAAAGTTGCAAAGAAAAGAAACAAAAATAAGGTTAATTACAAACAGTTCATAACTTTAGAAACATTTTTGTGCTGGGACTATTTTATGTTTTTTTCCAGTCAATTGTACTATACTTTATCTTGTGTTTAAACTGAACATCCCTTTTCCAATCTGTCCTCTAGTTACCCGTGGGTCTACGAACTATACATACACAGACAGTGAAGCGAATGAGAGATGTTGCTTGCCAGACCATTTACACTATGGAGGCTATGGAGGAACTATTAATTCAGACGCGGCTTGTTGAGACTCGGGATGCTCATGTCCAATGGCCAGAACATGAAATGAATGTGTCCGGAGAATCCAGCAAAGTTGTATTGGACCACTGCTACAGTACGACCGCACCACCGCAACAACATGATAGTGGATGTATTGAAGATAGCTCTGAAGTAGTCGCAGATCAATTCACACAATCTACACCCGCCAAAAAATTGCCACCACAAAGCTGTCGACATTGTTGTGTTCTCCCATCAATGTTGAGGTAGCAGATGTTGAAATGACAGAGAATGAACCAGCAGCAGCATTCACCGACGTATCAGAACTTGATAGCAGTGATATTTCTTTCAAATCTGGTGATATGTCCTCAACGTCACAGGCCGAAACAACTTTGACGCAGGATGACAGTCAAATGAAAGAGGGCAAATACATAGTATTTGACAGTTGTTTGATGGATATTATAAGTATGCTGAAATGTGGGCATTCCGTCAGAGGGAAAGTATGTGGGAAGCCATTGATTCATGTGACTCGTCAAAAACAAGGCAGTAACATCACAATGCATGCCGCCTGTAGATTACATCATATGTTCTCATGGTCTGCACAACCGATGCTGGGGAAACTGCCAGCAGGCAATCTACTGTGTGCAGCTGCATCACTTTTTAATGGCTCCAGTTTTAGAAAGTTAAATTCTTTCTTTCAGTTTGTGGGACACCATTTCATTTAAAAAACACAGTACTACAAATACCACCATGATTATCTGTTTCCGGCCATTAGTGATGCTTGGAAAATTGAACAATTGTCTCTAGCAAGTAGATTCGAAGGCAAACGATTCAGGCTAGCCGGCGATGGACAGTGCGACAGCCCTTGATTTTCTGCCAAGGACTGCACCTACCACTTTCAGGACATGGATAGTAAGAAAATTGTGAGTTCGGTGGTCGCACAGGTAACACAATGTACATCCTCAGTGGCCATGGAGAAACTAGGATTTATAAAATCAGTGGAATATCTGCAATCGAGGGGAATGCACATCGACCTCATAGCCACGGACAGACACGTTTCAATTGCCAAGGCAATGAGAGAGCAGCTCCCACATATTAAACATCAATTTGACGTATAGCATCTTGCTAAATCAATCAATAAGAAAATCTCGGCTGCAGGGAAAAAAAAGGTTTGGAAAGTATTTCAGAGTGGTCCCAGTCTATCAGCAACCATCTTTGGTGGAGCTCCAAAACTTGTGAAGGGTCAGTGGAAATACTACTTGAAAAATGGTGGTCACTGATGCACCACTGTACCAACGTGCACCGCTGGTCAGAAAACCTACATTTCCACCGTTGTGAACATGGCCCTTTGTCCCCAGTGGAGGCACGGAAGAACAAGTGGTTGAATCCATCTTCACCGACACACAAAGCCATTGAGAAGATTGTTTTCGATAAAACTCTATCAAGAGATTTGAGGGGACTGACAGAATCCTGTCACACAGGAGGTTTGGAGGTGTTCCACAATATGTGCCTAAAGTACAGGCCAAAGCGCTTGCATTTCAGCATACAGGGCATGAGACATAGGACTCTACTTGCCATCTTGGCCCATAACGAGAATCTCGGCTGTGAACAATCTAGGACTACGGGTAATGTAAGGATGCCTCGCTACACTAAGGCCTTTTCAAAAAGAAGTAAGCAATGGGTGATCAAACCGGTCTATGAGGAAATGGAGTTCGACTTTGTCAAAAGCCTTATTGTTGCTGTATTAGAGAAGCACAGATATGGAATTTTGAACGTTTCTGTGCAGAGCACTGATCCATTGCCACCCAAACGAGAGCTGGTTGTGAAGTACAAATCCCGGTTTAAATAATTGTAATACGATTGTCTTTTTGTAAATAAATGTTATTGTACAGTGTGCATACAAAGTACGCTAACCCTAACCCCTACCTTCATCATCCTGGGTGCCGAACAACCTGGGTGTCATCTTTGAATTCTCTCTCAATTCACCTCATATTGCTGACCTTGTCTATATGTGTATGTATAGATTTTTGTTGATTTAACTAATTTTCGCAATCTCTTGTAAATGCTGCGCACTGTTAACCGAGGGGAGGCTTGCATATTGCAAATAATAAAACAACCAAACAATAAATCTCACTTTCAACTCAACTCCTCGGGTACTTTATACTTTCCCTGACCTTCCCCAAAAGATTTAAAGTCTCAATAGTGGTTCTTTGGGGCTTCAAAGCTCACAGACAACAAGGACAAAATTGGGGGCCTTAGAACGCGCCAAGCGAGCCGTTGCAGATGGGAGAGAAGCCAGTTCGCATTTGCACATTGAGGCGCAGTACATAGATGGATTCAAAACTTCAAGTTCTCACAGATGGCTTTACTATGGGATGTTGCAAAGAAAGAATGTATGCTCATTTCTAGTGAAGGTCAGCGGCTTTGATTTTCAGCTCGAGCCCTGAAGAGGCCCACAACTCGCACTGACAGTATAAGGTTCTATTGTTTTTTGACCTTGAGAGACAGGGACCATGCCGAAAGAACTTCATTTGAAGGGGGGGGTGCAATAACGTAAGAGACGATAAGGCAGAAAATTCTGAAACTAGACCGAGTTTCATGTTAGTTCAGTATACGAAAAATCGTTGTCAAGAGCACAGTGGGATTTACGGACTGCATTACACAGAGACACAATGGAAATTGCAAATATAATGTAAGTAACTCTTCAGACGCTTTTATACTGGAATGAAGAATTAATGAATGGATGCATGAATAAATGAATGAATGAAGAGCTTGGAAAACGTTTGTGGGATCGTCCTGGTAGCGGGCACATGGGCATGCAGGTCCACATTCCACACGCATGTAGACAAAAAGTCGTTTCTCATTGTGTACTAACCTAGATTTATTTTGTTACTTTTCGCATTGATTTTAGATCCGAACATACTCCATTGCACTATCCTTGAAAGCAAATAGTTTCAGCTCGGCCGTAATAAATAAAATGAATAATATTAATAAAGATCGGCTGGCGAGACTAATTATACATTTTATGTTTTCGAAACAGGTATATCCTTCCCTTTTGCTACTGCCACCAGTTTCAGACACGGGCAGATGGTTTTTTCAACCGCCAGCTGCAGCTTAATGTAAACAACTGCACAATTTTGATGATTTTATGGGACGATCGCCAAGGGCCCATATGCCCTTACGCGCTACTAGCGGCTAGAAGCAACATATCAACCTTTACGCTGGCCTAGTGCCTACTTGATGGAACAGCCTTGCGGTTCAACATGCGACCAAAGTGCTTCTTTTAACGAAAACCAACACTCTTTGTACAATAAAGGAACAGCGCGTGACTCACGATAAACTTTTACGGATTTGCGGATAGAGATAAAAGAAAATAAATGGCATTCGGAGTTCATATGGCAATTGCTGAATATTCTATAAACATTTAATGTCAAATAAATGTACTTTACCAAATGTACCGTGTTGCTGTTTGATTTTAAAGTACAGTTTCATATCCCGAATTGTGGCGCGCTGTGTTGTGAGTTGATCTGTGTTGGTTTCCGGGTTCTGTGTGAAGTCGTGTAGAAGACAACTGGGGCGTTTGCCTATGCAGCACAGAAACGTCACGGAGAGAGGCAGGGAAATGAATGTTTTGATAATGTCAGGCTCAGGGGCGGGGGATATGATTTAGTGCCGCAAAAGCAGGTCAGCCAGGGCGATGGGGGAAATGATAGGATTATCACAAAATGGCAGCTCCCTGATGCCTGTTTTCGCGTGCGTTTAATGGACGAAAACTCGGGTAAGGTCCATAGGAAATTTTTGTAAAATCGGGCGACTTAGGCTTAAAAACACATGGCCGACCCGTAGGGGCGATAACAAATTTTGACCAAACCATTCCTTTAAGTGAAAAGTCCTCCCAGTTGGGAGTCTTTCAAGGGCTCCCTGAAGCTGGCATGGTTAAGGCGCCCTATGTAAATGAAAAACACCCGCTCTCATGCTGGCACTGGGTGCTCCAGCACAGAAGCTGGGCTTTTTTCATTTAAATAGGGCACTACTGCTACACCAGGATGGGCCAGCCTTTAAAAGGCTGCCCATGCTGGTGTGGCAGCGGCACACTATTTAAGTGATAAGCTCTCCGCAGCTTGGAGCTTTTCATTTCAATAGGGCATTGCTGCTAAACCAGCAGTGGGTGGCTTTTGAAAGGCTTCCCTGACCTGGTGTGGCAGCAGTGCCTTATCACCCACCAGATAAAGAAGAATGCCCTGCGGCCGAGCTTGCTGAGGTGGCGCGGTGCAAGGTTCAGGACCGAACTGGGACTTGCCTGTACTTTAGAGACCTGTTCCAGAATCAGAAGACACCGCTCTAGTATTTGTGTGAGTGGGTGGGGGCTATGCATGGAGATGCAGCAGCTTCACTTGTGTGCTGAAGAGGGACATATTTAAACAATCTGCAAGGGATCCTAGCATTCTCAGTTTCCCAAAACGAGTCTGTTTGGGTTGTAGCTGAAGACTGTGACAGGAGGCAGACCTAGTTCTCAGCTGTCAAACCCTCAGAGGAAGTCACTCCCCAGGGTTATGATCAAGCTTAGTGGGGAAACGTGTCAACTAACTGCCAACTCAAAAAAGGTACAGAAAAGGTAGCAAGGTAGCATGTGCCCCTTTCTAGAAAGAACATGGCATCATAACCTGTTCTGTGTGTTTTCCCACTTTGAGAGCCTACAGCCATCGCGTTTTGCTCTCTGTACTTTTTACAAATGAGGAATATTCATTTGCATATCAAACCTTGTCTCGCCCACAATGGCAGTCCAGCACCGAAATGCCAGGCAAACCTCCTTTGAACAAGAGTACCAACAGCAACCCCAGACACGTGTTTCAGCCTTGTTGGACCTTATCAGTGAGGTGGAGCCGTGCCTCTCTGAGCACAGTGAGCAAGGGGTCCACGTCTGGGTTCCCCCAGGTAATTTAGGGTGACCAACCCGAAATTCCTTGCAAACATACAAAAAAGGTAGCAGGTGCCCCTCTCTAGAATTAACATGGCATGATAACCTGTTCTGTGTTTCTTTCCCACTTTGAGAGTCCACAGCCATCGCTTTTTGCTCACTGTACTTTTCACAAAGGAGGAATATCCATTTGCATATCAGTCTTTGTCCCGCCCACAAGGGCAGTCCAGCACCGAAATGCCAGGCAAGCCTCCTTTGAACAAGAGTACCAAAAGGTACCCCAGACACGTGTACCAGCCTTGTTGGACCTCATCAGTGATGTGGAGCCGTGCCTCTCTGAGCACAGTGATCAAGGAGTCCACGTCTGGGTTCCCCCAGGTAACTTGCAAAAATACAAAAAAGGTAGCAGGTGCCCCTCTCTAGAATGAACATGGCATGATAACCTGTTCTGTGGTTTTTATCCCACTTTGGGAGTCCACAGCCATCGCTTTTTGCTCACTGTACTTTTCACAAAGGAGAAATATCCATTTGCATATCAGTCTTTGTCCCGCCCACAAATGCAGTCCAGCACCGAAATGCCAGGCAAACCTCCTTTGAACAAGAGCACCAACAGCAACCCCAGACACGTATTTCAGCCTTGTTGGGCCTCAGTGAGATGGAGCTGTGCCTCTCTGAGCACAGTGAGCAAGGGCTCCACATCTGGTAAATTAGGGTGACCAACCCCAAGTTCCTTGCAAAAATATAAAAAAGTTAGCAAGCACCCCTCTCTCTTTTCTATAACTGCCAACTCGCCCTAGTTTTAGCAGAGCCTCCCTTTTTTGTGATTGCCCAGATACAATTCCCTTTTACACTTTCCCTTCAACATAAAAAGCATACAGTAGTCACTCAGTGGGCGATTAAAGCTTGCACCCTATGCCTGTTTTTCCCACCCTTCCCCTTTTTCTAACTGCCCCCTCATCCACAGAACTTCCTGACAAGAGTTAATACCTGCCAACTTTATATGTGCCACCATACGTAGGTAATAGCGCTATGGGTCTATAGGAGGCACAATTAGTGGGGTATTTCCTGGGCTTCAAGATTAGTGGAATCACTGGCTGCAAATCTTCTGGCCAGACTTTCAACAAGTGCAGGGACACTTTAGGACCACATTTCTTAAAGAATACAGCCTTGAGATCATCCGATACCAGGATTTTTGAGGTGGGAAGCGCTGCAATGTCATTCATAATATCAGTTGCTGTGATTGGGGCATGTAGGAGTATAGGGTGCTCTCATTTAACTTGCACATTGTTATATCGCCTAGGTTTGCTTTGAGTTCCATAGGGAATTGTGTATTCTTCCTAGCATACAGTGTCTTGCAATAAGTATGAAACATATTCACTATGTCACTCAGATCTGAGTGTCCCTTCATCGTTCAATATGGCCGCTATGTTTGTAGGCCCCCGTTCAAAACGCAAAACAAAAGAGATGATGGCTGCAAGGTTTAGAATTAATCTTAACCTCTGGCATGGCTCTGGGCAACCCTCCAGACCATCGTTCTTCTCCTGCCAAGCCATTATAAAAGGGGAAAGACCATATGCAAATCAGGCTTGGTCCCACTCCAAAAGAGGCGGGGCAGGTCCGAACTACTAGGTCACATCCCTTCTCCACGAGACCACAAGCATCCCCAAACATGTTTTAGCCTTGTTTGGCCTCATCAGTGAGGATAGGCTTGGGTGTCTTGGTCCAGCAGTCACGGGACCCACGTCTGGGCATACCCACCCTACTCAGGGTAACTACAGCAAAACAAAAGAGGTGATAGCTCTTTCAGAACACAACAGTCAGGTTAGGAGGCGGCAGGTCGTGTCGTCTCCATATGTTGGGTCTGTATCTGGGCAGAAACTAATTTCACCTCCTGATCTGCCAGTGATCGGAACGGGTTCAGTTGAACTTTTATGGATGGAAGCAGGATGTTATTGCCGGACCTGATCCATTTCAATCTCAACTTATCTGATTTCTACCTCGAGTTCCATAAAACTCCTCCTTATGGACTCCATTCTCTATGCCTATGCAGCACGAAGATAAACCTTCAATGTCTCCCAGATAGTAGACATTCAGGGGGACCAAGCCAATATTATTTTAAAAAAAGGTGTTAATGACCACGTTGATGTCACTTTTAAATGTTACATCCCACAGTGCATGCAATTTAAAATGCCAGAGAAGTTGCTCAATTACATTCTCCTCAAGAAGAAATGTCCACAATAAGGGGGAGGGGGGGTGTTCTGATAGAGTCCTAGGGAGGAGAGTGCATACCCGAAACCTATATAACAGCCCCGTCCCGATTAAGATACATTCAGTCCGTGACTGCATATCATAGACTGAAGAGTAATATGAATATTCCCCATCACTTGGATGGAGCGTCCTCCACAGGTCTAAAAGCTCAAAATCATCCATGCCTTTGTGACTTTCCTGTGCAAACAATGGAAGAGCTCAAGGAGCCCTGCTGGATCTACCTAGGAAGGTGCTTAAATGGTGTTGAAATCTCCAGCCTATATAAACTAGGTAAGAAGATGTTTAACACCAAGCAGTAGATTATGAAATGTAGGGTAATCAATATTCGGGGCGTATCCATTGACAATGGTGAAGTTAGTGTGGGCAAGTGTGCCTGTACTATCAATCAGCGGCCCTCCAGATCTTGCTCATGACTATGTACTTTGAATCTAAGGGACTTATGAATTAAGGTGAGGACACCACGTGAATTAGAAGAAAAGGATGCAAAATCTAGAGGAGCCCTGAAGCTTAGCAAAGGACTCAGTGTCCTCGCCTGTGAGCTGCGTTTATTGCAGTAGGATTGTTTTCGCCCCATGCCATTCAAAGCAGAATTGTACCCTGTGGGCCTTTATAGGCTTCTTGAGACCCCTAACATTCCAGCTTAATAACATACATACATCCAGGAGGGGGGAATTGGGGTATCTCGTGGTTTAGTGACAGCCACAATGTGAGGTTAGCTGCACTAAAGAGGCTGTATGTTGTGGATAACCCTGTGCTGTGATATGAAGTAATTTTAAGTTTCGCCTTGCTCTCCAGGAGCCGAGCTGTTCCCTCCCCCAACCCCATTGCCAGGCCACAACATGAAGTGATAATACCAACCCATGCCATCAAACAAACCCAAGGGCAATGTCGAGTCGCACATCCATTGGCCCCCACTTTGGGGCAGGGGCGAGCTCCAGAAACATCAATTTTTGATGTTAAGCATATGCTGTGGGACGATACCCCATTATGCATCCTTGTGGTAGAGTCAAAGGTGCAATGAAAGAGAAGAATTCAACTGTTATATTGTGTGGACATCAGGGACACTGTTTATTCAACTTATATCTTTATACCCATCTGTCGAGGTGTCGTGGGTGCATTCCCATATTATACTCTGTGAAAAACCTAAGTGTGTTTCACTGACCAGTCCCCGAGGGTCCCTTACTCAGCTGGCCTGGGAAGGACCATCACTATTGGATCCCGACCCTGCGTGTGGACAAGCGAGGGAGGATCACCTGGGTAGGGGGTCCTCGGGAAATGGGGAAGAGACACCCGAAGGTAAGACATGGTATCCCACATTTCCTGACAGCTATCTACCCAATATTCCCTCTGCATTTATGGGATACTACAACTCCCACAAATCCCATTCCCTCTCTGACAACCCGACTACTGAGACGAGGAAGAAGAAGACTTGAATTAGGAAGATCACCGCTAGAAAGATGCAATGGCCCTGTCCCAATAATGTGTTCTTGTATGAAGGGCGAGCCCGGTTTGTGAAGACGTGAATGATCACAAAGTTGCAAGCAAGGTTATGCGTATGACGGCAGACGCGTGGAGAGAAATACTCGATAGTTAAGAAGTACAATGTCCTGCCGAACAAAACGCATTGTTGAAAATCTCTGTGAACTGTGAAAGAATCTCAAACTACGATAACAAAGATGCATTGTGTTGAAGTGGTCATGCATAGGCCTGAGTAAATTTGTATTTGTATTTATTTATTTGTATTGCGCACCTTGCCCACGGGCTTACAGGCGCATGTTTATGGAAGTTACAAGTTGCAGCAAATAAAGAACAATATACCATTGCAGGTTATAAATACATCAAGATCAATGGTTAACAGTTAGTAATAACAATGACAAGCAAAGTACATGTACAGTTACGGGAAAAATATACATAGAAGCACAACAGCTGCAATTAACAGGCTATATTTACCTCGAGGTAGATAGGGAGATGCACCTATGCGGATAGTGCACATCTGAGATAAAGTATAGACATGTGATGAATAAATCTATTCAGTTTCGAAAGTCTTCGAAGTGAAAGTGAACCGACAACCAAGAAGGTTGGGGAAGGGAATCCTTTGGTGTGAAATATGATTTAAAAGTTAAAGCCCAGAGAGGTTTGAACATGGGTGAGGGAAGCCTGATGGACCTGTTGAAAAAACTGTTGTGAATCTGTTTGAAGCAAAGAAAGATCCAAACTCAGGTAAGGGAAACCTGATGGGCCTATGGCGAAAGGAGATACCCTGAAAGTGAAAGCACAACCAAGAAGGTTGGCGAAGGGAGGTGAAATACTAATTGACAAATGGGAAGAAGTTAAAACCCAGAGAGATCCAGACTTGGGTGAGGGAAGCCTGAAGGGCCTGTTGTAAATCTGTTGTGAATCGTTGTCGAAAGTAAAGAAAGATACAGACTCGTGTAGGGGAATCCTGAAAGGCCTATGGTGAAAGAGTCACCCTGAAATATTGTTATACTACAACTGTGTTATATTGAGTTGATGGTGAATCAGTCGAGGGAAGCCTGCGAGAACTGTGTTATACTGATCTGATGGTGAATTAGGCGAGGGAAGCCTGAGAGAGCTGTGTTGTGTTGAGCTGAAACTGAATCAGGCGAAGGAAGCCTGAATGACATGCGTGAACTATTTGAACAGTGCGAACTGGCCTCCCGAAAGGAATTCTTAAAGAACCACAGAGGCTTGAACTTGGGGAAGGGAGTTGTGAACCAACTCCATTGCCATTCTGACTTTCTTTTGATACACTCTTTTGTTTTGATACATTTGCCTACACTTAGTTATTGTAAAAGCGTGAGGGCAAGCATAGGTTTGTGACACAGACTTTTCTTATTTAACTGACTGACATTGAATATGTTATTTTTCCTTTGATGGTTGAGACTACTCCCATTATAGATATAGGGCCAGTTAGGAAGTCTCCAACCCCATTCAGAACTTTTATAAGGGTGTTGAAACTGGTATCTTTGTGTCTGTGTCTAACTCTTGGTACCATGCCTGCCTCACAACTCCCAGATCCTGCTCAATTTAGGGGCTCTGTTATTTTAAAAGGCTGGGAGGGAGTCCAGATAAGAGGGTGATTCCTTTTGGGCCAGTAAACAAATGTGGTGTATTGTTGTGAATGATGAGAAGATGGGACAGGTACAATAGCGCATATTTCAGGCTTTTGATTGACCCACAATGTGTTTTTTACAGAGGTGAATGATATTCAGGCCTTTTGAATAGATGATGTATAGTCTGGGTAAAAGGAGATTCTAGCCTCTTGATAGTTTAGTTCGCCTAATTCGCGGGCTACCCGTACAATCAGATCTCGATGTCTTTAGTTCAAAAGTCTGACAATCATTGGGCAGGGATTTTGACCAGGTGGAGAATTTGGACCGGCTACTCAATATGCCCTCGCCACCAAGAACTGTGTAGATAGTCGGGGGTCACAGAGCACTTCCCTAATGAACATCTCCATAAAGATTTCCATGTTACTCACAGGAATAGATTCGGGCATGCTGACCACTCAGATATTATTAATTCTTGGCTTGGATCCTATTCACCTCCTGTTGCAGTGCTCTTATGACGTGGCTCACCTCTGAACTGCTGTCTTTCAGGATTCCTACTCGATGCTCTACCTCAGATATACGTCCGCTTTACTTCTCAATACTTTGTTGAATATGCTGTTAACTGGGTCTAGCCCAATTTCATATGGGTAAGGATGATGGACAATTTGGACTGGTCCTCTTGATGTTCATTGGCCAGAGCCTCAGGCATGGAGGATTCCAAGGCCACCACTGACCCATTATATTCTCCTGCTGAAGTCATCTTGGAGGGGTGAGCCTTCTGTCTGGGTCCAGCAGGGAGGTCTTTATTTGAAAAGGACAATTTTGCCCTTGGCCATGTGAAAGACTATGCCCGGTGGCTCCAATGACCGACATAGTATTAAGCTCTGGTGTTTTACCCTTAGGGCAGGAGCATTTTAAATGGGACCACTCCTGCACAACAGTCCCAGCCACTTTGGGTATAGCAGTGAGATGTTGGGACTTAGTTGAGAGCAGGGGCTGGGAGCAGTTCTGGCAGTGGTGTGGCAGCCCAACTGGAGGTTGATTGCTCAGAAGGGATTGTGACGAATCACGAGATTTAGTCACTTCTGCAAAGGGGGGAGCCATTCCCTGGGAGGCTTGGGATGTCAGCCCTTTACGCAATAGCCTGCCTACGGGTAGAGGCAAGCAGGACTCCACCGGGAGAGACTTCCCTCTTGGGGACAAGGACTCTCGTTCCGCCAAGGAACTCCCTGAGTTACTCACTCTGGGACCATCAACAGCCTCACGGCTCAAGAAGGGCCAAGAAGATCAAACCACTGTTTGTTATTGTGATCTAAGGATTATGAATCAACCTTAAGAAATAATGATATTGGTACTGTGAAGCTGGAAGAATGAGCTAGTGATGCCGGTCATTCAGTTGAAAGAGAAAGAGGACTATAATCCTCTGCTGGGGAGGTCCAAGCCAAGTGACATAAAAAGAGATGAAGGATTCCTATTGGAGAGTCAATGCGGGGAAGGAGAAACACAGGAGCTTCAAACCTGCGTTGCAGTCACAGCTGATCAAATCCAGGAGGTCCTGTGTCCCGTGAAGGCAACCAGCTGGCGTGCGAGGGAGGCGCCGGGAGAGCTGGGAGCAGGAGAAGCAAGGGGAAGAAACCCGAACCAAGAGAGCCAGTCGTGTGAGGTGGTGTGATCCTAGAAGGGTGGACTGTGCATTCTGCTAACTGCCCTGGGACTTGGCCACCACGGAGCGGATGCCAAGGAACCGAGTGTCATGATGCCCGCTCCCGGGGGGCAGGTTCAAGCCCTGCGTCCCCGAAAGCGGACATCCAGTCCCCAAGGAAAGACCCAGCAACCCCATATAGGGGCCCTTTGGACAGTGTCCTGGCGCCTATGGCGCCAGGCTCATAAAAGACATCAGTCCTGGCGCCATAGGCACCAGGCTCATTATGGGAGTGCTTGGGTGCACTTACCTGATGCAGACCATGCTGCAGGATCCCGGCCTCCTTGAGGCCTGAAAGGAACTACTTTACCTGTGGGACTAATTTACCATCCGGGCGTGGTCGGGGAAGGATACATACCTGATTGGAGGAAGGATACATACCTGGAACTTCTTCCAAGGCTATTTAAACCCCACCTGAACAGCCACATGTGCTTCGCGTTGTTCTGCATCTAGCAGCTGGACGCTCACTGTGTCTGCTCCTGCATCCTGACTTCTGCCACACCTGCCAGCATCCTGGATCACCTGCAAAGGAAGAGAAGAAGAGAACAGAAGAAGGAAAAGTCCTTACCTGCTAAATCCGCATCCCGGAGACATCTCGCCGACAATCCTGAAAAGGAAGACTTTTATTTAAAAGCTCATTGCGTCGATCGCTGCAGCGCCGCATTCCACTCACCTTTACAGGGCGCCTCCATGTTCAGCAGCGATCATCCAGATTCGCAGTCACGCCCCAGCGCCTAGGGAGAAAAAGGCAAGAACAAAAGGTGAGAGAGAGAAGGGAATAAGGAAAGCTAAATCTCCATGTTAAGACTTACCTGTTGATTCATTCCCTCTTCTTTTCGGGTCCGCGCCGCATCCTGGCATTTCCGGACCCCAGCCCCTAAGGGGAAAAAAAGACATCAGCGTTAATGAGCGAATGAAAAGACATTACCAAAAAACGCTCATTAAAGACTTAGCTGATTTCTACAAGGATTTCACCTCTCATCTCGGGTCGGTGCCTGTTCCCCGGCATTCCGTACCCCGGCCCCTATGGGGAAAAAGACACTAGCATTAGTACATTAATGCATGGACACAAGGGGAACCTCTTATCAAAAAACTTACCTGGAAGCCAAGCAAGTTTGGTTCTCACCAATCCGAAAATCCAGTGAAGTAACTGGATACCAACGCGCCCCTGCATCAGAAGCAGGATGGAGAGCTCGTCCTTCCAGACCCTAAGCTGAGACGCTACGGGGAATCACAGAAGGGTTTCGAGGAGGGTGAGAGGGGAAAGTGGGAGGCCGATTGCATTAACCCGCAGACAGTTAATCCCCTATTTTTGCCTACAGAAGGATACTTCTGCGAGCCAGACAAGCCAGATTTGGGGGCCCGGTCCAATCCGTCTTCCGAACCCTGCGCATCACCTTAGAAGAGGTCACAGCAGCGCGAACCAGGCCAGCGCCTCCATGGGAGTCAGGTGAGCGTCACAGAACGCGAAGCCTTCCTACAAATTCCCACCCAGGCGCTATGGAAAGTTCTGAGACTGATCAGTTGGCCCAATTACTGGGGGAATTACGGGCCGAAGTACATGCCGCTCGTCAAGAGACTAATGCCCTCAGGAGGGAATTAATAATATCAAAGGAAAGAACTGATGACCTGGCCAGACAGGTTTTGCAAGGTCAAGCTGGGCAAACTCCTCTACCCGGTTCTAGAGGGAACCCCGCTCCTGTGGTTTCCAGTAACCCTGTGCAGATTAATCTATCCGGAAACATGCCGCTGGCCCCACCCGAATGCTTTGCTGGGGAACCCAAACGATTCGCCGTATTCATGAATCAGTGTCGTTTGCACTTCCTATGCAGACCTGGGGCCTTCCCTAATGATCAGACCAAGGTAGCCTTTGTATTGTCATATCTCAGCGGCTGCGCTGCCGATTGGTCAGTTCCACTGGTTACTCAAGATGACCCGATTCTCCGTGATTTTCAAGGGTTTCAAGCAAGCATGGAAAGGTTATTTGCTCGACACTCTCAGCGGCAGGCTCTGGATGACGAACTTCTATCCCTGCGACAGGGCAATCAGGACCTCCTATCCTATATTGCAACCTTTAATAGACTAATTGTGGAAACGGGATGGCCAGAGGATTAAAGAGTCACGTTGTTTTATCGAGGCCTACGCAGAGAACTTAAAGATGTCTTGGCCCAAGTTGTAAATCCGTCCCAAGAATGCACAGAGTATATAGACTTAGTGGTCCAATTGGATCACAGACTTCAAAACAGAAAAGCAGATCGGTCCAGGTTTGAGACCCGGGTGTTGGTCAAGACCCATGCTAATCCCAAGGGAGTTGATGTCTCTGAGCCTATGCAAATTGGAGTGGTTAAAGGACCCATAACTTAAAAGGAACGTGAAAGGAGGCAGCAGTTAAAATTATGTCTTTATTGTGGGAATTCTGGACACTTTCTACGAGATTGCCTGACAAAACCGCCCCAAAAGGCGGTAGGAGCCGCTGATAAAAACCATGAAGACTCTGTTTCGGGAAACGACTCCGCCCGACAAGCGTAGGGGTCCGCTTGCCGAGCTTCAAAACTAACTCTCAGACCTTGCATTTCATTGTGCCAATGGGTCTCGTAGATCCAGAACAGCCTAAGCGGTTGCATGCAATAAAGGCATACATCGATAGTGGGGCTATTGGAAACTATGTGGATCGTGAATTGGTCTCTAGGATTAACCTCCCTCTCCGTCCTAAAACTAGCAAAGATGTCATCACCACAGTTGATGGAACTGAAATTGCCCCTGGACCGGTAACACATTCCACTACTGAGGTGACTCTTATTGGTCCCAAACGGCCATCGGGAGGGTGTTGTGTTTGATGTAATGAAGGCTCCACAGTTTCAGGTTATTTTTGGAATCCCTTGGTTAGAGACACATAATCCTCGAATTGATTGGCGAGCTAAGAGAATAACCCTTCCGGATTGTACACAAACCTGCTACCCAGAAAACCTGAAGATTAATCTAGCATCTGTAACCTCTGCCTCCATGCAACTACCTCCGGAATACCAAGACTTTCAGGACGTCTTCCAAAAGGAACAGGCCAACACGTTACCTCCTCACAGATCGTACGATTGCCAAATCGATCTGGTGCCCTGTGCACAACCCCCTTGTAGCAGGATTTATGCCCTTATCAATCCTGAGAACCTGCATTTGAGACAATATTTTGATCAATACCTAGCTAATGGTTTTATTCGCCCGTCAAAGTCCCCGGCATCCTCGGCTTTGTTCTTCGTGCCCAAAAAAGAAGGCGACCTTAGAACTTGTATCGATTACCGCGCATTGAACCAGATAACAGTTAAAAACCGTTATCCTCTGCCTCTGATCCCTGAACTCCTTGACCAGGTGAAGGACGCTTGCATATACACCAAGCTAGATCTCTGGGGGGCTTATCATCTGGTACGAGTTAAAGAAGGTGACGAATGGAAAACTGCCTTCCGTACTAAATACGGATTATTCGAGTACCAGGTGATGCCTTTCGGATTGTGTAACGCGCCGGCTGCCTTCCAATACTTCATGAATGATGTCCTTCGGGAACTCATCGATGTTTGTGTTTTCGTATATGTCGATGACATTCTGGTGTACTCCTCTTCGGAATCTTATCACAGAAAACACGTCAGGGCAGTACTTGAAAAACTGTGCCAACACAAACTATTTGCTAAATTGGAGAAATGTGTTTTCCATACCACAGAAGTCGAGTTTCTAGATTTCATCCTGACACCCAAAGGAGTCCGAATGGACTCAAGAAAAGTGGATGCCATCCTCAAATGGCCATCACCTAGCTCTGTAAAAGGGGTTCAAAGTATGCTCGGCTTTGCCAATTTCTATCGCAGGTTTATCCCGGAATTTTCACGCGTGGTACAACCCATTACTGCACTCTTGAGGAAAAATAAAGTTTTGAATGGTCTGAAGAAGCCGAGCAGGCCTTTCAGGATTTAAAAGCTAAGTTTACCTCCACACCTATATTGAAACACCCGCGTCCAGATCTCCCTTATGTCGTCGAGACTGACGCATCCAGCCTAGCCATGGGAGCTGTCCTGTCCCAAAGAGATCCCGAAACCAACCAACTGCATCCCGTAGCATTTTGGTCCAGAAAATTCTTGGCACCCGAGGTTAATTATGCAATCACTGACAAAGCACTGTTAGCCATTAAGCCCGCTTTTAAAGCCTGGCGGCATTATCTGCTTGGTGCTCGACATACCATCACAGTGATCACTGATCACCGGAATTTACAGTATTTGAAAACCGCCAAGGCTCAGTCATCACGGCAGCTCCGATGGGCTTTGTTTTTCGCTGAATTTGATTTCGTGATTACCTATCGACCTGGCTGCAAGAATGGCAAAGCAGACGCCTTATCCCGAATTGGAATGGAAGAATCTGATACAAACTCAGAACCAGTACCAATAATTCCCAAACAGAGGATTCTAGGCATGACTTTGTTACAGACGCTAGAAGACATTCAAGCCAGAGTGAAACAACTCCTGGACCCTACAACCTTACAGGATTGGATACAAAAGGGATCAGACTTTACCATAGATAATGGATTACCTTATTTCCGAGGACGCTTATTCCTGCCACATAAGGAATTACACGAACTAGTTATTTCCGGTTATCATGATACATTAATAGAGGGACACCTCTGCCAAGGCAGAGGAAAAGGTGAAACGACAATTTTGGTGGCCCTCTTGGCGAAAAGATGTTAAATCTTTTGTGATGTCCTGTGGTGTTTGCGCCCAAAATAAAAGTCAAAAGAAAAGACCAGCCGGTCTCCTTCAACCTCTAGACATACCGCCAGCACCCTGGCACACCCTATCAATGGATTTTATTACGGGCCTGCCTCCTTGTTCGGGGTACAATACTATTCTGGTAATTGTGGATTTGTTTTCCAAAATGGCCCACTTTATTCCTTTGAAAGGTTTACCTTCAGCTTCTGTCCTAGCCAAGGAATTCCTCGAAAATATTGTTCGGCTACATGGATTCCCATCTATACTAATCTCTGACCGGGGAAGCCAATTCATTTCCAACTTCTGGCGCAAATGTTGTCAAATGGCGCAGATCGACGTAAGATTATCGACCAGTCACCACCCTCAGACCGATGGTCAGACCGAGAGAACAAATCAGACCCTAGAGCAGTACTTACGGTGTATGTTACAGCAATCTGAAAGCAACTGGAAAGACATTCTTTGGATAGCCGAATACGCATATAATAATTTGGTACACTCTGGAACTGGCCACAGTCCTTTTTATACTTTGTTTGGGCATCACCCTCAAACCTCAAACCTTGACTCACCTCAGAACCTCGGAATGCCTGCAGTAGAACATCTGCATTCTACAATTACCCAAGCCTTCAAAGAGGCAACTACGCATTTACAACAAGCCAAGAGAAAATACAAGGAGAATGCTGATCTACATCGGAATGAAGCACCTCAGTATCAGATTGGGGATCAAGTGTGGTTAGCTACCAGACATTTACCACTCAAAGGGCCTCGAACTTTTAACCCAAAATATCTGGGACCTTATTCTATTACGGCAATAATTAACCCAGTGGCTGTTAAACTTGATTTACCAGCTAGTATGCAAATACACCCTGTATTTCATGTGTCACTTCTGAAACCAGCGATACCCGGAACCCAACTACTCAAACCTCCAGAACCTATTCTAATAGATGGGGAGCCCGAATTCGAAGTGAAGAACATTTTAGACTCAAAAATGTTTAGGTCAAAACTGTTCTACCTAATTGATTGGAAGGGGTACGGACCTCAGCAGAGGTCGTGGGAACCCAGCGACCATGTGCATGCACCTCGATTAGTCAGGAAATTCCACCGACTCTTCCCAGACAAACCAAAACCCCCGGAGGGAACAACCTTGGGAGGGGCCTTGGGGGGGAGTGCTGTCATGATGCCTGCTCCCGGGGAGCCGGTTCAAGCCCTGCGTCCCCGAAAGCGGACATCCAGTCCCCACGGAAAGACCCAGCAACCCCATATAGGGGCCCTTTGGACAGTGTCCTGGCGCCTATGGCGCCATGTTCATAAAAGACATCAGTCCTGGCGCCATAGGCGCCAGGCTCATTATGGGAGTGCTTGGGTGCACTTACCTGATGCAGACCATGCTGCAGGATCCCGGCCTCCTTGAGGCCTGAAAGGAACGACTTTACCTGTGGGACTAATTTACCATCCGGGCGTGGTCGGGGAAGTATACATACCTGATTGGAGGAAGGATACATACCTGGAACTTCTTCCAAGGCTATTTAAACCCCTTCCGAACAGCCACACGTGCTTCGCGTTGTTCTGCATCTAGCAGCTGGACGCTCACCGTGTCTGCTCCTGCATCCTGACTTCTGCCACGCCTGCCAGCATCCTGGATCACCTGCAAAGGAAGAGAAGAAGAGAACAGAAGAAGGAAAAGTCCTTACCTGCTAAATCCGCATCCCGGAGACATCTCGCCGACAATCCTGAAAAGGAAGACTTTTATTTAAAAGCTCATTGCGTCGATCGCTGCAGCGCCGCATTCCACTCACCTTTACAGGGCGCCTCCATGTTCAGCAGCGATCATCCGGATTCGCAGTCACGCCCCAGCGCCTAGGGAGAAAAAGGCAAGAACAAAAGGTGAGAGAGAGAAGGGAATAAGGAAAGCTAAATCTCCATGTTAAGACTTACCTGTTGATTCATTCCCTCTTCATTTCGGGTCCGCGCCGCATCCTGGCATTTCCGGACCCCGGCCCCTAAGGGGAAAAAAAGACATCAGCGTTAATGAGTGAATGAAAAGACATTACCAAATAACGCTCATTAAAGACTTACCTGATTTCTACAAGGATTTCACCTCTCATCTCGGGTCGGTGCCTGTTCCCCGGCATTAGTACATTAATGCATGGACACAAGGGGAACCTCTTATCAAAAAACTTACCTGGAAGCCAAGCAAGTTTGGTTCTCACCAATCAGAAAATCCAGTGAAGTAACTGGATACCAACGCGCCCCTGCATCAGAAGCAGGATGGAGAGCTCGTCCTTCCAGACCCTAAGGTGAGACGCTACGGGGAATCACAGAAGGGTTTCGAGGAGGGTGAGAGGGGAAAGTGGGAGGCCGATTGCATTACCCCGCAGACAGTTAATCCCCTATTTTCGCCTACAGAAGGGTACTTCTGCGAGCCAGACAAGCCAGATTTGGGGGCCCGGTCCAGTCCGTCTTCCGAACCCTGCGCATCACCTTAGAAGAGGTCACAGCAGCGCGAACCAGACCAGCGCCTCCGTGGGAGTCAGGTGAGCGTCACACCGAGAGAGTTGAAGAGAACAGGGAAGCCGTCCTGACTAGAAGAACAGAAGTTCCCATCCTGCGAGAAGGTCTAGTGATGTCAAACCCCTGGAGAGCAAGTAACAAGGACAGTGGGAAACTCAGGAGGGATTTCTAAGATGACGAGCACCAGAATCATACTCGTACCAGTAATATTGATGTGAGAAGGCCAAGTGTCGATCATTACTGGCGCAACCATACTTGGCCCAGTAATATTGAGGTGAGACAGTCAAGTGTGCAATATTACTGGTACAGTCCCACCCAACCCAGTAATAAAGAGAACTGGAAATTAAAGGTGAATGAATACTGGAGCAAGCATACTTGTCTCAGTGAACTTAAATGTGAAGAATTTAGTAAGAATCATCATTGGCATAATCATACTCGTCCCAGTGTCAGCGGGAAGTATAAACCAAGTGATTATATGTGTTGGAAGAAACAGACTTTGTGATAAGAGTGATTGGCAAGATACTGAGAAGGTGGTCAAGAGTGTTATTGGCTGGCCCAGCCAGGAAAGCAATTGGGCACTATATCCCAAGGCATAAAGAAAGAGGAAAGGCATTTCAGGAAAGAAAAGCCCAGTGCTAAAGTCAGTGTTAAAGTCAAATTGTATGACCTGAACAAAGTAGTGACTAGAAACTACTTGCAGATTAACTATTGAAGTGACTTTCGCTAAGAGCATAGTACAGGATAAGGGAGTCATTCTCCTGTACCCTCATCAGTTAGGAATAGTGATAGGGACAGAGCAGATTAGAATTCAATAGAGGACAGTGATTATTTTTGGAGACTCAACAACAACAGACAAACACCTTGGTTAGTTTCTGTTAGGTAGACATAACACCTAGTTTAGGGCTAGCAAGAAGTTATTATATTTTCCTTTTAATTTAAAAATAAGTCATTAAAATGACTGAATTAAGTCTCACTCCTTCTTCTGACTCGCCACAGGATCCTCAAAGTAAACCAAACAGAACCCTGCTAGTTTAAAACCATATGGAGCGTAACTGTTAGAAACCATCCACCTTCCCTTTCTCCTGAATCTCACCTGCACGACCATATCTCCCCAGTGGAAGCTCTTCATGGATCTCGACTTCAAAGAAATGAGCTAAGTGGGGTAGCACTACTGAGGTAAGCCATTGGTCGATCGTTGCCACACCCAGCTCGCCAGCCGCTTGTAGGGGAATAAGAGGGCCCCCAGGCATGGCCTGTGGTTCTCACGCCGACCTGCGGTGGCTCCAGTACTAACCCAAATCCCTAAGTAGGTAATAGAGGCGCAGTCTACATGTAAGGCTCCAACTCAGCAGGGCATCTATAGAACTAGTCAAGGGAATAAAATGTGATTTGGAGAAGTTCATTTGCAATATGTAATTGGAGCTAGGTTAGGAGAGGAGTTCTTCACCTATGGTAAGATATCATCTGTATAAAATTAAATGAGTTCTTTGTGGCCTACTAGTGTCAATCCCCTGTGTGAGGTAAAGAGGAGCAGACAGAGGTGGGATTCCCTGCTTGGTACTGATCGCAATGGGAAACGTGCACAAGAATACCCAGCACCAAATACCCTTTGTCTAGGGCAGTAGTAAAAAAAGAACATGGAGTCTGAGAAGTAACCCTCAGCCCCACATTTTACCCATGGCATGTACCCTCAGGACACACAATCAAATGCTTTCTCTGAGTCAACAAATGCTGCAAACCCTGCAGAATGGGTTTGAATGAGGATGTAGAACAGACAGGGAAAAATCATAGTACTGGATCTGATAGGTATAAACCCTGACTTGGTCCCGGTGTGCAAGAATGGCAGCATATTTCAGCAGCCTGCCCACAAGAATATTCGGAGAAACATTAGCATCTACATTGATCATCGATCAGGGTCTCTAAGGACCACGTGCCTTGGGGGGGTCATAGTTCAACTGTACTAGCAGTGCGATTATCGTCTCACTCAAGCCATCAGGAAGTAAACACAACTGATTCGCCTCCCCCACAACCACAGGAAGTAGAGTGATAGCAGGGGGGGCACTTCTTGGAGACCTCCATCGCACCTGATAATCTTGATTCTTGGAAGGATGTCAATGCACAGTGAAATGGGTATTCAGCACTTCAGGACATGGCAAACTGAGAGACTTTCAGGGTATACTGTATGGGATAATAATATCACCAGATACCGAATCACTGTTATCGTATATCTCTCGATGAAAGGACATGAACACCCTATTGATCTCTTTATCAACTATATACGCAGCATACTCTGCATGTTGTGGATATCCATGATAGGAGAACCTTTGGTCTTCATGAAGAAGCCACGCCAAAGTCCTTACAAAATCTCCTTGCCAAACCAGGTTAACAAAGAAATTTGATCCTTTTGATCTGCCACAGACCAGATATAGTCCAGGTTTGGTTTTAGAGAATGTACAAGAACAGGGTGTCTGTTCTGGTATGCTCATTATCAAGGGTCCAAAAGGAGGAAAATTCATGCTTGACCATTTTGAGAATCCTTCCTTCAACACCAGTGTATAATACCCATTGTGTACTACTTAAATGTTTTACAGAGTGTAACTAGTGTGACAAGGCCAATAATTGGGCCTTATCAAAAGCTGGTCAGGAACCACTCTACCAGCCCTTTACTATCCTTTGTTGTTCCTTCAGTTGATCCCCTTCTCATCCCGTTTCATACGGCTCTTCAACTCTTCACTCTCAAATGCTGTATTTCCTTCTTCTCTTAATCTTCCATATTAGCTATCCTCAAACATCCTTCTTTGGACCCTTTCTCTCCAGCTAACGTCTGTCCAATCTCTCTTCTGCCTTTTTCTCTCTAAACACCTGGAGCACTTAGTTTACTCCCAGATCTCTCCTATCATTTCTAATGCACTTCTCTCCCCTCATCAAACAGGCTTACGACCTCTGCATTCCACAGAAACTACTCTTCTTGCAGTCTCCAACTCTCTCGATACTGCTTGTTACTCTAAGCTTTCTTTTCTTGTTGTCCTCCTCGATCTCTCTGTTACTTTCAACACTGTGGAACACTTCTATTAGTCTTTACTCTCACCACAATCTTGATTTCCGTGATTCTGTCTTACAATGGTTTCCTTATTATCTTTCACCAGGTACCTTCTCTGTTTCCTGCCTCACCCATTCTCCCCTTCCTTTCCACCTATTTATGGTGTTCCGTCCTAGGCCCTTTTCTTTTCTCCTTCTATAGGAATCCTCTAGATTTAATTATTTCCTCCTTTGGAGTCTCCCACCATCTCTCTGCAGATGACTCTCAAATCTTCCTTTCCTTTTCTTCAGATGCACAGTTCAATCTCTCTGCCTGTCTTCTTGCCATCCAATCTGGGATGATATCCCATTATCTTCATCTGAATCCTTCTAAAATTGAGGTTATTTTCTTCCCTGCTTCAACCACCCCCTCCACTCTTTCACTCTTCTATTTCCCTCCCCCTTCTATTGCTCTATCTCCTACTGCCAGGACTTGGGTGTAACTTTTAACTCTCATTTATCATTTTCTCCACACATTTATCTCGCGCCTGCCATTATCAACTGTACAACATCCGCAAGTCTCACCCTTTTCTCACAACTCATGCTACTAAGATCCTGGTTTCTTCTCTGTTATTCCCTCGACTTTTCCGTTGCTCATCTTTTCTCTTTGGACTTCCTGCATCAAATGTGCCCCTCTTTAATTCTTCTATACATCTTCTCTTCTCTCATTCTCCCCGGGACTACATTCGTCCCACTTTTCTGTCCCTACACTGGGTCTCCTTCAACTCTTGGCTACTATATAATTTCCTCTGCATACTTTTTAAATGCATGAATGATCTTGGGCTCCTTATCGTCTTTGATCTCACTATATGCTCCTTCTTGCACACTTAGATCTTAGTCTCAATTTCTAATGTCAAATCTTTGCCTCCCATAGCCCTTCAGATTCCGTTCCTTTTCCTTACATTCGCCAATGTTTTGGAATGCTCTCTCTTTCTCTCTCTCTCTCTGGTCTATCGCTACCTTTCCTCAGTTTAAAGTTCGACTCAAGGAGCGTCTTCTTTGATCCTGATTACCTTTCCCAGACTGCATGCATTTATCATTTATTGTACAGTTTTGGCTCCTTGTGCAGCACTTTGCTGTAAGGCACTTTAAAAATCGAATAAAATACAAATACCGGGGTTGTCGCCAGAGCCATTCTTACCCCTCCGGTGGATGATGGCAGCAGAGAGGGACCCGATTCCTTCCCCTTCTTCTGGTGCCCACCTGTGTCGCTGCAGATCCATGCTTCAAGATGGGCCTTGCATGCATATGCTCGCCAGTCTTCTCGCTCCATTTTAGATGCAGAGTCCGCAATAAGAGAAAAACAGCCAGTGAACACAGACCATGCCAATGCGGGACCAGCCCATTTGATTTCATTTTGACTATGCTAATACAGGACTAGTCTAATTTGATCTACAACTACCCTATTGTTGAGGAATTAAACTATCCTGCCTCTAACTGCCCCACCTATGCGGGACTAGTCTACTTGATTTTATATGTGAGAGAGCCTACCAGATTGCCACCCCCTCACCAATGCGGGTTAGCCTACTTGTTTAGCATCTGCCCTGACCATGTTGTACTAGCCACTCCTGATTGGCATCATTCCCTGGTGAATACTAAAATATCGTAGCCAAACAGAACTATGCTCTCCAGCAAGTCCCAGTTGACTATCACACGACTGTCACTTCTCTGCACCCTCATGATAATGGCATGCTTCAACTTCATGCCCTGCCCCTTGCAGGACAGAAACCACAGGCTACGAGCACGGCTAATATAATCAGGCATCACCTTATTTATAACACCACCGCCTTAGTTCAAGATTCTTCTAGATCAGATCTAGAAGCATTGCAAAAAATACAGAATTGCGCCTGCCCCTCTCCACCTCACACCCATACGAGAACCAATCACCCTAAACGCAGACCCTCCCCTCTCCAAGGGCAGAACAAGATGATAACTATCACAGGAGCTCTTATTAATGCAAGATCTCTTACGGCACATACTACTGAAATTGCAGATTTATTATCTACTAATGATTTAGACATCATGCCAGTTACTTCATGACTTCATGACGCAGCAGGACCTACCCTCATGCTAGCTATTCCAGATAACTACCAAATACTTAGAGTAAGACATAACGCCAGAGGAGGCGGCTTAGCTATTACAGTGAAAACAAATCTGGCAATAAGTCTAACTACACCTCCCCAAAGTAAATCTTGTGAAATACTTTCAGCCAACTAACTATCTTCTTGCTATATAGACCTCCGGGAACAATAGGAACCTTTGAGGAGGACTTATTGAGTCTCCTCACCAACAACACCAAGGCCACTACTCAGCTTCTACTCTTAGGAGACTTTAACCTGGGCTTCAACGACTGTTAGGAAAGATTTCATATGGTAGGTAATTTTCCTTCCATGTGGCAACCCCCAAACTTTTTGCTGTTGTTTTACACCCTGAACTAGACTTTGCCAGAGAAGCGCAGCCTTCCGCTGCACTCCTCTGGGCTTTCGCTCCATTCTTACGGGGAAACTGACATGCCCTTAAGACAGTCAGTACCGTGAAACATTGTTTTCCGTAGTTCTTTTATCATGTTGCAGCTTTCGTGCAACATGACACAAGAGGGCACTGTAAGCTAAGTTACTGCTCTCTTGGGTCTCTAGTCACTCTACAGGCCCTAGATACTCTCTTTGGATTGTTAACGAACGGTGCAAGTGAATCACGGACGGGACTGGTGGCAGTGATCGTTTCTTTGTGTTTTTGAGCTCCTTTTGGCTGTTTAAGCATGTTTCTCGCGCTTAGCCCAAAATGGTGGCCTGGCTCCCAAAATGGCCAGACCACGAGGCTCTTTGTCCTGCCCGCTGACCGTCTTGCCCCCTTCACCTTCCCCAGGTCGAGCCGACCGGGGGCCTTCCTTATTTGGGCATGTACTTTCCCGCGAAACACAAATGCTTTCGCGGGCTTCTAGAGGCCTTGTATGTGCCTCCAGGATGTGGGCTGGGATGTCTAGTCCCAATACACATCCTGGGTGCCAGAGAGTCTAGTGTGTCTTGAATGCCTGGGACCACAGTGGTCCGTGATAGGTCCACGTATGGTGTGAGTGTTTTGTGAGCAGATCTCCCATTGGGTCCTCTCTGTTTTGGCGCGAAGGGAACTCTGGATAAGAGGAGGCTGGAAACACCACTACCATGTCGATCTCTTGAGTTCTCACGAACAAGGGATAAAGGAGCCGAGTATCCTGCAACTACGAGGCTGAACCAAGGAATCGCTGGTGACCCGCTGAAGGACTGCTCCTCTGCACTGCTGTCGCCCTGTGAGACCATTCTGCCTCTGATCGAACGAGAAGGCCTGTACTGGTACTTCGACCATTTGGAATAGTGGGAACAACTATTCTCGGCATCTTCATCATCTCCTGCACATAAGCCTTCGGAAGCGTCCCTGGGCCATCAAGCGGACTGACCAGCCTACACAGGAGTCTTGCTCTGTTACCGCCGTCAGGTTGTGTTGTATTACGAGTCCTTGACACTCTCACACGATTCGTACACTTGGCATTCCCAGGTCTGAAGTGAGAAGTGTGCATTGGGCTGAAATACACACGGCCACTTCGTTGCCCTGCTGTGGTGACAATCTGTGCGGGTTCACTGCGTTTGGGACATCCTCAACTCTAACTTCTGCTGCTGCGTAATCTACACAACACCGAGACGTCTCCTGCTCGTATCTGAACCTGCCAGCACTGAACCTGACGCGGAGAAGCCTGGGTCTGCCTGCATTGGGGACCGGTGAGTAGCAACGCTAGGAACTGGTCGCCCTCCTGCAGTAGCCTGTAGCTTTTCCCCGCTGTGTTAAACAGCACGCCTTTTTCGCACTTGCGCTCTGCCCACAAGTGGAGGCCGCGCTTGAGTAGCGGAGATCTGTTTGCCCTCCTTTGTTCACCACTCTGAACTGCCTGATTTCCTTGAAGAGACTCCCCTTGGCCCGTTGGCACCAGCGTGTGCAGGTACTTTTGAGCACAAGGCTCCACTCTTCGTAGGGCTCGGACTTCCTTCTAGTTAGGTGTGCTCTGAAGGCGAAATGGGTCTAACGATTACTCGCACTGCCTGTTTTCCTCCCCATTTAGGTGATCTGCATATTTCGTGCTTCTAACTCTTTAGAGCCTTCCGTAATTGTATATATATTGTATTTGATTGTGATGTGTTGGTTTGCTTGAGTTTTACCGTGATTCTTTACTATGGTCAATGTTACAGAGGCCTTGTAATAAATGTGTCTATATTTTTAATATAACACCTGCTTGGATTAATTTGTAAGTGTCCTTGCTTTGTGTGCTCATTGCGGGCTTTCAGTCACCCTCACCCCTCTTGAGACCTAGTCTTGACCGCCGCCATCGCTACCCTGATTGGTCTGGCTTGTCCAGAGGTTACCCTGTTCCAAGAAACTAGACTGGCCTTCTGAACCTCTGCCCCTCCAGGACGGAGTTCAGAAATCCATCTTAACAACGACCCTGAGGACAAACACAACCAATCAGTTGAAGCCATCCTGACTGAACATGGCCTTACACAAAAAGGTCTTGCTCCCACCCACACCAAAGGGAGAACACTAGGCTGATTCACCAACTTAAACTGTATGATTACTATTACTGAAATAACACCACAACCATGGACTGAACACTATCTAATTGGCTTTGCCTCCACAATAGAGAATCAAATGTTGTAAAATATAGATATGGCCCCCCCTCCTGACCAGAAGTATAAAAGATATATTACAGCTGAAAAATTACTTCCTAGCCTCCTCCCTACCCTCACCGCTCTCACTAACAATACTGACCCTAACGTGTTAGTAGAGACCTTCAACAACACTATGACTACGGCCCTTGACATCATTGCACCAGTCAAACTATGCAAAAGTAAACAAAAGACCCACCTCAACAGCTGGTTCACCCCCCCAACTGAAAGAACTACAACTTCAAAAAAGAAAGCTCCAAGAAAGCTCCAAGCTATATGGCGACACTCCTGTACCTCCTTAAAATAATTGATAGAGTAGCTTATCTCCAAATTCAGAACCATCTTGAAGCTAACCACTTACTAGGCTCCCACCAATCCGGATTCAGACCACAACACAGTACGGAAACAGCAATAATTGATTTAAAGACTCAAATTGAAGAGTTGCAGGACAAAGGTAAAACAGCTATGCTACTCCTCCTCGACCTATCAGCAGCCTTTGACCTGGTGGATCACATAGTGTTATGCAAACATACAAGGTGTGACTATGAGAAGCCTGATGTAGCCCAGGGTCTCAACAGACCCGCATACTAGGGGCTACATGCTTGTCCCCTAAGGGACCCTAGAAATGAAGACAGGGTTAATAAATGTATTTTATTAAATGTTGTGTGTGTGTGTTTCCTTTTTCCGGTGCCTGTTTATGTTTTGGGTTAAACCATCCAGCCACCATGAGGTTGGATGGAATGTTCAGAAAAAAGTAAAGAAAGGCGAGAACAATGAAACGGAAATCCCCTGCCCAAAAATGGACAGGGCAAGGGAGAAAAGAATCAAGTGGGATAAAAAAAAGATAACTGAAAAAGAAAGAAGAAGAAGGAGCTCAAAAAGAAAATAACTCCCTGAGGGGCCGCTGCCTCGAGCAGTCCACCAAGGCACAGAGACCGTAAAGCATCAGATATCGCATGAGGGAGCCCCCAAAGAGTGATCTAGCTGCCTGGTGGGTGTAAGCCAACCTCGGGGCCAGACAGGCATAGGAATGACAATGGGCCTGGCGGCTGCATGGGGCCGCACAGGCCGAAGAGGAGTCTGAGGTATCAGTATGAGTTATCAGAGATTGGTCCCAGTGATGTACAATGCATGTGTGCATTTTAGCCCGTAAGAAGGTAACGAGTGACCCAAGTAGAACAGGCATGTGGTTGGGTTATGTGAAGGCTGTCAGAGAGTATGTGAGTCAAGGAGATGTGTTCAGCGAGACCGAAGATTTTATCATGGGACTGCATTCTAGTGGCAAGGGTGATGTGCGATCTGGAAGCAGGTGATTGCATATGTGTGTGGGTGGGTGGCTGTACCTTGGGAGGGAAAAAGATATCTACCATTGAGTTCACAAATGATGGGTGCAGCCCACTGATCTACAGTGAGGCCACATCCCTCTCCAACACCCACAAATCAAAATACCCACACCAGTGAATGAAGCGTGGGCACATCCACATTGACAAGCAAGTGCCAAAGGAACACCTAAACTTCAGTGAACCAGAAAGGAACTCCACGTACAATGAACTTGAACTCCTGCAGCTGATGGGCAGAGGTGAATGAGCTGTCACCAAATACAACAAACATGTAGAATACGTGGCAAGAGACATGAACATGTTAGTACCCATCTTCAATGAGAAACCCAAAACAAGAGTGCCCTTCTGACAAAATTCTTCAGGAGTTGAGGATGATAACCTGCACTGTGTGTGGCAATCACAAGTGTTGAACAAACTGCACAAATATGTATCAAGTTTTCCGAGAAGGATGCTCGGAAGGGCCTATAGGGCATAAGGCCCACGGCTGAACCAAAAACACAAAAAGCTTGTGTGGCCTAGTTTGGTGAAAGTGGGCCACTTTTTTGGCCAATTTGGGCCAGTTTGATGAGTAAATTCACACTGCGCCTCGTCATTTTGACCAGTGTTGCTGAATAAATATTATTTTAAATGCACAATTTTCATCACACTTAATCAAAAAACTCCTCCTTGGTTACTATTCAAACAGTGTCACAAAAGGAATGAAAAGCCATTTGCAACTGTGGGCCACTTTTTCATTGGTGCCCAAGACAATTGCATGGTACAGTCCGACCCTGCCCAGAAGAAGTAGTCAAAACTGAGGTTGTGAAAAGTCAAAAGACTTTCTAAGTTCTATGCATTGTAGTAGTGTTAGTAGTTTCTTTTTGTCCTGTCGGGAGAGTACAGCAGGGCAAGGGTCTATCATCCAGGTCTGTCATCCAGACTGGGGATCTGCTATCCAGATGGCCAGGACATGGCCATCGCTATTGGATCCAGTTCCTGGGGTGGACCAGTGCGGGAGGATCACCTGGATGAGGGGTCTTTCGGGGTGTGGAAGTGGGACACAGAAGGTTGAGATGCGGTATCCCCTTCCCTATGTCACCTTTTCTCCATCCTGTTAGGGAGAATTCTCTGTTTAGGCTGAATTTCCTAACCTAGTGAGTCCCCGAGCAGCTTTGCTGGATAACTGGAGTTTATTTTTTTCTCCTGCCAAGAGTGAGACTCTTTTTCTCCCACTCTTGGAAATGATTTATGGTGTTCCTTTGACTGTTAATGTGTTTTATGGGCTATGGGGTCCTTTACTCCATAGGGTCTCATGTGTTTTTACTATGTGTGTTACACAGCACCCTCCGTGCAGTGACACAGGGGTGTCATAGTGACACCCCACCATAGACTCCATACCCTGGGACTGACTACTGTCTCCCAAGGCATGTCAAGTCACCATTGGCTTTACTAGTCCCAAATTATGAACAGAAACCAGTACAAACCATCATATTGTGGACGTACTGGTCGGGGCAATTCAATTTCCCCGGGGTCTGTTAGTCGAGGGGGCACGTTTCCATCCCCCTTGATCGAGTTTTGGCTGGTGGCAGTGGAAACTACTTTTAATATTCGACCGCGAATATATCCCTATGGGATTTTCCCATTGTTCGAGGATACCAACTTTAATTATTTAATTCTCATAGCCTCGAACATACTGCTGGTTTATTTATTTAATATTAATTTGCCGGTTGGTATTTTTTGCCAGGACTCGATTCTAAAATGGCGCTTGTGTTCTCTTCTGTGACTCCAACCCAAGTCGAGCCCTTTGTTCTACTTTTGGCGGGCTTCTCCACAGAAGCCTCCAAAAGTGGTGCCACTCTGTCTGGGTACCACAGGTGATGTGTGAGGGGGTTTAGGCATCCTGGACTGAGTTACCTTGGTAACTCAAGTCGCACTCTTGTGTGATTGGCCCAAGTGGTGAGCCGGCCGGCTCACCACTTAGCATGTTTGATTGACAGCTAGGCTGAGTGAATGGGGGTGTGCTGCATAAAAGCAGGTCTTTGGGGACTGGAACTTTAGAAGTCGCCATAGGACCTGAGAATCCGACGAGGGAGAAGCTGAGCCGATCTGCTACGATGACACCACCGGTGGAGCCCTGCGGAACCGACTCACCACTTCCCGACGACAGAGAAGATCTCCCTGCTGGAGAGTCTTCTTCACCTGACTGGTGGGCACAACCAGTTTACCTTCTTTTTCTCGCATCCCAGGATGTCTTGTGGTCGAATTGCTCGTGCCAAGTACCCCGGCAACCGGATAGCCACTTACCACTGGACCGCGAACTAAAGGACCGCTCCTTTTAATTGAGAACTCCGCGGCTGGTTTCTTCCCTGGCAGTGCAACAGACTCCTGTCTTCCTCCCCGACGAGATCCTCTCTTCCCCCGGACGAAGCACTGACTTGCATCCGCTGCCAGGAACAACTGCTCCCGCTGGAGCATTCTCACCACTTTAAGGTTCCGTGTCCGCCAGGCCTCCCTTTCTAAAGATTGCTACAAGGTAATAATAATCCCTTAACCTTCTGGACTGGGCTGGCAGCCTTGACCATCTAACTGGTCCCTTTCTCTTGATCCAACTCTTTCCGAACCTTTTCGAGACTTTTGTGCACTTTTCGACCGTGTGACCTTGGACACATTTCGTTCTGATCCTCTTAAAGTGGATCCGACCTTCTGAACTCTAACTTCACGGTTTGACTCTGCCTTCCTCTCTTGCTGTGTTCTTGTGAAAGTGTTGGGATCTGTTTCAATTTATACTCTGCCTTTCTCTCCCTTTTAAAACAAATTATTGGAGTGCCATCTGCGTTAAGCGCTCACCGCTGTCTGAAAATAAGTGGGGGCTTTACTTAAGACTTGTCTAATATTCTTTTAAGGGAGTGTATATCTTTTAGTGAACTGCTTAATATTAGTGCCTGTGTGTTTTATTAGATGTGGTTTTAAATAAATAATTATATCTCTTTTACACCAAGCTCTGGTCAGTGTTTGCTTGTTCTACTGTATTCTTTTGACCTATTGTGAATACTCTGTATACTGCCTAACTCTTCTTGAGGGAAGTCTGACTGCTCAGCCACAGCTTCCAAGTGAATCTGTGTGGTACAGACTGCTACCAAGTGGGTTTACTGCCAAACACCTGTAGTCTTAAATCTTTTGCAGTGGTCCCAGAGGGAACTGCACAGGTTTCTGCCTAACACATCGTGCCCAGTAGGATACTTGGAAAATGTACCTCCCGACCTCCTTTTCAAACACGAACACTTACTCACAGCGTGAACGACAAAGGACTAATACTCGAGCCACTTACCTGACAAGGGTCAGGAAGAGTCAAGCAATTACTGACAACTACACACACCTGACGACCCTTTCCCTTCCCCATTGGGATAAAAGGTAGAGCACAAGAGCACACTCCGAGCAAGGCCAAACACATGAGGAAGCAGTCATTCCAGGACGGCAGTTCAAATGGAGGAGAAAGACAGCGAGACCGGAGAGGACTTCAAGGAGGGACTTGCCCTTGCCCTTTCCAACCCAGACCCGCAAAGCCTAAAATGAAAGAAACATAAGACCGGGAATCGCAGCTGGCAGATGGTTAACGGATATCAGCGGTACATGGCACCATCCTGCACTGAGAGCCAGGGCAAGGAGACATGGTTGCCGTTGTGGTACCGTCCTTGACTCCAGTGGCAAAGGAACTGCCATCGAGCTCAGCACAGCCGGTAAATCAGAAGAACCTGATACTTAACCGAACTGTGTTAGGCTCAAGGTTGCAGTGGTAACGTTAAGAAGATAAATAGACAAGAGGTCTTTTGTGAACAAACTTGGTACCAGAGATAGAGTGGTCCGCACCACATGGGTGCTCAGTCGAAGGTCTCTGGCTGGTACCCATCTCCCAAACAAAGAGACTGTGTTGAACATTGTGAGTAGCAAAACTGCAAGCACCAAGAGGCCATAGTGGAGGCCAGTATAAGGTGTTAAGGTAGTCATACAAGGGTGTGATGCTGGAAATGCATTGGAGGGACAGGGCCTCCATATATTTAACCATTATTCCATTTATCCTGTGTTCTGTGTTATTTTCCGTGCAGGAGTTCATGTAGGACTCCTGGCGGTGCGGCTCTTCCTCTTTTTTGGTTTGGTGAACAGACCATTGGGATACCCTTATGGCACCCATGGGTGGAAGTACAACTCTGTACTGCTAGTGTATGTTTTGGACACCTGTGTGTAGCCCACAGAACAAGGTATGGGCTGGTGGCAGCTCCATGCTGAATTTGACAGGTGCTCCGAGTATCCGCCATTTTGGGATACCCAGGCCCTGCCATAAAAATCAGGGGATTCTTGATGGGAACAAGATGGCCCCTGTGGCCTCTTAGTTTCCATCGCCTGTTACCTTCTTTTACCGATGTCCCGGGAAACCCTGACTCTGTCCCTTCCCCTGACTGGCTGTTGGGTGGAAGTTCCATATATGGTGTTGTGGGGAAGTCCAGGCCACACTGGCTGGAGCCTTCCCAATGACTGTATCTTGTGGGTACGCCCGTGGGGTCGGACCTGGGTGAATGAAGTGTGTGACAAATACGCATTTCATGTTATGGGTGTCTGATATCTGTGTGAGTGGCACAATGACTGAGATAGCCCTGCTCGAAACTGGTATGAATGCAGTGTGGAGTGCTGAATGGCTGGGTGCTTGTCCAAATCAAAATTCCGTGTTGTGAGTGTCTCGATGGAGAAGAATGGCCTGATTGGCTGCCTGCCTGAATGCCCTTCTGAATGATTGGTTGCCCGAGTGTCACCCAGCAGAGTGAAGGAGAGACCAACAGTATATCTGGGGACCTATCACTGATGGAAATTGTTCAGAAGCTGAAGTCGAAACTTGATGCTTACCTTGAAGCCCAGCTAGAAGAAGAAGGTACTGTTTCTGCGTTCCTTCGCTGCAATCCAAAAGCTGTAGTATCTCCAAGAATTGATCCAAGAGAGGACCTGGTTAGGAGACCTCTTCCCAAGCTACGAGGGACCATCGTGCCCCAGCTAACCTTCACCAAGTCTCCTTGGAAGTCAGTCCTTGAAAGGCTGCTGACCGGAGACGGGGACCGCCAAAGTCTCTGAAGTGAAGCACCAGGACATTGAAGTCCATAGTCGCTGACCGAGATTCGGAGGTAACGATGTAACTTTGTCGACCGGAGCCCCAACGCTCCATTGCCTAAGACACTTTGAATCAAGGACTCCTTTGCTCATCACCGTCGTCCGCTTTTGTCCTGCCTGAGAAAGTCAAGGTCGTCGAGGAGAATCCCCCGGTGGGTTTCCTGCCACCTGAAGACCTCAAAGACGCCAACGAAGATCTGGAAGCCAGCGTGGTTGATTTCTGTTCACCGACGACACCCCTGATGACCTGACACCCTTTCTGGGCCTACAGTTCTTCATTGTCTTCCCTTTGCAGCAACAAACACTTATCATCGAAGTGCATTGCACGCCTCACCCTTGATCATCAACAAGCACCGAAAGGACCGGAGCTGCTGCCTCGACAAAATTGTTAACCTCTTATTCAAGGAATCCCGACGATCCTTGGCTCCTGCCTTAAAGGGAGTTCACTCCAGAAGGATCCGTCGACGACTCATCAAAGAACTCTGCTATACCAGGTACATTGGGATAGTAGAACATTTAGAAGGGAACAAGACTCTGCTAAACGATATATGGACTGGGCTTGACAGTATATCTTATTTACAGATTGCCCAGGTGGGGGGATCCTCACACAGAACGGTGTGGGGAGTAGCAACCCCATATCCTGCCAACTGTTTAACTACTTGTTTCTCTCCTATATCTGATGTTGGTTCGCATTACTATTAGACTTGTATGTTATCGCAACTGTCGCCAGTTGGTACATTTTAAAGGAGTCAAGAGTGAATTGTGTTACCACAGAGATATTGTATACATTTATCATTATAGAATTGCCTGAGCACATAGTGTGTTTTTGTGTGTGTGTGTATAACTTGAACCTTATTTATATAATGAGCTGTGTTATCACTAATATAGGGTGTGGACATTCCTTTGTGGGTGCTCGGAGACTACACTGTACTTAAGAACCAGCCCACATCACCTCCTGAGAGCTTAAGCCTTGATTGCTTGTCCACGTATGCCAAATAGAGAATCTTGGCTGGGGTCCTATGTGCTTCTACTCTGCCATATAGAGAGCAGGAGTGCAATACCCCCCTCCAGTCTTTACAAAGGGTCAAGCCAAATCCAAATGTCCTTGACACATTGCAGAAGTTATGATATTGTGAAACAGGCGTTTGTGCCCGGCTGACAGGGAATGACGTGAAAACTGTGATGACATGACTCCCACACTTGCGGTAGACTAAAAGAGTGAGCCAGCGAGATGAGATAACCCTTTGGAAGTCTCTGTTTAAATATTGGCCAGTGCTTGGAAGGTCAAAGCCCGGATGAGAGGGACCTCACATAACCAAAGAGCTTGTTAAAAAAGACATTAAGACTGTGCAAAGCCTGACTGGGGGGCTAAGACCCGCACTCGGGTAAAGGGAAAAAACTAAAGGGTCTAGAAGGACTTTTTATTGAAATGTGACCTCTGGCAAATGTGAACCCGATAGAGGGATGCCAAGAGAAAGCTAGGGGAAGAGAACCCCCCACCTTACAGAAGGAGATTGTGATTCACAGGCAGTAGTAAACCAGACAGAGGGACGGGAAGAGTAAAGTTGGGAAAAAGCTAAGTGAACAACATTGTGATGGCAAGTATGAACCCGACTGATGGAGGCCATCGACTGAGAGAAGGATTGGGGCCCTGCAGAGGAGGATCCATCAGTGAAGGGTAATCACCCGACGTGAAGGTTAACAGAAGGAACATTTTCTTTGTTGTTTTGGCATATGAGGCCCTCTGAAGCAATAGACTTTGCATGAGAAGAGACTTGGGCACAGTAGGCTCTGATATTGAGAAAAGGAACTGTAAGCTTGTTCCAAAGAAGCCCAGGAGTGTGCTGTGCTCGAGAGTCCCACTGTGTCCCGTGCTACAAACGTGGGAGAAGTGAGACCCCGGCCATGACATCCTGACTTATAATTTTGTGAACACTTCTTTCTTTTCTTACAAACATTATCCCACACTATTTTGTAACAGCAAGAAGGATTGGCAATAGGTGTTTTAGTATATCCCCTATTCTTTGACTAGACGCCACTTGGACAGTATTATGATTATTATTTGATGGTCGTAGCTTGCTCCCATCTTAGATATAGGTTTACATTAGGCATTTATCTCACCCATTTTACAGTTTAATAAACATCCTTGAACTGTGATCATGTGTGTGTGTCTTACTTTGAGGCCATGCCTTTCTTACATTTTTTTGTAGGGACTGTAATTATAATCGCTCATATGGTGCAGTAATATTTGGTATCTAAATGTTTTATAGCCATATCTAATGTTCACACCCTGAAACAGGACTGATTCTGACATTCTTGCCTGTACATGTCATACTGCTCCTAATGATTCATGTCATATAATACTCTGCTACATATCGCTAGGGTCCCCGAGCAGCTTTTTAAACAGCTTGTATGCCTATATTGGCACAGAGGCACTTTTCCAAAAAAGGTTATTCACCCGTCATAAGAAAAAGCTGGACCTTCTTACTAGTGAACATTTATTGACCATCCTTAATTACATACAGTCTGATCTAAATTGTACACAACTCTATCAGGCTCTTATGACTGGTTTACAAAAGTATTGCGATGAAATTGGCCCTATTCAATATTGTAAAATGGTTTTTTAAAAAAAGACATAACTCATGGTATAATTAATGATTCAAAATATCTAAAACCAATTAGCACAAGAAAGAAAATCTGTGGCTTAAAACTAGAGACCCCGAAACCCCCTAGTAGCCAAATGTGCTATGAAAGCTTACAAGGAAGACATTCTTGTCGCCAAATCTCCCTACATACAGAAGCAAATCCTTTTGGTGGAAAATAAGTCAAAGACCCTGTTTTCTACCATTAGGAATCTTGCTTCTCCATCCTGTGCTACCCAGAGTCTTTCTACGTCGGTTCAATTGGCTAATGAATTTTATATCTATTGTTCAGACGAAATCAATCAGATTTGTATGAATATTGATTCCCAGAGCCCACAGAGTCAGGATGGTACCACTAATGCAGATATCCCATTGAATGTAAAAACTCTGCCCCCTACATTTTTATTCTCTCTAGCCTGTATGCAGACAATTTAATCAATTATGGAAAAACTTGAATCTATAAATCTCACTTACGACTTATTTCTGCATATCTGGTCAAACGGCATGTACAAGCTTTAAGTGGGATTGATCATTCACTAGTTAGCGCCTCATTGAGTCAAAGAAGTGGTCCACCTGAATTAAAAAAGTCATATCGTACTCCACTTTTAAAAAAAACATCTTTGGACCACAATATCCTATGGTCAATTGCCGGCCTTCTTTGGCCTGCAAAAATCTTGGAGAAGATAGTGACAATGTAGCTTCAGAGTTTTGTAGAAGAGCATGGCATTCTTGATGTGTATAGGGTTCATACGAGGACATGGGATGGAGTCAGCTCTTTTCACAGTATCGGAGGACTGCCGATGAGGGTGATAGCAGCATGCTTGTTATGCTGGACCTCTCAGCAGCTTTTGATACTGTGGACTTTAATATCCTTCTTTCCAGACTCTCCACAGTTGCTTGTGTCTCTGAGGAGCCTCTGGGATGGGTCTTATCCTTCTTGCCAATCAAAATCAGCAGGTCAAATTGGGCCCATTTTTGTCTGGCTTGTTGCCAGTTGAATGTGGGGTACCCCAAGGTTCAGCTTTGTCGCCTTTGCTTTTTAATGTGTACATCCGCCCACTTCTGTATCTCTTTTCATAATTTAATTGTGTTTAAGTGCAGCTAAAAATGACTGTAGATGCAACTGCCCGTGTCTTACGATGTGCTTAGGCTATAAAAACCTGGATGTTGGAAAATAAGTAGTAGTAAAATCCATCTAAAATGGAGATCATTGCAGTTGGCTCTAAAATAGACTAGGAAACCTTATGCCACTTCCCCGTGCCTCTCTTGTCAATGTCCAGACAAACTATTCACAAAAGGTTAAGATCATCGGCTGCATCTGGCAGGCAAATGTGCACTGCAACTGACTGATTAACCAGACTATTAAAACAGTATTTTACCGACTTAAATTTCTGAAGCCTTCAATGAATCTAATTTCGGAAAAAGATCCATCGATGTGCAGTGGTTGGAGCCCTTATAAATTCTAGGCTTGCTTATTGTAACTCTGCAGTAAGACTTATTTTCTCACTGCCCAAGAAGGCATCCATCTTCCATTTTCGTAGGAGTATTCACTAGCTGCCAGTGCAGCAGTGAATCTTGTTGAAAACTCTGTGTCTCTTTTTTTAATGTATTCATGGTCAGCCAACATCGTCCGTTATCAACCAGGCTGATCCCTGATTTCATCAGATGGACGCTTTCAATGGTCCCATTCTCAAAATCAGTCACTTATGGGAACAGATGCTTCTCATGTATGGCTCCACAGCTCTGGAATAACCTCCCATTTCACTTAAGGAGAATTGAATCTTTGGAGCTGTTTAGATAAAAGCTCAAAACTGATCTCTTTCAATAATGTCTGCTATCAATGCTGATTAAACTCCCTTAAATACCAGCTGCTCCCAGATGCATTTCTTGCTTGAATCCTTGGATTTGCACACTAGAAATGTCATTAATTCATGTAATAAGATGCCCCAACAGTACAATAAATGACTTTCAGTGAGTACAGAACTGCAGGACAGTGCTTCTGAAAATCGCCAGGAGAGGGAACGTTCAATAGTGGAATAATAGAAAGCATGTTTTCACAGTTACTAGCAACATATAAGTTATCTAAATGAAAAAAAGGCAAAATATGCTAGGTCTCTGGAAGCTATATCAAGATAAAATGAGAGGCCCGAAAAGGGGGACGGGCAGGACAGTGACGCGGTGGTATCGCCTACTGCTGCACCGCCCCCTCCCTACGGATTCTATCTGACACTGAAAGCTGCTGCAGGGTTCACCAACCCACAGCACCTACCCCCAAGTATAGAGGGCACTAGAACAGGGAAAGGAAAACCTGAAGGGGGCAGCAATAGGGAGCAAAAAGAGAAGAGTAACAGGAAGTATTTAGATGAAATAAAAGAGGGCACGCAGCAACAATTGCACACCATGTTCCAGGAAGCAGAGAGGGTGATAGAAATGGAGGTGCAGAGACAGAAGAAGGGGCAGGGGTTAGTAAGGGGTACAAATGGGTGGACATCAGAGAAGGCAATATTTAAACTACACAAAGAACCCTCTGAGGGAGGACTTGTCAGATAGGCGTGAAGATAGGCATGAAGAGGACTTTGTTGCCTCAGATGGGGACGAGGGGACAGGCATGAGTACTGGAGAAAGGTGAGATGTGGATCAGAAGGAGGAGAGGGGACGGTGACAAAGGGAAAGGGAGGCTGGCAGGGAAGAGAGCAGGGAATCGTCCTGGACACTCTGTGCAGTGGAAAGGGGAGGTTGTTATGACATTCCAATTGCACAGTAATGATGGCTGTCCTCACCCAGGAAAAAAACAGGGCCACAAGACATTAATAAGGAATGGTTTATTTCAAAGCTCACAAATAGGTTTGACAGGTGTCTGGTAGGAAACACCTTAAAAACTGTCACGGCAAACTTGCTGCACACAGAGGTGACCTTCGGGCACTTGCATATTGACTATGTCAACATGCAAGATAGATGTGCCTCTTAGGTACATGATAGTGGTGGCATGCCCCTTTTCACATTGGCTTGAGGCAGGATCCTGTGCCCAAAGTGATGCAAAATCTGTGGCCAAATTCTTAGTTTGAGAGGTATTCCAGAGGAGGGGTGTACGTGATGAATTGAGGTCCCACAACGGACAAGATTTAGGACAATGACCTGTTTAAGGAGGTTACAACCCTCCAAGGGATAAAGCACTGCATATGCTCAGTGGACCACACTCAAGCCAATGGATTAGATGAACATTGAAACGGATTTCTTAAAAAGTGCTTGGCCAAGAAGTCATCAGGACTTGGCAAAAATGTACTGTATTGCTTGCCAATTGCTTTATTTGCTTTACGAAATTCACCTGACCCGATTCACCATTCGACTCTGCACCAAATTGTTACTGGCAGGAGAATGCATGCGCCTATTACTCTACACATACATTTTTGGATTCTAGCAGCTCGGCAGAAATGCTTGGAGATGAGTTCGCTGAATACTTGAGAGAGCTCACCAAGGCTCTTATCCCCTCATTATTGAGAGTTAACATTTAACAAAGCACTGCTTGAACTATCCCTTGTATTGGGGAGGGGAGTACTTCATAAGCCTACACCGTGACTCCTTCTGGATACCAAATATAACAGCTGATATAGTCTTGTAATATTTGGTATCCCCTTATTATTGAGGATTAACATTTAGCAAAGCACTGCTTGAACTATCCCCTGTATTGGGAAAGGGAGTACATCATAAGCCTACACTGCGACTCCTTCTGGAAGCCACCCCCATCCTTTTTTTTCAAGGGAATACCAAATATAACAGCTGACATAGTGTTGTAATATTTGGTTTCCCCTTGATTTTGGGGGGTAACACTTAACAAAGCACTACTTGAAATATCCCTTGTAGTGGGGTGGAGAGTATATCATATACTTACGCTGTGACGCCTTCTGGAAGCCATTCGTCCTGTTTTTCAAGGGGATACCAAATATAACAGCTGATATAGTGTTGTAATATTTGGTATCCCCTTGGTTTCGAGGGGTAACATTTAACAAAGCACCGCTTGAACTATTCCTTGTATCGGGCGGTGAGAAGATTGTTTGTGTACACAATAATTACTTCTTTAAGTACTCCCATTTTTCTTGTCTGGGGATACCAATATAATAGCTGATTTAGTGTTGTAATATTTGGTATCCCCTTCAGTATTGAGGGTCAACATTTAACAAAGCACTGTTTGAACTATCCTTTGTATTGGGAGGGAGTATATCATATACATCATAAGCTTACCCTGTCACTCCTTCTGGTAGCAATCCCATCCTTTTTTTCAAGTGGATAACAAATATAACAGCTGATATAGGGTTGTAATATTTGGTATCCCCTTGATTTTGAGGGGTAACGTTTAACAAATCACTGTTTGAACTATCCCTTGTATTGGGGAGGGGAGTACATCATAAGCATACCCTGTGGCTCTTTCTGGAAGCCATACCATCCTTTTTTTCAAGGGGATACCAAATATAACAGCTCATATACTTTTGTAATATTTGATATCCCCTTGATCGTGAGGGGTAACATTAACAAAGCACTGCTTGAACTACCCCTTGTATTGAGGAGAGAAGTACATCATAAGCCTACACTGTGACTCCTTCTGGAAGCGATCCCATTCTTTCTTTCAAGGGGATACTAGCTTATATAGTGTTGTAATATTTGGTATCCCCTTGATTTTGAGGCATTCCATTTAACAAAGCACTGCTTGAACTATCCTTTGTATCGGGTGGTGAGAACATTGTTTGTGCACAATAACTACTTCTTTAAGTACTCCCATCCTTTTTTTCTGGGGATACCAAATATAATGTCTGATTTAGTGTTGTAATATATGGTATCCCCTTGATTTTGAGGGGTAACGTTTAGCAAAGCACTGCTTGAACTATCCCTTGTATTGGGGAGGTGAGTACATCATAAGCATACACTGTGGCTCTTTCTGGAAGCCATACCATCCTTTTTTCAAGGGGATACCAAATATAACAGCTGACATAGTGTTGTAATATTTGGTTTCCCCTTGATTTTGAGGGGTAACACTTAACAAAGCACTACTTGAAATATCCCTTGTAGTGGGGAGGAGAGTATATCATATACTTATGCTGTGACGCCTTCTGGAAGCCATTCATCCTGTTTTTCAAGGGGATACCAAATATAACAGCTGATATAGTGTTGTAATATTTGGTATCCCCTTGATTTTGAGGGGTAACATTTAACAAAGCACCGCTTGAACTATTCCTTGTATCGGGCGGTGAGAACATTGTTTGTGTACACAATAATTACTTCTGTAAGTACTCCCATTTTTCTTGTCTGGGGATACCAATATTGTAAAGAAGCCACAAACTTGGTAAGTGAAAGCCAGTTTATTTAGAACAGCTTCAGTAACTCACTTAGGACCCCCAACACAGGCAGCATCCAGGGTAAAACTGACTTCACTCCAGAGTAAACATCTCCAAGCACACATCATTCCAGAATGGCACAGTAGGCATAAATCCATTCTGGAATTACAGATGATGTGCTTGGCACAAACACAGCTGAAAACCATAGCAACAAGAAAGCATACAAAGGTTTAGCTTTATACAACATAGCATACAAAGGTTTAGCTTTATACAACACATCCCCCTCCCTTATGAAATACATTTCTGTATTGTGGGATATGTACCCACTGAACAGATATATACTTACATCATTTTACTTTCGCGATTATGGACAAAAACCAGACCTGACCACTTTCTAAACACACAGCGTTTTTGAAGACTTGTGTAACCCTAACAGGCTCTGTGTATAACGGTTCCCCTTTCTTGGTAACAACAGCCTTCCTTATCCGTACCCAATCTCCAGCGTTGACCACGGTTATTCTCCTTGGGTGCTTCTTATTGACTCTTTCCACCCACTTGTTTTTTCGGGCTTCCATCCCTTTCTTTACATCATCCACAACCGCATCTGACACTCTCGCCCTGCCTAACCAAGCTGGCGCAACACACGTATTTGCCTTTCGCCCTCTCATAAGTTCAAATGAGCTAATCCCTGTTTCTACTCGCGGAGCCATCCTCAAAGCATACAGCCTGTCTCTTACTGCAACCTTTTTGTCAAGACCACATGCATTAGCTCCACGAATAGCATCCATAATACTTCGATTTACTCTCTCAACCATACCGTTTGCTTGGGGACAATACACAGGAGTCTTTTTGTGTTTGATTCCACATTTGTACAAATACTCCAAAAATAGATTGTCCATGAATTGTGGACCATTATCCGTGAGAATGCTCCTGGGCAAACCCTCCCTTTCAAACACATCCTCCATGAATTCAATTATGCGTTGACACGTGACTTCCCTCAGGATCTTAAACTCTGTCCATCTCGAAAAGGTATCAACCATTACCAAAATGAACCTACCTCTACTTGCACCCATGTCTACGTGACCTAGAACATCCATGGACAAATCTTGCCACACATCATCAGGAATGGTAGTTTTACCCATTGGTTGGGACACAGCTATCACGTTCTTCCCTGATTTGGTACAGTCACTGCACGCACCAACCACTTTCTCAATTTCGCGATTAATTCCTGGCCACCAGTAATCGGCTTTTATTACTTCTTTCGTTTTACAAATGCCAATATGTCCCTGATGGGCACAATCAATCAATTTCCTCCGCAGACTGCCTGGAACTACCAACTTGTCCCATCTGTACAACAGCTCTCCTTTTACGGATAGTTCATTCCTTACTTCCCACATAGCCCTCTCTTCACCCGATAGTAGCCTTTTCTCTGGCCACCCATCCTCCACAAATACCATAATCCGCTTCCACATTTCATTGGCCCTTAACACTTGAATCCACTCTTGTTTCTGAATTATACCCTCCACAGTTGCAAAAACCATTTCATGTTCACCATATACATTACTTCCTTTTTCATCAGCATCATTCTCCAACTTCACTCTCGAAGCGTGATCAGCTTGCGCATTCTCTTTACTAGCAACTACTTCTATTTCAAATTTATGACACTGTAGCCTGGTTACCCAGCCTGCCACTCTCCTTGAAACCTTATCGAGGCCTTTACTTTTAAAAATCACCTTAAGGGGTTTGTGATCTGTTCTCAAGGTAAACTCTTGAGCCCAGACAAAATGTTTAATCTTTTCAATGCCCCAATGGCACGCCAGGGCTTCCTTTTCCAACATAGAATAGTTCAATTCTGCACCTCTTAACATGCAGGATGCATGCATTACAATCATCTCCGTACCATCAACATCTGGCTACAACATCACCACACCTATACCTGTCTCACTGGCATCCACGGCCAGAATGGTTTTCTTCCTAGTATCAAACATCGATAGGGGTTTTGCCATATCAATTTCTCTTTTCATTGCTTCAAATTCTTTTTCACATTCCTTGCTCTATTCAAACTCAGCACCCTTCCTTAATAATGCCCTCAATTTAGTTATGGAATGGGCATAGTTCTCAACAAACCTATGATAGAACTCAATAGTACCTAGAAATGATCTCAACTCAGCCTTATTCTTTGGTGGCTGTGTTTTCAAAATGGACTCAACTAAATTCCTTTTTGGTTTGAGTCCCTGCTCAGAAATTTCATGACCTAGATAATCAACCGCTTGAGTCAGAAATACACATTTTTCGCCACGCAAAATTATTCCTCTTGCTTTAAAAATCTTGAGAACTAAATCCAGTCTTGTTTTTAACTCACTCTGGTCCTTCCTACATATCAGGACATTGTCCTGAAAGCACCATACATCGCCGACATTCTTCAACAATTTGTCCATAACCTTTTGGAATACGGAAGACGCTGACACCAGCCCAAATGGCATGCGCTTGAATTGATATATTCCCTCATAAGTGATGAAAGCAGTCAATTTGCGTGACTCATCATCTAAACTTATCTGATGATATGCACTAGCCATGTCAAGCTTTGCAAACTATTTTGCACTCCCTATCCTACTTAATAACTCCCCCATATTGGGAAGAGGATGGCGATCTGCTACCACACACCGATTAAGCTCCCTCAAATCAATGCATACCCTCAAATCCCCATTGCTTTTCTTTACCACCCCCACAGGAGATATCCACTCCACAGCCCTAGCTGGCTCAATAATTCCTTCTCTTTCCAATTTCATTAATTCCTCACGCACAGCATTCCGCATAGACAGGGGCAGCGGTCTGAGCTTGGACGCAACAGGATTGCTTCCTTCTTTCACCTCAATCTTGTGCACCATCCCTTTGAGACACCCCACTCTGTTACAAAATACCTCAGGATATCTAGTCACCATTTCACATTTTGTTTTGTCACTATTAACCTCAGAAGAATTAACCACATTGAGGACTTGCTCTTCACTATTAGGATCCAACTTGATTCCCAAACCCCTTTGTTCCTTCCAACCTAACAAGGTTTCGCCTCTTTTGGTAACATATATTTTCCCACGTGTGAACCTCCCTTTGAATTTGAATTCTGTCTCATAGCACCCCAGAATTTCTATTTTGTCTCCGTTATATCCGCCAGGCATTTTATCTGAAGGAATCAAACATCTGATGTCACCTCCAATTACATTCTCAAAAATAGTTTTAGACATTAATGTGATCTTGGAGCAGGAGTCAGCAAGCATTTTAACCATATGACCATTTACCTCTATCCATGCTGATGGATGCTCGTACTCATCAGAACCTGAACACTTTACCATATGAACGGTAACTATTTCATTCTCAATACAAGGGACAGTTCAATCATACATCATAAGCCCACACTGTGACTGCTTCTGGAAGCGATCCCATTCTTTCTTTCAAGGGGATACTAGCTTATATAGTGTTGTAATATTTGGTATCCCCTTGATTTTGAGGCATTCCATTTAACAAAGCACTGCTTGAACTATCCTTTGTATCGGGTGGTGAGAACATTGTTTGTGCACAATAACTACTTCTTTAAGTACTCCCATCCTTTTTTTCTGGGGATACCAAATATAATGGCCCTCATTACGACCCTGGCGGAAAGGGTTTTACGCCAGCGTAATGCATGGCGTCCCTTTCCGCCTTACTACGAGTTCCCGTAGCGCCATGGTGGTTTTTTCGCCTGGTTTTTCCGGGTGGAAAAATCCATGGCGCTACGGGACCTGTTGTTAATTACGCCACCGTAATTTACGGTGGCGTAATTAACGCCTTCCCCACTCCCATTATGCCCTATGGGGCAAAAATGGGAATGGGGAAGGGTAAATGGGGATTGGGGACTTACCGCCCCGCCAAGGTCGGAATGGGGTGGTAAGTCCGCCAACCCCCATGGCGGAGTTGGCAGCTCTGCGCCATGGACCATGGTGCAAATTGCACCATGGTCCTCCGCCAGGGTCGTAATGAGGGCAAATGTCTGATTTAGTGTTGTAATATTTGGTATCCTCTTATTATTGAGGGTTAACATTTAACAAAGCACTGCTTGAACTATCCCATGTATTGGGAAGGGGAGTACATCATAAGCCTACACTGCGACTCCTTCTGGAAGTCACCCCCATCCTTTTTTTTCAAGGGGATACCAAATATAACTGCTGATATAGTGTTGTAATATTTGGTATCCCCTTGATTTTGAGGGGTAACACTTAACAAAGCACTACTTGAAATATCCCTTTTAGTGGGGAGGAGAGTATATCATATACTTACGCTGTGACGCCTTCTGGAAGCCATCCATCCTGTTTTTCAAGGGGATACCAAATATAACAGCTAACATTTAACAAAGCACCGCTTGAACTATTCCTTGTATCGGGCGGTGAGAACATTGTTTGTGCTCACAATAATTACTTCTTTAAGTACTCCCATTATTTTTTGTCTGGGGATACCAATATAATAGCTGATTTAGTGTTGTAATATTTGGTATCCCCTTCAGTATTGAGGGTCAACATTTAACAAAGCACTGTTTGAACTATCCTTTGTATTGGGAGGGGAGTATATAAGCCATCCCATCCTTTTGTTCAAGGGGATACCAAATATAACAGCTGATATAGTGTTGTCACATTTGGTATACCCTTGATTTTGAGTGGTAACATTTACCAAAGCACTGCTTGAACTATCCCTTGTATTAGCGAGGTGAGTACATCATAAGCCTACACTGTGACTTTTTCTGGAAGCCATCCCAACCTTTTTCTCAAGGGGATACCAAATATAACAGCTGATATAGTGTTGTAATATTTGGTATACCCTTGATTTTGAGGGGTTGCATTTAACAAAGCACTGCTTGAACTATCCCTTGTATCGCGGTGGTGAGAACATTGTTTGTGTGCACAATAACTAGCTATTTAAGTACTCCCATCCTTTTTTGTCTGGGGATAAAACATAATAGCTGATTTAATGTTGTAATATTTGGTATCCCCTTATTATCAAGGGTTAATATTTAACAAAACAATGCATGAACTATCCCTTGTATTGGGGAGTGGAGTACATCAAACACCTACACTGTCACTTCTGGAAGCCATCCCATCATTTTTTTCTGAGGATACCAAATATAACCACTGATATAGTGTTGTAATATTTGATATCCCCTTGATTTTGAGGGGTAACGTTTAACAAAGCACTGTTTGAACTATCCCTTGTATTGAGGAGAGAAGTACATCAAACACCTACACTGTCACCTATCCTTTTTTTCTGAGGATACTAAATATAACAGCTGATATAGTGTTGTAATATTTGGTATCCCATTGCTTTTGAGGGGTTGCATTTAACAAAGCACTGCTTGAACTATCCCTTGTCTTCGGGAGGGGAGTACATAATACGCCTACACTCTGACTCCTTCTGTAAGCCATCCCATCCTTTTTCTCAAGGGGATACCAAATATAACAGGTGATATAGTGTTGTAATATTTGGTATACTCTTGACTTTTGGGGGTTGCATTTAACAAAGCGCTGCTTGAGCTATCCCTTATCTGGGGGAGGGGAGTACATCACACACCTACACTGTGACTCCTTCTGGAAGCCATCCCATCCTTTTGTTCAAGGGTATACCAAATATAACAGCTGATATAGTTTTATAATATTTGGTATCCGCTTGATTTTGAGGAGTAACACTTAACAAAGCACTGCTTGAACTATCCCTTGGATCGGGGCGGTGAGAACATTGTTTGTGTGTACAATAACTAGCTATTTAAGTACTCCCATCATTTTTTGTCTGGGGATACCAAACATAATAGCTGATTTAATGTTGTAATATTTTGTATCCCCTTATTATCAAGGGTTAACATTTAACAAAGCAATCCTTGAACTATCCCTTGTATTGGGGAACGGAATACATCACATGCCTACACTGTGACTCCTTCTGGAAGCCATCCCATCCTTTTTTCAAGGGTATACCAAATATAACAGCTGATATAGTTTTATAATATTTGGTATCCGCTTGATCTTGAGGAGTAACATTTAACAAAGCACTGCTTGAACTATCCCTTGGATCGGGGCGGTGAGAACATTGTTTGTGTGTACAATAACTAGCTATTTAAGTACTCCCATCATTTTATGTCTGGGGATACCAAATATAATATCTGATTTAGTGTTGTAATATTTGGTATCCCCTTATTATCAGGTGTTAACATTTAACAAAGCAACCCTTGAACTATCCCTTGTATTGGGACCGGAGTACATCATACGCCTACACTGTCACTCCTTCTGGAAGCCATCCCATCCTTTTTTTCTGAGGATACCAAATAGAACTGCTGATATAGTGTTGTCATCCTTTTTTTCAAGGGGATCAGCACCTGGTTCAGTACACCAGAAAAACAGGGCTGGGAGATGCCATGCAGCTGTCTCCCTGCGCTGAGTGTAGTGTTTGTGCGCCATTTCCTGGCCACAGGCACCTACCAGCACACAGTGGGGCAGCTGCATGGAATCCCGCATCCCTGTTTTTCTGGTGTGCTGAACCATGTGCTGGATGCACTCCTAAACCATGCAAGTGCCTACATATCCCTACCACGGACTGCACAGGAGGTGAATGACACCAACATCGCATTTCATGCACTGGCCCTCGACTGCACCCGCGTGGAGTTGGTAGTCCCGCGTGCCGTGGAGGTGGTGTACTGCAATCGGAAGCAATACCACTCCAACAATGTCCAGATGGTGCATAATGCAAGCAAGATGATAACACATTTCTGTGCCAGATACCCAGGATCCACACATGATTCAATGGTGCTGCGGAACTCCACGCTCCCCAGCTACATGGAACGACATGCTGCACGACGTGCCTGGCTGCTGGGTAAGTCTGACCACAGGGCAATGGGGTTGATTTTGAGGGGATGGAGGGTCACATGCAGATGCGACCTGTCTGCTTCCTGGGCCTTGGGGTTGATTTGGGGGGGGATCACCTGCACATGCAACCTGTCTGCTTCCTGGGTCATGGGGTTGATTATGAGGAGGGAGTACCAGCATGCCAGTTGACACCCTGCATCAGTAAAGGGATGTATCCCTACACTGTTGGACCATACCACCAATCACATTGTGCCATGTGCACATGGGTGAAGGCGTTGAGGGACATGTGCATGGCGTCACTGAATCATTGAAAGCATGATGGTCAAACCCACCCGTACCATGTTGGACATCAGCCAAATGCATCACACAGTGGCCAACATGCATTTGGTTTCACCCCCTGCCACACACCCCTCACATGTGAGTACATCATGGATCTCCAAACTTCACCTGGGTGAGTGGTGTATCTCATGTCAAGGTCCCTAAATTGCGTACGTCAGACATGTAAGTAGTAAACAGGACTGATATGTGCGCAGATGTGATGGCTGATATTGGAAATGTAGTGCATATGGACATTAACAATGCACAGGCAGTGCACACATGGAATGGCATAAATACTCACATCCACACTTTATTTTGCTCCCATGCAGGTGATGCTGGCTATCCCCTGAAGCTGTGGCTCCTCACCCCTGTCAGGCATCCACTGAACCGGCACGAAGAGGACTACAATCGTGCACATACACGCACCAGTGTGGTGATAGAGCAGACCTTTGGACTGTTGAAGACACGGTTCCGCTGCCTCAGCAGGTCGGGTGGGGCACTCATGTATGGGCCCGGGAAGGTGGGCAAGATAATATTGACATGTGCCCTGCTGCACAACATGTGCATCTATGCAACGTACCTCTGCCACCTGACATGGACCAGACACCACCGGCTGAAGATTATGATGATGAAGAAGATACTGCACAACGGCCATGTTGCAATGCGTGTGAGGGACGTACTGTTCGTCAAAAATTGATAGCACAATATTTTGATGCACTGGGTCACAGAGGATGGCTGTAATGTGTGTCACTAGGCACTGGGATTGAGGGACTCTGGGCATGGGTCACTGTTGAACAATAAATTGATGAACGGTCAAGAAGCAATGTCCAGTCATGTAATTTCTTATTCACACAACAGGTATATTCATTAAATGGTACTGTGAACATGAATTTATCCTCCACCCGCATTACTCTATAGACTACTCACCCCCACCCCTGAACACCCCCACACCCCTATATCCCCCACCCCCATCACCTCCGCCCCCTCAGCTCAATTGAGTCCAACAGGACTGCCACATTGCATGTCCAGTGTCCCTGGCTATTGTCGCCCCCTCTTGGATGGAGGGGTATGTTGTTCTGGGCCGGCTCACTACGCAGTGACCTGCGGACAGGGCTAGTCTGCGTAGAGCTTGCAGGTGTTGTGCTTGTCGATGGTGGTTGTGGCTCGGCCGGGGCAGGACATTGTTGCGCCATGTAGCCAGCCGTACGGTTGACAGTCTGTGTCAAGGCTAAGATGCCCTCATGCACCCGCATCGCCACACGGTTCACTGCACATATTATTGCCTGCGTCTTCTTTCTGTTGGCCCTGTGTGTCCTCCCCTTTGGGCATGTGCTCTTTGACCATGTCATGCATGGCTTGCTGTCTGGCCTCCATTCGGCTCAGCCGTCCCTCAATGTCCCGTATGGCTGTGCTCCTGGATGGTTGTACGGGAGGTGGTGATATGCTCATCACAGGGCTGAAGCCATGTTCAGCCATCTCCTCCTCAGTGCTGTGGGCACCAGCCACATGTTCAGGGGAGCACTGTGGTGTGTCCTGCTCCCTTGGGGTGTGTTGGACATCCCCCAACATGGTAGGTCCAGCAGTGTATCCGTCTTCAGGCCCATCGTCCTCCTCAGAACTTTGTTGTGCTGAGGCGGCCACCTCGCCCATCGAACTTGTGGCCATTGAGTGTGTACCCTCAACATCGCTGGCCACTGTGGTCAGGTCATCGTCAGCAGGAGTTGCCTACTGGGGGCGAGTTTCCTCATTGGTGCAACCTTTCTGGCCACTGCATCCAGTTGCAAGTGAGCCTTGATGGCATTTATGTCTCTGGCATGGTGCTCCTGAGTGCCTGCCGCAGGTGCCTTCTCCTCCTGGTCTTGGGGGTGTGCACCCTGTTGGGCACTGGTGCGTGATTTTGCTGTCCCTGTCTTGCTTATTACAGCCCTGGAGGTTGATGGCCTGGTGGCGTCATCCTCACCCTGGCCCATGTGTGCAGGGGGCTTCCCAGCTGATGTGCCATAGTCGGCGTCGCTGTCTGGATCTGTGCCTGTTGGGGACGGATAGGCAGGTCATCAGTCGTGGGAATACTTACATCCTGAATGCATCAATGTCGGTACAAGTTGGATCATGTGCATTGTTGCGTGCATGTTTGAGGGGCACACATGATACTTGCAGGATTGGGGGGAATTGCATTGGCATCATTCTGGTCCTGCCATGATGTCCATGGTGTCTGTTGTGTGGCCTACAGGGGTGTTGTTGCCATGGCTCCGGGGTTGTGTGCCGAGTGCTGTTTGGTTGTGTATCAAGGGTGTGTTTGGTAGGGGAGAGGCGTGCATCATGCAATTTGATAGGACGGTGGTGATGCCAGCATCTCAACAGGGTTGTGTGTGTGTGTATGCATGCATGCACGTGTTGTTTGTGTGTGCAATTCTGTGGTCATGTTGTTTGTGGCTTTGGCATTTCTTGTGTGTTGTAATGGCCGTGATGTGGTGTATTTCCTCCCATCTACTTCCCATTTGGAGTTCAACTTTCTACTTGGGACATCAGTTGTGTGCGGTGACTTCTGTGTAGCGCAAGGGGTCCCTCACCGTCATCGTCGGACGATGGGACTCCAGTCTCCGCATGGCCAACACCTTCAATTGCCTCCATACCCATGACACAGCTGCACGTCTCCTCCCACTGTGCCTATTTCATAGGTGAGGCAGGTCCACCACCTGTGGCCTGCCCCTGGCTGCGGTTGGCAGACAGGATATTCCTCACTCGCAGCCGCAAGTCATCCCATCTCTTCCTACAGTCCTTCACGCTGAGTGGGGTTGTCCCCATGGCCGATATACCTTCCTGGCCACCTCCTTCCATATGTTTCTTTTCCTGATTTGCGCTGCATGGCGCAGGTCAGCGCAAAACACTTCATCAGAATGCTCGACGAGTGTATCTGCAAGCATGTTCAGTTCATCACCACTGAACCTGGGTTTCCGCAGGCGAGGGGTACCTTTTCTGGTTGCCTTAGACATGTTCTGGCAGTCAGGGTAGTGTGGTCTCTGGTCAGGTCCTTTCTGCAGTGGATGGCATTAGATTGTGTTTCTAAAGATGGCCGCCGCCGTATTTCCTATTCCAGCGCAATGATGTTGCTTCCGGTGTTTTTAATAACGGTACTGGTGTTAGTGATACCGTTGTGAACGCTACTGCTCTTAGCGGGTTCAGCGATGTCGGTGGAGGTCTCTGTGCATTCAATGGTGCCGCTATCAGGGGGTTAGGGCCTTACAGGCATGGCGGTACTACCGTTACCGGCATGCCGGAACACGCGTGCACGCAAACTCATAATCAACCGTTGTTTGCGTGGTCAGAGTAACATGGACACGCTAGTACCGGCATACCAATAATTGCTGTTTCTTACCGCCAGACTCATAATGAGGCCCTGTATCTATATATGTGATAATGTCCTCAGTACAGTTCCCCCCAGGGGGATCGTATACATTTGCCAGAAGCATATGTTTACTTTTCGCTCCAAACCTCAATGTAATTTCTAAAGTCATAACATTATCATTAATAGGTACAATGGTTAACAGCTCAGAGCTTAACGTTTGCCTAACCCCAAGCATAAGACCACCATATGGCCTTCCCTATGCACCCTTTCTTGCTAGAACCTGGTGTGCCACAAACCCTTCAACGTACACCATATCAGACGCCCAACTATCCTGGAACATAAACATGTCCTGCTCCAACAGTAGCAAGAGAGAACCCTCCTTGGAGAGCAGATGTTGATGTCCTCTTGTATTCCAACTAATTAACTGTAGGCCTCATTTAGGAGCCATACACTGTTGAGGTAGGAAACTCTTAAGCCATTCCAACCTTGAAAGTTCACAGATGAGGTATGGTTTTGCCCAATCTCAGCTTTGGTTTCGATTGGCCCCCTGTTCAGTTCTTTTGTACATCTTTCACAACAACTGGGCAATAGTTCATCAAGGTGTGATGCTGGAAATGCATAGGAGGGACAGGACCTCCCTGTCCTTGTCCTGTAGTCCTTTTTCATGTGTATTCTGTATTGTTTCTGCCCAGGAGTCCATGTGGGACTCCTGGCAGTGCAGCTCTTCCTCTTTTTGGTCATGGTGAACAGACCCTTGGGATACCCTTATGGCTCCCATAGGTGGCGGTACAACCCTGTACCCCTAGTGTATGTTTTTGGGGACCTGTGTGTGGCCCACAAAGCAGGGCATGGGCCCGTGGCAGCTTGTTGCTGAATTTGACAGGTTCTCTGGATATCCTCCATTTTGGGATACCCAGGCCGTGCCATTGGAATCAGGTGATTCCTGACAGGAAACAAGTTGGCCCCTGTAGCCTCTTGCTTTCTGTCACCTGTTACCTTGTTTTTCCCAAAGTCCTGGGAAGCCCTGACTCTATTTATTCACCCTGCCTGCCTGTTGGGTAGAAGTTCCATATATGGTATTGTGGGAAAGTCCAGGCCAGACTGGCTGGAATCTCCCTGATGCCTGTATGTTGTGGGTACCCCCGTGGGATGGGACCTGGGTAAATGGAGTGTGTGACGAATACGCATTTCATGTTATGGGTGTCTAGTATCTGGTGGTAAACACAATGACTGAGACAGCCCTGCCCAAAACTGGTATGAATGCAGTGTGGAGTGCTGAATGGCAGAGTGCTTGTCCGAATCCACATTCCAGGTTGTGAGTGTCTGGATGGAGAAGAAGGGCCTAAATGCACTGTGAGCCTGATTGGCTGCCTGCCTACCTGAATGACCTTCTGAATGATTGGTTGCCTGAGTGTGACCCAGCAGAATGAATGGGAGATCAACAGTATATCTGAGGGCCTCTCACTAATGGAAATTGTTCAGAAGCCTTAAAGGCCGCTGCAAGAAGAAGAATTGCTGCTGCTGTCCTTCGCTAATCTTAAAGCTGCGTGACTGTCAAGGAACTGATCCAAGAGAGGACCTGGCTAGGAAACCTCTTCCCGAGCTACGAGGACCATCGTGCACCAGCTGATCTTTGCCAAAGCTCCATGGACGTCAGACTCTCGAAGGCTGCCGCCCAGAGACGGGGACCACCGCGGAATCATGAAGCAAAGCGCCGGACATTGAAGTCCATCACCATCGACGACCTCCGTCACTGACCATAGGCGCATTTCTCCTTTGCCTAATACATTTGATTCAAGGACTCCCTCGCTCATCACAGATGACCGCTTTGTCCCGCTTGAGAAAGTCAAGGCCACTGACGACCGAGGGGAATCCGCCGGTGGGTTTCCTGCCACCCAAAGACCGCAGAGACGCTGACGACCAGACGCCCTTGCTGGGCCAAAGTTCTTCATTGACTCTTTGCGGCAACAAACTCTTGTCGTCGAGGTGCACCGCATGCCTCAGCTTGCAGGACATTTTCGACCGATCGTCTAATGAACACTGCAAGAACCGAAGCTGCTGCCGCAACGACAGTGTTCACCCATTTCTTCACCAACTCTCGATGACCCATGGCTCCTGCCTTAAAGGGAGTGCACTCAAGACGGGCCTCATTGAAGATATGAAACCATGTACTATGGGGTCATGGAACCTTTTAGACGGAATCAAGACTATATTGAGCATAATTGGACTGGGCTTGTCAAATACGCTTTATTGACAGGTTTCCCAGGTGGGGGAATCCTCGCACAGAACTGTCTCATGGTAGTGGGATAGACAGTTCTGCCATTGTTGGATTTAACTTGCTTTCTTTCTGTAGTCTATCGTTAATTCATCTTACAATCTGATTCACAGGCTATGTTGGGGGTGTTAGCCATGGACGCATTTCAAAGGAATAGATAGTTAAAGAGTGGCACCACGTAGACATGTATATATTTGCCATTATAGTATTGCCAGAGTACAAAGTGTGTTATTGTGATTGCGTATATAACTTTGAACCTTATTTATATAAAGACTGTGTTTTCACTAACATAGTGTGTGGACATTCCTTTGTGGGTGCTTGGGGACTACACCGTACTTAAGGACCAGACCGCATCACCTCCTGAGAGCTAAGCCTTGATTTCTCGCCTCGTTTGACCAATTAGAGACTCTTGGCTTGGGTGCTCTGTGCTTCGACTCTGCCATATAGAGGGCAGGAGTACAGATACCCCCCCCTCCGGTGCTTTACTCTGGTAGCAGCAGTGGGATGGTATGGTTTTAAGAATCAGTGTGTAACCTTGCCACTTACAAAATATCTACACTTTGTTAAATTGAGGTTTAGTTGTGTATTAGATAACTACATTACAAACAATGGAATCTATTGCAAATGGTAAATTGACTAAGATGAGCTAGAAGGCTCTCCAGAGTGCTTGTGAAGCCAGGGAGTTAGACTTTGAGGATAAGTCTAGGGCTGAGCTGATAGCTGCCCTGTGGACTACCAGATTGATAGTGAAGCTCTTAATGAGTGCGTGGGTGGTGCAACCATTGAGGCCGACTGCCCCTGGGGTCGTTATTGAATCTGATTCTGGGAACACCACCATTCCTGCTGCCTCTGTTCCGATCTCCAGCAATGTTTCTTCAGGGAATTCCTTGGAACTTGAATTATTGAAGATGAAATTGGCCTTTGAAGATAGAAAGTTGAATTTAAGAAAGAGTTGGCGCAACAAGTGATACTCAAAGATAAGGATCTTGAACTTAATAACAAGGACACTGAATGTCAGAAAATCCAGCTAGAGTGGAGACATCAGCTAAACCAGTTGAGAGTGTCAGGTCCCCAGCCACTGTCACACTCACCTGTGTCTCTGCGGGAGCAATGGAGCATGTGTTCTCACTGCCCAACCTGGTGCGGGGAAGTCCGCCTGTCAAAGAAGTGCATAAATATGCTAAAATACCAGACAGAATTCACCACTGTGCCCCCCCTCCCTCTTATCCCTTGTCTAGAGGAAGTTTTATTAAGCTGTCTACTCTGGCTCACCTTGAGGTTTAATTGGGCGAGCTCTCCATCTTGCAGTTTGCAGGGGCGCAATCCCTCAGGAAAACATGGTCTGGGTGCTCCTCTTGGTAGCCTTTCCCCTCTGTTTTTTGTGAGTCCTTGAAGCTGCTCGCGTTCTGCATTGGGTTGCTGTTCCTAGATTCACAGCGAAAACACCCCGGAATGCTCCGGGATGTGTGGAGGGCCAGTTACTTGGTACTCCTGAGCCGACTGATTAAGCAGGTAAGTGTCTTTAGTTCCAGCAGGGATTGGCTCAGATTGCGACGAATGCAGCTATGCAGGTAAGTGTCATTCAGGTTTTGCACAGCATTAAGGGATGCAGGGCGCTGCAGCACGCGTCTGAATGTTTGTTGCTTGTATTTCACAGGTGCAGAAAAGTTTGTGAGAGAAGGAGTAGCGTGCGCGCTCTGGCTGCTATGAGTTCCGGTGAGTATGCATTGCGTTGGGCTGACACAGACGCCTTTACCTAAATAGCAAGAACACTACCTCACTTTCTTGTCTCCTTTTCTCTTCACAGTGGCTGAGATGCTGGAGCGTTCATACGATGATCCGATGGCTGGAGACTGAGACAGCACACGCACGTGGACTGGAAGTTCTTCTGAAAACAGGAGCGCGGTGAGCGTGTTGCTCGTATAGCTTACAGAAACAACACGAAGCACTGAATGGCCTTCGGGTGTGGCTTATTTAGCCAGTGACACCCAATGACTAGAGTGCACAGCTTGTTCAGGAATACACCCTCAATGGCCATGTGTAAGATACAGGAAGTGGTAATACCCTAAACCCAGGCAGGCATGAGAACGAGGGGGCATGATAACAAGGGTGCAAGTGAATGATGTCACGGGATTGGAATCCGTATGCCTCATGCATGCAGAAGGGGGGTCATGCTTTCATGCAGCGTATGCCAAGCCTGCCAGGCCCTTACCCACCTTGCCCCAGCCAGGCACCCAGCATTCATGACAGCCACCAAGCTTATGAAAGATTTGGTTGGTGTGTATCTGGAGGGTTTTGATATCCTCCAATTGGTTGAAGCATTTGAGATGGCTTGTGGAATCCATGATGTTGATAAAAGAGATTGGGCTAAGCGTTTGTTAAGCAGAGTGACTCAGACTGGATATGACTGCATTCTGAAACTGATACTGGAAGTAAGGGGTCAGTATGAGTGCATGAAGTCTGCTTTGATAGCCAAGTTTGTCAAGACACCTACCCAATACCTTAAAAGGTTCAGGGAATTTAGGAAAAGAGAGAATGTGTCTTGGGTTGACTGGGTGAGTGCTGCGCACATGAACATGATGGGGTGGATTGATGGATACAAGGTGAAAACCTTTGTTGAATTGTCCCACCTTTTGTTTTTTGACCATTTTTCTGAAGCCTGTTCCCCAGAACTGCGTCAGTATGTTGCTGACCAGAACATTTTAGATCCCTTTAAGATGGCCATGCTGGCTGACAAGTGAGTCTCCCACCGGGTGTCCCCTAAGGACTCCAGTGGGAAGGACAAGGACAAAGAAAAGGGGACCTTTCAGAAGGTTGAGGAGTCCCAGAAGCAGTCACAGTCGAGTAAACCAAAACCTTCCATTCCTAAGACCCAAAAATCTAGTGGGGATAAGTCTTATGTGGGAGGGAGTAAGAGTAGTGGTCCACCTTCTGCAAAGCAGGCTCCCAGTGGTTCCAGTACCATACCTTGCATTCCTGGCACTTTTTGGGACTGTGGGGCTCTGGACCACAAGAAGGGTGACCCCAAGTGTAAAGGTAAGGCACTTGGAGTCCAGGCTGTCAGCCTGACCTACCGTTACCCCATGTCTGAGATGGAGGCCACTGTCCTCCCCTCCTCTACAGGAATCATATTCGGTGCTCCTGTAGAGATTTCTCTAGTGTCCCTTGGGGCCTGGGACTAGTATACAGAAGTACAGGCTACAATCCCACTGAACACCCATCGTTTTTTGAAAAGTGTCCTCTTGAATGGCCAGCCTTATACTGGCTTGAGAGACACTGTAGTCAGCATGACAGTGGTGGACAGGACAATTCTCAAGCCAGAGGACTATGTAGGTGTTCCTCTGAGAACCACCAGGTTAGTTGGTGGGCCTCCCAAATTATCACCTGTAGCCTTAGTCAACATTACGATTGGAGACAAGACAGCAAAGCTTCCTGTCCTGGTTCAGGACAACGTGCCTGCTAACATTTTGTTAGGCAATGATTTGGTGGAAATGGGGATGATCAAGGATGGTCTACCCATGGCTGCTGTGGCGGTCACCTGATCACAGGTCAGACCGGGTCCGGCTGTGAGTCTGGTACCCGCGCCGATGGTGAAACCCAAGGTACAGAGATGGAAGAGCAAGAAGGCCACCTCTGCGAAGGGGGCCCCTTCTCTTCCTGTTGCTTCAGCAGCACCCACTGGGATTCATGCTCCGGACAGGCTGGATCCAGTGGTACACCCAAACTCAACTCCTGATGGAGACGAGGCAGAAGACCATCCTGTGGGAGAGGTGGTCAACCCGGAGGACCACCCTGACCGTCAATGCCTGTTGGCTGAAGGGGGAACCTCCCGGGAGCACATCTGTAAGGGTCAGAGAAAGAGTGCCACTCTCTCGAGGGTCTAAGGAAACAGGCCCTGTCCCAGGCACAGGGAGAAGTGCCTAGGACATTCCGGATACATTGGGAGGGTGACCTCCTTGTTAGTGAGCCCACTATGCCTGAACCTGGTGCCCTCAAGAGGTTGGTGGTACCCCAGGTTTGCAGGCCCTTCCTACTGCAGTTGGCGCATGAGGTGCCCTTGCGTTATGACAGGTTCTAGGTATTAACCATAAAAAGGATACACTGTTAAATTGTCAAGAAATCCTCAGTTGCTTTATTCAGGTACATAAGTTCTTCAGATGTAATGAAGTCCATCAGGAGATTAGGAAGTACATATGACAGGAACCCACTGGCTCCCACCACCCAGGCTCACATATCTCAACTGCCTGGGATGGAACTCTATTCAGCCCTAAACATTCCAATTTTCTAGCAAAGGTTCCACACCTGACATCACTCACACCTGACATCACTCCATCCATACCTCATCAAAACAGGAAAATACACAGAAAGGAAACCAACCTTAACACCTCCTTCCGTTACACCATAAACACTATAGATAGCAACCTTAACACGTCCTACCGTTACACCACAAGCACACCAAATAGCAAAGTAAATCTCACACCTCAACACCACCTTCCGTTACACGAAAACACATATACCCATCACACTCAGACAACAACCACACCCAAACTAGCGCAACTCTGACACAAAAGTCAATCTAGATAACCAAGAGCGTGGCTAAACAAACAGGCGTAACTAACTTCCAAGTAATGCCACCCCAACAACATAACAACCAACTTCTACCCTCAAAACAAACACTGAAACGCCTTCCATCCACCACTGCCACCAGCGAACCACCAGCCTGCCACGCTGGAGCACCAACCTGCCCCTTTGGGCTATTGACTACAAAACCAAACACAACCTGGAAATAACTGAACACCTACCATCCACCACTGCCACTGCTGAACCTCACGGCTGCCACACCTGAGCGCAAACGGTTACCTCTATGGGCTGGCACGAGGCCCGCTACAACACCTACAAGAATCGTGGCTAACACACTGAACCAGACCATACAACTAGGGAATCAATTGATCAGGTGCATACATCCACAACACCTAAACACTCACGCTCACCCAATTAATTCCCAACACTCACACTCACAGGCAACCAGCTGACACACCGGTCAACCAAACCAGCAAAACACCTACTCCATAGGCATCATCTTTTTACTGTGTGTTACACAGCACCTTTAGGGCAGTGACACAGGGTTGTCTTTTTCAGACTTCCCACTCTAAAACTCCATATTCTGGGACTGACTACTGTCTCCCAGAACAGGTAAAGTTACCATTGACTTTATTAGTCTTTTTAAATTCACAGACCCAGTACAAACTAACTTACATAGAGTACTGAAAAGGGTTAATAGTTATCCCTTTTTGTCTGTCTCTCATGGAACATTATTTTGTTGCCCTTTCTTTAAGATTTGGCTGGTGGCAGTGGTATCTACAATATTTTTACTACCGTAGTTTATTTAAATAACCTTGGTACTGTTTTAGGCTAAGTTAGTAGCCTCGAACCTAAATCCGCTGGACCCCATTTACTTTTATTTAGTTCCGGCTGGGTTTATTTGTCATTTCTTTTTGTAAAGGTCTTTCTCGTGTTTTACTCTACGTGCCAAACCAGGTTTGGTTCCTTTGTTTGCCGTCCTTTGGCGGGCTTCTGCACAGAAGCCCTCGTTAGGCGCCTGAACATCTGAGGGGGACAGGATGTGAGGGAGGGGGTTGAGACTCTCTGTACAGGGTCTCTTTGGAGACTCATGTCAAACTCTGTATGATTGGCTGTGGTGACTGTCCCGCCAGGACAGCCACCCTGCTGTGTGATTGACAGCCAGGCTGTGTGAATTGGGGAAAACTGCATAAAAAGCAGGTCTCTGGGATGAGAAAGGCAGAGTCGCACCTGGATCGAGAGAACTGAAGAGAAGCTGAAAGAAGAGGACCATTACCACGACTGAACCTCCCGGTGAAGCCCTGCTGTGGGTCCGAATCTCCAAACTTCGACAACAGAGAAGATCTGCAAGGAATCTTCTTCCCTTGAGCTGGAGGGACCAACCAGTTTGCCAAATACCAAGCAAGGCCTCCCTCCCTGGTTGAATTTGCTGTGCATCGCTGCAGTAAACTGGATAGCCAGGAGGCTCGGAACCTGTTTGTGTTTTAAGGAGCGCACCTTTTATTCGTTGCTTTGCTCTGCTGCTGGTTTCTTCCCTGGGCAGTGCAGGACCCTCCAGTCTTCCTACTGCGTGTCAGTCCGAGAGTCACTTCAGGAACCATGAGCCTGCAGGATCTGCCAGGAAATTCTGCCTCAGCTACAGCCTTCTTCTTCATTTACGGTACTGTTCAAACCCAGTTGTTCGTTCCGTCCGACTGGGGTGAAAGTGTTTAAAATCTTCGCAATCCGAGGGCTTGTCCTTCTCTTCTCTTTTGAGTAACTTTTCTTCCGACCAACTTCGTTTCGAACTTGGCAAAGCCTTAACCGCAAACTACTCTGAACTGTGTGATCCTCTGCAAAGACTCTGAACCATTAACATTGGCCAAGGCCTATTGATTTGAATCCTCATTGTAGCAAGCCTTTTCTAGATTGCCCTGCCTACTTACTTGTTGGTGCTGCTTAATTTTGTATAAACCTTGTCTTTCCCTCCCTTTTAAATTGCTGGAGTGCCATTTTGCTCGCACTTAATTTTGAGCTTAACTTTTCCAGAATTCATCAGGTGTTGTGTAGTATATTAAGAGTGTGATTGTTCTGCTGCTTTACTTAGTGAACTGTTTTACAACTGATGTGTAAATAAATGTATATTCTTTTCCTCAGAAACCTTGAGTCAGTGTTTGTTTGAACCATAGTAAGTTGCAGTCCTTTGTGTAACTTATGATACTGCTCACTTTACTCTTGAGATAAGTCTGGCTGCTCAGCCAACGCTACTACTTTACTGTGTAGTACAGGTTTGTACCAAAGGTGAATTTGTACTGTCACTTGTAGTCCTAATTGTGTGTGGTGTTCCCAAAGGGTACTGCATATGATTCTGCCTAACACCGTGCTCCCAGAACTATCCAAAAATCTAATGCAGGATGATCCCAGAACAACACTTCAGTTAAAACGACAACATACCTAATGAGATGCAGGGACACCTGCATCCGCAAAGTCTCTTGACCAGAACATACTAATCACACCACATCATGACTCCACATAGCCCCTAGACCAGAACATACTGATCACACCACATCATGACTCCACAGAGCCTCATGACCAATCTACCACTGATTACACAAATCATGGCGTCGTAGAGCCTCTCTGACCAGCCGCAACCAGTCACTATCCACACACAACTCACAGAGCTTCATCCACACCCTGAATCTCCAAAATCTCTAAAACAGGGTCTCTCAACACATAAACAAGCGCTGCAGTCGCTGACCATGGTTGCACCTAAACAGAACTTTGCGGTGTGGGCAGGGCCCTACACACACCTCATGCAGGCAGACTCTCCAAACAACATTATAACATTAGTATTACGACGTGCGTTACTCCCAATACAACAATAATGTCAAAGTCTAAAGTCCATGTTGCCATTTCAGGGTGCAAAGTTAATACCTTCAATTCCTCAAAAATGTTTAAGAATAACATGTTATGCATCATGTAAATAATCACTTTAAATCACATTATAATCTCAGACCAAAATACTCCCAACACACACACATCCTGATGACCACTGTAATATGCAACCTCGTGTTACATGAAAGTCCTTTACCAGATACTAAGAGTCTCGGTTGCAGTGTTGAAACTTAACCGCCCTGCAATTCCTCCAAGCGTTTACACTATCACTTTACAAACCCCCAGGACCGAAATACTCTGAATTGCATTACAGTCATAAAGGAAGACCACTCCACTCAACGCACACTTCATTTGTGCATTTAAAACCATCCTGCAAAGCATCAAAGCAGCTAAAACTAAAACACTTGACTCAAATTAACAGAATCCCTAGGACGAATACAAAGCGAGTCACCAATCCATCTGATCGCCATTCCCTGCTGACGATGCTCATGTGACGTCATCAGTGTTGCGAGTGAAAAAGGACAGAGCCCCTTTAAGAGGGGAACTCAAGACTATGGGAGGGAGCGGGAAGCGGGAGGAAAGGGAGGGGCAAGGGAAGAGGGAGGCCACTAATGGAATGGAGGAATAAAGGGAAGGTTGGAAGCGTGTAATGGCTCCTGTGCAATTATTAGAAGTGCATGAAACGGCCCATGAATGGGGGCTAACAACTGGAGACGAAGTGAAACGTCCTGCGCCGAGGAGAAAATAGTAATGTGAAGTCCATGGGAACAGGAGCCGTATGCCCAACAGGCAGCAGAGGAGAGGCCCCTTGAAGCCCAGCAATGGTGAAGGAGACACCCTATGTGGGAGGTAGAAGGGCCCGTGTGCCCAGCAGCAGCGATGGGGCCGGGCACCCATCAGAAATGGAGGGCCCGTGTGCCCAGCAATAATGGGGGCCTGTGTGCCCAGTAGCAACGGGGGCCGTGCGCCCAGCAGTAACAGGGGCCCGTGTGCCCAGCTGTAACTGAAGGCCAGAGTGCCCGCAGTGAAGACGGGTCCGTGAGCCCAGCAACCAAGGTTGACTTGTGAGCCTAGTGGAGGGCCCGAGCGCCCAGCAGCGACGAGGTACCCGTGTGAGGATGGGGCCCGTGTGCCGAGAGGAACCCTCGCTGTGTACCAGTAACGGGGGGCCCGTGAGCCCTGGAGAGGAGGAGCCTGGAAGGGGGCCGTGTGCCCAGCAGACAACGTGGACCCGTGAGCCCTGTGGAGAAAGAGCCAGGAGGGGGCACGTGTGCCCATCAGGCAAGGCGGGCCGTGGCACACCCAGCATATTGGACGCCAGGCATCCCGCTGCCACACCGAAGTGAGAACGTTCAAGGACAAGAGGAGCCCAGCTGCCTGACTGAGCTCAGCGACCCGTGACGCAACGAACATCAGATGGAGAGATGAGGAGCCCGGCAGCCCGTATCGTAACGTGAAGGAAGAGGGGAGCAGAAGAAAACCGCTGTGGATATGCATGGAGGCCCAGGTGTGACGCTGGTAAGAGACCCCACCCCCTCCCCCACCGCTACATAACAAAGGCCACGACCGCACCATACAGCGCACAAGGACAGATGCAAGCCTTACACGGGCACCCAAGCCCGCACACCTGACAAGCTCACAGGAACGCTTTGACGTTCCCAAAAAAACAAAAGGCACGGGGCACATCTGCCAGCGACGCAGCACCAGAGAGCAGCGGCAGGTCCCAAACGAGAGCCAAACCCCCACACACCCAACACGCTCGCGAGCGTATGGAAAAAGGTAAACAATGATAGAGTGACAATACAAAAAAAAAAAAAGTCACCTCGCTGCATAAGGGGAACCCCAAAGCCACCCATCCCGTAGGCCTACCTGACAAAGACCACGCGAACATTGTGCAAGGACCACGTGGAGCACATAACCCCGCAGCAGCCGCACCCCATCAGTGACCACGCACATGTGCACTGTGGCCCAATGCCCATGAACCGCACACCATCAACAGCCCCCATCATGCCAGGACCACATCCAGGCGCAGGCAGCTGACAAAGGAGCACCCACACGAAGGAGGCTATCCATATGAACAGTGAAAGTCATTTGGCATTCAAGTGCACTGACACAGCAGAGCAGCACTCAAACGGAAAACGCCCTACCAAATGAACGCGGCAAGGAAAACGTTACCAAAGGGCAACCCCCACCACGGACTGTGGGATGTTTTTATCCACGCATCCAAGCCCTACCTCAAAAACTGTGCAGTACTGGCATTGAAAACATCATGATGGCCAGAGATTCCCAGAAAATGCACAGGGAAATGCATGAAGAATAGGCTGCCACCCATTTTGCCGATGTTATGGGCACAGAAGGGCACTGCCTAAAACCACCATTGGACTACCCACACAGTAGTCTGAAACCATTGGGAATGGCAATGCTGATTGCCAAAAGCAACCTAGAATTTTGGGGAATTCATTTTCTTAAATCCCAAAAATGGGTGCAGTACCAGTACTCACCACTATCAGAAAGCCGGCGTTTTAAAACAGCACCAGATTATTTTATATGTGTAAAACTGAATAGATGAACCCAAAGCATGCCAAAGAAAGACTTACTGAGAGGTGGATACAATCTAAAGTTATATTCTGAAGTGACTTGAATGTTCATAACAAGACTGGCTGAGCTCTGCAGGTCAGCAGCAGCCTAACTGAAACTGGATTTAAAACTACCAAAAATCTAAATGTTTAAAAGAAATGAGTGACCTACTTTTGAGTGTCACATAGGTTGTAATTGTTTAAATGTCATAGTTTTAAACTTAGAATCAGCATCCGAGCTGCATATGTAAAAAATTGTCTTGACTTAAACTGGGGAACAAAAGTGACATTAGCTGGGGTCTGGCTTAAGGAACTGAATTCTGCCCACCAGCTACCCCCGACAGGAGTTGAGACTTGCACAACAGCTGTGTTCCCAGGCCTAGCTGCCCTTTTGCTGCTCCCACCAAAAGGGATATGACACTTCCCTGATTGAATTACCTGGGCTCTGCAGGAAATTGAACAAAGCCCTGTCCTGACTCAGGCAAATGTTTTATTATGGGGGCCGTAAAAGTAGCTTCCTCCTGGAAGTAAAGGGGAGGAGCACTGCCTGTGAGAGCAAGCTGGCCTGGCAGAACTGGAAAAACCAGAAATTCAACCTTGTGCTGGGGGGAAACCACAACCCTGTAGCCAGAATATGGTTTCAGAAAAAGATGAATAACTCATAGTACGGACTTGTCATAATTATTTAAATGATACCATAATTCTTGTGATTTTTCTGCCCACATTTTAAGAGGTTTTTAGAACCGGTGGCTTGATCTGGGGGCAAGCTAGCAGTTAAGAGGGTATTACTTAAAATGTATGCATGTTAAACATCTGACACTTCATCAATTAATGTCCATACTCCTTGCACACATGTGTGTAAATTTGGGGTAATGTCGGATATTGCGAAACCAGTTAAAAAGTGCAAATGTCGCCATTTCTGAATGCAAGCTCCCAGGAGGAGCAGATTTGGACAGGGTATACCTCCTGTGATATGTGAGGGGTGCATGTAATTTTAAACAAATGTGTACCTGTGCAAATTGGTCTTTTTGAGCAAATATAGATTGTGTGTAAAGTTGACAGGGGTGGGTTCTCTGTACCATAAACAGACCTCATCATGATGACACTTCATTTCATTCCCCCAATCAAGGGGAAGAGGATGAAGTGGCCAATGACAAGTGGAGAGGGGTAGAGCCTAGTGATGCTGCACACACACCCAGTTTCAAAACACATAAAAGCAGACAGACAGGACAGATAGGGACATTCAATTCCATTTGCTGCAACGCGCTCTGCCGGACCATACCACATCCAGAGATCCAGACTTCAAATCCATCAATCTCCAGAATCCACAGAGGCTATACCCAGAGAGAGAGCAGAGCTGACCCAGACCACTGTTAGCAGAACCAGAGAGCTGACCCAGATCACTGTGAAGTGCAGAGACCAGACCAGAGTCCAGTCTAAATCCTGACCAGATCCGTGGCGAGGCCCATTCTAATTCAAGAATATAGTGTGAGTACCTAGTAGAACTGTGCAGAACCAATCTCTTAGTTAAAATAATATAATTCAATCTATTTTAATCTAAGTAGAACTGCCTCCTAACTGTCACCTGTCATTTGTAAAGCTGTCACCTGTCATTTTCTAGTTGCTAGCTGTCACTTGTCTTTTTGAACTTTAAAATTTCAAATCTGAAAAACGACCTTTATTTAATCGCTCATATCTCCGTGACCGTTTGTGCTAGAGACTTGCAGTAACTTTCCTCTGAAAGCTGGGAATCGTGGCTTTTCTACGAACCTAGAACCGCATTCCTACCCCCTATAATTTTGCCGCAATCGCGAAAAACGCACACGCGAATTTACCGCGATTTGCAAATTTCTCCACGTGTGAAAACAGAAGTTTTCTTGCTTTCAGTTGCCAAAAATTCGTTTAACCTGCTAGTTACTCCTAGATCCTTGCTAAAGTGAGCCTGGACTAATATTAACTTGATACCACTCACCCTGAACCTCTAGAGGGAATTAAAAGCATTTTAGCCTATTTTTCACTTCATTGCCAGCACATATAAAAGCATTTTGGGCCTGTGTTTCCTACTTCTGTGGTTTAAGCTTGCTGGGGTGAACTGAATTACATTTGATTGCATTTATGAGAACTGTGTGCTTTCCTTCCATTTCCTTGCATTGCATAAAGGGGGCAGGGGATTGCCAGAGAAAAGTGATTACATTGTTTTTGTTGAACGCATATTGAGTATTTTCGGTACTGCATTTTCATTCCACCTTGCATCCATTTGAAACCATAAAGTATTGTTGCTATTTTATCCATCCTATAACCACTCATCATTGATTATAAAGAAGTGTGCTAGTGCCAGACTATCCATTATTGATTACTTCTCAGATTCAGTGTGATATTCAATTATTAATTTATTATAAAGCGTGATATATATATATATTGTTTAAATTATCAAATAAACCTTTAAACGTGCAAAACAGAACTATTTCTTGGCTCAGTGGGGTCAGGAGGATTCCAAGAGAGGGGTGTTATATAGGGGTAGTCACCCAGAACGCATGAACTGGACATAAAGATATATTAATAAGGGTTTCCATTCAGTATCCCAGACTAGGCATTGACTTAGCTGTAGTGTTGAATTGAATCCTCTTACAAATTGGGGGCTTGTGCCGGACGTTTGGATTAGATCTATCACTTGTGCAGATTAATACAGTGTGCCAGCTGACCAGATACACATATCCGGTCGGATCACACGCTGTGTTACGCTGTAAAGCACTCCTCAAAGGAACGCTCTAAGGAAAAGGTCTGTTTTGCAAAAATAAAATACAAACTTCTGTAAGTCAGGACAGAGACCAATCTCTAGAATGACGACCTTAGTAGACATGAAAATAGCCAGAGAGCACTTCTTACATAAGTTATTTGTGAGAGGTGAGTGGACTCACCAGGACCGCATGGTCTGGTTGCAGGCCATCACGCAACAGGTCACCGAAACAGGGTCAGATATATGGAGAGATCAGCGTCCCTTACATGTGGCCCTGAGTGAACTATACATGGCTCCTAAAGCTAAGGATGAACAAGACAAGATGGTTAGGATAGCGGCATACCTGTACCTATATATGGGAGACATGCAGGATAAATGTACTGAAAGCCAAGATCTGGCGAATAAGCGACAGATGGCGCTAGAGAAGGTCCAATATGACCTGGTCTCTTCTGAGCAGAGGCTGCAGGGGAGCCAGGAGTCAGAAAATGAGAGTAGACAGCACATCATTAAAATAAAGAGGGATATGGACATCCTGCAACAGGAAAAGGCGGACCAGGATACCAGGTTTCTGGCCTTGCAGAAGGAGTACCAAGAAGGTTTGGACTCCCTACTGCAGAGCCAGAAAAAGCTGGAGCAACAGTTAGACTTTAATAGGGCATGTGAGGAGCAGGTAGTCACCCTGCAAAGCCACCTACATAGGGAGAAGGCAGAGAGCAATAAACTGATGTTGAAAGACCTGGATACCCAGGCAGAGTTTGATCAGGAGCGCCAGAAAGCTGGTGCCTTCCAAAGGCAAAGGGACGACCTGGCGGCACAGATGCAGGCTCTTAGTCAGGAAAGGGATACTTTAGGCCAGGAAGTCTGCCACTTAAAAAGGAAAATGGAAGAAAATCACCTGGCCCTCCAGGGACTGGGTGACCTCCAAAAAGAACACCATAACTTGTTAGAGCACACCAGGAAGGTGGAGGATGCTCTGGCAAGAAAGGAGCAGGCCAATAGGGACACAGCTCAGGAGGTAACCCTCCTGCAGCAAAGACTGGCCCAGTGCTCCAGGACCAATCAGGAAACGCAGAGAGAGAATGAGGCTCTCTGCCAGCACAATGATAGGCTCCAACAACAGGTAGCGATGCAGGAGAGACTGATAGAGTCTAGTAAGGCCTTAACTGAGGAACTGAAGGCGCAGGCTCTTGCATTGCAACAGGGAGCAGGGGCAGATAGAGATGAGGTTTGCTGGGAAAGAGACACTCCTGAGCATAACCCCAGGAGCCCTAGTACCAGAGGCCTTTATCTCTCTCAGTCCCTGGACTCTGCCACCCCCATGTCCCCTGGCGCACATGAGCACAGGGCCACAGGGATGGCAGATTACTATCCAGCCAGAAGCATGGGGCTCATAGGCCAGTACCTCCCAGGAATGGATGGGCGGGCATCCGGGTATGGGCACCCAAGCACAGTGCAATTTAGTGGGGAACCCCAGGAGAGTAGGCCCATTAAGGGCATCCTGAAAACCTCTGCCCAGTTAGGTCAGTGGGGGGGGGTACCCATCAAATCCTGGCAGCAAGGAGGGATCTGAAGACTCCTCTGAGCGGTACAGGACACAGGAGACCAGGTCCCCACATTCTGCCAGCCATTCCCAGGCTCGCAGAATCCGGGAAAACCTGGAAGAACAGACGGGAACCTCTGGGAGCAGTGCCTCTGAGTCAGAAGATGAATGGACCAGGGTTACCCGGACCAAAAGGGCCAATAAGGCAAAAAGGGCCTTGCTTAAGGACCCATTGAAACATATTAAGGCAATCAGGAGTGTCATCACGCCTTATCATAAGAACGCCAAGTACTCTGTTTGGGAACACTTGGAGGTCTATGAGCAAATGATGGAGACTTTTCATTTGAAGGACAGCCAAAGCTGTATTCAATATGTAAAGTGGACCTTTTCCCCGGAATACTCCAGTTTCTTTGCGGGGCTGGAGGACCAAAATCATTTAAGATGGTCCGCCTATAAGGCGGCCATCTTGAAACATTTTTCTACTCATAGAAATCCCCAAGAGGCTCGCAAGGCAGCCTACAATTTACAATGTGGGGAGGATCAGGCCCCACAAGAATTTGTGCAGGAGTTAAAGCGTGCTTTTGCACAGACCACAAGAAGGGTGCGCACGGATAGCAGAGAATTTATTAATACGTTTTTCCATGCCTTGCCCAAATACATAATGACCCAGCTTGTGAGGGATTTTCACGAGAAAAGATCTTTAGAGTGGGTCATTGAACAGGCGACCCGGATCTATGAGGTGCAGAAGCCAATAGAAAATAAAAATAATGCGCCCAAAAACCCCAAAGCCAACAACACCCCTGCTGCTGCCAAGGTGGCAGAGGTAAAGGTCACCCCCGTTTTGGATTTGGAGATGGGGGGGCCTAAAAACCTACCTGCACCTAATAATGCTAGGCCCAGAAGGTCCTCGGGCCAGTCACAGACAGGGAGCCAGGGAGGCAGCCCCACAAATGGGGTCCCTCGCTCTCCTGATTATGTAAGCCCACGTTACAAGGGAACCAGACCCATCCTGGGTTATGTGTGGACTCCTCCAGCCCAAGGGGGGGGATCCAGCCAAGCACCTAACCCAGGGAACTTCCCTCCTAACTTCCCACCGGAGGGCAGAAATTCTCCAAATCCTGGGCAGAACTTTTTCCCCAGGTATCCACCCAACTTCCAACCCCAAAATCATCCATCCTTCTTTCCCCAATTCCCTGAGCCCAGACAACCTAATCCGGGAGAGGGGAGGCCAAGGGTGGAGGGGTACCCAAATCTTCCCAACCCGGGGTACTACCAGAGAAGGGATAGCTACCCTTCCCGGGATCAGCCCAGGGGAGAAAACAGGGCCCCGTATCAGCCTGAGCGGGTTTCCCAGTTAGAGCGCCAGGTTCAAAACATGGCGCGGGATCTGGGTCACATACTGAGGGCTCAACAGAACCCTCAGATCGGCATGCCGGCGCAGAACGCACCCAACTCTGGACCTGGTGCTCCAGAACAATGACGGGGGCAGCACCCCGATAACTCACCGGTTCCCAGGGAGGAGGCACAAGGGGAAGGGGGGTGTAAAGCCTGGGAGGAAGCTTCCCTCCTCACTTGTAAACAGCTCCTGGAAACCCAGGAACCGGAAACAAAATCTCTTGCCCCTGAAAGTCTGCCTCCTAAGGAGCAGAGGGGGGGTAGGAGAAACAAAAGACCCAAACAGACTCAGTTTGAGGAGGAGGTACAGATCTTCCAATTTGAGGGAGAGGGATCCTCAGAAGATCCTGGGAAAAGGATCTTCTCCTTCAGAGAGGGGGGAACTCCTCCCAAAGAAAAATGGGTCCCTAGGGATGCAAATCCAGACTGGGGAGATGTGGAGACTGAGCTACCGCCGCTCACCATCTCATCCCAGAACCAACAGCAAGAAAATCCCCTGGTTCAAACCCATCCTGATGACTGCCTCCAAAAAGGGGGGGGCAGCCCAGAAACGGAGCCAGGGGAACCCACAATGGCTCTGATCTCCAGTTGCCAACTTTTTCTTTCAGATTCCCAAGGCTCTCCACAGAATTCTGCCCAAATCTCTTCGCGAGCGATGTCCAAAACCAGAAAGTTAGCCCACCAGTTGTCCAAAAATGTGCATTATCTGTGCCCCCTTGAGGAGAAGGAGGGAAGATACTATGCCCCGGTACAAGTACAGGGGCAAGGTACAATTTTGGCACTGGTGGACACTGGATCTCAAGCTACCCTTCTGTCCAGAAGGGCCTTTGACGAACTGAATGCAGGAAGGGGAGAGAATTACCAAATTCCTCTCACCTCTCTTCCTGGACAACTGCAGAAGTTTGACGGGAAGGAAATTCCCGTTGAGGGGACTGCAGACTTGGACATTAAAATTGGGCGACACAAGTTGAAACACCCGGTCATAGTTGTGACTCCAGAGGGCACCCCTTGTTTACTAGGGAATGACCTCCTGAGAAGGTTGTCACCCCTAATAGATTGTGTAAACAAGGTCCTCTGGACCCAGACTAGCCGACCAATAAAATTAAAACAGAGTGTCAACCATGTTAGTTTAAACGGCACCTGCCACATGGTTGAACAAAAATCTGACCAAGTAGAATTCCACTTCCAGAATAGCCAAATTCCAGACGTGACAGTAATAGCAGTAGGACAACAGACTGGTGATGGAGGGTCCTCTCTATTTCTGAAAATCAACCTTCCTTCCAGTCTAAAGTGGTACTCCACGCTGGAAGGAAACACTCTGAGATTCTATACTAATCCACAATCAGAAACTCCCACTCCTATAGTCCAGAAAGATGTGAAATCAGCTCAGAGCCTGGCTGATTTTCAGTAAATTGGAGAGCAGTTGTTCATCCCTGTTCAGTTACATGATGGGAAGGACTCTGTTCTCGCTCGAGTGTGTGTGAACAACGGTAAGAGCTTCATCAGCGAAGCCATGTTCCGCCAACTCCCAAAAGATCCAGCCATTCCCACATTCAAACTGATAGACAAATGGGAAATGGACCTGGAAGCGCCTAATTCCAAACATCTCCTGCCAAGCAGGTGTATGCTCAAAATCTCCATTGGCAACAAGAGCATAGTCCACAATTGTTGGGTCGTGCGAGACGTCCCTGCCGCCTTTTACTTAGGCAGTGACATTCTCAATCGCTTTGCCATTAGTTTGGACCTAATAAACTTCAAAGCTTGGTCCCGATTAGCGGATAATCCCATGGGCTTTGATGATCCAGAAAAAGCATTTAGGTCAGCTCAATTGCTACCTTATGCAGTTGAAATTCAGATCAAAGAGGAAGTCACCATCCCAGAAAGGACCCGACAATTCTCCCTGGAAGTGAAAGCTAAAAGAGGACAATATTTGCAAAACCCTGATGCTTACATACATCTAAATGCTTCTCTCCAACAGCAAGGGTTAGGGGTAAACCCAACACCATTAGTCAACATAGACATGACACCATTCCAATAGAGGTGGATAACAGCGACTTAAAGAGTATTACTCTAGCCGCAGGCACCATTATGGGAATGGCGGTTGATGACCGACATTTTTCCATAGATTTAGGTAATGAACTGTTAGGGCCAATCCCCAAGGACTGCTTTGACAGTGACAGTGATGACAATACAACACCAGACAGGATTTTTACCCGGCATGGGGGGAACTTCCTGGTGTACACTTCTTGCCCTTATGGTAAGGAAGATGTGACTTGTGACTTCAGAAGGGATGAGGTGATTTTCCAGGTCCATGAGGGCTGCCTTTCCCACCTGAAGCCTCCAGTCCAAATCAGCACTCTGACCAGGGACATCTCCACCCAGCTGGAGGAGGCCGCTGAGATAGCCAAACCAGAGGTCTTTCCAGGCTTCAGGCAGATGGTGGAAGAGAGAGTCAACCTAGCTGATGCCTGTGTGACTCTGGAACAAAAGCAAAAGTTGAAACAAGTTTTCTTGGATTTCCAAGATCTCTTTGCGGTAGACTCATATGACTGTGGTCGCACTGACATCCACACCACAACAATCCCCACGGACCCTGGCATGACTCCAGTGTTTGTGAAGCAATATCGCTTGCCTCTCGCATCAATGGAGTCCCTTACTGAAATAATTAAGAACCTTGAGTCCCGGGGAATAATCTGCCCAGTCCACAGCACCTTCAATAATCCGGTGCTGGGAATATTGAAGCCAAACGGCCAGTGGAGACTCTGCGCCGACCTCAGGGAGCTCAACAAACGGGTCCATACTTCCCGATGGCCTCTGCCCTACATTGACCAAGGGCTGGCCCAGATCCAGGGGTCACAGGTATTCACTGCAATAGACCTGACCAATGGATACTGGACCGTGCCGGTCAGTAGGGAGGACCAATACAAGCTGGCTTTTACCTTTGGGGGCCAGCAGTACACATGGACCCGGACTCCCTTCGGATACCTCAACTCCGGCAATGAATTCAACATTTTCCCACATAAGGCAATGCCCGACCTGGGTACGAGGGGCAACCTGGCTTATGTAGATGATGTCCTCATCAAAAGTTCATCTGTGGAGGAACACATAGCAGAGATCCGTTATGTTCTGACGCAGTTGAGGGCCGCCGGAGCAAAACTTTCCTTTCAGAAAGCACAGTGGTGTAGAACCCGTGTTAATTTCTTGGGGCATGAGATTACTCCTCAGGGTCTCTGTCCCCAGGAAAAGAAGGTGGAAGCACTCCAAAAACTGAAAGACCCCACAACTCTGCGGGAACTAAGGAGCCTCCTTGGACTGACTAATTACAGCAGAAAGTTCATTGAGGGCTACACAGAGATCACCAGACCCCTGATTCATCTCTTGAAGGGGGGGGTCAAGTGGGAATGGGGTCCAGAACAATCCGAGGCAGTAAGACAACTCAAAAGAAGCCTCTCACAAGCGCCTTGCCTAGCTTACCCTGTCAGAAACAAGGAGTTCTTCCTGGAGATGGGGTTCTCTAATACGTGCTTGACGGCAGTATTATACCAAAAGCATGACAAGGTCAATAAAGTAATCTCCTATGCGAGCAAAACTTTATCCTCTGTGGAGGAAAAATTCAACGATTGTGAGAAGGCACTCCTGGCGACGGTGTGGGCATTGAAGAATTACCGCCCGTTTATCCAGGGGGAACACATCATAGTGGAGACTCCACACCAGCCTCTGCAATATCTCCAAAGTGACAGAATCCGGGCCGGAAATGTGAGTAATTCCCGAATTACTTCCTGGATTCTGTCAATGCAAGGCTTTCCTGTGGAGGTCAGATATGGCCAGAACAAGAAGAGTCCCCTCGCGCAAGGTCTGGCTGACTTGCATGATTGTGCCAGAGAAAACTGTCTCGAGGACGAAAGTCTAAAAATAAAGGACAACATGGAGGCATACCTTAATTCCCCCCACAAAGTCTTTGAAGAAGACAAGTGTGAGGGAATGCCCACTGTCTATGTGGATGGATGCTCTTACCATGTTGACAACAACGGGGAGAAAGAACTGGTGGCCGGCGTAGGGAATGCATGGGTGAATGAGTTCCCAGAACCCTCCGCTGGATACAAAATTGGTCCCCGAAGTAGTCAGGTGGCAGAATTGATGGCTGTGCATCGGGCCTTCCTCACTGCTGTCCAGCATCAACTCCGTGAACTGGTCATAATCACAGATTCGGATTATGTACGGAACGGTTTCGTGGAGCACCTGGTTAATTGGAAAACCAGAGGCATGTTATGTGCTAACAACAAACCCTTGAAACATGGGAAGTTGATCCAAAACATTGATGATCTGGTCACCTCGAATGAGATGACCATCTATTGGAAAAAGATCAAGGGTCATTCCAAAGTAGAGGGACCAGACAAAACTGGAAACGACTTAGCTGATCAGCTGGCCAAAACCGGGGCCATCCAAGGGGATCTAATTGAGATTGAGTTCCTGTTGGGGGAGATCCAGGTCACTGCTATCACTAGGTCCCAGACAAATGCTCACAACGACCTTTCAATTGCACAATGGAGTAAGGAGACCCCTGATGCTGATTTGATTACAGCTCAGAAGGGGGATCCAATAATTGGTAAATTTTACCAGCACATTGAGGACCCTAAAAACTTTCCCCTGACGGATACCGATTACATTGGGAAAGAGGACCTAAGAGTGTTGATGAAATGTCCAAAAATATTCCGAATCCAAGACGGTTTGCTGGTAAGGAAATCCAAAGCGGGCCACGATCAGTGGGTGGTTCCTACCTCATTCCGAAGCCTGATGTTAAGTCACGCCCATGATGCGGCCACCGCCGGTCATAGGGGGTTTCACACAACATTGGAAATCTTAAGAGAGGTTGCATACTGGCCACACATGGGGCAGGACCTCGACCAATACTTGAAGGGGTGTCTTGTGTGTGCACAATTTCAGCCATCATCCCTCACGCACCGTGCGCCTCTCCAAAAGAGGGGGATGACACTGCCATGGTCAGATTTACAAATCGACTTTGTAGGCCCCGTGATTCGCTCTGCTAGGGGGAATAAGTACATGTTGACTGTGACATGCTTGTTTACCAAGTGGGTGGAATGTCTCCCAGCCCCAAATTGCAAGGCAGAAACTGCAGCTGCCCTGATGATTAACCACATCTTTTCCCGTTTTGTTCTACCTCAAAGGATTGAGTCAGACAGAGATTGCCACTTCACCAGTGAAGTGATGACAAAGATGTGGGAGATACTGGGGGTCAAGAGAAAGCTACACATTGCTTACCGGCCAGCTTCTTCTGGGGCAGTAGAGAGATATAACCGAACCATTGTGAGCATATTAAAGAAGTTTGTGGCAGATTCTGGGCCAAGTTGGGATATCCGATTACCTCTGGTCCTAATGGCCATCAGATCTACCCCTTCATCTGCAACCAAAATGTCACCATTTGAGTTGATGACTGGGCGCAAGATGGTGCTTCCTCAGCATTTGCTCTACAGGACCCAAGAGCAGACACTGATAAATGCCTCCACAACTCATGAGTATGTGGAGAATTTAAGGAAACACCTTCAACATGCTTTTGCTTATGCTCAGCGGAATCTAGAAAGATCAGCTGATAGCATGAAGACCCACTATGACCTGAAAACTTCCATGAAGGAATATCAGGTGGGGGACCGGGTCTATCTATACAATTTCCAAAGGAACCAGGCCAAACAGCGAAAATTTTTGCCTACATGGAAGGGACCCTTTGAGATTATAGACAAAATCTCCCCTGTGGCCTACAAGATCCGCATCCCCAAAGGCGGTTTGGCAGAGGGGGAAGACAAGTGGGTCCACATAAACCAGTTGAAGTGTTGCCATCCCAGGCACACTTTGCAACAACTGGAGAAATCCTCTGGAATCCTAGAGGGTACTGTCTCAGATTAATTCAGTTCTAACTTAAAATATCCTACATATCGCCAATCAAATTCTGAGTTTCTCAATGTGGGTGTTTTTGTTTTTGAATGCAAAAAGAAATGTGCATGTGCATATCTGTTGAGTTCTAAAATTCATATGCCACCCCACTATGTCAATGGTGGGGGAAAAATGTCTATGAATAGGTATTGCCGCTCTTCCTTTGTCGTCCTAGGAGAAAGAAAACCTGGAGACGGGCCAAGGAGGACGATCCGGAGACCGGGAGCAGAGACGCAAGGGGCCCGGGGTACCGCCCAATATTCCCATCAGGACCGGCGAGGAGAACCGATCGATCAGTACCGGATGAAGGAAAAGATGCTGAACTGTGCCATCTATTGGAAGAAGATGAGGAAACATCCCAGGTCTTGCGAGTCCCATCAGTGAAACAGAATGGCCATCGCAAGAGGGGGGCTTGTGGGATGTTTTTATCCACGCATCCAAGCCCTACCTCAAAAACTGTGCAGTACTGGCATTGAAAACATCATGATGGCCAGAGATTCCCAGAAAATGCACAGGGAAATGCATGAAGAATAGGCTGCCACCCATTTTGCCGATGTAATGGGCACAGAAGGACACTGCCTAAAACCACCATTGGACTACCCACACAGTAGTCTGAAACCATTGGGAATGGCAATGCTGATTGCCAAAAGCAACCTAGAATTTTGGGGAATTCATTTTCTTAAATCCCAAAAATGGGTGCAGTACCAGTACTCACCACTATCAGAAAGCCGGCGTTTTAAAACAGCACCAGATTATTTTATATGTGTAAAACTGAATAGATGAACCCAAAGCATGCCAAAGAAAGACTTACTGAGAGGTGGATACAATCTAAAGTTATATTCTGAAGTGACTTGAATGTTCATAACAAGACTGGCTGAGCTCTGCAGGTCAGCAGCAGCCTAACTGAAACTGGATTTAAAACTACCAAAAATCTAAATGTTTAAAAGAAATGAGTGACCTACTTTTGAGTGTCACATAGGTTGCAATTGTTTAAATGTCATAGTTTTAAACTTAGAATCAGCATCCGAGCTGCATATGTAAAAAATTGTCTTGACTTAAACTGGGGAACAAAAGTGACATTAGCTGGGGCCTGGCTTAAGGAACTGAATTCTGCCCACCAGCTACCCCCGATAGGAGTTGAGACTTGCACAACAGCTGTGTTCCCAGGCCTAGCTGCCCTTTTGCTGCTCCCACCAAAAGGGATATGACACTTCCCTGATTGAATTACCTGGGCTCTGCAGGAAATTGAACAAAGCCCTGTCCTGACTCAGGCAAATGTTTTATTATGGGGGCTGTAAAAGTAGCTTCCTCCTGGAAGTAAAGGGGAGGAGCACTGCCTGTGAGAGCAAGCTGGCCTGGCAGAACTGGAAAAACCAGAAATTCAACCTTGTGCTGGGGGGAAACCGCACCCCTGTAGCCAGAATATGGTTTCAGAAAAAGATGAATAACTCATAGTACGGACTTGTCATAATTATTTAAATGATACCATAATTCTTGTGATTTTTCTGCCCACATTTTAAGAGGTTTTTAGAACCGGTGGCTTGATCTGGGGGCAAGCTAGCAGTTAAGAGGGTATTACTTAAAATGTATGCATGTTAAACATCTGACACTTCATCAATTAATGTCCATACTCCTTGCACACATGTGTGTAAATTTGGGGTAATGTCGGATATTGCGAAACCAGTTAAAAAGTGCAAATGTCGCCATTTCTGAATGCAAGCTCCCAGGAAGAGCAGATTTGGACAGGGTATACCTCCTGTGATATGTGAGGGGTGCATGTAATTTTAAACAAATGTGTACCTGTGCAAATTGGTCTTTTTGAGCAAATATAGATTGTGTGTAAAGTTGACAGGGGTGGGTTCTCTGTACCATAAACAGACCTCATGATTATGACACTTCATTTCATTCCCCCAATCAAGGGGAAGAGGATGAAGTGGCCAATGACAAGTGGAGAGGGGTAGAGCCTAGTGATGCTGCACACACACCCAGTTTCAAAACACATAAAAGCAGACAGACAGGACAGATAGGGACATTCAATTCCATTTGCTGCAACGCGCTCTGCCGGACCATACCACATCCAGAGATCCAGACTTCAAATCCATCAATCTCCAGAATCCAGAGAGGCTATACCCAGAGAGAGAGCAGAGCTGACCCAGACCACTGTTAGCAGAACCAGAGAGCTGACCCAGATCACTGTGAAGTGCAGAGACCAGACCAGAGTCCAGTCTAAAACCTGACCAGATCCGTGGCGAGGCCCATTCTAATTCAAGAATATAGTGTGAGTATCTAGTAGAACTGTGCAGAACCAATCTCTTAGTTAAAATAATATAATTCAATCTATTTTAATCTAAGTAGAACTGCCTCCTAACTGTCACCTGTCATTTGTAAAGCTGTCACCTGTCATTTTCTAGTTGCTAGCTGTCACTTGTCTTTTTGAACTTTAAAATTTAACATCTGAAAAACGACCTTTATTTAATCGCTCATATCTCCGTGACCGTTTGTGCTAGAGACTTGCAGTAACTTTCCTCTGAAAGCTGGGAATCGTGGCTTTCCTACGAACCTAGAAACGCATTCCTACCCCCTATAATTTTGCCGCAATCGCGAAAAACGCACACGCGAATTTACCGCGATTTGCAAATTTCTCCACGTGTGAAAACAGAAGTTTTCTTGCTTTCAGTTGCCAAAAATTCGTTTAACCTGCTAGTTACTCCTAGATCCTTGCTAAAGTGAGCCTGGACTAATATTAACTTGATACCACTCACCCTGAACCTCTAGAGGGAATTAAAAGCATTTTAGCATATTTTTCACTTCATTGCCAGCACATATAAAAGCATTTTGGGCCTGTGTTTCCTACTTCTGTGGTCTAAGCTTGCTGGGGTGAACTGAATTACATTTGATTGCATTTCTGAGAACTGTGTGCTTTCCTTCCATTTCCTTGCATTGCATAAAGGGGGCAGGGGATTGCCAGAGAAAAGTGATTACATTGTTTTTGTTGAACGCATATTGAGTATTTTCTGTACTGCATTTTCATTCCACCTTGCATCCATTTGAAACCATAAAGTATTGTTGCTATCTTATCCATCCTATAACCACTCATCATTGATTATAAAGAAGTGTGCTAGTGCCAGACTATCCATTATTGGTTACTGCTCAGATTCAGTGTGATATTCAATTATTAATTTATTATAAAGCGTGATATATATATATATATTGTTTAAATTATCAAATAAACCTTTAAACGTGCAAAACAGAACTACTTCTTGGCTCAGTGGGGTCAGGAGGATTCCAAGAGAGGGGTGTTATATAGGGGTAGTCACCCAGAACGCATGAACTGGACATAAAGATATATTAATAAGGGTTTCCATTCAGTATCCCAGACTAGGCATTGACTTAGCTGTAGTGTTGAATTGAATCCTCTTACAGGACAAGGCCACCCACCAAGCCCCAATACTATATAAGATACCCACAGAAATAGCAGATGTCATCTGAACAGGCCCAGGGAGCCACCCTAAACCCAACACGAAGGAAAGGAAACTAAAGCCCACACCGGCCCACAACACGACGACTATGCACACGATGACGGCGCGTCACAGGTCAAACACCACCACAAGGACACACACAGGGAATTAAAAGAAGACAGATCTGGAAAGCTGCCCAAACATATGCGCACCAGCAGCAGAGAAGACCCGTACCAGACAGGACCGACAACAGCGAAAGTAAACGCAGCACCACCCATACAAACCAAAGGACCATACAAAAGTGCACAGCGACTCCGTAACCAAACTAAACACCGGCCACCATGGCTGACCAAGAGTAAGCAGATGCTGACGCAAGTGCGCAAACCCTAGCAGACTTGTGCCCCACATCATATGCCGCCGTCATGAGAAGACCCAACCCATTTGCCTTGATCCCGCACCACGACCAAGGAACAAGATGGGAGGAAGGGGTCAAAGAATTTGAAGACTTTCTAGGTGCAATCGGAAACCAGGACCCGCCAAACAAACTGAGCATATTCAAGAACTTGGTAGGAAAAGAGGTAAAGGACATCATCAAAACATTTCCGGCAATAGACAAGACCACATACAAATGCCTTTTCGAGGCAGTCAACGACAAGCTGATAGTAAGCTCCAACAAAGACTACGAACACCTTGAATTCAACCAACACAGGCAGCGTCCGCACGAATCCATTGGAGAGTTTGTCTTACGTCTCCAGCAGAAGATAGTAAACTGTGACTTTGCCAACTTCAACGATGAAGATGCTATAAGACTGCGGATCATAGAAGGGTGCACCTCGTCAACGCTCAGAAAGCACCTTCTCAAAAAGCCCCTACCCCTGGCGAAAATACTCAATCTGGCGAAAACATACGAGAGAGTTGAAGAACAAGCAGCCGCCATTGAAAGAAACATTGAACGCAACACCATTGCGGCCCTCACAGAAGGGCAACCGCAACACTCTAAGCCCACTCGACCCTGGAGAAGGAGGAAACCTGGAAGAGACTGGCAACAAAGCCCAAACAAAGAGCAGTTCCACGGGCGAGGGTGGAATTACACACACAGACAACCATACCCAGCCTTTGGAAGGACATGCTGGTGCTGTGGCCAGGAAGGTCACCTTCAGGGAATGTGCAGAACAGGACCACCCACAAGCTCTGCATGCCAACTCACACCATCAGCCCAGGCAAGATACCCTAGTCCACTGATGGCAGGGTCAGACATCATCTAAGAGCATTGTTTTGAGTGATTTGGAGTCTGTTTAAGTTTTTCGCTGACGTACCGGCTAGGAGGGCATTGCAATAGTCTAGTTTGGCACCAATAGTTGCTCTAGCTATTGAGAGACAGTTAGGCTTAGAGTGGTAGGGTTTTATTGCGTTGATGAGCTGCGTGTAATAGGCAGAGGCCGAGGTAATGGCACTGACCTGCCTAGTCATAGATAAGGTAGAGTCTATGTAGACGCCTAGAATCTTTACTGAAGAGGAGACGGGAATGATGGAGTTGTCTATGTTGAAATTGAAGTAAAGAGTGTTGAGTTTATCTAGCGTGGCCTTTTGACTGAAAATAATGATCTCAGTCTTGTCCCCATTGAGGCAGAGGCCGTTGGCCACCATCCAGGCTTGGATAGTGGCGTAGATTAGGTGTAGCGTTTTAGCATCTTGGTTATAGGAGCCGGAGAGTGTTAAGAGTACTTTAGTGTCATCAGCGTAATTAGTATATGCTATACCAAGTGCATCAAGCTTGTCGAAGAGGGGCTTTGTGAACAAGTTGTACAGTGTAGGGGCTGTACATGAACCCTGGGGTACTCCACAGTGAATGGTGGTGGGGGCTGCACTGGCTATATTGGAGAATACCTTTATTGCTCTGCCCTCAAGGAAGGAGGTAATCAATGAGGCTGCTTGTTTGGAGAATTTGGCTGCGTGAGTGAGGTGTTATGTAAGTGTCTTCTGATCTACAAGATCGAAGGCAGACGAGAGGTCCAAGAGTAGAAGGAGAGCTGGCTTACCTTGGTCCATGATTTGCGTGATTTGGGTTTTATTTTGGCAGTGTCTGTGCCATGCCCTTTGCGGAAGCCAGATTGTCTTTTCCCTAAAATGGAGTTGGTTTCATGAAAGTGTTGAATCTGGCAATGGGCCGCTTTGTCTAAGATTTTGAGGAGCAACGGGGCAATAGTTATGGGCCAGTAATTATTGGGCTGGGCAGGGTCTAGGGTGGGTTTTTTCAGGAGGGGGCGTAACCATGTTCTTTAAGACTAGCAGGAATAATGCCTTTTTAACTGAGGAGTTAATGAAGGCCGCCAAGAGAGGGGCGAGGACATCAGCATATTCCTTGATGATCTTAGGTGGGCAGATGTCAAACCGAGCATGTGATTTTTCATATCCTGAACAAAACTCATCACAAATCAAAGGAAACCACATACTAGTGGATGTAGGAGTGCAGCCCGCACCGCTGGCTTAACAGCCAAGGTCTTTGAATGTTGTTTCTCGCAGTGCTATTTCATGGAGTCACTTTTCACAGCGGGTTTGCACCCTAAATGTTACTAATCTACTCGTAACATTAAAAGAAAAGTTAACTAATATTGGTAGTGCTCACCTCAAAAAAAACTTCAATTATCTATTCCACATCCGTGGAATCTTTTTGAGTTGTAGCACACCAGAGTTAAAAATGTCCTATGAAGGGGGGCGTGGTCAACTGCGAGATGCAGTAGACGTGCGCCTTGAGAGCTCCCGTTGCAGCGGCTAACATCCTGAGTCAAACGCCTGCATACCAGCACCTACGGACTTCCAGAATACACCCACCGGTGCATGACGACCTGGGGCACATTCGTGTCCAGAATTGGCCCGCATCGCGCCTGGACGGCGAAAGTAGAAGCATCTGATGACCGTGCCGAAACAAAACATCAGGCACTCAAAATGGCCGCCGGGGTCCTGGGCGCGTATAACTGCAATCGGAGCGGCCTCGACATCAGCAGCCCGACCCTGTCAAGAGGCGCCGAGGCATCGGAGGCGAGTGAACACCTGGCCGACCCATGCCGGTGATGGAGACCCGAGCGCCCTTCGCCGGGGGAGTGGCGGAGGTAGTGAGCTGAGGCGGTGCCCGGCGGTGTCCCGGACCGGAGGAGTCGAAGATCCGGACGAGAAGGGAAAGGGAGAGACCCGGCCATCCACCGCCGCAACGGCCCATGAGCGGCGGAATCTGTTCCCACCGGTGAGTGCTAGCGCCGGAGTTTCCCCGAACCTGCCCCAGCCGCTCCTCCATCCCGTGGGCGCCGCACACAGAGCTGGGCTTCCCCCGCCCCAGGTTACGAACGCCCAGCCTACTCCAGCCCTCAGCTGCTAGGCCCACGTGAGCTGGAGGCACGGCCCACCCGTGGGCACACCGACCTCCAGTCAACAAACTACTGGCCGCTCCTAACCGCCTGACCCCCACACAAGGTAACCACAATGTCACTGGGTGACCACTGGCAACGGGGGGAGAGCGAGGACATAGCGGGGAACACCTCCCTCCAGGCTGAACTACCACCACTGATTCATGCAGCAGACAGTGGGGTGACCTACCGCCGTACGGGGCGAATCACTGGGGACAGAACTCAACACCAGGAACCCCCCCCCCCATGGCCACACTCAAGCAGACACTCAGCCTCGGGAGTGGGGTATCAAAAAGAACCACCTGGCCAAGTCCGCTAAACTTCCAGTGCGGACCAACGACACCTGCAAGCGGAGCGGCCAATCCAACACAACCGCGCACACAAATTTGATACCAGGGCCTGGGACCTACTATCACTTGCTGCCCCGCAGTTAAGAAAGCTCCACTCTGCCGGATTCACACCCTTCCCCCCGTCCACCACGGAACGGGGCGGCTTCCTGTCACTATCACAGGGCCATCTACGGCATACCGAGCTGGGCAATAACCCTGGGAAGTCAACCCCTCGAGCAACCGGACGAGGCTCTGGACATAGAAACACGCCCGCAGGGCCTTGCGACAAATATGGGGAAGGACAAAACCAGGAGGCCCACTGAGCAAAACAGGATCGACCAGTATACGATCCCCTCATCACAATCCAGCGAACTTCAACCGTCACCTTCAGAAGAGGTGGACCCTGTGCCTGCGCTCTCCTTAAGGGACGTCATGGCAGCTATTGCGGACTCCCGCTCATCAATGGAGCAGAAGATGGACGGAATAAGCCTGGATGTATCCCTCCTCCGACACGACCTGCAGAAGCTATCCGCACGAACCGGAGATGCGGAACAGCGAATCTCCAACACGGAGGACAGGCTACACGCTGTGCAACAACAATTCCAAGGAGTATCCACCAAACTCAAGATCCTGTAGGCTAGAGTGGAGGAGGGAGAGGGTCGATCCAGGCGCAATAACATTCGAATCCTCGGCATTCCCGAGAAAGCCGAGGGTCCTTGTATGGAGCTTTTCCTGGAGCAGTGGCTGATGGACCTGTTCGACCAGCAATCCTTTTCCAAATTCTTTTCCATAGAAAGGGCACATCGAATACCCACGGGCAGATCAGTCCCCGGTGCTCCCCCACGAACGGTGATAGCAAAGCTGCTAAACTACCACGACCGCGATGCACTGCTCCACCTTGCACGAACCAAAGGCACTATCACCTACAATAGCTCCAAGATAGCCTTTTTCCCAGACTACACGAGAGACGTGCAGAAGGCGAGGCAATCCTTCGAAAAGCTCAAAAAACAACTCCAAGTGCTAGGAGTTAAATACGGCCTGCTCTTTCCTGCCCAATTTAAAATTTATCATAATGGCACAACGGTCCATTTTACCGATCCCAAGGAAGCCTGGCGATGGGCGGAGCAGCACATCGAGGGGGACTGGTCGGCACCTCGAACCAACAGGGGCAGAAATCCTAGACCACCAGCGGACCAACGTCCGATGCCGGACCAACCACCCTCACCGAACCGGCCGGCGGAGGGGGACTGACACCGGTTGGCCCCCCGACAAAGAACCAGACCCCACGGGCAGATGCGGAACTGAACCTGCGAAATGTGTAGAGTGATGCTAGAGAAACTGGAGCATGGCGTTTATGCCTCACATTATGCGGCTTGCGGAGGCATACCGCCATCGCACTTGGGGAAAAGTTACGGCACCCCCCCAACTTCCTTGGCTTAGTTTGATCAAGGGTTTGTTAAGCTGACGCTCTATTTCTTTTGAGCGTCAGCAATGTTAGAGCTACAGGTACTTTGTGTTGGGGTGGAGTATGGGGTGGGGGAGGGAAGGGAAAGTTGGGAAAAGTTTCTTGTTACCCCGGGAGCAGTACACCCTTGCATGCTCCGGGGGTGGTTATGGTTCAAGGCAAGACAGAGCAGCAATCCGTCCAGACAGCAAAATTACCACCACCTACGGCATACACCACATTACATCATCACAGACGGGGACACCTTCCCCGCAGCACACCCGCTCAACCCTCTAACTAGGTTGTTAGATGGCACCCACTCAATCCCAGTCGACCCCGAATGAACGCCTCAAATCCCTCAAGGTGCTCACATGGAATGTAAATGGGATGGGCTCTGCGATTAAAAGGCGCCTGATTAAGCAGGTACTCAGCAGACACTCCCCCGACGTGGCCCTACTATCAGAAACGCACCTAGCGGGATCAAACTGCTCCCTCTTCCAACGCAATAATTATAGGACTGCCTTCCATGCGGGATACACAGCGGGATCTAGGGGCACTCTCATTCTTATACATAAGCGCATTCCCTTTGTTCTCCAAGGCCTGGAACAGGACCCCTGGGGTCGCTACGTGTTAATCCTGGGAACGCTGTGGAGCGAAAGGGTCACGTTTGTCTCAATATACTCCCCGCCCGGACTGAGGCAGGAGCTGTTGGATGAATTGACTGTCCTAATAGGCAACATCAACCACATAAATGGTTTCTGGGGGGTGATTTTAATGACGTCATGTGCAACGCCACCGACCGCACCCATCTTAGACAACGTAATCCGGATACTCCCATGAGGCTGTTTAACTTCGCGTCTGCCTTGGGTCTCTGTGACGTATGGCGAGAGCTGCACCCGGATACCAGGGGGTACTCCTTTCACTCCGGAGCCCATGGCTCCCTCTCTAGGATCGATTATCTCTTCCTCCCGCACATGGATCTTTTTAGGGCACTTTCGGCTGACCTACTCCCCCGAGGTGTCTCGGACCACTTACCCCTACTTGTAGAAATCTGCATACAGAAAGCGTCTTCCCCCAGAAGATGGAGACTAAACAATTACTACCTGGGCTTCCCTGAGTTAGTGGATCACCTGGCTGAAGTCTCCACCGAGTACTTCGAGATTAACGACAATGGAGAACAGGACCCGGTAGTGGTTTGGGAAGCCTATAAGGCGGTCCTACGAGGCACGCTAATCTCCTGGGTAGCGAACAAACGGAAGGAGAGACTCCAGGACATAACAAGGGCGGAGGGAGAACTGACCCAAAGGGAGAACAAACATATTCTTGACCCATCCCCCCAGACCCAAATGTCCCTCCACCGAGCCACTGAGCGCCTCCGGAACTTATTATTAGATAATGCTAAAAAAGCTGGGACTCTAGAGCAAGAATTTACGAGCACGGGGACAAGGCAGGCAGAATGCTGGCTTGGTTGGAGAGAAGGGATGAGGGACAACGCTGTGTCTGGGTGATTGTCACTCCGCAGGGGGTGAGGTGCCAGTCGGATGCAGAGATAGCAGAGGCTTTTGCCCAATTCTATGAGGCACTATACCAGGCCCCAACCTCGACACTGGACCCATCCCTTCTGGGTGACATACCACTCCCAACTTTGTCAGCAGAACAGAGGGCAAACCTGGACTCTGATCTTTCGGAGACCGAAGTAGCCGAAGCACTAGCACAATTGCAGACAGGGAAAACTCCAGGCCCCAATGGGTTCCCAGTCGAAACCTGGCAGAAGCTGGGCGGGGACAACATAACCCCTTCCCTCCATAAAATGCTACTGTGCGCTCGAGAACAAGGTGCCCTCCCGCCGGACCTGTGCAAGGCGACTATGGTGGTCAACCCTAAACCTGATAAGCCCCAGGATGATTGTGCCTCCTACAGGCCAATCTCATTGATCAATGGCGAAGCCAAAGTCCTCGCTAGGCTTCTAGCCAATAGGCTACATCCGGTTGCTGACACTCTGATACACCCGGACCAGTGTGGCTTTATGCCACACAAGTCAACCCGAATGAATTTGCATAGGCTCCATTTAGCACTAGAACGGGCTCCAATCATTGACAGCTCGCTTGCCCTTCTGGCAATCGACTTTGAGAAGGCCTTCGACTCGGTCCGTTGGGATAGCCTCTGGGAGATTATGGAACGCATGGGGTTTGGCAAAGGGTTCCTGGGATGGGTGAAGCTACTGTACACAAACATCCAGGCGGAGGTCAGGGTGAACGGGTGGACCTCTCGAACCTTCCACTTGGGCAGAGGCATGCGACAGGGGGCCCCTTCTCCCCCCTTCTCTTCACCCTCGCGATCGAGCTGCTGGCCATATGGCTCCGCCGGAGTGCATCCTGGACGGGATTTAGATGGCCGGAGGGACACGAAGACTGAGTCTCCCTGTATGCGGATGACCTCCTGGTATATCTGGGAGAATCCGCCCGGACCTGCCCCATTGTGACTCAGATGCTCGTTCGATACGGGGAATTCAGTGGCCTAAGGATCAATTGGAAGAAATCCGTTTTCTTCCCGGCGAAGGGGGGAGGACAGACTAACCCTCGGGAATGCCCATACCGCACGGAGCAATCTGGCTTCCGATATCTCGGGATCTGGATAACAACAAATCTTACCAATTATGCCGTACACAATCTCCAACCAATCACTGACCACTTCTCCAATGACGTCCATCATTGGAAACTTCTCCCCCTGACCCTCATGGGCAGAGCTGCACTTTTAAAAAATGATGGCCCTCCCGCGATTCCTCTACATCCTTCAAAACGCCCCATTGCAGATCCCAAAATCTGAATTCGATCGGGTGGAGACCCTTCTCAGAGGGCTTCTATGGGGGGGAGGGCAGCCGCACATAGCCCTGGCTACACTTCAGAGGTCGGTCTGCGAGGGTGGGATAGGAGTGCCCCGTCTTCAGACCTATTACTGGGCCTCACAGTTAGTGGTGGTCAATGACCTACTGCACGGAGATCGGGAACTACCCCATATTAGAGCTGACATGGGGACCTTGCATGACACTGATCCAATACACTTACTGTATCAAGCCCCCCCGAGAACTTCCCCGCCAACAACGAAGGCACACATCACCACCATTTGGAGAAATGTACACACGTTTGTGGGGTGGGGAAACAAAATAACGGCGGCACAACCCCTATGGCAAAACGCCAACCTGTGGGAGATTGTGAGATTTCGGCCATGGCCATGCTGGGTGAGGGCCGGGATTCTCAGAGTGGGGGATGCCCTGAAAGACGGGAACCTGGCCCCGTTTGAGGAACTGCACCGTACATTTCAACTCCCAGACACCGAGAGGTACCACCACATGCAAATGTCCCATGCCCTGCGAATCCACATACCGATGGATGACAATGTCCCGGATTACATGCCCATAGAACGAAATATATTGCCTGAATACATCCCCACCAAATGCACATCCATCCTTTATAACGCCATCACATCCTTTGCTACTCCTGAATTGACCAGTTTAAAGGTCAAATGGGAAAGTGATGTAGGGGATATCGATCCTGAGGACTGGATTCGAGTACTAATGCACCCACGGGAGGTGGCCATCTCCTCTAGACTTAGACTCGTGCAGCTGAAAATTCTGCACAGGGTGTACTAAGATAGAACTGCACTGTTTGGCTGGAACAGAGCTACAAACCCGAACTGTCTTAAATGCGGGGAAGAGGAAGGAACCTTCTTTCACATACTGTGGGCATGCTCCCGCATCCAAACCTTCTGGGAGACCTGCTGCCGGGAACTGGCCAGGGTACTCTCTAGCACGATAGAACTGGACCCGAAGGTCTTAATCCTGGGTACACCGAGAGATGGCGACTTCAACAAGTGGGAAGAACTCCTACTGAACACGGCAACCGCGCTGATGAAGCGCAACATTGCACAAAAATGGGGTGTCCCGGAGACTCCGACGCTGGAGCAATGGGTACTGGACATGGACACATGTGCTATGATCGAACGACGAATTTATAATGCAAGAGGCTGCCCCAGAAAAGCTTCCAAAATATGGGGGGCCTGGGAGGAGGGAGGGCCCTAAAGTAAATGGACACGGGTGATGTATCTCACTACACATACCAAATGGGTCAAGGTCGAGATATACGTGAATGGTGATATATGACCTAATGCTAATGTACGACTGGTCGAGATGATCCCAACTGCTGCAGTTGCCTTTTTTCCTTTGTTTTTGGTTGTTTTGCTTATGCTATAAATACCTAATAAAAATGTTTTATTAAAAAAAAAATGTCCTATGAAGATATCGAGCATTTAACAGACAAGAGGGCTAAAACACTAGGTTTCACAGCCGACGAAGCAGATGCCATATTGGGGTTGATTAAAGACACAACACGCACCAAGGCAACTAATGACCCAACGAGTAAGATCAAGCAACTTGAATACTCAATCAGAAAGCTAATCAAGAGGAAATTACATGCTGTTAAACTAGGCAGATACTACAAAGTACAAAGGATTCCGAGAGGGTTAAGGATACCGCTGCGCCCCACTTTGTGTAAAGAGAGTAAGGATTTCGTCGAGAAATGGGAACAGATCGTCAATAAGTGCTCTCTCGATTTGATATTACTAACCATCAGAGAGCTATCAGGGAACATCGAGCAACTTGAAAATGAAATCGAAACATTGTCTAAAGAGATCACAGATATAACCAACGCAGAATCCTTTAATGAAATCCTAGCAGACATAAATACTAAGCTCGAAAGCTACAAACAAGATCTTGAAGCCAGAAAGTTCAGGAAATTTCCAAGAGATACTTACGACTACTTGAATAACAAAGTGTATACCTGGGCACACAAATACACGCAACCTAACACGAGAACAAACAGACCAACTAGCGACAACTGCAGCTCGGAGTCGGACACCACAGAGCCGAGACCACAGCAGGGTACCGACAACCAGTCAGCAAGTGAGTCAAGAACAGATAGAAGACCATTGCAACCTACCAATTCGACCACTGGAGGTTTTCTTTAGAGCAAAGAGGAAGAGGACAAGGAGAGGGAAGAGGAAAAAGATATCAAGGAGTCCAGACCAGACAGCAGACAAGTCGAAATTAGTAGTTAATTTATCTAAAAGCCAAGAAATTAGAACATTGGAGAAAGGCTTGAAATTCGTACCTACTCATAGTACAAACAGGTTTCAGACGAAAGTGGAAGTGTATAAATTAATACGCAAACTTAAACTCAAAACATTTTTCGCGGAAACAGCTAACGCATCAGTTCCTGAGACAGCAAGTGAATATCTAGAATTCAAACCTAAGAGTATGTTTTGTGCATCTGTACATATACCAGCCATAGACATCTTTGAAAGAATCGTGATGAAAGACTTATCTCAGATTCAATTCAAAAACCCTAACAGGTATAACTTAAACAGAGGAGAACTTTCCCAAATCAAAAGCTTGTTTTTGGACAACTCTATTACAATTAGGCCAGCGGACAAGGGCGGCGCTATTGTAATACAAGATACTGAAGACTATCATAGTGAATGTTTAAGACAATTGGCAGACACAAAAACATGCATTCAATTAACTCACAATCCTACAATGGAGATGAAAAACAAGCTAGAATTACTTTTGGATGACGCATTGGATAATCATTGGATTACGGAAAAAACTAAATTATATCTGTTTACAGCAGACCCCAACATGCCGCATTTATATATTCTTGCTAAGATACACAAAAGAATGGATAAACCACCAGGAAGACCAATAGTGGCAGCAACCAGGAGTATTTTACAACCTCTCGGTACATACATCGACTATTTTTTACAACCCATTGTTCAAAAAACCGCTACATACATTAAAGATACCACTCATTTCTTGCAAATACTCAACCTGATAGAACTAGAGGAACACAACATTCTGTTCACTATTGACGTGGTAAGCTTATATACGAGCATACCCCATGATCTGGGTCAAGAGGCGGTTCAGACTCTCTTACTCCAAACAGGACAGATTGGAGCAAACAAAGAGTTCCTAATGATTTTACTGAAGTTCATATCCATGCATTCCTGCTTTGAGTACGATCAAAAATATTACAGACAAATATCTGGAACAGCCATGGGGGCAACCATCGCGCCAGCCTACGCCAACTGTTTTATGTATCTATTCAAAAGCATAAACATCCTGGATAACACAAGATGGAAACCTCACTTGAAAACCTGGGTTCGTTACATCGACGACATCTTTGGAATATGGTCAGGAGAAAAAGGAGAACTGGATGCATTTTTGAGATACCTGAATGGCATAGACACACGTTTGCAATTTACCCTAGAGGTTGGAGATCCAAATATACATCATTTGGATGTACAAACGGCGATCAATGGGTACAGGATTAGCACAACACCTTACACTAAACAAACAGATCGTAATAAACTTCTTCATCGTATGAGCTTTCATCCACCAAATATGTTATGTAATTTACCATTTGGACAAATACTAAGAATTAAACAGATTGTTAGTGACCCAGAAGAGTGTGAGAGACAATTAGAACAACTCCAAGAAAGACTGAAAGAAAGAGGCTACCCAGAACCAGATTTGCAAACAGCACGCGAAAAGACAGAAATTCAGACACAAGACCAGCTGCTTACTAAAAAACAGAATGAAAGAGTCCTGAATTAGTTTTCATCACTACATATGCGATACAAAGCAACAAAATCAAAGAGATAATTCGGGACAGGTGGAGTATCCTAACAAGTGATCCACGGATTAAAGATCTATTCCTGCAACCGCCAGTCTTCGCCTACAAAAGAAGTAATAACTTACGCAACATGTTGGTGAAAACAAGAGGCAAGAACACTGACAGGAAACCTGACAAACACCCTGGCACTTACCCCTGCATGAGTTGCAGTAATTGCAACAACGTGATGAAAGGTAATACAATAACGCACCCCAAAACCGGAGCCAAAATCAAACTTAGGTACCATGCGACCTGCCTGTCAGAAAATGTTATTTATACTATCAAGTGCCCGTGTGGTATATGCTACGTAGGAGAAACAGCACGCAAGATACGAGTGAGGATAAATGAGCATAAATCATGTATCTGCAATAACAATATGACTTCAGCAGTAGCAAGACATTTCAAGGCAAATTGACATTCCATAACACAACTAAGGTTTGCAGTACTAGAAGTACAATCTACCAGAAGTTCCAACAAAGACCTGAAGAAATGGAGGGTACAACAGGAAGCTTTGTGGATTGACAAATTGGATTCTCTGTCTCCCGATGGAATTAATGAGGAGTTTGATTTAAGTTGTTTTCTGTGATTTGACTGACTAAACCACAATAGTTCCATGTAGTAGCACAGATAATGTTTCACCACATTTTGTATCATGATATCCTTGGCGGAACTGTGGTTGTTTTCACCTTTACAGGCAGTATACAGAGAACTCTGAATAGTCAGTTTAAAACACATATTCTACTATGCTACGTACTGCACTAATGTCTGAGTTATAGTTGAAACATGTGGCATTAAGATTCTTCTGAAGATGGCACAACCCCCCGATTTGTCGCAATCAGAGGTGAAGAGTAGAGTTTTCTCTTTATCATTCATTATTTATTTTTTGTGGCAGCCACACATGATGTTGGAGCAGCATAACCTATAAGTATATAATTAGTTTTTAACACCAAGATGTATGTTTATGAGATGTGTGAGGTACACACATATTAATGCCATTTTGTGCTAGTCATTTATTATGTTGGAGCAACATAGGCCTAGTAAAGGATGAGTTTTTCCAGCACCAATATGTAAGTTTATGTGATGGGTAAAACACACACATATTAACGCGATTCTGAACAATGCAGGTAGTTCTTACTCTTAGTAAAACGCATATTAGAATATTATGACATCTATGCAGTAGTGTGAAGGTGTTGCATGAATCTAATAGCCAGTTTACATAATTGTATGAACACCAGTCAGAAATGTATAAGTTTCATATAATCAATTCCACAGTAATCAGGAAGAGTAACGTATTCTTCCAATAATATGTGAAGAGTATCACTACGGCTAACAGTCTGCTGATCTAATACTTTACTAGGATGCCGTCCTGCGGCACTTCGTTCACTTTCGCACTAGTGGCACTGATTAGGACACACGCATCGATGACCCAGTATAGCTGTATGAACGATTATACACTTGAGGAAACATGCGTAACTTAACATAATCTCTAGACCATAAAATGTGCTGCTGTAATTTCCAAACATGGTACATTTCTCCAATGAGTGCTTTGCTAGACTTACATCGTAGTTTATATTATATAAAAAACACATTTTTTAATTTACAGCACGGCTACCAGTGCAGTCTGTATACACATCCCAACATTTCCCTTTCCCGTTTATGTTTCCATAGTAACCTTTATCAACAGAGCAGCTCGAAGAGAAACGCGCGTCCTCGCCGAGAGCTGAGGCGAGCTCATACAAGATACAAGGAGAGCAGGAACGCGCGGTTTGATCTTGTAGAGCGCTTTCGCTCGTACATAAGTTATAACTTCGCTCGTATATATTTACAGATCTTCTTTGAGAGATTGACTATTATGCGCACATTTCGCATCAAAATACGCAGGGAGAATCACCAGCCATTTTTTACAAGTAGAGATTGTATAACAAAGGTCTGTTTCTATCACATCCTTCATACACATTATAATTTTGTCTCACCCTTGAGTGAAGATTAACTCTCTTGTTTCTGTTTTCTTTCTTGTTGTTGATTCATTTCACATTTGCTGCATCTCCCGCATTTACATCTACCAATCCAACCCGTGTCTACACTTTTTATTGCCATTTCTTTTGCATGATCTATGATGATTATTATGCTCACATTGTTTCTGCCATCTCTTTTGCATGATCTAATATTGCTGTTATATTACTGTTGGTGACATATAATCAACACATGGGACAAATACTTTTTGGAAATATATGTGGGATTTATGTGGTTGACATTAATTCTCTTCAAAACTGTTTTTATTGACTACCGTCAAATACGGTTATTTGAATACCACTCTACTTTGGTGATACGTTAATTTGAACTTGTTATGTGAATCATTACTAGGCCCTGATGAAGGAAGTTTATTCCGAAATGCATTGGCCATCCCTATAGCCATCTGCTGAAACAGAGATCATAAATCTCACCATTTTTTGAATACAATTCAGATATATTGTTCTTAAACAAACCGAGCATGTGATTTTTCATATCCTGAACAAAACTGATCACAAATCAAAGGAAACCGCATACTAGTGGACGCAGGAATGCAGCCCACACCGCTGGCTTAACAGTCAAGGTCTTTGAACAGATGTCGCATTTGCACATGGAAGGTTTAAGGTGCTTGAGGAGGTTAACGACTTCTGGTTCCGTGATGTCTCGGAAAGAAAATAGGGGGTGGTGATGGTCTGTAGGAGTGGGGAGTGTTTGCGGAGGCAAGTGTTGGTCAGGTAGTGCTTTATAGTGATCTTGGATTTTTTTTGCAGGAGGTTGATTTTGTTAAGCATAGCAGATTGTATACTCGCGCACCAGGCCTCTTCTTTGATGATCTCATCTGGGCCGGTAGGCGGAGAGATGAGTTCATTAACAATGGCGAAGACTTTTTTATTTATTCAGATTTATAGAGCGCACGTCAGCCCGGAGGCATCGTGGCGCTTGTTACAGACAATATCTTAGTTACATAGGATACAGACTTCCTTGATTTGGGAGTTAGCATTAGTGATTCGAGCGTTGAAAAAGTTGGATTTGGCTTTGATGATGGCGTCTTTATACTGGTGGGAGATCTGGTTAAAGCTCTCCTTGGTAGTGTCACTAGGGTTGGCAGGCCAGTTTTTAAGAGCTGTCTGTTTGTTAGTACGTAGGGCCTGTAGTTCTTCCGTGAACCACGAGTTGGTGTGCAAAGACTTTTTTTCTTTTTTGCATTCGAGTGGGCTATGGAGTTGACGGTTTTAGTGCGGGTGTCCTTGTATATGTCTGCTAGAATGTTGGGGTCATTTGAGAAAGGGGCAATAGGACCGGGACATCCAGGTAGAGTCGGAGTTTGTCCATATTGACTTTTTTAGAGCTTCTCACTTGCGCTGGTGGGGCATGTATGAGAGTTTTGGTAGTGGAAGCTATAGGTATCGTGAATTGGATGCATGTGTGGGCAGTCCATGGATGGGCAAGAATGGATGTGGTTCTGGAGGAACAATTGTGGTCAGCTACCCAATCCAGGGTGCAGCCTTTGGAGTGTGTGTGGCTAGTGACTTTTTGTGTGAAGCCTAGCTCCTTGAGTTCTTTGGCGAGAATAACAGCAGTTTTGTCTTTCGGGTCGTTGAGACCTAGATTTAGGTAGCCAAGTAGTAAAGTTTTAGAGGAGCTTTTAATATTGTCACTAAGTAAGTGGATAAGCTTTGGACCAGCATCTCCTTTTAAGAGCAGCCTCCTATAATCCGCCCTGGGTGATTGGCAGGACAATCACTTTGCTGCCTCCTGGCAGCCTAACAGGACTGCCTCTTTCAATTCTCCATGGGTGGTGGGACTCCTTATGGACCATGGGGGGCAGTGGGTTCCCTCTCCTTATGTCAGTCTAAATTCAACTTCCCCCAGCCTGCACCACCCGCAGCAGTATCTCCTCACTCCTTTCCCTGGGCCACAACACAGGTACCTGTTCACTCCAGGGTCCATCCTGGTCCTCTCCAAGACCAGACCTTGTCGCCAAAATGTTATGACAGGTTCCATGTATTAAGCCATAGAAAGGACATGTTATCAAGTTGTCAAGAAATCTTCAGTTGCTTTATTCATGTACATAAGTTCATCAGATGTAATCAAGTCCATCAGGAAATTAGGAAGTACTATCATAAGGAAACCCACTGGCTCCCACCACCCAGGCTCACATATCTCAACTGCCTGGGATGGAACTCTATTCAGCCCTAAACATTCCACGCTTCTAGCAAAGGTTCCCCATCTGACATCACTCACACCTGACATCACTCCATCCATACCTCATCGAAACAGGAAAATACACAGGAAGGAAACCAACCTTAACACCTCCTTCCGTTACACCACAAACCCTACAGATAGCAACCTTAACACCTTGGCTGGTCATCTTGGACCAAGAAGACAAAGCAAAGGCTCTCTGCCTATTTCTACTGGCCTCAGATGGGAGTAGAAGTGGAGTCCCACTGCAGGACCTGCCCATCTTGTCAGTTGTCTGGCAAGACTGGAGGCAGTGTCATTGCCCCACTGCAGCCATTGCCAGTGGTTGGCACACCGTTTGAGAGGGTGGGCATCGACATCGTTGGTCCCCTTGACCCTCCCACTTCATGTGGACATCGGTTCATCTTGGTCTTGGTTGATCATGCCACCAGGTCCCGTGAGGCTATACCCCTGCGGACTGTTACTGCCAAGGTGGTTTCCAGGGCGCTCCTGGGAATTTCCCCCCGAGTTGGATTCCCTAAGGAGGTTGTCTCTGACAGAGGATCCAACTTCATGTCAAGTTACATGAAAACAATGTGGAAAGAGTCTGGGTTGACCTACAAGTTCTCCAACTCTTACCATCCCCAGACCAATGGTCTGGTTAAGAGATTTAACAAAACTCTCAAGGGCATGCTAGCTGCTTTCGAAGAGCCCCTATGGAGGAAATAGGATCTCTTCCTACCATGCCTGCTGTTCGCTTACAGAGAGGTACCTCAAGAGGGTGTTGGTTTCAGCCACTTTGAGTTACTCTTTGGGCATACCGTGAAGGGGCCCCTTGCCTTGATCAGATGGGTTTGAAAGCCACCCCTCCAGGTCCTGCCAAGCAAGTGGGGGACTATGTGTTAGGCCTCAGACGGAGGATGACACAGGTGATGGGCCAAGCGACAACGAACCTTAAGGCAAGCCAGGAATTAAACAAATACTAGCATGACCTTAAAGCATCACAAGTGGATTGGACTCCAGGTCAGGAGATCCTTGGAGCCTACCAAGCCTAGAGCTTTGGCAGATAAGTAGACTGGACGCTTCAGGATAATCCCCAAACTGGGCAAAGTCAATGATCTAGTTGACATGGGAGTCCCTGGGGTAGCCCCTCAGGTATTCCACGTCAACAGGCTCAAGCCTTCCATAGGCGAGCAGAAGTCTCATGCCTCTTGCTAGCTTCGGAGCAAGAAGAGGATGAGAGTGAGCCTCTTCCTAATTTGCTGCATATCAACCCTCAGGATGGCTCAGTGGAGGGAGAGCATTGACACCAGAGCAGCAGAGGGCCTGCAGGGCTTTGCTCCGGCAGTATGCCCCTCTGTTCTCGCTGACACCAGGCCTCAACCCGTGGTGCAGGAACGAAATTGACACTGGTGACAGCGTACCTGTCAAAAGCAGATTCTACAGGATGTCAGACACTGTTAAGAACCACATCCAGGCTGAGGTTGCCAAGATGTTGGAACTGGGTGCAATTGAATCCTCAACCAGTCCCTGGTCCAGTCCAGTGGTCCTTGTCCCCAAGGAAAGTTCCCAGGCAGGTACCAAGGATTGGAGGTTCTGTGTGGACTACAGAGGAGTCAATGCTGTCACCAAAACTGACGCGCACCCATTGCCCAGGGCTGATGAGCTCGCGGATACCATAGGTGCTGCCAAATTTGTGAGCACTTTTGACCTTACCTTAGGCTTTTGGCAAATAGCTCTGATGGACCATGCCAAGGAAAAGACTGCAATCTCAACACCTGAGGGTCTCTACCAGTTTAGAGTCATGCCTTTTGGGTTGAAAAATGCACCTGCCACCTTCCAGAGGTTAGTCAATCATGCGCTCAGTGGGCTTGAGGCCTTTTGTGTGGCCTACCTAGAGTTCATTGTTGTCTACAGTTTCAACTGGGAAGAGCATTTGACTCACCTGTGTAAGGCGCTGCAGGCCTTGAAAAGGGCTAACCTCACTATCAAGGCCAGCAAGTGCCAGAAAGCTCAGGGGAAAGTCACGCATCTTGGTCATGAGGTAGGATGTGGTCAAATCCAACCTCTCCCCAGTAAAGTACGGGATGTACATGACTGGTAGACTCCCACTATTCAAACCCAAGTGAGAGTCTTTTTGGGCCTCACTGGGTGTTATCGCAACTTCATGGCAGACTATGTAACCATAGCTGCCCCTCTGACAGCTCTGACATTGCCCAAACTACCAAGGACGGTTAACTGGGCAGAAGTCTGTCAGAGGGCCTTTGTTGGCTTGAAAGAAAGTCGGTGTAGGGCACCTGTGTTGTGTGCGCCTGATTACAGCAAACCCTTTATCGTCCAGACAGATGCCTGCGACACCGGAATTGGAGCTGTCTTGTCCCAGTTAGATGACAAAGGGAGGGAACATCCAATCATATTCATCAGTAGACAACTCAAGGGTAGAGAACGTAGGTGGGCTACTGTTGAAAAGGAATGTTTCAGTATATTTTGGAGCCTTAGGCGTTTTAGGCCCTACCTTACAGGGTCTACCTTCAAGATCCAAACAGGCCATAAGCCCTTAAAGTGGCTTATGCAGATGAAGGGTGCATTCCTGAAGTCATATCAATCATGAAGCATATAAAACCATCACTATGCAAAGGTGACATCTGCCCAGCTAGCTTAATCAAAGACTGTGCTGTGGTACTAGCCCCCTTCATTACAGCCTTTATGAATGCATTGTTCGCATCTGGCATGGTACCCTCTTCCCTTAAAGAAGCATGGGTCCGGCCACTGCTAAAAAAGCCCACATTGGACCCTGACTCTCCAAACAACTATAGGCCTGTCACCACTGTGCCATTCATGTTCAAAATTCTATTTGCAGATCCAGTCCTACCTAGAATTGCAGAACATGTTAGGAAAAAGGCAATCCGGTTTTCGTTCCGGCATGGCACTGAGTCAGCCCTGCTCGACTTAAAAAATCAACTACTAGAAAACATGGACAAGGGCAAATCTGCGCTTCTCCTACTCCTCGACCTGTTGGTAATGTTCGACCTGGTTGACCACAAGATCTTAGGGAACACCTCACAGACACTGCACACTTCTCCCATGAGGCCACCACCTGGATAACAACCTTCCTGGAGGGCCAAGCCATGAGGGTTTTCGCAGACCAGGCATCAGCCGTTCCATCCCCCATTGAGTGTGGAGTACCACAAGGCTCATGCACCTCCCCTATGCTCTACAACCTTTTCACCTTACCACTATTCAATGACCTAGAAGAATTCGGCATAACGTTCACCAATTATGCCGGTGATACACAAATTCTTCTCCCACTATCTGGTGATTAGGAACATGACCTCAAAACCCTACAAAACACATATTCTATCATCCAGGCCTGGATGGCAGCAACTGGCCTCTGTCTCAATGTGGACAAAACAGAAATACTACTGGTTGGCCCCAAGGAGACCCTAAAAGAACTAGACAGTAACTACTGCAACTTCAAAATTGAGAACACTGTAGTCACAGTCTCGGCTGCTGTAAAAAACTCTGGGAGTTTTTCTGGACTCAACCCTGTCTATGGATAGACAAGTTAGCTATATCTCCTCCTCAGCAGCACTTACAACTAAAATTATTAATGCTGTAAAGCCCCACCTCTCAGCCAAGAACTGCTTCAAAATCGCTAGAGCCACCATAGGGGCAAAACTAGACTATTGTAATGTCCTCCTACTCGGCACATCCGCCTAAAACATCAACAGATTACAAATTGCACAAAACAATGCACTTAGAGCAGCTCTCAGTATCCACAGGAGAGAGCACATTGCTCAGGCAAGACAAGAGGCCCGCGGGCTCTCCATCAGAGAGCGCATACTGTTCAAGACACTCACAATCACCCACAGATGCCTACCTGAATCAGCACCCCCCTATCTAGTGGAAAGAATACACCAAGTTCAAACACTTAGACCTAAACGTGACATATACTCACACCAACAATTCCTGCCTTTAACAGAGTCAAGGCCGGTGGGTCCAGTTTCGAGGGTGTACTAGCACCAAAATCCTGGAACTCACTACCACTCGAACTCAGAACAGAAACCTCTCTCATGGCTTTCAGAAAGGCATTGAAAACGAAACTATTCAGCTAAACCGCACCTGTAACCCGCTCTGCTGTTCCCCTGTAACCTTGGAACATGAGCACTGTATGTGCCTAACCACGGAACCTGCACCTAAGTACTGTACCTATGTTCAACCTCTTGCCAAGTGAATACTCTGTAACAGCGCCTCGATGCTCGAGGGCAGTTTGCATGCTTTATAAATGGAAATAAATAAATAAGGGTGAGTACCCCGAAACTGCTCAGGTGGTCCATTAGCCTGCAAGGGCTAGACTTCACCATTGAGCATAGACCAGGGAAGAGTCACGATAATGCAGATGTCCTTTCCAGAAGGTATGTTGACCGTCTGGATGAGGGCGTCAATCTTGTGGGAGATTAGACACCCAAACCTCAGTCTTGGGGGTCGACTGTGATGCTGGAATTGCATTGGAGGGACAGGGCCTCCCTGTCCTTTTTCTGTAGTCCTTTTTTATGTGTGTTCTGTATTGTTTTCTGCCCAGGGGTCCATGTGGGGCTCCTGGCAGTGCAGCTCTTCCTCTTTTTCGTCATGGAGAACAGACCCTTGGTATACCCTAATGGCACCCATGAGTGGGGGTACAACCCTGTACCCCTAGTGTATGTTTTTGGGCACCTGTGTGTGGCCCACAGAGCAGGGTATGATTTGGTGGCAGCTCCATGCTGAAATTTACAGGTGCTCTGAGTATTCTCCATTTTGTGATAGCCAGGTCCTGCCATTGGAATTAGTTGATTCCTGATAGGAGAAAAGATGGCCCCATTGGTCTCTTGCTTTCTATCACCTGTTACCTTGTTTTCCCAAAGTCCTGGGAAGCCCTGACTCTGTCCCTTCCCCCTGACTGGCTGTTGGGTGGAATTTCCACATATGGTGATGTGGGGAAGTTCAGGACAGACAGACTGGAGCCTCCCCGATGACTGTATGTTGTGGGTAAGCCCGTGGGGTGGGACCTGGGTGAATGGAGTGTGTGACAAATACGCATTTCATGTCATGGGTGTCTAGTATCTGGTGGTTGACACAATGACTGAGACAGCCCTGCTCGAAACTGGTATGAATGCAGTGTGGAGTGCTGAATGGCAGTGTGCTTGTCCGAATCCACATTCTGTGTTGTGAGTTTCTGGATGGAGAAAAATGGCCTGAATGCACTGTGAGCCTGATTGGCTGCCTGCCTGCCTGAATGCCCTTCTGAATAATTGGTTGCCTGAGTGTGACCCAGCAGAGTGAATGGTAGATCAACAGTATATCTGGGGCCTCTCACTGATGGAAATCGTTCAGAAGCTGAAGTTGATATTTGATGCTTAACCTTGAAGCCCGCTGGAAGAAGAAGAATTGCTGCTGCTGTCCTTCGCTAATCTGAAAGCTGCGTGATTGTCAAGGAACTAATCCGAGAGAGGACCTGGCTAGGAGACCTATTCCCGAGTTACGAGGGGCCTTCGTGCACCAGCTGATCTTTGCCAAAGCACGCTGGACGTCAGACCCTAAGGCTGCTAACCAGAGACGGGGACGACCGCGGAATCATGAAGCGAAGCACATGGACAGTGAAGTCCATCACCATCACCGACCGCTGTCGCTGACCGGAGCCGCAGAGCTCCTTTGTCTAAGACATTTGATTCAAGGACTCCCTTGCTCATCACCAACGACCGCTTTGTCCCGCTAGAGAAAATCAAGGCCGCCGACGACCGAGGAGAACCCGCAGGTGGGTTTCCTGCCACCCGAAGACCGCAGAGATGCTGACGACCCGACGCCCTTGCTGGGCCAAAGTTCTTCATTGACTCTTTGCGGCAATGAACTCACGACGTTGAGGTGCACTGCACGCCTCAACTTGCAGGAGGTTTTCGACCGATCGTCAATGAGCACTGAAAGAACAGAAGCTGCTGCCACAACGACAGTGTTCAACCTTTTCTTCATTGACTCCTGACGACACGTGGCTCCTGCTTTAAAGGAAGTGCACTCAAGAAGGGCCCGTCGGTGACTCATCAAAGAACTCTACAAAACCAGGTACTTTGGAGTCGTGGAACCTTTTAGAAGGAATCAAGACTATATTGAGCATAATTGGACTGGGCTTGTCAAATACGCTTTATTTACAGGTTGCCCAGGTGGGGGGGATCCTCGCACAGAACTGTCTCATGGTAGTGGGCTAGACGGTTCCTACATTGCTTGACTTAATGTGCTTTCTTTCTGTAGTCTATCGTTGATTCATCTTACAATCTGATTCGTATGCTATTTTGGGGCTGTTAGCCATGGACGCATTTCAAAGGAATGGATAGTTAAATAGTGGTACCACGTAGACCTGTACATATTTGCCATTATAGTATTGCCAGAGTAAAAAAGTGTGTGATTGTGTATATAACTTTGAACCTTATTTATATAAAGACTGTGTTTTCACTAACATAGTGTGTGGACATTCCTTTGTGGGTGCTTGGGGACTACACTGTACTTAAGATCCAGCCTGCATCACCTCCTGAGAGCTAAGCCTTCAGAGGAGTAACTGGGGCATTTGCCCCATGAAGAGTGTAATATAGAGACTACATTTTCTGTTAGGTGGGCTGAATGCTTTGTTCTCCACCTACCTTTGTGGGTTTTATATGTAGGTGGAGATGCCCACCATGGATGTGTCGATCACACGCTGTATACTTTCACCCTCATTTACATGAAGCTCTCCATTCATTTCTGGAGCACCAGCAGGTAATGATTGCTTAATGGATACCTGATTTTGCTCCAGAAGAGACGACAAACATAGTACAATATGGCCCTGTTGTTTAAGTCCTCATGTATATGGCCACATAGCTTTAGAATGTTTACAGCAAAGTGGAGGACGCCACAATTAAGGTTGGCTACTGTACTTCTTGTACTAGTATTTATTGATCTAGAATGGCAGTCGTCAGCCAATTCCTTATCAGACAGATCCATTTCAGTTGCTGGGAATAAATTAGGTGTTGTAGACATCCGATGCGACTTGTCAATGTTGGTTGAGGGTGAATGAGAAAGTGTAGGGGGTTGTGTCACTGGAGAGGCCCCTTTATTTATTAGGTCAGCTCTCTGTAAATCCTGGGGAATTTGTTTAAAACCATGCAAAGAGTAGCATGAAGCTAAAAGAGAGTTATTATCAATACCAATTGAAGATTGATTAGTACTGCCTGAAGGTTCTTCTTCAATCAGTGCCATTAGAAGGTGGTGATCTTCGCTTGTTTCACGAGCCGTCATTATGGTCAACTTCTGGGGCAAAATATACAGTGATCAGCCTACGAGTGGGCTTGTCCTGTATCAGCGCTGTGGGTACTGGGTGAATTGAGCCTAGCCCAGTCTGTTTGATACTTGTCGAGCATGAACTCAGTGTTGCCTTTTTATATGGTTTATCTTTGCACAGATTTTAGGGTTTAGATCTGCTCACTGTCTTTCCTGGTTTATTTAAACTGGGCTATGAACTCCAGGCAGAGCAGCTTTCTAGGCAAAGTTTGTATGGTCATCGTGGAAATATACAACTCAAAGGTGTCTCCGATTTCTTAATGATAATAATAATATTAGTGCCCGGGCGGGGTTTCTTACCTCAGTTCATCTGCTGCACACTATAGATACTGCTGAGACTCACCGATTCATGCCAAGTCCAAGTTGAGCAGTGGTAGGTCACACTCTGACTCCTCTTGACCCAGAAGGCCCCAGAAAACCACATACAACCACTTCTTAGCCACTTGTTGTCTGCGCGGCGTTCCGTGCTGTTTTGCCATTCTTAAAGGATCTCCCACAATGCTGGATCAAAGGCTCCTCCTCTGCACAACACCAACTATAAAAAGACTAGCGTTTGGCGTTGCACTCCACAGACAACCACTTCTTAGACACTTGTCTGCGTGGTGCTCTTCGCTGTTTTGCCATTCTTAAAGGATTTCCCACAATGCTGGATCAAAGGATCCTCTTCTGCACAACACCAACTGTAAAAAGACTAGCATTCCGCATTCCACTCGACAGACAACCATTTCTTAGTCACTTGTTGTCCGCGCCATGTAAGGTGCCATGTAACAAGAGTGCCCAAATCCCGGGTCAGGCCCTCACCCTGGACCCTGACAGACGAACAGCTAGTCACCCTGTACAGGCTGAACCGGGAGACCACAGCTGAGCTGCTCACCTTAATCCAGGATGACCTAGAGAGCAGGATAAACATAAGAACAGCTGTGCCCCTGCTAATGAAGCTTGTGTCTGTCATGCAACTCCTGGTGTCTGGCACCTTCTGGCACTCTGTGGGCATGCTGCACGGCATGTCACAGCCCACATTCTCCAACATGTTGGTGCAGGTGCTGGAAGCCCTGCTGTGCCATGTGTCCCAGTACATATCCCTTCCCACCCCGCCAGCCCAAGAGCATGGCATGAAGCCACGGTTTCATGCCGTAGCTCACATGCTCATTGTCATTTCTGCCCTGGTCTATAACCATGTATGGCGTTGGTGGATCCCCAGACACAGCAAGCGGTATACCACAACAGGAAGCAGTATCACTCCTTTAATGTCCAGATCACCTGCGATCCTAACCCCGTTATCACACACTGCTGTGCCCGCTTCCCTGGTTCCAAGCACAATGCCGTGGTCCTGCGCAACAGCACACTGCTTGGATACATGGAGAGGCACTGAGAGCAACAGAGGTGGATATTGGATGAGTACAAGTGTCATCACACAAATGTATCTTGAAGCAGTACAGAAAAGCAATGTGAAGGCAGGGTTCATAGCCACAACAGGAAAATGCATGCCCTGTTAAGGCCCTGTAAATGCAGGACCTGCCCTCTCACCGCACAAATGACAGCCCATAACCCACAGGACTTACACAGGATAGACAAGGCAGTAGTAAGTTGCCAATGCATATTGCCCCAACAGGCTAACAACACACACACATGACTACAAGAACCACAATGCAACATTATACATCCAAAATCAGGGAACACCAATGTTCACCACTGCACCAAAGGAATGCAACACTGGCAGCATTAATGCCATGTATTCAGGTAACCATGTATATGAATCCATCATGGAATAGACGCAGACAACACAATTCTGCAGAAGTAGAGCTAATCAACATTCAAGGTACATGCATGAGACCAATGCACAGGTCCAACACAGGCACCATGGCACCATGCCATGACAATCACAGACACAGAAAGCAACACGTGCTGGCCGTGGGCTGTGTGCATGGTGTTATACGACAGAGCAAAAAGTGAATGACTCCACATGGAAGTACTGTAATATTGAGACATGTCATGTGACAATACTCATACAATGCATGCACAGAGGGTCTGTCAACATGCCATTGTAAAAGGCAACATATCCACAATGCACTGTGACTGACACCTATGACCTTTGCTCTTGCAGGTGACTCTGGATACCCCCAGCTACCATGACTGTTGACACCAGATGCCACAGGAGGTGGTTTACAGCAAGGCACACATCCAGAACAGGCTCTTATATCAAGTGGACCTTTGTCCAGTTGAAAGCTAACTTCCAGTGCCTACACCGGATCAGATTGTCCTGGATGCACAGTTACAGTCGGTTGGACAAATATTTCTTGTCTGTGCTATGCTGTACAACATCTGGCTTAGGTGAAATGTCCCCCTGTCCCCTAATGAGGACATGCCACCACCAGAAGACAATGACTCACTACCTGCAGGTGCAGTGCTGCCACACAGTGAGTAGGAGGACAGAAGGAATGGACACCTGGTGTGATAATAATTAATATGCATTCATTACAAATCTCATCGATAATCACATGCTGCTCACCGATGTGTATAGCAACGTATAGAAGAAGACACATTCACACAAAAAGAAATGTCTTAGCATTGCTTCCAGTTAACTTGTATTTAATACCCAGGTTTTTTTTAAATACAATACTCTCCCTACACCCTCGTCCCCAAAACAAGACCCTCCCCACACCCTCATCCCCAACACAATACCCTCCCACACTCTCATTCCCAATACAATATCCACCACCACACCCTCATCCCCAACACAATCTCCTTGCTGTCATTGTAATACATGTGTTCATTACCTCCTCCGCTTGGCACCCTTTGTTGTGGGAGCAGTAACACGAGAGGTGCAGTGCTGAGAGCACCTTGGTGGCGTGCTCATGACAGATCCCTCAGTGGGGGTGGCTGAAATGGAACTGCCCAGTTCACTGCTGAAGGGTGAGGGCGATGGCCCTGGAGATGTTCTTGTTGGAGGACAACATTTGAGCACACAACTACCGTACCCTTCGGATCATGATGGTGGTACTTGCAGTTTCCAAAGCAGCACAACGACACAGTCGGTCCAGGGCCTGGACGCCCGCCTGGAGGCATGGATCACCCAATCATGCATTGCCTGTGTGTCATACTTTGCGCCTCAGCAGTGCGCTCCATCGTATTCTGCCGCCACTGCCGCTCTGTCTGTGTGAGCCTCTCCCAGATGTCATACATGGTGTATTGTGGCGCTGGCCTTGGTGAGGGATGGAGGTGCGTTCCCTGGCTGTATTAGGCAGAATCACCTGCAGTACCCTTGGGGAACACTACAGGCAATTAAGACTACAAATGTCAGTGCAATTTCACCTTCGGTACAAGCCCATACAAGACAGTTATGTGGCAGCAGTGGCTGGGCAGCCAGACTTATCTCAAGAGTTGAGTGAGCAGTAGAACAAGTTACACAAAGGACCAACTAATACAATGATTCAAATAGACACTTACTCAAGGTTTCTCGGTAAAAGAATATACATTTATTTACTCAGTCAATTAGAAAACATCACACTAGCATAAGCAGCTCAATATCACACACTAATAAACCACAAAAATCCAACCTGTAAGTAAATGAACAAGTTTACCTCCAAAATGAAGTGGGAAGAGAAAAAGAGGGAAAAGACAAGGGAAAAGACAAGGTTATAAGAAATAGACAGCCTAAATACATTCATAGGCAGAGCAAAGGTTTTCAGTTAAATACAACCAGCAATTCTTCTCAATAGGCCTGGGCCAAAGTCAATGGTTCAGAGTCTTTTGTATAGGATAGCACAGTTCTGGTATATAACGGTTAAGTCTTTGCCACAGATTTTTAAAGGATTTGGCTAGGCGAAAAGTTTGATGAATGTTTAGGGAAGGACAAGCCTTTGAGGTTGAGGAAAGTTTCACACACTTCCTCGATGGCCAAAAAGATTTCCGGACCACGGTTGCACAGTACCTTGTCAATGAAGAAAGCTGTAGCTGAGGCAGTTGTTCCTGGCAGTTCGAGCAGATCTTGCTGTTCCTGAGCTTCAATCGTGGGGACAAGAAGGAGGACGTTGGGAGGTTACTGCACTGCCCAGGGAAGAGGCCAAAAGCTGTAGCAAGACGTTGGTTGGTAGTACAGGAGTACTGGCTGGTTTCTTCCTGGAGGTGTTAGTTTGCCCCTTTTCCTCCTTCATCTTAGAAATTGCAGCCAGTAAGTCCTGTGGCCTGGAGTTATAGCTTCCTCTATAATCTCCTCTGGAGAGACCCTTAAGGTACTCTCTCTGGCCGTCCTACTCTGCTCCTGTTTCCTTTTGCTTGGAGGCCTGGGGGTGCTTGATACAACTCCAAGAGTTTTTAAGTCATTCCCCAACAGGACTCTCTCAGGTACTTCACTCTGCACACTTACAGGTATCTTGATAGTCATATCATTACACTGGATGAGAGCTGCTAACTGTGGAAGCATTTGGACAGCAAGCTTAGTTAGGAATTTGGGTGCCTTAGCAACATCCTCTTCCTTGAAAAATAATTCATCAACTATAGTTATGATGGCCCCAGTGTCTCGGATGGTAGGGGTCTCCTGACCATTCACAAGAACACTGTCTTTGTAATATTCTTTAGTATTGTCTGGAATAGAGTTATACATATCTAAGTTCTGTTGTTCCCACAGACCCAGGGATACTAAAGAAACACTGGCTGAGACTTTCATGGGTTGCTCAGCCAGTAAGTGAAAGTTTCCACTTGCCATTGGTACTTCATCCACTGGGGAGAAGGCTACAGATTTTTAAAGGATTTGGCTAGGCGAAAAGTTTGACAAATGTTTATGGAAGGACAAGCCTTCGTAGTTGAGGAAAGTTTCACGCACTTCCTCGATGGCCGCAAAGATTTCCGGACCGCGGTTGCACAGTACCTTGTCAATGAAGAAAGCTGTAGCTGAGGCAGTTGTTCCTGGCATTTCGAGCAGATCTCGCTGTTCCTGAGCTTCAGTTATGGGGACAAGAAGGACGACGTCGGGAGGTTCCTGCACTGCCCAGGGAAGAGGCCAAAAGCTGTAGCAAGACGTCGATTTAAGGTGTGAGTGCCTTAAAGTCCACAAGCTGGTTTCCTTCCCTCTGGCTATCCGGTTTTCAACAGCACTCTGATGAGAATTCGACCAGATGGAGTCAGTGTCCAGGTGGCTTGCGAGTTGGTTGTTCCCACCAAACTCAAGGGTAGAAGTTAACCTTGAAGGGTCTCAAAAGGTAAGGGAAATTAGCACATTTTGAGAATTCTCCCTAACAGGCTGCCAGATGCCTTCTCACCAGGCACCTTGTCACCATCTGGCTGTGATTCAGTGATTCAGTGTCCTCCGTATGGTGACAGTGGAGGGCACAGCGAGAAGACAAGGGGAAGCGAGAAGTGTCATGGGCGAGTGTCTGGGCAGGGGGGATGATCCCTGTGACATCTCTCTCACAAGGGCAGCTGGTGAGGAGGAGCCAGGGGTGCCAGTCACAGGTGCTGCTGTGACAGCGGGTGTGGTGCTGATGTCCACTGTAGTGTCCTGTTCCGCTGTTCCGCTGTGGAAGGTGTGCATGTGTCCCCAGAGGTGCCAGCCTCAGGGCCCCTGGACTGGGGTGTCCTGGAGGTCTCCTTCTGGGGAATGTCCTCACCATGTGTGTCATGGCTTGTTCTCTTCCTTGTACTTGGTGGTCCAGGTGTGTCGGAACTTGTGCCCTCCATGGGGACCTGGGTGTCTTGTGTGCCTGTTTGGAGACAAAATCATTGCCCTTGTTGGAAGGTTGTAGGGTGTGCTCTCATGCCGTGTATGTGCTGTACAATGGGGTCAAAGTGGAATACCACCCCATGGTGGCCTTCTTCATATGACAGGCAGTATGATGGATTAGTGGCATCATGTTTAAAGTGTTGGGTATGTGTGCCTTGCATGGACTTTGTTGTCATGTGCTTGATGGCTGTACAAGGGAATGTGTGCCAATGTAGGACTGGCTTGTTATTTTATGCATATCCTCTTCTCCTGTCATATGAAGTATGCCCTGCTAGCCGTTGGTGTGACATTCGGTGCGAAGCACTTTTCAAAGAGGCCTAACTGCTACGGTTTTGTTACATTTCTTGGGTGTTTGACCCAGACCTCTGCAGCTGTTGCTTGAATGGAAGGGGTGGAAGGATAGCTATGGGGCAACGCATTAGTCTGGTTTTTATCTTATTCAGGTGGTTCATTGGAGGTAAATCTGTGTGAGCTTGTGGTATGAATGTGCACCTAGGCATTCTAGTCCAGCCCAATATTCTCGCTATCAAACCTTCTAGGTGAGTAAAAGCATTGGAGTGTGTTGCCTCACAAGATTAGGAAAGTGTCCTATCTGACTTCCTGCAAATCTGACTTCCAGGTAAGAAGCAAAGATACCCCTTTGTCCATTAGTTATGATCCATTATACTTTAACTGTCGTACAGATGTGTTTGTTTATAGATTTTCCAAAAATGCACAGGTAGTGTCAAAATGTAAAACAATGTTTTGGAACAGCTAGCATGTAGACCATGAGATTGTGGCATACCAGATGTTCAGGAAGGCTGGAGACAAATGTCAGAGTTTTCAAGACCCCAGGGAAGTGTTCTACTGCTAATTAATATCTGTACAATGTGAGACAGGGAATGTGTGGAGCTAATTGAGAAGAGAATAGTAAGTTCAGCTCCCATGTCCGGTTTCCATTGAGGGATCTGAACTTTGCAGAGAAGCTTCGAGGCCAGAGGGGCACTGGTGTGCAGTGGTCCTGGCATTGTGTCTGAACATCATATTGAGTTTTCATGATCGGTCGGAAAGTAAGACCTTCTTTTCTGGCCTGTGTTCTTTTATAAGGTTCCTGGCAATGCTGATACTATTATCTTTCTAGTTTACTGGAGTAAATTCTGTACTTTTTGCAATATTTTGAGTACTTGCCATTATCTTAGCAGGCGTGCAATGATGGTTCTCATTTTACTAAAGAAGCAAAGTGCCTTACATGGCTCAAGGGATGTCTGTTTGCTTGTTGGATTTCAAGAGCCTGCTTTGCGTCGAATTTTAGGACCTTTCATAAACTCTTCTCAGGAATCTGATTACTTCTATTCACGCAGCTGAGAAATAATTATGATGCAAGGTTTCGGAATTAAGATTGGATCAGGAGGAGCTAAAAGCGGCTCTTGGGTATCCAGCATTAATCAGTGGCCAGGGGTTTTGTACGATCGGACCGAAAGAAAAGGTCAGACTGTACAAAATGACCGGAAAATGCTACCACCAAAGGTTCGAACACCAAAAGTTGGACTGTGTGGCATAGTGAGCGGGAGTTGCGGTGAACAAACCCTCAAAAAAAAAAAAGAACGGGGCTCCAGGGGTGTCCCCGCAACCACCGCTCACTATACTTTACAGTAGTATGTACTTTACAGTATAGTGAGCGTGGGTTGCGGGGAAACCCCTGCAGCCCCCATAGTATGCAAGTGTGTTTGCATGAGAAAGGTGCAAACTTTTGGTAGTTCACACCTTTCTCATGTGAACATTCCGGCCGCAGCAAAATCGGCTGCGGCCGGATCACTTAGAATCGTGGCCAGGCGCTACGACTGGGGTATGAAGAGTTGTACAAAGCGTTCTGCAAATCTGACTTCCATGTAAGAAGCAAAGATACCCCTCTGTCCATTAGTTATGATCCATTATACTTTAACTGTTGTAAAGATGTGTTTGTTTATAGATTGTCCGAAAATGCACAGTTAAATTCCCATAGAAATATTTTCTTGGCATCAGTTGGCCTGGGAAGCTAAAAGTAGCTGTTGATTTCAAGCTTACTCCGCTCTACTAGGCAACAAGCAGGAGCTGAATAGCTCCCAGCTCCCCTCAAGTTCGAGCCCTGATGATGCACCTGCGGTTTGCGATCATCTAGATCCCTAATTTTCTCTTCAAACGCATATTATTGTTGCAGTGTTTTTTCAGGGGTTCCGCTTAATCCAAGCATTCCATTTTTCTGTTCCACATTCTCAGGTTAATAGCTGACCCATCCTCGTGCGTTTCGATGACTTCCTGTTTCAGATCCTTCATATCTCTACTGTTTTCTCTGACCAGAGAGGAGAGATGCTGCAGCTCCTTTAGTACCGCAGTCATGTGGTCTGTTTATTGAGTATCTCGGGTGTCGGAAGTGTTGGAGGCGCTGGTGTGGAACTCTTGATGCCTCATGAGGTTTTGGCTTTCTCTTTGACTCTGTCTTGGATTATGTCTGTAGCAGTAGGCACGTGGTGGTAGACTGGGTCAGAAGAGGTATGCTTGGCACAGTGTGTACTCCTATACACTGACTAAACTTCCGTACATGACTTTATCAGTAGTGCCCAGTCTGACGCAGAGCTCCACGAGCTGCCCAGACACTCAACCACAATGATTCCCAGCTACACAGCAGTGTAAAGAGGTGTAAAATATGTGGTGCCGTATGATACACACATTCAGAAATGAGCTGTGCTGCCTGGCAGAGTTTACTATGATTTATAAAAGCGTTCCTGGCTCTCTTAAATCTGGAGTGTTGTAGGTTTGTAGCAGATTTCATACCTAAACTATCTATGGGGCTTGAGTGGTGATGACTAACGGTAACCGTGATTCTATGACAAGACTGGAGGCGAGCATTATGCTTCAACTTCTTTATTACTACCCTTCAGCAGTTTCAACAACTGTATCAAACAACAACAAAGAAATGTCCATGTGACTTTCACTTTAAACTACAAATCCCAAAGTCTCTGTAGTCCTTCCTTCTCTCCTGCTCAGTTATGACCACATCCTGTCCCTGAGCTCCTCCTCTTCTTTTACTGCTCTTCAAGCAGATAAGTGATTTTTCCTTCTACCTCCCAGCTATTGTGTTTTAGATAAGATTACTGTAAGATTTATTGAAGTGGAGGATATGAGAGGATTCATAGCATGCTTACGCAGCGTATTATGTGTTTTATTTTAATAGCTTTACGCAGATAGGAAGGTTTTTTGCAGGACTTCGGTCCGAGCGTGAGTAGCCTCCGGGGCGTCATGGCGTGCACGAGCGTTGGGCGCGATTATAGTAGGCTGCCTCATAGCATCAAATTCTCTCGTAAGAAACAACAGGCATCAACAATCAGGTTTAAGCGTGGTTAGTAGCTCTTCTGCTAGTGAGGGTAGAAGGGTTTATACTCGCCTCACTTCAAGATCAGAGAGCATTCAGGTTATACTTCCCCCCTCCCCTGCATTCTTGTTACTGTACTTGCACGATCCAACTGTTTCAAGACCTAGTAGGAACGTTTTATTTTCTTCTCTCCTGTATACCCCCCCATCCCTTATCTTGATGTGCCTTGGAACACCATTTTGCTGTATCGGCACATTATAAATACCCAAAAATAAAAAATAATACCCACACTCTGGGTTGGTTTACAAAAGTTCAGATTATCTTTACCACAAACATATTATCTTAGAGGGGTACCGCTACTTGCCATCAGACCCAGTTTCTGCACCAACATTCGAACATTTGGTTGCACGCAGAGCCATGAAAATACTTGCGAAACATGCAGTCCTTGTAGACCCATGGCACGCACACCCATCCTGACAACAATAGAATGTACTTTATTTTCACATCTCAAGGAATATTTAGCAGACTTTGAGCTGTTCTTTATAGCCCACTCTCTACTTTATAAGGGACAACTTTCAAAATGTAACTTACCACAGTATTGGATTACACCATTGTTCATGTTACCTCAGAAGATACCTTTTTTTGCTCTAGTTTTGAAAAATGGCATCTTAATGACCCTTCTAGCAAAATTAAAATCCAAAGTGAATAATTACTATTTTTTTTTTTTTAGAAAATATAAATTCAATCACTGACAAGGTAGTTCTTTGGGTTGCATTCAGTGCAAGGCTGGGAGGTGTCATACCTGCCATTAGAGATAATGGCTGCCCCCACACATCAGCTCCCCAGAGAACACATTCTCTTTTATTATTTGTTATTATGACGGGATTGTGGAACAGAGCACACCTGTGGAATTTTCTGCGAGGCCTTCTTAGTTGTTTTAATCTTGGTGTTCTTCTTTTTAGTCTGGGTTTCATGAAGCAAGGGGTGAGCCTCCCCTGACGCCAGCCTGCCTAGTAGGCAAAGCAACAGGCATACTGACCCCATGGAGACCACCCAGTATCAGGACAAAAAAACAAAAGGGGAAAAGACCTGTAGGTCGTAGATTGGCAGAGCAGGTAAATCCAGAAATATGCAGTAGGATGATCGCAGTGAAGAGATCCAGCAAGATGCAGCCAATGAAATGCAAGCAAGACACTCCAGGAAAAGGCAGCCTATGAAGTAAGCAAGGTAATCCAGGAAAAGGCAGGAGAAGCATGCGGGGTTAGGAGGGAACAATGAAGACAGGACTAGGAAGGAGAGGGACCAACAAGACGCAGAGCGCAACACAGCAAGGAAACTCTGAGGAAAAGGAAGGGGGGATACATGACAGAAGGAGAGCGCTGAGCTAGGAAGTACAGACCGTAACGAAGCAAGGAAGTACAACAAAGCGTTGAGACGCGAGGTTCACTGTGTCTCCGGCGCATATGAACGCTGTCCAAAAAATGAGACAGCGTTCACAGCAATCCGGGAACACTAGCGTCAGCCATCTTGGTGGTAAAAATGGCCACCCCGATCCAGGAACGAGAGCTCCAAGCTTGCCAAAGTGGCTGGGTACGGCAAGTTATGACATTATTTTTTACACATCTTTATATTTACTCCCAAATGACAGTGACATAAACCTAATCAAGCCATAATTGGAAGTCATATTGGGACCCAAAGTCACGCCCCCACCCCCATATCTGTCTCCCTTGCTACCCTACAAAAAATTATTTTAAAAAAATAAAAACTTTTTTTTAAATTGATGCTCCTGGGCTGTGACCAGCACCATGTGGCTCTTTGTTTCTGGAGTGGCTGGCTTTCTTGTTCAGGCCTCTTAAATAAACAGGGAGTTCCACAGTCTAACACTTTGAGCAGTGACCCTAAATAAGAAAGAATAGGAATAACAAATAATTTGTCTTTCTAGAATTCTATATAGTAATTGCTAGACTCAATAAAGGTTTATTTCAGGCACACTTCAAGGGGTGATTCACTGATTTAGTCTGTTCTTAAACACCTCAAATTCACAATGCAGACAAAAACTTCAAAAAAGCATTTAGAGTAGAATAAGCATCCATTTCGGACTATGTATTTTGCTTTTCACAAGTTGCTGTTATAGCATGTTTTTTTCTGCCATTGTCTCTGTTACGATCATCACAAGACATTCCATCTCGGTGTCCTTGGTCACTTGACACAATCCTTGTGCCTAAAAGCTTGTGTACAGTGTAGGAATGTTTGACCATAGCACATAAAGTGGCCCTTGATTTCATTGTTCCACAATTAATGTTTTGTTGTAATGTGTCTATCTTTCCCATCTCCTTGGAAGGCTGTTCATGATATTTCTTTGCATGTATGAGGTAACAAGTGCCCAGAGTATGGGATGCCATGTAAGTGCGCTGCTTTCTCTGCGCTACTCTGAATTCTTTAATACACAGTTATGAACCCTCCCAATGGTATGTATTTTACCACCTTCTGAAGCCTGAAAAGTAGGTCCATGCAGGCTTGCCATGTGGACAACATTTCACCAGTCCTGCAGATTAACAGGCCTGCTGTTAAATCTCTAATGGTATGCACTACCGAATGTAATTTTCTTTCTGACTTTTAGAACATTCAGACATGTAATTTCTCATGTTACTGTAGCCGGTAAGATAGCTCAGTGGGACGAGACGCCATGACGGAGGAGCCCTGGAGGGTACGGCAGCCTTTAGCTTCATTGCTGGGGCTGCTGGGAAGCAGCCTCTGACCAAGTGGGGGATGTACGGCACCAGTGAGCTGGAGCAGCACCTCGGCTCCAAGAGGACAGATGAGGTGAGTGGTGGCAGCTGTCGGCCACAGAAGGCGCAACGCAGGGGGAGTGATGAGAAAGAGCGCATCAGACCTGCAGCATCAGCGGGAGTGCAGGTTGGGCCCAGCAGGTCTGCCAGGAGGACGGGGGCTGCAGACTCTCGAGTGTGTACCTTCCCAAAGAACAGGTAATTTAGCCAGGTTATGTTCTCATAGAGGGGCGCCTATGACTATTTTCTGACTGGCAGGAGGACGCCTTTGGCCTGCCGCCCTTGAGAGCCCAGCTGGAGGAGCGGGCAGCCCAGAAGTGCACTGGCAGTGGCGGCAGGCATTGCTTGTACTGGATTAGAGCATGGCCTTCAATGAGTGTTTGAGGGGCTACCTGGTCCACTGGGCCCCATAGAGGTTGATCTCTGCCCTGTAGGGCCCAGCAGTGGGGGTGCATGATGCTATCTGGAGGCTGAGTAGTGGGGGCAGCAGCAAAGTGCATTGGAAGGTCCATAGAATCTAATCACCTGCCAGGGTTTCAAAAGAAGGGACTTGGGGGGGCAGAAAATGTGACGCACCAAGCTCCACTGGGAGATTTCACCTGAAGTGGCTAGAGGAACTAGTTGTGTAAAATTTACATTTTGTAATTTGTATTTTGGCCATTTTTAAGGTATTTTGAATTTTACCCATTGTAGTTTTGCTTTTAAAAAACTCTCTGTGCTCTTATCAGGTGAACTCTACTAAGTTTGAGAAGTCAGGTTATCTAATTTTCAGCTCAAACTATCGACGTGATTTAAAACAGAGAAGACATTTCTCTGCACTCGTCCAGCTAGGCAAGAAACTACAATCCCCAGCAGGATTGCAGTTCTCAGATCCCATTTCCATTTAAACCCGGCACGAACACGCGGGCGCGCACGGGCAGGCACAGTCTGTGAAAGGAGGTGGAAGGAGGGTTCTGAGGTGAGCAAGTTTGAATTCCCTTACTAACTTTAACCGTTCTTACATGCTGAGGAGCTCTCAGCTCTCATCTGACACGTTGAGAGAGCAATTTTTTTGCATGGGGAAATGAGTAAATAGGACGCTGGCAGCCACCTGCAGTGCCCAAACAGCCTCCCAGTAGATTTGTACGTAAAAGGCAACAAAGCATTAAAGGAGAGGCTCACAAAAGTCAGACAGGGAGGCAGGTCGCAAATGCGATACAGTAACCCTGAAAGGGGGCCTGTTGAATACACACTCTTTAAATAAGCACGCACATAGCGTCCACGATCTTATTACAGACAGGGACCTAGTCATCATGTGCATTACCGAAACATGGCTAAAGGACCCCATCGGCCCAGTTGGTATAAATGCAGTCCCCGAGGGATACACATTATATAATAAAAATAGAGATCATGGACAGGGCGGAGGAGTGGCAGTAATAGCCAAGGAAGCATTACACCTCTTCAAAGCTAACTTTGAATGCATGGGGTGCGAGCCCATCCAATTAAAGTTAACCCACACACCCAATGACTGTCTGAACATCATTGTGGTATACAGACCACCCTCTTTAACTTCTGAGTTTGATAATGAAGTATTTTTGCAAATAAGCAAACTGGTCTCAGATAACTCATCCACCCTACTAGTAGGGGATATGAACAGGTGGAGGGGGAACCCAGAAGATAAAGAGGCCATGGCCATGGAAAGCACCATGAACAACCTGGGCTTCCAAATAATAAATAATGTACCCACCACCCCGCAGGGAAACCAGTTGGACTGGATCTGCACAAATAACTTACAATCAGCACAAGTAAAGACAGAGCGTTGTATCTGGTCTGACCACAGTCTGGTGACTGTTGTGATACTTCTAACTCCCTCATCTAAACAGCTAGAGAACCCACAGGTGAAGGTTTGGAGTAGAAATTTTAAGGCTATTGGTTCGGATCAACTAAAACCATGCCTACTGCAGATCCTCGAGTCCTTTAGAGACAACGATGACTGCGAACATATGTTACTGAACTACACTAAATATATGCAGGCGATGGTAGACAAGTATGCTCCATTGAAAAGTAAGTTAGTAAGAAAAAACAATAATAAATGTAAATGGTACAATGAGCATACCAACAAACTCAAACAAGCAAAACGTGCCAAGGAACGAACATGGCAAAGGAATCAAACCCAGGAAAACAGGGAGGACTGGAAACGCTCTGACCAAGCGTACAGAAAGGCAGTTAAAGAAGCAAAATCTAATTATTATAATAAAGAAATAGAGGCAGCTCCTAATTCGACCAGTAAACTTTTTGAAATACTTAAGGACATGGAAAAACCCAAGATGCTCTCACCTCCACATACTCCATCCAAGGAAGATTGTGACAGGGTACAAGAAGGCTTTGCCGCTAAAATCTTAAAAGCTAGGAATAACATCATATTAGCCAGAGCTGCCACTAGCACAAATACCCCCCTCTCCCCAGTAGAAAACCTCATATTTAAAGAGAGAGAGAGAGTTTCAACTTCTCAGCTGTTACTGAGGAAGAACTATGCCTGGTGATGTCCAAAATGAAGCCAACTTCTTGCGCCGAAAATATCCTTCCATCTAAGATCATTTTGGACCACAAAGATCTTTTCGCACCCATCCTGACTAGGTTAGTTAATGCTTCTTTTACGGAGGGATCAGTTCTCGTCATTAAAAATGTTACGATAACCCCTCTAGTAAAGAAGGCAGGTCTGGACCCCAAGGATCCTAGCAATTTTCGCCCTATCACCAATTCAAATTTTATTTTGAAAATCCTAGACAAAATAGCTACAAACCAGCTACAAAAACATGTGGAAGCTTCGGATGCATTAGACGAACAGCAATCGGGTTTTCGGGCGGCCCACAGTACAGAGTCAGCTATGCTGGACCTACAGACTCACATGCTGGAGCTGATAGAGAAAGCCAAACCCGGGCTACTTATGCTGCTGGATCTCAGCGCTGCATTTGACCTGGTAGACCACCAGTTAGTTCAGTTAGCATTGGATAAAATAGCTGGGTGCTTGTCAACAGCACTGGCATGGCTAGCATCTTTCCTGAAGAACAGGAAGGCGAGAATACATTGGGGCGATAAATTCTCAAAAGCAACCCCGATCTTGTTCGAAGTCTCTCAGGGAGCCAGCTTGCCTCCATTACTTTTTAACCTATATATGAGAAGTCTCTGCAACCTGCTGGAAAACATTGGCGTATTCTTTACCAATTACGCCGATGATACGCAGCTGATTTTCGATCTGACGGGAGACTATGCCATCGACAGTGCAAAAATAGAGGAAATATATAACATCATTGATATCTGGATGCAAAGACACTGGATGTGTCTAAACAATACCAAGACTGAACTAATGGTTTTCGGATCACGTCAGGCCAGATCCAAACTCGACACCCAATACAAGGCCATCCATATTAAAGAAGCCATCATACAGTAGTGTCCAAAGTAAAAACTCTGGGGATGATGGTTGAAGTGTCAGTAGGCTCTGAAGCACAGGTTAATTATTTGTGCAAAAACAATATGTACTACCTGCGTCTTCTAAGAGCCATCAGACCCTTTATAAATGAGATAAACACTGCTAGCATCGCAAGAGCAATTTTGTTGTCTCGCTTAGATTATGGAAATGCCTTGCAATTGGGAGCTTCTAAGAGAGAGTTAATAAGGTGCCAAGTGATGCAAAAGTATGCAGTTCGCATCATTAAGAAAAAGAAATATAGAGACCATATACATCGGAATGAGATAAGAATATACTTGTCCTCTATGAACAATATTAACTGGCAATACATGGTTCGCTTACTTATGAATGGAAACACTAGGACATTTTGGGCTAGTTTCAGATCCCTGGGTAAACATGGGACCTCTGAGCAGGCTATTCCTATTAACAGTTATACATGGGTCTAATATCTTTCCAACAAATTCAAGGGAGATGCAATTACCTTGGCCAAAAGACCTATTGATACTCTTTCTATAGTAAGGGAAGACATCCTTATGGTAATTAAGGGACTCAAAACATCTAGAGCGCCTGGGCCTGACGGCCTTTGTAATGTTATTATTAAGGACAACCTGGAGGTCTGGGCCGATATTTTGGGGATTATTTTTCAGAAAGTTATTGATACTGGTGTTATGCCTATTTCTTGGACACTGTCCCACATTATTCCTGTGTTTAAGTCTGGCTCTCGGAGTTCACCTGAGAATTATAGACTTCTTGCTCTTACCGATGTGTCTAGTAAGATTTTCTGTGCTATAGTTCTCCGTGAAATAATGAAGTGGATTGACAGAGATAGTGTTCTTGATAGGGCCCAAACTGGCTTCCGCAAAGGTTGTTCTACTCGGGACAATAGTTTTATAGTTAATACACTCATTGAACAGGCTAAGGGCAAGAACAGGTTACCGCTTTAAATGCTTTTTGTTGATTTTTCTTCAGCTTTTGACTCTGTTGAGAGGGCAAGACTGTGGTCTAAACTTGAGTTGCTTGATATACCATCTCATCTTCTATATGTCTGTAAAATGATATATAATGACAGTAAGGCCAGGATTCGTATTGATAATAAAGGCTCTATGCCTGAGCCAGTTGTTATTGCAAAAGGGGTCAGACAGGGCTGCACCTTAGCACCCACTCTTTACAATCTATTTAAGGCAGATTTTGGCAGTATATTTAAAGCAAAGATGAATGCCTTCCCCAGAATGGGCTCCCAAAAAATTAGCTGGATATGTTATGCCGATGATATTGTTATCTTTGATAACACCTATAGTGGCATTTGCAATAGCGCAATTGCTGTATGTGATTATGCTGATGCAAAGGGGCTCACTATCAACCTGGGTAAAACACAGTTCATGGCTGTGGGTCGGAATAGCTGCAATAAGCAGGTTATTTCTTGCCCTTTGGGTGCAATCAGGAAAGTTAACTCCTATAAATATCTGGGTTATGAGCTGTGTGGGGATAGAGGGACTCTTAATAAGCTGGTTCAACAGAATAAAAGAGCTAAAGTTATGGCCACCCTTAATGCTGTCATGTCTTTCTCAAAAAGACAGCTGGATATAGCCTGCTGGGAATCATCAATATATATAAACAAAAACTTGTGGCTATGTTTTTATATGCATTAGAGACCTCTTTTTCGGACTGGTCAGATTAGGCTGATACCACTGAAGGAATCATATGGCGCAGACTATTGGGCCTGAATAACTATACACCTATACAGGCAGTTCGCTTGGAAGTAGGGCTCATCTCTCTGGCCACTCAACTTGAACATAATGGGGCCAAATTGTACATAAAAATTAAATTTGCACGGCCTGGTACTCTTCTTTATATCCTAAAGGAAGGCTTGGAGGAGGGTAAGATGGAGGCTCTTAATACATTTAAAGGTCTCAATTTGAAAATGTTTGAAAAAATTTGCTGGAAACCCAGATGGGGACACGGTGAAGGTGCAGTGTTAAAATCCCTAAAAGATGTTATAGAAAAGTGGGACTGGGTATCTAGCCATGAGAAGGTTTCTGCTATGAGATCTCTGCATACCTTCGCATTGATGCCTTTCAGCTTCAAAGAACCTCAAAGATACCTCCTTCTCATGCCATCACAGCTAAATCATAGAATCTTCATGGACATTAGACTTAATCGACTTGATGTCTTGGGGGTTCGCGGATCCTGGAGAGGCCTACCGAAGAATCAAAGGATTTGCAGACTCTGTGCTATGAATGATAAGGTGGAAATTATTAGACATGTCCTTACCTGTTGCTACTCGTTGAGTTCTATATATAACAAATATTTTGCCAAATTGGATAGGGTATTTAATGATATTGAGAGTGAAAACTTCTGGTTACGCTGTCTTTCTGGCAGGAGTAATTATCTGACTGTTGCCATCACTCAGATATGGAAAGTGGCCAAAGAATGCCTATGTAAATTTGAAGATGATGTCAAACTGCTTATGAGTTTGGAGAATATCGATGGTTCGTCTTTTGTATCTGAACCTGCTGTGCAATATGTCTAACCTCTTTTTAGTGTATATAGTATTTTATGGTTGTATATTTTTCTTTTTGTATCTAACAGTCAATCTGTAAGTGCTGCTAAATTAATATGTTTATATGTTTTATATTTTTCTATATGTATATTTGTGAAAAGTTCTTTTGGAACTGTAACACAATAAAAATGTTTTTAAAAAAGAGACCATATATCACAAGGAAGAAAGGAACTGCACTGGTTCAGAATAGAGGACAGAGTTAAGTTCAAGGCGATGATGATAGTCCATAGACGCCTCTTTGGGGAAGCATCGTCCTTTTTCAAAAAAAAATTCTCACTGTATGTGCCCCAAAGATGCCTAAGGCCTAAGCTCAGCAGACATAGGTCTCCTAAACATACCAGAGGCCAAACGGGGAACTGGAAGGGGGAGATTACAGCACGTTAAAAGCTAAAAATAAGACAAACAAAAAAAAGAGGAGCGAGCACTGCTAGAGAAGCCTTACCTAAAGAGGCGGATTGAAGGGGACCGGACTGGGGCCCTCGCTATATCGGGGCAGTGCGCAGAGGTGACACTGAGACAACGAAGGTGCAGCCCCTGGTGCCTATAGCCAACACTTGTCAGGTGCAGCAGTGCGTGTGGGCGCTGGAGAGGGAAGGAGGCCGGGAATTCCGGCACTGCAATGCTTCAGTAGGGGCCCAGTGATGGAGTCAGGTGGGACGGCTGTTCAGCAGCGAGGCGTTGGGTCACTCTAACTGACAAGGGATGACCTGAAGGACAATTTTCAGGAGATCAAAGCCTTCAGGAGTGATATACAAGTTTCCTATTGATTTGAAAGGGAGGTTAGACACACTGGGGAACAAAATGGAGGGGGGTCAAAAATAACTAGCTACAAGTAGACCTCAGGGATATGAAATATGAGGCCCGACTGACCGATTTGGAAATGAAGGAAGAGGACATGCTCCTGAAGCGTGATGACCTCGAGAACAGAGAGTGAAGGAATAACCTACGTATCCTGGGCCTGAAGGAACAGAAAGGAGAGACTGCTGGATGTGGTCAGGAAAGGCAAAGAGTTGATTAACGCCACCTTCATGTCAGAAGGTGGCAAGGTGGTGGAGTTGGAGAGGGCAAATCGAGAAGGCGGTGGCGTCCATTGTGGTCTGATTCCTCAGGTACGGCGAAAAAAAATGGAGGGGCTGGAGAAGGCGAAGCGATTGGGGAGTGTCCTCGGTCTGGGTATATCGGGACTTACCTTGTCACATCACACAGTGGTTGTCCGAGAAAGGGATATGATACCGGTGGGCCTTCTCCCTGACTTTTGAGTTTGGAGATACAGACTATAGGATCACCAATGGGCAGGAGGTGCTGTGGCTACTAAAGGACATGGACTCAGACCAGGCACGGCAGAAGGAGATTGATGGCCCACCTGCAGAACAGAACCACTCGAAGTAGGAAGACAGTGCCGGGTGTAGGAAATTCAAGATGCTAAATACCACGTCCCAGTGAAGTTACTCGTATGAAGGTGGAGAGATATACTTCTCAGAAGGAGAATTTACATGTGAGGCAGGGTTTCTTTGTCTAATGTAGGGAAGGGTGGTGGTGTTACTGGGGGATAGGATGCAGAGTGAGAGACTTTTGGTGGCCCACTGATAAATGGGTGTCTTGAATAAGGCTCCAGCTTCCAACTTCTAGCACCAAAAAACTGGAATGCCCTGCCCACTTCACTCAGAAATGGAGCATCATACACCGTCATCCGTAAAGCCCTTAAACAATACTATTCTATTAATACAGGAGTGTGAGCACTTCATCACCTTTCCCTCCTGCACGCCACATGAACTCTACCTAGCACACACCTTAGAACTGTTGCCTTTGCGCATGAACTAGCTCCTCTTTAAGCACGGAACTGTGTATGCCAAACACATTACCACTATCACTGCAATTCTATTGTCTGTTTTTCTATATGACTTTCCCCCTGCGTTGTACTCCTATTGTCTCGGTTTTTCTCCATGACTCTCCCCAGGCATTGTAGTTCCACGAACTGGTCCCATTGTAACCAAGAGAGAGCTATCTATCCTCACTGTGTAAGTGTAACTCTGACTGTTTTCTAACCAGGTTTTGATTGTCATCATTATCCTACTCTGTATTCCTCTCGCAACTAAGTAAGCCTACTGTAACAGCGCCACAATGCCTAAGGGCCGATTTGTGTGCTTCATAAATGTAAAAATAAATAAATAGGGTGCAAGAGGGTGGTGGTATGGGTTGGAAGAAGGGGAATGGGGAGATGGGATGAGGGGTTGCTCAAGTTAGGTACGTTGTATCCACTGTACGTAGCGGTGCGAGATGTGTGTTCGATTTATTGCTACGGTAGATGGTAATAAAGGGGGGATGGCTGACCTGCTACGGGTTGGGATTCTCAATGTGAAAAGTGTGAGCTCACCTACCAAGTGCTCGCAGGTGTCAAGGGAATTCTGCAGACTGGTCATGGACATCCTTTTGGTGCAGGAAATGAGGTTGATTGATGGGGAGGAAAGGAATATTTTAGGGGGACAGATTGAGCAGTTCTGGGCCTCTGAAGATGTCAAGAAGGGTGCAGTTGGCATCCTCCTACATAGAAGGCTGTGGATGGGGTACCCGAGGGAGTGGAAGGGGCAGACAGACGGACGCTCTTCGTTTCAGGTACCATTGGTGGGGTACAGGTCTCTGTGGCTACAGTCTTCCGCCCTAACAAGGGGTTGCTGAAGTTCTTCAAGGAGGAACTGATGGAGATATTTCAGGAGTCGAGGCCTACTGTTGATGGAAGGTGACTTAAATATGTGGGGAAATCCAGGTGTGGGGAGGGTAGGAGATTGGCAGGCACAAGCACAGGGAGGTGGGGGTAGTTGGGACTGCCTGGACCAACAAGGGTTGGTGGAAGTCTGGAGGGAATGCCACCCAAGAGTTAGGGGGTTCACTTTCTTTCCCCCACCGCATGGCTCACTAACCAATATTGACTACTGTTGCTTGCAGAGAGAATACCTTGGAAGAGTGTCTTCATGTAATTTGGTTCCATCAGCTGGACAGACCATGATGCGGTGTTAATGATTATCTTTATGTTGGCTTTGCACACAAGGGAGTCCCTTTGGAAATGCAATGACATGTGGTAGAAAAATGCAGTTTTTCTAGAAAACATGAGGAAAGAGGTGGGGTAGTTCTTCCTATTTAATGACACAGGGAGGTGGAATCAGTGCACTGTGTGGGAGTCGGTAAAGGCAAATTGGAGAGTTGTATTGATAGGAGAGGGAGTGTCTAAAAACATGAAAGGTCCCTGATAGCGCAGAAACTCAGAAGAGAGATCTGCATCTTGGAGGCGAGTGGACAGATTAAGGCCCAGCTGGGGGGGAAGCGATTGAAGAAGGCTAGGGAAAAAAGATGAGTAGAAGGATCTGAAGATGGGTAAGGTAGTGCTTCAGCTGCAGTTTATAAGGCAGCGACACCATGAGAAGGGGGACAGAGAGCAGAAAATTGGATTGAGAGTATCAAGGATGCACAAGGGACGGTGTGTTCCTCTGCTGCAGAAATTACGCAGGAGTTTTGCAATGTTCCCTAAGGACGTGTATAACGTAGAGAGGGAGGTGGACGCACAGGAACTTGGGAGGAAACTACAGGGGGTATGTCTCCCCAGATAAGTAATGAGGAGGTGCTGGAGATGGAGGGAAGATAACTCAGGGGGAGCTATTGAAGGCTATTCAGAGAATGAAGACCGGGAGAGCACCGGGTGACGACCGGTTACACTGTGGGCTTTTATAAAACACGGGCGAGTTAACTGTTTCCCCACATGATGCAGCTTTATAATCATATATTGGAAACAGGGAGGGCATTGATATCGATAATTCCGAAGGAGGGGAGGAACCCACTTAACTAAGTCCTATTGGCCTATATCCCTCCTCAATGTGGATGCTAAAATCTTTACAAGAGTACTGCCCTCCAGAATGGAGCGAGTTATGCCACGCCTCGTCCACTCCGATCAGGTGGGATTTATCACAGGGAGATAGGGGGCTAACATATTACGAAGGACGCTGCACCTTATATATGCTGCAAGAGGGAAGGGGAAGAACCCCACGGTGTTGGCCTTGAATGCCGAAAAGTCTTTTGACAGAGTAGATTGGGTCTTTTTGTATGCAGTCATGCGTAACTTCGCTTTGGGCTTAGGACTCGTAATGGGCTCAGGGCACTGTATACTAATTATGTCAGTTAATGGTTAACTATCGAGTGTGTTTGATCTGCGGAAGGGTAAGGAGCCTCCCTGAGTGAGGGGAGAAGGTGGCGGCACTTATACTGTGTAACGGAGGAAAAGGAAATACATAGGAGCCTCGTATAATTTTAGCTCGTTTTTGTCTTTTTATTATATATGGTGGAAGCCCAGGAGGGCCACTAAGTGATTTGTGGTATATTTTGAATGTGTGGAGTGTGTGAGTGGCAGCGTGGAGAGGAGGGGGGTATTTTTTGACACAAGGGAGTTGGTGAAAATTGATTGTTTTTTTACAGTGTGTGCAGCACATTAGTACAAGCATATGGACAGCACGGGCGCGGCCAACACCACCATGGGAGTAGAAACCCCAATAAAGTATATGTGTAAGGCCCCACCGCTGTACAGAGACAGACTTGAGAAGTACCATAAGTAGTGGGTAACAGAAACAAGAGAAGGGGTAATGCCCCGCTCGTGGCCAGAGCAGGGCTCCCAAAATAAGGGTATGCTAGAGCATATGTCCATATTAGTAACAGCTAAATATAAGGGAAACAATTACAAAGAAGGACATATATTAGACCTATGGAAGGTATTCAAAGTCACAGAAGAGTGTAAAGGAGGGGACGGACAGGACGGTTGCAAGGGTGATGGCCCAGGATGAGAGGGTGGTGCAGCGACAGAGTGCGAAGGGATATACCCACTGACAGCCCTACCCCCTGTGGGCTATACTAACCCAACAAATGTATCCACAGAAGCGACAGCCCCACCGCCCCCATACGTTTCCCCTCTAGACACCACAGGACACTAGCCTCAGCAAGAGCAGAATTGAATAGACTGTGAACAGTGCAAAATGAAGTGAAAGCGGACAGACAGGAAGAACAGGCACCAGATGGATGGAAAGCAGAGAAAGCAGGGGATTTCCTATTCATAATAGATAATACACCCATAATAAACGTGCACGAAGAAAAGGATGGAGAAGGAAGTGAACGGGCAGACAGCCTAGGATATGACAATGCCGACGGGTGGAGTACATTTGATGAGTTTGAGAAGGAGGAGGATGAGGAGGCAGAGCAAGCACCCGAACAAACTACTAGGGTGGAAGGTTTATGGGATTGGAGGTTAAGGAGCAGGTTTGGCCGGATGGCGATAGCAAGGAAAAAGGGAAGTGGGAAGAAGATCAATGGGAACAAAGTAAGAATGCAAATGCCTCTCATACATAAGAGGACCGGCAGGCCACATTATGTACCATGGACCCAGATGGATAAAAACTAGCGCTCCCGGCCATCACGGCGGGCGGGCGTGAGGAAGTGAATCTATGCATTCGAAAAAAAACAGATGGCAGGAGTGCCCCTAGCAGTAGGAGACTTCAGAAGCCTATTGGAATCTACTATCGGAGATCATGCTGACGATGTGTGGATAAAAGCAGGGTACCCAGGAGTATCTCTGTGATATGATGCACATGATGGAGCATCCTTTATTAAGATTAGAGTGAAAATATGGGATGCGCTGCAGCAAGAATTCCCTGACACAACAGACTTACAGTCTATCATGCAATGTACTATGGGTGATGAAGACCGTGCTCAATTCATTCTTAAAGTTCAGGAGATGTGGAGAGCAGAAACAGTAACGCATGGGATTAATCAACACCCTTTTTCTACTTCATTGTCAAAAAGAGCCTGCCCAGAGAGGTGAAGGCACTAGACACAATTGTGGCGGTTGAGGCAAAGGGGTGGCCTGAAATACAGAGCTTAATAGTACACCATTGCAGAAGAATAAAGGAGCGTGACAAGGAAACGAATCAAAGGCGACAAGCAGAGGAAGCAAAACTAGTACAAAACAAACTAGGTAAGGTCGCTGTGGAGTCTTCAGTATGGACACCAGCACAGAAAGAAGTGGCAGGATACACCCCTAATATCGCAAACGCCAGAATAGCCGCGGTATGGTCAGAAGGAGGACAAGGACAGTGGGGCAGAAACACACAGTACCCCGGCCCACAGTGGCAAGGTGGAAAGCAGCGAGGAAGAGTTGGGTTCGGCAGACAAAGGGGAGGGGGGATTTGGAGGAGTGGGATCCAGAGGAAGAATGGGGCCTTCAAAATGTTGGAACTGTTGAACATGGAGCATTTTTCAAGAGTGTAGAAGCAAACAGGGGGTGGGCTACAGTTACAGTCAACAGAATTATGGTATGCCACCTCAAGGGGCCCCTCAAGGGCTGACTCTCAGAATGATCTCCATACCCCACAAAATATACCAAGCATGCACGCAGTTGCCCCTGCAGATACCAGGCCCTCGCTCACAGCAGCAACCTAAGCAAACAATGCAACAATGTATGCCGCACAACACTTTCCAAAAGACAGGTAACAAAAACCCCTTTAACGGAAAGCCCAATAGCACGGTTTCTCCGTACGAAGGCACAACCGTGGAGAGGGGAAACCCCTTCTCATTTCCCGGGACAAATACATACCCTGATTAGGAAAGCCCAGAGAGCTCCTCCGTGTCTGGTCCCATCGATGACCCTTAATCCTGAAGAGGCACCCTTGGTGGGGGCAGAGATATGAAACAAGCAATTCATTTTTATGGTTGATTCAGGCGCTGAGAAATCATGCATCAGTGAAGGGGTCTTCCCATTGTCTGGCAAAACTCTCGACAAGCAGGGATTCTCTGGGGCTATTTTACAGTTCCATATACTAAATATTTGGATGTAAAGGTGGGGGGTGGGAAGGTGGTGCATACTCCACTATTGCACTCTGAGAGTTTGCCTGTCAAACTGCTCGTTGGGGGTCTGCTTAGCAAGTTGAACATGACAAATCTCATTTACTGATCACAGCATGTGTCTGCGCCACACCAGGGATGTGTGCAATGAGAGCAATGGTCATAATACGCACCATGGAACACAAGGTGGTGGTCTGAGGAATACCTGTAGACCCAGATATGGTCATTTACAGCATAACAGCACTTGTGGAGGCAGTGATACAAATTGCCACAGCCTGCTGGAGAGTGCCAACGGATTTCATTTTTCAGCCTGTAGTGTCCCCAGAATTGGCGGCAGGTACAATCTGGTCTCTAGACCTACAATGGTTAGCAGTATCTGCAAAAATAATGGTTGTCCTCGGAACAGACAAGCAACGGTGCGAATGGTGTACAGTACTGTGCATCGATCCCACCGTACCCCTTAGGGAATGAACCGAAGAACCTTTATAAACAACGACATATAGATAATACTAGAGATTCGTATCCCCTGTGAGATCATGGTGCAGTGCCCCCTAATGGCCGTTTGGTGCACCACCTCCCTCCATTGAGGCAGACTTGGAGTATGGGTCTGCACAGTTGTGGACCACCAACCAACATGACATAGGGCTTCTAAAAGAAGTGACCCCAGTACACATTACACTGAAGACTGGAGTAGTATTACCGTGGGTAAAACAGTACCCATCATCAAGGGAGGCAGGAGGAGGGAATCAAAGATACACTTCAGGCCCTACTCAAGCAAGGGATAATAGTACCATCCACCTCACCATGTCATACCGCAATCTACCCTGTCAAAAAGGCCACAGTGGACAATTAGAGGATGATCCAGGATTTACGCCCCCTAAATGATGTGGTACAAAAAGAATGTCCTGTAGTTCTGAACCCTGCCACAATTTTGTGGGGTATCCCTAAAGAAGCGACCCACTTTTCAGTGGTCGATTTAAAGAACACCTTCTTTTCAATACCCTTGCGCCATGACTCACAGTACCGCACCACTTTTACCCACGGCAGGAAGCACTACGTACACACTCATTTGCCCCAAGGGTCCTGCAAGTGTCCAAACATCTTAACAGAATACTACACGCCAAGCTAGATAACATCCAAGGACCCAGCAAGGTCATTCAGTACGTAGACAATTTGCTTGTATGTAGTGACAGTGAACAGGACTGCTGAAGGGACGCCATTACTCTCCTACAACTTATGGCCCGCAAGGAGTACAGGGCCAAACTCCAGTATTGCCAACTGGAAGTGCTGTACTTGGGTCAATTAGTGTCAGCAAACTGCAAGAGAATAGTACCAGACTGAGAGGCATCCGTGCGCGCCAGACCTATTAACCGTGAAGGACATGCAAAGGTTCCTAGGGTTGTGTAATGACTGCAAAGCATGAATTCTAGACTATGCAGCATACACAAGGTCACTTCTACAGGGTCTCAAAGAAGCACAGAAAGGCAATCACAAACTCGAATGGACAGCAGACACAGTACAAAATGTCAATGTTTTGAAAGAAGTTATATCCACAGCCCCAGTTCTCATCACACCAAACTATTGTAAAGGCTCACTCCCCGTCTTACACATGCAGTACCAAGCAATATGACACACCCCAATGGGGAATGAGACTAAGAGAACAGGTTGCAAGAGTTAAGGTTTGTTTATATGAAATTGGCATCCAGAGAACTCTGCTGCCCGAGAGCGCTGTGGCAAATATTACATTGACGAAGGCAAAAATCGTCATCGGTGACATCATTATATACGGGACTACATGGACACAGGATTGGATAAAAATTAGGCAACATAAGCATCTGTAGGTGCTGCTCCTTCTGGATTGGCTGTTCGGTTGGCGGGAGGGTGAGCACCCGTTGGTCCATCTGTCTGTGTCCAGGCAGGGTGAGGGTCAGGTCATGGTGAGGTAGGGCGGGCCCTAACTAAGCTAACATGAAATACTACCATTAGACATGCATTAATAATGGTCACTACAGCTCCTTTGAGTATATTATCATAAACCTATAAATTGCATACATATAATCACAGCATCATTCATTGGGACTTATATGGAGTACCGGGCTTAGGCGTCTTGGTCAGTGAGATAACATCGATTGTGAGGTGGGTCTAGGTGCATCAAAGAGACTATTGGGCATTCTGACATTTGTTAGTTCGAGGGTGCAATATACTGTGACAGAGGTCTGATGTTAGTCGGGGGCACACTGGGGTGGGCTTCACAGCAGGGTCACACGTCTGGTACATCAAGAGAATACCTTACAAGGGCACAGGGTTATAGTGGCAGTAATTTTCCAACAGCGGGGGTAAGAGGGCACAGGCAGGTTTGTGGAGATGGATGAGTTGCAAGTCATGTTTCAGGCTGGTTCACACACAGGACAGTGATCTCAGAGGAAGAGTGAGATGTTACATTAGCAAAGTTGTTTCATTTATATCCGGCACATCCGTGAGAAATGGAGCCGCAAAGCTTTCTGGCACAGTGAGAAAAGGTGGGGGCCATGAGTGCGGTGTGCGCGACGTGCAGAGGGGAGAGAAGCCTTTTCGTATTATCGCAGTGAGGCCTAGTCCAAAGATGGAGTCGAGGGCACACAAAATGGAAGCCCAAGTGTCCCGTACAACAACCCCGCATCTGTTCATGCATGCGAGAAATGGAGTCGTCCCCCATTATTGTACGAGCAAGTGGTTTACATCATGCTGAATGTACGAGGGGGGCCTAAATTACCCCTCACTCCCACACATTATACGCAAAAATTCTAATTTTCACATTCAAATGGCACACTTATGACCGCCGTACTGATCCAGAAAAATAGAATGAGCCACAAGCCACTGGCCTACTACAGCAGTACGCTTGATTCAGTTATGCAAGGGCAATTCGCAAATGTGAACAAGCACTTGCTGCGTCTGCCTTCACAGTTGAAAAAAAGCTCCACTATAGTGATATATGATATGATGTTGCATTTATAAAACGCCTGTAAACATGTGTTTCTAATCACAACAAGACAAGCAGGGGGAAACAAGGGAGGACAAAATAACGATCTTACTAGGCCTCGTGTCATTCAGATCGCGCAAGTGCAGGGAAGGGGGAAGTGCATTTATGATGGGATGCTCAGTCACTTTAAACGTGAAACATTCAGTATTCACCATCTTAGAAAGATCGAAATCTACCTTGACCACAGAGAGCATCTGCATACGAGATTATCATCTCCAGCCTAAACATTCATGTTCTGCGATGCAAAACAGTGAATCCTGCCATGTTTAAAAAAAAAGAATGTATTTATTGATGGTCATGTCATTTGCATACAGTACAATTAAATTTACGTTATGTACAAAGGCATTTTCAATGGAACAGCATAATAGGTTAAACACAATCAAGGCGATGGCATAGTAGAGTTTTCAACTTCAGGTATCATATCACATAGGTATATTCTGAATGGGCTCCAAATGTCCTTAGGACGACTCGTTCTGGGCAATGTCATCACATATTGCTCCTAACATTCATTCACATACGTGAGTTCCCTGAGGAAATGTTCGACGCAAGCCTTTTCCAACTTTGCAGCATATATTTTTTTGCTATCATACAGGACACATTGAACAGTCTTCTTGTAACTTCTGCTGCTTTCCCAATGGTATTTTTGGCGGGTGAGAGAATCCGGAATCTGCGTTATATCCTCAATGATCATGGCAACCTCCCTCCAGAACCCGGTGTTAGGGAGAATTCTCTGTAAGGCTAATTTCCCAAACCTAGTGAGTCCCCCAGCAGCTTTGCTGGATTTTTGGAGTTTATTTTTTTTCTCTCCTGCTAAGAGTGATATTCTTTTACTCCCACTCTTAGACATGATTTGAGGTGTTCCTTTATCTGTCCATGTGTTTTATGGGCTATGGGGTCTTTTACTCCACAGGGTGTTATGTGTTTTGATGTGGGTTACACAACACCCTCCGTGCCGTAACCCAGGGGTGTCATAGACTCCATACCCTGGGACTGACTACTGTCTCCCAGGGCATGTAAAGTCACCATTGACTTTGCTAGTCCCAAATTATGAACAGAAACCAGTACAAACCATCATATTGTGGACGTACTCGTCGGGCAATTCGATTGCCCCCAGGGTCTGTTGTTCGAGGGGGCACGTCTCCGTCACCCCTGATCGAGTTTTGGCTGGTGGCAATGGATACTACTTTTTATATTCGACCGCGAATATATCTCTATGGGATTTTCCCATTGTTCGAGGCTACCAACTTTAATTATTTAATTCTTATAGCCTCGAACATACCGCCAGTTTATTTATTTAATATTAATTCACCGGTTGGTATTTTTTGCCAGAACTCGATTCTAAAATGGCGTTTGTGTTCTCTTCTGTGACTCCAACCCAAGTCTAGCCCTTTGTTCCACTTTTTGGCGGGCTTCTCCACAGAAGCCTCCATAAGTGCCGCCACTCTCTCTGGGTACCACAGGGGGTGTGGGAGGGGGTTTAGGCACCCTGGACCGAGTTACCTTGGTAACTCAAGTCGCACTCTTGTGTGATTGGCCCAAGTGGTGAGCTGGCCGGCTCACCACTTAGCATGTTTGATTGACAGCTAGGCTGAGTGAATGGGGGTGTGCTGCATAAAAGCAGGGCTTTGGGGACTGGAACTTCAGAAGTCCCCACAGGACCTAAGAATCCGAGGAGGGAGAAGCTGAGCCGACCTGCAATGACGACACCACCGGTGGAGACCTTCTGAACCGTCTTACCACTTTTCCCGACGACAGAGGAGATCTCCAGTCCGGAGAGTCTTCTTCCTTTGACTGGTGGGGATAACCAGTTTTGCCTTCTTTTCACCTTCCTGGAGCATCTCGTGGCCGCCTTGCCCGTGCCAAGCACCCTGGCAACCAGAATACCATGGTTTCCCACTACCACGAAGAGAAGGGTAGTACCTTTTAACCGGAGAACTCCGCGGCTGGTTTCTTCCTTGGCAGTGCAACGACATTCATCTTTCCTCCACAGCGAGACCTCTTCTTCCTCTGGACGAAACACTGACTTGCATCTGCTGCCAGGAACAACTGTCCCTGCTGGAGCTTCCTTCACGCTTAAGGTACTGTGTCCCGCATGGCTTCCCTTGCGACAGATCGTTCGGGGTGACAGTAAAGCCTCGACTTTCTAGCCTGGGCTGGCCTGGGACAACCTAGCTAACTTTGCCTGACTTTAATTTCATCCTTTTTACGAACTATCTACAAGACTCTTTAGGCATAACCCCACTGTGTGAACCTGGACCCCTTCTGTGTGCTCTCTCCAAGAGTGGGCCTTGCAATTGACTTCCTTGCTCTCCAGTAGAACTCTGCCTATCCTGCCTTACTGTGGTTCTTTGTAAAAGTATTGAAACTTGTGTGCTTCCTCAAGTCTGCCTTTTTCCTCTCTTTCTTTACAACTTATTAGAGTGTCATCTTATGTTAAGCGCTCACCTCTGTCTGAAAATAAGTGGTGTTTCTCACTAAGACTTGTCTAATAAGTGAATAGGGTTGTATATATATGATAGTGACTGTGTGCTGAATTTACTCACCCCGTTTTTGCTAGTGTAAATTACAAGTGTGTTTTTAAATAAATAATTATATACTTTTACACCAAAGCTCTGGTCAGTGTTTGTTTGTACTACTGTGTCTCCGTACCTATTGTGTATACTCTGCATACTGCCTAACTCTTCTTGAGGGAAGTCTGACTGCTCAGCCACAGCTACCAAGTGAATCTGTGTGGTACAGACTGCTACCAAGTGGGTTTACTGCCAAACACCTGTAGTCTTAATCTTTTGCAGTGGTCCCTAAGGGAACTGCACAGGTGTCTGCCTAACACCCGCCGATCAGTGGGCAGGCCCAGTACATGTGGAACGAATCTGCTTGTGGATCCCCACATTTCAGACAACCCCCAGAGCAGTATTCAGTGAACTTAGCCATCTTGGCTGGTGTGTAGTGCAATTTATTCCAAATTTTAAATTGGAGGTCAGGGTTCAATAATACAGACTTAGACAGTTGACAGTACCTGACCCATTTCTCCTCTGTGATTGTTACCCCCATGTCAGCCTCCCAAGTTACCTTAACTGTGTTCAAGGAAGGGAAGTGTGTTTGTATTATAGCATATAATTTGGATATAGCAGATCCGGTCCCGGAGGTCAGGGCCCGCAGACATTCGTGTGAGGGCGGCTCGTCTGGCAATAATGGCCACCTGGCACTAAATGCCACTTTCATGCAATGGTATTGGAGCATTCTGAGCTGTCCACCCCCAACAGTGTTGACAAAATCTTCCAGGGTCACATATTTCCCATTTGGAAACATATCCCACATTTTTATCTCCCTGTTAGGGTCCATAATTTCCTGCATGTCTATGTCAAATGAAGGTGAGATACAGGGGAAGTTCCATAGGGGGACATCCGGGTCATAGGGCGCCCTATCTTTAGTCTTTTATAGATCATGGTCAAGGCTTGGACGGTGGTGCTAACAGGGCCAAATTTGCATGGGTCCTTGTGTCGCGCACAGAATAGGATGGACCGGAGTTTGGTCGGGGATGCAGATTGTCGTTCTATCGGGCGTGGTGTCTAGTGGATCGCACCAGTGCTTAGCGATTTAAGTTTCTGCCATCAGGTAATAAAGCTCGAAATCTGGTGCCGCAACGCCCCCGGTGTTGTACAGCTCAATTAGTTTTTCCCACTTCATCCTGGCTGTTCCCCCAGTCCATATGAACAAGGTGGCCATAGCCCAGAGTCTGTCAAAAATGGAGTCCCCGGTGCCTATCAGAAGAGCGGTCAAGCGAGGTATCTAGTATTGTGTTAAAGTCACCCCCCACAGTATCCATGCGTCATCTGAAGGGGTGAGCATACCCAAGAAATTTATATAAAATTCAGGGTCGTCTATGTTTGGCCTGTAGGTGTTGACTAGTTTTCCCAGGTATGTCGCCCCAGACCAGTACATATCGCCCCTGGGGGTCAACTTTGCTGTTTGTGCACCGGAAGCCTACCGAGGGATGTATTAGTGTGAGTACCTCCACTAGCCTGTGAGGAGTATTCTGTGTAGTACCTTTGTTGGCCCCAGTGTGTAAGGAGATCGTTGCCAACCTTTTTGAGTCCATGAGTTTCTTGCAGCATCACGATGTGTGGATGGTGCCTAGCGATGTATGTTCCCACCTTTCTGGACTTTATCTGGTTGTTGAACCCACGCACGTTACAGGTTAGAAGTTTAAGGTTTAGCCATTTTCCCAGGGGATTCTTGTGAACCATCTTTGTTTGTCTAAGGTATATTTAACTCTGTAAGCCATTTCTAGGAAGGTACCGTCAGCAGCGGCATGACCATACGTTTTAATACATTTAACACCCAAAATATGTCCAAAACTCCACACCTTCATCCACCCGCCCGTAGGTGTCTTGGAGAGTGACCAACTTTCTTCTCCACCACCCCCCTCCCGCATCATCACCCACAACTTGATGATGTAGTCCTTCAAACTTGTGGAATTCTCCCGAGGCCTGCATGTTGCAACTGCATGGCCACCATCCCCAGGTGCCCCCAAACCGGGCTTAACAATTAGTGACCAGAGCTACCCTTTAGCATAATTATTCAACCGGTGCAAAGGATATCAAAAGATAATCTGTCAGTCTGCGAGGTCCCGCCTCTCCTCTTCTGGCCTGTGTCTTCTATTCTGATCAGCCCCATATTCTCTTGAGGGCAGTGGGATGGAGGCTTCAACATACGTCATGGCTGCTGAGGGAGTTTTCAAAAAAGTGTGCCCTATCCCCATGCTGGATCCTCATCTTGGTTGGGAAGATCAGGGCATTGGGGAACTCGGCGCAGACGGAGTTGTCAGTTTACTGGTTCATATGACCTCCTCTGTGCCTGCACACCTGCAGCCAGGTCCGGGTAGATGTTACGTTGTTCTCTTCCTGATGCAGGGTGTCCTTCTCTCTGGCCAGTCTTAGGATCGTGTCTCTGTAGTTAAGGAGACGGGTGATTATTGTGTGGGGCAGTGCTTCCGCCTCTGAGACACCGACAATCCGGATGTTGTTCTTCCTGGATATGGATTTGAGATCTTCGCACTTGCCCTGCATTTTGGATAAGTCCCCTTTAAGCTGTTCGATGTCTCTTCCATGCTGGGTGATTGCATCTTCATTTGTGCTGATTCAGCTCTATGCTTCGTTGATACGGACGCTTTCCTTGACCACACTAGCCTTGAGGGAGCCGATGGTCGGCACTATATCGTCCAACTTGCTATCCACAGCTAAGAATCCACGCTGTATGATGGCCGTCCCTTGAGTCGTCAGGCACTTCCTTTCGGGTGTCAGTAGCAGCCGATGTCGTCGCCATAGCCCTGTGGGACTGGGAGTTTGTGAAGGAATCCATATGTGACAGAGAATGGCCTGTGTACTCCCAGGTCGTATTGTATGGTGTTATACCCACAATTTACTATGGATCCTCAGGACCTTTATCTAGTCATGCTCCAACTACGTGTTGTTTTCAGTTGCAGGGGAACCTTCTGCCCGACCCATGTAGCAGCCTAGTGTAAGTGTTGTGACTCACGAATGGGCGGTGGTGGCATTGGCACCCTAAGGTATATATCCCTGCATCCAGCTTGTAAACACTGGAGGGGGGTGTAAAGACTGGTAGGGGGTGGTCTGTACTTCTGCTCTCTATATGGTAGAGGAGAGGCACAGAGGACCCCAGCCAAGATTCTCTATTATTGGTAACGTAGTCAAAGCAATCAAGGCCTAGCTTCTCAGGAGGTGATGCAGGCTGGTTCCTAAGTACAGTGTAGTCCCCAAGCCCCCACAAGGGAATGTCCACAGACTGTATTACTGAAAACAGTCTTTATATAATTAATATTCAAAGGTAGTACACTATCACAATAACTCACTTTGTACTCAGAAATCAACAATGGTAAATATATACAATTCTAAAGTGGTACCACTAATATTATCAGATCTCATTACAGTGCATCAACTATAATGTCAAAATGTCACACAGATCAATAAAGAGGAAACCAACAGTAGAGATAGGAAGGGAAGCAAGATGGTTGAAACAATAGGGAGAATTTAGGCCCCTACCACTGGGCACAGTTCTGTGTGGAGATCCCCCCACCTGGGCAACCTGTAAAATAAAGATATAGCACAAGCCCAGTCCATATATTGTTCTGCAAGTCTTATTTCCCCCTACAATAGTTCTTCAGCCCCAATGTACCTGGATTTGTAGTGTTCATCGTCGGGGAATCGACGGCCCTTCTTGAGTGCCCTACCTTTAAGGCAGGAGTCACGGGTCGTCGAACGTCCGACGGAGAACAGGTCGAGCTATGACGTTGAAGTGGCCGCGTCGTTCCTAGCAGTGCTCGTCGATGACAGAGCGTTGGCGTCCTGCAAGGAAGAGGCGTGCGGGGCACCTCGGTGTCGATAGTTCTGGACCGCAAAGAGATGATGAAGAACTGTGGCCCAGCAAGGGTGTCGAGTCGTTGGCGTCTCTGCGGTCTTTGGGTGGCAGGAAACCCACCAGTGGATGTTCCTCGGCGCGTCGACGGTCAGGCCTTCTCCAGCAGGATACAGCGGCGACGATGCGGACGAGAGCGTCCGTGGATCAATTAAGTTCTTAGGCAATGGGAGCACGGCGATGGCGGTCAACGACAGCGGTGGACAACAGTCCGGGCGATTCTCCTTCGAGTTCCGCAGCAATCCCCGTATCGGGTCGGCAGCCTGTCGAAGGTCTGTCTACCAGGGAGCTTAGGCAAAGATCAGCTGTGCACGATGGTCCCTCGTAGCTCGGGAAGAGGGCGCCTTACCAGGTCCTCTCTAGGTCAGTCCTTGGAGACACAGCAGCTTTCAGATTGTGAAGGAGAGCAACAGCAATTCTTCTCGTCCAGCAGGGCTTCAAGGTTAAGCTTCAGTTACTCCAGTTACTCGTCGTAGTGGGCTTCTGAACACGATTCCTAGCAGTGAGAGCTCCCCAGATATACTGTTGATCTCCCATTCATTCCGCTGGGTCACACTCAAGCATCCAATCACGACTTCGGGCATTCAGGCAGGCAGGCAGCCAATCAGGCACACAAGGTATTCAGGCTATTCACTTCTGTCCAGACACTCACAAGTTATGTGTATTGGGACAAGTACCGAGCCATTCAACACTCCAAGCTGCATTCATACCGGTTTCGGGCAGGGCTGTCTCAGTCATTGTGTCAACCACCAGATACTAGACATCCACAACACAGAATGCATATTCGTCACACACTCTATTCACCCGGGTCCCACCCACAGGCGTACCCACAACATACGGTCTTTGAGAAGGCTCCAGCCAGTCTGGTCAGCACTTCCCCACACTACCATATAAGGAACTTCCACCTAACAACCAGCCAGGGGGAAGGGACAGAGTCAGGGCTTCCCGGGACTTCGGAAAGCTCAAGGTAACAGGCGATGGAAGACAAGAGGCCATGGGGGCTATTTTGTCTCCATCAGGAATCTACCGATTCCAATGACAGGGCCTGGGCATCCCAAAATGGAGGACGCTCAGAGCACCCGTCATTTCAGCACGGAGCTGCCACCAGCCCGTACCCTGCTCGGTGGGTCACACACAGGTGCCCAAAAACATACACTAGGGGCACAGGGTTGCACCCCTACCCATGGGTGCCATAAGGGTATCCCATGAGTTTGTTCACCAAACCAAAAGAGAGAGAGCTGCACCGCCAGAAGTCCCACATGAACTCCTGTGCGGAAACCATCACAGAACACACGATAAAAAGCAGTAAAGGACAAGGATACGGAGGCCCTGTCCCTTCGATGCATTTCCAGCATCACAGGGGGGTCTGTACTTCTGCTCTCTATATGGTAGAGGAGATGCACAGAAGACCCCAGTCAAGATTCTCTATTACGGTAGCAATGGACGAGCAATCAAGGCCTAGCTTCTCAGGAGGTGATGCAGGCTGGTTCTTAAGTACAGTGTACCCCAAACCCCCACAAAGGAATGTCCACACACTGTAAATTGTTTGTTAGCCGTGTATTGTGTATTTGTGTGGGCTAGGTAGCACAGCTTGCTTTCAAGACGTGCATTGAGCCTTGAACTACAATCCCCACAAGGATTTTTGTTGAAACGCGCCGCGAACGCACCGGCGCGGACGAGTTGGGGCCAGTCTGCTCCAGTCCGCTACTGGGATGCTTTCAGGAAGCCGCCTCGTTTTACTGGCTAAATATGGGTGTAGAGGAGGCTCTGAGAGCAATTATGGCAGAATAAACAAAATCCCTTTAGCGATCCAGGATTATGCTCCTAGAGAAGAAGGTAGGTTTTAATCAAAAGCCTAGCATTGATCCCACTTTACCGCTGGCTGAACCACAGACTTTAGTAGCAGGTGACCCGTTTCCTTCCAATAATAACTTCCCATTGGGGGGACAGAGGACACAGGAGAATGGGGTGAACATGGGAGGATTGCAAACCTCAAAGCACAGCCTGGCAGTGTCTAATGTGACAGCGGTACAATACCCCTCAGTGCTAACATCACTAAAACCCCACAGCCTAACTCCAAGTTGGTCTGCTAACAAAGGGGGACATCGTGAAAGAGATTGTTTCACCCTCTTATCATATAGTTTTGCCTGTATTGGAATTACGCTGTTTGCTCCTTAACACTAGATCGCTAGTAAAACACTCAGTTGAGGTTGCAAAGTATATAGAATCTAACAACTTAGATGTCTGCGCATTAACTGAGACCTGGGGCCATGGTGCTGCCGGTCCAGCTTTTAACTTAGCCATACCAGATGGCTATGTCATGTTTAGAAGGGACAGAGAGGAAGGTCGAGGGGGTGGAGTGGCGATAATTGTTAAGGAATCACTTTTAGTCTGGGAATCACCGGGTTTTGTCCTAGAGGGCACTGAAGCATTACATCTTAAGATAGGCCTAAACTCAGAGTCTACATTGAACTTTCTACTGGTATATCGCACACCTTCGTGCACTTTGAAGCTAGCTGAGGCTCTTAGCTCATACATTTTACCACAAATTAAACCCACTTCTAGATTCATTCTTTTAGGGGATTTTAACTATTGGCTGGGCGTTGACTCGGACAACAAATGTACTCTCCTACACATGCATCTGGTCACACTTTAGACTTGGTATGCACCCATAATGTTAATTGCAATAATATTAGTGCAAGTTTGTGTCCCTGGTCTGACCATTCTTTTGAGCACTTTACGTTGGATACGCCTTTTCCTATGAAGCTGCCAATCATGCCTCTGCAACTGGAAATTCGGAGTAAAAAAAAAAGATCACGCTGGCTAACATTGAGCCTTTGTTAAAGGATAGCTTAGTAAACTTCCACACTGAGATGTCTCCACAAGATATGGCTATAGTATTGATAGATAACCTGGCGTGCATCTCTGACAAACTAGCACCTCTTTAACAGAAAAAGGTTAATGAGCATAAACGTAAGGCCTGGTTCACGGATGAGGTTTTGCGCGTGACCCATCAGTCCCCCAGTTTGATTTTCATTCAATCACAGAAAGTGAGTTGTTAAAAATCATAGAGCATATGAAACCATCGCAATGTAGAGGCGATGCCTGCTCATCTATGATTATAGAAACATGCCCTCCGCAGCTCATCAGTGCCATCTGTAACTTTATAAATGCTTCTCTTAAGGCAAGAAGTGTGCCAAACGAATTAAAAGCTACCATGGTTACCCCTATTCTAAAAAAAACGGGATTGCCAAATTTCCGACCTATTTCCAACACACCCTTCTTACTTATGATTCTGGATAGAGTGGCTTACAGTCAACTTGCAGAGCACCTAGACCTGTATTACATCCTCCACCCCAATCAGTCGGGTTTTAGGAAAAAATATGGGACGGAAACTTCACTATTGGAATTGAAATCAAAATTAATGGGGGAAATGGATAAAAGTGGACTATCCCTGATAATCTCACTAGATCAGTCAGCAGCATTTGATTTGGTGGAGCACTCTATCTTAATCCCAAGGCTACAGGAGGTGGCTAATCTCTCAGAACCAGCAGCCCTGTGGATCGCCTCTTTTTTGGAGAACAGAACAAGTAGAGTCTGCTCGGCTACGGCTGAAGCTGACCCACTTTCTGTTCTTTATGGGGTCCCACAAGGTGCAAGTTTGTCCCCTTGTCTGTACAATTTGTTCATGGCCCCTTTCTTCTATATGTTACAAGAGGGGGCTGTGTTCTCTAATTATGCAGATGACACTCAATGTGTTATTAAGCTGTTGGGACACCACAAAAAGGATGAGGCGGAGGTGAATAGAGTTTTTTCCCCTAATTGAAAAATGGATGCTGAATGATTTTCTAGCTCTTAATCGCAGTAAGACCGAGCTGATGATAGTCGGTAGTTCTAAGGCGATTGGCAAGTTAAGTCAAGATTACAGCTCCTTCAAATTGGGGGAGGACATCATTACTCCTTTAGCTAAGACAAACATTTTAGGAGTGATCTTGGACTCGACATTAAGCATGAAAGCCCATGTCTCATCAGTGGTGGCAGACTTTTGGCTCTTCTGAGTCCCATGATTTCGCAGGAAAGTGCAGAGACCATAGCCAGAGCAATTATAGGTGCCAAATTGGACTATTGTTGTAGCCTCCTGCTGGGCATTAATCAAAGAGAGCTGCATAGACTGCAGGTAGCCCAGAATTGGGCGGTTAGAGTGGTTCTTAGACTTCCACGGTATAGCCATGTAACGGTGGCCAGACGCTCATTACACTGGCTACCTATTGAAGCCAGGATTAATTTTAGAGTACTGGTTATAGTTTTCAAATGTTGGTCTCAAGTAATGCCCGAGTATTTACAACAGTATATAATTTCCAAGAGTAATGTACGATCTTTGAGATCTGATTTCTCTAATCAAATTATACAGCCAAGATGTAAAACAACAGAGGCAGAAAAGGGAGCATCAACTATACTGTCAGAATGTCACACAGATCAATAACAAGGAAACCAGCAATAGAGATAGGAAGGAAAGCAAGATGGTTGAAACAATAGGCAGAGTTCTGGCCCCCTACCACTGGACACAGTTGTGTGGAGCTCCCCCCACCAGAGCAACCTGTGAAATAAAGATATAGCACAAGCCCAGTCCATATATTGATCAATATCTCTTATTTTCTCCTATAATGTTTTTATCCCCCCAATGTACCTGGTGGAGCAGAGTTCTTCGAGGAAGCGTCGATGGAGTCTTCTTGAGTGGCTCCCTTTAAAGCAGGAGCCACGGATTGTCAAGAGGCGAAGAAGGTGAACTTGGCGTCGACGATGAGAAGTTCGAGGGTGCCGAGACCCCGGCGTCGATCCAGGTTGTGCTCGTCAGCGACGTCCTGCTAGGATGAGGTGTACGGGGCACCTCGGCGAGTGATTGTTCAGGACCGCAAAGAGTTTCCGAGAACTGTGGCTCAGCAAGGGCGCCGAGTCGTCGAAGTCTGTGGGCTTCAGGTGGCGGGAAACCCACCGGCGGATTCTCCTCGGCGCGGCGGCAGCCCCGACTTACTCCGGCAGGATAAAGTGGTCGTTGGTGCGGACAAGGGAGTCCTTTGATTCAACAGTCTTAGGCAAAGGAGCAGACGGCTCCGGCCGTCAGCGGCACGGCGTCAAGCGGTCTCCTCTTCTGGGGCTACATGACTTCGACGGGCCTCCAGCAGTTACGGCGATACTCCGAACCCTGGGCAACGGCAGTGGACTTCGACGGCGGCGATGTCCAGGTGCTTCACTTCGTTCTTCTGGCCGGTCCCGTCTCGGGTTGGCAGCCTTTCGAGGGTCTGACTTCCAGGGAGCTTCGGCGAAGGTTAGCGGTGCTCCATGGTCCCTCGGAGCACGGGAAGAGGGCGCCTTACCAGGTCCTCTCTCGGATCAGTCTTTGACGAATTCGGCAGCTTTCAGATCAGGTCGAAGCAAATGCAACAGCAAGTCTTCTTTTTCCTGCTGGGCGTCGAGGATCAGCAGTTCCAGTTACTCTTCAAGTGTAGACACAGCTTCTGAACAATTTCCAAAGGCGAGAGGTCCCCAGATATACTATTCTGCCTCTCATCCACACTGCTGGGTCACACTCAGCAGCCAATCATACAGAAGGGCATTCATGCAGTCAGTCAGCCAATCAGGCACACAGTGCATTCAGGCCATCTTCCTCCCTCTCAGACACTCACAACAAGGAATGTGGATTGGGACAAGTACCCAGCCATTCAACACTACACACTGCATTCAAGCCAGTTTCGGGCAGGGCTGTCTCAGTCTTTGTCTCTCATACCAGAAACCAGACAGCCACAAGAAGTGCATATTGGTCACACACTCCATTCACTCAGGTCCCACCCACAGGGTGTACCCACAACATACAGTCACTGGGAAGATTCCAGCCAGTCTGGACTTCACAACAACACCATATATGGAACTTCCACCCAACAGCCAGTCAGGGGGAAGGGACAGAGTCATGGCTTCCCAGGACTTTGGGAAAACAAGGTAACAGGCAATAGAAAGCAAGAGGCCACAGGGGCCACCTTGTTTTCTATCAGGAATCAACTGATTCCAATGGCAGGGCCTGGGTATCCCAAAATGGAGGATACTTAGGAGCACCTGTCAAATTCAGCATGGAGCTGCCAACAGCCCATACCCTGCTCTGTGGGCCACACAGAGGTGCCCAAAAACATACACTAGGGGCACAGGGTTGTACCCCCACCCATGGGTGCCATAAGGGTATCCCATGGGTCTCTACACCAAACCAAAAACAGGAAGAGCTGCACTGCCAGGAGTACCACATGGACTCCTGGGCAGAAAACAACACAGCACACAATGAAAAAGGACTACAGGACAAGGACAGGGAGGCCCTGTCCCTCCAATGCATCTCCAGCATCACAGAGCTCAGGTCCCCAGTGTTGTATAAACGGGGTCAAACCTAATCAGATTGTTATGCCAGAGTTCTGGAAGTGTACTGATTCTTGCTCCACGCACTCCCTCCTGACCTTAGTGTTCAGGTTGAAGAGCCACGATGGCATTTCAATAGGGGGACCTCGCAGTAGGCAGCTTGCTATTTGATCTTTCTGTGTGATGTACAGAGCGTGGGTTACCAGTCAAATGGTCGAAAACATTTGGTCGACAGACAATTTGGTCGAATGCCAAATGGTCGAATTTTTTTTTTTTACCCATTTTTTGGTTTTTTTGGGGGGGGTCCCCCCCCCAACCCCCTTTTTTTTCTTTTTTATTTTTTTTCCCCCCACACGAAAACCCACAAAACACATATATATATATATATATAAAAAAAAAAAATTTGACCATTTGGCATTCGACCAAATGGTGTCGACCAGTTTGTTGTCGACCAGTTGACTGGACACCCAGAGCGTGTCGTCACCCTGGCCCGTTGAGCTTTTTGGATGCAGTTATGGTGAGTCAGGCAAAGTTTGTGTTGGTCCACGGATTCCTCCAACTCGTTTTGGCACCCGGAATGGGTTGTGTTCTCCCACGCTACCCTGCGTCATGTCGGCCTCACAGGGTTGTGTGTAGGAGTCTGAGGCAACAACGTGGTCACCCAGACTGTGCTGCTGCTATGTGAGCCACCTCTCCTCTCTGCAGTGCCGGTCCAGTTTGGAATTGCAGTAGGATGTGGGCAGTACCCGACACCCCTGGGACAAAGGCAGGTTGGTGCTCCGTTAGGCCTCCCCGTGCCTATGGATCATGGGAGGTTTCCTCCCGTCTCCTCATCTAGCAGCATGCACGGCCAGTTATCTGCCGTACGTGTGGAGTCGGAGCGGCGCTCAGAAGGCCCACCAGCAGCACTGCGATGCTAGATTCTTGGGGCCACAGGACACCGGGCGGTGTCAGGCGATGTTACCCCACAGCGCCCTCGATTATGCGTTCCTGGGTGCCTCAGGTGGGTGGGCGTTGAGGCCCACTGCTTTCCAGTATCAGGGCATTTGATAACTTTCCCGGCCTCCGTCCCTGTATCTGTCTGGACTATGAGTGTTAAAGGGGGCACTATGGTGTTACGTGCCCTCCGGCCACCCCGTTCGATCGGGTATAAGAGTAGCAGGCCGGCAACTCCATGCCTTAGTGATCGTTGAGCTGCGTTGCAGAGTGGGGCAGAACACTGATCGTTACATGGCCCCTGGTGGGTAGGTGTACCCTCACCTTGACCCACAGCAGCCCCACTGGGTCTCCTGGTGCCATTACGTCACGGGTCTCCCCGCAGGGTTTGCCACCGGTAGTCCGCAATCTCTCTGTCGGAGGTTCCGATATCAGGTTGCGTGCGGGGATGACCACAGTTCCCTGCCTGCCTGCGCCTCCAGTCCGTCCGAGGTTAGTATGTTTTCAGTCTTCGCCTCTGTGTGGGCCCTCCAGGATCGGGCAGAGTGCGCGGACAGCGTGGTACGTGTTCAGTAAGTGGATCGCTGTTGGGCCAGCAGGATCTTGCTTGCAGTGGCAGGGTACCTTTCACGGCCTCCAGACTGCACAGGTGCTTGTTATGTTGTCTGAGTGGGGAACAGCCCAGCCAGGCAGTCCGGAAAAAACACTGTCGTGGCCGTGACAAGTTCCTCCCCCTGTTCCTGCTGCTGTTGCGATGGTTCAGTGTCATCCATATAAAGCCCCTCCCCCTTGAGGCCTGCGGCCGATCTCTCACGGCCTTGCGTGCGTTTCACCCCGTTCCCACCGGCAGTTTGTGGCAGATGGTGTCCCCACTGAAAACTGCAGAGAGGATATCTCGCCCACAACAATGCGGTCCCCTGCAGGTTTTCAGGATGCTATACCCCACAGCTCTCATGAATCGACTGCGCTATAGATCTCTTTGCATGGTGGCTTCCGACATGTTTAATTTATGAAAGGATTAGCCATGGAACGGGGCTCCTCAGCTCAGGCAGCCATTTCTTGCGCGCCCAACATCGCCCCCCCAATCCCGCCACGTTTCTAACAGAAGTGTGTGCAGGCGAAGACTTGCAACTACACGACTGTGCCACATACGAAGATGACATCCCCACAGCAAAGGATTGCCCATTAGAAGAGGGGGGAGGTACTATTTGTTGATGGTTCACCAACAATTGACCAACACACAGGACACAGGCGCAGCAGTAGTGGGCCCGAGGGAGAATAGGAGACACTAGTGATGAAGAGATTACCCATGCACGATTTGCACAAGCGGCAGAGCTTGTGGCGCTTATCAAGGCACTACAAGCATCACAAGGATGCCACGTGACCTTTTATTCTGACTCAGCATACGTCACTACAACAGTGCATGCCTGGTTGTCGCAGTGGAAGAGAAGAGGTTTCGGAAAGCAGACAGTTCCCCAGTACAACATGCTGCACTGCTAGATACATTAATTTCCACGTTATCACAAACATCTGTGCTGGTGGTCATCAAATGCACCACCCACCCCATTAACACAGACTACATTTCATTAAGAAATGCTGCAACAGAAGTTGCAGCCAAAATGGCAGCCGATCTCCCTGTCCCATTAATTTCAGAGTACGTCATAACGACACCAACACCGATCAACAAGGCATACCAAATACAGCGTTGCCCATTACACAGCTCATCGAGCTGCAGTGCAAGGCACCAAACAACGACAAAACTGTGGTCAACGAGGGGGTGTAAACAGTTCCCTAGAGACCTAATATGGAGACAAGAATGCACTGGCAAAGCAGCTATGCCTGTAGAGCACTTGGCAATAGCATTTGATCAGCTATACCACCCACCCCACAGCTCCAAACAGTACTTTGCAGCAGACATACAAGATGATTGGTTTACACCAAACCTTCAAGAGCATCTCGCGAACATGATTGTACACTGCACCACCTGCCAAACTTTCAGCACGGACATGATGCTTGGAAATTACAAGGCACTCTGCCCCGCCTCATTGGACTGTTCCGCGAGCTACACATGCAGGCATGGGGGAAAGATGCAATGGTTCCCAATATTTGATCATTGTAGTATGCCCTTTCTCACTATGGGTTGAGGCTGGACGGTGTGCACACGCGGATGCCAAAAGTGGTGCTAAATAGTTTTCCCCTCGATGGGCTGTATACAACATATTGAAGTCAGACACCGGCACCCAGTTTTTCAATGAGCTCTTCAAAGAAATCACAGCGCTACTTGGCATTAAGCACTGAATGTGTTTAATTTACCACCCCCAAGCCAACTGCGTTCTTGAGAGGATCAACGGCCTCCTTAAAAGCAAACGTTCCAATCTCTGCATCACATTAAAGAAAAACTAGGTGCACTGCTTTCCCTTGGCCACCTTTACCCTTTACACAACCCAGTAAGGACAACCACTTGTCACCCCATGAAGTAGTCACTGACAGACGCATGCACACATCCATCTCCCCGATTAGAAGGGCATCGGATGACCACAGGCAGTGGCTTTAGGAGAAGAAGTCAAAGATTACCTGGCAACACTAAAATGTGTCTCCCGACAAATTTTCCTACACCAGCATAACCACTGCTGCCGGGGGACCTTATGTATGTGAGGAGCTTCATTAGAAAATGGAACAATCCTAGATTCCATGGCCCTTATGAAGTGGTGTTTTCCACCCCTCTCGCTGTAAAAGTGAAAGATCTTCGCTATTGGATACACCTCTTCCGATGTTCGCAAAGCACGCCCAAGTAATACCCATCAACCATAATCTACCTCAACAGTTACTGATATAATTTTTGGTGCTAAAATCATTCAGCACTTTATAAAAATCTCTCCCGCTCCACCTTTTTTTTTTTTATCTCCTCTACAGGTGCGAAGAAAATGGAAGCCTCAACGGCAAATGATTTATTGTATAATAAAAAACTAACAAAGTTAATGCTATATGATTATATTCATACACATGTGGATTACACTTTAGTGCCTATTTACTATCCTGATGTTCATATTAGGCATTTATTGGGGTACATCTTTTATCTGGGAAAGCCATCTAAAAGAGGGAGGGGAAGGCGGGAATACACATGCCAACATTACCAATGTTACTGTAAATACGCATAGCAACATTAAGAGCAATACCAGCTATAGTGTCACACCCAATATACCTGTACCCAAGAGTACGAGTGCCAGTAGATTAGAAAGCTTATTTCCAATTAACTTTAAAGATATTTTTGTAACACAATTAACGATAATCACACTAGCACAACAAAAACCAATAAGGAGACATGGAGTGCAGCATAATGAAATGAGAAGACAAGCGCGTAGACAGAAAGAAGGCCTTCTAGGGTACAAGGTAGAGGTCCTGGCATTAGTGGAAATGAACCAGCACACAAATATGGACAGAACACATCACAAAATTGACATGGATTGCAGCAATGGAAAAGCCAGTGAAAGAGCACCGGGAAGAGACCTATAAACTCTGCTTCCACAGTGAAGGAACTCTCTCATCGGCTCTAATGAAAGTTGCAACAGAACTCTTTTAATTCCAGATTTGAAAAAGGACACTGTGGCAGTGATGGACTATTTCTGGGTCTGTGGCTAACAGGCGTACTTGCACCTCCCACCATCATGGAGGGGTTAATGTTCGCTGGCCACGCTGCACTCAGCGCTATTAATATTCACAGAACATCTGCAAGGGTGGGGCTGATCCCAGATGCCACCCCAACTGTTCCTCCAGCCATCGAAGAGCAAAACCCACTACCATAGCCTGAGTTACAAATCTTACCCCGAAGGGGGCAGTACGAGAAGCGAAGGAGGAGAAAGAGGTCGAACTATTTATCCAGATTCATCCGAACTGCTTGCTTAGATACCAGATGAGTACAGACTTTTCAGTTCAGTCGAGGCGTTCCTTGCCTCGCGACTGCTGTTCGGCGTACAAGCAGCCACCAACGCAAATGGCTGCAGATTGTACAATGGGAACTAATACAACTGGCAAACAACACCGAACACGGGTTCAACGTCATAAGGATTGAATTGCGGGCCCCAAGACTGAGGACGACGCAGAAACACTACACCCTCAATCTACTGACGGCAATGGAAGAAGGAGTTTGCCGCAAGATCACAATACAAATGATGTTGAAATACAAACAGACCATGCCATTCCTCAAATGATCCCCATCGCCTATGGGGACGAGGAAGACCACCTATACCATACTATCATAGTCGCACCCCCGACCCTGAAAATAAGAGTATGGGTTGATCTACGAGATGTATTTATATGCCATGCATACCCAAAGAATATGCATAAGCAGGAGAACGTTAGCGATGAGTATATGCTTAGACTTAGTGCGCGCTTATATATCAGGCACCATTCTGTAGCTATAGTAGAAACATTCGGGCTTGCATGGATGCGCGGTAGTCAGACCCCAAACCCAACTAAGAAACCTGAATAGGCCCAAGCACTGATATGAGAGAGACCCACGCAGTTAGCTTTCATTGTACTACAACTGTTGCCAAATACATGTTATCCCCACGAAGGAATTGGCCCCACAAGGCCATGAGACAGTACCAGGCGCCTCAGCATGCATGATTATACCCGCCAGACCAGCACAGGTCCTGACACCCACCCAGCCAACTAGGAGTTACAGCCCCTATATGACTGGCCCAGTTCCAAGACCCCCAAATTCTACGATATCAGATGACCCCAGACCACCAACCATAAACCCACTGGCTATAAAAGATCTAAAAGAACATGACCGTTACCCCTTTTTAAAAAAAATAATGACAAAATTTGTAATGCAAGTTAAAGGAATGAATAAATTATAGTACAAAGCGAGGGTGGAAGCCTTGGGTGCGAATAGTGAAATACAGAATGAGTGAAGAATGTGTGGGTCAGCCTGACCTCAAGAGTCCCCCAGGGTCAGTCCCCAAGGTGCATGCATAATGGTCTGAGATAGCAATCAATTTCTAACTGGACCTTGGTTCCCTGGAGATGATGAGCCCGGCAGACCCCCACATGATGGAAGATGGACGGATGGGGCAGGCTGACCATGTATAAAGTCTCACCAACCAACCATGCAGGATTTTACCGTATATGTATAACATTCTGTTTGTATCATTTTTTGGCAGCAGAGTTCTTTGCTGGCATACCTATTTTTTGTGTAATTAAAACCGGTTATCCTTGCAAGAATCTCTTGGCCTTTTGCATTTTTTCTGGCGTGAGCATTTGTGGGCATGCCTTCAAAGTCTAAGAGCATTATCCAAATAATGTATAACTTAATTAAGGAGGGGTTTTACACTTCCCCAATTTCTACAATAATGTGCTTATATAAAAGCAGTCAAGCTCTGAGCTCTCCTAGAACAGTCCCTACACCGGAGTGATATCAGCACAATCAGTAGCTCCTTTTGTGGTTAGGTCCACTCGCATCAGGCTGGAATGAACTGTGTTTGCAGAATTATAGAAAGGATTGTGCTGCCGATGCAGGCATGTGGCTATATTCTTGCTTCTGCATGCCAAAATCAAAATCCATCATGTTAGCAAGCGTATATATTTCTAACTATACCAGGCTGCTGAAAGGATAAGGCCAAGCTTTCTTAAAATCTTGGCTCAATTTTCACCATTTCCTTTTTTCTGATCAGTTTTCATTGCAACTTGACATTCTCTTTCGCTTCCCCAGCTGTTATTCCCTCACATTTTTTAAATCATAGATGAATGTACCAAGGTATCAGAGTTTACCTACAATAAATCAAAATTGGAACTCAAGCAACTGAATAGATTTTTCTTGAAATAACAAGTTCCATCACTGCATACTATTTCCAATTTATTTCAATAAAAAGGTATCAAAACCTTTTTTTATATATATATTATGTGTGCGTTTACATCCATGTGTGTCAGTATTACAGAGATTGTGTGAGAGCTACCAACAGGCAATCTGACCTCCTCCAACTACATGGTCCAGCTGTCAGAATCTGTGCCCGTTGGTGGCTATGTGAAGAAGGCGCAGGATTCGAAGCGTTGTCTGGGAAGAGATGCGGGTGGCATGGAAAAGAACAAAGAAGGTGCTCAGGTTCAGGATGCTCAGAGCTTTGTCCACAACCACAGATACACACCCGCAGTCTAGCAGTTTTAGTGTTTTGAGATACTTGTGGGACGAGTATGGCTGAACGAAGGAGTGGGTGGGAAGGCAGGCAAAGCACCCATATCCCACTGCAATGCCACCCGTCTTTACTTCCTAGCAATAACGCTAGCTTTCTAAATGTCACCTTTATGCCATAATACAACACAGAGGAAAAGGTAGTGATCTTCATATTATGCAATACAGTAACTTAAAAACTCCAGGTAAACAAGAGCAGTGTTGTAAATAAAGGTTTAATATCTGAGCCGTATTTTGTCTTACTAAACGAAAGAATGCAAATAAATCCTGGCACACTTCTAGCCCAAAAGGCAACAAAAGGAAAGAAACTTGCCATAGACATCCAAGAGTACAGACACATACTAAAGAAGTATATCAGTCAGTGTTAGCTTGGATCGTCTTACTTACCCCAGTTCAACAAACAGTGAGATGAAGAAATGCTTTTCGTATTTGTATATTTTCCCAATACATAAACTTTCCAAACATTTAAAATTTCTATTTCTGCAGGTTGCTAAATGTGTGCAGGTTCTGGGTTCAAAACTGCTCTCCGCATCTTACATGGAAGGCCTATGACAGCACAAGTCCCCTAACCAAAATATCAGGTTTAGTGCCTTGCCAACATTCTGTTTTCAAAGCACCCTACATCCGATTCTCCCGACATCAGATTAAAAGCTCCAGCGTCTTTCCCTGTGGATTCCATCGAATGAAAACATGACAAAACCCAAGCCAACATCTGCAACTCTCCCAGTCCAACAGAGCGTCCAATCATGTGCATAGTTTACAGCATCATTTCCTGCATCATTGTAAAGCACCAGGGCAGCGCATTTTAACACATTCTGCGCGTATCCAAACTATTGAAGAATACTGCTCTAGGACTCTTGCAAAGGGGAGACGTATACCGACAATTTGTAGCCTGCTGAGGCTTAAAGGTGGCAAGGAGCTCAGCACTAAATGACTTCCTCTAGTTGAAATCAAAGGATCAATGATGCATTGTGAAGAGATGATGCTCATAGCCCAGACCCACTCATCCACGCTCTCTCAGAAGTCGACTGTGCAGCAACCTTTTCATCTGTATGCCAGTGTTCTGATTATAGCTGGTAGGAACAGGGTGATCGACTCCTGCTGTTGCTGGTTGTTATAGGGAGACTGGCTCCTGCTGTTCCTTGTTCTAATACGAGGAGATGAAAAGAGTGACCAGGACCTGCTCCTGCTGTGTCTCGTTCTTATAAGTGCCGAAGTGGACAAGGTGATCAACTTCTGCTGCCTCCTCTTAAAGTATGGGGAGAGTGGAATCTGACTAAAGAGGAATACAGTGATGTACTATTTTCGTACATAACCTACCGCCATGAGGATGTCATCATTGGACATTTCACTTTGGGATGGTGGTGGTCCATTCCATGCATGCAAGGTAACTTCCCCAAATGAGGTTTTGAAAGGGTTCTGTGTAGCAAGAGCCTTCTCCTGTCCCTTGCGATCTTTGTAGAACACCAGGGCAAGTCGGGAAAAAATGAAACCGCGCATCGCAACTAAGGCAACATCCCCAAATATACTAAAGTCAGATCGGAGTCTGTCGGGAAGGTCTGAACAATTGTCATTAATATTTGTAACCACAATACCAAAAATACACGGTGACGGTCCACTCCAGCGTTTAACACGAACTTTCGCTCCAATGAAGTCAATTCCGTCTGCCTCCAGGGCTTTCTCGCGTTCATACTTTTGTTCGTAGAAAACCAGGCCATATCGATAATTGTCAGATAAATGCATAGTAACACAGACCACATTTCCATAAAGCATGAAGTGTTCAGTGAGACACGATTTTACGTGAATATTGCTTAACCGATGGACTAAATCAGAAACCTTCACGCCATACAACCCATCAGGAGGTCCATGCGGAGAAAGTGCTGTGGGGTCTGCATCGGCGCCAGGAGACGTTGCAGAGACTCCATCTTCGTCCTCACTATTTTGGTCGATAGTCACAGAAGGAGCTATTCGGTCGCCGCTCCTGCTGGCGGCCCCCTGGGCAGATGGGCTCTTGCTGGAGACCCCCTGGGGGGATGGGCTCCTGCTGGATTCCCCCCAGGGAGACAGGCTCCTGGTGACGGCTCCCTGCGGGGATGGGCTTCTTTTGGGTGGCTGCCCTCTGCTGCCAGCCCCATTGCGGGGCTTGTTCCTGCTGGATGATGTCTGGGACCGCTTCCCTCTGTGGGCAGGACGGCTCCTGCTGGGGGCCCGCTGGGGTGATCGGCTCCTGCTGGAGACACCATGTGGAGACGGGCTCCTTTTGGGTGGCTGCCCTCTGCTGCCAGCCCCATTGTGGGGCTTGTTCCTGCTGGATGATGTGTGGGACCACTTCCCTCTGTGGGCAGGACGGCTCCTGCTGGAGACACCATGTGGAGACGGGCTCCTTTTGGGTGGATGCTCTCTGCTGCCAGCCCCATTGCGGGGCTTGTTCCTGCTGGATGATGTGTGGGACCACTTCCCTCTGTGGGCAGGACGGCTCCTGCTGGAGACACCATGTGGAGACGGGCTCCTTTTGGGTGGATGCTCTCTGCTGCCAGCCCCATTGCGGGGCTTGTTCCTGCTGGATGATGTCTGGGACCACTTCCCTCTGTCGGCAGGACGGCTCCTGCTGGGGGCCCGCTGGGGTGATCGGCTCCTGCTGGAGACACCATGTGGAGACGGGCTCCTTTTGGGTGGATGCTCTCTGCTGCCAGCCCCATTGCGGGGCTTGTTCCTGCTGGATGATGTCAGGGACCGCTTCCCTCTGTGGGCAGGACGGCTCCTGCTGGGGGCCCTCAGGGGAGATCGGCTCCTGCTGGAGACACCGTGTGGAGACGGGCTCCTTTTGGGTGGATGCTCTCTGCTGCCAGCCCCATTGTGGGGCTTGGTCCTGCTGGATGATGTCCTGGGAGACCGCCTTCTGTCAGCGGGCCGGCTCCTGCTGGGGGCCCGCTGGGGTGATCGGCTCCTGCTGGCGATCTCCTCTGGAGATGGACTCCTGCTGGTGGCCCCCTGGTGGGACGGGCTCCTGCTGGTGGCCGCCTGGGGAGACGGGCTCCTGCTGACGGCCCCCTGGGGAGACGGGCTCCTTTTGGGTGGATGCCCTCTACTGCCAGCCCCATTTAGTAGCCTGTTCCTGCTGGATGACGTTAGGGGAGACCTCCCTCTGTGGGAGGGTCGGCTCCTGCTGGGTTCCCGCAGGGGAGATCGGCTGCTGCTGGAGACACCCTGTGGAGATGGACTCCTGCTGATGGCTCCTTGGGGGGACGGGCTCCTGCTGATGGCTCCTTGGGGGGACGGGCTCCTGCTGATGGCCCCCTGGGGGGGCGGGCTCCTTTTGGGTGGATGCCCTCTACTGCCAGCCCCATTTAGTAGCCTGTTCCTGCTGGATGACGTCCAGGGAGACTTCCCTCTGTCAGCGGGCCTGCCCCTACTGGGTTCCCGCAGGGGAGATCGGCTGCTGCTGGAGACCCGCTCTGGAGATGGACTCCTGCTGATGGCCCCCTGGGGGGATGGGCTCCTGCTTCTAGGCTGCCCTCTGCTGCCAGCCCCATTGCGGGGCTTGTTGCTGCTGGATGACGTTAGGGGAGACCTCCCTCTGTTGGCGGGCCTGCTCCTGCTGGATGCCCCGTGGGGTGACCGGCTCCTGGCGGAGGCCCCCCGGGGCGGCCGGCTCATGCTGAGTGTCTCCTACGGGCAGCGGGGCCTTTGCTGAATGCCTCGCGAGGTGCCGGGTCGCCACAGCACCATGACGGTGGCCCCTCAGCCGAGAGCAGGACCGCACGCGCGGCCTCTGAACTCGAACTTCGTGCCTTGAACGGAACAAGGCCACCGTTCAAAACACCCGCCTGCCAACCAATGCCTCCGCCGCATTAGAAGAAAGGACATTGCCAACGTGTGGCGTGCGTGCCTCACGTCACTTCCAAACGCACGTCGGACTCGCCGAGTTCTACAATAGAACTAGAAAGCGGGCACACATTCCACCAGCATCGGTGTCAGCACTGGCCGCCATGCTGGGTGGACAATGCAGCCTTGGAAATCCCTCACTTTGCTGTGCAGCCAGCAGCATTTGGAAACACAAATCGGGTCGGCCTAGCACGAATTCGATTTTATTTCACATGTCTGGGGTGCATTTAAATTGTATTCAAATCTGTATGGGTTTTTCTTACTGAACAATTCTTTAGATGTCTAAACTCACAACTGTTACTAATATTGTTGATTTTGCAAATAATGTTAAAGGTATTTATATAGCGCTCCATCACCAACAGAGTTGGTCTCCAGGCTCTCAGGCGGATCTGTAAACAAAAGGTGGACGGGGTGGGTTAATGGGTGAAGAGGGCGTAGGAAAGTGAGAGAACACGTTTATGTTGCAGTATCAGACATTGGCCCTCATTACGACCCTGGCGGAAATCGGAAAACGATGGCGGAAATGCAATACCGCCATCGAATAGCGCTCGGTGCGACTATGACCCGTCACCGCAAAGTACGAAGCCATTAGCGACACCGTAGTGAACGCCAACGCCAACTGCACCAAGCACGTGCGCGCGCGCCATGCCATACCGTAAATACCACCATGGCGCAAGGGTACGCTAATTCCGACCCTAGCGGACATGTACCTAACGCCATCAAGCATGGCAGAATGTACCATTCCGCCATGGTGAGAAGTACGGCATCGCGAATCACCCGTAAACGGCCCCACTGAGTGCCTGTACACCGCTCCCTGCCCACAAAGTACAACTCCCCGTAGGTGCAATGAAGTCACAATGCAACCAGTGAAATGTACAAGTCACCCATGCATGCCAACGAACAAAAGAATCACAAGAGGGGCCAATGGGAGCTGCAGGGCACAGATGGCACGAATACAGAAGCCAATCCAATGGACCTGACCACAGTCCCCCCCCCCCGAAACGCACGCAAACACAGGCACCTGTGACCAGCAATATTCCGAAAATCACAATCCCCCGCCCCTGAGCATGACAACATTCAAACAGTCATATTGGCAGCCCCCATCCCTGACCTCACTGGGCTTCGTAGGCAAACGCGCCCAGTACAGTACCACGCAACTAAACTCCGAAGCTGGAACCCAATGCAGATCTCCTCCCAATACATCGCTCCCCAAATAGGAATATGCCACATCACTTGCAAAGAAGAACGCTACACGGGCCAAATCAGAATAGAAATTTAATGCACAACAAAATCACCAAGCCCATACAGCCATTAGGCCATGAACTCCAAAACACATTTCACCATTGTGGGCTGCATCCGCAAGAAATGACCAGCCACTACTTGTGTGACGCCCTGTTCCATCATGGTACACAGAGCCACATTCACGTACGAAAAGGCAACATGGAAGCGCACAGAACCGCAGGGCCGTCCCAATGGGGAGGCACTAGTCCAGCTGAAAGGCCGAAATGTTGCTCCGAGCCACTAGTACTGCGTAAGGGCATGTGGCCCATTGGCGATCGTCCCATAAGATCGTAATGCTGCTCCACTGATTAACACGAAGCAGCAGGTGTCGGGAGTAAAAGCCATCTGCAGGAGTGGCATACAGATGGCAGTGGCAAAAGGGGAGGAGATACCTGTCAACCAAAAGAAAAGAAAAAGAACAGAATGGCAATCAGAACTACATCCGAACAATTCACTTCAATGATCACACTAAATCCACAGCCATATGCATGCTAGCCCACTCCAAAGGATCATCACCACCCCAAAACCACTTGCGACTCATAACTATCTATATCGAGGTGTAAACACCATCACAAACGAGTGTACCTGTGCATGCGTCTGTCAAAACAGAATCCATCAGATGGGATTGGTAACGTGCATGGACACAAGTGTCTGAGGGCGCGTCGAGACAGGGAGGGCTCAACAAGGCCAGATAGACGATGGTCCCACTATGGCAGCCCTGCATCACATAGCGCAGGGGAGGCGGATAGATTCCAAGAAGCCCTGTACATGGCAAACTCTGTATCAAATCACCTGCCCATGCATCCATTCATCATTCCCTCATCCCGTAATGAAAACGCCTGTTTCCATACTCACATAACATGTGAAATTTCCATTGAGTCTGTGCGTTATGCAGCCTGCAAAATCCACTGTGCCCCAGCCCGTAATTCCAGTGTTGTGAAGTAACATGTATTTGGGAACGTCCGGCCTCATCGCCCACGTCGCTATTGCGCATCCCAAACTATTCATATCAATCATTGCACCCTCGCCATGGCCCCTGTCTCAAGGACATTGAACAATAGAACGTTATATTTGCAGTCAGACCCGTGGGCATCTCCTCGCCGCTAGCTGAAAACCGAAAGCGCCGCCCTTCGAATTCCTCATTTGCAACATCACGTCGAAGAGGCATCTGTGGCCGTTTGAAATCACTAATTAATCCATCTAGTGCGGCTGTGTGTGAAAATGGCAACTGCCTTCACCCACAAATGGGACGCCCCGCCCGTCGTTACAACTCGGTACAGTGATGCATGAGGGCCCACCGTTACTCGAGTACTACGTTCCACTGACCCTTCACAAGTCTGTTCGCGACTGCACAGATAGTATGTGAAACAATGGGACCACAGCAGAATGAACATATCAACCAATGTTACACGGCCATCGGGTACAAATACATGATTGCAATAGCAAGATGCCATTCCTCGAATTGCAGCGTTGTGTGCGGGACGTGCTCGGCCAAAGGGGAGAGCAGTTTGCACAGGTGGAATGAATCACCACAGGTGGAGGCCATACAGCCTGAAAACACATAAATTGCACACCCAGTCTCCTCCCACAACCACACCCACTCCGAAATGCTACCGGTAGGACTCGCGATGTTGGCCCTGGGGGACCTGATAGCACTGCAAGTAATCCAACTCCAAGAAGAAGACGAACACCAACTACAACCGGCCGCACGGAGGAGACGCAGGAGGAGGAGGAGGCCAAGGCAGGGCCAGCAAGGGCCGCCAGCACAGCCACGACCACCACGCAGGCAGCCCGCAATCCCACGCCTCCGAGCACATCCGTTCAACCTCACTGATGAGCAGATCCACACCCTCTACCGTTTGGACCGGGACACCATAGCCGCCATTGTGGACATGACACAGGCTGACCTTGTCAGCATGATAGATAGCCCAACCGCCATCCCACCCCTACTGAAGGTGGTGTCTGTACTACACTTCCTGGCCACAGGCACCTACCAGCACACAGTCGGACAGTTGCATGGCATTTCTCAGCCACTGTTCTCACGGACACTATTGCAAGTGCTCGATGCCCTCCTGAAGCACGCAGACGACTACATCTCTCTACCACGCTCGGAGCAGGAAATTACCAACACAAAAGTGGGATTCCATGCACTTGCCGGCATACCGGGTTGCATTGGTGCCATCGACTGCACCCATGTGGAATTGGTCGTCCCACATGCCATGGAGGCCCAGTACCGCAACCGAAAACAATTTCATTCCCTGAATGTACAAATGGTGTGTGACTCCAACAGGATCATTACACATTGTTGTGCCAGATTCCCTGGATCAACCCATGATTCCATGGTCTTGAGGAACTCTACTATACCACGCTACATGGAGCGACACGCAGGGAACAGATCCTGGCTACTCGGTGAGTCTCATTTCATGCATGATGATGTGGGGTATGTGATGCGGCAATGACCTGGCAGGAAGGGGGGGGGGGTGTGCGTACGTAGCAATGGCATTCCACATCATACGTTTCTCGTCCACATACAGGTGATGCTGGGTATCCACTGAAGAGATGGCTCCTCACACCAGTCCGGAACCCACGGGACCAGCATGAGGAGGACTACAACCATGCCCACTCACGTACCCGTGTAGTCATTGAACAGGCATTCGGCCTACTGAAGACTCGTTTCCGCTGCCTCAGCAGGTCTGGCGGGGCACTCCTGTACCGCCATGAGAAGGTTGCAAAGATGGTGATGGCATGTGTCATGCTCCACAACATGTGCGTACGTAGAAATGTGCCCATGCCCCCTGACGCAGAACTGCAAGCACCTGATGATGGTCATGATGAGGGTGGGGATGTGGCAGCACCTCAAGGAGTCTGCGAGGCACCGGAGGCCCGTGACATTCGTCAGCATCTCATTGATGCATGCTTCTAGCACTCACGCCTGGTGGCTGATACATGGACACGGGACTCGTGGCACTGTGTGTGTCTGGGACATGCACAATATGGACTGTACGCCTATGATGGCCTAGTACACAAAGATCAATGTCCACACATCTCATTGGTTGATCGTGCACTGTTTATGGCATATGTGATATCATGTTGAACACCCTATCGACCCGCCACCCAAGTGAGCCCAACACACCCCCTCCACCCTCCTACCTCCCCCCCGAACACCAGTGTCCAAAGATGCTCATTGTCAGTGGGCTGTCGCTATTGCAAGCCCCCTCTGCGGGTATCAGGGGCACCCCTGCCTGTGGAGCGCAGGTTCCTCCCAGATCTATGTTGGGGGCTGCCCTGGACGGAACTTGCAACGGATGATGTCTCTGCCTGCTCACGTCCATGCATGTCCCTAAGGGTTTGCGAGAGCTCAGTGAGCACACGGCGCACTGCGGCAAGTTCGGCACATACGTCTTTGGACGTCGCATGCAGTTCCCCCCTCAGGCTCTCGGTGCTTCTCTCCATTTGGACTCTCAGGCTCTCGGTGCTACTCTCCATTTGGACTCTCAGGCTCTCGGTGCTACTCTCCATATGGACTCTCAGGCTCTCGGTGCTACTCTCCATTTGTGCCCTTAGTGTCTCTGTACCTCTCTCCATTTCTGCCCTAAGTGTCTCAGTTGATGTTTCTATGTCTGCCTTAGTGCCCCCACATTCATCGGCATGGTCCTTGAGGAGCGTGGCCAGTCGCTGCTGTTGCACGATTAACTGGTCGAGGGACTGTTGCCTCTGCTGGGCCATGGCCATTTGCGGGGGTGTCACAGAGGGGCTGTTGACCTCATGTTGCCTTGCCACAGGGCTTGTGGGGGATGGCCAGTCGTCGTCTTGTGGGTGCCCCTGCGTGGTATCCTCATGTTGTACGGGATGGGACAGACAGGGGGATTGGGACAGGTCATGGATGGATCTGACTTCGACATCCCCGTTTTCTGTGTCCGAGCATGCTGCCATCAATGGGGTGTCACCTATGGTGCTGCTGCCACCAGAGGCAGTGCCTTCTGTGGCATCCGTTGGGGGGACCTGTGGTGGTGGTGGTGTGGGCATGCTGGTTGCTGGGGTGCCTGTTGATGTTCCCTCCTCTGTGCTGCCACCTGATTTGTGCTGCTGCCGTGTCTTGATGCGTGCAGCTGAGGTGGAGGGTCTTTGGCCGTTGGTCTTGGCCCTCTTTGCAGGTGTGCTGGTAGGGGTGTCCTGATGATCGTCGTTTGGATCGGACCCTGTGGTGGAGTAAAGGAGGGCGAGGGTTATTTATGGGTCTGTGGAAATTGGAATGGCATTGTATCACATGCATTGGGGTGGTACCTGAGGGTGATTTGGGTCGGGGCCTTGGAGGTGCTTTCATTTGTGTGTGGAGTGAGGGTGCAGTTGTTTGGCAGCCTGCAGTTAGGGTGTGCCTGCTGCACGTGTAGTGCGTGTTTTAGGGGTTTTTAATTAATTATGTATTTATTGTGGGTTTTAAAGTGCGCTATCAGGCCGATGTGTGTGGACGTTCTCCTGGACATGTGTTTCTGTTGCACTATGTGGACACATGGTACTTCGCATGATTGGACATTGTGGATTTAGCATTGTTTTATCTGGCCCACCTACCTGAATCTTCGGATGTCTGCACTCCTTTCTCCATCCCTCCGACTCCCTCTATGCTCTCCATTCCGATGGTGGAGGCACAGATTTCTTCCCAGGGGGTCAACTTGATGGGTGATTCAGGACCTCCCCCGGTGGCTGTGGCAATGTTGCGGTTGGCAGAGAGTATGCTGCGGACGCGTATCCGCAGGTCGTCCCATCGCTTTCTGCATTGCTGTGGTTTGCGGGGTGCGGTCCCCACCGCACTTACCCGCTGTGCCACCAGAGCCCATATGGCCTTCCTGTTAGCAAGTGACGTCCTGGTCATTTGCGTGGAGAAGACGACGGCTGCATTTTCCTGGAGGGTCTCTGTTAGCACGGTGAGTTCCTCACGGGAGAAGTGGACCTGCCGCTTGTGGTCGCACGCTTTCTTCGCTACTTTTCCCATTTTTCTTGGTTTCGCTAGGGTGGATGACGGGTTGGGGTGTGTCTCAGGGTAGTGTTTTTGGTGGTTGTGTGGTTTTAGTGGTTTTATAGGTGTACGGCGGGATGTTTCCCGTTCCGGGCCCATGTTTTTACTTCCGTTTCCGTATATTTCCGGTCACCGTACTTTCCGGTAGGCGCACACTGCGGTGACCGCTAAGAGGGGTGGCGGTATTGCACCTAGGGCGCCGTACGGCGGCGGTGTGGGCCGTTTTGGGGTCATTTCCGCCATCGCGGACTTTGCACTTCCGCCATGGCGTGGTGCTCGTGCCCGATGGGTCGGAATGGGCCGCACTTTGCTCCTTCGTGCAATGGCGGAAACGCTATTTCCGCTGTGGCGGTCCAGTCAGTCACTTTCCGCCAGGGTCGTAATGAGGGCCATTGACTATTGTCTGTTTTATTTTAAAATATGGTCTTCTGCAGGTAAACGTGATAGACATTATAAGTGCTATTTGTGGTGTTCTGGCCTGCTCACACAGCCTGCGTAATGGGGAGACACCAAGAGTTGGTACTAGTTCCCATCCGAGAAATGGACAATCTCAGATGGAAAATAGCTGCTTCAGTGTGAGTAGGCTAGTTCTCATTACAGAATTGGCCCTTTTTTTTAGTGGCCAAGTCCTGCATAATAATGGGTTTTAGCTTACTCACACTGAGGCCCCCATTCAGAACTTGGCGCAGTGAAGGTGCTAAAGTGCACGATTCACTGCGACAAATGAGGACGCGCAGGCTCCACTAGTATTCTCAAGTGGGCCTGGGCGTCCTCATAGTGCACGACAGTGCGCCTTCAGGATTGCGACTGTTTAATTATAACGTGCGCAATCCTAAAATCTCTGCAGCATTTTTGTAAAATAACGACATATTCGTTATTTTACAAAAATTCTGCCGAGCACACAGGTGTATATGAACACTTTCAAGCAGCTTCAACATTGAAGCTGCTTACTTTGATGTATAGGAAAGTGTTCATATAGACACGTGTAAATGAAAGTGATCATTCATTTACACCAAAGTAAGCAGCTTCAAAGCTGTAGTCTGCAACATTGAAACTGCTTACTTTGGTGTAAATGAATGAACACTTTAATTTACACCAAAGTGTTCATATACACCTAGTGGTGTATATGAAGACTTTCATATACACCAAACAAGGCTTCTTGTGGCACTCCTCCAGTCTAACGGCACCAAAATGGTACTGTATATGGGTGCTATTTTAGCACACGTATTAAACTGGAGGAGTGCCACAAGAATACCCTTCAAAAAAGCCAGGTTACGAAAGTGGCGGATGTTAGGTGGGTTTCCAACCCACCCTAGCAACCGCAACATGTATTCCGAAAGTGGCTTATTCATTCCGACTTCGGAAGAATGCGCCACCTTCAGAATAGGTCTTAAGTACCAAAAAAGGTTGTCTGTATGATTGGCTGCTGAGAGTGACCCAGCAGTGTGGATGAGAGACAGGATAGTATATCTGGGGACCTCTCACCACTGGAAATTGTTCAGAAGCTGTGTCTACACTTGAGTAACTGGAATTGCTGATCCTCGATGCCCAGCTGGAAGAAGAAGACTTGCTGTTGCATTTGCTTCGACCTGATATGAAAGCTGCCGAACTCGTCAAGGACTGATCCGAGAGAGGACCTGGTAAGGCGCCCTCTTCCCGTGCTCCAAGGGACCATCGAGCACCGCTAAACTTCGCCGAAGCTCCCTGGAAGTCAGACCCTCGAAAGGCTGCCGACCCGAGACGGGACCGCTGAGGAGAACAAAGTGAAGCACCAGGACTTCGCCGCTGTCGAAGTCCATTGCCGTCGACCAGGGTTCGCAGGTTTGTGTAACCGCTGGAGGCCCGTCGAAGTTGTGTTGCCCAGAGAGGGGACCCCTTGATGCTGTGCCGCTGACGACCAGAGCCGTCCGCTCCTTTGCCTAAGAACATTTGAATCGAAGGACTCCCTTGTCCGCAACGTCGACCGCTTTGTCCTGCCGGAGAAAGTCAAGGCTGCCGACGCGCCGAGGTGAATCTGCCAGTGGGTTTCCCGCCACCTGAAGGCCACAAAGACTTTGACGACTCGACGCCCTTGCTGGGCCACAGTTCTTCTGAAACTCTTTGCGGTCCTGAACAATCAATCGCCGAGGTGCCCCGCACACCTCATCCTCCCAGGACGTCGCCGACGAGCACAGCCTGGATCGACGCCGTGGTCTCGGCACCCTCGAACGTCTAATTGACGCCGTTGACACCAAGTTCACCTTCTTCAAAGCCTCTCGACGATCCGTGGCTCCTGCTTGAAAGGGGGTCACTCAAGAAGGATCCGTCGATGCTTCTTCGAAGAACTCTACTCCACCAGGTACATTGGCGGGGTAAAAACATTATAGGAGAGAACAAGACTATTGAGCAATATATGGACTGGGCTTGTGCTATATATCTTTATTTTACAGGTTGCCCAGGTGGGGGGATCTCCACACAGAACTGTGCTTAGTGGTAGAGGCCAGTATTCTGCCAATTGTGTCAACCATCTTGCTTTCTCTCCTATCTCTATTGCTGGTTTCCTTGTTATTGATCTGTGTGACATTCTAAACAGTATAGTTGATGCACTTTAATGAGATCTGATAATATTGGTGGTATCACTTTAAAATTGTATATATTTACCATTGTTGATTTCCGAGTACAAAGTGCGTTATTGTGATCGTGTACATACCTTTGAATATTAATGATATAACACTGTGTTTTCAGTAATACGGTGTGTGGACATTCCTTTTAGGGGGATCGGGGACTACACTGTACTTAAGAACCAGCCTGCATCACCTCCTGAGAAGCTAGGGCTTGATTGCTCGTCCATTGCTACCTTATAGAGAATCTTGGCTGGGGTCCTCTGTGCCTCTCCTCTACCATATAGTGTCACGTCCGCTCCCTCTAGGGGGCGGCTCACGTGGACTTTCTGGCACAGGTGGGGACGAGTTTCATGCATCGCCTCTACCTCCTCCAACATGGCGGTAGCAAGGAAAAGCAGCGCACCAGCCTTCCGAATCCGGGAGTGTCGGATGACTCCGCCCCCAACCTCGCAGAATGGATTTCCTTCGGCGGCGTCTTCGGTTCAGCGCGTTGCTACTGTTTTCAGAGGCCACGCACTATAAGTTCGCTATTCTAGGCTAGCTTTCTTTACTATCCGAAGACTCCGCTTGTCTGTAATCTTTCTACCGTCTCTCCTTTTCTCAGTGTCAGACTCCTCTGTCCTTGGTCCTCTACCCTACCAGCTCTCCACATGCTTACACCGAAGGCATTGGTTCTACACTCTTCATTACGTATAGTTCCGTACCCCCCCAGCATACATATCTGTTCATTCGTTCCATCACTAACCTTTCTCCATCCTTCAGTCTCTTCAGCATGGACAGGGAGTTACTTTTTCCAACGCGCTGAACGGATTACAACCTCCGTGCAAGCCGTCTTACACCTCCTCAACAGACATTCAGAATTAAAGGTATATCGCTCACTAGAGTCCTACTTCCGCAATCTCTCCCTTCTCTAATCACCACCTGGTTTCTCTCATCAGGATATTCGCGATAGCAAGTCCAACTCCCGAAGTCACTCCTGGGGAATCAAGACTCGCCCATCGCTTCTTCCGAGTTCCTGGCACGACAGGGTTTTCTCCCCCACGAGGGTTTCCCTGACTTCCCCTCCTCGACCTGGGTTTCTCCGGCGCGGGGAGAGGAGGTTAGGTGAGCTTTCCATTCAGCTCTACGAATTCCTACTGGACCAGGTTAGTGTTGTCTTGTTGTTTATCTGATATCTGCAGTAGGGACTGTGAACCCCGTTCCTTTGGAATTGAAAAGTACATAGATTGTTACAGTTAGCAACGCCCAATATTTTCAAGGCTATACCGGCCTCACATTCTTTATTGGTAGAATCAGAGGATCCATTATGGACCAACAAATACAACAATTAATGGCAGCGGTTCAGTCCCTGTCGACCGAGGTCCAGCAATTGAAGCTAGAGAATACCGGCTTAAGGCAACAGGTGGGTCGAGCAGCCCATAGCTCTGAAGTACCTCCTGGCCCATTACCCACAGGACGTTTTGATGGTAATCCCCATGCAGTCAAGGAGTTTCTTGAGTCCTGTTCTGTACAGTTCGCCTTTAAGGCAGCCTTTTTCCCGACAGACAGAGACAAGGTGGGCCATATGATTGCCCAAATGTCAGGGGCTGCGTTAGCTTGGGCCACTCCTTTGGTTACCAGCAACAATCCCATACTCGATTCCTACCTTGCCTTTTGCAACAGCGTAAAGAGTATGTTTGGGAGACAGGAGATGACCATTGCCTCACAGGAAAGGTTATTGGATTTTAAACAGGGTAGTCAGGATCTCCTTACCTATATCACACGCTTTAAGCAACTAGCTTCTGACACGGCATGGGCCGATGAAGCTTTGATGACCATATTCCGAAGAGGACTTTCAGAGGATTTAAAGGACGAAGTGTCCCGAGTCCCACGTCCACATAACATGGCGGAATACATCTCACTGGTTATGCAGTTAGACTATAGACTGTAAGAAAGACAGAAAGAAAGAAAGAAAGGAAAGAGCAGACAAACCACCGAAGGGACCCTGTCTCCTATTAGACCAGTTCCTTCCGAGGAGCCAATGCAAATTGGGAATACGAGAGGCCCTTTATCCGTGGAAGAACGTACCAGAAGGCGTACTCAGGAACTTTGTATGTATTGTGGAGATAGCTCTCACTCGGTCAAGGAATGTCCCCATAGTCCCCCTAGGAAGGCGGGAAACGCCAGCACCCGGCCATAAGGGGAACAACGGTGCAGGGTTCCAGAGTTACTAGTTCCCTTCAAAGCATTCCCAGGGTTTAACAGGATCTATCCACGGAAAACCAGATGATAGTACTTGGAGTTACGCTAGCCTGGGGTAGCACAAGATTGGAAAACGTGCCCCACTTATCGATAGCAGAGCCGCAGGAAATTTCTTAGATGACACATTTGCTACTAGACAGGGGATTCCAAAAGTACCCAAGGCGTTAATGATCCCGGTTGAGAGTGTGGACGGTAGCCCTCTTACTTCCGGTCCCATAAAAGACCACACTTCTCCTCTCACGATGACAATAGCGGCACATCAAGAGATCCTGAAATTAGATTAAATCAAGACTGCACATTATCCTGTAATTTTAGGATTGCCATGGCTGAGATTACACAACCCCTTTATTAACTGGACAGCTGGTACTCTTTTTTTGGGGTCAGAACATTGTGTTCACAACTGCCATAACTTAGTCGCCTCCACATCCAAGAACAAGCCCTCTCAAGAGTCTTTTTGTGTCACAAATAAGATTCTTAACGAAGTAAACACTCTTCCCCAGGAATATCAGGAATTCCACCAGGTCTTTGCAAAGACAGAATTCACTGAATTACCACCTCATCGCAGAGATGACTGTTGTATAGATCTGGTTCCGAATAGTCCTCTCCCTTTTGGTCGCATGTACATATTGTCCGCCAAGGAAAAAGAGGCACTGAAAGAATATCTGAAGACAAATCTAGAAAATGGCTTAATCACGGATTCCACCTCTCCTGCAGCGGCTTCACTCTTCTTTATTCCAAAGAAAAACACGTCCGAGTTACGTCCCTGCATTGACTTCAGAGGATTAAATAAAATCACAGTGCCGGACAAGTATCCCATGCCGCTTATTCCGGATATCTTGGAAGCGCTTAGAGGAGCTAGACTCTACACTAAACTGGATCTACGCGGTGCTTATCACCTCATCCGCATAAGAAAAGGAGACGAATGGAAGACCGCCTTTCGGACACCATTCGGTCACTTCCAATATAGTGTAATGCCATTTGGATTAGCCAATGCCCCGGCAATATTCCAAAGGTTTATGGACCGCATTTTTGCAGATATAGCCCTACATTTTGTCATTGTCTATTTAGATGACATTTTGGTATTTTCATCCACCCTTGCAGACCATGTCATTCATGTTAAAGAAGTTTTACACAGACTACAGAAGAACCATCTCTTTTGTAAATTAGAGAAATGCGAATTCCATAAAGACAAAGTGGCATATCTAGGGTATATCCTGTCCGATCAAGGAGTCTCCATGGATCCCTCAAAGGTGTCAGCTATACTTGATTGGCCAGCCCCCAAGTCAGTTAAAGAAATACAGCGGTTTCTTGGCTTCGCGAATTTCTACAGGCGCTTCATTCCTCATTTTTCTACCCTCACACATCCCATCACTCATCTGCTAAAGAAAGGGGTTGTATTTCGATGGACAAATGAAACTCAGGAACCCTTTCAGGAGCTAAAAGCCCTATTTACTAGAGCTCCTATCTTGGCAATGCCGGATCAGCTTCGCAGATTCATAGTGGAATCAGATGCCTCAGACCAGTGTATTGGAGCGGTTCTGTTACAACCGGACCACAGGGGTTTCGAAAGACCCATTGCTTACCTATTGAAGACTCTGTCCCCGGCGGAAGTACATTACACAGTTCTTGAGAAAGAATTGCTCGCGATCAAGAGGGCCTTTGAAGAATGGCGTCATTTACTTTTGGGAGCATTATTTCCCATTGAAATAAGAACCGACCATCACAACCTCCGAGCACTGCAATATGCCCAAACCAACAATAGTAGACAGGCTAGATGGGCGCATTTTTTTCACCCTTCTGGGTTACCTTCACTTCCATACCGGGCAAGACTAATCTCAAAGCGGATGCTTTATCCCGCAGTAATCCACGAAAAGGAGCTCCCTTTCAGCCAGAACCTATGTTTCCCAACCTGGTCACAGTGCCTGTTGTCCATTCTTTTCTTCAAAAGATAGCACTAAGGACAAGAAATCTGGACTTGGATCGGGACGATACCCTTCGAGAACTAGGACTTACTGCTGATCAGGGTCTTCTTTTCAAGGAAGACAAGATGTACCTTCCCGACCAAGAACTACAATTAGAAGTACTTCAAATGTGTCATGACTCCAAGGCAGCCGGGCATAGAGGAACTCTCAATACTACAGAACAGATTCAACGGCACTTCTGGTGGCCGACGCTTCGCAAGGATGTACTGGATTATGTCGCGTCTTGTCCGGTGTGTCTACAAACCAAGACCCCAAGGATTCCTCCTATTGGCAAATTAATCCTTACCCAAATTCCTACGAAACCTTGGCAAATAATATCAACGGACTTTATCGTGGATCTACCAAGGTCAGAGAGTTGTAATACCATCATGGTGACAATAGACTCTTTAACCAAATTGGCGCATTTCATCCCTCTCCCATCTGTTCCATCTGCACCTGTTATGGCCAGGGTATTCGTGGAACGCATTTTTTCACTCCACTGACTACCGGAGGTCATTATCTCGGATAGAGGACCACAATATACGTCACAGTACTGGAAACATATTTGTCTCTTACTAGGGATCTCAAGAGCGCTCAGTTCCGGATACCACCCTCAGACCAACGGCCAGACGGAACGTTTAAATCAAACCTTGGAAGCATATCTAAGATGTTACATATCAGCTTTACAAGATAATTGGAAGGCTTTACTGCCTATAGCAGAATTTGCTTATAATAATGCGGTATATTCCACCATACGTGTTAGTCCTTTCTTTAGTACATTTGGATTTCATCCGGAGGTGTACCCATCAACTGTTCCCACGGCTACTTCGTATCCGGATTTAGACGGGTTAATAGCCTCCATTCAACAAGGACATCGAAATGCACAGGAAGCTCTGAAGGATGCTCATGAACGCTATAAGATACAAGCCGACAAGCATCGGAGTCCCACACCTTCCATTCAAGTTGGTGACAAGGTATGGTTGTCGGGTAAATATCTCCCCAAGAGTTTGAAACCTTCAAAATTGTCGGCGAGATACTTTGGACCCTTTTTGGTTCTTGAAAATAAAGGTCTGGCTGCTTTCAAGTTACGTCTCCCTTTTTCTTGGAAGCGCATACACCCTACATTCCATGTTTCTCAGCTGAAGCATGGCGTACAATCCCGATTCCATGTGTCTAAGACGGGAACTCCCCCTCCAGTCCTGACAAGTGAAGGACCGGAATACGAAGTCTCCTCAATCTGTGATTCACACTATAGAAGAAGGGTGCTACAGTTCCTTATAGACTGGAAGGGATATTCTCAGGCGGAACGTTCTTGGGAACCCGCCTCAGCGGTTCATGCTCCCCGTTTGGTTAGCAGGTTCTACCGGCTACATCCTGGCAAGCCGGGTTTCGTCGCCATTCGGAGGGGGCATACTGTCACGTCCGCTCCCTCTAGGGGGCGGCTCACGTGGATTTTCTGGCACAGGTGGAGACGAGTTTCATGCATCGCCTCTACCTCCTCCAACATGGCGGTAGCAAGGAAAAGCAGCGCACCAGCCTTCCGAATCTGGGAGTGTCGGATGACTCCGCCCCCAACCTCGCAGAATGGATTTACTTCGGCGGTGTCTTCGGTTCAGCGCGTTGCTCCTGTTTTCAGAGGCCACGCACCGTAAGTTCGTTATTCTAGGCTAGCTTTCTTTACTATCCGAAGACTCTGCTTGTCTGTAATCTTTCTACCGTCTCTCCTTTTCTCAGTGTCAGACTCCTCTGTCCTTGGTCCTCTACACTACCAGCTCTCCACACGCTTACACCGAAGGCATTGGTTCTACACTCTTCAGTACGTATAGTTCCGTACCCCCCCAGCATACGTATCCTTTCATTCGTTCCATCACTAACCTTTCTCCATCCTTCAGTCTCTTCAGCATGGACAGGGAGTTACTTTTATCAACGCGCTGAACGGATTACAACCTCCGTGCAAGCCGTCTTACACCTCCTCAACAGACATTCAGAATTAAAGGTATATCGCTCACTAGAGTCCTACTTCCGCAATCTCTCCCTTCTCTAATCACCACCTGGTTTCTCTCATCAGGATATTCGCGATAGCAAGTCCAACTCCCGAAGTCACTCCTGGGGAATCAAGACTCGCCCATCGCTTCTTCAGAGTTCCTGGCACGACAGGGTTTTCTCCCCCACGAGGGTTTCCCTGACTTCCCCTCCTCGACCTGGGTTTCTCCGGCGCGGGGAGAGGAGGTTAGGTGAGCTTTCCATTCAGCTCTACGAATTCCTACTGGACCAGGTTAGTGTTGTCTTGTTGTTTATCTGATATCTGCAGTAGGGACTGTGAACCCCGTTCCTTTGGGATTTAAAAGTACATAGATTGTTACATATAGAGAGCAGAAGTACAGACACCCCCCACCGGTATCTTTACACTAGTGGCAGCGGTGGGATGCTTATGGTTTTAAGAATCAGTGTATAACTCTGCCACTTACAAAATATCTGCACTTTATTAAATTAAGGTTCGGTTGTGTAGAAAATAACTGCTTTACAAGCCATGGAGTCTATTGCAAATGGTAAATTGACTAGGATGAGCTTAGAGGCTCTCCAGAGTGCTTGTGAAGCCAGGGAGTTAGACTTTGTGGATAAGTCTTGGGCTGAGCTGATAGCTGCCCTGGTGGACTACCAGACTGATGGTGAAACTCTTTATGATGGGGGGATGCAACCAATGAGGACTCTGCCCCTGGGGTTTCTGATGAATCTGTTTCTGGGAATGCCACCATTCCTGCTGCCTCTGTTCCAAACCCCACCACTGGTCTTCAGGGGAAACCCTGAAGATTGAACTTTTAAAATTGGAGCTACAACGGGAACAGTTAGCCTTTCAATACAAAAAGTTGGCAACCGAAGCTGAGTTGACGAAAGAGGAGTTGGCACAGCAAGTGATTCTCAAAGATAGGGACACTGAGCACCAAAGAATCCAGCTAGAGAAAGCTAGATTGGAGACTTCAGCTAAACCAGTTGAGAGTGGCAGGTCCCCAGGCACCAAGTTTATGAAAGATTTGGTTGGTGTGTTTGCAGAGGGTTCTGATATCCTCCAATGGATTGAAGCGTTTGAAATGGCTTGTGCAATTCATGATGTTGACAAAAGAGATTGGGCTAAGTGTTTGTTAAGCAGAGTGCCTCAAGCGGGGTATGACTGTATTCTGAAGCTGAGTGTGGAAGACAGGGGTCAGTATGAGTGTATGAAATCTGCGTTGATTGACAAGTTTGACAAGACACCTACCCAATACCTTAAAAGGTTCAGGGAATTTAAGAAAAGAGAAAATGTGTCTTGGGTTGACTGGGTGAGTGCTGCGCACATGAACATGATGGGGTGGATTGATGGTTACAAGGTAAAAACATTTGTTGAATTGTCCCACCTGTTGTTTTTTGAGCATTTTTCGGAAGCCTGTTCACCAGAGCTGTGTCAGTATGTTGCTGACCAGAACATTTTGGATCCATTTAAGCTGGCTAGGTTGGCTGACAAGTGGGTCTCCCACCGGGTGTCGCCTAAGGACTCCAGTGGGAAGGACAAGGATAAAGAAAAAGAGGCCTCTCAGAAAGCTGAGGAGTCCCAAAAGCAGTCACAGTCGGGTAAACCTAAACCCTCCTCTCCTAAGACCCAACAATCTAGTGGGGATAAGTCATCTGTGGGTGGGAATAAGAGTAGTGGTCCACCTGCTGCAAATCAGGCTCCCAGTGGTTCCAGTACTGTACCCCGCACTCCCGGCACTTGTTGGGATTGTGGGGATCTGGATCACAAGAGGGGTGACTCCAAGTGTAAAGGTAAGGCACTCGGAGTACAGGCTGTCAGCCTGACCTACCCTTACCCCATGTCTGAGGGGGAGGCCACTGTCCTCACTTCCTCTACAGGGATCACCTTTGGTGCTCCTGTAGAGATTTCCTTTGTGTCCCTTGGGGCCTCGGACCAGTACGCGGAAGTACTGGCGACTATCCCACATAACACCCGTAGGTTTTTGAGAAGTGTCCTCCTGAATGGCCAGCCTTCTACTGGTTTGAAAGACACTGGGGCAAGCATGACAGTGGTGGACAGGACCCTGCTCAAGCCAGAGGACTATGTAGGTGCTCCTCTGAGAACCAACAGGTTAGCTGGTGGGCCTCCCAAATTATCGCCTGTAGCCTTACTCACACTTGTAATTGGAGACAAGACAGCAAAGCTTCCTGTCCTGGTTCAGGACAATGTCCCTGCTAACATTCTGTTAGGTAATGATGTAGTAGAGTTGGGATTGATCTTGGATGGTCTTCCCATGACTGCTGCTGCGGTCACTAGGTCACAGGTGACACAGGGTTTGGCTGTGAGTCAGGTACCCGAGCCAAAGGCGCGGCCTAAGGCAAGACCAAGGAAGAACAAGAAGGCCACGTCTGGGCAGGGGACTCCTTCTCTTCCTGCTGTTCCTACAGCACCCATTGGGATCCATGCTCCGGACGGGCTGGATCCAGTGGTAAACCCGTCTAAACTCCTGTGGGAGAAGAGCCAGAAGACTCTCATGTGGGAGAGGTTCTCAACCCGGAGCATCATCCCGATCTTCAATGCTTGTTAGCTGAAGGGGGACCCTCCCGGGCAGACTTCTGTAAGGGACAGAGAGAGTGCCACTCTCTCGAGGGTCTGAGGAAACAGGCCCTATCCCAGGCACAAGGAGAAGTGCCTAGGACCTTCCGAATATATTGGGAGGGTGAGCTCCTTGTTAGTGAGCCCACTAAGCCTGAACCTGGTGCCCTCAAGAGGTTGGTGGTACCCCAGGTTTACAGGCCCTTCCTGCTGCAGTTGGCGCATGAGGTGCCCTTGGCTGGTCATCTTGGTACCATGAAGACTAAGCAGAGGCTCTCTGCCCATTTCTACTGGCCTCGGATGGGAGCAGAAGTGGAGTCCCACTGCAGGACCTGCCCAACTTGTCAGCTGTCTGGCAAGACTGGAGGCAGTGTCATTGCCCCACTGCAGCCATTGTCAGTGTTTGGCACCCCATTTGAGAGGGTGGTGTTAGGGAGAATTCTCTGTTTAGGCTGAATTTCCTAACCTAGTGAGTCCCCCAGCAGCTTTGCTGGATTTTTGGGGTTTATTTCTTTCTCCTGCCAAGAGTGAGACTCTTTTAACCTCACTCTTGGACATGATTTGGGAGTGTTTCTTTGAATCTAGATGTGTTTAATGCGCTATGGGGTCTTTTACTCCATAGGGCTTCATGTGTTTTTGTGATGTGTGTTACACAGCACCCTCAGTGCAGTGACACAGTATAGACTCCATACCCTGGGACTGACTACTGTCTCCCAGGGCATGTAAAGTCACAATTGACTTTACTAGTCTTAAATTCTGAACAGAACCAGTACAAACCATCATATTGTGGACGTACTGGCTGGGGCAATTCAATTGCCCCAGGGTCTGTTAGTCGAGGGGGCACGTCTCCGTCCCACCTGATCGAGTTTTGGCTGGTGGCAGTGGATACTACTTTTTATATTCAACCGTGAATATTTTCCTATGGGATTTCCCATTGTTTTAGGCTACTACCTTTATTTAATTATTTACGGTAGCCTCGAACATACCGCCGGTTTATTTAATTAACATTAATTCTCCGGTTGGTATTTTTTGCCAAAACTTGATTCTAAACTGGCGTTTGTGTTCTCTTCTGTGACTCCAACCCAAGTCGAGCCCTTTGTTCCACTTTTTGGCGGGCTTCTCCACAGAAGCCCTCCAAAGTGGTGCCACTCTGTCTGGGGTACTTAGGAGGGGTGGAGGGAAATTTAGGCACCCTGGACTGAGTTGCCTAGGCAACTCAAGTCGCACTCCATCCTGATTGGCCCAAGTGGCCGGCCGGCTCACCACTTAGCATGTTTGAGTGACAGCTAGGCTGAGTGAATGGGGGTTTGCTGCATAAAAGCAGGGCTTTGGGGACTGGAACTTCAGAAGACGCCACAGGACCTAAGAATCCGACGAGGGAGAAGCCGAGCCGACCTGCCACGATACCACCACCGGTGGAGCCCTGCTGGACTGCCTCACCACTTTTCCCAACGACAGAGGAGATCTCCCGCCAGAGAGTCTTCTTCCTTTGACTGGTGGGGATAACCAGTTTCACTGTCTTTTCGCTTTCCCAACGTACCTCGTGGCCGCCTTGCCCGTGCCAAGCACCCCGGCAACCGGGATACCACGTTTTACCACGACCGCGAAACAAAGGTACCACCTTTAACCGGAAAACTCTGCGGCTGGTTTCTGCCCTGGTAGTGCAACGACCTTCATCTTTCCTCCAAGTCGAGATCTTCTCTTCCCCTGGACGACGACGCAACTTGCACCCACTACCTGGAACAACTGCCATCGCTGGAGGATCCTTCCCACTTAAGGTACCATGTCCCGCCTGGCTTCCCTTGCTACTGACTGTACGGGGTAGATTTAGACCCCGGCTTTCGAACCTGGGTTAGCCTGGGACACCCTGGCTAAACTTTCCTAAGCCTCTCTAAACTCTTTTTGAACCCTCTGCAAGACTTTCTAAGCCTAGTGTAACTGTGTGATCTTGGGCTCATTTGTGCTCTGCTCTCTCTACGAGTGGGCCCAGCCTTTGGACTTTGGCTCACCAGTGACTTTTGCTCTTCTGCCTTGCTAATAGTGTTCCTGAATCTTAGAGTGGTGTACCTTTCCATATTCTGTCTTTTTCCCTCCCTTTCTCACAAACTTATTGGAGTGCAATCTAGTTAAGCGCTCACCTCTGTATGAAAATAAGTGGTGTTTTACTGTGACTTATCTGATAAGGAAAAAGGGGTGTATATATTACAATAGTAACTGTGTTTAGAATATTTTACAATAAGAGTGCTGGAGTGTTTCAAACTGTGTGTTTTTAAATAAATAATTATATACTTTGATACCAAAGCTCTGGTCAGTGTTTGCTTGTATTATTGTATCTGAGTGCCTATTGTGTATACTTTGCATACTGCCTAACTCTTCTTGAGGGAAGTCTGACTGCTCAGCCACAGCTACCAGGTAAATCTGGGTGGTACAGACTGCTACCAAGTGGGTTTACTGCCAACACCTGTAGTCTTAAATCTTTTGCAGTGTTCCCTAAGGGAACTGCACAGGTTTCTGCCTAACAGGTGGGCATCGACATTGTCGGTCCCCTGGACCCTCCCACTTCAGGTGGACATCGGTTCATTCTGGTTTTGGTAGATCATGCCACCAGGTACCCTGAGGCTATACCCCTTTGGACTGTAACTGCCAAGGTGGTTGCCAGGGCTCTCCTGGACATTTTCACCCGTGTTGGATTCCCTAAGGAGGTTGTCTCTGACAGAGGATCCAACTTCATGTCTAGTTACATAAAAACCATGTGGAAAGAGTGCGGGGTAACCTATAAGTTCTCCACTTCTTACTATCCCCAGACCAATGGTCTGTTGAGAGATTTAATAAAACTCTCAAGGGCATGCTGGGTGCTTTGGAAGAGCCCCTAAGGAGGAAATGGGATCTCCTCCTGAAATGCCTGCTGTTTGCTTAAAGAGAGGTACCTCAAGAAGGTGTTGGTTTCAGCCCCTTTGAGTTACTCTTTGGACATCCCGTGAGGGGGCCCCTTGCCTTGATCAGAGAAGGTTTGGAAGCCACCCCTCCAGGTCCCACTAAGCAAGTGGGGGACTATTTGTTAGGCCTCAGACGGAGGATGACACAGATGATGGGTCAGGCAACAGCGAATCTCAAGGCCAGCCAGGAATTGAACAAGTACTGGCATGACCTTAAAGCATCGCAAGTGGATTGGACTCTGGGACAGGAGGTCCTCGTGATGGAGCCTACCAAGCCTTGGGCTTTGGCAGATAAATGGACTGGACCCTTCAGGATAATCTCCAAGATGGGCGAGGTCAATTATCTGGTTGACATGGGAGCCTCTGGGGTAGACCCTCAGGTATTCCATGTTAACAGGCTCAAGCCTTTCCACAGGAGAGCAGAAGTCTCATGTCTCTTGTTAGCTTCAGAGCAAGAAGAGGATGAGAGTGAGCCCCTTCCTGATTTGCTGCATAGCAACCCTCAGGATGGCTCAGTGGAGGGAGTGCATCTCTCTCCAGATTTGACAACAGAGCAGCAGAGGGCCTGCAGGACTTTGCTCCAGCAGTATGCCTCTCTGTTTTCACTGACGCCAGGCCTTACACTGTGGTGTAAGCACGAGATTGACACTGGTGACAGTGTGCCTGTCAAAAGCAGGAACTACCGTATGTCAGATACTGTTAAGAACCACATCCAGGCTGAGGTCGCTAAGATGTTGGATCTGGGTGTTATTGAACCCTAAACCAGTCCCTGGTCCAGTCCCGTGGTCCTTGTCCCCAAGGCAAGTTCCCAGGCAGGTACCAAGGATTGGAGGTTCTGTGTGGACTACAGAGGAGTCAATGCCGTCACCAAAACTGACGCGCACCCATTGCCCAGGGCTGATGAGCTCGTGGACACCATAGGTGTTGCCAAATTTGTGAGCACCTTTGACCTTACCTCAGGCTATTGGCAAATAGCTCTGACGGACCATGCCAAGGAAAAGACAGCGTTCTCAACACCAGAGGGACTCTACCAGTTTAGAGTCATGCCTTTTGAGTTGAAGAATGTCCCTGCCACCTTCCAGAGATTGGTCAATCATGCGCTCAGTGGGCTGGAAGCCTTTTGTGCGGCTTACTTAGATGACATTGCCATCTACATTTCCACTTGGGAAGAGCATTTGACACATCTGGGTAAGGTGTTGCCGTCCTTGAAAAGGGCTAACCTCGCTATCAAGGCCACCAAGTGCCAGATAGCTCAGGGGAAAGTCACATATCTTGGTCATGAGGTAGGAGGGGGTCAAATCCAACCTCTCCCCAGTAAGGTACAGGATGTACAGGACTGGGAGACTCCCACTACTCAAACCCAGGTGAGAGCCTTTTTGGGCCTCACTGAGTATTATCGCAATTTCATGGCAGACTATGGAACCATAGCTCCACCCTTGACAGCTCTGACTTCAACCAAACAACCTAGGAAGGTTACTTAGATTGAAGACTGTCAGAGGGCCTTTGATGGCTTGAAAGAAAGTCTGTGTAGGGCATCTGTGTTGTGTGCACCTGACTACAGCCGACCCTTTATCGTCCAGACGGATGCCTGTGACACCGGAATAGGAGGTGTCTTGTCCCAGTTAGATGACAAAGGGAGGGAACTTCCTATCATCTTCATCAGTAGACAACTCAAGGGTAGAGAACTTAGGTGGGCTACTGTTGTGAAGGAATGTTTCAGTATAGTTTGGAGCCTTAGGCGTTTTAGGCCCTACCTTACGGGGTCTACCATCAAGTCCAAACAAATCATAAGCCCCTGAAGTGGCTTATGCAGATGAAGGGTGAAAACCCAAAACTGCTCTGGTAGTCCATTAGCGTGCAAGGGCTAGACTACACCATAGAGCACAGACCAGGGAAGAGTCACGATAATGCAGATGGCCTTTCCAGAAGGTATGTTCACCGTCTGGATGAAGGTGTCTATCCCGTGGGAGATTAGGCACCCTACACCTCAGTCTGGGGGGGGAGACTGTGATGCTGGAAATGCATCTGAGGGACAGGGCCTCCACATCCTTGTCCTTTATTACCTTTTTATCGTGTGTTCTGTCGTGTTTTCCGCACAGGAGTTCATGTGGGACTCCTGGCGGTGCAGCTCTCTCTCTTTTGGTTTGGTGAACAGACCCATGGGATACCCTTACGGCACCCATTGGTGGGGGTACAACCCTGTGCCCCTAGTGTATGTTTTGGGCACCTGTGAGTGGCCACAGAGCAAGGTATGGGCTGGTGGCAGCTCCATACTAAATTGACAGGTGCTCTGAGTATCCTCCATTTTGGGATACCCAGGCACTGCCATTGGAATCAGTTGATTCCTGATGGAAAACAAGATGGCCCCTGTGCCCTCTTGCTTTCTATTGCCTGTTACCTTGTTTTCCCAAAGTCCTGAGAGGCCCTGGCTCTGTCCCTTCTCCCTGACTGGCTGTTGGGTGGTAGTTCCATATATGGTGTTGTTGTGAAGTCCAGTCCAAACTGGCTGGAGCCTTCCCAGTGACTGTATGTTGTGGGTACGCCCTGTTGGTGGGACCTGGGTGAATGGAGTGTGTGACCAATATGTACTTCTTGTTGTGGCTGTCTGGCTTCTGGTATGAGAGACAAAGACTGAGACAGCCCTGCCCGAAACTGGGCTGAATGCAGTGTGTAGTGTTGAATGGCTGGGTACTTGTCCCAATCCACATTCCTTGTTGTGAGTGTCTGAGAGGGAGGAGGATTGCCTGAATGCACTGTATGCCTGATTGGCTGATTGACTGCATGAAAGCCCTTCTGTATGAATGGCTGCTGAGAGTGACCCAGCAGTGTGGATGAGAGACAGGATAGTATATCTGGGGACCTTTCACCACTGGAGATTGTTCAGAAGCTGTGTCTACACTTGAAGAGTAACTGGAACTGCTGATCCTCGACGCCCAGCTGGAAGAAGAAGACTTGCTGTTGCATTTGCTTCGACCTGATCTGAAAGCTGCCGAACTCGTCAAGGACTGATCCGAGAGAGGACCTGGTAAGGCGCCCTCTTCCTGTGCTCCAACGGACCATCCAGCACTGCTAACCTTTGCCGAATCTCCCTGGAAGTCAGACCCTCAAAAGGCTGCCGACCCGAGACGGGACCGCTGAGGAGAACGAAGTGAAGCACCAGGACTTCACTGCTGGCGAAGTCCATTGCCATCGACCAGGGTTTGCAGGTTTGTGTAACCGCTGGAGGCCCATCGAAGTTGTGTTGCCCAGAGAGGGGACCGCTTGATGCCGTGCCGCCGACGACCGGAGCCGCCCGCTCCTTTGCCTAAGAACATTTGAATCGAAGGACTCCCTTGTCCGCAACGTCGACCGCTTTGTCCTGCTGGAGAAAGTCAAGGCCGCTGACGCGCCGAGGAGAATCCGCCGGTGGGTTTCCCACCACCTGAAGGCCACAAAGACTTTAACGACTCTATGCCCTTGCTGGGCCATAGTTCTTCTGAAACTCTTTGCGGTCCTGAACAATCAATCACCGAGGTACCCAGCACACCTCATCCTCGCAGGACGTCGCCGAGGAGCACCACCTGGATCGACGCCGTGGTCTCGGCACCCTCAAACTTCTCATTGACGCTGTTGATGTCAAGTTCACCTTCTTCGACACCTCTCAACGATCCGTGGCTCCTGCTTGTAAGGGTGTCACTCAAGAAGGATCCGTTGACGCTTCTTCGAAGAACTCTACTCCACCAGGTACATTGGGGGGGTAAAAACATTATAGGAGAGAACAAGACTATTGAGCAATATATGGACTGGGCTTGTGCTATATATCTTTATTTTACAGGTTGCCCCGGTGGGGGATCTCCACACAGAACTGTGCTTAGTGGTAGAGGCCAGTATTCTGGCAATTGTGTCAACCATCTTGCTTTCCCTCCTATCTCTATTGCTGGTTTCCTTGTTATTGATCTGTGTGACATTCTAAACAGTATAGTTGATGCACTTTAATGAGATCTGATAATATTGGTGGTACCACTTTAGAATTGTACATATTTACCATTGTTGATTTCCGAGTACAAAGTTGTGATCGTGCACATACCTTTGAATATTAATTATATAAAGACTGTGTTTTCAGTAATACAGTGTGTGGACATTCCTTTGTGGGGGTTCGGGGACTACACTGTACTTAAGAACCATCCTGCATCACCTCCTGAGAAGCTAGGCCTTGATTGCTCGTCCATTGCTACCTTATAGAGAATCTTGGCTGGGGTCCTCTGTGCCTCTCATCTACCATATAGAAAGCAGAAGTACAGACACCCCCCACTGGTATCTTTACAAGGACCTTCCTGCCTCTCCAGTTGGAGGGCTGTTTCTCTAATGGGAAATAGCTGCTTCGGTATGAGTGGGCTAGTTCCGATTAAACGAGAGGACCTTTCTGCCTCTCCAGGTCGGAGGGCTGTTTCTCTAATGGGAGATAGCTGCTTCTGTGTGAGTGGGCTAGTTCCCATTAGACGAGAGGACCTTCCTGCCTCTCCAGGTCGGCGCGCCATTTCTCTAATGGGAAATAGCTGCTTGAGTGTGAGTGGACTAGTCCCCATTAGATGAGAGTACCTTTCTGCCTCTCCAGGTCGGAGCGCCGTTTTTCTAATGGGAAATAGCTGCTTTGGTGTGAGTGGGCTAGTTCCCATTAGACGAGAGGATGTTTCTGCCTCTCCAGGTCGGAGGCCCGTTTCTCTAATGGGAAATAGCTGCTTCGGTGTGAGTAGGCTAGTTCCCAAAAGACAAGGGGACCTTTCTGCCTCTCCAGGTCGAAGGGCCTTTTCTCTAATGGGAAATAGCTGCTTCGGTGTGAGTGGGCTAGTTCCCATTAGACGAGAGGACCTTTCTGCCTCTCCAGGTATGAGGGCCGTTTCTCTAATGGGAAATAGCTGCTTCGGTGTGTGTAGGCTAGTTCCCATTAGACAAAGGGACCTTTCTGCTGCTCCAGGTCTGAGAGCTGTTTCTATAATGGAAAATAGCTGCTTCAGTGTGAGTGGGCTAGTTCCCATTAGACAAGAGCACCTTTCTGCCTCTCCAGGTTGGAGGGCCATTTCTCTAATGGGAAATAGATACTTCGGTGTGAGTGGGCTAGTTCCCATTAGACGAGAGGACCTTTCTGCATCTCCAGGTCGGAGAGCCATTTTTCTAATAGGAAATAGCTGCTTCGGTGTGAGTAGGCTAGTTCCTATTAGACGAGGGGATCTTTCTGCCTCTCCAGGTAGGAGGGCAGTTTCTCTGATGGAAAATAGCTGCTCCGGTGTGAGTGGGCTAGTTCCAATTAGACGAGAGGACCTTTCTGACTCTCCAGGTAGGAGGGCTGTTTCTCTAATGGGAATAGCTGCTTCTGTGTGAGTAGACTAGTTCCCATTCGATGAGGGGACCTTTCTGCCTCTCCAGGTCGGAGGGCTGTTTCTCTAATGAGAAATAGCTGCTTCAGTGTGAGTTCCCATTAGACGAGAGGAACTTTCTGCCTCTCCAGGTCAGAGGGCTGTTTCACTAATGGGAAATAGCTGCTTCGGTATGAGTAGGCTAGTTCCCATTAGACGAGAGGACCTTTCTGCCTCTCCAGGTCGGAGGGCTGTTTCTCTAATGGGAAATAGCTGCTTCAGTGTGTGTAGGCTAGTTCCCATTAGACGAGGGAACCTTTCTGCTTCTCCAGATCGGAGGGCCGTTTCTCTAATGGGAAATAGCTGCTTCAGTGTGAGTGGGCTAGTTCCCATTAGATAAGAGCACCTTTCTGCCTCTCCAGGTCAGAGGGCCATTCCTCTAATGGGAAATATATACTTCAGTGTGATTGGGCTAGTTCCCATTAGACAAGAGCACCTATCTGCCTCTCCAGGTCAGAGGGCCGTACCTCTAATGGGAAATAGCTGCTTCGGTGTGAGTGGGCTAGTTCCCATTAGACGAGAGGACCGTTTCTCTAATGGGAAATAGCTGCTTTCATGTGAGTGGGCTAGTTCCCATTAGACAAGAGGACCTTTTTGCCTCTCCCGGTTGGAGGGCCGTTTCTCTAATGGGAAATAGCTGCTTTAGTGTGAGTGGGCTAGTTCCCATTAGACAAGAGCACATTTCTGCCTCTCCAGGTCGGAGGGCCATTTCTCTAATGGGAAATAGCTGCTTCGGTGTGAGTAGGCTAGTTCCCATTAGACAAGAGGACCTTTCTGCCTCTCCAGGTCAGAGAGACGTTTATCTAATGGGAAATAGCTGCTTTGGTGTGAGTAGGCTAGTTCCCATTAGACAAGAGGACCTTTCTGCCTCTCCAGGTCGGAGTGCCATTTCTCTAATGGGAAATAGCTGCTTCTGCGTCAGTGGGCTAGCTCCCATTAGACAAGAGGATATTTCGGCCTCGGCAGGTCGGAGGGCCATTTCTCTAACGGGAAATAGCTGATTCAGTGTGAGTAGGCTAGTTCTCATTAGACAAGAGGACCTGTCTGCCTCTTCAGGTCGGAGGGCCGTTTTTCTAAAGGGAAATAGCTGCTTCAGTGTGAGTAGGGTAGTTCCCATTAGACAAAATGACGTTTCTGCCTCTCCAGGTCGGAGGGCCATTTCTCTAATGTGAAATAGCTACTTCAGTGTGAGTGGGCTTGTTCCCATTAGATGAGAGGATCTTTCTGCCTCTCCAGGTCAGTGGGCCGTTTCTCTAATGGGAAATAGCTGCTTCAGTGTGAGTAGGCTAGTTCCCATTAGACGAGAGGACCTTTCTGCCTCTCCAGGTTAGAGGGTCGTTTCTCTAATGGGAAATAGCTGCTTCGGTGTGAGTGGGCTAGTTCCCATTAGACAGAGTACCTTTCTGCCTCTCCAGGTCGGAGGACCGTTTCTCTAATGGGAAATAGCTATTTCGGTGTGAGTAGACTATTTCCTATTAGACTAGAGGACCTTTCTGCCTTTCCAGGTACGAGGGCTGTTTCTTTAATGGGAAATAGCTGCTTCGGTGTGAGTAGGCTAGCTCCCATTAGACAAGAGTACCTTTCTGCCTCTCCAGGTCAGAGGACCGTTTCTCTAATGGGAAATAGCTACTTCAGTGTGATTGGGCTAGTTCCCATTTCCAGTTTCAAGGGCCGTTTCTCTAATCGGAAATAGCTGCTTTAGTGTGAGTGGGCTAGTTCCCATTAGACGAGAGGACTTTCTGCCTCTCCAGGTCGGAGAGTCGTTTCTCTAATGGGATATATAGAAACTTCGGTGTGAGTAGACTAGTACCCATTAGACGAGAGGACCTTTCTGCCTTTCCAGGTCGGAGGGCTGTTTCTCTAATGGGAAATAGCTGCTTCGGTGTGAGTGGGCTAGTTCCCATTAGACGAATGGACCTTTCTGCCTCTCCAGGTAGGAGGGCTGTTTCTCTAATGGGAAATAGCTGCTTCGGTGTGATTAGGCTAGTTCCTATTAGACGAGGGGACCTTTCTGCCTCTCCAGGTAGGAGGGCATTTCTCTGGTGGGAAATAGCCGCATCGGTGTGAGTGGGCTAGTTCCAATTAGACGAGAGGACCTTTCTGCCTCTCCAGGTAGGAGGGCCGTTTCTCTAATGGGAAATAGCTGCTTCGGTGTGAGTAGGCGAGTTCCCATTCGATGAGGGGACCTTTCTGCCTCTCCAGGTCAGAGGGTGTTAAGAAAGGAAGAAGGCATTGACTATGGCAAGGGGAAAAGTGCACAGAATTGCACAGTGAACAACTTTGAATCTAACAACATGCATATAATACCCAAGAAAGGCAATTCCTGACAAACGGTAGAACAATTGTCAGAACCTGTGCCCTGAATAAGTGCTGTACTAGAAAGAGGACTTTCACTCCCAATAGATTTTTCATATTGACAAGTATCATGACCTACAAAAACCTCCGCACTCAGGGATTGAACAGTATTCACTTCATCAACGGATAAAGTTTGAGGTGTATTCAGAAAAGACTGTAAGGTTTTATTCTCCTCTAGTAAAGTAATGTATTCTTGTTTTAACTCCTCAAGTTCAGCTATTAGCATGCCCCGCCTTAACTGTACATCCCTATCAGTAGGCACAGGGGAAGGCATGGTAGCATCAGGGCTGGATCCTGCCCTAGCCATCCGGATGTGCACTGATTGTACATTGTCATTTACTGCTTGCAGATTTTGTGATCTATACTCTCTCCTACCGACTTGGTCTGTGTTTCCCTTAAGCAGACTACTGCCATCAGACCTTTGGCATTAGGGACTACAGTAAGTACTTGTGCAGAGGAGTAAGCAGTAGACTGAGGGCTGAAAACAGAAGATATGCAATGAACCCCTCCATTCTTTATGTTTGAATCATGAAACTGTTCAATCTGAGGTAAAGCACAACCGGAATCATGGGGTTCAACAACAGACGTACTTGTGTGTAGTAAATCTAACAGTGTGTTGTTTTCCGCTGCTAAGGCTTGTGCGGACATAGAATCTGGATCAAAATTAAAGACAGAACTAGGATCAGGCAATGTACGATGGGCCATCCTGTGGGTAAAATACTGTGCACGTAAATACCCATTTGTAACAAGGAGTTCATTTAAGTCAGGATCAATGGTTTGATTGTCACAGGTAAACTTAAGGGAAGCTTTCTGTACAAACTTGTTAGTGGCCTTGCTGCCTTTCTTTCTTAAACTGGCCATATTCAAACAGGAATAAGGGCTGGTCATTCTGTTAAGAAAGGAAGAAGGCATTGACTATGGCAAGGGGAAAAGTGCACAGAATTGCACAGTGAACAACTTTGAATCTAACAACGTGCATATAATACCCAAGACTTGTGTATATATAAAACCCAGGAGTGCAAATAAAGTAAAACAATATTACCAATATATGAAAAAGGGATGTGGGGTAAGCACTTAGGACCTCCTTATGACTGAAAGGAAAGTCAGCAAACTCTTTACCCACTATGCTATTACAGATACTGACAGCGCTGAACCCACGTAGCGGGCAAGCAAGGACAGATTCTGTGAACTGACACTCTGTAAAATACTGAATAAGGAACTTAGAAACAGTACTCACGAGGACCGGAAAGACCACTTTAATGTCAGTAATTTCACGAACCCTGTAGATCAAACAGGGACCCAGAAGGCTGTAAAAGCAAAGGGTTAAAGATAACAAAATACATAAAACCCTAGTCAAGGGCAAGTATGAATTGTGATAATAAATTGTGAGGAAAACAAAAAGGGGATACACACTGGAACTAGTTACAACAACACCCACACCTAATAATCAATGGAAAATAAATGCAGAAGTGCAATGGAAAACATGGAATGGAATCTAAATAAAGTAGGATCAGGAGCAGGGAAAATGATATCACAAAAGGAAACCTTTCCCACCCATCCAAGGAGAAAAGGCAGTAAACTAATTCTACAAAAGTAAAGGTTAATTCATCAAGCTTTTCAGTAACCAGGACAGCATAAAGGGACAGAAAGCACCAGCAAACTGGGCTGCATCAAAGAGTAAAGCACAGAGAAAGGCTGTCTGCAGACAGAGGAAGACAGAAAGGGAAATTCAGAAAGCATAAATCAATTAAGCACATTAATCCGAAATCCAGGACAGAGGAACAAGATACAGGAACTAGGAACTGGGCACAAAAGCTAGGAACTGGAACTAGGTACTTGGCACAATAACTATGAACAAGGAACTGGAACTAGGTACTAGGCACAGAAACTAGGAACAAGGAACTGGAACTAGGTACAAGGCACAGAAACTAGGAACAAGGAACTGAAACTAGGTACAAGGCACAGAAACTAGGAACAAGGAACAGAGACTAGTCACAACAGGAACACTGCTACAATGACCAGCGCCGGACTGAAGCAAACTGAGGCTTTTAAAGCTGCTAAACGAGCACACCCCTCAGGCGTGCCGCCTGCTGCACCTGCAGCCACAGGTGTTGCCTATCCTCCACCCAGCCTTGTGCTGCAAGGGAGGAGATGAAGCAGTGAGCCAGGCATTCTGGGAAGCAGGAGGTGAAGCAGTGAACCAAGGCATTCTGGCAAGCATAGTCATTTGATTTAAGTAGCATGCTGGCTGCCAGGGAGGAGATGAAGCAGTGAGCCAGGCATTCTGGGAAGCAGGAGGTGAAGCAGTGAGCCAAGGCATTCTGGGAAGCATAGTCATTTGATTTAAGTAGCATGCTGGCTGCCAAAAACCTGGAATGGATCCGGAAGGGAAGTAACTTGGAAAATAAGGTTTTAACGCTCCCAATTCATCAGAACACTGTAGCATAGGGTTCGAAGGAAATGTCCAGTAGGGAATAAACCCCAAAACATGCCCCCAAGTGGCGGGAACGGGAGCGAAGGGAGCGAGCCGTGACACTATACCCCCTCCCACGGCCGACTCTAGGCGGCCGTTACTCGCACAAAACATCTTCCTTCCATAACAGGAGCGCTTTGTCTTTGGAGGTGGCACTGACGAAAACGATGATCCATGGGCAGAAGCAGAAGGACTGGAATGAATAGAATCAGGCTGCAGTCTATAAGAGCCATAGGCAGGTTTTCGGTGAGGAAGAGACTCATGGGCTGAAGAAAGGCATGAAGGACTTGCAGGACCCGAAGCAGAGTTGGAAGGTCCAGGAAGCTCAGTCTCTGGGAGCGAACGCTCATACAACATTGAGGAAGGAGGCTGGCTGGTGCAACATGCTTTGGATAATGATAGATGCTGTGGTAGCCCCCCTGCTGAGAGCGTACACACAGGAGGTGAGTCAATTGCAGGTTTCAGGAAATGTTCATGTTCAGACAAAGAAGGTGGCGGCCGAGATAGAGGTTCGGATCTTCTCCCATCATCCATCTGGTTCAAGGCCTGTGGTTGAGGGTGACCAAGATTCGATTGCATCTGTTCAACACCTTGGGGGCCTGGAAGTCCAATGGGTTGTACAAGGCTGGCATTCCTGCTGTCAGTCATATGGCCACCTTGTTGCACGTGGGATACAACCGCAGGGACGTTTGGCATACCGATAGGAGTGATAGACGCAGTACTTGGTACATCAGGCACACTCGCAGCTGGAGCAATAACAGGCACATCTTGAACTGCAGCAGTCATATCCTCCCTTTGACTACTAGCACCCGAATGGTGCAGCAGTTGGGGGCCGTGCCCGTCCCTTCCTTCAGGCTCATGTGGGATCCGGCAACAAAAGGGCTGTCAAGCGGCTGATCCAAACTGGCCCCCAAAGGTGAACCGTCCATCCCGTTATCCTGGTTGGCTACTTGTTCGATGTCTAGGCCATGGCGGATGGTATCCGTCTCCCTCTTGTAACACTCCAGGCAAGTCCAACGGCCTTGCATGTAAGGCCCTCCCGAGTCGTGAACCAGCTTGATGTTTTTGGCAGAAGTCTCAGACTCAGATGTAGTATATGCGGGAGGTGCTAATTCTACAGACAAGCAGTTGGGAGAATTAGCTTGTGTAAAAGGCAGGCCTTCTGGTGATCCTCCTGAAGCATAGGATGGGCAGATTGGACGTTCATCCGTAATAAATGGTTGGGATTTAGGAGGTAGCTCTGAAGTAGATGAATCTGCAACATGATCAAACAGAGCAGACAGGTGCACCTCCGAAATTGGCAGCGAGGCTGAGCAGGATACAGGTCCTTCATGAACTGAAGCCAAACTAGCAGTAGGCTCTGTGACCGGAGACAGGCACTCAGGATGTGCTACCAGAGGCTCCATGGCTGAAGGATAATCTGCTGGATGAGTCACTGTAGCCGAAAACAGGCATGCCAGAGGAAATTCAGAGGCTGAGGGCATGCAAGCTGGAGCCGTCTCGTTATCTGAAGACAAACTTGTCAAGGTCTTTGGCTCTGACCACGTACATGGTGAAGGCTCTTGAGTGACTGGCAGACATAGCAATTGTTCATTGATTGAAGACACGTTTGACAACGATGACTGCAGAGCCGTGGACTGGATAATCGAAGAGTCAATAGTTGTACGAGGGCAGACTGAAGTCCCAGAAGTCGACAGGCACATTTGTGGCTCAGGAATGGAAAGCACCTTTAGGGCGGTTGACTCATTGGCACCAGTAACCAAAGACTGAGCTGTAGCCATGCCGTCCCTCTCCTTAGTGGATGACACAGAGTCTCTTCCTTTGTAGAAGTCAAAATCAACCAGAGGAATCACCATAGTAAAGTCTCTGTTAATCAGGATTTCGTCAAATGTCCATTCCTCTGTCTTAGCTTCTGAAAGTGGCATATTAACAATCAACAGTTCAGGAATTGCCTGCCGGATCTTTGGTTCAGTATACTGTGGAATGAGTCCATCAAAATATGAATCTTGTACTGTCTTTGACTGTTCATTGTGACAAAAATTGGCAGAAGAAGGAGCGAACACATAGGTAGCATCGTTTTCCACATCAGCTTGAATGTCTACTTCAGTCTCAGCAGCTAGATCAAGGGCAGAACCTAAACCTACAGTAGTGACTGATTCTGTGTATGCCACCATTGTGGTTTGTGTTTGGGTATCAGAAGCATGTATGTGTTCAAACTCAGAATTATGACAGACTGCTACACAGGAAATCTTAGGTAAAGGAGTGGCTTGTAAATCTTCGGCTAACGGCAATTCCTGACAAACGGTAGAACAATTGTCAGAACCTGTGCCCTGAATAAGTGCTGTGCTAGAAAGAGGACTTTCACTCCCAATAGATTTTTCATATTGACAAGTATCATGACCTACAAAAACCTCCGCACTCAGGGATTGAACAGTATTCACTTCATCAACGGATAAAGTTTGAGGTGTATTCAGAAAAGACTGTAAGGTTTTATTCTCCTCTAGTAAAGTAATGTATTCTTGTTTTAACTCCTCAAGTTCAGCTTTTAGCATGCCCCGCCTTAACTGTACATCCCTATCAGTAGGCACAGGGGAAGGCATGGTAGCATCAGGGCTGGATCTTGCCCTAGCCATCCGGATGTGCACTGATTGTACATTGTCATTTACTGCTTGCAGATTTTGTGATCTATACTCTCTCTTACCGACTTGGTCTGTGTTACCCTTAAGCAGACTACTGACATCAGACCTCTTGACATTAGGGGCTACAGTAAGTACTTGTGCAGAGGAGTAAGCAGTAGACTGAGGGCTGAAAACAGAAGATATGCAATGAACCCCTCCATTCTTTATGTTTGAATCATGAAACTGTTCAATCTGAGGTAAAGCACAACCGGAATCATGGGGTTCAACAACAGACGTACTCGTGTGTAGTAAATCTAACAGTGTGTTGTTTTCCACTACTAAGGCTTGTGCGGACATAGAATCTGGATCGAAATTAAAGACAGAACTAGGATCAGGCAATGTACGATGGGCCATCCTGTGGGTAAAATACGTAAATACCCATTTGTAACAAGGAGTTCATTTAAGTCAGGATCAATGGTTTGATTGTCACAGGTAAACTTAAGGGAAGATTTCTGTACAAACTTGTTAGTGGCCTTGCTGCCTTTCTTTCTTAAACTGGCCATATTCAAACGGGAATAAGGGCTGGTCATTCTGTTAAGAAAGGAAGAAGGCATTGACTATGGCAAGGGGAAAAGTGCACAGAATTGCACAGTGAACAACTTTGAATCTAACAACGTGCATATAATACCCAAGACTTGTGTATATATAAAACCCAGGAGTGCAAATAAAGTAAAACAATATTACCAATATATGAAAAAGGGATGTGGGGTAAGCACTTAGGACCTCCTTATGACTGAAAGGAAAGTCAGCAAACTCTTTACCCACTATGCTATTACAGATACTGACAGCGCTAAACCCACGTAGCGGGCAAGCAAGGACAGATTCTGTGAACTGACACTCTGTAAAATACTGAATAAGGAACTTAGAAACAGTACTCACGAGGACCGGAAAGACCACTTGAATGTCAGTAATTTCACGAACCCTGTAGATCAAACAGGGACCCAGAAGGCTGTAAAAGCAAAGGGTTAAAGATAACAAAATACATAAAACCCTAGTCAAGGGCAAGTATGAATTGTGATAATAAATTGTGAGGAAAACAAAAAGGGGATACACACTGGAACTAGTTACAACAACACCCACACCTAATAATCAATGGAAAATAAATGCAGAAGTGCAATGGAAAACATGGAATGGAATCTCAATAAAGTAGGATCAGGAGCAGGGAAAATGATATCACAAAAGGAAACCTTACCCACCCATCCAAGGAGAAAAGGCAGTAAACTAATTCTACAAAAGTAAAGGTTAATTCATCAAGCTTTTCAGTAACCAGGACAGCATAAAGGGACAGAAAGCACCAGCAAACTGGGCTGCATCAAAGAGTAAAGCACAGAGAAAGGCTGTCTGCAGACAGAGGAAGACAGAAAGGGAAATTCAGAAAGCATAAATCAATTAAGCACATTAATCCGAAATTCAGGACAGAGGAACAAGATACAGGAACTAGGAACTGGGCACAAAAGCTAGGAACTGGAACTAGGTACTTGGCACAATAACTATGAACAAGGAACTGGAACTAGGTACTAGGCACAGAAACTAGGAACAAGGAACTGGAACTAGGTACAAGGCACAGAAACTAGGAACAAGGAACTGGAACTAGGTACAAGGCACAGAAACTAGGAACAAGGAACAGAGACTAGTCACAACAGGAACACTGCTACAATGACCAGCGCAGGACTGAAGCAAACTGAGGCTTTTAAAGCTGCTAAACGAGCACACCCCTCAGGCGTGCCGCCTGCTGCACCTGCAGCCACAGGTGTTGCCTATCCTCCACCCAGCCTTGTGCTGCAAGGGAGGAGATGAAGCAGTGAGCCAGGCATTCTGGGACGCAGGAGGTGAAGCAGTGAACCAAGGCATTCTGGGAAGCATAGTCATTTGATTTAAGTAGCATGCTGGCTGCCAGGGAGGAGATGAAGCAGTGAGCCAGGCATTCTGGGAAGCAGGAGGTGAAGCAGTGAGCCAAGGCATTCTGGGAAGCATAGTCATTTGATTTAAGTAGCATGCTGGCTGCCAGGGAGGAGATGAAGCAGTGAGCCAGGCATTCTGGGAAGCAGGAGGTGAAGCAGTGAGCCAAGGCATTCTGGGAAGCATAGTCATTTGATTTAAGTAGCATGCTGGCTGCCAAAAACCTGGAATGGATCCGGAAGGGAAGTAACTTGGAAAATAAAGTTTTAACGCTCCCAATTCATCAGAACACTGTAGCATAGGGTTCGAAGGAAATGTCCAGTAGGGAATAAACCCCAAAACATGCCCCCAAGTGGCGGGAACGGGAGCGAAGGGAGCGAGCCGTGACAGAGGGCCATTTCTCTAATGGGAAATAGCTGCTTCGGTGTGAGTAGGGTAGTTCCCATTAGACGAGAGGAACTTTCTGCCTCTCCAGTATGGAGGGCTTTTTCTCTAATGGGAAATAGCTGCTTCGTGTGAGTAGGCTAGTTCCCTTTAGACGAGAGGAACTTTCTGCCTCTCCAGGTCGGACGGCCGTTTCTCTAATGGGAAATAGCTGCTTCTGTGTGAGTGGGCTAGTTCCCATTAGACAAGTGGATATTTCTGCCTCGGCAGGTCGGTGGGCCATTTCTCTAATGGGAAATAGCTGCTTCGGTGTGAGTAGGCTAGTTCCCATTAGACAAGAGCACCTTTCTGCCTCTCCAGGTCAGAGGGCCGTTTCTCTAATGGGAAATAGCTGCTTCAGTGTGACTAGGCTAGTTCCCGTTAGACAAGAGGACCTTTCTGCCTCTCCAGGTCAGAAGGCCATTTCTCTAACGGGAAATTTGCAGCATCAGTGTGAATGAGCTAGTTCCCATTAGACGAGAGGACCTTTCTGCCTCTCCAGGTCGGAGGGCCGTTTCTCTAATGGGAAATAGCTGCTTCAGTGTGAGTGGGATAGTTCCCATTAGATGAGAGGACCTTTCTGCCTCTCCAGTCGGAGGGCCGTTTCTCTAATGGGAAATAGCTGCTTTGGTGTGAGTGGGCTAGTTTCCATTAGACGAGGGGACCTTTCTGCCTCTCCAGGTTTGAGGGTCGTTTCTCTAATGGGAAATAGCTGCTTCGGTGTGTGTAGGCTAGTTCCCATTAGACAAGGGGACCTTTCTGCCTTTCCAGGTTTGAGGGCCGTTTCTCTAAAGGGAAATAGCTGCTTCGGTGTGAGTAAGCTAGTTCCTATTAGACGAGGGGATCTTTCTGCCTCTCCAGGTACGAGGGCAGTTTCTCTGATGGAAAATAGCTGCTCCGGTGTGAGTGGGCTAGTTCCAGTTAGACGAGAGGAACTTTCTGACTCTCCAGGTAGGAGGGCTGTTTCTCTAATGGGAATAGCTGCTTCTGTGTGAGTAGACTAGTTCCCATTCGATGAGGGGACCTTTCTGCCTCTCCAGGTCGGAAGCTGTTTCTCTAATGAGAAATAGCTGCTTCAGTGTGAGTTCCCATTAGACGAGAGGAACTTTCTGCCTCTCCAGGTCGAGGGCTGTTTCTCTAATGGGAAATAGCTGCTTCGGTGTGAGTAGGCTAGTTCCCATTAGACGAGAGGACCTTTCTGCCTCTCCAGGTCGGAGGACCGTTTCTCTAATGGGAAATAGCTGCTTCAGTGTGAGTGGGCTAGTTCCCATTAGACGAGAGGACCTTTCTGCCTCTCCAGGTCGGAGAGCCGTTTCCCTAATGGGAAATAGCTGCTTCAGTGTGAGTAGGCTAGTACCCATTAGACGAGAGGACCTTTCTGCCTCTCCAGGTCAGAGGGCTGTTTCTCTAATGGTAAATAGCTGCTTCGGTGTGAGTGGGCTAGTTCCCATTAGACGAAAGGTCCTTTCTGCCTCTCCAGGTCGGAGGGCCGTTTCTCTAATGGGAAATAGCTGCTTAGGTGTGAGTGGGCTAGTTCCCATTATACAAGAGGACCTTTCTGCCTCTCCAGGTAGGAGGGCCGTTTCTCTAATGGGAAATAGCTGCTTCAGTGTGTGTAGGCTAGTTCCCATTAGATAAGAGCACCTTTCTGCCTCTCCAGGTCAGAGGGCCATTCCTCTAATGGGAAATATATACTTCAGTGTGATTGGGCTAGTTCCCATTAGACGAGAGCACCTTTCTGCCTCTCCAGGTCAGAGGGCCGTATCTCTAATGGGAAATAGCTGCTTCGGTGTGAGTGGGCTAGTTCCCATTAGACGAGAGGACCGTTTCTCTAATGGGAAATAGCTTCTTCAATGTGAGTGGGCTAGTTCCCATTAGACAAGAGGACCTTTCTGCCTCTCCAGGTCGGAGGGCCATTTCTCTAATGGGAAATAGCTGCTTCGGTGTGAGTAGGCTAGTTCCCATTAGACAAGAGGATCTTTCTGCCTCTCCAGGTCAGAGAGCCGTTTCTCTAATGGGAAATAGCTGCTTCGGTGTGAGTAGGCTAGTTCCCATTAGACAAGAGGACCTTTCTGCCTCTCCAGGTCGGAGGGCCATTTCTCTAATGGGAAATTGCTGCTTCGGTGTGAGTAGGCTAGTTCCCATTAGACAAGAGGACCTTTCTGCCTCTCCAGGTCAGAAGGCCATTTCTCTAACGGGAAATTTGCAGCATCAGTGTGAATGAGCTAGTTCCCATTAGACGAGAGGACCTTTCTGCCTCTCCAGGTCGGAGTGCCGTTTCTCTAATGGGAAATAGCTGCTTCAGTGTGAGTGGGCTAGTTCCCATTAGATGAGAGGACCTTTCTGCCTCTCCAGTCGGAGGACCGTTTCTCTAATGGGAAAGAGCTGCTTCAGTGTGAGTAGGCTAATTCCCATTAGACGAGCGGACCATTCTGCCTCTCCAGGTCGGAGGGCCATTTCTCTAATGGGAAATAGCTTCTTCAGTGTGAGTAGGGTAGTTCACATTAGACAAGAGGACCTTTCTGCCTCTCCAGGTCAGAGGGCCGTTTCTCTAATGGGAAATAGCTGCTTTGGTGTGAGTGGGCTAGTTTCCATTAGACGAGGGGACCTTTCTGCCTCTCCAGGTTTGAGGGCCGTTTCTCTAATGGGAAATAGCTGCTTCGGTGTGTGTAGGCTAGTTCCCATTAGACAAGGGGACCTTTCTGCCTCTCCAGGTTTGAGGGCCGTTTCTCTAATGGGAAATAGCTGCTTCGGTGTGAGTAGGCTAGTTCCTATTAGACGAGGGGATCTTTCTGCCTCTCCAGGTAGGAGGGCAGTTTCTCTGATGGAAAATAGCTGCTCCGGTGTGAGTGGGCTAGTTCCAGTTAGACGAGAGGACCTTTCTGCCTCTCCAGGTCGGAAGCTGTTTCTCTAATGAGAAATAGCTGCTTCAGTGTGAGTTCCCATTAAACGAGAGGAACTTTCTGCCTCTCCAGGTCGGAGGGCTGATTCTCTAATGGGAAATAGCTGCTTCGGTGTGAGTAGGCTAGTTCCCATTAGACGAGAGGACCTTTCTGCCTCTCCAGGTCGGAGGACCGTTTCTCTAATGGGAAATAACTGCTTCAGTGTGAGTGGGCTAGTTCCCATTAGACGAGAGGACCTTTCTGCCTCTCCAGGTCGGAGAGCCGTTTCTCTAATGGGAAATAGCTGCTTCAGTGTGAGTAGGCTAGTACCCATTAGACGAGAGGACCTTTCTGCCTCTCCAGGTCAGAGGGCTGTTTCTCTAATGGGAAATAGCTGCTTCGGTGTGAGTGGGCTAGTTCCCATTAGACGAAAGGTCCTTTCTGCCTCTCCAGGTCGGAGGGCCGTTTCTCTAATGGGAAATAGCTGCTTAGGTGTGAGTGGGCTAGTTCCCATTATACAAGAGGACCTTTCTGCCTCTCCAGGTAGGAGGGCCGTTTCTCTAATGGGAAATAGCTGCTTCAGTGTGTGTAGGCTAGTTCCCATTAGATGAGGGAACCTTTCTGCTTCTCCAGATCGGAGGGCCGTTTCTCTAATGGGAAATAGCTGCTTCAGTGTGAGTGCGCTAGTTCCCATTAGATAAGAGCACCTTTCTGCCTCTCCAGGTCAGAGGGCCATTCCTCTAATGGGAAATATATACTTCAGTGTGATTGGGCTAGTTCCCATTAGACGAGAGCACCTTTCTGCCTCTCCAGGTCAGAGGGCCGTATCTCTAATGGGAAATAGCTGCTTCGGTGTGAGTGGGCTAGTTCCCATTAGATGAGAGGACCGTTTCTCTAATGGGAAATAGCTTCTTCAATGTGAGTGGGCTAGTTCCCATTAGACAAGAGGACCTTTCTTCCTCTCCAGGTCGGAGGGCCATTTCTCTAATGGGAAATAGCTGCTTCGGTGTGAGTAGGCTAGTTCCCATTAGACAAGAAGATCTTTCTGCCTCTCCAGGTCGGAGAGCCGTTTCTCTAATGGGAAATAGCTGCTTCGGTGTGAGTAGGCTAGTTCCCATTAGACAAGAGGACCTTTCTGCCTCTCCAGGTCGGAGGGCCATTTCTCTAATGGGAAATAGCTGCTTCGGTGTGAGTAGGCTAGTTCCCATTAGACAAGAGGATATTTCTGCCTCGGCAGGTCGGAGGGCCATTTCTCTAACGGGAAATAGCTGATTCAGTGTGAGTAGGCTAGTTCCCATTAGACAAGAGAACCTGTCTGCCTCTCCAGGTCAGAGGGCCGTTTCTCTAATGGGAAATAGCTGCTTCAGTGTGAGTGGGCTAGTTCCCATTAGAAAAGAGCACCTTTCTGCCTATCCAGGTCAGAGGGCCGTTTCTCTACTGGGAAATAGCTGCTTCGGTGTGAATGGGCTAGTTCCCATTAGACAAGAGGACCTTTCTGCCTCTCCAGGTAGGAGGGCCGTTTCTCTAATGGGAAATAGCTGCTTCAGTGTGTGCAGGCTAGTTCCCATTAGACGAGGGAACCTTTCTGCCTCTCCAGATCGGGGGCCGTTTCTCTAATGGGAAATAGCTGCTTCAGTGTGAGTGGGCTAGTTCCCATTAGATAAGAGCACCTTTCTGCCTCTCCAGGTCAGAGGGCCATTCCTCTAATGGGAAATATATACTTCAGTGTGAGTGGGCTAGTTCCCATTAGACGAGAGCACCTTTCTGCCTCTCCAGGTCAGAGGGCCGTATCTCTAATGGGAAATAGCTGCTTCGGTGTGAGTGAGCTAGTTCCCATTAGACGAGAGGACCGTTTCTCTAATGGGAAATAGCTGCTTTAATGTGAGTGGGCTAGTTCCCATTAGACAATAGGACCTTTCTGCCTCCCGGTTGGAGGGCCGTTTCTCTAATGGGAAATAGCTGCTTTAGTGTGAGTGGGCTAGTTCCCATTAGAAAAGAGCACCTTTCTGCCTCTCCAGGTCGGAGGGCCATTTCTCTAATGAGAAATAGCTGCTTCGGTGTGAGTAGGCTAGTTCCCATTAGACAAGAGGACCTTTCTGCCTCTCCAGGTCGGAGGGCCGTTTCTCTAATGGGAAATAGCTGCTTCAGTGTGAGTGGGCTAGTTCCCATTAGAAAAGAGCACCTTTCTGCCTATCCAGGTCAGAGGGCCGTTTCTCTACTGGGAAATAGCTGCTTCGGTGTGAATGGGCTAGTTCCCATTAGACGAGAGGACCGTTTCTCTAATGGGAAATAGCTGCTTTAATGTGAATGGGCTAGTTCCCATTAGACAAGAGGACCTTTCTGCCTCTCCAGGTAGGAGGGCCGTTTCTCTAATGGGAAATAGCTGCTTCGGTGTGTGTAGGCTAGTTCCCATTAGACGAGGGAACCTTTCTGCCTCTCCAGGTCGGAGGGCCGTTTCACTAATGGGTAATAGCTGCTTCAGTGTGAGTGGGCTAGTTCCCATTAGATCAGAGCACCTTTCTGCCTCTCCAGGTCAGAGGGCCATTCCTCTAATGGGAAATATATACTTCAGTGTGAGTGGGCTAGTTCCCATTAGACGAGAGCACCTTTCTGCCTCTCCAGGTCAGAGGGCCGTTTCTCTAATGGGAAATAGCTGCTTCGGTGTGAGTGGGCTCGTTCCCATTAGACAAAAGGACCGTTTCTCTAATGGGAAATAGCTGCTTTAATGTGAGTGGGCTAGTTCCCATTAGACAAGAGGACCTTTCCGCCTCTCCCGGTCGGAGGGCCGTTTCTCTAATGGGAAATAGCTGCTTTAGTGTGAGTGGGCTAGTTCCCATTAGACAAGAGCACCTTTCTGCCTCTCCAGGTCGGAGGGCCATTTCTCTAATGGGAAATAGCTGCTTCGGTGTGAGTAGGCTAGTTCTCATTAGACGAGAGGACCTTCCTGCCTCTCCAGGTAGGAGAGCCATTTCTCTAATGGGAAATAGCTGCTTCGGTGTGAGTAGGCTAGTTCTCATTAGACGAGAGGACCTTCCTGCCTCTCCAGGTAGGAGAGCCGTTTCTCTAATGGGAAATAGCTGCTTCGGTGTGAGTAGGCTAGTTCCCATTAGACAAGAGGACCTTTCTACCTCTCCAGGTCGGAGGGCCATTTCTCTAATGGGAAATAGCTGCTTCTGTGTGAGTGGGCTAGTTCCCATTAGACAAGAGGATATTTCTGCCTCGGCAGGTCGGAGGGCCATTTCTCTAACGGCAAATAGCTGATTCAGTGTGAGTAGGCTAGTTCCCATTAGACAAGAGGACCTGTCTGCCTCTCCAGGTCAGAGGGCCGTTTCTCTAATGGGAAATATATACTTCAGTGTGAGTGGGCTAGTTCCCATTAGACAAGAGCACCTTTCTGCCTCTCCAGGTCGGAGGGCCATTTCTCTAATGGGAAATAGCTGCTTCGGTGTGAGTAGGCTAGTTCTCATTAGACGAGAGGACCTTCCTACCTCTCCAGGTAGGAGAGCCGTTTCTCTAATGGGAAATAGCTGCTTCGGTGTGAATAGGCTAGTTCCCATTAGATGAGAGGACATTTCTGCCTCTCCAGGTTGGAGGGCTATTTCTCTAATGGGAATTAGCTGCTTCAGTGTGAGTGGGCTAGTTCCCATTAGACGAGAGGACCTTTCTGCCTCTCCAGGTAGGAGGGACGTTTCTCTAATGGGAAATATCTGCTTCGGTGTGAGTAGGCTAGTTCCCATTAGACGTGGGGACCTTTCTGCCTCTCCAGGTTGGACGGCCGTTTCTCTAATGGGAAATTGCTGCTTCGGTGTGAGTAGGCTCGTTCCCATTCGACAAGGGGACCTTTCTGCCTCTCCAGGTCGGAGGGCCGTTTCTCTAATGGGAAATAGTTGCTTCGGTGTGAATAGGCTAGTTCCAATTAGACGAGAGGACCTTTCTGTCTCTCCAGGTCGGAGGGCCATTTCGCTAATGGGAAATAGCTGCTTCGGTGTGAGTAGGCTAGTTCCCATTAGACGAGAGGACCTTTCTGCCTCACCAAGTCGGAGGGCCGTTTCTCTGATGGGAAATAGTTGCTTCAGTTTGAGTGGGCTAATTCCCATTAGACGAGAGGACCTTTCTGCCTCACCAAGTCGGAGGGCCGTTTCTCTAATGGGAAATAGTTGCTTCAGTTTGAGTGGGCTAATTCCCATTAGACGAGAGGACCTTTCTGCCTCTACGGGTCAGAGGGCCGATTCTCTAATGGCAAATTGCTGCGTCAGTGTGAGTGGGCTAGTTCCCATTAGACGAGAGGACCTTTCTGGCTCTCCAGGTTGGAGGGCCGTTTCTCTAATGGGAAATAGCTGCTTTGGTGTGAGTAGGCTTGTTCCCATTAGACGAGAGGAACTTTCTGCCTCTCTTTGTCGGAGGGCCTTTTATATAATGGGAAATAGCTGCTTCGGTGTGAGTAGGCTAGTTCCAATTAGGCAAGAGGACCTTTCTGTCTCTCCAGGTCCGAGGACCGTTCCTCTAAAGGAAAATAGCTGCTTCGGTGTGAGTGGGCTAGTTCCCATTAGACGAGAGGACCTTTCTGCCTCTCCAGGTCAGAGGGCCGTTTCCCTAATGGGAAATAGCTGCTTTGATGTGAGTGGGATAATTCCCATTAGACGAGAGTACCTTTCTGCCTCTCCAGGTCAGAGGGCCGTTTCTCTAATGGGAAATAGCTGCTTCGGTGTGAGTGGGCTAGTTCCCATTAGATGAGAGGACCTTTCTGCCTTTCCAGGTCGGAGGGCCATTTCTTTAATGGGAAATAGCTGCTTCGGTGTGAGTAGGCCAGTTCCCATTAGACGAGGGGACCTTTCTGCCTCTCCATGTCAGAGAGCCGATTCTCTAATGGGAAATAGCTGCTTCAGTGTGAGTAGGCTAGTTCCCATTAGACGAGAAGACCTTTCTGCCTCTACAGGTCGAGCGCCATTTCTCTAATGGGAAATAGCTGCTTAAGTGTGAGGAGGCTAGTTTCCATTAGACAAGAGTACCTTTCTGACTCTCCAGGTCGGAGGGCCGTTTCTCTAATTGGAAATAGCTGCTTTGGTGTGAATGGACTAGTTCCCATTAGACGAGAGGACCTTTCTGCCTCTCCAGGTAGGAAGGCCGTTTCTCTAATGGGAAATAGCTGCTTCGGTGTGAGTGGGCTAGTTCCCTTTAGACAAGAGGACCTTTCTGCCTCTCCAGGTTGGACGGCCGTTTCTCTAATGGGAAATAGCTGCTTCAGTGTGAGTAGGCTCGTTCCCATTCGACAAGGGGACCTTTCTGCCTCTCCAGGTCGGAGGGCCGTTTCTCTAATGGGAAATAGTTGCTTCGGTGTGAATAGGCTAGTTCCAATTAGACGAGAGGACCTTTCTGCCTCTCCAGGTCGGAGGGCCGTTTCGCTAATGGGAAATAGCTGCTTCGGTGTGAGTAGACTAGTTCCCATTAGACGAGAGGACCTTTCTGCCTCACCAAGTCGGAGGGCCGTTTCTCTGATGGGAAATAGTTGCTTCAGTTTGAGTGGGCTAATTCCCATTAGACGCGAGGACCTTTCTGCCTCACCAAGTCGGAGGGCCGTTTCTCTAATGGGAAATAGTTGCTTCAGTTTGAGTGGGCTAATTCCCATTAGACTAGAGGACCTTTCTGCCTCTACGGGTCAGAGGGCCGATTTTCTAATGGCAAATTCGCTGCGTCAGTGTGAGTGGGCTAGTTCCCATTAGACGAGAGGACCTTTCTGGCTCTCCAGGTTGGAGGGCCGTTTCTCTAATGGGAAATAGCTGCTTTGGTGTGAGTAGGCTTGTTCCCATTAGACGAGAGGAACTTTCTGCCTCTCTTGGTCGGAGGGCCTTTTATCTAATGGGAAATAGCTGCTTCGGTGTGAGTAGGCTAGTTCCCATTAGAGGAGAGGACCTTTCTGTCTCTCCAGGTCGGAGGGCCGTTCCTCTAATGGGAAATAGCTGCTTCGGTGTGAGTGGGCTAGTTCCCATTAGACGAGAGGACCTTTCTGCCTCTCCAGGTCAGAGGGCCATTTCCCTAATGGGAAATAGCTGCTTTGGTGTGAGTGGGATAATTCCCATTAGACGAGAGTACCTTTCTGCCTCTCCAGGTCAGAGGGCCGTTTCTCTAATGGGAAATAGCTGCTTCGGTGGGAGTGGGCTAGTTCCCATTAGATGAGAGGACCTTTCTGCCTTTCCAGGTCGGAGGGCCATTTCTTTAATGGGAAATAGCTGCTTCGGTGTGAGTAGGCCAGTTCCCATTAGACGAGGGGACCTTTCTGCCTCTCCACGTCAGAGAGCCGATTCTCTAATGGGAAATAGCTGCTTCAGTGTGAGTAGGCTAGTTCCCATTAGACGAGAAGACCTTTCTGCCTCTACAGGTCGAGCGCCATTTCCCTAATGGGAAATAGCTGCTTAAGTGTGAGGAGGCTAGTTTCCATTAGACAAGAGTACCTTTCTGCCTCTCCAGGTCGGAGGGCCGTTTCTCTAATTGGAAATAGCTGCTTTGGTGTGAATGGACTAGTTCCCATTAGACGAGAGGACCTTTCTGCCTCTCCAGGTAGGAAGGCCGTTTCTCTAATGGGAAATAGCTGCTTTGGTGTGAGTAGGCTAGTTCCCATTAGACGAGGGAACTTTTCTGCCTCTCCAGGTAGGAGGGCAGTTTCTCTGATGGGAAATAGCTGCTTCGGAGTGAGTGGGCTAGTTCCCTTTAGACAAGAGGACCTTTCTGCCTCTCCAGGTTGGACGGCCGTTTCTCTAAAGGGAAATAGCTGCTTCGGTGTGAGTAGGCTCGTTCCCATTCGACGAGGGGACCTTTCTGCCTCTCCAGGTCGGAGGGCCGTTTCTCTAATGGGAAATAGTTGCTTTGGTTTGAATAGGCTAGTTCCAATTAGACGAGAGGACCTTTCTGCCTCTCCAGGACAGAGGGCCGTTTCTCTAATGGGAAATAGCTGCTTCGGCGTGAGTAGGCTAGTTCCCATTAGAGGAGAGGACCTTTCTGCCTCTCCAGGTCAGAGGGCCGTTTCTCTAATGGGAAATAGCTGCTTTGGTGTGAGTAGGCTAGTTCCCATTAGACGAGAGGATATTGCTGCCTCACCAGGTCGGAGGGCCGTTTCTCTAATGGGAAAAAGCGGTTACAGTGTGAGTGGGCTAGTTCCCATTAGCCGAGAGGACCTTTCTGCCTCACCAGGTCGGAGGGCCGTTTCTCTAATGGGAAATAGCTGCTTTGGTGTAAGTAGGCTAGTTCCCATTAGACAAGAGGACCTTTCTGCCTCTCCAGGTCGGAGCGCCGTTTCTCTCATGGGAAATAGCTGCTTCAGTGTGTGTAGGCTAGTTCCCATTAGACGAGGGAACCTTTCTGCCTCTGCAGATCGGAGGGCCGTTTCTCTAATGGGAAAAAGCTGCATCAGTGTGAGTGGGCTAGTTCCCATTAGATAAGAGCACCTTTCTGCCTCTCCAGGTCAGAGGGCCATTCCTCTAATGGGAAATAGTTGCTTCGGTGTGAATAGGCTAGTTCCAATTAGACGAGAGGACCTTTCTGCCTCTCCAGGTCGGAGGGCCGTTTCGCTAATGGGAAATAGCTGCTTCGGTGTGAGTAGACTAGTTCCCATTAGACGAGAGGACCTTTCTGCCTCACCAAGTCGGAGGGCCGTTTCTCTGATGGGAAATAGTTGCTTCAGTTTGAGTGGGCTAATTCCCATTAGACGCGAGGACCTTTCTGCCTCACCAAGTCGGAGGGCCGTTTCTCTAATGGGAAATAGTTGCTTCAGTTTGAATGGGCTAATTCCCATTAGACTAGAGGACCTTTCTGCCTCTACGGGTCAGAGGGCCATTCCTCTAATGGGAAATATATACTTTAGTGTGAGTGGGCTAGTTCCCATTAGACGAGAGCACCTTTCTGCCTCTCCAGGTCAGAGGGCCGTATCTCTAATGGGAAATAGCTGCTTCGGTGTGAGTGGGCTAGTTCCCATTAGACGAGAGGACCGTTTCTCTAATGGGAAATAGCTGCTTTAATGTGAGTGGGCTAGTTCCCATAAGACAAGAGGACCTTTCCGCCTCTCCCGGTCGGAGGGCCGTTTCTCTAATGGGAAATAGCTGCTTTAGTGTGAGTGGGCTAGTTCCCATTAGACAAGAGCACCTTTCTGCCTCTCCAGGTCGGAGGGCCGTTTCTCTAATGGGAAATAGCTGCTTCGGTGTGAGTAGGCTAGTTCCCATTAGACGAGAGGACCTTCCTGCCTCTCCAGGTGGGAGAGCCGTTTCTCTAATGGGAAATAGCTGCTTCGGTGTGAGTAGGCTAGTTCCCATTAGACGAGGGAACCTTTCTGCCTCTCCAAGTAGGAGTCCAGTTTCTCTGATGGGAAATAGCGGCTTCAGTGTCAGTGGGCTACTTCCCATTAGACAAGAGGACCTTTCTGCCTCTCCAGGTTGGGCGTCCGTTTCTCTAATGGGAAATTGCTGCTTCGGTGTGAGTAGGCTCGTTCCCATTCGACGAGGGGACCTTTCTGCCTCTCCAGGTCAGAAGGCCATTTCTCTAACGGGAAATTTGCAGCATCAGTGTGAATGAGCTAGTTCCCATTAGACGAGAGGACCTTTCTGCCTCTCCAGGTCGGAGGGCCGTTTCTCTAATGGGAAATAGCTGCTTCAGTGTGAGTGGGCTAGTTCCCATTAGATGAGAGGACCTTTCTGCCTCTCCAGTCGGAGGACCGTTTCTCTAATGGGAAAGAGCTGCTTCAGTGTGAGTAGGCTAATTCCCATTAGACGAGCGGACCATTCTGCCTCTCCAGGTCGGAGGGCCATTTCTCTAATGGGAAATAGCTTCTTCAGTGTGAGTAGGGTAGTTCACATTAGACAAGAGGACCTTTCTGCCTCTCCAGGTCGGAGGGCCGTTTCTCTAATGGGAAATAGCTGCTTTGGTGTGAGTGGGCTAGTTTCCATTAGACGAGGGGACCTTTCTGCCTCTCCAGGTTTGAGGGCCGTTTCTCTAATGGGAAATAGCTGCTTCGGTGTGTGTAGGCTAGTTCCCATTAGACAAGGGGACCTTTCTGCCTCTCCAGGTTTGAGGGTCGTTTCTCTAATGGGAAATAGCTGCTTCGGTGTGAGTAGGCTAGTTCCTTTAGACGAGGGGATCTTTCTGCCTCTCCAGGTAGGAAGGCCGTTTCTCTAATGGGAAATAGCTGCTTCGGTGTGAGTGGGCTAGTTCCCTTTAGACAAGAGGACCTTTCTGCCTCTCCAGGTTGGACGGCCGTTTCTCTAATGGGAAATAGCTGCTTCGGTGTGAGTAGGCTCGTTCCCATTCGACAAGGGGACCTTTCTGCCTCTCCAGGTCGGAGGGCCGTTTCTCTAATGGGAAATAGTTGCTTCGGTGTGAATAGGCTAGTTCCAATTAGACGAGAGGACCTTTCTGCCTCTCCAGGTCGGAGGGCCGTTTCGCTAATGGGAAATAGCTGATTCGGTGTGAGTAGACTAGTTCCCATTAGACGAGAGGACCTTTCTGCCTCACCAAGTCGGAGGGCCGTTTCTCTGATGGGAAATAGTTGCTTCAGTTTGAGTGGGCTAATTCCCATTAGACGCGAGGACCTTTCTGCCTCACCAAGTCGGAGGGCCGTTTCTCTAATGGGAAATAGTTGCTTCAATTTGAGTGGGCTAATTCCCATTAGACTAGAGGACCTTTCTGCCTCTACGGGTCAGAGGGCCGATTTTCTAATGGCAAATTCGCTGCGTCAGTGTGAGTGGGCTAGTTCCCATTAGACGAGGGGACCTTTCTGGCTCTCCAGGTTGGAGGGCCGTTTCTCTAATGGGAAATAGCTGCTTTGGTGTGAGTAGGCTTGTTGCCATTAGACGAGAGGAACTTTCTGCCTCTCTTGGTCGGAGGGCCTTTTATCTAATGGGAAATAGCTGCTTCGGTGTGAGTAGGCTAGTTCCCATTAGACAAGAGGACCTTTCTGTCTCTCCAGGTCGGAGGGCCGTTCCTCTAATGGGAAATAGCTGCTTCGGTGTGAATGGGCTAGTTCCAATTAGACTTGAGGACCTTTCTGCCTCTCCAGGTCAGAGGGCCGTTTCCCTAATGGGAAATAGCTGCTTTGGTGTGAGTGGGATAATTCCCATTAGACGAGAGTACCTTTCTGCCTCTCCAGGTCAGAGGGCCGTTTCTCTAATGGGAAATAGCTGCTTCGGTGTGAGTGGGCTAGTTCCCATTAGATGAGAGGACCTTTCTGCCTTTCCAGGTCGGAGGGCCATTTCTTTAATGGGAAATAGCTGCTTCGGTGTGAGTATGCCAGTTCCCATTAGACGAGGGGACCTTTCTGCCTCTCCACGTCAGAGAGCTGATTCTCTAATGGGAAATAGCTGCTTCAGTGTGAGTAGGCTAGTTCCCATTAGACGAGAAGACCTTTCTGCCTCTACAGGTCGAGCGCCATTTCCCTAATGGGAAATAGCTGCTTAAGTGTGAGGAGGCTAGTTTCCATTAGACAAGAGTACCTTTCTGCCTCTCCAGGTCGGAGGGCCGTTTCTCTAATTGGAAATAGCTGCTTTGGTGTGAATGGACTAGTTCCCATTAGACGAGAGGACCTTTCTGCCTCTCCAGGTAGGAAGGCCGTTTCTCTAATGGGAAATAGCTGCTTTGGTGTGAGTAGGCTAGTTCCCATTAGACGAGGGAACCTTTCTGCCTCTCCAGGTCGGAGGGCCGTTTCTCTAATGGGAAATAGTTGCTTTGGTGTGAATAGGCTAGTTCCAATTAGACGAGAGGACCTTTCCGCCTCTCCCGGTCGGAGGGCCATTTCTCTGATGGGAAATAGCTGCTTCGGAGTGAGTGGGCTAGTTCCCTTTAGACAAGAGGACCTTTCTGCCTCTCCAGGTTGGACGGCCATTTCTCTAATGGGAAATAGCTGCTTCGGTGTGAGTAGGCTCGTTCCCATTCGACGAGGGGACCTTTATGCCTCTCCAGGTCGGAGGGCCGTTTCTCTAATGGGAAATAGTTGCTTTGGTGTGAATAGGCTAGTTCCAATTAGACGAGAGGAACTTTGTGCCTCTCCAGGACAGAGGGCCGTTTCTCTAATGGGAAAAAGCTGTTACAGTGTGAGTGGGCTAGTTCCCATTAGCCGAGAGGACCTTTCTGCCTCACCAGGTCGGAGGGCCGTTTCTCTAATGGGAAATAGCTGCTTTGGTGTGAGTAGGCTAGTTCCCATTAGACAAGAGGACCTTTCTGCCTCTCCAGGTCGGAGGGCCGTTTCTCTCATGGGAAAGAGCTGCTTCAGTGTGTGTAGGCTAGTTCCCATTAGACGAGGGAACCTTTCTGCCTCTGCAGATCGGAGGGACGTTTCTCTAATGGGAAAAAGCTGCTTCAGTGTGAGTGGGCTAGTTCCCATTAGATAAGAGTACCTTTCTGCCTCTCCAGGTCAGAGGGCCATTCCTCTAATGGGAAATATATACTTCAGTGTGAGTGGGCTAGTTCCCATTAGACGAGAGCACCTTTCTGCCTCTCCAGGTTGGACGGCCGTTTCTCTAAAGGGAAATAGCTGCTTCGGTGTGAGTAGGCTCGTTCCCATTCGACGAGGGGACCTTTCTGCCTCTCCAGGTCGGAGGGCCGTTTCTCTAATGGGAAATAGTTGCTTTGGTTTGAATAGGCTAGTTCCAATTAGACGAGAGGACCTTTCTGCCTCTCCAGGACAGAGGGCCGTTTCTCTAATGGGAAATAGCTGCTTCGGCGTGAGTAGGCTAGTTCCCATTAGAGGAGAGGACCTTTCTGCCTCTCCAGGTCAGAGGGCCGTTTCTCTAATGGGAAATAGCTGCTTTGGTGTGAGTAGGCTAGTTCCCATTAGACGAGAGGATATTGCTGCCTCACCAGGTCGGAGGGCCGTTTCTCTAATGGGAAAAAGCGGTTACAGTGTGAGTGGGCTAGTTCCCATTAGCCGAGAGGACCTTTCTGCCTCACCAGGTCGGAGGGCCGTTTCTCTAATGGGAAATAGCTGCTTTGGTGTAAGTAGGCTAGTTCCCATTAGACAAGAGGACCTTTCTGCCTCTCCAGGTCGGAGCGCCGTTTCTCTCATGGGAAATAGCTGCTTCAGTGTGTGTAGGCTAGTTCCCATTAGACGAGGGAACCTTTCTGCCTCTGCAGATCGGAGGGCCGTTTCTCTAATGGGAAAAAGCTGCATCAGTGTGAGTGGGCTAGTTCCCATTAGATAAGAGCACCTTTCTGCCTCTCCAGGTCAGAGGGCCATTCCTCTAATGGGAAATAGTTGCTTCGGTGTGAATAGGCTAGTTCCAATTAGACGAGAGGACCTTTCTGCCTCTCCAGGTCGGAGGGCCGTTTCGCTAATGGGAAATAGCTGCTTCGGTGTGAGTAGACTAGTTCCCATTAGACGAGAGGACCTTTCTGCCTCACCAAGTCGGAGGGCCGTTTCTCTGATGGGAAATAGTTGCTTCAGTTTGAGTGGGCTAATTCCCATTAGACGCGAGGACCTTTCTGCCTCACCAAGTCGGAGGGCCGTTTCTCTAATGGGAAATAGTTGCTTCAGTTTGAATGGGCTAATTCCCATTAGACTAGAGGACCTTTCTGCCTCTACGGGTCAGAGGGCCATTCCTCTAATGGGAAATATATACTTTAGTGTGAGTGGGCTAGTTCCCATTAGACGAGAGCACCTTTCTGCCTCTCCAGGTCAGAGGGCCGTATCTCTAATGGGAAATAGCTGCTTCGGTGTGAGTGGGCTAGTTCCCATTAGACGAGAGGACCGTTTCTCTAATGGGAAATAGCTGCTTTAATGTGAGTGGGCTAGTTCCCATAAGACAAGAGGACCTTTCCGCCTCTCCCGGTCGGAGGGCCGTTTCTCTAATGGGAAATAGCTGCTTTAGTGTGAGTGGGCTAGTTCCCATTAGACAAGAGCACCTTTCTGCCTCTCCAGGTCGGAGGGCCGTTTCTCTAATGGGAAATAGCTGCTTCGGTGTGAGTAGGCTAGTTCCCATTAGACGAGAGGACCTTCCTGCCTCTCCAGGTGGGAGAGCCGTTTCTCTAATGGGAAATAGCTGCTTCGGTGTGAGTAGGCTAGTTCCCATTAGACGAGGGAACCTTTCTGCCTCTCCAAGTAGGAGTCCAGTTTCTCTGATGGGAAATAGCGGCTTCAGTGTCAGTGGGCTACTTCCCATTAGACAAGAGGACCTTTCTGCCTCTCCAGGTTGGGCGTCCGTTTCTCTAATGGGAAATTGCTGCTTCGGTGTGAGTAGGCTCGTTCCCATTCGACGAGGGGACCTTTCTGCCTCTCCAGGTCAGAAGGCCATTTCTCTAACGGGAAATTTGCAGCATCAGTGTGAATGAGCTAGTTCCCATTAGACGAGAGGACCTTTCTGCCTCTCCAGGTCGGAGGGCCGTTTCTCTAATGGGAAATAGCTGCTTCAGTGTGAGTGGGCTAGTTCCCATTAGATGAGAGGACCTTTCTGCCTCTCCAGTCGGAGGACCGTTTCTCTAATGGGAAAGAGCTGCTTCAGTGTGAGTAGGCTAATTCCCATTAGACGAGCGGACCATTCTGCCTCTCCAGGTCGGAGGGCCATTTCTCTAATGGGAAATAGCTTCTTCAGTGTGAGTAGGGTAGTTCACATTAGACAAGAGGACCTTTCTGCCTCTCCAGGTCGGAGGGCCGTTTCTCTAATGGGAAATAGCTGCTTTGGTGTGAGTGGGCTAGTTTCCATTAGACGAGGGGACCTTTCTGCCTCTCCAGGTTTGAGGGCCGTTTCTCTAATGGGAAATAGCTGCTTCGGTGTGTGTAGGCTAGTTCCCATTAGACAAGGGGACCTTTCTGCCTCTCCAGGTTTGAGGGTCGTTTCTCTAATGGGAAATAGCTGCTTCGGTGTGAGTAGGCTAGTTCCTTTAGACGAGGGGATCTTTCTGCCTCTCCAGGTAGGAAGGCCGTTTCTCTAATGGGAAATAGCTGCTTCGGTGTGAGTGGGCTAGTTCCCTTTAGACAAGAGGACCTTTCTGCCTCTCCAGGTTGGACGGCCATTTCTCTAATGGGAAATAGCTGCTTCGGTGTGAGTAGGCTCGTTCCCATTCGACAAGGGGACCTTTCTGCCTCTCCAGGTCGGAGGGCCGTTTCTCTAATGGGAAATAGTTGCTTCGGTGTGAATAGGCTAGTTCCAATTAGACGAGAGGACCTTTCTGCCTCTCCAGGTCGGAGGGCCGTTTCGCTAATGGGAAATAGCTGCTTCGGTGTGAGTAGACTAGTTCCCATTAGACGAGAGGACCTTTCTGCCTCACCAAGTCGGAGGGCCGTTTCTCTGATGGGAAATAGTTGCTTCAGTTTGAGTGGGCTAATTCCCATTAGACGCGAGGACCTTTCTGCCTCACCAAGTCGGAGGGCCGTTTCTCTAATGGGAAATAGTTGCTTCAATTTGAGTGGGCTAATTCCCATTAGACTAGAGGACCTTTCTGCCTCTACGGGTCAGAGGGCCGATTTTCTAATGGCAAATTCGCTGCGTCAGTGTGAGTGGGCTAGTTCCCATTAGACGAGGGGACCTTTCTGGCTCTCCAGGTTGGAGGGCCGTTTCTCTAATGGGAAATAGCTGCTTTGGTGTGAGTAGGCTTGTTGCCATTAGACGAGAGGAACTTTCTGCCTCTCTTGGTCGGAGGGCCTTTTATCTAATGGGAAATAGCTGCTTCGGTGTGAGTAGGCTAGTTCCCATTAGACAAGAGGACCTTTCTGTCTCTCCAGGTCGGAGGGCCGTTCCTCTAATGGGAAATAGCTGCTTCGGTGTGAATGGGCTAGTTCCAATTAGACTTGAGGACCTTTCTGCCTCTCCAGGTCAGAGGGCCGTTTCCCTAATGGGAAATAGCTGCTTTGGTGTGAGTGGGATAATTCCCATTAGACGAGAGTACCTTTCTGCCTCTCCAGGTCAGAGGGCCGTTTCTCTAATGGGAAATAGCTGCTTCGGTGTGAGTGGGCTAGTTCCCATTAGATGAGAGGACCTTTCTGCCTTTCCAGGTCGGAGGGCCATTTCTTTAATGGGAAATAGCTGCTTCGGTGTGAGTATGCCAGTTCCCATTAGACGAGGGGACCTTTCTGCCTCTCCACGTCAGAGAGCTGATTCTCTAATGGGAAATAGCTGCTTCAGTGTGAGTAGGCTAGTTCCCATTAGACGAGAAGACCTTTCTGCCTCTACAGGTCGAGCGCCATTTCCCTAATGGGAAATAGCTGCTTAAGTGTGAGGAGGCTAGTTTCCATTAGACAAGAGTACCTTTCTGCCTCTCCAGGTCGGAGGGCCGTTTCTCTAATTGGAAATAGCTGCTTTGGTGTGAATGGACTAGTTCCCATTAGACGAGAGGACCTTTCTGCCTCTCCAGGTAGGAAGGCCGTTTCTCTAATGGGAAATAGCTGCTTTGGTGTGAGTAGGCTAGTTCCCATTAGACGAGGGAACCTTTCTGCCTCTCCAGGTCGGAGGGCCGTTTCTCTAATGGGAAATAGTTGCTTTGGTGTGAATAGGCTAGTTCCAATTAGACGAGAGGACCTTTCCGCCTCTCCCGGTCGGAGGGCCGTTTCTCTGATGGGAAATAGCTGCTTCGGAGTGAGTGGGCTAGTTCCCTTTAGACAAGAGGACCTTTCTGCCTCTCCAGGTTGGACGGCCATTTCTCTAATGGGAAATAGCTGCTTCGGTGTGAGTAGGCTCGTTCCCATTCGACGAGGGGACCTTTATGCCTCTCCAGGTCGGAGGGCCGTTTCTCTAATGGGAAATAGTTGCTTTGGTGTGAATAGGCTAGTTCCAATTAGACGAGAGGAACTTTGTGCCTCTCCAGGACAGAGGGCCGTTTCTCTAATGGGAAAAAGCTGTTACAGTGTGAGTGGGCTAGTTCCCATTAGCCGAGAGGACCTTTCTGCCTCACCAGGTCGGAGGGCCGTTTCTCTAATGGGAAATAGCTGCTTTGGTGTGAGTAGGCTAGTTCCCATTAGACAAGAGGACCTTTCTGCCTCTCCAGGTCGGAGGGCCGTTTCTCTCATGGGAAAGAGCTGCTTCAGTGTGTGTAGGCTAGTTCCCATTAGACGAGGGAACCTTTCTGCCTCTGCAGATCGGAGGGACGTTTCTCTAATGGGAAAAAGCTGCTTCAGTGTGAGTGGGCTAGTTCCCATTAGATAAGAGTACCTTTCTGCCTCTCCAGGTCAGAGGGCCATTCCTCTAATGGGAAATATATACTTCAGTGTGAGTGGGCTAGTTCCCATTAGACGAGAGCACCTTTCTGCCTCTCCAGGTCAGAGGGCCGTATCTCTAATGGGAAATAGCTGCTTCGGTGTGAGTGGGCTAGTTCCCATTAGACGAGAGGACCGTTTCTCTAATGGGAAATAGCTGCTTTAATGTGAGTGGGCTAGTTCCCATAAGACAAGAGGACCTTTCCGCCTCTCCCGGTCGGAGGGCCGTTTCTCTAATGGGAAATAGCTGCTTTAGTGTGAGTGGGCTAGTTCCCATTAGACAAGAGCACCTTTCTGCCTCTCCAGGTCGGAGGGCCATTTCTCTAATGGGAAATAGCTGCTTCGGTGTGAGTAGGCTAGTTCCCATTAGACGAGAGGACCTTCCTGCCTCTCCAGGTCGGAGAGCCGTTTCTCTAATGGGAAATAGCTGCTTCAGTGTGTGTAGGCTAGTTCCCATTAGACGAGGGAACCTTTCTGCCTCTGCAGATCGGAGGGCCGTTTCTCTAATGGGAAAAAGATGCTTCAGTGTGAGTGGGCTAGTTCCCATTAGATAAGAGCACCTTTCTGCCTCTCCAGGTCAGAGAGCCATTCCTCTAATGGGAAATATATACTTCAGTATGAGTGGGCTAGTTCCCATTAGACGAGAGCACCTTTCTGCCTCTCCAGGTCAGAGGGCCGTATCTCTAATGGGAAATAGCTGCTTCGGTGTGAGTGGGCTAGTTCCCATTAGACGAGAGGACCGTTTCTCTAATGGGAAATAGCTGCTTTAATGTGAGTGTGCTAGTTCCCATTAGACAAGAGGACCTTTCTGCCTCTCCAGGTTGGACGTCCGTTTCCCTAATGGGAAATAGCTGCTTCGGTGTGAGTAGGTTCGTTCCCATTCGACGAGAGGACGTTTCTGTCTCTCCAGTTCGGAGGGCCGTTCCTCTAATCGGAAAAAGCTGTTTCGGTGTGAGTGGGCTAGTTCCCATTAGACGAGAGGACCTTTCTGACTCTCCAGGTCAGAGGGCCATTTCCCTAATGGTAAATCGCTACTTCGGTGTGAGTGGGCTAATTCCCATTAGACGATAGTACCTTTCTGCCTCTCCAGGTCGGAGGGCCATTTCTCTAATGGGAAATAGCTGCTTTGGTGTGAGTAGGCTAGTTCCCATTAGACGAGAGGACCTTTCTGTCTCTCCAGGTCGGAGGGCCGTTCCTCTAATGGGAAATAGCTGCTTCGGTTTGAGTGGGTTAGTTCCCATTAGACAAGAGGACCTTTCTGCCTCTCTAGGTCGGAGGGCCGTTTCTCTAATGGGAAATAGCTGCTTCGGTGTGAGTGGGCTACTTCCCATTAGACGAGAGGACCTTTCTGTCTCTCCAGGTCGGAGGGCCGTTCCTCTAATGGGAAATAGCTGCTTCGGTGTGAGTGCGCTAGTTCCCGTTAGACGAGAGGACCTTTCTGCCTCTCCAGGTCGGAGGGCCGTTTCCCTAATGGGAAATAGCTGCTTCGGTGTGAGTGGGCTAATTCCCATTAGACAAGAGTACCTTTCTGCCTCTCCAGGTAAGAGGGCCGTTTCTCTAATGGGAAATAGCTGCTTCGGTGTGAGTGGGCTAGTTCCCATTAGACGAGAGGACCTTTCTGCCTCTCCAGGTCGGCGGGCCATTTCTCTAATGGGAAATAGCTGCTTCGGTGTGAGTAGGCTAGTTCCCATTAGACGAGGGGACCTTTCTGCCTCTCCACGTCAGAGAGCCGATTCGCTAATGGGAAATAGTTGATTCAGTGTGAGTAGGCTAGTTGCCATTAGACGAGAAGACCTTTCTGCCTCTCCAGGTCGGAGCGCCATTTTTCTAATGGGAAATAGCTACTTAAGTGTGAGGTGGCTAGTTCCCATTAGACAAGAGTATATTTCTGCCTCTCCAGGTCGGAGGGCCATTTCTCTAATGGGAAATAGCTGCTTCGGTGTGAGTAGGCTAGTTCCCATTAGACGAGGGGATCTTTCTGCCTCTCCACGTCAGAGAGCCGATTCGCTAATGGGAAATAGCTGCTTCAGTGTGAGTAGGCTAGTTGCCATTAGACGAGAAGACCTTTCTGCCTCTCCAGGTCGGAGCGCCATTTTTCTAATGGGAAATAGCTACTTAAGTGTGAGGTGGCTAGTTCCCATTAGACAAGAGTATATTTCTGCCTCTCCAGGTCGGAGGGCCATTTCTCTAATAGGAAATAGCTGCTTCGGTCTGAGTGGGCTAGTTCCCATTAGACGAGAGGACCTTTCTGCCTCTCCAGGTAGGAAGGCCGTTTCTCTAATGGGAAATAGCTGCTTCGGTGTGAGTGGGCTATTTCCCATTAGACAAGAGGACCTTTCTGCCTCTCCAGGTTGGATGGCCGTTTCCCTAATGGGAAATAGCTGCTTCGGTGAGAGTAGGCTCGTTCCCATTCGACGAGGGGACCTTTCTGCCTCTCCAGGTCAGAGGGCCGTTTCTCTAATGGGAAATAGTTGCTTCGGTGTGAATAGGCTTGTTCCAATTAGACGAGAGGACCTTTCTGCCTCTCCAGGTCGGAGGGCCATTTCGCTAATGGGAAATAGCTGCTTCGGTGTGAGTAGGCTAGTTCCCATTAGAGGAGAGGACCTTTCTGCCTCTCCAGGTCGGAGGGCCGTTTCTCTAATGGGAAATAGCTGCTTTGGTGTCAGTAGGCTAGTTCCCATTAGAGGAGAGGACCTTTCTGCCTCTCCAGGGTTGAGGGCCGTTTCTCTAATGGGAAAAGATGTTACAGCGTGAGTGGGCTAGTTCCCATTAGACGAGAGGACCTTTCTGCCTCACCAGGTCGGAGTGCCGTTTCTCTAATGGGAAATAGCTACTTCAGTGTGAGTGGGCTAGTTCCCATTAGACGAGAGGACCTTTCTGCCTCTCCAGTTCGCAGGGCCGTTTCTCTAATGGGAAATAGCTACTTCAGTGTGAGTGGGCTAGTTCCCATTAGACGAGAGGACCTTTCTGCCTCTCCAGGTCGGAGGGCCGTTTCTCTCATGGGAAATAGCTGCTTCGGTGTGAGTAGGCTAGTTCCCATTAGACGTGGGGACCTTTCTGCCTCTCCAGGTAGGAGGGCCGTTTCTCTAATAGGAAATAGCTGCTTCGGTGTGAGTGGGCTAGTTCCCATTAGACGAGAGGACCTTTCTGCCTCTCCAGGTAGGAAGACCGTTTCTCTAATGGGAAATAGCTGCTTCGGTGTGAGTAGACTAGTTCCCATTAGACGAGGGAACCTCTGTGCCTCTCCAGGTAGGAGGGGAGTTTCTCTGATGGGAAATAGCTGCTTCGGTGTGAGTGGGCTAGTTCCCATTAGACAAGAGGACCTTTCTGCCTCTCCAGGTTGGACGTCCGTTTCCCTAATGGGAAATAGCTGCTTCAGTGTGAGTAGGCTCGTTCCCATTCGACGAGGGGACCTTTCTGCCTCTCCAGGTCGGTGGGCCGTTTCCCTAATGGGAAATAGCTGCTTCGGTGTGAGTGGGCTACTTCCCATAAGACAAGAGGACCTTTCCGCCTCTCCCGGTCGGAGGGCCGTTTCTCTAATGGGAAATAGCTGCTTTAGTGTGAGTGGGCTAGTTCCCATTAGACAAGAGCACCTTTCTGTCTCTCCAGGTCGGAGGGCCATTTCTCTAATGGGAAATAGCTGCTTCGGTGTGAGTAGGCTAGTTCCCATTAGACGAGAGGACCTTCCTGCCTCTCCAGGTCGGAGAGCCGTTTCTCTAATGGGAAATAGCTGCTTCAGTGTGTGTAGGCTAGTTCCCATTAGACGAGGGAACCTTTCTGCCTCTGCAGATCGGAGGGCCGTTTCTCTAATGGGAAAAAGATGCTTCAGTGTGAGTGGGCTAGTTCCCATTAGATAAGAGCACCTTTCTGCCTCTCCAGGTCAGAGAGCCATTCCTCTAATGGGAAATATATACTTCAGTATGAGTGGGCTAGTTCCCATTAGACGAGAGCACCTTTCTGCCTCTCCAGGTCAGAGGGCCGTATCTCTAATGGGAAATAGCTGCTTCGGTGTGAGTGGGCTAGTTCCCATTAGACGAGAGGACCGTTTCTCTAATGGGAAATAGCTGCTTTAATGTGAGTGTGCTAGTTCCCATTAGACAAGAGGACCTTTCTGCCTCTCCAGGTTGGACGTCCGTTTCCCTAATGGGAAATAGCTGCTTCGGTGTGAGTAGGTTCGTTCCCATTCGACGAGAGGACGTTTCTGTCTCTCCAGTTCGGAGGGCCGTTCCTCTAATCGGAAAAAGCTGTTTCGGTGTGAGTGGGCTAGTTCCCATTAGACGAGAGGACCTTTCTGACTCTCCAGGTCAGAGGGCCATTTCCCTAATGGTAAATCGCTACTTCGGTGTGAGTGGGCTAATTCCCATTAGACGATAGTACCTTTCTGCCTCTCCAGGTCGGAGGGCCATTTCTCTAATGGGAAATAGCTGCTTTGGTGTGAGTAGGCTAGTTCCCATTAGACGAGAGGACCTTTCTGTCTCTCCAGGTCGGAGGGCCGTTCCTCTAATGGGAAATAGCTGCTTCGGTTTGAGTGGGTTAGTTCCCATTAGACAAGAGGACCTTTCTGCCTCTCTAGGTCGGAGGGCCGTTTCTCTAATGGGAAATAGCTGCTTCGGTGTGAGTGGGCTACTTCCCATTAGACGAGAGGACCTTTCTGTCTCTCCAGGTCGGAGGGCCGTTCCTCTAATGGGAAATAGCTGCTTCGGTGTGAGTGCGCTAGTTCCCGTTAGACGAGAGGACCTTTCTGCCTCTCCAGGTCGGAGGGCCGTTTCCCTAATGGGAAATAGCTGCTTCGGTGTGAGTGGGCTAATTCCCATTAGACAAGAGTACCTTTCTGCCTCTCCAGGTAAGAGGGCCGTTTCTCTAATGGGAAATAGCTGCTTCGGTGTGAGTGGGCTAGTTCCCATTAGACGAGAGGACCTTTCTGCCTCTCCAGGTCGGCGGGCCATTTCTCTAATGGGAAATAGCTGCTTCGGTGTGAGTAGGCTAGTTCCCATTAGACGAGGGGACCTTTCTGCCTCTCCACGTCAGAGAGCCGATTCGCTAATGGGAAATAGTTGATTCAGTGTGAGTAGGCTAGTTGCCATTAGACGAGAAGACCTTTCTGCCTCTCCAGGTCGGAGCGCCATTTTTCTAATGGGAAATAGCTACTTAAGTGTGAGGTGGCTAGTTCCCATTAGACAAGAGTATATTTCTGCCTCTCCAGGTCGGAGGGCCATTTCTCTAATGGGAAATAGCTGCTTCGGTGTGAGTAGGCTAGTTCCCATTAGACGAGGGGATCTTTCTGCCTCTCCACGTCAGAGAGCCGATTCGCTAATGGGAAATAGCTGCTTCAGTGTGAGTAGGCTAGTTGCCATTAGACGAGAAGACCTTTCTGCCTCTCCAGGTCGGAGCGCCATTTTTCTAATGGGAAATAGCTACTTAAGTGTGAGGTGGCTAGTTCCCATTAGACAAGAGTATATTTCTGCCTCTCCAGGTCGGAGGGCCATTTCTCTAATAGGAAATAGCTGCTTCGGTCTGAGTGGGCTAGTTCCCATTAGACGAGAGGACCTTTCTGCCTCTCCAGGTAGGAAGGCCGTTTCTCTAATGGGAAATAGCTGCTTCGGTGTGAGTAGGCTAGTTCCCATTAGACGAGGGAAACTTTTTGCCTCTCCAGGTAGGAGGGCAGTTCCTCTGATGGGAAATAGCTGCTTCGGTGTGAGTGGGCTATTTCCCATTAGACAAGAGGACCTTTCTGCCTCTCCAGGTTGGATGGCCGTTTCCCTAATGGGAAATAGCTGCTTCGGTGAGAGTAGGCTCGTTCCCATTCGACGAGGGGACCTTTCTGCCTCTCCAGGTCAGAGGGCCGTTTCTCTAATGGGAAATAGTTGCTTCGGTGTGAATAGGCTTGTTCCAATTAGACGAGAGGACCTTTCTGCCTCTCCAGGTCGGAGGGCCATTTCGCTAATGGGAAATAGCTGCTTCGGTGTGAGTAGGCTAGTTCCCATTAGAGGAGAGGACCTTTCTGCCTCTCCAGGTCGGAGGGCCGTTTCTCTAATGGGAAATAGCTGCTTTGGTGTCAGTAGGCTAGTTCCCATTAGAGGAGAGGACCTTTCTGCCTCTCCAGGGTTGAGGGCCGTTTCTCTAATGGGAAAAGATGTTACAGCGTGAGTGGGCTAGTTCCCATTAGACGAGAGGACCTTTCTGCCTCACCAGGTCGGAGTGCCGTTTCTCTAATGGGAAATAGCTACTTCAGTGTGAGTGGGCTAGTTCCCATTAGACGAGAGGACCTTTCTGCCTCTCCAGTTCGCAGGGCCGTTTCTCTAATGGGAAATAGCTACTTCAGTGTGAGTGGGCTAGTTCCCATTAGACGAGAGGACCTTTCTGCCTCTCCAGGTCGGAGGGCCGTTTCTCTCATGGGAAATAGCTGCTTCGGTGTGAGTAGGCTAGTTCCCATTAGACGTGGGGACCTTTCTGCCTCTCCAGGTAGGAGGGCCGTTTCTCTAATAGGAAATAGCTGCTTCGGTGTGAGTGGGCTAGTTCCCATTAGACGAGAGGACCTTTCTGCCTCTCCAGGTAGGAAGACCGTTTCTCTAATGGGAAATAGCTGCTTCGGTGTGAGTAGACTAGTTCCCATTAGACGAGGGAACCTCTGTGCCTCTCCAGGTAGGAGGGGAGTTTCTCTGATGGGAAATAGCTGCTTCGGTGTGAGTGGGCTAGTTCCCATTAGACAAGAGGACCTTTCTGCCTCTCCAGGTTGGACGTCCGTTTCCCTAATGGGAAATAGCTGCTTCAGTGTGAGTAGGCTCGTTCCCATTCGACGAGGGGACCTTTCTGCCTCTCCAGGTCGGTGGGCCGTTTCCCTAATGGGAAATAGCTGCTTCGGTGTGAGTGGGCTACTTCCCATTAGACGAGAGGACCTTTCTGTCTCTCCAGGTCGGAGGGCCGTTCCTCTAATGGGAAATAGCTGCTTCGGTGTGAGTGCGCTAGTTCCCGTTAGACGAGAGGACCTTTCTGCCTCTCCAGGTCGGAGGGCCGTTTCCCTAATGGGAAATAGCTGCTTCGGTGTGAGTGGGCTAATTCCCATTAGACAAGAGTACCTTTCTGCCTCTCCAGGTCAGAGGGCCGTTTCTCTAATGGGAAATAGCTGCTTCGGTGTGAGTGGGCTAGTTCCCATTAGACGAGAGGACCTTTCTGCCTCTCCAGGTCGGCGGGCCATTTCTCTAATGGGAAATAGCTGCTTCGGTGTGAGTAGGCTAGTTCCCATTAGACGAGGGGACCTTTCTGCCTCTCCACGTCAGAGAGCCGATTCGCTAATGGGAAATAGTTGATTCAGTGTGAGTAGGCTAGTTGCCATTAGACGAGAAGACCTTTCTGCCTCTCCAGGTCGGAGCGCCATTTTTCTAATGGGAAATAGCTACTTAAGTGTGAGGTGGCTAGTTCCCATTAGACAAGAGTATATTTCTGCCTCTCCAGGTCGGAGGGCCATTTCTCTAATGGGAAATAGCTGCTTCGGTGTGAGTAGGCTAGTTCCCATTAGACGAGGGGATCTTTCTGCCTCTCCACGTCAGAGAGCCGATTCGCTAATGGGAAATAGCTGCTTCAGTGTGAGTAGGCTAGTTGCCATTAGACGAGAAGACCTTTCTGCCTCTCCAGGTCGGAGCGCCATTTTTCTAATGGGAAATAGCTACTTAAGTGTGAGGTGGCTAGTTCCCATTAGACAAGAGTATATTTCTGCCTCTCCAGGTCGGAGGGCCATTTCTCTAATAGGAAATAGCTGCTTCGGTCTGAGTGGGCTAGTTCCCATTAGACGAGAGGACCTTTCTGCCTCTCCAGGTAGGAAGGCCGTTTCTCTAATGGGAAATAGCTGCTTCGGTGTGAGTAGGCTAGTTCCCATTAGACGAGGGAAACATTTTGCCTCTCCAGGTAGGAGGGCAGTTCCTCTGATGGGAAATAGCTGCTTCGGTGTGAGTGGGCTATTTCCCATTAGACAAGAGGACCTTTCTGCCTCTCCAGGTTGGATGGCCGTTTCCCTAATGGGAAATAGCTGCTTCGGTGAGAGTAGGCTCGTTCCCATTCGACGAGGGGACCTTTCTGCCTCTCCAGGTCAGAGGGCCGTTTCTCTAATGGGAAATAGTTGCTTCGGTGTGAATAGGCTTGTTCCAATTAGACAAGAGGACCTTTCTGCCTCTCCAGGTCGGAGGGCCATTTCGCTAATGGGAAATAGCTGCTTCGGTGTGAGTAGGCTAGTTCCCATTAGAGGAGAGGACCTTTCTGCCTCTCCAGGTCGGAGGGCCGTTTCTCTAATGGGAAATAGCTGCTTTGGTGTCAGTAGGCTAGTTCCCATTAGAGGAGAGGACCTTTCTGCCTCTCCAGGGTTGAGGGCCGTTTCTCTAATGGGAAAAGATGTTACAGCGTGAGTGGGCTAGTTCCCATTAGACGAGAGGACCTTTCTGCCTCACCAGGTCGGAGTGCCGTTTCTCTAATGGGAAATAGCTACTTCAGTGTGAGTGGGCTAGTTCCCATTAGACGAGAGGACCTTTCTGCCTCTCCAGTTCGCAGGGCCGTTTCTCTAATGGGAAATAGCTACTTCAGTGTGAGTGGGCTAGTTCCCATTAGACGAGAGGACCTTTCTGCCTCTCCAGGTCGGAGGGCCGTTTCTCTCATGGGAAATAGCTGCTTCGGTGTGAGTAGGCTAGTTCCCATTAGACGTGGGGACCTTTCTGCCTCTCCAGGTAGGAGGGCCGTTTCTCTAATAGGAAATAGCTGCTTCGGTGTGAGTGGGCTAGTTCCCATTAGACGAGAGGACCTTTCTGCCTCTCCAGGTAGGAAGGCCGTTTCTCTAATGGGAAATAGCTGCTTCGGTGTGAGTAGACTAGTTCCCATTAGACGAGGGAACCTCTGTGCCTCTCCAGGTAGGAGGGGAGTTTCTCTGATGGGAAATAGCTGCTTCGGTGTGAGTGGGCTAGTTCCCATTAGACAAGAGGACCTTTCTGCCTCTCCAGGTTGGACGTCCGTTTCCCTAATGGGAAATAGCTGCTTCGGTGTGAGTAGGCTCGTTCCCATTCGACGAGGGGACCTTTCTGCCTCTCCAGGTCGGTGGGCCGTTTTCCTAATGGGAAATAGCTGCTTCGGTGTGAGTAGGCTCGTTCCCATTCGACGAGGGGACCTTTCTGCCTCTCCAGGTCGGAGGGCCGTTTCTCTAATGGGAAATATTTGCTTCGGTGTGAGTGGGCTAGTTCCCATTAGACGAGAGGACCTTTCTGCCTCTCCAGGTCGGCGGGCCATTTCTCTAATGGGAAATAGCTGCTTCGGTGTGAGTAGGCTAGTTCCCATTAGACGAGGGGACCTTTCTGCCTCTCCACGTCAGAGAGCCGATTCGCTAATGTGAAATAGCTGCTTCAGTGTGAGTAGGCTAGTTGCCATTAGACGAGAAGACCTTTCTGCCTCTCCAGGTCGGAGCGCCATTTCTCTAATGGGAAATAGCTGCTTCAGTGTGAGTAGGCTAGTTGCCATTAGACGAGAAGACCTTTCTGCCTCTCCAGGTCGGAGCGCCATTTCTCTAATGGGAAATAGCTGCTTCGGTGTGAGTAGGTTAGTTCCCATTAGACGAGGGGACCTTTCTGCCTCTCCACGTCAGAGAGCCGATTCGCTAATGTGAAATAGCTGCTTCAGTGTGAGTAGGCTAGTTGCCATTAGACGAGAAGACCTTTCTGCCTCTCCAGGTCGGAGCGCCATTTCTCTAATGGGAAATAGCTGCTTCGGTGTGAGTAGGCTAGTTCCCATTAGACGAGGGAAACTTTCTGCCTCTCCAGGTAGGAGGGCAGTTCCTCTGATGGGAAATAGCTGCTTCGGTGTGAGTGGGCTATTTCCCATTAGACAAGAGGACCTTTCTGCCTCTCCAGGTTGGACGGCCGTTTCCCTAATGGGAAATAGCTGCTTCAGTGTGAGTAGGCTCGTTCCCATTCGACGAGGGGACCTTTCTGCATCTCCAGGTCGGAGGGCCGTTTCTCTAATGGGAAATGGCTGCTTCGGTGTGAGTAGGCTAGTTCCCATTAGAGGAGAGGACCTTTCTGCCTCTCCAGGGTTGAGGGCCGTTTCTCTAATGGGAAAAAGATGTTACAGCGTGAGTGGGCTAGTTCCCATTAGACGAGAGGACCTTTCTGCCTCACCAGGTCGGAGTGCCGTTTCTCTAATGGGAAATAGCTACTTCAGTGTGAGTGGGCTAGTTCCCATTAGACGAGAGGACCTTTCTGCCTCTCCAGTTCGGAGGGCCGTTTCTCTAATGGGAAATAGCTACTTCAGTGTGAGTGGGCTAGTTCCCATTAGACGAGAGGACCTTTCTGCCTCTCCAGGTCAGAGGGCCGTTTCTCTCATGGGAAATAGCTGCTTCGGTGTGAGTGGGCTAGTTCCCATTAGACGAGAGTACCTTTCTGCCTCTCCAGGTAGGAAGGCCGTTTCTCTAATGGGAAATAGCTGCTTCGGTGTGAATAATAATAATAATTAGGCTTTTATATAGCGCTACAAACCCTCAGGTATCTGAGCGCTGCTTATTATTACCCACGGTGTGTGGTGCTCATTTATCGACCTCGGAAGGATGAAAGGCTGAGTTTGGCCCCGCCGGGATTCGAACCTGCGTTAACAGGCTCTGCACGGGTGTCAAAGCGGGCGCTCTACTCGCTGTGCCACTTGACCGGCTAGTTCCCATTAGACGAAGGAACCTCTCTGCCTCTCCAGGTAGGAGGGCAGTTTCTCTGATGGGAAATAGCTGCTTCGGTGTGAGTGGGCTAGTTCCCATTAGACAAGCGGACCTTTCTGCCTCTCCAGGTTGGACGTCCGTTTCCCTAATGGGAAATAGCTGCTTCGGTGTGAGTAGGCTCGTTCCCATTCGACGAGGGGACCCTTCTGCCTCTCCAGGTCGGTGGGCCGTTTCCCTAATGGGAAATAGCTGCTTTGGTGTGAGTAGGCTCGTTCCCATTCGACGAGGGGACCTTTCTGCCTCTCCAGGTCGGAGGGCCGTTTCTCTAATGGGAAATAGTTGCTTCGGTGTGAGTGGGCTAGTTCCCATTAGACGAGAGGACCTTTCTGCCTCTCCAGGTAGGAAGGCCGTTTCTCTAATGGGAAATAGCTGCTTCGGTGTGAGTAGGCTAGTTCCCATTAGACGAGGGAAACTTTCTGCCTCTCCAGGTAGGAGGGCAGTTCCTCTGATGGGAAATAGCTGCTTCGGTGTGAGTGGGCTATTTCCCATTAGACAAGAGGAGCTTTCTGCCTCTCCAGGTTGGACGGCCGTTTCCCTAATGGGAAAAAGATGTTACAGCGTGAGTGGACTAGTTCCCATTAGACGAGAGGACCTTTCTGCCTCACCAGGTCGGAGGGCCGTTTCTCTAATGGGAAATAGCTACTTCAGTGTGAGTGGGCTAGTTCCCATTAGACGAGAGGACCTTTCTGCCTCTCCAGGTCGGAGGGCCGTTTCTCTCATGGGAAATAGCTGCTTCGGTGGGAGTAGGCTAGTTCCCATTAGACGTGGGGACCTTTCTGCCTCTCCAGGTAGGAGGGCCGTTTCTCTAATAGGAAATAGCTGCTTCGGTGTGAGTGGGCTAGTTCCCATTAGACGAGAGGACCTTTCTGCCTCTCCAGGTAGGAAGGCCGTTTCTCTAATGGGAAATAGCTGCTTCGGTGTGAGTAGACTAGTTCCCATTAGACGAGGGAACCTCTCTGCCTCTCCAGGTAGGAGGGCAGTTTCTCTGATGGGAAATAGCTGCTTCGGTGTGAGTGGGCTAGTTCCCATTAGACAAGAGGACCTTTCTGCCTCTCCAGGTTGGACGGCCGTTTCCCTAATGGGAAATAGCTGCTTCGGTGTGAGTAGGCTCGTTCCCATTCGACGAGGGGACCTTTCTGCCTCTCCAGGTCGGTGGGCCGTTTCTCTAATGGGAAATAGTTGCTTTGGTGTGAGTGGGCTAGTTCCCATTAGACGAGAGGACATTTCTGCCTCACCAGGTCGGAGGGCCGTTTCTCTTATGGGAAATAGCTACTTCAGTGTGAGTGGGCTAGTTCTCATTAGATGAGAGGACCTTTCGGCCTCTCCAGTTCGGTGGGCCGTTTCACTAATGGGAAATAGCTACTTCAGTGTGAGTGGGCTAGTTCCCATTAGACAAGAGGACCTTTCTGCCTCTCCAGGTTGGACGGCCGTTTCCCTAATGGGAAATAGCTGCTTCGGTGTGAGTAGGCTCTTTCCCATTCCACGAGGGGACCTTTCTGCCTCTCCAGGTCGGAGGGCCGTTTCTCTCATGGGAAATAGCTGCTTCAGTGTGAGTAGTCTAGTTCCCATTAGAGAAGGGGACCTTTCTGCTCTCCAGGTCGGAGGGCCGTTTCTCTAATGGGAAATAGCTGCTTAGTGTGAGTGGGCTAGTTCCCATTAGATAAGAGCACCTTTGTGCCTCTCCAGGTCAGAGGGACATTCCTCTAATGGGAAATATATACTTTAGTGTGAGTGGGCTAGGTCCCATTAGACGAGGGAACCTCTCTGCCTCTCCAGGTAGGAGGGCTGTTTCTCTAATGGGAAATAGCTGCTTCGGTGTGAGTAGGCTAGTTCCCATTAGACGAGGAAAACTTTCTGCCTCTCCAGGTAGGAGGGCAGTTCCTCTGATGGGAAATAGCTGCTTCGGTGTGAGTGGGCTATTTCCCATTAGACAAGAGGACCTTTCTGCCTCTTCAGGTTGGACGGCCGTTTCCCTAATGGGAAATAGCTGCTTCGGTGTGAGTAGGCTCGTTCCCATTCGACGAGGGGACCTTTCTGCCTCTCCAGGTCGGAGGGCCGTTTCTCTAATGGGAAATAGTTGCTTCGGTGTGAATAGGCTAGTTCCAATTAGACGAGAGGACCTTTCTGCCTCTCCAGGTCGGAGGGCCATTTCGCTAATGGGAAATAGCTGCTTCGGTGTGAGTAGGCTAGTTCCCATTAGACGAGGAAAACTTTCTGCCTCTCCAGGTAGGAGGGCAGTTCCTCTGATGGGAAATAGCTGCTTCGGTGTGAGTGGGCTATTTCCCATTAGACGAGAGGACCTTTCTGCCTCACCAGGTCGGAGTGCCGTTTCTCTAATGGGAAATAGCTACTTCAGTGTGAGTGGGCTAGTTCCCATTAGACGAGAGGACCTTTCTGCCTCTCCAGTTCGCAGGGCCGTTTCTCTAATGGGAAATAGCTACTTCAGTGTGAGTGGGCTAGTTCCCATTAGACGAGAGGACCTTTCTGCCTCTCCAGGTCGGAGGGCCGTTTCTCTGATGGGAAATAGCTGCTTCGGTGTGAGTAGGCTAGTTCCCATTAGACGTGGGGACCTTTCTGCCTCTCCAGGTAGGAGGGCCGTTTCTCTAATAGGAAATAGCTGCTTCGGTGTGAGTGGGCTAGTTCCCATTAGACGAGAGGACCTTTCTGCCTCTCCAGGTAGGAAGGCCGTTTCTCTAATGGGAAATAGCTGCTTCGGTGTGAGTAGACTAGTTCCCATTAGACGAGGGAACCTCTGTGCCTCTCCAGGTAGGAGGGGAGTTTCTCTGATGGGAAATAGCTGCTTCGGTGTGAGTGGGCTAGTTCCCATTAGACAAGAGGACCTTTCTGCCTCTCCAGGTTGGACGTCCGTTTCCCTAATGGGAAATAGCTGCTTCGGTGTGAGTAGGCTCGTTCCCATTCGACGAGGGGACCTTTCTGCCTCTCCAGGTCGGTGGGCCGTTTCCCTAATGGGAAATAGCTGCTTCGGTGTGAGTAGGCTCGTTCCCATTCGACGAGGGGACCTTTCTGCCTCTCCAGGTCGGAGGGCCGTTTCTCTAATGGGAAATAGTTGCTTCGGTGTGAGTGGGCTAGTTCCCATTAGACGAGAAGACCTTTCTGCCTCTCCAGGTCGGCGGGCCATTTCTCTAATGGGAAATAGCTGCTTCGGTGTGAGTAGGCTAGTTCCCATTAGACAAGAGGACCTTTCTGCCTCTCCAGGTCGGAGGGCCGTTTCTCTAATGGGAAATAGTTGCTTCGGTGTGAGTGGGCTAGTTCCCATTAGACGAGAGGACCTTTCTGCCTCTCCAGGTCGGCGGGCCATTTCTCTAATGGGAAATAGCTACTTAAGTGTGAGGTGGCTAGTTCCCATTAGACAAGAGTATATTTCTGCCTCTCCAGGTCTGAGGGCCGTTTCTCTAATGGGAAATAGCTGCTTCGGTGTGAGTAGGCTAGTTCCCATTAGACAAGGGGACCTTTCTGCCTCTCCACGTCAGAGAGCCGATTCGCTAATGTGAAATAGCTGCTTCAGTGTGAGTAGGCTAGTTGCCATTAGACGAGAAGACCTTTCTGCCTCTCCAGGTCGGAGCGCCATTTCTCTAATGGGAAATAGCTGCTTCGGTGTGAGTAGGCTAGTTCCCATTAGACGAGGGAAACTTTCTGCCTCTCCAGGTAGGAGGGCAGTTCCTCTGATGGGAAATAGCTGCTTCGGTGTGAGTGGGCTATTTCCCATTAGACAAGAGGACCTTTCTGCCTCTCCAGGTTGGACGGCCGTTTCCCTAATGGGAAATAGCTGCTTCAGTGTGAGTAGGCTCGTTCCCATTCGACGAGGGGACCTTTCTGCATCTCCAGGTCGGAGGGCCGTTTCTCTAATGGGAAATAGTTGCTTCGGTGTGAATAGGCTAGTTCCAATTAGACGAGAGGACCTTTCTGCCTCTCCAGGTCGGAGGGCCATTTCGCTAATGGGAAATGGCTGCTTCGGTGTGAGTAGGCTAGTTCCCATTAGAGGAGAGGACCTTTCTGCCTCTCCAGGGTTGAGGGCCGTTTCTCTAATGGGAAAAAGATGTTACAGCGTGAGTGGGCTAGTTCCCATTAGACGAGAGGACCTTTCTGCCTCACCAGGTCGGAGTGCCGTTTCTCTAATGGGAAATAGCTACTTCAGTGTGAGTGGGCTAGTTCCCATTAGACGAGAGGACCTTTCTGCCTCTCCAGTTCGGAGGGCCGTTTCTCTAATGGGAAATAGCTACTTCAGTGTGAGTGGGCTAGTTCCCATTAGACGAGAGGACCTTTCTGCCTCTCCAGGTCGGAGGGCCGTTTCTCTCATGGGAAATAGCTGCTTCGGTGTGAGTGGGCTAGTTCCCATTAGACGAGAGTACCTTTCTGCCTCTCCAGGTAGGAAGGCCGTTTCTCTAATGGGAAATAGCTGCTTCGGTGTGAATAATAATAATAATAATAATAATAATTAGGCTTTTATATAGCGCTACAAACCCTCAGGTATCTGAGCGCTGCTTATTATTACCCACGGTGTGTGGTGCTCATTTATCGACCTCGGAAGGATGAAAGGCTGAGTTTGGCCCCGCCGGGATTCGTCAAAGCGGGCGCTCTACTCGCTGTGCCACTTGACCGGCTAGTTCCCATTAGACGAAGGAACCTCTCTGCCTCTCCAGGTAGGAGGGCAGTTTCTCTGATGGGAAATAGCTGCTTCGGTGTGAGTGGGCTAGTTCCCATTAGACAAGCGGACCTTTCTGCCTCTCCAGGTTGGACGTCCGTTTCCCTAATGGGAAATAGCTGCTTCGGTGTGAGTAGGCTCGTTCCCATTCGACGAGGGGACCTTTCTGCCTCTCCAGGTCGGTGGGCCGTTTCCCTAATGGGAAATAGCTGCTTTGGTGTGAGTAGGCTCGTTCCCATTCGATGAGGGGACCTTTCTGCCTCTCCAGGTCGGAGGGCCGTTTCTCTAATGGGAAATAGTTGCTTCGGTGTGAGTGGGCTAGTTCCCATTAGACGAGAGGACCTTTCTGCCTCTCCAGGTAGGAAGGCCGTTTCTCTAATGGGAAATAGCTGCTTCGGTGTGAGTAGGCTAGTTCCCATTAGACGAGGGAAACTTTCTGCCTCTCCAGGTAGGAGGGCAGTTCCTCTGATGGGAAATAGCTGCTTCGGTGTGAGTGGGCTATTTCCCATTAGACAAGAGGACCTTTCTGCCTCTCCAGGTTGGACGGCCGTTTCCCTAATGGGAAATAGCTGCTTCGGTGTGAGTAGGCTCGTTCCCATTCGACGAGGGGACCTTTCTGCCTCTCCAGGTCGGAGGGCCGTTTCTCTAATGGGAAATAGTTGCTTCGGTGTGAATAGGCTAGTTCCAATTAGACGAGAGGACCTTTCTGCCTCTCCAGGTCGGAGGGCCATTTCGCTAATGGGAAATAGCTGCTTCGGTGTGAGTAGGCTAGTTCCCATTAGAGGAGAGGACCTTTCTGCCTCTCCAGGTCGGAGGGCCGTTTCTCTAATGGGAAATAGCTGCTTTGGTGTCAGTAGGCTAGTTCCCATTAGAGGAGAGGACCTTTCTGCCTCTCCAGGGTTGAGGGCCGTTTCTCTAATGGGAAAAGATGTTACAGCGTGAGTGGGCTAGTTCCCATTAGACGAGAGGACCTTTCTGCCTCACCAGGTCGGAGTGCCGTTTCTCTAATGGGAAATAGCTACTTCAGTGTGAGTGGGCTAGTTCCCATTAGACGAGAGGACCTTTCTGCCTCTCCAGTTCGCAGGGCCGTTTCTCTAATGGGAAATAGCTACTTCAGTGTGAGTGGGCTAGTTCCCATTAGACGAGAGGACCTTTCTGCCTCTCCAGGTCGGAGGGCCGTTTCTCTCATGGGAAATAGCTGCTTCGGTGTGAGTAGGCTAGTTCCCATTAGACGTGGGGACCTTTCTGCCTCTCCAGGTAGGAGGGCCGTTTCTCTAATAGGAAATAGCTGCTTCGGTGTGAGTGGGCTAGTTCCCATTAGACGAGAGGACCTTTCTGCCTCTCCAGGTAGGAAGACCGTTTCTCTAATGGGAAATAGCTGCTTCGGTGTGAGTAGACTAGTTCCCATTAGACGAGGGAACCTCTGTGCCTCTCCAGGTAGGAGGGGAGTTTCTCTGATGGGAAATAGCTGCTTCGGTGTGAGTGGGCTAGTTCCCATTAGACAAGAGGACCTTTCTGCCTCTCCAGGTTGGACGTCCGTTTCCCTAATGGGAAATAGCTGCTTCAGTGTGAGTAGGCTCGTTCCCATTCGACGAGGGGACCTTTCTGCCTCTCCAGGTCGGTGGGCCGTTTCCCTAATGGGAAATAGCTGCTTCGGTGTGAGTGGGCTACTTCCCATTAGACGAGAGGACCTTTCTGTCTCTCCAGGTCGGAGGGCCGTTCCTCTAATGGGAAATAGCTGCTTCGGTGTGAGTGCGCTAGTTCCCGTTAGACGAGAGGACCTTTCTGCCTCTCCAGGTCGGAGGGCCGTTTCCCTAATGGGAAATAGCTGCTTCGGTGTGAGTGGGCTAATTCCCATTAGACAAGAGTACCTTTCTGCCTCTCCAGGTCAGAGGGCCGTTTCTCTAATGGGAAATAGCTGCTTCGGTGTGAGTGGGCTAGTTCCCATTAGACGAGAGGACCTTTCTGCCTCTCCAGGTCGGCGGGCCATTTCTCTAATGGGAAATAGCTGCTTCGGTGTGAGTAGGCTAGTTCCCATTAGACGAGGGGACCTTTCTGCCTCTCCACGTCAGAGAGCCGATTCGCTAATGGGAAATAGTTGATTCAGTGTGAGTAGGCTAGTTGCCATTAGACGAGAAGACCTTTCTGCCTCTCCAGGTCGGAGCGCCATTTTTCTAATGGGAAATAGCTACTTAAGTGTGAGGTGGCTAGTTCCCATTAGACAAGAGTATATTTCTGCCTCTCCAGGTCGGAGGGCCATTTCTCTAATGGGAAATAGCTGCTTCGGTGTGAGTAGGCTAGTTCCCATTAGACGAGGGGATCTTTCTGCCTCTCCACGTCAGAGAGCCGATTCGCTAATGGGAAATAGCTGCTTCAGTGTGAGTAGGCTAGTTGCCATTAGACGAGAAGACCTTTCTGCCTCTCCAGGTCGGAGCGCCATTTTTCTAATGGGAAATAGCTACTTAAGTGTGAGGTGGCTAGTTCCCATTAGACAAGAGTATATTTCTGCCTCTCCAGGTCGGAGGGCCATTTCTCTAATAGGAAATAGCTGCTTCGGTCTGAGTGGGCTAGTTCCCATTAGACGAGAGGACCTTTCTGCCTCTCCAGGTAGGAAGGCCGTTTCTCTAATGGGAAATAGCTGCTTCGGTGTGAGTAGGCTAGTTCCCATTAGACGAGGGAAACATTTTGCCTCTCCAGGTAGGAGGGCAGTTCCTCTGATGGGAAATAGCTGCTTCGGTGTGAGTGGGCTATTTCCCATTAGACAAGAGGACCTTTCTGCCTCTCCAGGTTGGATGGCCGTTTCCCTAATGGGAAATAGCTGCTTCGGTGAGAGTAGGCTCGTTCCCATTCGACGAGGGGACCTTTCTGCCTCTCCAGGTCAGAGGGCCGTTTCTCTAATGGGAAATAGTTGCTTCGGTGTGAATAGGCTTGTTCCAATTAGACAAGAGGACCTTTCTGCCTCTCCAGGTCGGAGGGCCATTTCGCTAATGGGAAATAGCTGCTTCGGTGTGAGTAGGCTAGTTCCCATTAGAGGAGAGGACCTTTCTGCCTCTCCAGGTCGGAGGGCCGTTTCTCTAATGGGAAATAGCTGCTTTGGTGTCAGTAGGCTAGTTCCCATTAGAGGAGAGGACCTTTCTGCCTCTCCAGGGTTGAGGGCCGTTTCTCTAATGGGAAAAGATGTTACAGCGTGAGTGGGCTAGTTCCCATTAGACGAGAGGACCTTTCTGCCTCACCAGGTCGGAGTGCCGTTTCTCTAATGGGAAATAGCTACTTCAGTGTGAGTGGGCTAGTTCCCATTAGACGAGAGGACCTTTCTGCCTCTCCAGTTCGCAGGGCCGTTTCTCTAATGGGAAATAGCTACTTCAGTGTGAGTGGGCTAGTTCCCATTAGACGAGAGGACCTTTCTGCCTCTCCAGGTCGGAGGGCCGTTTCTCTCATGGGAAATAGCTGCTTCGGTGTGAGTAGGCTAGTTCCCATTAGACGTGGGGACCTTTCTGCCTCTCCAGGTAGGAGGGCCGTTTCTCTAATAGGAAATAGCTGCTTCGGTGTGAGTGGGCTAGTTCCCATTAGACGAGAGGACCTTTCTGCCTCTCCAGGTAGGAAGGCCGTTTCTCTAATGGGAAATAGCTGCTTCGGTGTGAGTAGACTAGTTCCCATTAGACGAGGGAACCTCTGTGCCTCTCCAGGTAGGAGGGGAGTTTCTCTGATGGGAAATAGCTGCTTCGGTGTGAGTGGGCTAGTTCCCATTAGACAAGAGGACCTTTCTGCCTCTCCAGGTTGGACGTCCGTTTCCCTAATGGGAAATAGCTGCTTCGGTGTGAGTAGGCTCGTTCCCATTCGACGAGGGGACCTTTCTGCCTCTCCAGGTCGGTGGGCCGTTTTCCTAATGGGAAATAGCTGCTTCGGTGTGAGTAGGCTCGTTCCCATTCGACGAGGGGACCTTTCTGCCTCTCCAGGTCGGAGGGCCGTTTCTCTAATGGGAAATATTTGCTTCGGTGTGAGTGGGCTAGTTCCCATTAGACGAGAGGACCTTTCTGCCTCTCCAGGTCGGCGGGCCATTTCTCTAATGGGAAATAGCTGCTTCGGTGTGAGTAGGCTAGTTCCCATTAGACGAGGGGACCTTTCTGCCTCTCCACGTCAGAGAGCCGATTCGCTAATGTGAAATAGCTGCTTCAGTGTGAGTAGGCTAGTTGCCATTAGACGAGAAGACCTTTCTGCCTCTCCAGGTCGGAGCGCCATTTCTCTAATGGGAAATAGCTGCTTCAGTGTGAGTAGGCTAGTTGCCATTAGACGAGAAGACCTTTCTGCCTCTCCAGGTCGGAGCGCCATTTCTCTAATGGGAAATAGCTGCTTCGGTGTGAGTAGGTTTGTTCCCATTAGACGAGGGGACCTTTCTGCCTCTCCACGTCAGAGAGCCGATTCGCTAATGTGAAATAGCTGCTTCAGTGTGAGTAGGCTAGTTGCCATTAGACGAGAAGACCTTTCTGCCTCTCCAGGTCGGAGCGCCATTTCTCTAATGGGAAATAGCTGCTTCGGTGTGAGTAGGCTAGTTCCCATTAGACGAGGGAAACTTTCTGCCTCTCCAGGTAGGAGGGCAGTTCCTCTGATGGGAAATAGCTGCTTCGGTGTGAGTGGGCTATTTCCCATTAGACAAGAGGACCTTTCTGCCTCTCCAGGTTGGACGGCCGTTTCCCTAATGGGAAATAGCTGCTTCAGTGTGAGTAGGCTCGTTCCCATTCGACGAGGGGACCTTTCTGCATCTCCAGGTCGGAGGGCCGTTTCTCTAATGGGAAATGGCTGCTTCGGTGTGAGTAGGCTAGTTCCCATTAGAGGAGAGGACCTTTCTGCCTCTCCAGGGTTGAGGGCCGTTTCTCTAATGGGAAAAAGATGTTACAGCGTGAGTGGGCTAGTTCCCATTAGACGAGAGGACCTTTCTGCCTCACCAGGTCGGAGTGCCGTTTCTCTAATGGGAAATAGCTACTTCAGTGTGAGTGGGCTAGTTCCCATTAGACGAGAGGACCTTTCTGCCTCTCCAGTTCGGAGGGCCGTTTCTCTAATGGGAAATAGCTACTTCAGTGTGAGTGGGCTAGTTCCCATTAGACGAGAGGACCTTTCTGCCTCTCCAGGTCAGAGGGCCGTTTCTCTCATGGGAAATAGCTGCTTCGGTGTGAGTGGGCTAGTTCCCATTAGACGAGAGTACCTTTCTGCCTCTCCAGGTAGGAAGGCCGTTTCTCTAATGGGAAATAGCTGCTTCGGTGTGAATAATAATAATAATTAGGCTTTTATATAGCGCTACAAACCCTCAGGTATCTGAGCGCTGCTTATTATTACCCACGGTGTGTGGTGCTCATTTATCGACCTCGGAAGGATGAAAGGCTGAGTTTGGCCCCACCGGGATTCGAACCTGCGTTAACAGGCTCTGCACGGGTGTCAAAGCGGGCGCTCTACTCGCTGTGCCACTTGACCGGCTAGTTCCCATTAGACGAAGGAACCTCTCTGCCTCTCCAGGTAGGAGGGCAGTTTCTCTGATGGGAAATAGCTGCTTCGGTGTGAGTGGGCTAGTTCCCATTAGACAAGCGGACCTTTCTGCCTCTCCAGGTTGGACGTCCGTTTCCCTAATGGGAAATAGCTGCTTCGGTGTGAGTAGGCTCGTTCCCATTCGACGAGGGGACCCTTCTGCCTCTCCAGGTCGGTGGGCCGTTTCCCTAATGGGAAATAGCTGCTTTGGTGTGAGTAGGCTCGTTCCCATTCGACGAGGGGACCTTTCTGCCTCTCCAGGTCGGAGGGCCGTTTCTCTAATGGGAAATAGTTGCTTCGGTGTGAGTGGGCTAGTTCCCATTAGACGAGAGGACCTTTCTGCCTCTCCAGGTAGGAAGGCCGTTTCTCTAATGGGAAATAGCTGCTTCGGTGTGAGTAGGCTAGTTCCCATTAGACGAGGGAAACTTTCTGCCTCTCCAGGTAGGAGGGCAGTTCCTCTGATGGGAAATAGCTGCTTCGGTGTGAGTGGGCTATTTCCCATTAGACAAGAGGAGCTTTCTGCCTCTCCAGGTTGGACGGCCGTTTCCCTAATGGGAAAAAGATGTTACAGCGTGAGTGGACTAGTTCCCATTAGACGAGAGGACCTTTCTGCCTCACCAGGTCGGAGGGCCGTTTCTCTAATGGGAAATAGCTACTTCAGTGTGAGTGGGCTAGTTCCCATTAGACGAGAGGACCTTTCTGCCTCTCCAGGTCGGAGGGCCGTTTCTCTCATGGGAAATAGCTGCTTCGGTGGGAGTAGGCTAGTTCCCATTAGACGTGGGGACCTTTCTGCCTCTCCAGGTAGGAGGGCCGTTTCTCTAATAGGAAATAGCTGCTTCGGTGTGAGTGGGCTAGTTCCCATTAGACGAGAGGACCTTTCTGCCTCTCCAGGTAGGAAGGCCGTTTCTCTAATGGGAAATAGCTGCTTCGGTGTGAGTAGACTAGTTCCCATTAGACGAGGGAACCTCTCTGCCTCTCCAGGTAGGAGGGCAGTTTCTCTGATGGGAAATAGCTGCTTCGGTGTGAGTGGGCTAGTTCCCATTAGACAAGAGGACCTTTCTGCCTCTCCAGGTTGGACGGCCGTTTCCCTAATGGGAAATAGCTGCTTCGGTGTGAGTAGGCTCGTTCCCATTCGACGAGGGGACCTTTCTGCCTCTCCAGGTCGGTGGGCCGTTTCTCTAATGGGAAATAGTTGCTTTGGTGTGAGTGGGCTAGTTCCCATTAGACGAGAGGACATTTCTGCCTCACCAGGTCGGAGGGCCGTTTCTCTTATGGGAAATAGCTACTTCAGTGTGAGTGGGCTAGTTCTCATTAGATGAGAGGACCTTTCGGCCTCTCCAGTTCGGTGGGCCGTTTCACTAATGGGAAATAGCTACTTCAGTGTGAGTGGGCTAGTTCCCATTAGACAAGAGGACCTTTCTGCCTCTCCAGGTTGGACGGCCGTTTCCCTAATGGGAAATAGCTGCTTCGGTGTGAGTAGGCTCTTTCCCATTCCACGAGGGGACCTTTCTGCCTCTCCAGGTCGGAGGGCCGTTTCTCTCATGGGAAATAGCTGCTTCAGTGTGAGTAGTCTAGTTCCCATTAGAGAAGGGGACCTTTCTGCTCTCCAGGTCGGAGGGCCGTTTCTCTAATGGGAAATAGCTGCTTAGTGTGAGTGGGCTAGTTCCCATTAGATAAGAGCACCTTTGTGCCTCTCCAGGTCAGAGGGACATTCCTCTAATGGGAAATATATACTTTAGTGTGAGTGGGCTAGGTCCCATTAGACGAGGGAACCTCTCTGCCTCTCCAGGTAGGAGGGCTGTTTCTCTAATGGGAAATAGCTGCTTCGGTGTGAGTAGGCTAGTTCCCATTAGACGAGGAAAACTTTCTGCCTCTCCAGGTAGGAGGGCAGTTCCTCTGATGGGAAATAGCTGCTTCGGTGTGAGTGGGCTATTTCCCATTAGACAAGAGGACCTTTCTGCCTCTTCAGGTTGGACGGCCGTTTCCCTAATGGGAAATAGCTGCTTCGGTGTGAGTAGGCTCGTTCCCATTCGACGAGGGGACCTTTCTGCCTCTCCAGGTCGGAGGGCCGTTTCTCTAATGGGAAATAGTTGCTTCGGTGTGAATAGGCTAGTTCCAATTAGACGAGAGGACCTTTCTGCCTCTCCAGGTCGGAGGGCCATTTCGCTAATGGGAAATAGCTGCTTCGGTGTGAGTAGGCTAGTTCCCATTAGACGAGGAAAACTTTCTGCCTCTCCAGGTAGGAGGGCAGTTCCTCTGATGGGAAATAGCTGCTTCGGTGTGAGTGGGCTATTTCCCATTAGACGAGAGGACCTTTCTGCCTCACCAGGTCGGAGTGCCGTTTCTCTAATGGGAAATAGCTACTTCAGTGTGAGTGGGCTAGTTCCCATTAGACGAGAGGACCTTTCTGCCTCTCCAGTTCGCAGGGCCGTTTCTCTAATGGGAAATAGCTACTTCAGTGTGAGTGGGCTAGTTCCCATTAGACGAGAGGACCTTTCTGCCTCTCCAGGTCGGAGGGCCGTTTCTCTGATGGGAAATAGCTGCTTCGGTGTGAGTAGGCTAGTTCCCATTAGACGTGGGGACCTTTCTGCCTCTCCAGGTAGGAGGGCCGTTTCTCTAATAGGAAATAGCTGCTTCGGTGTGAGTGGGCTAGTTCCCATTAGACGAGAGGACCTTTCTGCCTCTCCAGGTAGGAAGGCCGTTTCTCTAATGGGAAATAGCTGCTTCGGTGTGAGTAGACTAGTTCCCATTAGACGAGGGAACCTCTGTGCCTCTCCAGGTAGGAGGGGAGTTTCTCTGATGGGAAATAGCTGCTTCGGTGTGAGTGGGCTAGTTCCCATTAGACAAGAGGACCTTTCTGCCTCTCCAGGTTGGACGTCCGTTTCCCTAATGGGAAATAGCTGCTTCGGTGTGAGTAGGCTCGTTCCCATTCGACGAGGGGACCTTTCTGCCTCTCCAGGTCGGTGGGCCGTTTCCCTAATGGGAAATAGCTGCTTCGGTGTGAGTAGGCTCGTTCCCATTCGACGAGGGGACCTTTCTGCCTCTCCAGGTCGGAGGGCCGTTTCTCTAATGGGAAATAGTTGCTTCGGTGTGAGTGGGCTAGTTCCCATTAGACGAGAAGACCTTTCTGCCTCTCCAGGTCGGCGGGCCATTTCTCTAATGGGAAATAGCTGCTTCGGTGTGAGTAGGCTAGTTCCCATTAGACAAGAGGACCTTTCTGCCTCTCCAGGTCGGAGGGCCGTTTCTCTAATGGGAAATAGTTGCTTCGGTGTGAGTGGGCTAGTTCCCATTAGACGAGAGGACCTTTCTGCCTCTCCAGGTCGGCGGGCCATTTCTCTAATGGGAAATAGCTACTTAAGTGTGAGGTGGCTAGTTCCCATTAGACAAGAGTATATTTCTGCCTCTCCAGGTCTGAGGGCCGTTTCTCTAATGGGAAATAGCTGCTTCGGTGTGAGTAGGCTAGTTCCCATTAGACAAGGGGACCTTTCTGCCTCTCCACGTCAGAGAGCCGATTCGCTAATGTGAAATAGCTGCTTCAGTGTGAGTAGGCTAGTTGCCATTAGACGAGAAGACCTTTCTGCCTCTCCAGGTCGGAGCGCCATTTCTCTAATGGGAAATAGCTGCTTCGGTGTGAGTAGGCTAGTTCCCATTAGACGAGGGAAACTTTCTGCCTCTCCAGGTAGGAGGGCAGTTCCTCTGATGGGAAATAGCTGCTTCGGTGTGAGTGGGCTATTTCCCATTAGACAAGAGGACCTTTCTGCCTCTCCAGGTTGGACGGCCGTTTCCCTAATGGGAAATAGCTGCTTCAGTGTGAGTAGGCTCGTTCCCATTCGACGAGGGGACCTTTCTGCATCTCCAGGTCGGAGGGCCGTTTCTCTAATGGGAAATAGTTGCTTCGGTGTGAATAGGCTAGTTCCAATTAGACGAGAGGACCTTTCTGCCTCTCCAGGTCGGAGGGCCATTTCGCTAATGGGAAATGGCTGCTTCGGTGTGAGTAGGCTAGTTCCCATTAGAGGAGAGGACCTTTCTGCCTCTCCAGGGTTGAGGGCCGTTTCTCTAATGGGAAAAAGATGTTACAGCGTGAGTGGGCTAGTTCCCATTAGACGAGAGGACCTTTCTGCCTCACCAGGTCGGAGTGCCGTTTCTCTAATGGGAAATAGCTACTTCAGTGTGAGTGGGCTAGTTCCCATTAGACGAGAGGACCTTTCTGCCTCTCCAGTTCGGAGGGCCGTTTCTCTAATGGGAAATAGCTACTTCAGTGTGAGTGGGCTAGTTCCCATTAGACGAGAGGACCTTTCTGCCTCTCCAGGTCGGAGGGCCGTTTCTCTCATGGGAAATAGCTGCTTCGGTGTGAGTGGGCTAGTTCCCATTAGACGAGAGTACCTTTCTGCCTCTCCAGGTAGGAAGGCCGTTTCTCTAATGGGAAATAGCTGCTTCGGTGTGAATAATAATAATAATAATAATAATAATTAGGCTTTTATATAGCGCTACAAACCCTCAGGTATCTGAGCGCTGCTTATTATTACCCACGGTGTGTGGTGCTCATTTATCGACCTCGGAAGGATGAAAGGCTGAGTTTGGCCCCGCCGGGATTCGTCAAAGCGGGCGCTCTACTCGCTGTGCCACTTGACCGGCTAGTTCCCATTAGACGAAGGAACCTCTCTGCCTCTCCAGGTAGGAGGGCAGTTTCTCTGATGGGAAATAGCTGCTTCGGTGTGAGTGGGCTAGTTCCCATTAGACAAGCGGACCTTTCTGCCTCTCCAGGTTGGACGTCCGTTTCCCTAATGGGAAATAGCTGCTTCGGTGTGAGTAGGCTCGTTCCCATTCGACGAGGGGACCTTTCTGCCTCTCCAGGTCGGTGGGCCGTTTCCCTAATGGGAAATAGCTGCTTTGGTGTGAGTAGGCTCGTTCCCATTCGATGAGGGGACCTTTCTGCCTCTCCAGGTCGGAGGGCCGTTTCTCTAATGGGAAATAGTTGCTTCGGTGTGAGTGGGCTAGTTCCCATTAGACGAGAGGACCTTTCTGCCTCTCCAGGTAGGAAGGCCGTTTCTCTAATGGGAAATAGCTGCTTCGGTGTGAGTAGGCTAGTTCCCATTAGACGAGGGAAACTTTCTGCCTCTCCAGGTAGGAGGGCAGTTCCTCTGATGGGAAATAGCTGCTTCGGTGTGAGTGGGCTATTTCCCATTAGACAAGAGGACCTTTCTGCCTCTCCAGGTTGGACGGCCGTTTCCCTAATGGGAAATAGCTGCTTCGGTGTGAGTAGGCTCGTTCCCATTCGACGAGGGGACCTTTCTGCCTCTCCAGGTCGGAGGGCCGTTTCTCTAATGGGAAATAGTTGCTTCGGTGTGAATAGGCTAGTTCCAATTAGACGAGAGGACCTTTCTGCCTCTCCAGGTCGGAGGGCCATTTCGCTAATGGGAAATAGCTGCTTCGGTGTGAGTAGGCTAGTTCCCATTAGAGGAGAGGACCTTTCTGCCTCTCCAGGGTTGAGGGCCGTTTCTCTAATGGGAAAAAGATGTTACAGCATGAGTGGGCTAGTTCCCATTAGACGAGAGGACCTTTCTGCCTCACCAGGTCGGAGTGCCGTTTCTCTAATGGGAAATAGCTACTTCAGTGTGAGTGGGCTAGTTCCCATTAGACGAGAGGACCTTTCTGCCTCTCCAGTTCGGAGGGCCGTTTCTCTAATGGGAAATAGCTACTTCAGTGTGAGTGGGCTAGTTCCCATTAGACGAGAGGACCTTTCTGCCTCTCCAGGTCGGAGGGCCGTTTCTCTCATGGGAAATAGCTGCTTCGGTGTGAGTGGGCTAGTTCCCATTAGACGAGAGGACCTTTCTGCCTCTCCAGGTAGGAAGGCCGTTTCTCTAATGGGAAATAGCTGCTTCGGTGTGAGTAGACTAGTTCCCATTAGATGAGGGAACCTCTCTGCCTCTCCAGGTAGGAGGGCAGTTTCTCTGATGGGAAATAGCTGCTTCGGTGTGAGTGGGCTAGTTCCCATTAGACAAGAGGACCTTTCTGCCTCTCCAGGTCGGAGGGCCGTTTCTCTAATGGGAAATAGTTGCTTCGGTGTGAGTGGGCTAGTTCCCATTAGACGAGAGGACCTTTCTGCCTCTCCAGGTCGGCGGGCCATTTCTCTAATGGGAAATAGCTACTTAAGTGTGAGGTGGCTAGTTCCCATTAGACAAGAGTATATTTCTGCCTCTCCAGGTCTGAGGGCCGTTTCTCTAATGGGAAATAGCTGCTTCGGTGTGAGTAGGCTAGTTCCCATTAGACGAGGGGACCTTTCTGCCTCTCCACGTCAGAGAGCCGATTCGCTAATGTGAAATAGCTGCTTCAGTGTGAGTAGGCTAGTTGCCATTAGACGAGAAGACCTTTCTGCCTCTCCAGGTCGGAGCGCCATTTCTCTAATGGGAAATAGCTGCTTCGGTGTGAGTGGGCTAGTTCCCATTAGACGAGAGGACCTTTCTGCCTCTCCAGGTAGGAAGGCCGTTTCTCTAATGGGAAATAGCTGCTTCGGTGTGAGTAGGCTAGTTCCCATTAGACGAGGGAAACTTTCTGCCTCTCCAGGTAGGAGGGCAGTTCCTCTGATGGGAAATAGCTGCTTCGGTGTGAGTGGGCTATTTCCCATTAGACAAGAGGACCTTTCTGCCTCTCCAGGTTGGACGGCCGTTTCCCTAATGGGAAATACCTGCTTCGGTGTGAGTAGGCTCGTTCCCATTCGACGAGGGGACCTTTCTGCCTCTCCAGGTCGGAGGGACGTTTCTCTAATGGGAAATAGTTGCTTCGGTGTGAATAGGCTAGTTCCAATTAGACGAGAGGACCTTTCTGCCTCTCCAGGTCGGAGGGCCATTTCGCTAATGGGAAATAGCTGCTTCGGTGTGAGTAGGCTAGTTCCCATTAGAGGAGAGGACCTTTCTGCCTCTCCAGGGTTGAGGGCCGTTTCTCTAATGGGAAAAAGATGTTACAGCGTGAGTGGGCTAGTTCCCATTAGACGAGAGGACCTTTCTGCCTCACCAGGTCGGAGTGCCGTTTCTCTAATGGGAAATAGCTACTTCAGTGTGAGTGGGCTAGTTCCCATTAGACGAGAGGACCTTTCTGCCTCTCCAGTTCGGAGGGCCGTTTATCTAATGGGAAATAGCTACTTCAGTGTGAGTGGGCTAGTTCCCATTAGACGAGAGGACCTTTCTGCCTCTCCAGGTCGGAGGGCCGTTTCTCTCATGGGAAATAGCTGCTTCGGTGTGAGTGGGCTAGTTCCCATTAGACGAGAGGACCTTTCTGCCTCTCCAGGTAGGAAGGCCGTTTCCCTAATGGGAAATAGCTGCTTCGGTGTGAGTGGGCTAGTTCCCATTAGACAAGAGGACCTTTCTGCCTCTCCAGGTTGGACGGCCGTTTCCCTAATGGGAAATAGCTGCTTCGGTGTGAGTAGGCTCGTTCCCATTCGACGAGGGGACCTTTCTGCCTCTCCAGGTCGGTGGGCCGTTTCTCTAATGGGAAATAGTTGCTTCGGTGTGAGTGGGCTAGTTCCCATTAGACGAGAGGACATTTCTGCCTCACCAGGTCGGAGGGCCGTTTCTCTTATGGGAAATAGCTACTTCAGTGTGAGTGGGCTAGTTCTCATTAGATGAGAGGACCTTTCGGCCTCTCCAGTTCGGTGGGCCGTTTCACTAATGGGAAATAGCTACTTCAGTGTGAGTGGGCTAGTTCCCATTAGACAAGAGGACCTTTCTGCCTCTCCAGGTTGGACGGCCGTTTCCCTAATGGGAAATAGCTGCTTCGGTGTGAGTAGGCTCTTTCCCATTCCACGAGGGGACCTTTCTGCCTCTCCAGGTCGGAGGGCCGTTTCTCTCATGGGAAATAGCTGCTTCAGTGTGAGTAGTCTAGTTCCCATTAGAGAAGGGGACCTTTCTGCTCTCCAGGTCGGAGGGCCGTTTCTCTAATGGGAAATAGCTGCTTAGTGTGAGTGGGCTAGTTCCCATTAGATAAGAGCACCTTTGTGCCTCTCCAGGTCAGAGGGACATTCCTCTAATGGGAAATATATACTTTAGTGTGAGTGGGCTAGGTCCCATTAGACGAGGGAACCTCTCTGCCTCTCCAGGTAGGAGGGCTGTTTCTCTAATGGGAAATAGCTGCTTCGGTGTGAGTAGGCTAGTTCCCATTAGACGAGGAAAACTTTCTGCCTCTCCAGGTAGGAGGGCAGTTCCTCTGATGGGAAATAGCTGCTTCGGTGTGAGTGGGCTATTTCCCATTAGACAAGAGGACCTTTCTGCCTCTCCAGGTTGGACGGCCGTTTCCCTAATGGGAAATAGCTGCTTCGGTGTGAGTAGGCTCGTTCCCATTCGACGAGGGGACCTTTCTGCCTCTCCAGGTCGGTGGGCCGTTTCCCTAATGGGAAATAGCTGCTTCGGTGTGAGTAGGCTCGTTCCCATTCGACGAGGGGACCTTTCTGCCTCTCCAGGTCGGAGGGCCGTTTCTCTAATGGGAAATAGTTGCTTCGGTGTGAGTGGGCTAGTTCCCATTAGACGAGAGGACCTTTCTGCCTCTCCAGGTCGGCGGGCCATTTCTCTAATGGGAAATAGCTGCTTCGGTGTGAGTAGGCTAGTTCCCATTAGACGAGGGGACCTTTCTGCCTCTCCACGTCAGAGAGCCGATTCGCTAATGTGAAATAGCTGCTTCAGTGTGAGTAGGCTAGTTGCCATTAGACGAGAAGACCTTTCTGCCTCTCCAGGTCGGAGGGCCGTTTCTCTAATGGGAAATAGTTGCTTCGGTGTGAATAGGCTAGTTCCAATTAGACGAGAGGACCTTTCTGCCTCTCCAGGTCGGAGGGCCATTTCGCTAATGGGAAATAGCTGCTTCGGTGTGAGTAGGCTAGTTCCCATTAGACGAGGAAAACTTTCTGCCTCTCCAGGTAGGAGGGCAGTTCCTCTGATGGGAAATAGCTGCTTCGGTGTGAGTGGGCTATTTCCCATTAGACGAGAGGACCTTTCTGCCTCACCAGGTCGGAGTGCCGTTTCTCTAATGGGAAATAGCTACTTCAGTGTGAGTGGGCTAGTTCCCATTAGACGAGAGGACCTTTCTGCCTCTCCAGTTCGCAGGGCCGTTTCTCTAATGGGAAATAGCTACTTCAGTGTGAGTGGGCTAGTTCCCATTAGACGAGAGGACCTTTCTGCCTCTCCAGGTCGGAGGGCCGTTTCTCTCATGGGAAATAGCTGCTTCGGTGTGAGTAGGCTAGTTCCCATTAGACGTGGGGACCTTTCTGCCTCTCCAGGTAGGAAGGCCGTTTCTCTAATAGGAAATAGCTGCTTCGGTGTGAGTGGGCTAGTTCCCATTAGACGAGAGGACCTTTCTGCCTCTCCAGGTAGGAAGGCCGTTTCTCTAATGGGAAATAGCTGCTTCGGTGTGAGTAGACTAGTTCCCATTAGACGAGGGAACCTCTGTGCCTCTCCAGGTAGGAGGGGAGTTTCTCTGATGGGAAATAGCTGCTTCGGTGTGAGTGGGCTAGTTCCCATTAGACAAGAGGACCTTTCTGCCTCTCCAGGTTGGACGTCCGTTTCCCTAATGGGAAATAGCTGCTTCGGTGTGAGTAGGCTCGTTCCCATTCGACGAGGGGACCTTTCTGCCTCTCCAGGTCGGTGGGCCGTTTCCCTAATGGGAAATAGCTGCTTCGGTGTGAGTAGGCTCGTTCCCATTCGACGAGGGGACCTTTCTGCCTCTCCAGGTCGGAGGGCCGTTTCTCTAATGGGAAATAGTTGCTTCGGTGTGAGTGGGCTAGTTCCCATTAGACGAGAGGACCTTTCTGCCTCTCCAGGTCGGCGGGCCATTTCTCTAATGGGAAATAGCTGCTTCGGTGTGAGTAGGCTAGTTCCCATTAGACGAGGGGACCTTTCTGCCTCTCCACGTCAGAGAGCCGATTCGCTAATGTGAAATAGCTGCTTCAGTGTGAGTAGGCTAGTTGCCATTAGACGAGAAGACCTTTCTGCCTCTCCAGGTCGGAGCGCCATTTCTCTAATGGGAAATAGCTGCTTCAGTGTGAGTAGGCTAGTTGCCATTAGACGAGAAGACCTTTCTGCCTCTCCAGGTCGGAGCGCCATTTCTCTAATGGGAAATAGCTGCTTTGGTGTGAGTAGGCTAGTTCCCATTAGACGAGGGGACCTTTCTGCCTCTCCACGTCAGAGAGCCGATTCGCTAATGTGAAATAGCTGCTTCAGTGTGAGTAGGCTAGTTGCCATTAGACGAGAAGACCTTTCTGCCTCTCCAGGTCGGAGCGCCATTTCTCTAATGGGAAATAGCTGCTTCGGTGTGAGTAGGCTAGTTCCCATTAGACGAGGGAAACTTTCTGCCTCTCCAGGTAGGAGGGCAGTTCCTCTGATGGGAAATAGCTGCTTCGGTGTGAGTGGGCTATTTCCCATTAGACAAGAGGACCTTTCTGCCTCTCCAGGTTGGACGGCCGTTTCCCTAATGGGAAATAGCTGCTTCAGTGTGAGTAGGCTCGTTCCCATTCGACGAGGGGACCTTTCTGCATCTCCAGGTCGGAGGGCCGTTTCTCTAATGGGAAATAGTTGCTTCGGTGTGAATAGGCTAGTTCCAATTAGACGAGAGGACCTTTCTGCCTCTCCAGGTCGGAGGGCCATTTCGCTAATGGGAAATGGCTGCTTCGGTGTGAGTAGGCTAGTTCCCATTAGAGGAGAGGACCTTTCTGCCTCTCCAGTGTTGAGGGCCGTTTCTCTAATGGGAAAAAGATGTTACAGCGTGAGTGGGCTAGTTCCCATTAGACGAGAGGACCTTTCTGCCTCACCAGGTCGGAGTGCCGTTTCTCTAATGGGAAATAGCTACTTCAGTGTGAGTGGGCTAGTTCCCATTAGACGAGAGGACCTTTCTGCCTCTCCAGTTCGGAGGGCCGTTTCTCTAATGTGAAATAGCTACTTCAGTGTGAGTGGGCTAGTTCCCATTAGACGAGAGGACCTTTCTGCCTCTCCAGGTCGGAGGGCCGTTTCTCTCATGGGAAATAGCTGCTTCGGTGTGAGTGGGCTAGTTCCCATTAGACGAGAGTACCTTTCTGCCTCTCCAGGTAGGAAGGCCGTTTCTCTAATGGGAAATAGCTGCTTCGGTGTGAATAATAATAATAATAATAATAATAATTAGGCTTTTATATAGCGCTACAAACCCTCAGGTATCTGAGCGCTGCTTATTATTACCCACGGTGTGTGGTGCTCATTTATCGACCTCGGAAGGATGAAAGGCTGAGTTTGACCCCGCCGGGATTCGAACCTGCGTTAACAGGCTCTGCACGGGTGTCAAAGCGGGCGCTCTACTCGCTGTGCCACTTGACCAGCTAGTTCCCATTAGACGAAGGAACCTCTCTGCCTCTCCAGGTAGGAGGGCAGTTTCTCTGATGGGAAATAGCTGCTTCGGTGTGAGTGGGCTAGTTCCCATTAGACAAGCGGACCTTTCTGCCTCTCCAGGTTGGACGTCCGTTTCCCTAATGGGAAATAGCTGCTTCGGTATGAGTAGGCTCGTTCCCATTCGACGAGGGGACCTTTCTGCCTCTCCAGGTCGGTGGGCCGTTTCCCTAATGGGAAATAGCTGCTTTGGTGTGAGTAGGCTCGTTCCCATTCGACGAGGGGACCTTTCTGCCTCTCCAGGTCGGAGGGCCGTTTCTCTAATGGGAAATAGTTGCTTCGGTGTGAGTGGGCTAGTTCCCATTAGACGAGAGGACCTTTCTGCCTCTCCAGGTAGGAAGGCCGTTTCTCTAATGGGAAATAGCTGCTTCGGTGTGAGTAGGCTAGTTCCCATTAGACGAGGGAAACTTTCTGCCTCTCCAGGTAGGAGGGCAGTTCCTCTGATGGGAAATAGCTGCTTCGGTGTGAGTGGGCTATTTCCCATTAGACAAGAGGACCTTTCTGCCTCTCCAGGTTGGACGGCCGTTTCCCTAATGGGAAATAGCTGCTTCGGTGTGAGTAGGCTCGTTCCCATTCGACGAGGGGACCTTTCTGCCTCTCCAGGTCGGAGGGCCGTTTCTCTAATGGGAAATAGTTGCTTCGGTGTGAATAGGCTAGTTCCAATTAGACGAGAGGACCTTTCTGCCTCTCCAGGTCGGAGGGCCATTTCGCTAATGGGAAATAGCTGCTTCGGTGTGAGTAGGCTAGTTCCCATTAGAGGAGAGGACCTTTCTGCCTCTCCAGGGTTGAGGGCCGTTTCTCTAATGGGAAAAAGATGTTACAGCATGAGTGGGCTAGTTCCCATTAGACGAGAGGACCTTTCTGCCTCACCAGGTCGGAGTGCCGTTTCTCTAATGGGAAATAGCTACTTCAGTGTGAGTGGGCTAGTTCCCATTAGACGAGAGGACCTTTCTGCCTCTCCAGTTCGGAGGGCCGTTTCTCTAATGGGAAATAGCTACTTCAGTGTGAGTGGGCTAGTTCCCATTAGACGAGAGGACCTTTCTGCCTCTCCAGGTCGGAGGGCCGTTTCTCTCATGGGAAATAGCTGCTTCGGTGTGAGTGGGCTAGTTCCCATTAGACGAGAGGACCTTTCTGCCTCTCCAGGTAGGAAGGCCGTTTCTCTAATGGGAAATAGCTGCTTCGGTGTGAGTAGACTAGTTCCCATTAGACGAGGAAACCTCTCTGCCTCTCCAGGTAGGAGGGCAGTTTCTCTGATGGGAAATAGCTGCTTCGGTGTGAGTGGGCTAGTTCCCATTAGACAAGAGGACCTTTCTGCCTCTCCAGGTCGGAGGGCCGTTTCTCTAATGGGAAATAGTTGCTTCGGTGTGAGTGGGCTAGTTCCCATTAGACGAGAGGACCTTTCTGCCTCTCCAGGTCGGCGGGCCATTTCTCTAATGGGAAATAGCTACTTAAGTGTGAGGTGGCTAGTTCCCATTAGACAAGAGTATATTTCTGCCTCTCCAGGTCTGAGGGCCGTTTCTCTAATGGGAAATAGCTGCTTCGGTGTGAGTAGGCTAGTTCCCATTAGACGAGGGGACCTTTCTGCCTCTCCACGTCAGAGAGCCGATTCGCTAATGTGAAATAGCTGCTTCAGTGTGAGTAGGCTAGTTGCCATTAGACGAGAAGACCTTTCTGCCTCTCCAGGTCAGAGCGCCATTTCTCTAATGGGAAATAGGTGCTTCGGTGTGAGTGGGCTAGTTCCCATTAGACGAGAGGACCTTTCTGCCTCTCCAGGTAGGAAGGCCGTTTCTCTAATGGGAAATAGCTGCTTCGGTGTGAGTAGGCTAGTTCCCATTAGACGAGGGAAACTTTCTGCCTCTCCAGGTAGGAGGGCAGTTCCTCTGATGGGAAATAGCTGCTTCGGTGTGAGTGGGCTATTTCCCATTAGACAAGAGGACCTTTCTGCCTCTCCAGGTTGGACGGCCGTTTCCCTAATGGGAAATAGCTGCTTCGGTGTGAGTAGGCTCGTTCCCATTCGACGAGGGGACCTTTCTGCCTCTCCAGGTCGGAGGGACGTTTCTCTAATGGGAAATAGTTGCTTCCGTGTGAATAGGCTAGTTCCAATTAGACGAGAGGACCTTTCTGCCTCTCCAGGTCGGAGGGCCATTTCGCTAATGGGAAATAGCTGCTTCGGTGTGAGTAGGCTAGTTCCCATTAGAGGAGAGGACCTTTCTGCCTCTCCAGGGTTGAGGGCCGTTTCTCTAATGGGAAAAAGATGTTACAGCGTGAGTGGGCTAGTTCCCATTAGACGAGAGGACCTTTCTGCCTCACCAGGTCGGAGTGCCGTTTCTCTAATGGGAAATAGCTACTTCAGTGTGAGTGGGCTAGTTCCCATTAGACGAGAGGACCTTTCTGCCTCTCCAGTTCGGAGGGCCGTTTATCTAATGGGAAATAGCTACTTCAGTGTGAGTGGGCTAGTTCCCATTAGACGAGAGGACCTTTCTGCCTCTCCAGGTCGGAGGGCCGTTTCTCTCATGGGAAATAGCTGCTTCGGTGTGAGTGGGCTAGTTCCCATTAGACGAGAGGACCTTTCTGCCTCTCCAGGTAGGAAGGCCGTTTCTCTAATGGGAAATAGCTGCTTCGGTGTGAGTAGACTAGTTCCCATTAGACGAGGGAAACTCTCTGCCTCTCCAGGTAGGAGGGCAGTTTCTCTGATGGGAAATAGCTGCTTCGGTGTGAGTGGGCTAGTTCCCATTAGACAAGAGGACCTTTCTGCCTCTCCAGGTTGGACGGCCGTTTCCCTAATGGGAATAGCTGCTTCGGTGTGAGTAGGCTTGTTCCCATTCGACGAGGGGACCTTTCTGCCTCTCCAGGTCAGAGGGCCGTTTCTCTAATGGGAAATAGTTGCTTCGGTGTGAGTGGGCTAGTTCCCATTAGACGAGAGGACCTTTCTGACTCTCCAGGTCGGCGGGCCATTTCTCTAATGGGAAATAGCTGCTTCGGTGTGAGTAGGCTAGTTCCCATTAGACGAGGGGACCTTTCTGCCTCTCCACGTCAGAGAGCCGATTCGCTAATGGGAAATAGTTGATTCAGTGTGAGTAGGCTAGTTGCCATTAGACGAGAAGACCTTTCTGCCTCTCCAGGTCGGAGCGCCATTTTTCTAATGGGAAATAGCTACTTAAGTGTGAGGTGGCTAGTTCCCATTAGACAAGAGTATATTTCTGCCTCTCCAGGTCCGAGGGCCGTTTCTCTAATGGGAAATAGCTGCTTTGGTGTGAGTAGGCTAGTTCCCATTAGACGAGGGGACCTTTCTGCCTCTCCAGGTAAGAGAGCCGATTCGCTAATGGGAAATAGCTGCTTCAGTGTGAGTAGGCTAGTTGCCATTAGACGAGAAGACCTTTCTGCCTCTCCAGGTCGGAGCGCCATTTCTCTAATGGGAAATAGCTGCTTCGGTGTGAGTGGGCTAGTTCCCATTAGACGAGAGGACCTTTCTGCCTCTCCAGGTAGGAAGGCCGTTTCTCTAATGGGAAATAGCTGCTTCGGTGTGAGTAGGCTAGTTCCCATTAGACGAGGGAAACTTTCTGCCTCTCCAGGTAGGAGGGCAGTTCCTCTGATGGGAAATAGCTGCTTCGGTGTGAGTGGGCTATTTCCCATTAGACAAGAGGACCTTTCTGCCTCTCCAGGTTGGACGGCCGTTTCCCTAATGGGAAATAGCTGCTTCGGTGTGAGTAGGCAAGTTCCCATTCGACGAGGGGACCTTTCTGCCTCTCCAGGTCAGAGGGCCGTTTCTCTAATGGGAAATAGTTGCTTCGGTGTGAATAGGCTAGTTCCAATTAGACGAGAGGACCTTTCTGCCTCTCCAGGTCGGAGGGCCATTTCGCTAATGGGAAATAGCTGCTTCGGTGTGAGTAGGCTAGTTCCCATTAGAGGAGAGGACCTTTCTGCCTCTCCAGGTCGGAGGGCCGTTTCTCTAATGGGAAATAGCTGCTTTGGTGTCAGTAGGCTAGTTCCCATTAGACGAGAGGACCTTTCTGCCTCTCCAGGGTTGAGGGCCGTTTCTCTAATGGGAAAAAGATGTTACAGCGTGAGTGGACTAGTTCCCATTAGACGAGAGGACCTTTCTGCCTCACCAGGTCGGAGGGCCGTTTCTCTAATGGGAAATAGCTACTTCAGTGTGAGTGGGCTAGTTCCCATTAGACGAGAGGACCTTTCTGCCTCTCCAGGTCGGAGGGCCGTTTCTCTCATGGGAAATAGCTGCTTCGGTGGGAGTAGGCTAGTTCCCATTAGACGTGGGGACCTTTCTGCCTCTCCAGGTAGGAGGGCCATTTCTCTAATAGGAAATAGCTGCTTCGGTGTGAGTGGGCTAGTTCCCATTAGACGAGAGGACCTTTCTGCCTCTCCAGGTAGGAAGGCCGTTTCTCTAATGGGAAATAGCTGCTTCGGTGTGAGTAGACTAGTTCCCATTAGACGAGGGAACCTCTCTGCCTCTCCAGGTAGGAGGGCAGTTTCTCTGATGGGAAATAGCTGCTTCGGTGTGAGTGGGCTAGTTCCCATTAGACAAGAGGACCTTTCTGCCTCTCCAGGTTGGACGGCCGTTTCCCTAATGGGAAATAGCTGCTTCGGTGTGAGTAGGCTCGTTCCCATTCGACGAGGGGACCTTTCTGCCTCTCCAGGTCGGTGGGCCGTTTCTCTAATGGGAAATAGTTGCTTCGGTGTGAGTGGGCTAGTTCCCATTAGACGAGAGGACATTTCTGCCTCACCAGGTCGGAGGGCCGTTTCTCTTATGGGAAATAGCTACTTCAGTGTGAGTGGGCTAGTTCTCATTAGATGAGAGGACCTTTCAGCCTCTCCAATTCGGTGGGCCGTTTCACTAATGGGAAATAGCTACTTCAGTGTGAGTGGGCTAGTTCCCATTAGACAAGAGGACCTTTCTGCCTCTCCAGGTTGGACGGCCGTTTCCCTAATGGGAAATAGCTGCTTCGGTGTGAGTAGGCTCTTTCCCATTCCACGAGGGGACCTTTCTGCCTCTCCAGGTCGGAGGGCCGTTTCTCTCATGGGAAATAGCTGCTTCAGTGTGAGTAGTCTAGTTCCCATTAGAGAAGGGGACCTTTCTGCTCTCCAGGTCGGAGGGCCGTTTCTCTAATGGGAAATAGCTGCTTAGTGTGAGTGGGCTAGTTCCCATTAGATAAGAGCACCTTTGTGCCTCTCCAGGTCAGAGGGACATTCCTCTAATGGGAAATATATACTTTAGTGTGAGTGGGCTAGGTCCCATTAGACGAGGGAACCGCTCTGCCTCTCCAGGTAGGAGGGCTGTTTCTCTAATGGGAAATAGCTGCTTCGGTGTGAGTAGGCTAGTTCCCATTAGACGAGGAAAACTTTCTGCCTCTCCAGGTAGGAGGGAAGTTCCTCTGATGGGAAATAGCTGCTTCGGTGTGAGTAGGCTATTTCCCATTAGACAAGAGGACCTTTCTGCCTCTCCAGGTTGGACGGCCGTTTCCCTAATGGGAAATAGCTGCTTCGGTGTGAGTAGGCTCGTTCCCATTCGACGAGGGGACCTTTCTGCCTCTCCAGGTCGGAGGGCCGTTTCTCTAATGGGAAATAGTTGCTTCGGTGTGAATAGGCTAGTTCCAATTAGACGAGAGGACCTTTCTGCCTCTCCAGGTCGGAGGGCCATTTCGCTAATGGGAAATAGCTGCTTCGGTGTGAGTAGGCTAGTTCCCATTAGACGAGGAAAACTTTCTGCCTCTCCAGGTAGGAGGGCAGTTCCTCTGATGGGAAATAGCTGCTTCGGTGTGAGTGGGCTATTTCCCATTAGACGAGAGGACCTTTCTGCCTCACCAGGTCGGAGTGCCGTTTCTCTAATGGGAAATAGCTACTTCAGTGTGAGTGGGCTAGTTCCCATTAGACGAGAGGACCTTTCTGCCTCTCCAGTTCGCAGGGCCGTTTCTCTAATGGGAAATAGCTACTTCAGTGTGAGTGGGCTAGTTCCCATTAGACGAGAGGACCTTTCTGCCTCTCCAGGTCGGAGGGCCGTTTCTCTCATGGGAAATAGCTGCTTCGGTGTGAGTAGGCTAGTTCCCATTAGACGTGGGGACCTTTCTGCCTCTCCAGGTAGGAGGGCCGTTTCTCTAATAGGAAATAGCTGCTTCGGTGTGAGTGGGCTAGTTCCCATTAGACGAGAGGACCTTTCTGCCTCTCCAGGTAGGAAGGCCGTTTCTCTCATGGGAAATAGCTGCTTCGGTGTGAGTAGACTAGTTCCCATTAGACGAGGGAACCTCTGTGCCTCTCCAGGTAGGAGGGGAGTTTCTCTGATGGGAAATAGCTGCTTCGGTGTGAGTGGGCTAGTTCCCATTAGACAAGAGGACCTTTCTGCCTCTCCAGGTTGGACGTCCGTTTCCCTAATGGGAAATAGCTGCTTCGGTGTGAGTAGGCTCGTTCCCATTCGACGAGGGGACCTTTCTGCCTCTCCAGGTCGGTGGGCCGTTTCCCTAATGGGAAATAGCTGCTTCGGTGTGAGTAGGCTCGTTCCCATTCGACGAGGGGACCTTTCTGCCTCTCCAGGTCGGAGGGCCGTTTCTCTAATGGGAAATAGTTGCTTCGGTGTGAGTGGGCTAGTTCCCATTAGACGAGAGGACCTTTCTGCCTCTCCAGGTCGGCGGGCCATTTCTCTAATGGGAAATAGCTGCTTCGGTGTGAGTAGGCTAGTTCCCATTAGACGAGGGGACCTTTCTGCCTCTCCACGTCAGAGAGCCGATTCGCTAATGTGAAATAGCTGCTTCAGTGTGAGTAGGCTAGTTGCCATTAGACGAGAAGACCTTTCTGCCTCTCCAGGTCGGAGCGCCATTTCTCTAATGGGAAATAGCTGCTTCAGTGTGAGTAGGCTAGTTGCCATTAGACGAGAAGACCTTTCTGCCTCTCCAGGTCGGAGCGCCATTTCTCTAATGGGAAATAGCTGCTTCGGTGTGAGTAGGCTAGTTCCCATTAGACGAGGGGACCTTTCTGCCTCTCCACGTCAGAGAGCCGATTCGCTAATGTGAAATAGCTGCTTCAGTGTGAGTAGGCTAGTTGCCATTAGACGAGAAGACCTTTCTGCCTCTCCAGGTAGGAGGGCAGTTCCTCTGATGGGAAATAGCTGCTTCGGTGTGAGTGGGCTATTTCCCATTAGACAAGAGGACCTTTCTGCCTCTCCAGGTCGGAGGGCCGTTTCTCTAATGGGAAATAGTTGCTTCGGTGTGAGTGGGCTAGTTCCCATTAGACGAGAGGACCTTTCTGCCTCTCCAGGTCGGCGGGCCATTTCTCTAATGGGAAATAGCTACTTAAGTGTGAGGTGGCTAGTTCCCATTAGACAAGAGTATATTTCTGCCTCTCCAGGTCTGAGGGCCGTTTCTCTAATGGGAAATAGCTGCTTCGGTGTGAGTAGGCTAGTTCCCATTAGACGAGGGGACCTTTCTGCCTCTCCACGTCAGAGAGCCGATTCGCTAATGTGAAATAGCTGCTTCAGTGTGAGTAGGCTAGTTGCCATTAGACGAGAAGACCTTTCTGCCTCTCCAGGTCGGAGCGCCATTTCTCTAATGGGAAATAGCTGCTTCGGTGTGAGTGGGCTAGTTCCCATTAGACGAGAGGACCTTTCTGCCTCTCCAGGTAGGAAGGCCGTTTCTCTAATGGGAAATAGCTGCTTCGGTGTGAGTAGGCTAGTTCCCATTAGACGAGGGAAACTTTCTGCCTCTCCAGGTAGGAGGGCAGTTCCTCTGATGGGAAATAGCTGCTTCGGTGTGAGTGGGCTATTTCCCATTAGACAAGAGGACCTTTCTGCCTCTCCAGGTTGGACGGCCGTTTCCCTAATGGGAAATAGCTGCTTCGGTGTGAGTAGGCTCGTTCCCATTCGACGAGGGGACCTTTCTGCCTCTCCAGGTCGGAGGGACGTTTCTCTAATGGGAAATAGTTGCTTCGGTGTGAATAGGCTAGTTCCAATTAGACGAGAGGACCTTTCTGCCTCTCCAGGTCGGAGGGCCATTTCGCTAATGGGAAATAGCTGCTTCGGTGTGAGTAGGCTAGTTCCCATTAGAGGAGAGGACCTTTCTGCCTCTCCAGGGTTGAGGGCCGTTTCTCTAATGGGAAAAAGATGTTACAGCGTGAGTGGGCTAGTTCCCATTAGACGAGAGGACCTTTCTGCCTCACCAGGTCGGAGTGCCGTTTCTCTAATGGGAAATAGCTACTTCAGTGTGAGTGGGCTAGTTCCCATTAGACGAGAGGACCTTTCTGCCTCTCCAGTTCGGAGGGCCGTTTATCTAATGGGAAATAGCTACTTCAGTGTGAGTGGGCTAGTTCCCATTAGACGAGAGGACCTTTCTGCCTCTCCAGGTCGGAGGGCCGTTTCTCTCATGGGAAATAGCTGCTTCGGTGTGAGTGGGCTAGTTCCCATTAGACGAGAGGACCTTTCTGCCTCTCCAGGTAGGAAGGCCGTTTCTCTAATGGGAAATAGCTGCTTCGGTGTGAGTAGACTAGTTCCCATTAGACGAGGGAAACTCTCTGCCTCTCCAGGTAGGAGGGCAGTTTCTCTGATGGGAAATAGCTGCTTCGGTGTGAGTGGGCTAGTTCCCATTAGACAAGAGGACCTTTCTGCCTCTCCAGGTTGGACGGCCGTTTCCCTAATGGGAATAGCTGCTTCGGTGTGAGTAGGCTTGTTCCCATTCGACGAGGGGACCTTTCTGCCTCTCCAGGTCAGAGGGCCGTTTCTCTAATGGGAAATAGTTGCTTCGGTGTGAGTGGGCTAGTTCCCATTAGACGAGAGGACCTTTCTGACTCTCCAGGTCGGCGGGCCATTTCTCTAATGGGAAATAGCTGCTTCGGTGTGAGTAGGCTAGTTCCCATTAGACGAGGGGACCTTTCTGCCTCTCCACGTCAGAGAGCCGATTCGCTAATGGGAAATAGTTGATTCAGTGTGAGTAGGCTAGTTGCCATTAGACGAGAAGACCTTTCTGCCTCTCCAGGTCGGAGCGCCATTTTTCTAATGGGAAATAGCTACTTAAGTGTGAGGTGGCTAGTTCCCATTAGACAAGAGTATATTTCTGCCTCTCCAGGTCCGAGGGCCGTTTCTCTAATGGGAAATAGCTGCTTTGGTGTGAGTAGGCTAGTTCCCATTAGACGAGGGGACCTTTCTGCCTCTCCAGGTAAGAGAGCCGATTCGCTAATGGGAAATAGCTGCTTCAGTGTGAGTAGGCTAGTTGCCATTAGACGAGAAGACCTTTCTGCCTCTCCAGGTCGGAGCGCCATTTCTCTAATGGGAAATAGCTGCTTCGGTGTGAGTGGGCTAGTTCCCATTAGACGAGAGGACCTTTCTGCCTCTCCAGGTAGGAAGGCCGTTTCTCTAATGGGAAATAGCTGCTTCGGTGTGAGTAGGCTAGTTCCCATTAGACGAGGGAAACTTTCTGCCTCTCCAGGTAGGAGGGCAGTTCCTCTGATGGGAAATAGCTGCTTCGGTGTGAGTGGGCTATTTCCCATTAGACAAGAGGACCTTTCTGCCTCTCCAGGTTGGACGGCCGTTTCCCTAATGGGAAATAGCTGCTTCGGTGTGAGTAGGCAAGTTCCCATTCGACGAGGGGACCTTTCTGCCTCTCCAGGTCAGAGGGCCGTTTCTCTAATGGGAAATAGTTGCTTCGGTGTGAATAGGCTAGTTCCAATTAGACGAGAGGACCTTTCTGCCTCTCCAGGTCGGAGGGCCATTTCGCTAATGGGAAATAGCTGCTTCGGTGTGAGTAGGCTAGTTCCCATTAGAGGAGAGGACCTTTCTGCCTCTCCAGGTCGGAGGGCCGTTTCTCTAATGGGAAATAGCTGCTTTGGTGTCAGTAGGCTAGTTCCCATTAGACGAGAGGACCTTTCTGCCTCTCCAGGGTTGAGGGCCGTTTCTCTAATGGGAAAAAGATGTTACAGCGTGAGTGGACTAGTTCCCATTAGACGAGAGGACCTTTCTGCCTCACCAGGTCGGAGGGCCGTTTCTCTAATGGGAAATAGCTACTTCAGTGTGAGTGGGCTAGTTCCCATTAGACGAGAGGACCTTTCTGCCTCTCCAGGTCGGAGGGCCGTTTCTCTCATGGGAAATAGCTGCTTCGGTGGGAGTAGGCTAGTTCCCATTAGACGTGGGGACCTTTCTGCATCTCCAGGTAGGAGGGCCGTTTCTCTAATAGGAAATAGCTGCTTCGGTGTGAGTGGGCTAGTTCCCATTAGACGAGAGGACCTTTCTGCCTCTCCAGGTAGGAAGGCCGTTTCTCTAATGGGAAATAGCTGCTTCGGTGTGAGTAGACTAGTTCCCATTAGACGAGGGAACCTCTCTGCCTCTCCAGGTAGGAGGGCAGTTTCTCTGATGGGAAATAGCTGCTTCGGTGTGAGTGGGCTAGTTCCCATTAGACAAGAGGACCTTTCTGCCTCTCCAGGTTGGACGGCCGTTTCCCTAATGGGAAATAGCTGCTTCGGTGTGAGTAGGCTCGTTCCCATTCGACGAGGGGACCTTTCTGCCTCTCCAGGTCGGTGGGCCGTTTCTCTAATGGGAAATAGTTGCTTCGGTGTGAGTGGGCTAGTTCCCATTAGACGAGAGGACATTTCTGCCTCACCAGGTCGGAGGGCCGTTTCTCTTATGGGAAATAGCTACTTCAGTGTGAGTGGGCTAGTTCTCATTAGATGAGAGGACCTTTCGGCCTCTCCAATTCGGTGGGCCGTTTCACTAATGGGAAATAGCTACTTCAGTGTGAGTAGGCTAGTTCCCATTAGAAAAGAGGACCTTTCTGCCTCTCCAGGTTGGACGGCCGTTTCCCTAATGGGAAATAGCTGCTTCGGTGTGAGTAGGCTCTTTCCCATTCCACGAGGGGACCTTTCTGCCTCTCCAGGTCGGAGGGCCGTTTCTCTCATGGGAAATAGCTGCTTCAGTGTGAGTAGTCTAGTTCCCATTAGAGAAGGGGACCTTTCTGCTCTCCAGGTCGGAGGGCCGTTTCTCTAATGGGAAATAGCTGCTTAGTGTGAGTGGGCTAGTTCCCATTAGATAAGAGCACCTTTGTGCCTCTCCAGGTCAGAGGGACATTCCTCTAATGGGAAATATATACTTTAGTGTGAGTGGGCTAGGTCCCATTAGACGAGGGAACCTCTCTGCCTCTCCAGGTAGGAGGGCTGTTTCTCTAATGGGAAATAGCTGCTTCGGTGTGAGTAGGCTAGTTCCCATTAGACGAGGAAAACTTTCTGCCTCTCCAGGTAGGAGGGAAGTTCCTCTGATGGGAAATAGCTGCTTCGGTGTGAGTGGGCTATTTCCCATTAGACAAGAGGACCTTTCTGCCTCTCCAGGTTGGACGGCCGTTTCCCTAATGGGAAATAGCTGCTTCGGTGTGAGTAGGCTCGTTCCCATTCGACGAGGGGACCTTTCTGCCTCTCCAGGTCGGAGGGCCGTTTCTCTAATGGGAAATAGTTGCTTCGGTGTGAATAGGCTAGTTCCAATTAGACGAGAGGACCTTTCTGCCTCTCCAGGTCGGAGGGCCATTTCGCTAATGGGAAATAGCTGCTTCGGTGTGAGTAGGCTAGTTCCCATTAGACGAGGAAAACTTTCTGCCTCTCCAGGTAGGAGGGCAGTTCCTCTGATGGGAAATAGCTGCTTCGGTGTGAGTGGGCTATTTCCCATTAGACGAGAGGACCTTTCTGCCTCACCAGGTCGGAGTGCCGTTTCTCTAATGGGAAATAGCTACTTCAGTGTGAGTGGGCTAGTTCCCATTAGACGAGAGGACCTTTCTGCCTCTCCAGTTCGCAGGGCCGTTTCTCTAATGGGAAATAGCTACTTCAGTGTGAGTGGGCTAGTTCCCATTAGACGAGAGGACCTTTCTGCCTCTCCAGGTCGGAGGGCCGTTTCTCTCATGGGAAATAGCTGCTTCGGTGTGAGTAGGCTAGTTCCCATTAGACGTGGGGACCTTTCTGCCTCTCCAGGTAGGAGGGCCGTTTCTCTAATAGGAAATAGCTGCTTCGGTGTGAGTGGGCTAGTTCCCATTAGACGAGAGGACCTTTCTGCCTCTCCAGGTAGGAAGGCCGTTTCTCTAATGGGAAATAGCTGCTTCGGTGTGAGTAGACTAGTTCCCATTAGACGAGGGAACCTCTGTGCCTCTCCAGGTAGGAGGGGAGTTTCTCTGATGGGAAATAGCTGCTTCGGTGTGAGTGGGCTAGTTCCCATTAGACAAGAGGACCTTTCTGCCTCTCCAGGTTGGACGTCCGTTTCCCTAATGGGAAATAGCTGCTTCGGTGTGAGTAGGCTCGTTCCCATTCGACGAGGGGACCTTTCTGCCTCTCCAGGTCGGTGGGCCGTTTCCCTAATGGGAAATAGCTGCTTCGGTGTGAGTAGGCTCGTTCCCATTCGACGAGGGGACCTTTCTGCCTCTCCAGGTCGGAGGGCCGTTTCTCTAATGGGAAATAGTTGCTTCGGTGTGAGTGGGCTAGTTCCCATTAGACGAGAGGACCTTTCTGCCTCTCCAGGTCGGCGGGCCATTTCTCTAATGGGAAATAGCTGCTTCGGTGTGAGTAGGCTAGTTCCCATTAGACGAGGGGACCTTTCTGCCTCTCCACGTCAGAGAGCCGATTCGCTAATGTGAAATAGCTGCTTCAGTGTGAGTAGGCTAGTTGCCATTAGACGAGAAGACCTTTCTGCCTCTCCAGGTCGGAGCGCCATTTCTCTAATGGGAAATAGCTGCTTCAGTGTGAGTAGGCTAGTTGCCATTAGACGAGAAGACCTTTCTGCCTCTCCAGGTCGGAGCGCCATTTCTCTAATGGGAAATAGCTGCTTCGGTGTGAGTAGGCTAGTTCCCATTAGACGAGGGGACCTTTCTGCCTCTCCACGTCAGAGAGCCGATTCGCTAATGTGAAATAGCTGCTTCAGTGTGAGTAGGCTAGTTGCCATTAGACGAGAAGACCTTTCTGCCTCTCCAGGTCGGAGCGCCATTTCTCTAATGGGAAATAGCTGCTTCGGTGTGAGTAGGCTAGTTCCCATTAGACGAGGGAAACTTTCTGCCTCTCCAGGTAGGAGGGCAGTTCCTCTGATGGGAAATAGCTGCTTCGGTGTGAGTGGGCTATTTCCCATTAGACAAGAGGACCTTTCTGCCTCTCCAGGTTGGACGGCCGTTTCCCTAATGGGAAATAGCTGCTTCAGTGTGAGTAGGCTCGTTCCCATTCGACGAGGGGACCTTTCTGCATCTCCAGGTCGGAGGGCCGTTTCTCTAATGGGAAATAGTTGCTTCGGTGTGAATAGGCTAGTTCCAATTAGACGAGAGGACCTTTCTGCCTCTCCAGGTCGGAGGGCCATTTCGCTAATGGGAAATGGCTGCTTCGGTGTGAGTAGGCTAGTTCCCATTAGAGGAGAGGACCTTTCTGCCTCTCCAGGGTTGAGGGCCGTTTCTCTAATGGGAAAAAGATGTTACAGCGTGAGTGGGCTAGTTCCCATTAGACGAGAGGACCTTTCTGCCTCACCAGGTCGGAGTGCCGTTTCTCTAATGGGAAATAGCTACTTCAGTGTGAGTGGGCTAGTTCCCATTAGACGAGAGGACCTTTCTGCCTCTCCAGTTCGGAGGGCCGTTTCTCTAATGGGAAATAGCTACTTCAGTGTGAGTGGGCTAGTTCCCATTAGACGAGAGGACCTTTCTGCCTCTCCAGGTCGGAGGGCCGTTTCTCTCATGGGAAATAGCTGCTTCGGTGTGAGTGGGCTAGTTCCCATTAGACGAGAGTACCTTTCTGCCTCTCCAGGTAGGAAGGCCGTTTCTCTAATGGGAAATAGCTGCTTCGGTGTGAATAATAATAATAATAATAATAATAATTAGGCTTTTATATAGCGCTACAAACCCTCAGGTATCTGAGCGCTGCTTATTATTACCCACGGTGTGTGGTGCTCATTTATCGACCTCGGAAGGATGAAAGGCTGAGTTTGGCCCCGCCGGGATTCGAACCTGCGTTAACAGGCTCTGCACGGGTGTCAAAGCGGGCGCTCTACTCGCTGTGCCACTTGACCGGCTAGTTCCCATTAGACGAAGGAACCTCTCTGCCTCTCCAGGTAGGAGGGCAGTTTCTCTGATGGGAAATAGCTGCTTCGGTGTGAGTGGGCTAGTTCCCATTAGACAAGCGGACCTTTCTGCCTCTCCAGGTTGGACGTCCGTTTCCCTAATGGGAAATAGCTGCTTCGGTGTGAGTAGGCTCGTTCCCATTCGACGAGGGGACCTTTCTGCCTCTCCAGGTCGGTGGGCCGTTTCCCTAATGGGAAATAGCTGCTTTGGTGTGAGTAGGCTCGTTCCCATTCGACGAGGGGACCTTTCTGCCTCTCCAGGTCGGAGGGCCGTTTCTCTAATGGGAAATAGTTGCTTCGGTGTGAGTGGGCTAGTTCCCATTAGACGAGAGGACCTTTCTGCCTCTCCAGGTAGGAAGGCCGTTTCTCTAATGGGAAATAGCTGCTTCGGTGTGAGTAGGCTAGTTCCCATTAGACGAGGGAAACTTTCTGCCTCTCCAGGTAGGAGGGCAGTTCCTCTGATGGGAAATAGCTGCTTCGGTGTGAGTGGGCTATTTCCCATTAGACAAGAGGACCTTTCTGCCTCTCCAGGTTGGACGGCCGTTTCCCTAATGGGAAATAGCTGCTTCGGTGTGAGTAGGCTCGTTCCCATTCGACGAGGGGACCTTTCTGCCTCTCCAGGTCGGAGGGCCGTTTCTCTAATGGGAAATAGTTGCTTCGGTGTGAATAGGCTAGTTCCAATTAGACGAGAGGACCTTTCTGCCTCTCCAGGTCGGAGGGCCATTTCGCTAATGGGAAATAGCTGCTTCGGTGTGAGTAGGCTAGTTCCCATTAGAGGAGAGGACCTTTCTGCCTCTCCAGGGTTGAGGGCCGTTTCTCTAATGGGAAAAAGATGTTACAGCATGAGTGGGCTAGTTCCCATTAGACGAGAGGACCTTTCTGCCTCACCAGGTCGGAGTGCCGTTTCTCTAATGGGAAATAGCTACTTCAGTGTGAGTGGGCTAGTTCCCATTAGACGAGAGGACCTTTCTGCCTCTCCAGTTCGGAGGGCCGTTTCTCTAATGGGAAATAGCTACTTCAGTGTGAGTGGGCTAGTTCCCATTAGACGAGAGGACCTTTCTGCCTCTCCAGGTCGGAGGGCCGTTTCTCTCATGGGAAATAGCTGCTTCGGTGTGAGTGGGCTAGTTCCCATTAGACGAGAGGACCTTTCTGCCTCTCCAGGTAGGAAGGCCGTTTCTCTAATGGGAAATAGCTGCTTCGGTGTGAGTAGACTAGTTCCCATTAGACGAGGGAACCTCTCTGCCTCTCCAGGTAGGAGGGCAGTTTCTCTGATGGGAAATAGCTGCTTCGGTGTGAGTGGGCTAGTTCCCATTAGACAAGAGGACCTTTCTGCCTCTCCAGGTCGGAGGGCCGTTTCTCTAATGGGAAATAGTTGCTTCGGTGTGAGTGGGCTAGTTCCCATTAGACGAGAGGACCTTTCTGCCTCTCCAGGTCGGCGGGCCATTTCTCTAATGGGAAATAGCTACTTAAGTGTGAGGTGGCTAGTTCCCATTAGACAAGAGTATATTTCTGCCTCTCCAGGTCTGAGGGCCGTTTCTCTAATGGGAAATAGCTGCTTCGGTGTGAGTAGGCTAGTTCCCATTAGACGAGGGGACCTTTCTGCCTCTCCACGTCAGAGAGCCGATTCGCTAATGTGAAATAGCTGCTTCAGTGTGAGTAGGCTAGTTGCCATTAGACGAGAAGACCTTTCTGCCTCTCCAGGTCGGAGCGCCATTTCTCTAATGGGAAATAGCTGCTTCGGTGTGAGTGGGCTAGTTCCCATTAGACGAGAGGACCTTTCTGCCTCTCCAGGTAGGAAGGCCGTTTCTCTAATGGGAAATAGCTGCTTCGGTGTGAGTAGGCTAGTTCCCATTAGACGAGGGAAACTTTCTGCCTCTCCAGGTAGGAGGGCAGTTCCTCTGATGGGAAATAGCTGCTTCGGTGTGAGTGGGCTATTTCCCATTAGACAAGAGGACCTTTCTGCCTCTCCAGGTTGGACGGCCGTTTCCCTAATGGGAAATAGCTGCTTCGGTGTGAGTAGGCTCGTTCCCATTCGACGAGGGGACCTTTCTGCCTCTCCAGGTCGGAGGGACGTTTCTCTAATGGGAAATAGTTGCTTCGGTGTGAATAGGCTAGTTCCAATTAGACGAGAGGACCTTTCTGCCTCTCCAGGTCGGAGGGCCATTTCGCTAATGGGAAAAAGATGTTACAGCGTGAGTGGGCTAGTTCCCATTAGACGAGAGGACCTTTCTGCCTCACCAGGTCGGAGTGCCGTTTCTCTAATGGGAAATAGCTACTTCAGTGTGAGTGGGCTAGTTCCCATTAGACGAGAGGACCTTTCTGCCTCTCCAGGTCGGAGGGCCGTTTCTCTCATGGGAAATAGCTGCTTCGGTGTGAGTGGGCTAGTTCCCATTAGACGAGAGGACCTTTCTGCCTCTCCAGGTAGGAAGGCCGTTTCTCTAATGGGAAATAGCTGCTTCGGTGTGAGTAGACTAGTTCCCATTAGACGAGGGAAACTCTCTGCCTCTCCAGGTAGGAGGGCAGTTTCTCTGATGGGAAATAGCTGCTTCGGTGTGAGTGGGCTAGTTCCCATTAGACAAGAGGACCTTTCTGCCTCTCCAGGTTGGACGGCCGTTTCCCTAATGGGAATAGCTGCTTCGGTGTGAGTAGGCTTGTTCCCATTCGACGAGGGGACCTTTCTGCCTCTCCAGGTCAGAGGGCCGTTTCTCTAATGGGAAATAGTTGCTTCGGTGTGAGTGGGCTAGTTCCCATTAGACGAGAGGACCTTTCTGACTCTCCAGGTCGGCGGGCCATTTCTCTAATGGGAAATAGCTGCTTCGGTGTGAGTAGGCTAGTTCCCATTAGACGAGGGGACCTTTCTGCCTCTCCACGTCAGAGAGCCGATTCGCTAATGGGAAATAGTTGATTCAGTGTGAGTAGGCTAGTTGCCATTAGACGAGAAGACCTTTCTGCCTCTCCAGGTCGGAGCGCCATTTTTCTAATGGGAAATAGCTACTTAAGTGTGAGGTGGCTAGTTCCCATTAGACAAGAGTATATTTCTGCCTCTCCAGGTCCGAGGGCCGTTTCTCTAATGGGAAATAGCTGCTTCGGTGTGAGTAGGCTAGTTCCCATTAGACGAGGGGACCTTTCTGCCTCTCCAGGTAAGAGAGCCGATTCGCTAATGGGAAATAGCTGCTTCAGTGTGAGTAGGCTAGTTGCCATTAGACGAGAAGACCTTTCTGCCTCTCCAGGTCGGAGCGCCATTTCTCTAATGGGAAATAGCTGCTTCGGTGTGAGTGGGCTAGTTCCCATTAGACGAGAGGACCTTTCTGCCTCTCCAGGTAGGAAGGCCGTTTCTCTAATGGGAAATAGCTGCTTCGGTGTGAGTAGGCTAGTTCCCATTAGACGAGGGAAACTTTCTGCCTCTCCAGGTAGGAGGGCAGTTCCTCTGATGGGAAATAGCTGCTTCGGTGTGAGTGGGCTATTTCCCATTAGACAAGAGGACCTTTCTGCCTCTCCAGGTTGGACGGCCGTTTCCCTAATGGGAAATAGCTGCTTCGGTGTGAGTAGGCAAGTTCCCATTCGACGAGGGGACCTTTCTGCCTCTCCAGGTCAGAGGGCCGTTTCTCTAATGGGAAATAGTTGCTTCGGTGTGAATAGGCTAGTTCCAATTAGACGAGAGGACCTTTCTGCCTCTCCAGGTCGGAGGGCCATTTCGCTAATGGGAAATAGCTGCTTCGGTGTGAGTAGGCTAGTTCCCATTAGAGGAGAGGACCTTTCTGCCTCTCCAGGTCGGAGGGCCGTTTCTCTAATGGGAAATAGCTGCTTTGGTGTCAGTAGGCTAGTTCCCATTAGACGAGAGGACCTTTCTGCCTCTCCAGGGTTGAGGGCCGTTTCTCTAATGGGAAAAAGATGTTACAGCGTGAGTGGACTAGTTCCCATTAGACGAGAGGACCTTTCTGCCTCACCAGGTCGGAGGGCCGTTTCTCTAATGGGAAATAGCTATTTCAGTGTGAGTGGGCTAGTTCCCATTAGACGAGAGGACCTTTCTGCCTCTCCAGGTCGGAGGGCCGTTTCTCTCATGGGAAATAGCTGCTTCGGTGGGAGTAGGCTAGTTCCCATTAGACGTGGGGACCTTTCTGCCTCTCCAGGTAGGAGGGCCGTTTCTCTAATAGGAAATAGCTGCTTCGGTGTGAGTGGGCTAGTTCCCATTAGACGAGAGGACCTTTCTGCCTCTCCAGGTAGGAAGGCCGTTTCTCTAATGGGAAATAGCTGCTTCGGTGTGAGTAGACTAGTTCCCATTAGACGAGGGAACCTCTCTGCCTCTCCAGGTAGGAGGGCAGTTTCTCTGATGGGAAATAGCTGCTTCGGTGTGAGTGGGCTAGTTCCCATTAGACAAGAGGACCTTTCTGCCTCTCCAGGTTGGACGGCCGTTTCCCTAATGGGAAATAGCTGCTTCGGTGTGAGTAGGCTCGTTCCCATTCGACGAGGGGACCTTTCTGCCTCTCCAGGTCGGTGGGCCGTTTCTCTAATGGGAAATAGTTGCTTCGGTGTGAGTGGGCTAGTTCCCATTAGACGAGAGGACATTTCTGCCTCACCAGGTCGGAGGGCCGTTTCTCTTATGGGAAATAGCTACTTCAGTGTGAGTGGGCTAGTTCTCATTAGATGAGAGGACCTTTCTGCCTCTCCAGTTCGGTGGGCCGTTTCACTAATGGGAAATAGCTACTTCAGTGTGAGTGGGCTAGTTCCCATTAGACAAGAGGACCTTTCTGCCTCTCCAGGTTGGACGGCCGTTTCCCTAATGGGAAATAGCTGCTTCGGTGTGAGTAGGCTCTTTCCCATTCCACGAGGGGACCTTTCTGCCTCTCCAGGTCGGAGGGCCGTTTCTCTCATGGGAAATAGCTGCTTCAGTGTGAGTAGTCTAGTTCCCATTAGAGAAGGGGACCTTTCTGCTCTCCAGGTCGGAGGGCCGTTTCTCTAATGGGAAATAGCTGCTTAGTGTGAGTGGGCTAGTTCCCATTAGATAAGAGCACCTTTGTGCCTCTCCAGGTCAGAGGGACATTCCTCTAATGGGAAATATATACTTTAGTGTGAGTGGGCTAGGTCCCATTAGACGAGGGAACCTCTCTGCCTCTCCAGGTAGGAGGGCTGTTTCTCTAATGGGAAATAGCTGCTTCGGTGTGAGTAGGCTAGTTCCCATTAGACGAGGAAAACTTTCTGCCTCTCCAGGTAGGAGGGCAGTTCCTCTGATGGGAAATAGCTGCTTCGGTGTGAGTGGGCTATTTCCCATTAGACAAGAGGACCTTTCTGCCTCTCCAGGTTGGACGGCCGTTTCCCTAATGGGAAATAGCTGCTTCGGTGTGAGTAGGCTCGTTCCCATTCGACGAGGGGACCTTTCTGCCTCTCCAGGTCGGAGGGCCGTTTCTCTAATGGGAAATAGTTGCTTCGGTGTGAATAGGCTAGTTTCAATTAGACGAGAGGACCTTTCTGCCTCTCCAGGTCGGAGGGCCATTTCGCTAATGGGAAATAGCTGCTTCGGTGTGAGTAGGCTAGTTCCCATTAGAGGAGAGGACCTTTCTGCCTCTCCAGGTCGGAGGGCCGTTTCTCTAATGGGAAATAGCTGCTTTGGCGTCAGTAGGCTAGTTCCCATTAGACGAGAGGACCTTTCTGCCTCTCCAGGGTTGAGGGCCGTTTCTCTAATGGGAAAAAGATGTTACAGCGTGAGTGGACTAGTTCCCATTAGACGAGAGGACCTTTCTGCCTCACCAGGTCGGAGTGCCGTTTCTCTAATGGGAAATAGCTACTTCAGTGTGAGTGGGCTAGTTCCCATTAGACGAGAGGACCTTTCTGCCTCTCCAGTTCGGAGGGCCGTTTCTCTAATGGGAAATAGCTACTTCAGTGTGAGTGGGCTAGTTCCCATTAGACGAGGGAACCTCTCTGCCTCTCCAGGTAGGAGGGCAGTTTCTCTGATGGGAAATAGCTGCTTCGGTGTGAGTGGGCTAGTTCCCATTAGACAAGAGGACCTTTCTGCCTCTCCAGGTTGGACGGCCGTTTCCCTAATGGGAAATAGCTGCTTCGGTGTGAGTAGGCTCGTTCCCATTCGACGAGGGGACCTTTCTGCCTCTCCAGGTCGGTGGGCCGTTTCTCTAATGGGAAATAGTTGCTTCGGTGTGAGTGGGCTAGTTCCCATTAGACGAGAGGACATTTCTGCCTCACCAGGTCGGAGGGCCGTTTCTCTAATGGGAAATAGCTACTTCAGTGTGAGTGGGCTAGTTCTCATTAGACAAGAGGACCTTTCTGCCTCTCCAGTTCGGTTGGCCGTTTCACTAATGGGAAATAGCTGCTTCGGTGTGAGTAGGCTAGTTCCCATTAGACGAGGGAACCTTTCTGCCTCTCCAAGTAGGAGTCCAGTTTCTCTGATGGGAAATAGCGGCTTCGGTGTGAGTGGGCTAGTTCCCATTAGACAAGAGGACCTTTCTGCCTCTCCAGGTTGGGCGTCCGTTTCTCTAATGGGAAATTGCTGCTTCGGTGTGAGTAGGCTCGTTCCCATTCGACGAGGGGACCTTTCTGCCTCTCCACGTCGGAGGGCCGTTTCTCTAATGGGAAATAGTTGCTTCGGTGTGAGTAGGCTCGTTCCCATTCGACGAGAGGACCTTCCTGCCTCTCCAGGTCGGAGAGCCGTTTCTCTAATGGGAAATAGCTGCTTCGGTGTGAGTAGGCTAGTTCCCATTAGACGAGGGAACCTTTCTGCCTCTCCAAGTAGGAGTCCAGTTTCTCTGATGGGAAATAGCGGCTTCGGTGTGAGTGGGCTAGTTCCCATTAGACAAGAGGACCTTTCTGCCTCTCCAGGTTGGGCGTCCGTTTCTCTAATGGGAAATTGCTGCTTCGGTGTGAGTAGGCTCGTTCCCATTCGACGAGGGGACTTTTCTGCCTCTCCACGTCGGAGGGCCGTTTCTCTAATGGGAAATAGTTGCTTTGGTGTGAATAGGCTAGTTCCAATTAGACGAGAGGACCTTTCTGCCTCTCCAGGTCGGAGGGCCATTTCTCTAATGGGAAATAGCTGCTTCGGTGTGAGTAGGCTAGTTCCCATTAGACGAGAGGACATGTCGGCCTCTCCAGGGCGGAGGGCCGTTTCTCTAATGGGAAAAAGGTGTTGCAGTGTGAGTGGGCTAGTTGCCATTAGATGAGAGGACCTTTCTGCCTCACCAGGTCGGAGGGCCGTTTCTCTAATGGGAAATAGCTGTTTCAGTGTGAGTGGGCTAGTTCCCATTAGACGAGAGGACCTTTCTGGCTCTCCAGGTTGGAGGGCCGTTTCTCTAATGGGAAATAGCTGCTTTGGTGTGAGTAGGCATGTTCCCATTAGACGAGAGGAACTTTCTGCCTCTCTTGGTCGGAGGGCCGTTTATCTAATGGGAAATAGCTGCTTCATTGTGAGTGGGATACTTCCCATTAGACGAGAGGACGTTTCTGTCTCTCCAGTTCGGAGGGCCGTTCCTCTAATCGGAAATAGCTGCTTCGGTGTGAGTTAGCTAGTTCCCATTAGACGAGAGGACCTTTCTGACTCTCCAGGTCAGTTGGCCGTTTCCCTAATGGTAAATCGCTACTTCGGTGTGAGTGGGCTAATTCCCATTAGACGAGAGTACCTTTCTGCCTCTCCAGGTCAGAGGGCCGTTTCTCTAATGGGAAAAAGCTGTTTCGGTGTGAGTGGGCTAGTTCCCATTAGACGAGAGGACCTTTCTGCCTCTCCAGGTCGGAGGGCCGTTTCCCTAATGGGAAATAGCTGCTTCGGTGTGAGTGGGCTAATTCCCATTAGACAAGAGTACCTTTCTGCCTCTCCAGGTCAGAGGGCCGTTTCTCTAATGGGAAATAGCTGCTTCGGTGTGAGTGGGCTAGTTCCCATTAGACGAGAGGACCTTTCTGCCTCTCCAGGTCGGCGGGCCATTTCTCTAATGGGAAATAGCTGCTTCGGTGTGAGTAGGCTAGTTCCCATTAGACGAGGGGATCTTTCTGCCTCTCCACGTCAGAGAGCCGATTCGCTAATGGGAAATAGCTGCTTCAGTGTGAGTAGGCTAGTTGCCATTAGACGAGAAGACCTTTCTGCCTCTCCAGGTCGGAGCACCATTTCTCTAATGGGAAATAGCTGCTTCGGTGTGAGTGGGCTAGTTCCCATTAGACGAGAGGACCTTTCTGCCTCTCCAGGTAGGAAGGCCGTTTCTCTAATGGGAAATAGCTGCTTCGGTGTGAGTAGGCTAGTTCCCATTAGACGAGGGAAACTTTCTGCCTCTCCAGGTAGGAGGGCAGTTCCTCTGATGGGAAATAGCTGCTTCGGTGTGAGTGGGCTATTTCCCATTAGACAAGAGGACCTTTCTGCCTCTCCAGGTTGGATGGCCGTTTCCCTAATGGGAAATAGCTGCTTCGGTGTGAGTAGGCTCGTTCCCATTCGACGAGGGGACCTTTCTGCCTCTCCAGGTCAGAGGGCCGTTTCTCTAATGGGAAATAGTTGCTTCGGTGTGAATAGGCTAGTTCCAATTAGACGAGAGGACCTTTCTGCCTCTCCAGGTCGGAGGGCCATTTCGCTAATGGGAAATAGCTGCTTTGGTGTCAGTAGGCTAGTTCCCATTAGAGGAGAGGACCTTTCTGCCTCTCCAGGGTTGAGGGCCGTTTCTCTAATGGGAAAAGATGTTACAGCGTGAGTGGGCTAGTTCCCATTAGACGAGAGGACCTTTCTGCCTCACCAGGTCGGAGTGCCGTTTCTCTAATGGGAAATAGCTACTTCAGTGTGAGTGGGCTAGTTCCCATTAGACGAGAGGACCTTTCTGCCTCTCCAGTTCGCAGGGCCATTTCTCTAATGGGAAATAGCTACTTCAGTGTGAGTGGGCTAGTTCCCATTAGACGAGAGGACCTTTCTGCCTCTCCAGGTTGGAGGGCCGTTTCTCTCATGGGAAATAGCTGCTTCGGTGTGAGTAGGCTAGTTCCCATTAGACGTGGGGACCTTTCTGCCTCTCCAGGTAGGAGGGCCGTTTCTCTAATAGGAAATAGCTGCTTCGGTGTGAGTGGGCTAGTTCCCATTAGACGAGAGGACCTTTCTGCCTCTCCAGGTAGGAAGGCCGTTTCTCTAATGGGAAATAGCTGCTTCGGTGTGAGTAGACTAGTTCCCATTAGACGAGGGAACCTCTCTGCCTCTCCAGGTAGGAGGGGAGTTTCTCTGATGGGAAATAGCTGCTTCGGTGTGAGTGGGCTAGTTCCCATTAGACAAGAGGACCTTTCTGCCTCTCCAGGTTGGACGTCCGTTTCCCTAATGGGAAATAGCTGCTTCGGTGTGAGTAGGCTCGTTCCCATTCGACGAGGGGACCTTTCTGCCTCTCCAGGTCGGTGGGCCGTTTCCCTAATGGGAAATAGCTGCTTCGGTGTGAGTAGGCTCGTTCCCATTCGACGAGGGGACCTTTCTGCCTCTCCAGGTCGGAGGGCCATTTCTCTAATGGGAAATAGTTGCTTCGGTGTGAGTGGGCTAGTTCCCATTAGACGAGAGGACCTTTCTGCCTCTCCAGGTCGGCGGGCCATTTCTCTAATGGGAAATAGCTGCTTCGGTGTGAGTAGGCTAGTTCCCATTAGACGAGGGGACCTTTCTGCCTCTCCACGTCAGAGAGCCGATTCGCTAATGTGAAATAGCTGCTTCAGTGTGAGTAGGCTAGTTGCCATTAGACGAGAAGACCTTTCTGCCTCTCCAGGTCAGAGCGCCATTTCTCTAATGGGAAATAGCTGCTTCAGTGTGAGTAGGCTAGTTGCCATTAGACGAGAAGACCTTTCTGCCTCTCCAGGTCGGAGCGCCATTTCTCTAATGGGAAATAGCTGCTTCGGTGTGAGTAGGCTAGTTCCCATTAGGCGAGGGGACCTTTCTGCCTCTCCACGTCAGAGAGCCGATTCGCTAATGTGAAATAGCTGCTTCAGTGTGAGTAGGCTAGTTGCCATTAGACGAGAAGACCTTTCTGCCTCTCCAGGTCGGAGCGACATTTCTCTAATGGGAAATAGCTGCTTCGGTGTGAGTAGGCTAGTTCACATTAGACGAGGGAAACTTTCTGCCTCTCCAGGTAGGAGGGCAGTTCCTCTGATGGGAAATAGCTGCTTCGGTGTGAGTGGGCTATTTCCCATTAGACAAGAGGACCTTTCTGCCTCTCCAGGTTGGACGGCCGTTTCCCTAATGGGAAATAGCTGCTTCGGTGTGAGTAGGCTCGTTCCCATTCGACGAGGGGACCTTTCTGCCTCTCCAGGTCAGAGGGCCGTTTCTCTAATGGGAAATAGTTGCTTCGGTGTGAATAGGCTAGTTCCAATTAGACGAGAGGACCTTTCTGCCTCTCCAGGTCGGAGGGCCATTTCGCTAATGGGAAAAAGATGTTACAGCGTGAGTGGGCTAGTTCCCATTAGACGAGAGGACCTTTCTGCCTCACCAGGTCGGAGTGCCGTTTCTCTAATGGGAAATAGCTACTTCAGTGTGAGTGGGCTAGTTCCCATTAGACGAGAGGACCTTTCTGCCTCTCCAGTTCGGAGGGCCGTTTCTCTAATGGGAAATAGCTACTTCAGTGTGAGTGGGCTAGTTCCCATTAGACGAGAGGACCTTTCTGCCTCTCCAGGTCGGAGGGCCGTTTCTCTCATGGGAAATAGCTGCTTCGGTGTGAGTGGGCTAGTTCCCATTAGACGAGAGGACCTTTCTGCCTCTCCAGGTAGGAAGGCCGTTTCTCTAATGGGAAATAGCTGCTTCGGTGTGAGTAGACTAGTTCCCATTAGACGAGGGAACCTCTCTGCCTCTCCAGGTAGGAGGGCAGTTTCTCTGATGGGAAATAGCTGCTTCGGTGTGAGTGGGCTAGTTCCCATTAGACAAGAGGACCTTTCTGCCTCTCCAGGTTGGACGTCCGTTTCCCTAATGGGAAATAGCTGCTTCGGTGTGAGTAGGCTCGTTCCCATTCGACGAGGGGACCTTTTTGCCTCTCCAGGTCGGTGGGCCGTTTCCCTAATGGGAAATAGCTGCTTCGGTGTGAGTAGGCTCGTTCCCATTCGACGAGGGGACCTTTCTGCCTCTCCAGGTCGGAGGGCCGTTTCTCTAATGGGAAATAGTTGCTTCGGTGTGAGTGGGCTAGTTCCCATTAGACGAGAGGACCTTTCTGTCTCTCCAGGTCGGCGGGCCATTTCTCTAATGGGAAATAGCTGCTTCGGTGTGAGTAGGCTAGTTCCCATTAGACGAGGGGACCTTTCTGCCTCTCCACGTCAGAGAGCCGATTCGCTAATGTGAAATAGCTGCTTCAGTGTGAGTAGGCTAGTTGCCATTAGACGAGAAGACCTTTCTGCCTCTCCAGGTCGGAGCGCCATTTCTCTAATGGGAAATAGCTGCTTCGGTGTGAGTGGGCTAGTTCCCATTAGACGAGAGGACCTTTCTGCCTCTCCAGGTAGGAAGGCCGTTTCTCTAATGGGAAATAGCTGCTTCGGTGTGAGTAGGCTAGATCCCATTAGACGAGGGAAACTTTCTGCCTCTCCAGGTAGGAGGGCAGTTCCTCTGATGGGAAATAGCTGCTTCGGTGTGAGTGGGCTATTTCCCATTAGACAAGAGGACCTTTCTGCCTCTCCAGGTTGGACGGCCGTTTCCCTAATGGGAAATAGCTGCTTCGGTGTGAGTAGGCTCGTTCCCATTCGACGAGGGGACCTTTCTGCCTCTCCAGGTCGGAGGGACGTTTCTCTAATGGGAAATAGTTGCTTCGGTGTGAATAGGTAGTTCCAATTAGACGAGAGGACCTTTCTGCCTCTCCAGGTCGGAGGGCCATTTCGCTAATGGGAAATAGCTGCTTCGGTGTGAGTAGGCTAGTTCCCATTAGAGGAGAGGACCTTTCTGCCTCTCCAGGGTTGAGGGCCGTTTCTCTAATGGGAAAAAGATGTTACAGCGTGAGTGGGCTAGTTCCCATTAGACGAGAGGACCTTTCTGCCTCACCAGGTCGGAGTGCCGTTTCTCTAATGGGAAATAGCTACTTCAGTGTGAGTGGGCTAGTTCCCATTAGACGAGAGGACCTTTCTGCCTCTCCAGTTCGGAGGGCCGTTTCTCTAATGGGAAATAGCTACTTCAGTGTGAGTGGGCTAGTTCCCATTAGACGAGAGGACCTTTCTGCCTCTCCAGGTCGGAGGGCCGTTTCTCTCATGGGAAATAGCTGCTTCGGTGTGAGTGGGCTAGTTCCCATTAGACGAGAGGACCTTTCTGCCTCTCCAGGTAGGAAGGCCGTTTCTCTAATGGGAAATAGCTGCTTCGGTGTGAGTAGACTAGTTCCCATTAGACGAGGGAACCTCTCTGCCTCTCCAGGTAGGAGGGCAGTTTCTCTGATGGGAAATAGCTGCTTCGGTGTGAGTGGGCTAGTTCCCATTAGACAAGAGGACCTTTCTGCCTCTCCAGGTTGGACGGCCGTTTCCCTAATGGGAATAGCTGCTTCGGTGTGAGTAGGCTCGTTCCCATTCGACGAGGGGACCTTTCTGCCTCTCCAGGTCAGAGGGCCGTTTCTCTAATGGGAAATAGTTGCTTCGGTGTGAGTGGGCTAGTTCCCATTAGACGAGAGGACCTTTCTGCCTCTCCAGGTCGGCGGGCCATTTCTCTAATGGGAAATAGCTGCTTCGGTGTGAGTAGGCTAGTTCACATTAGACGAGGGGACCTTTCTGCCTCTCCACGTCAGAGAGCCGATTCGCTAATGGGAAATAGTTGATTCAGTGTGAGTAGGCTAGTTGCCATTAGACGAGAAGACCTTTCTGCCTCTCCAGGTCGGAGCGCCATTTCTCTAATGGGAAATAGCTACTTAAGTGTGAGGTGGCTAGTTCCCATTAGACAAGAGTATATTTCTGCCTCTCCAGGTCCGAGGGCCGTTTCTCTAATGGGAAATAGCTGCTTCGGTGTGAGTAGGCTAGTTCCCATTAGACGAGGGGACCTTTCTGCCTCTCCAGGTCAGAGAGCAGATTCGCTAATGGGAAATAGCTGCTTCAGTGTGAGTAGGCTAGTTGCCATTAGACGAGAAGACCTTTCTGCCTCTCCAGGTCGGAGCGCCATTTCTCTAATGGGAAATAGCTGCTTCGGTGTGAGTGGGCTAGTTCCCATTAGACGAGAGGACCTTTCTGCCTCTCCAGGTAGGAAGGCCGTTTCTCTAATGGGAAATAGCTGCTTCGGTGTGAGTAGGCTAGTTCCCATTAGACGAGGGAAACTTTCTGCCTCTCCAGGTAGGAGGGCAGTTCCTCTGATGGGAAATAGCTGCTTCGGTGTGAGTGGGCTATTTCCCATTAGACAAGAGGACCTTTCTGCCTCTCCAGGTTGGACGGCCGTTTCCCTAATGGGAAATAGCTGCTTCGGTGTGAGTAGGCTCGTTCCCATTCGACGAGGGGACCTTTCTGCCTCTCCAGGTCAGAGGGCCGTTTCTCTAATGGGAAATAGTTGCTTCGGTGTGAATAGGCTAGTTCCAATTAGACGAGAGGACCTTTCTGCCTCTCCAGGTCGGAGGGCCATTTCGCTAATGGGAAATAGCTGCTTCGGTGTGAGTAGGCTAGTTCCCATTAGAGGAGAGGACCTTTCTGCCTCTCCAGGTCGGAGGGCCGTTTCTCTAATGGGAAATAGCTGCTTTGGTGTCAGTAGGCTAGTTCCCATTAGACGAGAGGACCTTTCTGCCTCTCCAGGGTTGAGGGCCGTTTCTCTAATGGGAAAAAGATGTTACAGCGTGAGTGGACTAGTTCCCATTAGACGAGAGGACCTTTCTGCCTCACCAGGTCGGAGTGCCGTTTCTCTAATGGGAAATAGCTACTTCAGTGTGAGTGGGCTAGTTCCCATTAGACGAGAGGACCTTTCTGCCTCTCCAGTTCGGAGGGCCGTTTCTCTAATGGGAAATAGCTACTTCAGTGTGAGTGGGCTAGTTCCCATTAGACGAGAGGACCTTTCTGCCTCTCCAGGTCGGAGGGCCGTTTCTCTCATGGGAAATAGCTGCTTCGGTGTGAGTGGGCTAGTTCCCATTAGACGAGAGGACCTTTCTGCCTCTCCAGGTAGGAAGGCCGTTTCTCTAATGGGAAATAGCTGCTTCGGTGTGAGTAGACTAGTTCCCATTAGACGAGGGAACCTCTCTGCCTCTCCAGGTAGGAGGGCAGTTTCTCTGATGGGAAATAGCTGCTTCGGTGTGAGTGGGCTAGTTCCCATTAGACAAGAGGACCTTTCTGCCTCTCCAGGTTGGACGGCCGTTTCCCTAATGGGAAATAGCTGCTTCGGTGTGAGTAGGCTCGTTCCCATTCGACGAGGGGACCTTTCTGCCTCTGCGGGTCAGAGGGCCGATTCTCGAATGGGAAATACCTGCGTCAGTGTGAGTGGGCTAGTTCCCATTAGACGAGAGGATCTTTCTGCCTCTCCAGGTTGGAGGGCCGTTTCTCTAATGGGAAAAAGCTGCTTTGGTGTGAGTAGGCTTGTTCCCATTAGACGAGAGGAACATTCTGCCTCTCTTGGTCGGAGGGCCGTTTATCTAATGGGAAATAGCTGCTTCGGTGTGAGTAAGCTAGTTCCCATTAGACGAGAGGACCTTTCTGCCTCTCCGGGTCGGAGGGCTGTTTCTCTAATGGGAAATAGCTGCTTCGGTGTGAGTGGGCTACTTCCCATTAGACAAGAGGACCTTTCTGCCTCTCCAGGTCGGAGGGCTGTTCCTCTAATGGGAAATAGCTGCTTCGGTGTGAGTGGGCTAGTTCCCATTAGACGAGAGGACCTTTTTGCCTCTCCAGGTCGGAGGGACGTTTCTCTAATGGGAAATAGCTGCTTCGGTGTGAGTGGGCTAGTTCCCATTAGAAGAGAGGACGTTTCTGCCTCTCCAGGTCGGAGGGCCATTTCTCTAATGGGAAATAGCTGCTTCGGTGTGAGTAGGCTAGTTCCCATTAGACGAGGGGACCTTTCTGCCTCTCCACGTCAGAGAGCCGGTTCTCTAATGGGAAATAGCTGCTTCAGTGTGAGTAGGCTAGTTCCCATTAGACGAGAAGACCTTTCTGCCTCTCCAGGTCGGAGCGCCATTTCTCTAATGGGAAATAGCTGCTTAAGTGTGAGGTGGCTAGTTCCCATTAGACGAGAGTACCTTTCTGCCTCTCCAGGTCGGAGGGCCGTTTCTCTAATGGGAAATAGCTGCTTCGGTGTGAGTGGGCTAGTTCCCATTAGACGAGAGGATCTTTCTGCCTCTCCAGGTCGGAGGGCCGTTTCCCTAATGGGAAATAGCTGCTTTGGTGTGAGTAGGCTAGTTCCCGTTAGACGAGGGAACCTTTCTGCCTCTCCAGGTCGGAGGGCCGTTTCTCTAATGGGAAATAGCTGCTTCAGTGTGAGTGGGCTAGTTCCCATTAGACAAGAGCACCTTTCTGCCTCTCCAGGTCAGAGGGCCATTTCTCTAATGGGAAATAGATACTTCAGTGTGAGTGGGCTAGTTCCCATTAGACAAGAGCACCTTTCTGCCTCTCCAGGTCAGAGTGTTAGGCAGAAACCTGTGCAGTTCCCTTAGGGACCACTGCAAAAGATTTAGGACTACAGGTGGTTGGCAGTAAACCCAATTGGTAGCAGTCTGTACCACCCAGATTTACCTGGTAGCTGTGGCTGAGCAGTCAGACTTCTCTCAAGATGAGTTAGGCAGTATGAAGAGTATACACAATAGGTACAAAGACACAGTAGTACAAGCAAACACTGACCAGAGCTTTGGTGTAAAAGTATATAATTATTTATTTAAAGACACACTTGTAAATTACACTAGCACAAAAAGAGGTAAGTAGATTCAACACACAGTCACTATTACTAGATGTACATCCCTCATTCCTTATTAGACAAGTCTTAGCTAACACCACTTATTTCCAGACAGAGGTGAGCACTTAACTAAAGATGGCACTCCAATAAGTTAAGAAAAAGGGAGGGAAAAGGCAGAAATTAGGAAAAGCACACAACACAATACTTTAGAAGCACCCAGCAAGGCAGGAAAGTCAAGTATACTTGTGAGCAAAAAGTTCAGAGGCCAGGCTCCCTCTTAGAGAGAACAGAGCACCAATGCGCGCAAGATCACACAGTTTAAAAGTCTTGAAAAGTCTTGCAGGGAGTTCAGAAAAGAATTAAGTCAGCTCAGAAAAGTTCAGTTAGCCAGCCTAGGGCCAACCCAAGTGGTAAGTGGAGGCTTTAAGAGTCACCCCACACAGTCCGTTGCGAGGGAGGCCAAGAGGACACAGTACCTTCAAAGTGGAGAGGATCCTCCAGCGGGGGCAGTTGTTCCTGGCAGCAGGTGCAAGTCACGGCGTCGTCCAGAGGAAGCGATGGTCTCGACGTGGAGGAAAGCTGAAGGCCTTTGCACTACCAGGGAAGAAACCAGCCGCGGAGTTCTCCGGTTAAAAGGTATGATCCTTTTATTCGTGTTAGTGGAAAAACCGTGGTATCCAGGTTGCCGGGGTGCTCGGCACAGGCAAGGCGGCCACGAGATGATCCGGTATGTCGAAAAGACGGGCAAACTGGTTATCCCCACCAGTCAAAGGAAGAAGACTCTCCGGGCTGGAGATCTCCTCTGTCGTCGGGGAAAGTGGCGAGACGGTTCAGCAGGGCTCCACCTTTGGTGTCGTCGTTGCAGGTCGGCTCTGCTTCTCCCTCTTCGGATTCTTTAGGTCCTGTGGCGACTTCTGAAGTTCCAGTCCCCAAAGCCCTGCTTTTATGCAGCAAACCCCCATTCATTCAGCCTAGCTGTCAATCAAACATGCTAAGTGGTGAGCCGGGCAGCTCACCACTTGGGCCAATCACACAAGAGTGCGACTTGAGTTGCCAAGGCAACTCAGTCCAGGGTGCCTAAAACCCCTCCCACACCCCCTGTGGTACCCAGACAGAGTGGCACCACTTTTGGAGGCTTCTGTGGAGAAGCCCGCCAAAAAAGTGGAACAAAGGGCTCGACTTCGGTTGGAGTCACAGAAGCGAACACAAACACAATTTTGGAACTGAATTTCGGCAAAAAATACCAACCAGTGATTTTATATTAATTTAATAAACCGGCAGTATGTTCGAGGCTATATTAAAAAGTGGTAGCCTCGAACAATGCGAAAATCCCATAGGAAAATATTTGCGGTCGAATATAAAAAGTAGTATCCACTGCCACCAGCCAAAACTCGATCAGGGGGGACGGAGACGTGCCCCCTCGAACAACAGACCCCGGGGCAATCGAATTGCCCCGACCAGTACGTCCACAATATGATGGTTTGTACTGCTTTCTGTTCATAATTTGGGACTAGTAAAGCCAATGGTGACTTTACATGCCCTGGGTGACAGTAGTCAGTCCCAGGGTATGGAGTTCATGTTGGGGGTCACTATGACACCCCTGGGTTACTGCACTGAGGGTGCTGTGTAACCCACATACCAAAAACACATGAAGCCCTATGGGGTAAAGGACCCCATAGCCCATAAAACACATTCAAAGTCAAAGGAACACCTCAAATCATGTCTATGAGTGGGAGTAAAAGAGTCTCACTCTTAGCAGGAGAGAAAAAAACTAAACCCCAAAAATCCAGCAAAGCTGCTGAGGGACTCAACATGATTGGGAAATTAGTCTTAACAGAGAATTCTCCCTAACAAAGAGGGCTGTTACTCTAATTCGAAATAGGTGCTTCGGTGTGAGTAGGCTAGTTCCCATTAGACGAGAGGACCGTTTCTCTAATGGGAAATAGCTTCTTTAGTGTGAGTGGGCTAGTTCCCATTAGACAAGAGCACCTTTCTGCCTCTCCAGGTAGGAGGGCCATTTCTCTAATGGGAAATAGCTGCTTCGGTGTGAGTACGCTAGTTCCCATTAGACGAGAGGACCTTCATGCCTCTCCAGGTCGGAGAGCCGTTTCTCTAATGGGAAATAGCTGCTTCGGTGTGAGTAGGCTAGTTCCCATTAGACGAGAGGACCTTTCTGTCTCTCCAGGTCAGAGGGCTGTTTCTCTAATGGGAAACAGCTGCTTCAGTTTGAGTGGGCCAGTTTCCATTAGACGAGAGGACCTTTCTGCCTCTCCAGGTCGGAGGGCTGTTTCTCTAATGGGAAACAGCTGCTTCAGTTTGAGTGGGGTAGTTCCCATTAGACGAGTAGACCTTTCTGCCTCTCCAGGTCGGAGGGCTGTTTCTCTAATGGGAAACAGCTGCTTCAGTTTGAGTGGGCTAGTTCCCATTAGACGAGAGGACCTTTCTGCCTCTCCAGGTAGGAGGGGAGTTTCTCTGATGGGAAATAGCTGCTTCGGTGTGAGTGGGCTAGTTCCCATTAGACAAGAGGACCTTTCTGCCTCTCCAGGTCGGAGGGCCGTTTCTCTGATGGGAAATAGCTGCTTTGGTGTGAGTAGGCTTGTTCCCATTAGACGAGAGGAACATTCTGCCTCTCTCGGTCGGAGGGCCGTTTATCGAATGGGAAATAGCTGCTTCGGTGTGAGTAAGCTAGTTCCCATTAGACGAGAGGACCTTTCTGCCTCTCCAGGTCGGAGGGCCGTTTCTCTAATGGGAAATAGCTGCTTCGGTGTGAGTGGGCTACTTCCCATTAGACGAGAGGACCTTTCTGCCTCTCCAGGTCGGAGGGCCGTTCCTCTAATGGGAAATAGCTGCTTCGGTGTGAGTGGGATAGTTCCCATTAGACGAGAGGACCTTTCTGCCTCTCCAGGTCGGAGGGCCGTTTCTCGAATGGGAAATAGCTGCTTTGGTGTGAGTGGGCTAATTCCCATTAGACGAGAGTACCTTTCTGCCTCTCCAGGTCAGAGGGCCGTTTCTCTAATGGGAAATAGCTGCTTCGGTGTGAGTGGGCTAGTTCCCATTAGACGAGAGGACCTTTCTGCCTCTCCAGGTCGGAGGGCCGTTTCTCTAATGGGAAATAGCTGCTTCGGTGTGAGTAGGCTAGTTCCCATTAGACAAGGGGACCTTTCTGCCTCTCCACGTCAGAGAACCTATTCTCTAATGGGAAATAGCTGCTTCAGTGTGAGTAGGCTAGTTCCCCTTAGACGAGAAGACCTTTCTGCCTCTCCAGGTCGGAGCGCCATTTCTCTAATGGGAAATAGCTGCTTCAGTGTGAGTGGGCTAGTTCCCTTTAGACAAGAGGACCTTTCTGCCTCTCCAGGTCGGAGGGCCATTTCTCTAATGGGAAATAGCTGCTTCAGTGTGAGTAGGGTAGTTCCCATTAAACGAGAGGACCTGTCTGCCTTTGTAGGTCAGAGGGCCGTTTCTCAAATGGGAAATAGCTGCTTCAGTGTGCGTCGGCTAGATTCCATTAGATAAGAGGATCTTTCTGTCTCGCCAGGTCGGAGGGCCATTTCTCTAATGGAAAATAGCTGCTTCGGTGTGAGTAGGCTAGTTCCCATTAGAAGAGAGGACCTTTCTGCCTCACCAGGTCAGAGGGCTGTTTCTCTAATGGGAAATAGCCGCTTCGGTGTGAGTGGGCTAGTTCCCATTAGACGAGAGGACCTTTCTGCATCTCCAGGTCGGAGGGCCATTTCTCTAATGGGAAATAGCTGCTTCGGTGTGAGTAGGCTCGTTTCCATTAGACGAGAGGAATATTCTGCCTCTCCAGGTCGGAGGGCCATTTCTCTAATGGGAAATAGCTGCTTAAGTGTGAGTAGGATAGTTCCCATTAAACGAGAGGACCTGTCTGCCTTTCTAGGTCGGAGGGCCGTTTCTCTAATGGGAAATAGCTGCTTCGGTGTGAGTGGGCTCCTTCCCATTAGAGGAGAGGACCTTTCTGCCTCTGCAGGTTGGAGGGCCGTTCCTCTAATGGGAAATAGCTGCTTCGGTGTGAGTGGGCTAGTTCCCATTAGACAAGATGACCTTTCTGCCTCTCCAGGTCGGAGGGCCGTTTCTCTAATGGGAAATAGCTGCTTCGGTGTGAGTGGGCTAATTCCCATTAGACGAGAGTACCTTTCTGCCTCTCCAGGTCGGAGGGCCGTTTCTCTAATGGGAAATAGCTGCTTCGGTGTGAGTAGGCTAGTTCCCATTAGACGAGGGGACCTTTCTGCCTCTCCATGTCAGAGAGACGATTCTCTAATGGGAAATAGCTGCTTCAGTGTGAGTAGGCTAGTTCCCCTTAGACGAGAAGACCTTTCTGCCTCTCCAGGTCGGAGTGCCATTTCTCTAATGGGAAATAGCTGCTTCAGTGTGAGTGGGCTAGTTCCCATTATACGAGAGGACCTTTCTGCCTCTCCAGGTCGGAGGGCCATTTCTCTAATGGGAAATAGCTGCTTCGGTGTGAGTAGGCTATTTCCCATTAGACGAGGGGACCTTTCTGCATCTCCACGTCAGAGAGCCGATTCTCTAATGGGAAATAGCTGCTTCAGTGTGAGTAGGCTAGTTCCCATTCGACGAGAAGACCTTTCTGCTCTCTCCAGGTCGGAGCACCATTTCTCTAATCGGAAATAGCTGCTTAAGTGTGAGGTGGCTAGTTCCCATTAGACAAGAGTACCTTTCTGCCTCTCCAGGTCGGTGGGCCGTTTCTCTAATGGGAAATAGCTGCTTCGGTGTGAGTGAGCTATTTCCCATTAGACGAGAGGACCTTTCTGCCTCTCCAGGTAGGAAGGCCGTTTCTCTAATGGGAAATAGCTGCTTCGGTGTGAGTAGGCTAGTTCCCATTAGACGAGGGAACCTTTCTGCCTCTCCAGGTAGGAGAGCAGTTTCTCTGATGGGAAATAGCTGCATCGGTGTGAGTGGGCTAGTTCCCATTCGACGAGGGGACCTTTCTGCCTCTCCAGGTCGGAGGGCCGTTTCTCTAATGGGAAATAGCTGCTTCGGTGTGAGTAGGCTAGTTCCCATTAGACGAGGGAACCTTTCTGCCTCTCCAGGTAGGAGAGCAGTTTCTCTGATGGGAAATAGCTGCATCGGTGTGAGTGGGCTAGTTCCCATTCGACGAGGGGACCTTTCTGCCTCTCCAGGTCGGAGGGCCGTTTCTCTAATGGGAAATAGTTGCTTCGGTGTGAATAGGCTAGTTCCAATTAGACGAGAGGACCTTTCTGTCTCTCCAGGTCGGAGGGACGTTTCTCTAATGGGAAATAGCTGCTTCGGTGTGAGTAGGCTAGTTCCCATTAGAGGAGAGGACCTTTCTGCCTCTCCAGGTCGGAGGGCCGTTTCTCTAATGGGAAATAGCTGCTTTGGTGTGAGTAGGCTAGTTCCCATTAGACGAGAGGACCTTTCTGACTCTCCAGGGTTGAGGGCCGTTTTTCTAATGGGAAAAAGCTGTTACAGTGTGAGTGGGCTAGTTCCCATTAGACGAGAAGACCTTTCTGCCTCACCAGGTCAGAGCGCCGTTTCTCTAATGGGAAATAGCTGTTTCAGTGTGAGTGGGCTAGTTCCCATTAGACAAGAGGACCTTTCTGCCTCACCAAGTCAGAGGGCCGTTTCTCTAATGGGAAATAGTTGCTTCAGTTTGAGTGGGCTAGTTCCCATTAGACGAGAGGACCTTTCTGCCTCTACGGTTCAGAGGGCCGATTCTCGAATGGGAAATACCTGCGTCAGTGTGAGTGGGCTAGTTCCCATTAGACGAGAGGATCTTTCTGCCTCTCCAGGTTGGAGGGCCGTTTCTCTAATGGGAAATAGCTGCTTTGGTGTGAGTAGGCTTGTTCCCATTAGACGAGAGGAACATTCTGCCTCTCTTGGTCGGAGGGCCGTTTATCTAATGGGAAATAGCTGCTTCGGTGTGAGTAAGCTAGTTCCCATTAGACGAGAGGACCTTTCTGCCTCTCCGGGTCGGAGGGCTGTTTCTCTAATGGGAAATAGCTGCTTCGGTGTGAGTGGGCTACTTCCCATTAGACAAGAGGACCTTTCTGCCTCTCCAGGTCGGAGGGCTGTTCCTCTAATGGGAAATAGCTGCTTCGGTGTGAGTGGGCTAGTTCCCATTAGACGAGAGGACCTTTTTGCCTCTCCAGGTCGGAGGGACGTTTCTCTAATGGGAAATAGCTTCTTCGGTGTGAGTGGGCTAATTCCCATTAGACGAGAGTACCTTTCTGCCTCTCCAGGTCAGAGGGCCGTTCCTCTAATGGAAAATAGCTGCTTCGGTGTGAGTGGGCTATTTCCCATTAGAAGAGAGGACCTTTCTGCCTCTCCAGGTCGGAGGGCCATTTCTCTAATGGGAAATAGCTGCTTCGGTGTGAGTAGGCTAGTTCCAATTAGACAAGGGGACCTTTCTGCCTCTCCACGTCAGAGAGCCGATTCTCTAATGGGAAATAGCTGCATCAGTGTGAGTAGGCTAGTTCCCCTTAGACGAGAAGACCTTTCTGCCTCTCCAGGTCGGAGCGCCATTTCTCTAATGGGAAATAGCTGCTTCAGTGTGAGTGGGCTAGTTGCCATTAGACGAGAGGACCTTTCTGCCTCTCCAGGTCGGAGGGCCATTTCTCTAATGGGAAATAGCTGCTTCAGTGTGAGTAGGGTAGTTCCCATTAAACGAGAGGACCTGTCTGCCTTTTTAGGTCAGAGGGCCGTTTCTCAAATGGGAAATAGCTGCTTCAGTGTGCGTCGGCTAGATTCCATTAGATAAGAGGATCTTTCTGTCTCGCCAGGTCGGAGGGCCATTTCTCTAATGGAAAATAGCTGCTTCGGTGTGAGTAGGCTAGTTCCCATTAGAAGAGAGGACCTTTCTGCCTCACCAGGTCAGAGGGCTGTTTCTCTAATGGGAAATAGCTGCTTCGGTGTGAGTGGGCTAGTTCCCATTAGACGAGAGGACCTTTCTGCATCTCCAGGTCGGAGGGCCATTTCTCTAATGGGAAATAGCTGCTTTGGTGTGAGTAGGCTTGTTCCCATTAGACGAGAGGAACATTCTGCCTCTCTTGGTCGGAGGGCCGTTTATCTAATGGGAAATAGCTGCTTCGGTGTGAGTAAGCTGGTTCCCATTAGACGAGAGGACCTTTCTGCCTCTCCAGGTCGGAGGGCCGTTTCTCTAATGGGAAATAGCTGCTTCGGTGTGAGTGGGCTCCATCCCATTAGAGGAGAGTACCTTTCTGCCTCTCCAGGTTGGAGGGCCGTTCCTCTAATGGGAAATAGCTGCTTCGGTGTGAGTGGGCTAGTTCCCATTAGACAAGAGGACCTTTCTGCCTCTCCAGGTTGGAGGGCCGTTTCTCTAATGGGAAATAGCTGCTTCGGTGTGAGTGGGCTAATTCCCATTAGACAAGAGTTCCTTTCTGCCTCTCCAGGTCAGAGGGCCGTTTCTCTAATGGGAAATAGCTGCTTCTGTGTGAGTGGGCTAGTTCCCATTAGACAAGAGGACCTTTCGGCCTCTCCAGGTCAGAGGGCCATTTCTTTAATGGGAAATAGCTGCTTCGGTGTGAGTAGGCTAGTTCCCATTAGACAAGGGGACCTTTCTGCCTCTCCATGTCAGAGAGCCGATTCTCTAATGGGAAATAGCTGCTTCAGTGCGAGTAGGCTAGTTCCCCTTAGACGAGAGGACCTTTCAGCCTCTCCAGGTCAGAGGGCCATTTCTCTAATGGGAAATAGCTGCTTCGGTGTGAGTGGGCTAATTCCCATTAGACAAGAGTTCCTTTCTGCCTCTCCAGGTCAGAGGGCCGTTTCTCTAATGGGAAATAGCTGCTTCTGTGTGAGTGGGCTAGTTCCCATTAGACGAGAGGACCTTTCGGCCTCTCCAGGTCAGAGTGCCATTTCTCTAATGGGAAATCGCTGCTTCAGTGTGAGTGGGCTAGGTCCCATTAAACGAGAGGACCTTTCTGCCTCTCCAGGTCGGAGGGCCATTTCTCTAATGGGAAATAGCTGCTTCAGTGTGAGTAGGGTAGTTCCCATTAAAGAAGAGGACCTGTCTGCCTTTCTAGGTCGGAGGGCCGTTTCTCAAATGGGAAATAGCTGCTTCAGTGTGAGTCGGCTAGTTTCCATTAGATAAGAGGATCTTTCTGTCTCGCCAGGTCAGAGGGCCATTTCTCTAATGGGAAATAGCTGCTTCAGTGTGAGTAGGCTAGTTCCCATTAGAAGAGAGGACCTTTATGCCTCACCAGGTCAGAGGGCTGTTTCTCAAATGGGAAATAGCTGCTTCAGTGTGAGTAGGCTAGTTTCCATTAGACGAGAGGAACATTCTGCCTCTCCAGGTCGGAGGGCCATTTCTCTAATGGCAAATAGCTGCTTCAGTGTGAGTAGGCTAGTTCCCATTAGAAGAGAGGACCTTTCTGCCTCACTGTTAAGACGGATTTCTGAACTCTGTCCTGGTGGCGCAGAAGTTCAGAAGGCCAACCTAATTACTTGGAACAGGGTAACCTCTGGACGAGCCAGACCAATCAAGGTAGCGATCGCGGCGGTCAAGACTAGGTCTCAAGAGAGGTGAGGGTGACTGAAAGCCCGCAATGAGCACACAAATCAAGATCACTTACAAACTACTCCAAACAGGTGTTATATAAAAAATATATACACATTTATTTTAAGGCCTTTAAAATAATGAACGTAGCGAGAAAATCACAATATCACAATATTAAACCAACACATACCATATCAACACAATATATATACAAATACGACAGTCGCAAGCGTTATATGCATGAAATGTGTAGTCCACCTGAAAGGGAAGGAAAACAGGCAGTGCGAGATAATGCTTTAGACTCAGTTCGCCTTCAGAGGCACCTAACTAGATGGAAGTCCGAGCCCTGCGAAGAGTGGAGCCTTGTGCTCAAAGTACCTGCACGCGCTGGTGCCAACGGGCAAAAGGAGAAGCTCTTCGAAGGAAGTCAGGCAGTTCAGTTTAGTGCATAAAGAAGAAGAACAAGTTCCGCGACTCAAGCACAGCCTCCACAGTGGGCAGAAGCAGAGCGCGAGTACGGAAAAGGGTGCTGTTTTACACAGCGGGGAAAAGCAATGGGCTCCTGCAGGAGGGCGACCAGATCCTAGCTATGCTACTCACCGGTCCCCGATGCAAGCAGACCCAGGCTTCTCCGCGTCAGTTTCAGCAGCTGGCAGGTTCAGAAGAGCAGGGAACGCCTCGTTGTCGTGTTGAGTAAAAAGACGTCCCAATCGAAGAAACCCGCACAGTTTGTCACCACAGCAGGGCAACGGAGCGGCCGTGTGTATCTGAGCCAAATGTACACTACTCACTTCAGACCTGGGAACGCCAAGTGTTCGAAGCGTGTGAGAGTGACAAGGACTCGAAATACTACACAACCTGGCGGCGGTTACAGAGCAAGACTCCCGTGTAAGTTGGTCAGTCAACTGGATTGCCCAGAGACGCTTCCGAAGGCTTACTGGCAGGAGATGGTGAAGATGCCGAGAATAGCTGTTCCCGCTATTCCAAGGGTCGAAGTACCAGTACAGGCCTTCTGGTTCGATCAAAGGTGAAAAGGGTTTCACAAGGTGACAGCAGTGCAGAGGAGGAGTCCTTCAGCGGGTCACCAGCGATTCCTCGGTCCAGCCTCTTGGTTGCAGGATACTTGGCTCCTGTATTCCTTCGTTCGTGAGAACTCAGGAGATCGACATGGTAGTGGTGTTTCCAGCCCCCTCTTATCCACGGTTCCCTTCGCGCCAAAACGGAGGGGACCCAATGGGAGATCCGCTCATCAACACTCACACCATTCGTGGACCAATCACGAACCACGGTGGTCCCAGGCATTCACACCACCCTAGACTCTCTGGCACCCAGGATGTGTATTGGGACCAGACATCCCAGCCCACATCCTGGAGGCACCCACATGACATGTAGAAGCCCGCGAAAGCATCCGTGTTTCGTGGGAAAGTACATGCCCAAATAAGAAAGGCCCCGGGTCGGCTCGACCTGGGGAAGGTGAAGGGAGCAAGACGGTCAGCGGACAGGACAAAGGAGCCTCGTGGTCTGGCCATTTTGGGAGCCAGGCCACCATTTTGGGTTAAGCGCGAGAAACGCGCTTAGAACGCCAAAAGGAGCTCAAAACACAAGAAAACGATCGCTGCCACCATTCCCGTCCCTGAATTACTTGCACCGATCAAATACAATCCTAAACGAGTATCTAGGGCCTGTAGAAGGCTAGAGACCCAAGAGAGCTGTAACTTAGCTTACAGTGTCCTCTTGTGTCATGTTGCACTAAAGCCGCAACATGATAAAAGAAACTACGGGAAACAGCGTTCCCCGGTACTGACTGTCTTAAGGGCATGTCAGTTTCCCCGTAAGAAAGGAGCGAAAGCCCAGAGGAGTGCGGCAGAAGGCTGCACTTCTCTGGCAAAGTCAAGAACAAGGTGAAAAACAATAGCAAAAAGTTTAGGGGTTGCCACATGGAAGGAAAATTACCTACAATTACGAAATCTTTCCTAACACTCGCCCCTCCCAGACTATGGACAGGGGGAACTAATCCACCCCTGGATGAGTCTCTTGTTCAGGTCGGTTAAACATTCTGGACAACCCATCAGCATTGCTATGTTGGACACCTGGCCAATGCTCAATAGTGAAGTCGAAGCCTTGTAGACTTATGGACCACCTAAGCAACTTTGGATTCTCCCCCTTCATGTTCATTAGCCACTTTAACGGCTTATGGTCAGTTTGCACAGTGAAGTGGGTCCCATAGAGGTAGGGCCTCAGCTTCCTTAGGGCCCACACAACAGAGAAACATTCTTTCTCTACCGTGGACCATCTGAGCTCTCTGTCCATAAGCTGGCGACTAATAAAACCGATAGGGTGTTCCTTACCCTTCTCATCTACTTGTGATAGTACAGCTCCTATCCCAGTGTCAGAGGCGTCCGTCTGCACGATAAAAGGTCTTTGATAATCAGGGGCCCTGAGGACAGGGGCCTGGCACAAGGAGTCTTTTAAGCCATTGAAGGCCTTCTCACACTCGTCGGTCCAAGTTACCTTCTTGGGTTTCTTCGGAGTTGTGAGGGCAGTCAGAGGAGCAGCTATGGTGCCATAGTCTGCCACAAAATTGCGGTAATACCCCGTGAGTCCTAAGAAGGCTCTCACTTGGGTTTGCGTAGTGGGGGTAGGCCAGTCTTGTACTGCTTGTACTTTACTGGGAAGAGGCTGTATCCTCCCTCCACCTACTTCATGTCCAAGGTAAACCACTGAGCCTTGTCCAATCTGGCATTTACTAGCCTTTATGGTAGGTGTGCTTTCTGAAGAGCCTGGAGCACAATCCCGAGGTGTTTCACATGGTCTTCCCAGGTGGCACTGAAAACTGCTATATCGTCCAGATATGCAAGACAGAATTCGTCCAACCCATTCAACACATGATTCACAAGCCTCTGGAAAGTGGCAGGTGCATTCTTCAACCCGAACGGCATTACCCGGAATTGGTAAAGGCCGTCTGGAGTAGAAAATGCTGTCTTCTCCTTGGCATGTTCTGCTAAAGCTATTTGCCAATAGCCAGCAGTGAATTCAAACGTGCTGAGGTACTTGGAGGCACCCAAAGTATCCACCAGCTCATCTGTTCGAGGCAAGGGGTGTGCATCTGTCTTGGTGACAGCATTCAGAGCCCTGTAATCAACGCAGAACCTCAATTCAGAAGTGCCTGCCTTTGGAACCAAAACCACAGGGCTGGACCAAGGACTACTAGAGGGTTCAATCACCCCAAGGTCTAACATCTTGTTGACCTCGGTCTTAATATAAGACCGTACTTTGTCTGACATCCTGTATCCCCTACTTTTGGTAGGTACACTGTCTCCTGTGTCAATGTTATGTTTGCACCAAGGTGTCAAACCAGGCGACTGTGAAAACAGGGGTGAAAACTGCCTAAGCAAACTTTTCACCTCAGCCTGCTGATCAGAAGTCAGGTGAGGGGCCACTCGGACACCCTCAAAGGAGCTATCTGAAGGACCGCTTTGGAACAGGTCGGGGAGAGGTTCAGACTCCTCTTCCTCAACGTCTGAAGCCAGTAGCAGTGCTGCGATTTCGACACTTGGGACGAAAGCCTTCAGCCTATTCACGTGAAACACTTTTGGAGCCTGTCCAGGCCTTCCAAGGTCCACTAAATAGTTAACCTCACCCAGGGGCTCCACCACTGTGTAAGGGCCTGACCATTTGTCCTGTAAAGCTCGAGGCCTTATGGGATTCATGATCAGGACTTGCTGACCAGGTGTAAAGTTGATGAGGGAAGCTTTCTGGTCGTACCAATGTTTCACCAGCGCTTGCCCTGCCTTCAATTTATCACTAGCCAAGCCCATCAGAAGTACCATCCGTTTTCTGAGCCCTAGCACATAATCAACTACGTTGGTAGTAACAGGGGGAGTGGGCATCTCCCATCCCTCTTTGACGATGGCAAAGGTCCCCGTACGGGATGACCAAACATAAGTTTGAAGGGGCTGAAGCCAACACCCTCCTGTGGTACCTCTCGGTAGGCAAACAGTAAGCATGGTAAAAGAATATCCCATTTTCTTCTCTGAGGCTCCTCCAGAGCCCCAATCATGCTCTTTAACGTTCTGTTGAAACGTTCCACCAGACCATTGGTCTGGGGGTGGTATGCAGAAGAGAACTTGTAGGTGACCCCACATTCTTTCCACATAGCCTGCATATACTTCGACATAAAGTTGCTGCCACGATCTGACACAACTTCTTTAGGGAAGCCAACCCTAGTAAATATGCCGAGTAAAGCTTTTGCAACTGACTTGGCAGTTACAGTTTTCAATGGGATGGCCTCAGGATACCTGGTTGCATGGTCGACCAGCACCAGGATAAACCTATTGCCCGAGGATGTTTGCGGGTCAAGGGGACCAACGATGTCGATCCCTACCCTTTCAAATGGTACCCCCACAACTGGGAGCGGTACCAACGGAGCTTGGATTGTCGCGCCAACCTTACCAGACAACTGGCAGGAGGCACAACTCCTGCAGTGACTTTCTACTTGCACCCCCATCTTGGGCCAGTAGAAGTGCATGGATAACCTTTGCTTGGTCCTCTTCATACCAAGGTGACCAGCAAGGGGAACTTCATGCGCCAACTGCAGGAGGAAGGGCCTAACAGCAAGGGGAACCACCAACCTCCTATGGTCTCCTTCTGTAGACTCTGTGGGCTCACTATACAGGAGTCCACCTTCCCAATAAATCCTATGCTTCCCAGGAGGTTCACCCTCAAGCTGGGAGCAGGCCTGTCTCCTTAGGCCTTCCAGAGATGGGCACTCACGTTGGCCTTTACTGAATTCGTCCCTATCAGGACCTCTTCATCTAACAAGTCTTTTAGTTCAGGATGATCGTTGGGGTCGAATACTTCAGGCATCGCCACCTCCTCGTCAGGCCCGGGCGATTGACCAACTTCCTCCACTGCAGTGGTAGGCGAGCTCGGGGGGATATTCTCTTTCCCTCGTCGTGACTTGTCGACTCCTTTCGCCTTGGGTTTCCCCTTCGGCTGGGGCGGCGTATTGGACTTGGCCAATGCTGCCCGTGCTTGAGACCGTGTGTAGGGTCTTTCGGCAGTGTCTCCTACGAGCCCTAAAGCTCTGAGATCATTACCTAACAAGACCTTTCCCGGGACGTTTCTCTGAATGCTCACTGGAATCCTGACTGCTGTACCATTTAAAGTAAGATTTACAGGTATTACTGGAAACATACAGAGGGGGCCGTCAGCCAACTTAGTGGGCATCAGAGTAGCTCTGGCAACATCCTCTGAGTCTACCAAGGTAGAATCCACTACAGTGCGACTGCACCCACTATCCCTAAGAGCTGGAGTATCTAATCCATTGATCAGCACACTGTCTTTAAAGTAGTGCTTGGTATTATCCGGAATCCTAGCATAAGCCTCTGCGACTTTAGGCTCCCAGGAACCCAGGGACACTAAAACTACCTCAGCCTCTATCCCGCTGGGAAATGAGTCTGAGGAGAAGGATGCTCCTGTAATCTCTTCTTCCTCGTAGGAGGAGAAGGCCAGATTAGCGGAGTGGACCCCCAAAGGTCTAACCTTACAACGGGGATCCCCCTTCACGTGGTCAGTTGCTCCACAAGCAAAACAAGATCCATTGGGTCTGTTTACATAGGGAGGCTTATTGTAACGAGAGTTCTGTTTCGGAGGCTGACCTCCACTACCCTGTGAGTTCTCTTGTGTCTTACCCTTGTTTTTCTTTTTGTGGCCCTTATGAGAAGAAGATTTAGCAGATTCTCCACCCTCCATATCTTTGGACTTTTTCCCTTCCTCCTGCTTACCAGGATGAGTTTTGTCCTTATGGGACACTCGATGTGACACCCATAAGTCTGCTGCAATGGCCAGCTTCTTAGGATCTATCTCCTTCGAATCGGCCAAATGCTGCTTAAGCTCCGGGGAAGAAGAAGCAAAAATGTGTTCCAGCATGACAAGATTTATCATGCCTTCGAAGGTAGAAACCTTATAACCTTCGACCCAGCCAGTTAAGTTTTTCAAGGATTCAGTGACATAAGATACCCAAGTACCACCTTCCTTTTTCTTATACTCTCTGAAACGTTTCAAATATTGGGCCGGAGTCTTCCCAAACTTTAAAATGAGAGTTTGCTTTAACATTGCGAAATCAGCTCGCTCAGCCTTTGACATTTCCATAATGGCACTACAGCCAGAATGGGGCAGTCTGCTGAGTAACCAGGCAATCTTATCAGCATTGTCAACTTGTTGAACTTCGCATGCATACTCAAACGCATTCAGCCAGTCCATAATGTCATTCCTTTCTTCATACACACTGAGCAGATCTTTCGGAAACCGTGGATGAGAGGAGGCCCCAGACCCATGTCCAGGACCCTTGGACCCATTTGCAACCTGAAGCTTGGCCAGTTCCAACTGGTGATCCCTGTCTTTTTGTTTTTCTGCCTGTTCGATTTTTAGTCTGGCTATGCTGAATTCAAGCTCCTGCTGCCTAAACCGCAGCTCTTGCTTCTTGAATTCAAGCATAGCCTCCCCATCAGCACTGGCAGAGGAAACATTAGACATCTTGTTCTCCCTGTCCTCGTGGTCGCGATGGATCAGTGCAGTGGCAGAACCGTCGGTTCTGCCAGTGAGAGCAGCCCCACCACCTTCCGCACTGTCCTCAGAAGTTATAGCGTCAAGCTGCGCTTCTTGCCACGCCACGATTCTTTGGATCATTTCCAATTTCGTGCCTTGAGAGGAAACACCTCTCTCCGCACACATCTTCTTCAATGTTTCTGATTTGGAAGCATTTAAAGTTAACAAGGTATTTGTTTCCATACTGTTAGATAGGACTATGGCCTTTTTAAAGTTATACTACAACAATTCACTACGTGTCCTGGTTGGAATAACCTGAAATGCCTTAGTTCGTGCGCAACACTGGATACCTTCAGTCGTATCCCACCGCTGTACACCAATTTGTTAAGACGGATTTCTGAACTCTGTCCTGGTGGCGCAGAAGTTCAGAAGGCCAACCTAATTACTTGGAATAGGGTAACGTCTGGACGAGCCAGACCAATCAAGGTAGCGATCGCGGCGGTCAAGACTAGGTCTCAAGAGGGGTGAGGGTGACTGAAAGCCCGCAATGAGCACACAAATCAAGATCACTTACAAACTACTCCAAACAGGTGTTATATAAAAAATATATACACATTTATTTTAAGGCCTTTAAAATAATGACCGTAGCGAGAAAATCACAATATCACAATATTAAACCAACACATACCATATCAACACAATATATATACAAATACGACAGTCGCAAGCGTTATATGCACGAAATGTGTAGTCCACCTGAAAGGGAAGGAAAACAGGCAGTGCGAGATAATGCTTTAGACTCAGTTCGCCTTCAGAGGCACCTAACTAGATGGAAGTCCGAGCCCTGCGAAGAGTGGAGCCTTGTGCTCAAAGTACCTGCACGCGCTGGTGCCAACGGGCAAAAGGAGAAGCTCTTCGAAGGAAGTCAGGCAGTTCAGTTTAGTGCATAAAGAAGAAGAACAAGTTCCGCGACTCAAGCGCAGCCTCCACAGTGGGCAGAAGCAGAGCGTGAGTACGGACAAGGGTGCTGTTTTACACAGGGGGGAAAAGCAATGGGCTCCTGCAGGAGGGCGACCAGATCCTAGCTATGCTACTCACAGGTCCCCGATGCAAGCAGACCCAGGCTTCTCCGCGTCAGTTTCAGCAGCTGGCAGGTTCAGAAGAGCAGGGAATGCCTCGTTGTCGTGTTGAGTAAAAAGACGTCCCAATCGAAGAAACCCGCACAGTTTGTCACCACAGCAGGGCAACGGAGCGGCCGTGTGTATCTGAGCCAAATGTACACTACTCACTTCAGACCTGGGAACGCCAAGTGTACGAAGCGTGTGAGAGTGACAAGGACTCAAAATACTACACAACCTGGCGGAGGTTACAGAGCAAGACTCCCGTGTAAGCTGGTCAGTCAACTGGATGGCCCAGAGACGCTTCCGAAGGCTTACTGGCAGGAGATGGTGAAGATGCCGAGAATAGCTGTTCCCGCTATTCCAAGGGTCGAAGTACCAGTACAGGCCTTCTGGTTCGATCAAAGGTGAAAAGGGTTTCACAAGGCGACAGCAGTGCAGAGGAGGAGTCCTTTAGCGGGTCACCAGCGATTCCTCGGTCCAGCCTCTTGGTTGCAGGATACTTGGCTCCTGTATTCCTTCGTTCGTGAGAACTCAGGAGATCGACATGGTAGTGGTGTTTCCAGCCCCCTCTTATCCACGGTTCCCTTCGCGCCAAAACGGAGGGGACCCAATGGGAGATCCGCTCATCAACACTCACACCATTCATGGACCAATCACAGACCACGGTGGTCCGAGGCATTCACACCACCCTAGACTCTCTGGCACCCAGGATGTGTATTGGGACCAGACATCCCAGCCCACATCCTGGAGGCACCCACATGACATGTAGAAGCCCGCGAAAGCATCTGTGTTTCGCGGGAAAGTACATGCCCAAATAAGGAAGGCCCCGGGTCGGCTCGACCTGGGGAAGGTGAAGGGAGCAAGACGGTCAGCGGACAGGACAAAGGAGCCTCGTGGTCTGGCCATTTTGGGAGCCAGGCCACCATTTTGGGTTAAGCGCGAGAAACGCGCTTAGAACGCCAAAAGGAGCTCAAAACACAAGAAAACGATCGCTGCCACCATTCCCGTCCCTGAATTACTTGCACCGATCAAATACAATCCTAAACGAGTATCTAGGGCCTGTAGAAGGCTAGAGACCCAAGAGAGCTGTAACTTAGCTTACAGTGCCCTCTTGTGTCATGTTGCACTAAAGCCGCAACATGATAAAAGAAACTACGGGAAACAGCGTTCCCCGGTACTGACTGTCTTAAGGGCATGTCAGTTTCCCCGTAAGAATGGAGCGAAAGCCCAGAGGAGTGCGGCAGAAGGCTGCACTTCTCTGGCAAAGTCAAGAACAAGGTGAAAAACAACAGAAAAAAGTTTAGGGGTTGCCAGATGGAAGGAAAATTACCTACAATTACGAAATCTTTCCTAACACTCACCAGGTCAGAGAGCTGTTTCTCTAATGGGAAATAGCTGCTTCAGTGTGAGTAGGGTAGTTCCCATTAAACGAGAGGACCTGTCTGCCTTTCTAGGTAGGAGGACCGTTTTTCGAATGCGAAATAGCTGCTTCAGTGTGAGTCGGCTAGTTTCCATTAGATAAGAGGATCTTTCTGTCTCGCCAGGTCGGAGGGCCATTTCTCTAATGGGAAATAGCTGCTTCGGTGTGAGTAGGCTAGTTCCCATTCGACGAGGGGACCTTTCTGCCTCTCCAGGTCAGAGGGCCGTTTCTCTAATAGGAAATAGCTGCTTTGGTGTGAGTGGGCTAGTTCCCATTAGACGAGAAGACCTTTCTGCATCTCCAGGTCAGAGGGCCATTTCTCTAATGGGAAATAGCTGCTTCGGTGTGAGTAGGCTAGTTTCCATTAGACGAGAGGAAGATTCTGCCTCACCAGGTCGTAGGGCCTTTTCTCTACTGGGAAATAGCTGCTTCGGTGTGAGTAGGCTAGTTCCCATTAGACGAGAGGACCTTACTGCCTCTCCAGGTCGGAGGGCCATTTCTCTAATGGGAAATAGCTGCTTTGGTGTGTGTAGGCTAGTTCCCATTCGACGAAGGGACCTTTCTGCCTCTGCAGGTCGAAGGGCCGTTTCTCTACTGAGAAATAGCTGCTTCGGTGTGAGTGGGCTAGTTCCCATTAGACGAGAGGACCTTTCTGCTTCTCCAGGTTGGAGGGCCGTTTCTCTAAAGGGAAATAGCTGCTTCGGTGTGAGTAGGCTCGTTCCCATTAGACGAGAGGACCTTTCTGCCTCTCCAGGTCGGAGGGCCGTTTCTCTAATGGGAAATAGCTGCTTCGGTGTGAGTGGGCTAATTCCCATTAGACGAGAGTACCTTTCTGCCTCTCCAGGTCTGAGGGCCGTTTCTCTAATGGGATATAGCTGCTTCAGTGTGAGTGGGCTAGTTCCCATTAGACGAGAGGATCTTTCTGCCTCTCCAGGTCGGAGGGCCGTTTCTCTAATGGGAAATAGCTACTTCGGTGTGAGTAGGCTAGTTCCCATTAGACAGGGGGACCTTTCTTCCTCTCCAGGTCAGAGGGCCATTTCCCTAATGGGAAATAGCTGCTTTGGTGTGAATAGGCCAGTTCCAATTAGACGAGAGGACCTTTCTGCTTCTCCAGGTTGGAGGGCCGTTTCTCTAATGGGAAATAGCTGCTTCGGTGTGAGTGGGCTAGTTCCCATTAGACGAGAGCACCTTTCTGCCTCTCCAGGTCGGAGGGCCGTTTCTCTAATGGGAAATAGCTACTTCGGTGTGAGTAGGCTAGTTCCCCTTAGACAGGGGGACCTTTCTTCCTCTCCAGGTCAGAGGGCCATTTCCCTAATGGGAAATAGCTGCTTCGGTGTGAATAGGCCAGTTCCAATTAGACGAGAGGACCTTTCTGCTTCTCCAGGTTGGAGGGCCGTTTCTCTAATGGGAAATAGCTGCTTCGGTGTGATTGCTTCGGTGTGAGTGGGCTAGTTCCCATTAGACGAGAGCACCTTTCTGCCTCTCCAGGTGGAGGGCCGTTTCCCTAATGGGAAATAGCTGCTTCGGTGTGAGTGGGCTAATTCCCATTAGACGAGAGTACCATTCTGCCTCTTCAGGTCAGAGGGCCGTTTCTCTAATGGGAAATAGCTGCTTCGGTGTGAGTGGGCTAGTTCCCATTAGAAGAGAGGACCTTTCTGCCTCTCCAGGTCGGAGGGCGTTTCTCTAATGGGAAATAGCTGCTTCAGTGTGAGTAGACTAGTTCCCATTAGACGATTGGACCTTTCTGCCTCTCCACGTCAGAGAGCCGATTCTCTAATGGGAAATAGCTGCTTCAGTGTGAGTAGGCTAGTTCCCATTAGACGAGAAGACCTTTCTGCCTCTCCAGGTCGGAGCGCCATTTCTCTAATGGGAAATAGCTGCTTAAGTGTGAGGTGTCTAGTTCCCATTAGACGAGAGTACCTTTATGCCTCTCCAGGTCGGAGGGCCGTTTCTCTAAAGGGAAATAGCTGCTTCGTGTGAGTGGGCTAGTTCCCATTAGACGAGAGGACCTTTCTAACTCTCCAGGTAGGAAGGCCATTTCTCTAATGGGAAATAGCTGCTTCGGTGTGAGTAGGCTAGTTCCCATTAGACGAGGGAACCTTTCTGCCTCTCTAGGTTGGACGGCCGTTTCTCTAATGGGAAATAGCTGCTTCGGTGTGAGTAGGCTCTTTCCCATTCGACAAAGGGACCTTTCTGCCTCTCCAGGTCAGAGGGCCGTTTCTCTAATGGTAAATAGTTGCTTCGGTGTGAATAGGCCAGTTCCAATTAGACGAGAGGACCTTTCTGCTTCTCCAGGTTGGAGGGCCGTTTCTCTAATGGGAAATAGCTGCTTCGGTGTGAGTGGGCTAGTTCCCATTAGACGAGAGGACCTTTCTGCCTCTCCAGGTCGGAGGGCCGTTTCTCTAATGGGAAATAGCTGCTTCGGTGTGAGTGGGCTAATTCCCATTAGACAAGAGTACCTTTCTGCCTCTCCAGGTCGGAGGGCCGTTTCTCTAATGGGAAATAGCTACTTCGGTGTGAGTAGGCTAGTTCCCATTAGACAGGGGGACCTTTCTTCCTCTCCAGGTCAGAGGGCCGTTTCTCTAATGGGAAATAGCTGCTTCGGTGTGAGTGGGCTAATTCCCATTAGACGAGAGTACCTTTCTGCCTCTCCAGGTCGGAGGGCCGTTTCTCTAATGGGAAATAGCTACTTCGGTGAGAGTAGGCTAGTTCCCATTAGACAGGGGGACCTTTCTTCCTCTCCAGGTCAGAGGGCCATTTCTCTAATGGGAAATAGCTACTTCGGTGTGTGTAGGCTAGTTATTAGATGAGGGGACCTTTCTGCCTCTCCAGGTTGGAGGGCCGTTTCTCTAATGGGAAATAGCTGCTTCAGTGTGAGTGGGCTAGTTCCCATTAGACAAGAGCACCTTTCAGCCTCTCCAGGTCAGAGGGCCATTTCTCTAATGGGAAATAGATACTTCATTGTGAGTGGGCTTGTCCCCATTAGACGAGAGCACCTTTCTGCCTCTCCAGGTCAGAAGGGCGTTACTCTAATTCGAAAAAGCTGCTTCGGTGTGAGTGGGCTAGTTCCCATTAGACAAGAGGAACTTTCTGCCTCTCCAGGTAGGAGGGCCGTTTCTCTAAAGGGAAAAAGCTGCTTCGGTGTGTGTAGGCTAGTTCCCATTAGACGAGGGAACCTTTCTGCCTCTCCAGGTCGGAGGGCCGTTTCTCTAATGGGAAATAGCCGCTTCAGTATGAGTGGGCTAGTTCCCATTAGACAAGAGCACCTTTCTGTCTCTCCAGGTAGGAGGGCCATTTCTCTAATGGGAAATAGATACTTCAGTGTGAGTGGGCTAGTTCCCATTAGACAAGAGCACCTTTCTGCCTCTCCAGGTCAGAGTGTTAGGCAGAAACCTGTGCAGTTCCCTTAGGGACCACTGCAAAAGATTTAGGACTACAGGTGGTTGGCAGTAAACCCAATTGGTAGCAGTCTGTACCACCCAGATTTACCTGGTAGGTGTGGCTGAGCAGTCAGACTTCTCTCAAGATGAGTTAGGCAGTATGAAGAGTATACACAATAGGTACAAAGACACAGTAGTACAAGCAAACACTGACCAGAGCTTTGGTGTAAAAGTATATAATTATTTATTTAAAGACACACTTGTAAATTACACTAGCACAAAAAGAGGTAAGTAGATTCAACCCACAGTCACTATTACTAGATGTACATCCCTTATTCCTTATTAGACAAGTCTTAGTTAACACCACTTATTTCCAGACAGAGGTGAGCACTTAACTAAAGATGGCACTCCAATAAGTTAAGAAAAAGGGAGGGAAAAGGCAGAAATTAGGAAAAGCACACAACACAATACTTTAGAAGCACCCAGCAAGGCAAGAAAGTCAAGTATACTTGTGAGCAAAAAGTTCAGAGGCCAGGCTCCCTCTTAGAGAGAACAGAGCACCAATGCGCGCAAGATCACACAGTTTAAAAGTCTTGAAAAGTCTTGCAGGGAGTTCAGAAAAGAATTAAGTCAGCTCAGAAAAGTTCAGTTAGCCAGCCTAGGGCCAACCCAAGTGGTAAGTGGAGGCTTTAAGAGTCACCCCACACAGACCGTTGCGAGGGAGGCCAGGAGGACACAGTACCTTCAAAGTGGAGAGGACCCTCCAGTGGGGGCAGTTGTTCCTGGCAGCAGGTGCAAGTCACGGCGTCGTCCAGAGGAAGAGATGGTCTCGACGTGGAGGAAAGCTGAAGGCCTTTGCACTGCCAGGGAAGAAACCAGCTGCGGAGTCCTCCGGTTAAAAGGTATGATCCTTTTATTCGTGGTAGTGGAAAAACCGCGGTATCCAGGTTGCCGGGGTGCTTGGCACAGGCAAGACGGCCACGAGATGATCCGGTATGGCGAAAAGACGGGCAAACTGGTTACCCCCACCAGTCAAAGGAAGAAGACTCTCCGGGCTGGAGAGCTCCTCTGTCGTCGGGAAAAGTGGTGAGACGGTTCAGCAGGGCTCCACCGTTGGTGTCATCGTTGCAGGTCGGCTCTGCTTCTCCCTCTTCGGATTCTTTAGGTCCTGTGGCGACTTCTGAAGTTCCAGTCCCCAAAGCCCTGCTTTTATGCAGCAAACCCCCATTCATTCAGCCTAGCTGTCAATCAAACATGCTAAGTGGTGAGCCGGGCGGCTCACCACTTGGGCCAATCGCACAAGAGTGCGACTTGAGTTGCCAAGGCAACTCAGTCCAGGGTGCCTAAAACCCCTCCCACACCCCCTGTGGTACCCAGACAGAGTGGCACCACTTTTGGAGGCTTCTGTGGAGAAGCCCGCCAAAAAGTGGAACAAAGGGCCCGACTTCGGTTGGAGTCACAGAAGCGAACACAAACACAATTTTGGAACTGAATTTCAGCAAAAAATACCAACCAGTGATTTTATTTTAATTTAATAAACCGACAGTATGTTCGAGGCTATACTAAAAAGTGGTAGCCTCGAACAATGCGAAAATCCCATAGGAAAATATTTGCGGTCGAATATAAAAAGTAGTATCCACTGCCACCAGCCAAAACTCGATCAGGGGGGACGGAGACGTGCCCCCTCGAACAACAGACCCCGGGGCAATCGAATTGCCCCGACCAGTATGTCCACAATATGATGGTTTGTACTGCTTTCTGTTCATAATTTGGGACTAGTAAAGCCAATGGTGACTTTACATGCCCTGGGAGACAGTAGTCAGTCCCAGGGTATGGAGTTCATGTTGGGGGTCACTATGACACCACTGGGTTACTGCACTGAGGGTGCTGTGTAACCCACATACCAAGAAAACATGAAGCCCTATGGGGTAAAGGACCCCATAGCCCATAAAACACATTCAAAGTCAAAGGAACACCTCAAATCATTGCTAAGAGTGGGAGTAAAAGAGTCTCACTCTTAGCAGGAGAGAAAAAAACTAAACCCCAAAAATCCAGCAAAGCTGCTGGGGGACTCAACATGATTGGGAAATTAGTCTTAACAGAGAATTCTCCCTAACAAAGAGGGCTGTTACTCTAATTCGAAATAGGTGCTTCGGTGTGAGTGGGCTAGTTCCCATTAGATGAGAGGACCGTTTCTCTAATGGGAAATAGCTGCATCAGTGTGACTAGGGTAGTTCCCATTAAACAAGAGGACCTGTCTGCCTTTGTAGGTCAGAGGGCCGTTTCTCAAATGGGAAATAGCTGCTTCAGTGTGGGTCGGCTAGATTCCATTAGATAAGAGGATCTTTCTGTCTCGGCAGGTCGGAGGGCAATTTCTCTAATGGAAAATAGCTGCTTCGGTGTGAGTAGGCTAGTCCCCATTAGAAGAGAGGACCTTTCTGCCTCTCCAGGTCGGAGGGCCGTTTCTCTAATGGGAAATAGCTGCTTTGGTGTGAGTGGGCTACTTCCCATTAGACGAGAGGACCTTTCTGCCTCTCCAGGTCAGAGGGCCGTTTCTCTAATGGGAAATAGCTGCTTTGGTGTGAGTGGGCTAATTCCCATTAGACGAGAGGACCTTTCTGCCTCTCCAGGTCGGAGGGCCGTTTCTCTAATGGGAAATAGCTGCTTCGGTGTGAATGGGCTACTTCCCATTAGACTAGAGGACCTTTCTGCCTCTCCAGGTCAGAGGGCCATTTCTTTAATGGGAAATAGCTGCTTTGGTGTGAGTGGGCTAGTTCCCATTAGACGAGAGGACCTTTCTGCCTCTCCAGGTCGGAGGGCCGTTTCTCTAATGGGAAATAGCTGCTTCAGTGTGAGTAGGCTAGTTCCCATTAGACAAGGGGACCTTTCTGCCTCTCCACGTCAGAGAGCCGATTCTCTAATGGGAAATAGCTGCTTCAGTGTGAGTAGGCTAGTTCCCCTTAGATGAGAAGACCTTTCTGCCTCTCCAGGTCGGAGCGCCATTTCTCTAATGGGAAATAGCTGCTTCAGGGTGAGTGGGCTAGTTCCCATTAGACGAGAGGACCTTTCTGCCTCTCCAGGTCGGAGGGCCATTTCTCTAATGGGAAATAGCTGCTTCAGTGTGACTAGGGTAGTTCCCATTAAACAAGAGGACCTGTCTGCCTTTGTAGGTCAGAGGGCCGTTTCTCAAATGGGAAATAGCTGCTTCAGTGTGGGTCGGCTAGATTCCATTAGATAAGAGGATCTTTCTGTCTCGGCAGGTCGGAGGGCCATTTCTCTAATGGAAAATAGCTGCTTCAGTGTGAGTAGGCTAGTTCCCATTAGAAGAGAGGACCTTTCTGCCTCACCAGGTCAGAGGGCTGTTTCTCTAATGGGAAATAGCTGCTTCGGTGTGAGTGGGCTAGTTCCCATTAGACGAGCGGACCTTTCTGCATCTCCAGGTCGGAGGGCCATTTCTCTAATGGGAAATAGCTGCTTCGGTGTGAGTAGGCTCGTTTCCATTAGACGAGAGGAACATTCTGCCTCTCCAGGTCGGAGGGCCATTTCTCTAATGGGAAATAGCTGCTTCAGTGTGAGTAGGGTAGTTCCCATTAAACGAGAGGACCTGTCTGCCTTTCTAGGTCTGAGGGCCTTTCTCAAATGGGAAATAGCTGCTTCAGTGTGAGTCGGCTAGTTTCCATTAGATAAGAGGATCTTTCTGTCTCACCAGGTCGGAGGGCCGTGTCTCTAATGGGAAATAGTTGCTTCAGTTTGTGTGGGCTAGTTCCCATTAGACGAGAGGACCTTTCTGGCTCTCCAGTTTGGAGGGCCGTTTCTCTAATGGGAAATTGCTGCGTCAGTGTGAGTGGGCTAGTTCCCATTAGACGAGAGGACCTTTCTGCCTCTCCAGGTTGGAGGGCCATTTCTCTAATGGGAAATAGCTGCTTTGGTGTGAGTAGGCTTGTTCCCATTAGACGAGAGGAACATCCTGCCTCTCTTGGTCGGAGGGCCGTTTATCTAATGGGAAATAGCTACTTCGGTGTGAGTAAGCTGGTTCCCATTAGACGAGAGGACCTTTCTGCCTCTCCAGGTCGGAGGGCCGTTTATCTAATGGGAAATAGCTGCTTCGGTGTGAGTGGGCTCCTTCCCATTAGTGGAGAGGACCTTTCTGCCTCTCCAGGTAGAGGGCCATTTCTCTAATGGGAAATAGCTGCATCAGTGTGACTAGGGTAGTTCCCATTAAACAAGAGGACCTGTCTGCCTTTGTAGGTCAGAGGGCCGTTTCTCAAATGGGAAATAGCTGCTTCAGTGTGGGTCGGCTAGATTCCATTAGATAAGAGGATCTTTCTGTCTCGGCAGGTCGGAGGGCCATTTCTCTAATGGAAAATAGCTGCTTCGGTGTGAGTAGGCTAGTTCCCATTAGAAGAGAGGACCTTTCTGCCTCTCCAGGTCGGAGGGCCGTTTCTCTAATGGGAAATAGCTGCTTTGGTGTGAGTGGGCTACTTCCCATTAGACGAGAGGACCTTTCTGCCTCTCCAGGTCGGAGGGCCGTTTCTCTAATGGGAAATAGCTGCTTTGGTGTGAGTGGGCTAATTCCCATTAGACGAGAGTACCTTTCTGCCTCTCCAGGTCAGAGGGCCATTTCTTTAATGGGAAATAGCTGCTTTGGTGTGAGTGGGCTAGTTCCCATTAGACGAGAGGACCTTTCTGCCTCTCCAGGTCGGAGGGCCGTTTCTCTAATGGGAAATAGCTGCTTCAGTGTGAGTAGGCTAGTTCCCATTAGACAAGGGGACCTTTCTGCCTCTCCACGTCAGAGAGCCGATTCTCTAATGGGAAATAGCTGCTTCAGTGTGAGTAGGCTAGTTCCCCTTAGACGAGAAGACCTTTCTGCCTCTCCAGGTCGGAGCGCCATTTCTCTAATGGGAAATAGCTGCTTCAGGGTGAGTGGGCTAGTTCCCATTAGACGAGAGGACCTTTCTGCCTCTCCAGGTCGGAGGGCCATTTCTCTAATGGGAAATAGCTGCTTCAGTGTGACTAGGGTAGTTCCCATTAAACAAGAGGACCTGTCTGCCTTTGTAGGTCAGAGGGCCGTTTCTCAAATGGGAAATAGCTGCTTCAGTGTGGGTCGGCTAGATTCCATTAGATAAGAGGATCTTTCTGTCTCGGCAGGTCGGAGGGCCATTTCTCTAATGGAAAATAGCTGCTTCAGTGTGAGTAGGCTAGTTCCCATTAGAAGAGAGGACCTTTCTGCCTCACCAGGTCAGAGGGCTGTTTCTCTAATGGGAAATAGCTGCTTCGGTGTGAGTGGGCTAGTTCCCATTAGACGAGCGGACCTTTCTGCATCTCCAGGTCGGAGGGCCATTTCTCTAATGGGAAATAGCTGCTTCGGTGTGAGTAGGCTCGTTTCCATTAGACGAGAGGAACATTCTGCCTCTCCAGGTCGGAGGGCCATTTCTCTAATGGGAAATAGCTGCTTCAGTGTGAGTAGGGTAGTTCCCATTAAACGAGAGGACCTGTCTGCCTTTCTAGGTCTGAGGGCCTTTCTCAAATGGGAAATAGCTGCTTCAGTGTGAGTCGGCTAGTTTCCATTAGATAAGAGGATCTTTCTGTCTCACCAGGTCGGAGGGCCGTGTCTCTAATGGAAAATAGTTGCTTCAGTTTGAGTGGGCTAGTTCCCATTAGACGAGAGGACCTTTCTGCCTCTCCAGGTCGGAGGGCCGTTTCTCTAATGGGAAATTGCTGCGTCAGTGTGAGTGGGCTAGTTCCCATTAGACGAGAGGACCTTTCTGCCTCTCCAGGTTGGAGGGCCATTTCTCTAATGGGAAATAGCTGCTTTGGTGTGAGTAGGCTTGTTCCCATTAGACGAGAGGAACATTCTGCCTCTCTTGGTCGGAGGGCCGTTTATCTAATGGGAAATAGCTACTTCGGTGTGAGTAAGCTGGTTCCCATTAGACGAGAGGACCTTTCTGCCTCTCCAGGTCGGAGGGCCGTTTATCTAATGGGAAATAGCTGCTTCGGTGTGAGTGGGCTCCTTCCCATTAGTGGAGAGGACCTTTCTGCCTCTCCAGGTTGGAGGGCCGTTCCTCTAATGGGAAATAGCTGCTTCGGTGTGAGTGGGCTAGTTCCCATTAGACAAGAGGACCTTTCTGCCTCTCCAGGTCGGAAGACCTTTTCTCTAATGGGAAATAGCTGCTTCGGTGTGAGTGGGCTAATTCCCATTAGACAAGAGTACCTTTCTGCCTCTCCAGGTCAGAGGGCCGTTTCTCTAATGGGAAATAGCTGCTTCGGTGTGAGTGGGCTAATTCCCATTAGACAAGAGTACCTTTCTGCCTCTCCAGGTCGGAGGGCCGTTTCTCTAATGGGAAATAGCTGCTTCAGTGTGATATAGGCTAGTTCCCATTAGACAAGGGGACCTTTCTGCCTCTCCACGTCAGAGAGCCGATTCTCTAATGGGAAATAGCTGCTTCAGTGTGAGTAGGCTAGTTCCCCTTAGACGAGAAGACCTTTCTGCCTCTCCAGGTCGGAGCGCCATTTCTCTAATGGGAAATAGCTGCTTCAGTGTGAGTTGGCTAGTTCCCATTAGACGAGAGGACCTTTCTGCCTCTCCAGGTTGGAGGGCCATTTCTCTAATGGGAAATAGCTGCTTTGGTGTGAGTAGGCTTGTTCCCATTAGACGAGAGGAACATTCTGCCTCTCTTGGTCGGAGGGCCGTTTATCTAATGGGAAATAGCTGCTTCGGTGTGAGTAAGCTGGTTCCCATTAGACGAGAGGACCTTTCTGCCTCTCCAGGTCGGAGGGCCGTTTATCTAATGGGAAATAGCTGCTTCGGTGTGAGTGGGCTAGTTCCCATTAGACAAGAGGACCTTTCTGCCTCTCCAGGTCGGAGGACCGTTTCTCTAATGGGAAATAGTTGCTTCAGTTTGAGTGGGCTAGTTCCCATTAGACGAGAGGACCTTTCTGCCTCTCCAGGTCGGAGGGCCGTTTCTCTAATGGGAAATTGCTGCGTCAGTGTGAGTGGGCTAGTTCCCATTAGACGAGAGGACCTTTCTGCCTCTCCAGGTTGGAGGGCCATTTCTCTAATGGGAAATAGCTGCTTTGGTGTGAGTAGGCTTGTTCCCATTAGACGAGAGGAACATTCTGCCTCTCTTGGTCGGAGGGCCGTTTATCTAATGGGAAATAGCTGCTTCGGTGTGAGTAAGCTGGTTCCCATTAGACGACAGGACCTTTCTGCCTCTCCAGGTCGGAGGGCCGTTTATCTAATGGGAAATAGCTGCTTCGGTGTGAGTGGGCTCCTTCCCATTAGTGGAGAGGACCTTTCTGCCTCTCCAGGTTGGAGGGCCGTTCCTCTAATGGGAAATAGCTGCTTCGGTGTGAGTGGGCTAGCTCCCATTAGACAAGAGGACCTTTCTGCCTCTCCAGGTCGGAGGACCGTTTCTCTAATGGGAAATAGCTGCTTCGGTGTGAGTGGGCTAATTCCCATTAGACAAGAGTACCTTTCTGCCTCTCCAGGTCAGAGGGCCGTTTCTCTAATGGGAAATAGCTGCTTCAGTGTGAGTAGGCTAGTTCCCATTAGACAAGGGGACCTTTCTGCCTCTCCACGTCAGAGAGCCGATTCTCTAATGGGAAATAGCTGCTTCAGTGTGAGTAGGCTAGTTCCCCTTAGACGAGAAGACCTTTCTGCCTCTCCAGGTCGGAGCGCCATTTCTCTAATGGGAAATAGCTGCTTCAGTGTGAGTGGGCTAGTTCCCATTAGACGAGAGGACCTTTCTGCCTCTCCAGGTCCGAGGGCCATTTCTCTAATGGGAAATAGCTGCTTCAGTGTGACTAGGGTAGTTCCCATTAAACAAGAGGACCTGTCTGCCTTTGTAGGTCAGAGGGCCGTTTCTCAAATGGGAAATAGCTGCTTCAGTGTGGGTCGGCTAGATTCCATTAGATAAGAGGATCTTTCTGTCTCGGCAGGTCGGAGGGCCATTTCTCTAATGGACAATAGCTGCTTCGGTGTGAGTAGGCTAGTTCCTATTAGAAGAGAGGACCTTTCTGCCTCACCAGGTCAGAGGGCTGTTTCTCTAATGGGAAATAGCTGCTTCGGTGTGAGTGGGCTAGTTCCCATTAGACGAGCGGACCTTTCTGCATCTCCAGGTCGGAGGGCCATTTCTCTAATGGGAAATAGCTGCTTCGGTGTGAGTAGGCTCGTTTCCATTAGACGAGAGGAACATTCTGCCTCTCCAGGTCGGAGGGCCATTTCTCTAATGGGAAATAGCTGCTTCAGTGTGAGTAGGGTAGTTCCCATTAAACGAGAGGACCTGTCTGCCTTTCTAGGTCTGAGGGCCGTTTCTCAAATGGGAAATAGCTGCTTCAGTGTGAGTCGGCTAGTTTCCATTAGATAAGAGGATCTTTCTGTCTCACCAGGTCGGAGGGCCGTATCTCTAATGGGAAATAGTTGCTTCAGTTTGAGTGGGCTAGTTCCCATTAGACGAGAGGACCTTTCTGCCTCTCCAGGTCGGAGGGCCGTTTCTCTAATGGGAAATCGCTGCGTCAGTGTGAGTGGGCTAGTTCCCATTAGACGAGAGGACCTTTCTGCCTCTCCAGGTTGGAGGGCCATTTCTCTAATGGGAAATAGCTGCTTTGGTGTGAGTAGGCTTGTTCCCATTAGACGAGAGGAACATTCTGCCTCTCTTGGTCGGAGGGCCGTTTATCTAATGGGAAATAGCTGCTTCGGTGTGAGTAAGCTGGTTCCCATTAGACGAGAGGACCTTTCTGCCTCTCCAGGTCGGAGAGCCGTTTATCTAATGGGAAATAGCTGCTTCGGTGTGAGTGGGCTCCTTCCCATTAGTGGAGAGGACCTTTCTGCCTCTCCAGGTTGGAGGGCCGTTCCTCTAATGGGAAATAGCTGCTTCGGTGTGAGTGGGCTAGTTCCCATTAGACAAGAGGACCTTTCTGCCTCTCCAGGTCGTAGGACCGTTTCTCTAATGGGAAATAGCTGCTTCGGTGTGAGTGGGCTAATTCCCATTAGACAAGAGTACCTTTCTGCCTCTCCAGGTCAGAGGGCCGTTTCTCTAATGGGAAATAACTGCTCCTGTGTGAGTGGGCTAGTTCCCATTAGACAAGGGGACCTTTCTGCCTCTCCATGTCAGAGAGCCAATTCTCTAATGGGAAATAGCTGCTTCAGTGTGAGTAGGCTAGTTCCCCTTAGACGAGAAGACCTTTCTGCCTCTCCAAGTCGGAGTGCCATTTCTCTAATGGGAAATAGCTGCTTCAGTGTGAGTGGGCTAGTTCCCATTAAACGAGAGGACCTTTCTGCCTCTCCAGGTCGGAGGGCCATTTCTCTAATGGGAAATAGCTGCTTCAGTGTGAGTAGGGTACTTCCCATTAAACAAGAGGACCTGTCTGCCTTTCTAGGTCGGAGGGCCGTTTCTCAAAGGGGAAATAGCTGCTTCAGTGTGAGTCGGCTAGTTTCCATTAGATAAGAGGATCTTTCTGTCTCGCCAGGTCAGAGGGCCATTTCTCTAATGGGAAATAGCTGCTTCGGTGTGAGTAGGCTAGTTCCCATTAGAAGAGAGGACCTTTCTGCCTCACCAGGACAGAGGGCTGTTTCTCTAATGGGAAATAGCTGCTTTCGGTGTGAGTGGGCTAGTTCCCATTAGACGAGAGGACCTTTCTGCATCTCCAGGTCGGAGGGCCATTTCTCTAATGGGAAATAGCTGCTTCGGTGTGAGTAGGCTAGTTTCCATTAGACGAGAGGAATATTCTGCCTCTCCAGGTCGGAGGGCCATTTCTCTAATGGCAAATAGCTGCTTCAGTGTGATTCGGCTAGTTTCCATTAGATAAGAGGATCTTTCTGTCTCGCCAGGTCAGAGTGCCATTTCTCTAATGGGAAATAGCTGCTTCGGTGTGAGTAGGCTAGTTCCCATTAGAAGAGAGGACCTTTCTGCCTCACCAGGTCAGAGGGCTGTTTCTCTAATGGGAAATAGCTGCTTCGGTGTGAGTGGGCTAGTTCCCATTAGACGAGAGGACCTTTCTGCATCTCCAGGTCGGAGGGCCATTTCTCTAATGGGAAATAGCTGCTTCCGTGTGAGTAGGGTAGTTCCCATTAAACGAGAAGACCTGTCTGCCTTTCTAGGTCAGAGGGCCGTTTCTCAAATGGGAAATAGCTGCTTCAGTGTGAGTCGGCTAGTTTCCATTAGATAAGAGGATCTTTCTGTCTCACCAGGTCGGAGGGCCGTGTCTCTAATGGGAAATAGTTGCTTCAGTTTGAGTGGGCTAGTTCCCATTAGACGAGAGGACCTTTCTGCCTCTCCAGGTTGGAGGGCCATTTCTCTAATGGGAAATAGCTGCTTTGGTGTGAGTAGGCTTGTTCCCATTAGACGAGAGGAACATTCTGCCTCTCTTGGTCGGAGGGCCGTTTATCTAATGGGAAATAGCTGCTTCGGTGTGAGTAAGCTGGTTCCCATTAGACGAGAGGACCTTTCTGCCTCTCCAGGTCGGAGGGCCGTTTCTCTAATGGGAAATAGCTGCTTCGGTGTGAGTGGGCTCCTTCCCATTAGAGGAGAGGACCTTTCTGCCTCTCCAGGTTGGAGAGCCGTTCCTCTAATGGGAAATATCTGCTTCGGTGTTAGTGGGCTAGTTCCCATTAGACAAGAGGACCTTTCTGCCTCTCCAGGTCGGAGGGCCGTTTCTCTAATGGGAAATAGCTGCTTCGGTGTGAGTGGGCTAATTCCCATTAGACAAGAGTACCTTTCTGCCTCTCCAGGTCAGAGGGCCGTTTCTCTAATGGGAAATAACTGCTTCTGTGTGAGTGGGCTAGTTCCCATTAGACGAGAGGACCTTTCTGCCTCTCCAGGTCGGAGGGCCATTTCTCTGATGGGAAATAGCTGCTTCGGTGTGAGTAGGCTAGTTCCCATTAGACAAGGGGACCTTTCTGCCTCTCCATGTCAGAGAGCCGATTCTCTAATGGGAAATAGCTGCTTCAGTGTGAGTAGGCTAGTTCCCCTTAGACGAGAAGACCTTTCTGCCTCTCCAAGTCGGAGTGCCATTTCTCTAATGGGAAATAGCTGCTTCAGTGTGAGTGGGCTAGTTCCCATTAAACGAGAGGACCTTTCTGCCTCTCCAGGTCGGAGGGCCATTTCTCTAATGGGAAATAGCTGCTTCAGTGTGAGTAGGGTAGTTCCCATTAAACAAGAGGACCTGTCTGCCTTTCTAGGTCGGAGGGCCGTTTCTCAAATGGGAAATAGCTGCTTCAGTGTGAGTCGGCTAGTTTCCATTAGATAAGAGGATCTTTCTGTTTCGCCAGGTCGGAGGGCCATTTCTCTAATGGGAAATAGCTGCTTCGGTATGAGTAGGCTAGTTCCCATTCGACGAGGGGACCTTTCTGCCTCTCCAGGTCGCAGGGCCGTTTCTCTAATAGGAAATAGCTGATTTGGTGTGAGTGGGCTAGTTCCCATTAGACGAGAAGACCTTTCTGCATCTCCAGGTCAGAGGGCCATTTCTCTAATGGGAAATAGCTGCTTCGGTGTGAGTAGGCTAGTTTCCATTAGACGAGAGGAACATTCTGCCTCACCAGGTCGTAAGGCCTTTTCTCTACTGGGAAATAGCTGCTTTGGTGTGAGTAGGCTAGTTCCCATTAGACGAGAGGACCTTTCTGCCTCTCCAGGTCGGAGGGACATTTCTCTAATGGGAAATAGCTGCTTTGGTGTGAGTAGGCTAGTTCCCATTCGACAAAGGGACCTTTCTGCCTCTGCAGGTCGAAGGGCCGTTTCTCTACTGAGAAATAGCTGCTTCGGTGTGAGTGGGCTAGTTCCCATTAGACGAGAGGACCTTTCTGCCTCTCCAGGTAGGAGGGCCGTTTCTCTGAAGGGAAATAGCTGCTTCGGTGTGTGTAGGCTAGTTCCCATTACACAATGGGACCTTTCTGCCTTTCCAGGTCTGAGGGCCTCTTCTCTAATGGGAAATAGCTGCTTCAGTGTGAGTGGGCTAGTTGACATTAGACAAGAGCACCTTTCTGCCTCTCCAGGTCAGGGGGCCTTTTCTCTAATGAGAAATAGATACTTCAGTGTGAGTAGGCTAGTTCCCATTAGACGAGAGCAGCTTTCTGCCTCTCCAGGTCGGAGGGCCGTTTCCCTAATGGGAAATAGCTGCTTCGGTGTGAGTCGGCTAGTTTCCATTAGATAAGAGGATCTTTCTGTCTCGCCAGGTCAGAGGGCCATTTCTCTAATGGGAAATAGCTGCTTCGGTGTGAGTAGGCTAGTTCCCATTAGAAGAGAGGACCTTTCTGCCTCACCAGGACAGAGGGCTGTTTCTCTTATGGGAAATAGCTGCTTTCGGTGTGAGTGGGCTAGTTCCCATTAGACGAGAGGACCTTTCTGCATCTCCAGGTCGGAGGGCCATTTCTCTAATGGCAAATAGCTGCTTCAGTGTGAGTCGGCTAGTTTCCATTAGATAAGAGGATCTTTCTGTCTCGCCAGGTCAGAGGGCTGTTTCTCTAATGGGAAATAGCTGCTTCGGTGTGAGTAGGCTAGTTCCCATTAGAAGAGAGGACCTTTCTGCCTCACCAGGTCAGAGGGCTGTTTCTCTAATGGGAAATAGCTGCTTCAGTGTGAGTAGGGTAGTTCCCATTAAACGAGAGGACCTGTCTGCCTTTCTAGGTAGGAGGACCGTTTCTCAAATGCGAAATAGCTGCTTCAGTGTGAGTCGGCTAGTTCCCATTCGACGAGGGGACCTTTCTGTCTCTCCAGGTCGGAGGGCCGTTTCTCTAATAGGAAATAGCTGATTTGGTGTGAGTGGGCTAGTTCCCATTAGACGAGAAGACCTTTCTGCATCTCCAGGTCAGAGGGCCATTTCTCTAATGGGAAATAGCTGCTTCGGTGTGAGTAGGCTAGTTTCCATTAGACGAGAGGAACATTCTGCCTCACCAGGTCGTAGGGCCTTTTCTCTACTGGGAAATAGCTGCTTTGGTGTGAGTAGGCTAGTTCCCATTAGACGAGAGGACCTTTCTGCCTCTCCAGGTCGGAGGGCCATTTCTCTAATAGGAAATAGCTGATTTGGTGTGAGTGGGCTAGTTCCCATTAGACGAGAAGACCTTTCTGCATCTCCAGGTCAGAGGGCCATTTCTCTAATGGGAAATAGCTGCTTCGGTGTGAGTAGGCTAGTTTCCATTAGACGAGAGGAACATTCTGCCTCACCAGGTCGTAGGGCCTTTTCTCTACTGGGAAATAGCTGCTTTGGTGTGAGTAGGCTAGTTCCCATTAGACGAGAGGACCTTTCTGCCTCTCCAGGTCGGAGGGCCATTTCTCTAATGGGAAATAGCTGCTTTGGTGTGAGTAGGCTAGTTCCCATTCGACAAAGGGACCTTTCTGCCTCTGCAGGTCGAAGGGCCGTTTCTCTACTGAGAAATAGCTGCTTCAGTGTGAGTGGGCTAGTTCCCATTAGACAAGAGGACCTTTCTGCCTCTCCAGGTAGGAGGGCCGTTTCTCTGAAGGGAAATGGCTGCTTCAGTGTGTTTAGGCTAGTTCCCATTACACAATGGGACCTTTCTGCCTTTCCAGGTCTGAGGGCCTCTTCTCTAATGGGAAATAGCTGCTTCAGTGTGAGTGGGCTAGTTGACATTAGACAAGAGCACCTTTCTGCCTCTCCAGGTCAGGGGGCCTTTTCTCTAATGAGAAATAGATACTTCAGTGTGAGTGGGCTAGTTCCCATTAGACAAGAGCACCTTTCTGCCTCTCCAGGTCGGAGGGCAGTTTCCCTAATGGGAAATAGCTGCTTCGGTGTGAGTGGGCTAATTCCCATTAGACGGGGGTACCTTTCTGCCTCTTCAGGTCAGAGGGCCGTTTCTCTAATGGGAAATAGCTGCTTCGGTGTGAGTGGGCTAATTCCCATTAGACGAGAGTACCTTTCTGCCTCTTCAGGTCAGAGGGCCGTTTCTCTAATGGGAAATAGCTGCTTCGGTGTGAGTGATCTAGTTCCCATTAGAAGAGAGGACCTTTCTGCCTCTCCAGGTCGGAGGGCGTTTCTCTAATGGGAAATAGCTGCTTCAGTGTGAGTAGACTAGTTCCCATTAGATGAGGGTACCTTTCTGCCTCTTCAGGTCAGAGGGCCGTTTCTCTAATGGGAAATAGCTGCTTCGGTGTGAGTGGGCTAATTCCCATTAGACGAGAGTACCTTTCTGCCTCTTCAGGTCAGAGGGCCGTTTCTCTAATGGGAAATAGCTGCTTCGGTGTGAGTGATCTAGTTCCCATTAGAAGAGAGGACCTTTCTGCCTCTCCAGGTCGGAGGGCGTTTCTCTAATGGGAAATAGCTGCTTCAGTGTGAGTAGGCTAGTTCCCATTAGACGAGAAGACCTTTCTGCCTCTCCAGGTCGGAGCGCCTTTTCTCTAATGGGAAATAGCTGCTTAAGTGTGAGGTGTCTAGTTCCCATTAGACGAGAGTACCTTTATGCCTCTCCAGGTCGGAGGGCCGTTTCTCTAAAGGGAAATAGCTGCTTCGGTGTGAGTGAGCTAGTTCCCATTAGACGAGAGGACCTTTCTAACTCTCCAGGTAGGAAGGCCATTTCTCTAATGGGAAATAGCTGCTTCGGTGTGAGTAGGCTAGTTCCCATTAGACGAGGGAACCTTTCTGCCTCTCCAGGTTGGACGGCCGTTTCTCTAATGGGAAATAGCTGCTTCGGTGTGAGTAGGCTCGTTCCCATTCGACGAGGGGACCTTTCTGCCTCTCCAGGTCAGAGGGCCATTTCTCTAATGGTAAATAGTTGCTTCGGTGTGAGTAGGCTAGTTCCTATTAGACGAGGGGAACTTTCTGCCTCTCCAGGTAGGAGGGCAGTTTCTCTGGTGGGAAACAGCCGCTTCGATGTGAGTGGGCTAGTTCCAATTAGACAAGAGGACCTTTCTGCCTCTCCAGGTAGGAGGGACGTTTCTCTAATGGGAAATAGGTGCTTCGGTGTGAGTAGGCTAGTTCCCATTCGATGAGGGGACCTTTCTGCCTCTCCAGGTCGGGGGGCCGTTTCTCTAATGGGAAATAGCTGCTTCGGTGTGAGTAGGGTAGTTCCCATTAGACGAGAGGAACTTTCTGCCTCTCCAGGTCGGAGGGCTGTTTCTCTAATAGGAAATAGCTGCTTCGTGTGACTAGGCAAGTTCCCATTAGACGAGGGGAGCTTTCTGCCTCGCCAGGTCGGAGGGCCGTTCTCTAATGGGAAATAGCTGTTTCGTTATGAGTGGGCTAGCTCCCATTAAACGAGAGGACCATTCTGCCTCTCCAGGTCGGAGGGCGGTTTCTCTAATAGGAAATAGCTGCTTCAGTGTGAGTGGGCTAGTTGACATTAGACAAGAGCACCTTTCTGCCTCTCCAGGTCAGGGGGCCTTTTCTCTAATGAGAAATAGATGCTTCAGTGTGAGTGGGCTAGTTCCCATTAGACGAGAGCACCTTTCTGCCTCTCCAGGTCGGAGGGCCGTTTCCCTAATGGGAAATAGCTGCTTCGGTGTGAGTGGGCTAATTCCCATTAGACGAGAGTACCTTTCTGCCTCTTCAGGTCAGAGGGCCGTTTCTCTAATGGTAAATATCTGCTTCGGTGTGAGTGGGCTAGTTCCCATTAGAAGAGAGGACCTTTCTGCCTCTCCAGGTCGGAGGGTGTTTCTCTAATGGGAAATAGCTGCTTCAGTGTGAGTAGACTAGTTCCCATTAGACGAGGGGACCTTTCTGCCTCTCCACGTCAGAGAGCCATTTCTCTAACGGGAAATAGCTGCTTAAGTGTGAGGTGTCTAGTTCCCATTAGACGAGAGTACCTTTATGCCTCTCCAGGTCGAAGGGCCATTTCTCTAATGGGAAATAGCTGCTTCAGTGTGAGTGGGCTAATTCCCATTAGACAAGAGCACCTTTCTGCCTCTCCAGGTAGGAGGGCCATTTCTCTAATGGGAAATAGCTGCTTCGGTGTGAGTACGCTAGTTCCCATTAGACGAGAAGACCTTCATGCCTCTCCAGGTCGGAGAGCCGTTTCTCTAATGGGAAACAGCTGCTTCAGTTTGAGTGGGCTAGTTTCCATTAGACGAGAGGACCTTTCTGCCTCTCCAGGTCGGAGGGCTGTTTCTCTAATGGCAAACAGCTGCTTCAGTTTGAGTGGGCTAGTTCCCATTAGACGAGTAGACCTTTCTGCCTCTCCAGGTCGGAGGGCTGTTTCTCTAATGGGAAACATCTGCTTCAGTTTGAGTGGGCTAGTTCCCATTAGACGAGAGGACCTTTCTGCCTCTCCAGGTAGGAGGGGAGTTTCTCTGATGGGAAATAGCTGCTTCGGTGTGAGTAAGCTAGTTCCCATTAGACGAGAGGACCTTTCTGCCTCTCCAGGTCGGAGGGCCGTTTCTCTAATGGGAAAAAGCTGCTTCGGTGTGAGTGGGCTACTTCCCATTAGACGAGAGGACCTTTCTGCCTCTCCAGGTCAGAGGGCCGTTTCTCTAATGGGAAATAGCTGCTTCGGTGTGAGTGGGCTAGTTCCCATTAGACGAGAGGACCTATCTGCCTCTCCAGGTCGGAGGGCCATTTCTCTAATGGGAAATAGCTGCTTCGGTGTGAGTAGGCTAGTTCCCATTAGACAAGGGGACCTTTCTGCCTCTCCACGTCAGAGAGCCGATTCTCTAATGGGAAATAGCTGCTTCAGTGTGAGTAGGCTAGTTCCCCTTAGACGAGAAGACCTTTCTGCCTCTCCAGGTCGGAGCGCCATTTCTCTAATGGGAAATAGCTGCTTCAGTGTGAGTGGGCTAGTTCCCATTAGACGAGAGGACCTTTCTGCCTCTCCAGGTCGGAGGGCCATTTCTCTAATGGGAAATAGCTGCTTCAGTGTGAGTAGGGTAGTTCCCATTAAACGAGAGGACCTGTCTGCCTGTGTAGGTCAGAGGGCCGTTTCTCAAATGGGAAATAGCTGCTTCAGTGTGCGTCGGCTAGATTCCCATTAGACGAGAGGACCTTTCTAGCTCTCCAGGTAGGAAGGCCGTTTCTATAATGGGAAATAGCTGCTTCGTTGTGAGTAGGCTCATTCCCATTAGACGAGGGAACCTTTCTGCCTCTCCAGGTTGGACGGCCGTTTCTATAATGGGAAATAGCTGCTTCGGTGTGAGTAGGCTCGTTCCCATTCGACGAGGGGACCTTTCTGCCTCTCCAGGTCAGAGGGCCGTTTCTCTAATGGTAAATAGTTGCTTCGGTGTGAATAGGCCATTTCCAATTAGACGAGAGGACCTTTCTGCTTCTCCAGGTCGGAGGGCTGTTTCTCTAATGGGAAACATCTGCTTCAGTTTGAGTGGGCTAGTTCCCATTAGACGAGAGGATCTTTCTGCCTCTCCAGGTAGGAGGGGAGTTTCTCTGATGGGAAATAGCTGCTTCGGTGTGAGTGGGCTAGTTCCCATTAGACAAGAGGACCTTTCTGCCTCTCCAGGTCGGAGGGCCGTTTCTCTGATGGGAAATAGCTGCTTTGGTGTGAGTAGGCTTGTTCCCATTAGACGAGAGGAACATTCTGCCCCTCTCGGTCGGAGGGCCGTTTCTCTAATGGGAAATAGCTGCTTCGGTGTGAGTGGGCTAGTTCCCATTAGACGAGAGGACCTATCTGCCTCTCCAGGTCGGAGGGCCGTTTCTCTAATGGGAAATAGCTGCTTCGGTGTGAGTAGGCTAGTTCCCATTAGACAAGGGGACCTTTCTGCCTCTCCACGTCAGAGAGCCGATTCTCTAATGGGAAATAGCTGCTTCAGTGTGAGTAGGCTAGTTCCCCTTAGACGAGAAGACCTTTCTGCCTCTCCAGGTCGGAGCGCCATTTCTCTAATGGGAAATAGCTGCTTCAGTGTGAGTGGGCTAGTTCCCATTAGACGAGAGGACCTTTCTGCCTCTCCAGGTCGGAGGGCCATTTCTCTAATGGGAAATAGCTGCTTCAGTGTGAGTAGGGTAGTTCCCATTAAACGAGAGGACCTGTCTGCCTTTGTAGGTCAGAAGGCCGTTTCTCAAATGGGAAATAGCTGCTTCAGTGTGCGTCGGCTAGATTCCCATTAGACGAGAGGACCTTTCTAGCTCTCCAGGTAGGAAGGCCGTTTCTATAATGGGAAATAGCTGCTTCGTTGTGAGTAGGCTCATTCCCATTAGACGAGGGAACCTTTCTGCCTCTCCAGGTTGGACGGCCGTTTCTATAATGGGAAATAGCTGCTTCGGTGTGAGTAGGCTCGTTCCCATTCGACGAGGGGACCTTTCTGCCTCTCCAGGTCAGAGGGCCGTTTCTCTAATGGTAAATAGTTGCTTCGGTGTGAATAGGCCAGTTCCAATTAGACGAGAGGACCTTTCTGCTTCTCCAGGTCGGAGGGCTGTTTCTCTAATGGGAAACATCTGCTTCAGTTTGAGTGGGCTAGTTCCCATTAGACGAGAGGATCTTTCTGCCTCTCCAGGTAGGAGGGGAGTTTCTCTGATGGGAAATAGCTGCTTCGGTGTGAGTGGGCTAGTTCCCATTAGACAAGAGGACCTTTCTGCCTCTCCAGGTCGGAGGGCCGTTTCTCTGATGGGAAATAGCTGCTTTGGTGTGAGTAGGCTTGTTCCCATTAGACGAGAGGAACATTCTGCCTCTCTCGGTCGGAGGGCCGTTTATCTAATGGGAAATAGCTGCTTCGGTGTGAGTAAGCTAGTTCCCATTAGACGAGAGGACCTTTCTGCCTCTCCAGGTCGGAGGGCCGTTTCTCTAATGGGAAATAGCTGCTTCGGTGTGAGTGGGCTACTTCCCATTAGACGAGAGGACCTTTCTGCCTCTCCAGGTCGGAGGGCCGTTCCTCTAATGGGAAATAGCTGCTTCGGTGTGAGTGGGCTAATTCCCATTAGACAAGAGTACCTTTCTGCCTCTCCAGGTCAGAGGGCCGTTTCTCTAATGGGAAATAGCTGCTTCGCTGTGAGTGGGCTAGTTCCCATTAGACGAGAGGACCTTTCTGCCTCTCTACGTCAGAGAGCCGATTCTCTAATGGGAAATAGCTGCTTCAGTGTGAGTAGGCTAGTTCCCATTAAACGAGAGGACCTGTCTGCCTTTGTAGGTCAGAGGGCCGTTTCTCAAATGGGAAATAGCTGCTTCAGTGTGCGTCGGCTAGATTCCCATTAGAAGAGAGGACCTTTCTGCCTCACCAGGTCAGAGGGCTGTTTATCTAATGGGAAATAGCTGCTTCGGTGTGAGTGGGCTAGTTCCCATTAGACGAGAGGACCTTTCTGCATCTCCAGGTCGGAGGGCCATTTCTCTAATGGGAAATAGCTGCTTCGTTGGGAGTACGCTAGTTTCCATTAGACGAGAGGAACATTCTGCCTCTCCAGGTCGGAGGGCCATTTCTCTAATGGCAAATAGCTGCTTCAGTGTGAGTCGGCTAGTTTCCATTAGATAAGAGGATCTTTCTGTCTCGCCAGGTCAGAGGGCCATTTCTCTAATGGGAAATAGCTGCTTCGGTGTGAGTAGGCTAGTTCCCATTAGAAGAGAGGACCTTTCTGCCTCACCAGGTCAGAGGGCTGTTTATCTAATGGGAAATAGCTGCTTCGGTGTGAGTGGGCTAGTTCCCATTAGACGAGAGGACCTTTCTGCATCTCCAGGTCGGAGGGCCATTTCTCTAATGGGAAATAGCTGCTTCGGTGTGAGTAGGCTAGTTTCCATTAGACGAGAGGAACATTCTGCCTCTCCAGGTCGGAGGGCCATTTCTCTAATGGCAAATAGCTGCTTCAGTGTGAGTCGGCTAGTTTCCATTAGATAAGAGGATCTTTCTGTCTCGCCAGGTCAGAGGGCCATTTCTCTAATGGGAAATAGCTGCTTCGGTGTGAGTAGGCTAGTTCCCATTAGAAGAGAGGACCTTTCTGCCTCACCAGGTCAGAGGGCTGTTTCTCTAATGGGAAATAGCTGCTTCGGTGTGAGTGGGCTAGTTCCCATTAGACGAGAGGACCTTTCTGCATCTCCAGGTTGGAGGGCCATTTCTCTAATGGGAAATAGCTGCTTCGGTGTGAGTAGGCTCGTTTCCATTAGACGAGAGGAACATTCTGCCTCTCCAGGTCGGAGGGCCATTTCTCTAATGGGAAATAGCTGCTTCCGTGTGAGTAGGGTAGTTCCCATTAAACGAGAGGACCTGTCTGCCTTTCTAGGTCAGAGGGCCGTTTCTCAAATGGGAAATAGCTGCTTCAGTGTGAGTCGGCTAGTTTCCATTAGATAAGAGGATATTTCTGTCTCACCAGGTCGGAGGGCCGTGTCTCTAATGGGAAATAGTTGCTTCAGTTTGAGTGGGCTGGTTCCCATTAGACGAGAGGACCTTTCTGCCTCTCCAGGTCGGAGGGCCGTTTCTCTAATGGGAAATTGCTGCGTCAGTGTGAGTGGGCTAGTTCCCATTAGACGAGAGGACCTTTCTGCCTCTCCATTTTGGAGGGCCATTTCTCTAATGGGAAATAGCTGCTTCGGTGTGAGTAGGCTCGTTTCCATTAGACGAGAGGAACATTCTGCCTCTCCAGGTCGGAGGGCCATTTCTCTAATGGGAAATAGCTGCTTCCGTGTGAGTAGGGTAGTTCCCATTAAACAAGATGACCTGTCTGCCTTTCTAGGTCAGAGGGCCGTTTCTCAAATGGGAAATAGCTGCTTCAGTGTGAGTCGGCTAGTTTCCATTAGATAAGAGGATCTTTCTGTCTCACCAGGTCGGAGGGCCGTGTCTCTAATGGGAAATAGTTGCTTCAGTTTGAGTGGGCTGGTTCCCATTAGACGAGAGGACCTTTCTGCCTCTCCAGGTCGGAGGGCCGTTTCTCTAATGGGAAATTGCTGCGTCAGTGTGAGTAGGCTTGTTCCCATTAGACGAGAGGAACATTCTGCCTCTCTTGGTCGGAGGGCCGTTTATCTAATGGGAAATATCTGCTTCGGTGTGAGTAAGCTGGTTCCCATAAGACGAGAGGACCTTTGTGCCTCTCCAGGTCGGAGGGCCGTTTCTCTAATGGGAAATAGCTGCTTCGGTGTGAGTGGGCTCCTTCCCATTAGAGGAGAGGACCTTTCTGCCTCTCCAGGTTGGAGGGCCGTTCCTCTAATGGGAAATAGCTGCTTCGGTGTGAGTGGGCTAGTTCCCATAAGACAAGAGGACCTTTCTGCCTCTCCAGGTCGGAGGGCCGTTTCTCTAATGGGAAATAGCTGCTTCGGTGTGAGTGGGCTAATTCCCATTAGACAAGAGTACCTTTCTGCCTCTCCAGGTCAGAGGGCCGTTTCTCTAATGGGAAATAACTGCTTCTGTGTGAGTGGGTTAGTTCCCATTAGACGAGAGGACCTTTCTGCCTCTCCAGGTCGGACGGCCATTTCTCTAATGGGAAATAGCTGCTTCGGTGTGAGTAGGCTAGTTCCCATTAGACAAGGGGACCTTTCTGCCTCTCCATGTCAGAGAGCCGATTCTCTAATGGGAAATAGCTGCTTCAGTGTGAGTAGGCTAGTTCCCCTTAGACGAGAAGACTTTTCTGCCTCTCCAAGTCGGAGTGCCATTTCTCTAATGGGAAATAGCTGCTTCAGTGTGAGTGGGCTAGTTCCCATTAAACGAGAGGACCTTTCTGCCTCTCCAGGTCAGAGGGCCATTTCTCTAATGGGAAATTGCTGCGTCAGTGTGAGTAGGCTTGTTCCCATTAGACGAGAGGAACATTCTGCCTCTCTTGGTCGGAGGGCCGTTTATCTAATGGGAAATATCTGCTTCGGTGTGAGTAAGCTGGTTCCCATAAGACGAGAGGACCTTTGTGCCTCTCCAGGTCGGAGGGCCGTTTCTCTAATGGGAAATAGCTGCTTCGGTGTGAGTGGGCTCCTTCCCATTAGAGGAGAGGACCTTTCTGCCTCTCCAGGTTGGAGGGCCGTTCCTCTAATGGGAAATAGCTGCTTCGGTGTGAGTGGGCTAGTTCCCATAAGACAAGAGGACCTTTCTGCCTCTCCAGGTCGGAGGGCCGTTTCTCTAATGGGAAATAGCTGCTTCGGTGTGAGTGGGCTAATTCCCATTAGACAAGAGTACCTTTCTGCCTCTCCAGGTCAGAGGGCCGTTTCTCTAATGGGAAATAACTGCTTCTGTGTGAGTGGGTTAGTTCCCATTAGACGAGAGGACCTTTCTGCCTCTCCAGGTCGGACGGCCATTTCTCTAATGGGAAATAGCTGCTTCGGTGTGAGTAGGCTAGTTCCCATTAGACAAGGGGACCTTTCTGCCTCTCCATGTCAGAGAGCCGATTCTCTAATGGGAAATAGCTGCTTCAGTGTGAGTAGGCTAGTTCCCCTTAGACGAGAAGACTTTTCTGCCTCTCCAAGTCGGAGTGCCATTTCTCTAATGGGAAATAGCTGCTTCAGTGTGAGTGGGCTAGTTCCCATTAAACGAGAGGACCTTTCTGCCTCTCCAGGTCAGAGGGCCATTTCTCTAATGGGAAATAGCTGCTTCAGTGTGAGTGGGCAAGTTCCCATTAAAGAAGAGGACCTGTCTGCCTTTCTAGGTCGGAGGGCCGTTTCTCAAATGGGAAATAGCTGCTTCAGTGTGAGTCGGCTAGTTTCCATTAGATAAGAGGATCTTTCTGTCTCGCCAGGTCAGAGGGCCATTTCTCTAATGGGAAATAGCTGCTTCGGTGTGAGTAGGCTAGTTCCCATTAGAAGAGAGGACCTTTCTGCCTCACCAGGACAGAGGGCTGTTTCTCTTATGGGAAATAGCTGCTTTCGGTGTGAGTGGGCTAGTTCCCATTAGTCGAGAGGACCTTTCTGCATCTCCAGGTCAGAGGGCCATTTCTCTAATGGGAAATAGCTGCTTCGGTGTGAGTAGGCTAGTTCCCATTAGAAGAGAGGACCTTTCTGCCTCACCAGGTCAGAGGGCTGTTTCTCTAATGGGAAATAGCTGCTTCAGTGTGAGTAGGGTAGTTCCCATTTAACGAGAGGACCTGTCTGCCTTTCTAGGTAGGAGGACCGTTTCTCAAATGCGAAATAGCTGCTTCAGTGTGAGTCGGCTAGTTTCCATTAGATAAGAGGATCTTTCTGTTTCGCCAGGTCGGAGGGCCATTTCTCTAATGGGAAATAGCTGCTTCGGTGTGAGTAGGCTAGTTCCCATTCGACGAGGGGACCTTTCTGCCTCTCCAGGTCAGAGGGCCGTTTCTCTAATAGGAAATAGCTGATTTGGTGTGAGTGGGCTAGTTCCCATTAGACGAGAAGACCTTTCTGCATCTCCAGGTCAGAGGGCCATTTCTCTAATGGGAAATAGCTGCTTCGGTGTGAGTAGGCTAGTTTCCATTAGACGAGAGGAACATTCTGCCTCACCAGGTCGTAGGGCCTTTTCTCTACTGGGAAATAGCTGCTTTGGTGTGAGTAGGCTAGTTCCCATTAGACGAGAGGACCTTTCTGCCTCTCCAGGTCGGAGGGCCGTTTCTCTACTGAGAAATAGCTGCTTCGGTGTGAGTGGGCTAGTTCCCATTAGACGAGAGGACCTTTCTGCCTCTCCAGGTAGGAGGGCCATTTCTCTGAAGGGAAATAGCTGCTTCGGTGTGTGTAGGCTAGTTCCCATTACACAATGGGACCTTTCTGCCTTTCCAGGTCTGAGGGCCTCTTCTCTAATGGGAAATAGCTGCTTCAGTGTGAGTGGGCTAGTTGACATTAGACAAGAGCACCTTTCTGCCTCTCCAGGTCAGGGGGCCTTTTCTCTAATAAGAAATAGATGCTTCAGTGTGAGTGGGCTAGTTCCCATTAGACGAGAGCACCTTTCTGCCTCTCCAGGTCGGAGGGCCGTTTCCCTAATGGGAAATAGCTGCTTCGGTGTGAGTGGGCTAATTCCCATTAGACGAGAGTACCTTTCTGCCTCTTCAGGTCAGAGGGCCGTTTCTCTAATGGGAAATAGCTGCTTCGGTGTGAGTAGACTAGTTCCCATTAGACGAGGGGACCTTTCTGCCTTTCCACGTCAGAAAGCCTATTCTCTAATGGGAAATAGCTGCTTCAGTGTGAGTAGGCTAGTTCCCATTAGACGAGAAGACCTTTCTGCCTCTCCAGGTCGGAGCGCCTTTCTCTAATGGGAAATAGCTGCTTAAGTGTGAGGTGTCTAGTTCCCATTAGACGAGAGTACCTTTATGCCTCTCCAGGTCGGAGGGCCGTTTCTCTAAAGCGAAATAGCTGCTTCGGTGTGAGTGGGCTAGTTCCCATTAGACGAGAGGACCTTTCTAACTCTCCAGGTAGGAAGGCCATTTCTCTAATGGGAAATAGCTGCTTCGGTGTGAGTAGGCTAGTTCCCATTAGACCAGGGAACCTTTCTGCCTCTCCAGGTTGGACGGCCGTTTCTCTAATGGTAAATAGCTGCTTCGGTGTGAGTAGGCTCATTCCCATTCGACGAGGGGACCTTTCTGCCTCTCCAGGTCAGAGTGCCATTTCTCTAATGGTAAATAGTTGCTTCGGTGTGAGTAGGCTAGTTCCTATTAGACGAGGGGACCTTTCTGCCTCTCCAGGTAGGAGGGCAGTTTCTCTGGTGGGAAATAGCCGCTTGGATGTGAGTGGGCTAGTTCCAATTAGACATGAGGACCTTTCTGCCTCTCCAGGTCGGAGGGCCGTTTCTCTGATGGGAAATAGCTGCTTTGGTGTGAGTAGGCTTGTTCCCATTAGACGAGAGGAACCTTCTGCCTCTCTCGGTCGGAGGGCCGTTTATCTAATGGGAAATAGCTGCTTCGGTGTGAGTAAGCTAGTTCCCATTAGACGAGAGGACCTTTCTGCCTCTCCAGGTCGGAGGGCCGTTTCTCTAATGGGAAAAAGCTGCTTCGGTGTGAGTGGGCTACTTCCCATTAGACGAGAGGACCTTTCTGCCTCTCCAGGTCAGAGGGCCGTTTCTCTAATGGGAAATAGCTGCTTCGGTGTGAGTGGGCTAGTTCCCATTAGACGAGAGGACCTATCTGCCTCTCCAGGTCGGAGCTCCATTTCTCTAATGGGAAATAGCTGCTTCAGTGTGAGTGGGCTAGTTCCCATTAGACGAGAGGACCTTTCTGCCTCTCCAGGTCGGAGGGCCATTTCTCTAATGGGAAATAGCTGCTTCAGTGTGAGTAGGGTAGTTCCCATTAAACGAGAGGACCTGTCTGCCTTTGTAGGTCAGAGGGCCGTTTCTCAAATGGGAAATAGCTGCTTCAGTGTGCGTCGGCTAGATTCCCATTAGACGAGAGGACCTTTCTAGCTCTCCAGGTAGGAAGGCCGTTTCTATAATGGGAAATAGCTGCTTCGTTGTGAGTAGGCTCATTCCCATTAGACGAGGGAACCTTTCTGCCTCTCCAGGTTGGACGGCCGTTTCTATAATGGGAAATAGCTGCTTCGGTGTGAGTAGGCTCGTTCCCATTCGACGAGGGGACCTTTCTGCCTCTCCAGGTCAGAGGGCCGTTTCTCTAATGGTAAATAGTTGCTTCGGTGTGAATAGGCCAGTTCCAATTAGACGAGAGGACCTTTCTGCTTCTCCAGGTCGGAGGGCTGTTTCTCTGATGGGAAATAGCTGCTTCGGTGTGAGTGGGCTAGTTCCCATTAGACAAGAGGACCTTTCTGCCTCTCCAGGTCGGAGGGCCGTTTCTCTGATGGGAAATAGCTGCTTTGGTGTGAGTAGGCTTGTTCCCATTAGACGAGAGGAACATTCTGCCTCTCTCGGTCGGAGGGCCGTTTATCTAATGGGAAATAGCTGCTTCGGTGTGAGTAAGCTAGTTCCCATTAGACGAGAGGACCTTTCTGCCTCTCCAGGTCGGAGGGCCGTTTCTCTAATGGGAAATAGCTGCTTCGGTGTGAGTGGGCTACTTCCCATTAGACGAGAGGACCTTTCTGCCTCTCCAGGTCGGAGGGCCGTTCCTCTAATGGGAAATAGCTGCTTCGGTGTGAGTGGGCTAATTCCCATTAGACAAGAGTACCTTTCTGCCTCTCCAGGTCAGAGGGCCGTTTCTCTAATGGGAAATAGCTGCTTCGGTGTGAGTGGGCTAGTTCCCATTAGACGAGAGGACCTTTCTGCCTCTCTACGTCAGAGAGCCGATTCTCTAATGGGAAATAGCTGCTTCAGTGTGAGTAGGCTAGTTCCCATTAAACGAGAGGACCTGTCTGCCTTTGTAGGTCAGAGGGCCGTTTCTCAAATGGGAAATAGCTGCTTCAGTGTGCGTCGGCTAGATTCCCATTAGAAGAGAGGACCTTTCTGCCTCACCAGGTCAGAGGGCTGTTTATCTAATGGGAAATAGCTGCTTCGGTGTGAGTGGGCTAGTTCCCATTAGACGAGAGGACCTTTCTGCATCTCCAGGTCGGAGGGCCATTTCTCTAATGGGAAATAGCTGCTTCGTTGGGAGTACGCTAGTTTCCATTAGACGAGAGGAACATTCTGCCTCTCCAGGTCGGAGGGCCATTTCTCTAATGGCAAATAGCTGCTTCAGTGTGAGTCGGCTAGTTTCCATTAGATAAGAGGATCTTTCTGTCTCGCCAGGTCAGAGGGCCATTTCTCTAATGGGAAATAGCTGCTTCGGTGTGAGTAGGCTAGTTCCCATTAGAAGAGAGGACCTTTCTGCCTCACCAGGTCAGAGGGCTGTTTATCTAATGGGAAATAGCTGCTTCGGTGTGAGTGGGCTAGTTCCCATTAGACGAGAGGACCTTTCTGCATCTCCAGGTCGGAGGGCCATTTCTCTAATGGGAAATAGCTGCTTCGGTGTGAGTAGGCTAGTTTCCATTAGACGAGAGGAACATTCTGCCTCTCCAGGTCGGAGGGCCATTTCTCTAATGGCAAATAGCTGCTTCAGTGTGAGTCGGCTAGTTTCCATTAGATAAGAGGATCTTTCTGTCTCGCCAGGTCAGAGGGCCATTTCTCTAATGGGAAATAGCTGCTTCGGTGTGAGTAGGCTAGTTCCCATTAGAAGAGAGGACCTTTCTGCCTCACCAGGTCAGAGGGCTGTTTCTCTAATGGGAAATAGCTGCTTCGGTGTGAGTGGGCTAGTTCCCATTAGACGAGAGGACCTTTCTGCATCTCCAGGTTGGAGGGCCATTTCTCTAATGGGAAATAGCTGCTTCGGTGTGAGTAGGCTCGTTTCCATTAGACGAGAGGAACATTCTGCCTCTCCAGGTCGGAGGGCCATTTCTCTAATGGGAAATAGCTGCTTCCGTGTGAGTAGGGTAGTTCCCATTAAACGAGAGGACCTGTCTGCCTTTCTAGGTCAGAGGGCCGTTTCTCAAATGGGAAATAGCTGCTTCAGTGTGAGTCGGCTAGTTTCCATTAGATAAGAGGATATTTCTGTCTCACCAGGTCGGAGGGCCGTGTCTCTAATGGGAAATAGTTGCTTCAGTTTGAGTGGGCTGGTTCCCATTAGACGAGAGGACCTTTCTGCCTCTCCAGGTCGGAGGGCCGTTTCTCTAATGGGAAATTGCTGCGTCAGTGTGAGTGGGCTAGTTCCCATTAGACGAGAGGACCTTTCTGCCTCTCCATTTTGGAGGGCCATTTCTCTAATGGGAAATAGCTGCTTCGGTGTGAGTAGGCTCGTTTCCATTAGACGAGAGGAACATTCTGCCTCTCCAGGTCGGAGGGCCATTTCTCTAATGGGAAATAGCTGCTTCCGTGTGAGTAGGGTAGTTCCCATTAAACAAGATGACCTGTCTGCCTTTCTAGGTCAGAGGGCCGTTTCTCAAATGGGAAATAGCTGCTTCAGTGTGAGTCGGCTAGTTTCCATTAGATAAGAGGACCTTTCTGTCTCACCAGGTCGGAGGGCCGTGTCTCTAATGGGAAATAGTTGCTTCAGTTTGAGTGGGCTGGTTCCCATTAGACGAGAGGACCTTTCTGCCTCTCCAGGTCGGAGGGCCGTTTCTCTAATGGGAAATTGCTGCGTCAGTGTGAGTAGGCTTGTTCCCATTAGACGAGAGGAACATTCTGCCTCTCTTGGTCGGAGGGCCGTTTATCTAATGGGAAATATCTGCTTCGGTGTGAGTAAGCTGGTTCCCATAAGACGAGAGGACCTTTGTGCCTCTCCAGGTCGGAGGGCCGTTTCTCTAATGGGAAATAGCTGCTTCGGTGTGAGTGGGCTCCTTCCCATTAGAGGAGAGGACCTTTCTGCCTCTCCAGGTTGGAGGGCCGTTCCTCTAATGGGAAATAGCTGCTTCGGTGTGAGTGGGCTAGTTCCCATAAGACGAGAGGACCTTTCTGCCTCTCCAGGTCGGACGGCCATTTCTCTAATGGGAAATAGCTGCTTCGGTGTGAGTAGGCTAGTTCCCATTAGACAAGGGGACCTTTCTGCCTCTCCATGTCAGAGAGCCGATTCTCTAATGGGAAATAGCTGCTTCAGTGTGAGTAGGCTAGTTCCCCTTAGACGAGAAGACTTTTCTGCCTCTCCAAGTCGGAGTGCCATTTCTCTAATGGGAAATAGCTGCTTCAGTGTGAGTGGGCTAGTTCCCATTAAACGAGAGGACCTTTCTGCCTCTCCAGGTCAGAGGGCCATTTCTCTAATGGGAAATTGCTGCGTCAGTGTGAGTAGGCTTGTTCCCATTAGACGAGAGGAACATTCTGCCTCTCTTGGTCGGAGGGCCGTTTATCTAATGGGAAATATCTGCTTCGGTGTGAGTAAGCTGGTTCCCATAAGACGAGAGGACCTTTGTGCCTCTCCAGGTCGGAGGGCCGTTTCTCTAATGGGAAATAGCTGCTTCGGTGTGAGTGGGCTCCTTCCCATTAGAGGAGAGGACCTTTCTGCCTCTCCAGGTTGGAGGGCCGTTCCTCTAATGGGAAATAGCTGCTTCGGTGTGAGTGGGCTAGTTCCCATAAGACAAGAGGACCTTTCTGCCTCTCCAGGTCGGAGGGCCGTTTCTCTAATGGGAAATAGCTGCTTCGGTGTGAGTGGGCTAATTCCCATTAGACAAGAGTACCTTTCTGCCTCTCCAGGTCAGAGGGCCGTTTCTCTAATGGGAAATAACTGCTTCTGTGTGAGTGGGTTAGTTCCCATTAGACGAGAGGACCTTTCTGCCTCTCCAGGTCGGACGGCCATTTCTCTAATGGGAAATAGCTGCTTCGGTGTGAGTAGGCTAGTTCCCATTAGACAAGGGGACCTTTCTGCCTCTCCATGTCAGAGAGCCGATTCTCTAATGGGAAATAGCTGCTTCAGTGTGAGTAGGCTAGTTCCCCTTAGACGAGAAGACTTTTCTGCCTCTCCAAGTCGGAGTGCCATTTCTCTAATGGGAAATAGCTGCTTCAGTGTGAGTGGGCTAGTTCCCATTAAACGAGAGGACCTTTCTGCCTCTCCAGGTCAGAGGGCCATTTCTCTAATGGGAAATAGCTGCTTCAGTGTGAGTGGGCAAGTTCCCATTAAAGAAGAGGACCTGTCTGCCTTTCTAGGTCGGAGGGCCGTTTCTCAAATGGGAAATAGCTGCTTCAGTGTGAGTCGGCTAGTTTCCATTAGATAAGAGGATCTTTCTGTCTCGCCAGGTCAGAGGGCCATTTCTCTAATGGGAAATAGCTGCTTCGGTGTGAGTAGGCTAGTTCCCATTAGAAGAGAGGACCTTTCTGCCTCACCAGGACAGAGGGCTGTTTCTCTTATGGGAAATAGCTGCTTTCGGTGTGAGTGGGCTAGTTCCCATTAGTCGAGAGGACCTTTCTGCATCTCCAGGTCAGAGGGCCATTTCTCTAATGGGAAATAGCTGCTTCGGTGTGAGTAGGCTAGTTCCCATTAGAAGAGAGGACCTTTCTGCCTCACCAGGTCAGAGGGCTGTTTCTCTAATGGGAAATAGCTGCTTCAGTGTGAGTAGGGTAGTTCCCATTTAACGAGAGGACCTGTCTGCCTTTCTAGGTAGGAGGACCGTTTCTCAAATGCGAAATAGCTGCTTCAGTGTGAGTCGGCTAGTTTCCATTAGATAAGAGGATCTTTCTGTTTCGCCAGGTCGGAGGGCCATTTCTCTAATGGGAAATAGCTGCTTCGGTGTGAGTAGGCTAGTTCCCATTCGACGAGGGGACCTTTCTGCCTCTCCAGGTCAGAGGGCCGTTTCTCTAATAGGAAATAGCTGATTTGGTGTGAGTGGGCTAGTTCCCATTAGACGAGAAGACCTTTCTGCATCTCCAGGTCAGAGGGCCATTTCTCTAATGGGAAATAGCTGCTTCGGTGTGAGTAGGCTAGTTTCCATTAGACGAGAGGAACATTCTGCCTCACCAGGTCGTAGGGCCTTTTCTCTACTGGGAAATAGCTGCTTTGGTGTGAGTAGGCTAGTTCCCATTAGACGAGAGGACCTTTCTGCCTCTCCAGGTCGGAGGGCCGTTTCTCTACTGAGAAATAGCTGCTTCGGTGTGATTGGGCTAGTTCCCATTAGACGAGAGGACCTTTCTGCCTCTCCAGGTAGGAGGGCCATTTCTCTGAAGGGAAATAGCTGCTTCGGTGTGTGTAGGCTAGTTCCCATTACACAATGGGACCTTTCTGCCTTTCCAGGTCTGAGGGCCTCTTCTCTAATGGGAAATAGCTGCTTCAGTGTGAGTGGGCTAGTTGACATTAGACAAGAGCACCTTTCTGCCTCTCCAGGTCAGGGGGCCTTTTCTCTAATAAGAAATAGATGCTTCAGTGTGAGTGGGCTAGTTCCCATTAGACGAGAGCACCTTTCTGCCTCTCCAGGTCGGAGGGCCGTTTCCCTAATGGGAAATAGCTGCTTCGGTGTGAGTGGGCTAATTCCCATTAGACGAGAGTACCTTTCTGCCTCTTCAGGTCAGAGGGCCGTTTCTCTAATGGGAAATAGCTGCTTCGGTGTGAGTAGACTAGTTCCCATTAGACGAGGGGACCTTTCTGCCTTTCCACGTCAGAAAGCCTATTCTCTAATGGGAAATAGCTGCTTCAGTGTGAGTAGGCTAGTTCCCATTAGACGAGAAGACCTTTCTGCCTCTCCAGGTCGGAGCGCCTTTCTCTAATGGGAAATAGCTGCTTAAGTGTGAGGTGTCTAGTTCCCATTAGACGAGAGTACCTTTATGCCTCTCCAGGTCGGAGGGCCGTTTCTCTAAAGCGAAATAGCTGCTTCGGTGTGAGTGGGCTAGTTCCCATTAGACGAGAGGACCTTTCTAACTCTCCAGGTAGGAAGGCCATTTCTCTAATGGGAAATAGCTGCTTCGGTGTGAGTAGGCTAGTTCCCATTAGACCAGGGAACCTTTCTGCCTCTCCAGGTTGGACGGCCGTTTCTCTAATGGTAAATAGCTGCTTCGGTGTGAGTAGGCTCATTCCCATTCGACGAGGGGACCTTTCTGCCTCTCCAGGTCAGAGTGCCATTTCTCTAATGGTAAATAGTTGCTTCGGTGTGAGTAGGCTAGTTCCTATTAGACGAGGGGACCTTTCTGCCTCTCCAGGTAGGAGGGCAGTTTCTCTGGTGGGAAATAGCCGCTTGGATGTGAGTGGGCTAGTTCCAATTAGACATGAGGACCTTTCTGCCTCTCCAGGTCGGAGGGCCGTTTCTCTGATGGGAAATAGCTGCTTTGGTGTGAGTAGGCTTGTTCCCATTAGACGAGAGGAACCTTCTGCCTCTCTCGGTCGGAGGGCCGTTTATCTAATGGGAAATAGCTGCTTCGGTGTGAGTAAGCTAGTTCCCATTAGACGAGAGGACCTTTCTGCCTCTCCAGGTCGGAGGGCCGTTTCTCTAATGGGAAAAAGCTGCTTCGGTGTGAGTGGGCTACTTCCCATTAGACGAGAGGACCTTTCTGCCTCTCCAGGTCAGAGGGCCGTTTCTCTAATGGGAAATAGCTGCTTCGGTGTGAGTGGGCTAGTTCCCATTAGACGAGAGGACCTATCTGCCTCTCCAGGTCGGAGCGCCATTTCTCTAATGGGAAATAGCTGCTTCAGTGTGAGTGGGCTAGTTCCCATTAGACGAGAGGACCTTTCTGCCTCTCCAGGTCGGAGGGCCATTTCTCTAATGGGAAATAGCTGCTTCAGTGTGAGTAGGGTAGTTCCCATTAAACGAGAGGACCTGTCTGCCTTTGTAGGTCAGAGGGCCGTTTCTCAAATGGGAAATAGCTGCTTCAGTGTGCGTCGGCTAGATTCCCATTAGACGAGAGGACCTTTCTAGCTCTCCAGGTAGGAAGGCCGTTTCTATAATGGGAAATAGCTGCTTCGTTGTGAGTAGGCTCATTCCCATTAGACGAGGGAACCTTTCTGCCTCTCCAGGTTGGACGGCCGTTTCTATAATGGGAAATAGCTGCTTCGGTGTGAGTAGGCTCGTTCCCATTCGACGAGGGGACCTTTCTGCCTCTCCAGGTCAGAGGGCCGTTTCTCTAATGGTAAATAGTTGCTTCGGTGTGAATAGGCCAGTTCCAATTAGACGAGAGGACCTTTCTGCTTCTCCAGGTCGGAGGGCTGTTTCTCTGATGGGAAATAGCTGCTTCGGTGTGAGTGGGCTAGTTCCCATTAGACAAGAGGACCTTTCTGCCTCTCCAGGTCGGAGGGCCGTTTCTCTGATGGGAAATAGCTGCTTTGGTGTGAGTAGGCTTGTTCCCATTAGACGAGAGGAACATTCTGCCTCTCTCGGTCGGAGGGCCGTTTATCTAATGGGAAATAGCTGCTTCGGTGTGAGTAAGCTAGTTCCCATTAGACGAGAGGACCTTTCTGCCTCTCCAGGTCGGAGGGCCGTTTCTCTAATGGGAAATAGCTGCTTCGGTGTGAGTGGGCTACTTCCCATTAGACGAGAGGACCTTTCTGCCTCTCCAGGTCGGAGGGCCGTTCCTCTAATGGGAAATAGCTGCTTCGGTGTGAGTGGGCTAATTCCCATTAGACAAGAGTACCTTTCTGCCTCTCCAGGTCAGAGGGCCGTTTCTCTAATGGGAAATAGCTGCTTCGGTGTGAGTGGGCTAGTTCCCATTAGACGAGAGGACCTTTCTGCCTCTCTACGTCAGAGAGCCGATTCTCTAATGGGAAATAGCTGCTTCAGTGTGAGTAGGCTAGTTCCCATTAAACGAGAGGACCTGTCTGCCTTTGTAGGTCAGAGGGCCGTTTCTCAAATGGGAAATAGCTGCTTCAGTGTGCGTCGGCTAGATTCCCATTAGAAGAGAGGACCTTTCTGCCTCACCAGGTCAGAGGGCTGTTTATCTAATGGGAAATAGCTGCTTCGGTGTGAGTGGGCTAGTTCCCATTAGACGAGAGGACCTTTCTGCATCTCCAGGTCGGAGGGCCATTTCTCTAATGGGAAATAGCTGCTTCGTTGGGAGTACGCTAGTTTCCATTAGACGAGAGGAACATTCTGCCTCTCCAGGTCGGAGGGCCATTTCTCTAATGGCAAATAGCTGCTTCAGTGTGAGTCGGCTAGTTTCCATTAGATAAGAGGATCTTTCTGTCTCGCCAGGTCAGAGGGCCATTTCTCTAATGGGAAATAGCTGCTTCGGTGTGAGTAGGCTAGTTCCCATTAGAAGAGAGGACCTTTCTGCCTCACCAGGTCAGAGGGCTGTTTATCTAATGGGAAATAGCTGCTTCGGTGTGAGTGGGCTAGTTCCCATTAGACGAGAGGACCTTTCTGCATCTCCAGGTCGGAGGGCCATTTCTCTAATGGGAAATAGCTGCTTCGGTGTGAGTAGGCTAGTTTCCATTAGACGAGAGGAACATTCTGCCTCTCCAGGTCGGAGGGCCATTTCTCTAATGGCAAATAGCTGCTTCAGTGTGAGTCGGCTAGTTTCCATTAGATAAGAGGATCTTTCTGTCTCGCCAGGTCAGAGGGCCATTTCTCTAATGGGAAATAGCTGCTTCGGTGTGAGTAGGCTAGTTCCCATTAGAAGAGAGGACCTTTCTGCCTCACCAGGTCAGAGGGTTGTTTCTCTAATGGGAAATAGCTGCTTCGGTGTGAGTGGGCTAGTTCCCATTAGACGAGAGGACCTTTCTGCATCTCCAGGTTGGAGGGCCATTTCTCTAATGGGAAATAGCTGCTTCGGTGTGAGTAGGCTCGTTTCCATTAGACGAGAGGAACATTCTGCCTCTCCAGGTAGAAGGGCCATTTCTCTAATGGGAAATAGCTGCTTCCGTGTGAGTAGGGTAGTTCCCATTAAACGAGAGGACCTGTCTGCCTTTCTAGGTCAGAGGGCCGTTTCTCAAATGGGAAATAGCTGCTTCAGTGTGAGTCGGCTAGTTTCCATTAGATAAGAGGATATTTCTGTCTCACCAGGTCGGAGGGCCGTGTCTCTAATGGGAAATAGTTGCTTCAGTTTGAGTGGGCTGGTTCCCATTAGACGAGAGGACCTTTCTGCCTCTCCAGGTCGGAGGGCCGTTTCTCTAATGGGAAATTGCTGCGTCAGTGTGAGTGGGCTAGTTCCCATTAGACGAGAGGACCTTTCTGCCTCTCCATTTTGGAGGGCCATTTCTCTAATGGGAAATAGCTGCTTCGGTGTGAGTAGGCTCGTTTCCATTAGACGAGAGGAACATTCTGCCTCTCCAGGTCGGAGGGCCATTTCTCTAATGGGAAATAGCTGCTTCCGTGTGAGTAGTGTAGTTCCCATTAAACGAGATGACCTGTCTGCCTTTCTAGGTCAGAGGGCCGTTTCTCAAATGGGAAATAGCTGCTTCAGTGTGAGTCGGCTAGTTTCCATTAGATAAGAGGATCTTTCTGTCTCACCAGGTCGGAGGGCCGTGTCTCTAATGGGAAATAGTTGCTTCAGTTTGAGTGGGCTGGTTCCCATTAGACGAGAGGACCTTTCTGCCTCTCCAGGTCGGAGGGCCGTTTCTCTAATGGGAAATTGCTGCGTCAGTGTGAGTAGGCTTGTTCCCATTAGACGAGAGGAACATTCTGCCTCTCTTGGTCGGAGGGCCGTTTATCTAATGGGAAATATCTGCTTCGGTGTGAGTAAGCTGGTTCCCATTAGACGAGAGGACCTTTCTGCCTCTCCAGGTCGGAGGGCCGTTTCTCTAATGGGAAATAGCTGCTTCGGTGTGAGTGGGCTCCTTCCCATTAGAGGAGAGGACCTTTCTGCCTCTCCAGGTTGGAGGGCCGTTCCTCTAATGGGAAATAGCTGCTTCGGTGTGAGTGGGCTAGTTCCCATAAGACAAGAGGACCTTTCTGCCTCTCCAGGTCAGAGGGCCGTTTCTCTAATGGGAAATAACTGCTTCTGTGTGAGTGGGTTAGTTCCCATTAGACGAGAGGACCTTTCTGCCTCTCCAGGTCGGACGGCCATTTCTCTAATGGGAAATAGCTGCTTCGGTGTGAGTAGGCTAGTTCCCATTAGACAAGGGGACCTTTCTGCCTCTCCATGTCAGAGAGCCGATTCTCTAATGGGAAATAGCTGCTTCAGTGTGAGTAGGCTAGTTCCCCTTAGACGAGAAGACTTTTCTGCCTCTCCAAGTCGGAGTGCCATTTCTCTAATGGGAAATAGCTGCTTCAGTGTGAGTGGGCTAGTTCCCATTAAACGAGAGGACCTTTCTGCCTCTCCAGGTCAGAGGGCAATTTCTCTAATGGGAAATAGCTGCTTCAGTGTGAGTGGGCTAGTTCCCATTAAACAAGAGGACCTGTCTGCCTTTCTAGGTCGGAGGGCCGTTTCTCAAATGGGAAATAGCTGCTTCAGTGTGAGTCGGCTAGTTTCCATTAGATAAGAGGATCTTTCTGTCTCGCCAGGTCAGAGGGCCATTTCTCTAATGGGAAATAGCTGCTTCGGTGTGAGTAGGCTAGTTCCCATTAGAAGAGAGGACCTTTCTGCCTCACCAGGACAGAGGGCTGTTTCTCTTATGGGAAATAGCTGCTTTCGGTGTGAGTGGGCTAGTTCCCATTAGTCGAGAGGACCTTTCTGCATCTCCAGGTCGGAGGGCCATTTCTCTAATGGGAAATAGCTGCTTCGGTGTGAGTCGGCTAGTTTCCATTAGATAAGAGGATCTTTCTGTCTCTCCAGGTCAGAGGGCCATTTCTCAAATGGGAAATAGCTGCTTCGGTGTGAGTAGGCTAGTTCCCATTAGAAGAGAGGACCTTTCTGCCTCACCAGGTCAGAGGGATGTTTCTCTAATGGGAAATAGCTGCTTCAGTGTGAGTAGGGTAGTTCCCATTAAACGAGAGGACCTGTCTGCCTTTCTAGGTAGGAGGACCGTTTCTCAAATGCGAAATAGCTGCTTCAGTGTGAGTCGGCTAGTTTCCATTAGATAAGAGGATCTTTCTGTTTCGCCAGGTCGGAGGGCCATTTCTCTAATGGGAAATAGCTGCTTCGGTGTGAGTGGGCTAGTTCCCATTAGAAGAGAGGACCTTTCTGCCTCACCAGGTCAGAGGGCTGTTTCTCTAATGGGAAATAGCTGCTTCGGTGTGAGTGGGCTAGTTCCCATTAGACGAGAGGACCTTTCTGCATCTCCAGGTCGGAGGGCCGTTTCTCTAATAGGAAATAGCTGATTTGGTGTGAGTGGGCTAGTTCCCATTAGACGAGGGGACCTTTCTGCCTCTCCAGGTCAGAGGGCCGTTTCTCTAATAGGAAATAGCTGATTTGGTGTGAGTGGGCTAGTTCCCATTAGACGAGAAGACCTTTCTGCATCTCCAGGTCAGAGGGCCATTTCTCTAATGGGAAATAGCTGCTTCGGTGTGAGTAGGCTAGTTTCCATTAGACGAGAGGAACATTCTGCCTCACCAGGTCGTAGGGCCTTTTCTCTACTGGGAAATAGCTGCTTTGGTGTGAGTAGGCTAGTTCCCATTAGACGAGAGGACCTTTCTGCCTCTCCAGGTCGGAGGGCCGTTTCTCTACTGAGAAATAGCTGCTTCGGTGTGAGTGGGCTAGTTCCCATTAGACGAGAGGACCTTTCTGCCTCTCCAGGTAGGAGGGCCATTTCTCTGAAGGGAAATAGCTGCTTCGGTGTGTGTAGGCTAGTTCCCATTACACAATGGGACCTTTCTGCCTTTCCAGGTCTGAGGGCCTCTTCTCTAATGGGAAATAGCTGCTTCAGTGTGAGTGGGCTAGTTGACATTAGACAAGAGCACCTTTCTGCCTCTCCAGGTCAGGGGGCCTTTTCTCTAATAAGAAATAGATGCTTCAGTGTGAGTGGGCTAGTTCCCATTAGACGAGAGCACCTTTCTGCCTCTCCAGGTCGGAGGGCCGTTTCCCTAATGGGAAATAGCTGCTTCGGTGTGAGTGGGCTAATTCCCATTAGACGAGAGTACCTTTCTGCCTCTTCAGGTCAGAGGGCCGTTTCTCTAATGGGAAATAGCTGCTTCGGTGTGAGTGATCTAGTTCCCATTAGATGAGAGGACCTTTCTGCCTCTCCAGGTCGGAGGGCGTTTCTCTAATGGGAAATAGCTGCTTCAGTGTGAGTAGACTAGTTCCCATTAGACGAGGGGACCTTTCTGCCTCTCCACGTCAGAAAGCCTATTCTCTAATGGGAAATAGCTGCTTCAGTGTGAGTAGGCTAGTTCCCATTAGACGAGAAGACCTTTCTGCCTCTCCAGGTCGGAGCGCCTTTCTCTAATGGGAAATAGCTGCTTAAGTGTGAGGTGTCTAGTTCCCATTAGACGAGAGTACCTTTATGCCTCTCCAGGTCGGAGGGCCGTTTCTCTAAAGCGAAATAGCTGCTTCGGTGTGAGTGGGCTAGTTCCCATTAGACGAGAGGACCTTTCTAACTCTCCAGGTAGGAAGGCCATTTCTCTAATGGGAAATAGCTGCTTCGGTGTGAGTAGGCTAGTTCCCATTAGACCAGGGAACCTTTCTGCCTCTCCAGGTTGGACGGCCGTTTCTCTAATGGTAAATAGCTGCTTCGGTGTGAGTAGGCTCATTCCCATTCGACGAGGGGACCTTTCTGCCTCTCCAGGTCAGAGTGCCATTTCTCTAATGGTAAATAGTTGCTTCGGTGTGCGTAGGCTAGTTCCTATTAGACGAGGGGACCTTTCTGCCTCTCCAGGTAGGAGGGCAGTTTCTCTGGTGGGAAATAGCCGCTTGGATGTGAGTGGGCTAGTTCCAATTAGACATGAGGACCTTTCTGCCTCTCCAGGTAGGAGGGACGTTTCTCTAATGGGAAATAGGTGCTTCAGTTTGAGTGGGCTAGTTCCCATTAGACGAGAGGATCTTTCTGCCTCTCCAGGTAGGAGGGGAGTTTCTCTGATGGGAAATAGCTGCTTCGGTGTGAGTGGGCTAGTTCCCATTAGACAAGAGGACCTTTCTGCCTCTCCAGGTCGGAGGGCAGTTTCTCTGATGGGAAATAGCTGCTTTGGTATGAGTAGGCTTGTTCCCATTAGACGAGAGGAACATTCTGCCTCTCTCGGTCGGAGGGCCGTTCCTCTAATGGGAAATAGCTGCTTCGGTGTGAGTGGGATAGTTCCCATTAGACGAGAGGACCTTTCTGCCTCTCCAGGTCGGAGGGCCGTTTCTCTAATGGGAAATAGCTGCTTTGGTGTGAATGGGCTAATTTCCATTAGACGAGAGGACCTTTCTGCCTCTCCAGGTCAGAGGGCCATTTCTCTAATGGGAAATAGCTGCTTCAGAGTGAGTGGGCTAGTTCCCATTAGACGAGAGGACCTTTCTGCCTCTCCAGGTCGGAGGGCCGTTTCTCTAATGGGAAATAGCTGCTTCGGTGTGAGTAGGCTAGTTCCCATTAGACAAGGGGACCTTTCTGCCTCTCCATGTCAGAGAGCCGATTCTCTAATGGGAAATAGCTGCTTCAGTGTGAGTAGGCTAGTTCCCCTTAGACGAGAAGACCTTCTGCCTCTCCAGGTCGGAGCGCCATTTCTCTAATGGGAAATAGCTGCTTCAGTGTGAGTGGGCTAGTTCCCATTAGACGAGAGGACCTTTCTGCCTCTCCAGGTCGGAGGGCCGTTTCTCTACTGAGAAATAGCTGCTTCGGTGTGAGTGGGCTAGTTCCCATTAGACGAGAGGACCTTTCTGCCTCTCCAGGTAGGAGGGCCATTTCTCTGAAGGGAAATAGCTGCTTCGGTGTGTGTAGGCTAGTTCCCATTACACAATGGGACCTTTCTGCCTTTCCAGGTCTGAGGGCCTCTTCTCTAATGGGAAATAGCTGCTTCAGTGTGAGTGGGCTAGTTGACATTAGACAAGAGCACCTTTCTGCCTCTCCAGATCAGGGGGCCTTTTCTCTAATAAGAAATAGATGCTTCAGTGTGAGTGGGCTAGTTCCCATTAGACGAGAGCACCTTTCTGCCTCTCCAGGTCGGAGGGCCGTTTCCCTAATGGGAAATAGCTGCTTCGGTGTGAGTGGGCTAATTCCCATTAGACGAGAGTACCTTTCTGCCTCTTCAGGTCAGAGGGCCGTTTCTCTAATGGGAAATAGCTGCTTCGGTGTGAGTGATCTAGTTCCCATTAGATGAGAGGACCTTTCTGCCTCTCCAGGTCGGAGGGCGTTTCTCTAATGGGAAATAGCTGCTTCAGTGTGAGTAGACTAGTTCCCATTAGACGAGGGGACCTTTCTGCCTCTCCACGTCAGAAAGCCTATTCTCTAATGGGAAATAGCTGCTTCAGTGTGAGTAGGCTAGTTCCCATTAGACGAGAAGACCTTTCTGCCTCTCCAGGTCGGAGCGCCTTTCTCTAATGGGAAATAGCTGCTTAAGTGTGAGGTGTCTAGTTCCCATTAGACGAGAGTACCTTTATGCCTCTCCAGGTCGGAGGGCCGTTTCTCTAAAGCGAAATAGCTGCTTCGGTGTGAGTGGGCTAGTTCCCATTAGACGAGAGGACCTTTCTAACTCTCCAGGTAGGAAGGCCATTTCTCTAATGGGAAATAGCTGCTTCGGTGTGAGTAGGCTAGTTCCCATTAGACCAGGGAACCTTTCTGCCTCTCCAGGTTGGACGGCCGTTTCTCTAATGGTAAATAGCTGCTTCGGTGTGAGTAGGCTCATTCCCATTCGACGAGGGGACCTTTCTGCCTCTCCAGGTCAGAGTGCCATTTCTCTAATGGTAAATAGTTGCTTCGGTGTGAGTAGGCTAGTTCCTATTAGACGAGGGGACCTTTCTGCCTCTCCAGGTAGGAGGGCAGTTTCTCTGGTGGGAAATAGCCGCTTGGATGTGAGTGGGCTAGTTCCAATTAGACATGAGGACCTTTCTGCCTCTCCAGGTAGGAGGGACGTTTCTCTAATGGGAAATAGGTGCTTCAGTTTGAGTGGGCTAGTTCCCATTAGACGAGAGGATCTTTCTGCCTCTCCAGGTAGGAGGGGAGTTTCTCTGATGGGAAATAGCTGCTTCGGTGTGAGTGGGCTAGTTCCCATTAGACAAGAGGACCTTTCTGCCTCTCCAGGTCGGAGGGCAGTTTCTCTGATGGGAAATAGCTGCTTTGGTATGAGTAGGCTTGTTCCCATTAGACGAGAGGAACATTCTGCCTCTCTCGGTCGGAGGGCCGTTCCTCTAATGGGAAATAGCTGCTTCGGTGTGAGTGGGATAGTTCCCATTAGACGAGAGGACCTTTCTGCCTCTCCAGGTCGGAGGGCCGTTTCTCTAATGGGAAATAGCTGCTTTGGTGTGAATGGGCTAATTTCCATTAGACGAGAGGACCTTTCTGCCTCTCCAGGTCAGAGGGCCATTTCTCTAATGGGAAATAGCTGCTTCAGAGTGAGTGGGCTAGTTCCCATTAGACGAGAGGACCTTTCTGCCTCTCCAGGTCGGAGGGCCGTTTCTCTAATGGGAAATAGCTGCTTCGGTGTGAGTAGGCTAGTTCCCATTAGACAAGGGGACCTTTCTGCCTCTCCATGTCAGAGAGCCGATTCTCTAATGGGAAATAGCTGCTTCAGTGTGAGTAGGCTAGTTCCCCTTAGACGAGAAGACCTTCTGCCTCTCCAGGTCGGAGCGCCATTTCTCTAATGGGAAATAGCTGCTTCAGTGTGAGTGGGCTAGTTCCCATTAGACGAGAGGACCTTTCTGCCTCTCCAGGTCGGAGGGCCATTTTTCTAATGGGAAATAGCTGCTTCAGTGTGAGTAGGGTAGTTCCCATTAAACGAGAGGACCTGTCTGCCTTTGTAGGTCAGAGGGCCGTTTCTCTAATGGGAAATTGCTGCGTCAGTGTGAGTGGGATAGTTCCCATTAGACGACAGGACCTTTCTGCCTCTCCAGGTTGGAGGGCCATTTCTCTAATGGGAAATAGCTGCTTTGGTGTGAGTGGGCTTGTTCCCATTAGACGAGAGGAACATTCTGCCTCTCTTGGTCGGAGGGCCGTTTATCTAATGGGAAATAGCTGCTTCGGTGTGAGTAAGCTGGTTCCCATTAGACGAGAGGACTTTTCTGCCTCTCCAGGTCGGAGGGCCGTTTCTCTAATGGGAAATAGCTGCTTCGGTGTGAGTGGGCTACTTCCCATTAGAGGAGAGGACCTTTCTGCCTCTCCAGGTTGGAGGGCCGTTCCTCTAATGGGAAATAGCTGCTTCGGTGTGAGTGGGCTAGTTCCCATAAGACAAGAGGACCTTTCTGCCTCTCCAGGTCGGAGGGCCGTTTCTCTAATGGGAAATAGCTGCTTCGGTGTGAGTGGGCTAATTCCCATTAGACAAGAGTACCTTTCTGCCTCTCCAGGTCAGAGGGCCGTTTCTCTAATGGGAAATAGCTGCTTCAGTGTGAGTGGGCTAGGTCCCATTAAACGAGAGGACCTTTCTGCCTCTCCAGGTCGGAGGGCCATTTCTCTAATGGGAAATAGCTGCTTCAGTGTGAGTTGGCTAGTTCCCATTAGAAGAGAGGATCTTTCTGTCTCACCAGGTCAGAGGGCCATTTCTCTAATGGGAAATAGCTGCTTCGGTGTGAGTAGGGTAGTTCCCATTAAACAAGAGGACCTGTCTGCCTTTCTAGTTTGGAGGGCCGTTTCTCAAATGGGAAATAGCTGCTTCAGTGTGAGTCGGCTAGTTTCCATTAGATAAGAGGATCTTTCTGTCTCACCAGGTCAGAGGGCCATTTCTCTAATGGGAAATAGCTGCTTCGGTGTGAGTAGGCTAGTTCCCATTAGAAGAGAGGACCTTTCTGCCTCACCAGGACAGAGGGCTGTTTCTCTTATGGGAAATAGCTGCTTTCGGTGTGAGTGGGCTAGTTCCCATTAGACGAAAGGACCTTTCTGCATCTCCAGGTCGGAGGGCCATTTCTCTAATGGGAAATAGCTGCTTCGGTGTGAGTAGGCTAGTTTCCATTAGACGAGAGGAACATTCTGCCTCTCCAGGTCAGAGGGCCATTTCTCTAATGGCAAATAGCTGCTTCAGTGTGAGTCGGCTAGTTTCCATTAGATAAGAGGATCTTTCTGTCTCGCCAGGTCAGAGGGCCATTTCTCTAATGGGAAATAGCTGCTTCGGTGTGAGTAGGCTAGTTCCCATTAGAATAGAGGACCTTTCTGCCTCACCAGGTCAGAGGGCTGTTTCTCTAATGGGAAATAGCTGCTTCGGTGTGAGTAGGCTAGTTCCCATTCGACGAGGGGACCTTTCTGCCTCTCCAGGACGGAGGGCCGTTTCTCTAAAAGGAAATAGCTGATTTGGTGTGAGTGGGCTAGTTCCCATTAGACGAGAAGACCTTTCTGCATCTCCAGGTCAGAGGGCCATTTCTCTAATGGGAAATAGCTGTTTCGGTGTGAGTAGGCTAGTTCCCATTAGAAGAGAGTACCTCTCTGCCTCACCAGGTCAGAGGGCTGTTTCTCTAATGGGAAATAGCAGCTTCAGTGTGAGTAGGGTAGTTCCCATTAAACGAGAGGACCTTTTTGCCTTTCTAGGTAGGAGGACTGTTTCTCAAATGCGAAATAGCTGCTTCAGTGTGAGTCGGCTAGTTTCCATTGATAAGAGGATCTTTCTGTTTCGCCAGGTCGGAGGGCCATTTCTCTAATGGGAAATAGCTGCTTCGGTATGAGTAGGCTAGTTCCCATTAGAAGAGAGGACCTTTCTGCCTCACCAGGTCAGAGGGCTGTTTCTCAAATGGGAAATAGCGGCTTCAGTGTGAGTCGGCTAGTTTCCATTAGATAAGAGGATCTTTCTGTCTCACCAGGTCGGAGGGCCGTGTCTCTAATGGGAAATAGTTGCTTCAGTTTGAGTGGGCTAGTTCCCATTAGACGAGAGGACCTTTCTGCCTCTCCAGGTCGGAGGGCCGTTTCTCTAATGGGAAATAGCTGCTTCGGTGTGAGTGGGCTCCTTCCCATTAGAGGAGAGGACCTTTCTGCCTCTCCAGGTTGGAGGGCCATTTCTCTAATGGGAAATAGCTGCTTTGGTGTGAGTAGGCTTGTTCCCATTAGACGAGAGGAACATTCTGCCTCTCTTGGTCGGAGGGCCGTTTATCTAATGGGAAATAGCTGCTTCGGTGTGAGTCAGCTGGTTCCCATTAGACGAGAGGACTTTTCTGCCTCTCCAGGTCGGAGGGCTGTTTCTCTAATGGGAAATAGCTGCTTCGGTGTGAGTGGGCTACTTCCCATTAGAGGAGAGGACCTTTCTGCCTCTCCAGGTTGGAGGGCCGTTCCTCTAATGGGAAACAGCTGCTTCGGTGTGAGTGGGCTAGTTCCCATTAGACGAGAGGACCTTTCTGCCTCTCCAGGTCGGAGGGCCGTTTCTCTAATGGGAAATAGCTGCTTCGGTGTGAGTGGGCTAATCCCATTAGACAAGAGTACCTTTCTGCCTCTCCAGGTCAGAGGGCCGTTTCTCTAATGGGAAATAGCTGCTTCAGTGTGAGTGGGCTAGTTCCCATTAAACGAGAGGACCTTTCTGCCTCTCCAGGTCGGAGGGCCATTTCTCTAATGGGAAATAGCTGCTTCAGTGTGAGTAGGGTAGTTCCCATTAAACAAGAGGACCTGTCTGCCTTTCTAGGTCGGAGGGCCGTTTCTCAAATGGGAAATAGCTGCTTCAGTGTGAGTCGGCTAGTTTCCATTAGATAAGAGGATCTTTCTGTCTCACCAGGTCAGAGGGCCATTTCTCTAATGGGAAATAGCTGCTTCGGTGTGAGTAGGCTAGTTCCCATTAGAAGAGAGGACCTTTCTGCCTCACCAGGACAGAGGGCTGTTTCTCTTATGGGAAATAGCTGCTTTCGGTGTGAGTGGGCTAGTTCCCATTAGACGAAAGGACCTTTCTGCATCTCCAGGTCGGAGGGCCATTTCTCTAATGGGAAATAGCTGCTTCGGTGTGAGTAGGCTAGTTTCCATTAGATAAGAGGATCTTTCTGTTTCGCCAGGTCGGAGGGCCATTTCTCTAATGGGAAATAGCTGCTTCGGTGTGAGTAGGCTAGTTCCCATTAGAATAGAGGACCTTTCTGCCTCACCAGGTCAGAGGTCTGTTTCTCTAATGGGAAATAGCTGCTTCAGTGTGAGTAGGGTAGTTCCCATTAAACGAGAGGACCTGTCTGCCTTTCTAGGTAGGAGGACCGTTTCTCAAATGCGAAATAGCTGCTTCAGTGAGAGTCGGCTAGTTTCCATTAGATAAGAGGATCTTTCTGTTTCGCCAGGTCGGAGGGCCATTTCTCTAATGGGAAATAGCTGCTTCGGTGTGAGTAGGCTAGTTCCCATTCGACGAGGGGACCTTTCTGCCTCTCCAGGACGGAGGGCCGTTTCTCTAATAGGAAATAGCTGATTTGGTGTGAGTGGGCTAGTTCCCATTAGACGAGAAGACCTTTCTGCATCTCCAGGTCAGAGGGCCATTTCTCTAATGGGAAATAGCTGCTTCGGTGTGAGTAGGCTAGTTTCCATTAGACAAGAGGAACATTCTGCCTCACCAGGTCGTAGGGCCTTTTCTCTACTGGGAAATAGCTGCTTTGGTGTGAGTAGGCTAGTTCCCATTAGACGAGAGGACCTTTCTGCCTCTCCAGGTCGGAGGGCCATTTCTCTAATGGGAAATAGCTGCTTTGGTGTGAGTAGGCTAGTTCCCATTCGACAAAGGGACCTTTCTGCCTCTGCAGGTCGAAGGGCCGTTTCTCTACTGAGAAATAGCTGCTTCGGTGTGAGTGGGCTAGTTCCCATTAGACGAGAGGACCTTTCTGCCTCTCCAGGTAGGAGGGCCGTTTCTCTGAAGGGAAATAGCTGCTTCAGTGTGTGTAGGCTAGTTCCCATTACACAATGGGACCTTTCTGCCTTTCCAGGTCTGAGGGCCTCTTCTCTAATGGGAAATAGCTGCTTCAGTGTGAGTGGGCTAGTTCACATTAGACAAGAGCACCTTTCTGCCTCTCCAGGTCAGGGGGCCTTTTCTCTAATGAGAAATAGATGCTTCAGTGTGAGTGGGCTAGTTCCCATTAGACGAGAGCACCTTTCTGCCTCCCAGGTCGGAGGGCCGTTTCCCTAATGGGAAATTGCTGCTTCGGTGTGAGTGGGCTAATTCCCATTAGACGAGAGTACCTTTCTGCCTCTTCAGGTCAGAGGGCCGTTTCTCTAATGGGAAATAGCTGCTTCGGTGTGAGTGATCTAGTTCCCATTAGAAGAGAGGACCTTTCTGCCTCTCCAGGTCGGAGGGCGTTTCTCTAATGGGAAATAGCTGCTTCAGTGTGAGTAGACTAGTTCCCATTAGACGAGGGGACCTTTCTGCCTCTCCAAGTCAGGGAGCCGATTCTCTAATGGGAAATAGCTGCTTCAGTGTGAGAAGGCTAGTTCCCATTAGACGAGAAGACCTTTCTGCCTCTCCAGGTCGGAGCGCCATTTCTCTAATGGGAAATAGCTGCTTAAGTGTGAGGTGTCTAGTTCCCATTAGACGAGAGTACCTTTATGCCTCTCCAGGTCGTTGGGCCGTTTCTCTAAAGGGAAATAGCTGCTTCGGTGTGAGTAGGCTAGCTCCCATTAGACGAGGGAACCTTTCTGCCTCTCTAGGTTGGACGGCCGTTTCTCTAATGGGAAATAGCTGCTTCGGTGTGAGTAGGCTCGTTCCCATTCGACGAGGGGACCTTTCTGCCTCTCCAGGTCAGAGGGCCATTTCTCTAATGGTAAATAGTTGCTTCGGTGTGAGTATGCTAGTTCCTATTAGACGAGGGGACCTTTCTGCCTCTCCAGGTAGGAGGGCAGTTTCTCTGGTGGGAAATAGCCGCTTCGATGTGAGTGGGCTAGTTCCAATTAGACAAGAGGACCTTTCTGCCTCTCCAGGTAGGAGGGACGTTTCTCTAATGGGAAATAGGTGCTTCGGTGTGAGTAGGCTAGTTCCCATTCGATGAGGGGACCTTTCTGCCTCTCCAGGTCGGGGGGCCGTTTCTCTAATGGGAAATAGCTGCTTCGGTGTGAGTAGGGTAGCTCCCATTAGACGAGGGAACCTTTCTGCCTCTCTAGGTTGGACGGCCGTTTCTCTAATGGGAAATAGCTGCTTCGGTGTGAGTAGGCTCGTTCCCATTCGACGAGGGGACATTTCTGCCTCTCCAGGTCAGAGGGCCATTTCTCTAATGGTAAATAGTTGCTTCGGTGTGAGTATGCTAGTTCCTATTAGACGAGGGGACCTTTCTGCCTCTCCAGGTAGGAGGGCAGTTTCTCTGGTGGGTAATAGCCGCTTCGATGTGAGTGGGCTAGTTCCAATTAGACAAGAGGACCTTTCTGCCTCTCCAGGTAGGAGGGACGTTTCTCTAATGGGAATTAGGTGCTTCGGTGTGAGTAGGCTAGTTCCCATTTGATGAGGGGACCTTTCTGCCTCTCCAGGTCGGGGGGCCGTTTCTCTAATGAGAAATAGCTGCTTCGGTGTGAGTAGGGTAGTTCCGATTAGACGAGAGGAACTTTCTGCCTCTCCAGGTCGGAGGGCTGTTTCTCTAATAGGAAATAGCTGCTTTGTGTGACTAGGCTAGTTCCCATTAGACGAGGGGAGCTTTCTGCCTCGCCAGGTCGGAGGGCCGTTCTCTAATGGGAAATAGCTGTTTCGGTATGAGTGGGCTAGCTCCCATTAAACGAGAGGACCATTCTGCCTCTCCAGGTCGGAGGGCGGTTTCTCTAATGGGAAATAGCTGCTTCAGTGTGAGTGGTCTAGTTGACATTAGACAAGAGCACCTTTCTGCCTCTCCAGGTCAGGGGGCCTTTTCTCTAATGAGAAATAGATGCTTCAGTGTGAGTGGGCTAGTTCCCATTAGACGAGAGCACCTTTCTGCCTCTCCAGGTCGGAGGGCCGTTTCCCTAATGGGAAATAGCTGCTTCGGTGTGAGTGGGCTAATTCCCATTAGACGAGAGTACCTTTCTGCCTCTTCAGGTCAGAGGGCAGTTTCTCTAATGGGAAATATCTGCTTCGGTGTGAGTGGGCTAGTTCCCATTAGAAGAGAGGACCTTTCTGCCTCTCCAGGTCGGAGGGCGTTTATCTAATGGGAAATAGCTGCTTCAGTGTGAGTAGACTAGTTCCCATTAGACGAGGGGACGTTTCTGCCTCTCCACGTCAGAGAGCCATTTCTCTAATGGGAAATAGCTGCTTAAGTGTGAGGTGTCTAGTTCCCATTAGACGAGAGTACCTTTATGCCTCTCCAGGTCGAAGGGCCGTTTCTCTAAAGGGAAATAGCTGCTTCGGTGTGAGTGGGCTAGTTCCCATTAGACGAGAGGACCTTTCTAACTCTCCAGGTAGGAAGGCCATTTCTCTAATGGGAAATAGCTGCTTCGTTGTGAGTAGGCTAGTTCCCATGGGACGAGGGAACCTTTCTGCCTCTCCAGGTTGGACGGCCGTTTCTCTAATGGGAAATAGCTGCTTCGGTGTGAGTAGGCTAGTTCCCATTAGCCGAGGGAACCTTTCTGCCTCTCCAGGTTGGACGGCCGTTTCTCTAATGAGAAATAGCTGCTTCGGTGTGAGTAGGCTCGTTCCCATTCGACGAGGAGACCTTTCTGCCTCTCCAGGTCAGAGGGCCGTTTCTCTAATGGTAAATAGTTGCTTCGGTGTGAATAGGCCAGTTCCAATTAGACGAGAGGACCTTTCTGCTTCTCCAGGTTGGAGGGCTGTTTCTCTAATGGGAAATAGCTGCTTCGGTGTGAGTGGGCTAGTTCCCATTAGACGAGAGGACCTTTCTGCCTCTCCAGGTCGGAGGGCCATTTCTCTAATGGGAAATAGCTGCTTTGGTGTGAGTAGGCTAGTTCCCATTCGACAAAGGGACGTTTCTGCCTCTGCAGGTCGAAGGGCCGTTTCTCTACTGAGAAATAGCTGCTTCGGTGTGAGTGGGCTAGTTCCCATTAGACGAGAGGACCTTTCTGCCTCTCCAGGTAGGAGGGCCGTTTCTCTGAAGGGAAATAGCTGCTTCAGTGTGTGTAGGCTAGTTCCCATTACACAATGGGACCTTTCTGCCTTTCCAGGTCTGAGGGCCTCTTCTCTAATGGGAAATAGCTGCTTCAGTGTGAGTGGGCTAGTTCACATTAGACAAGAGCACCTTTCTGCCTCTCCAGGTCAGGGGGCCTTTTCTCTAATGAGAAATAGATGCTTCAGTGTGAGTGGGCTAGTTCCCATTAGACGAGAGCACCTTTCTGCCTCCCAGGTCGGAGGGCCGTTTCCCTAATGGGAAATTGCTGCTTCGGTGTGAGTGGGCTAATTCCCATTAGACGAGAGTACCTTTCTGCCTCTTCAGGTCAGAGGGCCGTTTCTCTAATGGGAAATAGCTGCTTCGGTGTGAGTGATCTAGTTCCCATTAGAAGAGAGGACCTTTCTGCCTCTCCAGGTCGGAGGGCGTTTCTCTAATGGGAAATAGCTGCTTCAGTGTGAGTAGACTAGTTCCCATTAGACGAGGGGACCTTTCTGCCTCTCCAAGTCAGGGAGCCGATTCTCTAATGGGAAATAGCTGCTTCAGTGTGAGAAGGCTAGTTCCCATTAGACGAGAAGACCTTTCTGCCTCTCCAGGTCGGAGCGCCATTTCTCTAATGGGAAATAGCTGCTTAAGTGTGAGGTGTCTAGTTCCCATTAGACGAGAGTACCTTTATGCCTCTCCAGGTCGTTGGGCCGTTTCTCTAAAGGGAAATAGCTGCTTCGGTGTGAGTAGGCTAGCTCCCATTAGACGAGGGAACCTTTCTGCCTCTCTAGGTTGGACGGCCGTTTCTCTAATGGGAAATAGCTGCTTCGGTGTGAGTAGGCTCGTTCCCATTCGACGAGGGGACCTTTCTGCCTCTCCAGGTCAGAGGGCCATTTCTCTAATGGTAAATAGTTGCTTCGGTGTGAGTATGCTAGTTCCTATTAGACGAGGGGACCTTTCTGCCTCTCCAGGTAGGAGGGCAGTTTCTCTGGTGGGAAATAGCCGCTTCGATGTGAGTGGGCTAGTTCCAATTAGACAAGAGGACCTTTCTGCCTCTCCAGGTAGGAGGGACGTTTCTCTAATGGGAAATAGGTGCTTCGGTGTGAGTAGGCTAGTTCCCATTCGATGAGGGGACCTTTCTGCCTCTCCAGGTCGGGGGGCCGTTTCTCTAATGGGAAATAGCTGCTTCGGTGTGAGTAGGGTAGCTCCCATTAGACGAGGGAACCTTTCTGCCTCTCTAGGTTGGACGGCCGTTTCTCTAATGGGAAATAGCTGCTTCGGTGTGAGTAGGCTCGTTCCCATTCGACGAGGGGACATTTCTGCCTCTCCAGGTCAGAGGGCCATTTCTCTAATGGTAAATAGTTGCTTCGGTGTGAGTATGCTAGTTCCTATTAGACGAGGGGACCTTTCTGCCTCTCCAGGTAGGAGGGCAGTTTCTCTGGTGGGTAATAGCCGCTTCGATGTGAGTGGGCTAGTTCCAATTAGACAAGAGGACCTTTCTGCCTCTCCAGGTAGGAGGGACGTTTCTCTAATGGGAATTAGGTGCTTCGGTGTGAGTAGGCTAGTTCCCATTCGATGAGGGGACCTTTCTGCCTCTCCAGGTCGGGGGGCCGTTTCTCTAATGAGAAATAGCTGCTTCGGTGTGAGTAGGGTAGTTCCGATTAGACGAGAGGAACTTTCTGCCTCTCCAGGTCGGAGGGCTGTTTCTCTAATAGGAAATAGCTGCTTTGTGTGACTAGGCTAGTTCCCATTAGACGAGGGGAGCTTTCTGCCTCGCCAGGTCGGAGGGCCGTTCTCTAATGGGAAATAGCTGTTTCGGTATGAGTGGGCTAGCTCCCATTAAACGAGAGGACCATTCTGCCTCTCCAGGTCGGAGGGCGGTTTCTCTAATGGGAAATAGCTGCTTCAGTGTGAGTGGTCTAGTTGACATTAGACAAGAGCACCTTTCTGCCTCTCCAGGTCAGGGGGCCTTTTCTCTAATGAGAAATAGATGCTTCAGTGTGAGTGGGCTAGTTCCCATTAGACGAGAGCACCTTTCTGCCTCTCCAGGTCGGAGGGCCGTTTCCCTAATGGGAAATAGCTGCTTCGGTGTGAGTGGGCTAATTCCCATTAGACGAGAGTACCTTTCTGCCTCTTCAGGTCAGAGGGCCGTTTCTCTAATGGGAAATATCTGCTTCGGTGTGAGTGGGCTAGTTCCCATTAGAAGAGAGGACCTTTCTGCCTCTCCAGGTCGGAGGGCGTTTATCTAATGGGAAATAGCTGCTTCAGTGTGAGTAGACTAGTTCCCATTAGACGAGGGGACCTTTCTGCCTCTCCACGTCAGAGAGCCATTTCTCTAATGGGAAATAGCTGCTTAAGTGTGAGGTGTCTAGTTCCCATTAGACGAGAGTACCTTTATGCCTCTCCAGGTCGAAGGGCCGTTTCTCTAAAGGGAAATAGCTGCTTCGGTGTGAGTGGGCTAGTTCCCATTAGACGAGAGGACCTTTCTAACTCTCCAGGTAGGAAGGCCATTTCTCTAATGGGAAATAGCTGCTTCGTTGTGAGTAGGCTAGTTCCCATGGGACGAGGGAACCTTTCTGCCTCTCCAGGTTGGACGGCCGTTTCTCTAATGGGAAATAGCTGCTTCGGTGTGAGTAGGCTAGTTCCCATTAGCCGAGGGAACCTTTCTGCCTCTCCAGGTTGGACGGCCGTTTCTCTAATGAGAAATAGCTGCTTCGGTGTGAGTAGGCTCGTTCCCATTCGACGAGGAGACCTTTCTGCCTCTCCAGGTCAGAGGGCCGTTTCTCTAATGGTAAATAGTTGCTTCGGTGTGAATAGGCCAGTTCCAATTAGACGAGAGGACCTTTCTGCTTCTCCAGGTTGGAGGGCCGTTTCTCTAATGGGAAACAGCTGCTTCGGTGTGAGTGGGCTAGTTCCCATTAGACGAGAGGACCTTTCTGCCTCTCCAGGTCGGAGGGCCGTTTCTCTAATGGGAAATAGCTGCTTCGGTGTGAGTGGGCTAATTCCCATTAGACGAGAGGACCTTTCTGCCTCTCCAGGTCGCAGGGCAGTTTCTCTAATGGGAAATAGCTGCTTCGGTGTGAGTAGGCTTGTTCCCATTAGACGAGGGGACCTTTCTGCCTCTCCACGTCAGAGAGCCAATTCTCTAATGGGAAATAGCTGCTTCAGTGTGAGTGGGCTAGTTCCCATTAGACGAGAAGACCTTTCTGCCTCTCCAGGTCGGAGCGCCATTTCTCTAATGGGAAATAGCTGCTTAAGTGTGAGGTGGCTAGTTCCCATTAGACAAGAGTACCTTTCTGCCTCTCCAGGTCAGAGGGCCGTTTCTATAATGGGAAATAGCTGCTTCGGTGTGAGTGGGCTAGTTCCCATTAGACGAGAGGATCTTTCTGCCTCTCCAGGTCGGAGGGCCGTTTCTCTAATGGGAAATAGCTACTTCGGTGTGAGTAGGCTAGTTCCCATTAGACAGGGGGACCTTTCTTCCTCTCCAGGTCAGAGGGCCATTTCTCTAATGGGAAATAGCTGCTTCGGTGTGAGTGGGCTAGTTCCCATTAGACAAGAGGACCTTTCTGCCTCTCCAGGTAGGAGGGCCGTTAATCTAAAGGGAAATAGCTGCTTCGGTGTGTGTAGGCTAGTTATTAGATGAGGGAACCTTTCGGCATCTCCAGGATTGAGGGCCGTTTCTCTAATGGGAAATAGCTGCTTCAGTGTGAGTGGGCTAGTTCCCATTAGACAAGAGCACCTTTCAGCCTCTCCAGGTCAGAAGGGCGTTACTCTAATTCGTAATAGCTGCTTCGGTGTGAGTGGACTAGTTCCCATTAGACAAGAGGAACTTTCTGCCTCTCCAGGTAGGAGGGCCGTTTCTCTAAAGGGAAATAGCTGCTTCGGTGTGTGTAGGCTAGTTCCCATTAGACGAGGGAACCTTTCTGCCTCTCCAGGTCAGAGGGCCGTTTCTCTAATGGGAAATAGCTGCTTCAGTGTGAGTGGGCTAGTTCCCATTAGACAAGAGCACCTTCCTGCCTCTCCAGGTCAGAGGGCCATTTCTCTAATGGGAAATAGATACTTCAGTGTGAGTGGGCTAGTTCCCCTTAGACAAGAGCACCTTTCTGCCTCTCCAGGTCAGAGTGTTAGGCAGAAACCTGTGCAGTTCCCTTAGGGACCACTCCAAAAGATTTAGGACTACAGGTGGTTGGCAGTAAACCCAATTGGTAGCAGTCTGTACAACCCAGATTTACCTGGTAGCTGTGGCTGAGCAGTCAGACTTCTCTCAAGATGAGTTAGGCAGTATGAAGAGTACACACAATAGGTACAAAGACACAGTAGTACAAGCAAACACTGACCAGAGCTTTGGTGTAAAAGTATATAATTATTTATTTAAAGACACACTTGTAAATTACACTAGCACAAAAAGAGGTAAGTAGATTCAACACACAGTCACTATTACTAGATGTACATCCCTTATTCCTTATTAGACAAGTCTTAGTTAACACCACTTATTTCCAGACAGAGGTGAGCACTTAACTAAAGATGGCACTCCAATAAGTTAAGAAAAAGGGAGGGAAAAGGCAGAAATTAGGAAAAGCACACAACACAATACTTTAGAAGCACCCAGCAAGGCAGGAAAGTCAAGTATACTTGTGAGCAAAAAGTTCAGAGGCCAGGCTCCCTCTTAGAGAGAACAGAGCACCAATGCGCGCAAGATCACACAGTTTAAAAGTCTTGAAAAGTCTTGCAGGGAGTTCAGAAAAGAATTGTCAGCTCAGAAAAGTTCAGTTAGTCAGCCTAGGGCCAACCCAAGTGGTAAGTGTAGGCTTTAAGAGTCACCCCACACAGACCGTTGTGAGGGAGGCCAGGAGGACACAGTACCTTCAAAGTGGAGAGGATCCTCCAGCGGGGGCAGTTGTTCCTGGCAGCAGGTGCAAGTCACGGCGTCGTCCAGAGGAAGAGATGGTCTCGACGTGGAGGAAAGCTGAAGGCCTTTGCACTTCCAGGGAAGAAACCAGCCGCGGAGTTCTCCGGTTAAAAGGTATGATCCTTTTATTCGTGGTAGTGGAAAAACCGTGGTATCGAGGTTGCCGGGGTGCTTGGCACAGGCAAGGCGGCCACGAGATGATCCGGTATGGCGAAAAGACGGGCAAACTGGTTATCCCCACCAGTCAAAGGAAGAAGACTCTCCGGGCTGGAGATCTCCTCTGTCGTCGGGAAAAGTGGTGAGACGGTTCAGCAGGGCTCCACCGTTGGTGTCGTCGTTGCAGGTCGGCTCTGCTTCTCCCTCTTTGGATTCTTTAGGTCCTGTGCCGACTTCTGAAGTTCCAGTCCCCAAAGCCCTGCTTTTATGCAGCAAACCCCCATTCATTCAGCCTAGCTGTCAATCAAACAGGCTAAGTGGTGAGCTGGGCGGCTCACCACTTGGGGCAATCGCACAAGAGTGCGACTTGAGTTGCCAAGGCAACTCAGTCCAGGGTGCCTAAAACCCCTCCCACACCCCCTGTGGTACCCAGACAGAGTGGCACCACTTTTGGAGGCTTCTGTGGAGAAGCCCGCCAAAAAGTGGAACAAAGGGCCCGACTTCGGTTGGAGTCACAGAAGCGAACACAAACGCAATTTTGGAACTGAATTTCGGCAAAAAATACCAACCAGTGATTTTATATTAATTTAATAAACCGGCAGTATGTTCGAGGCTATATTAAAAAGTGGTAGCCTCGAACAATGCGAAAATCCCATAGGAAAATATTTGCGGTCGAATATAAAAAGTAGTATCCACTGCCACCAGCCAAAACTCGATCAGGGGGTCGGAGACGTGCCCCCTCGAACAACAGACCCCGGGGCAATCGAATTGCCCCGACCAGTACGTCCACAATATGATGGTTTGTACTGCTTTCTGTTCATAATTTGGGACTAGTAAAGCCAATGGTGACTTTACATGCCCTGGGAGACAGTAGTCAGTCCCAGGGTATGGAGTTCATGTTGGGGGTCACTATGACACCCCTGGGTGACTGCACTGAGGGTGCTGTGTAACCCACATACCAAAAACACATGAAGCCCTATGGGGTAAAGGACCCCATAGCCCATAAAACACATTCAAAGTCAAAGGAACACCTCAAATCATGTCTAAGAGTGGGAGTAAAAGAGTCTCACTCTTAGCAGGAGAGAAAAAAACTAAACCCCAAAAATCCAGCAAAGCTGCTGGGGGACTCAACATGATTGGGAATGTGTCTTAACAGAGAATTCTCCCTAACAAAGAGGGCTGTTACTCTAATTCGAAATAGGTGCTTCGGTGTGAGTGGGCTAGTTCCCATTAGACGAGAGGACCGTTTCTCTAATGGGAAATAGCTTCTTTAGTGTGAGTGGGCTAGTTCCCATTAGACAAGGGGACCTTTCCGCCTCTCCAGGTCGGAGGGCTATTTATCTAATGGGAAATAGCTGCTTCGGTGTGAGTGGGCTAGTTCCCATTAGACGAGAGGACCTTTCTGCATCTCCAGGTCGGAGGGCCATTTCTCTAATGGGAAATAGCTGCTTCGGTGTGAGTAGGCTCGTTTCCATTAGACGAGAGGAACATTCTGCCTCTCCAGGTCGGAGGGCCATTTCTCTAATGGGAAATAGCTGCTTCAGTGTGAGTAGGGTAGTTCCCATTAAACGAGAGGACCTGTCTGCCTTTCTAGGTCAGAGGGCCGTTTCTCAAATGGGAAATAGCTGCTTCAGTGTGAGTCGGCTAGTTTCCATTAGATAAGAGGATCTTTCTGTCTCACCAGGTCGGAGAGCCGTGTCTCTAATGGGAAATAGTTGCTTCAGTTTGAGTGGGCTAGTTCCCATTAGACGAGAGGACCTTTCTGCCTCTCCAGGTCGGAGGGCCGTTTCTCTAATGGGAAATTGCTGCGTCAGTGTGAGTGGGCTAGTTCCCATTAGACGAGAGGACCTTTCTGCCTCTCCAGGTTGGAGGGCCATTTCTCTAATGGGAAATAGCTGCTTTGGTGTGAGTAGGCTTGTCCCCATTAGACGAGAGGAACATTCTGCCTCTCCACGTCAGAGAGCCGATTCTCTAATGGGAAATAGCTGCTTCAGTGTGAGTAGGCTAGTTCCCCTTAGACGAGAAGACCTTTCTGCCTCTCCAGGTCGGAGCGCCATTTCTCTAATGGGAAATAGCTGCTTCAGTGTGAGTGGGCTAGTTCCCATTAGACGAGAGGACCTTTATGCCTCTCCAGGTCGGAGGGCCATTTCTCTAATGGGAAATAGCTGCTTCAGTGTGAGTAGGGTAGTTCCCATTAAACGAGAGGACCTGTCTGCCTTTGTAGGTCAGAGGGCCGTTTCTCAAATGGGAAATAGCTGCTTCAGTGTGCGTCGGCTAGATTCCCATTAGAAGAGAGGACCTTTCTGCCTCACCAGGTCAGAGGGCTGTTTCTCTAATGGGAAATAGCTGCTTCGGTGTGAGTGGGCTAGTTCCCATTAGACGAGAGGACCTTTCCGCATCTCCAGGTCGGAGGGCCATTTCTCTAATGGGAAATAGCTGCTTCGGTGTGAGTAGGCTCGTTTCCATTAGACAAGAGGAACATTCTGCCTCTCCAGGTCGGAGGGCCATTTCTCTAATGGGAAATAGCTGCTTCAGTGTGAGTAGGGTAGTTCCCATTAAACGAGAGGACCTGTCTGCCTTTCTAGGTCAGAGGGCCGTTTCTCAAATGGGAAATAGCTGCTTCAGTGTGAGTCGGCTAGTTTCCATTAGATAAGAGGATCTTTCTGTCTCACCAGGTCGGAGAGCCGTGTCTCTAATGGGAAATAGTTGCTTCAGTTTGAGTGGGCTAGTTCCCATTAGATGAGAGGACCTTTCTGCCTCTCCAGGTCAGAGGGCCGTTTCTCTAATGGGAAATTGCTGCGTCAGTGTGAGTGGGCTAGTTGCCATTAGACGAGAGGACCTTTCTGCCTCTCCAGGTTGGAGGGCCATTTCTCTAATGGGAAATAGCTGCTTCGGTGTGAGTAGGCTCATTCCCATTCGACGAGGGGGCCTTTCTGCCTCTCCAGGTCAGAGGGCCGTTTCTCTAATGGTAAATAGTTGCTTCGGTGTGAATAGGCCAGTTCCAATTAGACGAGAGGACCTTTCTGCTTCTCCAGGTTGGAGGGCCGTTTCTCTAATGGGAAATGGCTGCTTTGGTGTGAGTGGGCTAGTTCCCATTAGACGAGAGGACCTTTCTGCCTCTCCAGGTCGGAGGGCCGTTTCTCTAATGGGAAATAGCTGCTTCGGTGTGAGTGGGCTAATTCCCATTAAACGAGGTACCTTTCTGCCTCTCCAGGTCAGAGGGCCGTTTCTCTAATGGGAAATAGCTGCTTCGGTGTGAGTGGCTAGTTCCCATTAGACGTGAGGACCTTTCTGCCTCTCCAGGTCGGAGGGCCATTTCTCTAATGGGAAATAGCTGCTTCGGTGTGAGTAGGCTAGTTCCCATTAGACGAGGGGAACTTTCTGCCTCTCCACGTCAGAGAGCCAATTCTCTAATGGGAAATAGCTGCTTCAGTGTGAGTAGGCTAGTTCCCATTAAACGAGAGGACCTGTCTGCCTTTCTAGGTCAGAGGGCCGTTTCTCAAATGGGAAATAGCGGCTTCAGTGTGAGTCGGCTAGTTTCCATTAGATAAGAGGATCTTTCTGTCTCACCAGGTCGGAGGGCCGTGTCTCTAATGGGAAATAGTTGCTTCAGTTTGAGTGGGCTAGTTCCCATTAGACGAGAGGACCTTTCTGCCTCTCCAGGTCGGAGGGCCGTTTCTCTAATGGGAAATTGCTGCGTCAGTGTGAGTGGGATAGTTCCCATTAGACGAGAGGACCTTTCTGCCTCTCCAGGTTGGAGGGCCATTTCTCTAATGGGAAATAGCTGCTTTGGTGTGAGTAGGCTTGTTCCCATTAGACGAGAGGAACATTCTGCCTCTCTTGGTCGGAGGGCCGTTTATCTAATGGGAAATAGCTGCTTCGGTGTGAGTAAACTGGTTCCCATTAGACGAGAGGACTTTTCTGCCTCTCCAGGTCGGAGGGCCGTTTCTCTAATGGGAAATAGCTGCTTCGGTGTGAGTGGGCTACTTCCCATTAGACAAGAGGACCTTTCTGCCTCTCCAGGTCGGAGGGCCGTTTCTCTAAAGGGAAATAGCTGCTTCGGTGTGAGTGGGCTAATTCCCATTAGACAAGAGTACCTTTCTGCCTCTCCAGGTCAGAGGGCCGTTTCTCTAATGGGAAATAGCTGCTTCAGTGTGAGTGGGCTAGTTCCCATTAAACGAGAGGACCTTTCTGCCTCTCCAGGTCGGAGGGCCATTTCTCTAATGGGAAATAGCTGCTTCAGTGTGAGTAGGGTAGTTCCCATTAAACAAGAGGACCTGTCTGCCTTTCTAGGTCGGAGGGCCGTTTCTCAAATGGGAAATAGCTGCTTCAGTGTGAGTCGGCTAGTTTCCATTAGATAAGAGGATCTTTCTGTCTCACCAGGTCAGAGGGCCATTTCTCTAATGGGAAATAGCTGCTTCGGTGTGAGTAGGCTAGTTCCCATTAGAAGAGAGGACCTTTCTGCCTCACCAGGACAGAGGGCTGTTTCTCTTATGGGAAATAGCTGCTTTCGGTGTGAGTGGGCTAGTTCCCATTAGACGAAAGGACCTTTCTGCATCTCCAGGTCGGAGGGCCATTTCTCTAATGGGAAATAGCTGCTTCGGTGTGAGTAGGCTAGTTTCCATTAGACGAGAGGAACATTCTGCCTCTCCAGGTCAGAGGGCCATTTCTCTAATGGCAAATAGCTGCTTCAGTGTGAGTAGGCTAGTTCCCATTAGAATAGAGGACCTTTCTGCCTCACCAGGTCAGAGGGCTGTTTCTCTAATGGGAAATAGCTGCTTCAGTGTGAGTAGGGTAGTTCCCATTAAACGAGAGGACCTGTCTGCCTTTCTAGGTAGGAGGACCGTTTCTCAAATGCGAAATAGCTGCTTCAGTGAGAGTCGGCTAGTTCCCATTTGACGAGGGGACCTTTCTGCCTCTCCAGGACGGAGGGCCGTTTCTCTAATAGGAAATAGCTGATTTGGTGTGAGTGGGCTAGTTCCCATTAGACGAGAAGACCTTTCTGCATCTCCAGGTCAGAGGGCCATTTCTCTAATGGGAAATAGCTGCTTCGGTGTGAGTAGGCTAGTTTCCATTAGACAAGAGGAACATTCTGCCTCACCAGGTCGTAGGGCCTTTTCTCTACTGGGAAATAGCTGCTTTGGTGTGAGTAGGCTAGTTCCCATTAGACGAGAGGACCTTTCTGCCTCTCCAGGTCGGAGGGCCATTTCTCTAATGGGAAATAGCTGCTTTGGTGTGAGTAGGCTAGTTCCCATTCGACAAAGGGACCTTTCTGCCTCTGCAGGTCAAAGGGCCGTTTCTCTACTGAGAAATAGCTGCTTCGGTGTGAGTGGGCTAGTTCCCATTAGACGAGAGGACCTTTCTGCCTCTCCAGGTAGGAGGGCCGTTTCTCTGAAGGAAAATAGCTGCTTCAGTGTGTGTAGGCTAGTTCCCATTACACAATGGGACCTTTCTGCCTTTCCAGGTCTGAGGGCCTCTTCTCTAATGGGAAATAGCTGCTTCAGTATGAGTGGGCTAGTTCACATTAGACAAGAGCACCTTTCTGCCTCTCCAGGTCAGGGGGCCTTTTCTCTAATGAGAAATAGATGCTTCAGTGTGAGTGGGCTAGTTCCCATTAGACGAGAGCACCTTTCTGCCTCTCCAGGTCGGAGGGCCGTTTCCCTAATGGGAAATTGCTGCTTCGGTGTGAGTGGGCTAATTCCCATTAGACGAGAGTACCTTTCTGCCTCTTCAGGTCAGAGGGCCGTTTCTCTAATGGGAAATAGCTGCTTCGGTGTGAGTGATCTAGTTCCCATTAGAAGAGAGGACCTTTCTGCCTCTCCAGGTCGGAGGGCGTTTCTCTAATGGGAAATAGCTGCTTCAGTGTGAGTAGACTAGTTCCCATTAGACGAGGGGACCTTTCTGCCTCTCCACGTCAGAGATCCGATTCTCTAATGGGAAATAGCTGCTTCAGTGTGAGTAGGCTAGTTCCCATTAGACGAGAAGACCTTTCTGCCTCTCCAGGTCGGAGCGCCATTTCTCTAATGGGAAATAGCTGCTTAAGTGTGAGGTGTCTAGTTCCCATTAGACGAGAGTACCTTTATGCCTCTCCAGGTCGGAGGGCCGTTTCTCTAAAGGGAAATAGCTGCTTCGGTGTGAGTAGGCTAGCTCCCATTAGACGAGGGAACCTTTCTGCCTCTCTAGTTTGGACGGCCGTTTCTCTAATGGGAAATAGCTGCTTCGGTGTGAGTAGGCTTGTTCCCATTCGACGAAGGGACCTTTCTGCCTCTCCAGGTCAGAGGGCCATTTCTCTAATGGTAAATAGTTGCTTCGGTGTGAGTATGCTAGTTCCTATTAGACGAGGGGACCTTTCTGCCTCTCCAGGTAGGAGGGCAGTTTCTCTGGTGGGAAATAGCCGCTTCGATGTGAGTGGGCTAGTTCCAATTAGACAAGAGGACCTTTCTGCCTCTCCAGGTAGGAGGGACGTTTCTCTAATGGGAAATAGGTGCTTCGGTGTGAGTAGGCTAGTTCCCATTCGATGAGGGGACCTTTCTGCCTCTCCAGGTCGGGGGGCCGTTTCTCTAATGGGAAATAGCTGCTTCCGTGTGAGTAGGGTAGTTCCGATTAGACGAGAGGAACTTTCTGCCTCTCCAGGTCGGAGGGCTGTTTCTCTAATAGGAAATAGCTGCTTTGTGTGACTAGGCTAGTTCCCATTAGACGAGGGGAGCTTTTGCCTCGCCAGGTCGGAGGGCCGTTCTCTAATGGGAAATAGCTGTTTCGGTATGAGTGGGCTAGCTCCCATTAAACGAGAGGACCATTCTGCCTCTCCAGGTCGGAGGGCGGTTTCTCTAATGGGAAATAGCTGCTTCAGTGTGAGTGGTCTAGTTGACATTAGACAAGAGCACCTTTCTGCCTCTCCAGGTCAGGGGGCCTTTTCTCTAATGAGAAATAGATGCTTCAGTGTGAGTGGTCTAGTTCCCATTAGACGAGAGCACCTTTCTGCCTCTCCAGGTCGGAGGGCCGTTTCCCTAATGGGAAATAGCTGCTTCGGCGTGAGTGGGCTAATTCCCATTAGACGAGAGTACCTTTCTGCCTCTTCAGGTCAGAGGGCCGTTTCTCTAATGGGAAATATCTGCTTCGGGGTGAGTGGGCTAGTTCCCATTAGAAGAGAGGACCTTTCTGCCTCTCCAGGTCGGAGGGCGTTTCTCTAATGGGAAATAGCTGCTTCAGTGTGAGTAGACTAGTTCCCATTAGACGAGGGGACCTTTCTGCCTCTCCACGTCAGAGAGCCATTTCTCTAATGGGAAATAGCTGCTTAAGTGTGAGGTGTCTAGTTCCCATTAGACGAGAGTACCTTTATGCCTTTCCAGGTCGAAGGGCCGTTTCTCTAAAGGGAAATAGCTGCTTCGGTGTGAGTGGGCTAGTTCCCATTAGACGAGAGGACCTTTCTAACTCTCCAGGTAGGAAGGCCATTTCTCTAATGGGAAATAGCTGCTTCGTTGTGAGTAGGCTAGTTCCCATGAGACGAGGGAACCTTTCTGCCTCTCCAGGTTGGACGGCCGTTTCTCTAATGGGAAATAGCTGCTTCGGTGTGAGTAGGCTAGTTCCCATTAGACGAGGGAACCTTTCTGCCTCTCCAGGTTGGACGGCCGTTTCTCTAATGGGAAATAGCTGCTTCGGTGTGAGTAGGCTCGTTCCCTTTCGACGAGGGGACCTTTCTGCCTCTCCAGGTCAGAGGGCCGTTTCTCTAATGGTAAATAGTTGCTTCGGTGTGAATAGGCCAGTTCCCATTAGACGAGAGGACCTTTCTGCCTCTCCAGGTCGGAGGGCCGTTTCTCTAATGGGAAATAGCTGCTTCGGTGTGAGTGGGCTAATTCCCATTAGACGAGAGGACCTTTCTGCCTCTCCAGGTCGCAGGGCAGTTTCTCTAATGGGAAATAGCTGCTTCGGTGTGAGTAGGCTAGTTCCCATTAGACGAGAGGACCTTTCTGCCTCTCCACGTCAGTTAGCCAATTCTCTAATGGGAAATAGCTGCTTCAGTGTGAGTAGGCTAGTTCCCATTAGACGAGAAGACCTTTCTGCCTCTCCAGGTCGGAGCGCCATTTCTCTAATGGGAAATAGCTGCTTAAGTGTGAGGTGGCTAGTTCCCATTAGACAAGAGTACCTTTCTGCCTCTCCAGGTCAGAGGGCCGTTTCTATAATGGGAAATAGCTGCTTCGGTGTGAGTGGGCTAGTTCCCATTAGACGAGAGGATCTTTCTGCCTCTCCAGGTCGGAGGGCCGTTTCTCTAATGGGAAATAGCTGCTTCGGTGTGTGTAGGCTAGTTATTAGATGAGGGAACCTTTCGGCCTCTCCAGGATTGAGGGCCGTTTCTCTAATGGGAAATAGCTGCTTCAGTGTGAGTGGGCTAGTTCCCATTAGACAAGAGCACCTTTCAGCCTCTCCAGGTCAGAGGGCCATTTCTCTAATGGGAAATAGATACTTCATTGTGAGTGGGCTTGTCCCCATTAGACGAGAGCACCTTTCTGCCTCTCCAGGTCAGAAGGGCGTTACTCTAATTCGTAATAGCTGCTTCGGTGTGAGTGGACTAGTTCCCATTAGACAAGAGGAACTTTCTGCCTCTCCAGGTAGGAGGGCCGTTTCTCTAAAGGGAAATAGCTGCTTCGGTGTGTGTAGGCTAGTTCCCATTAGACGAGGGAACCTTTCTGCCTCTCCAGGTCAGAGGGCCATTTCTCTAATGGGAAATAGATACTTCAGTGTGAGTGGGCTAGTTCCCCTTAGACAAGAGCACCTTTCTTCCTCTCCAGGTCAGAGTGTTAGGCAGAAACCTGTGCAGTTCCCTTAGGGACCACTCCAAAAGATTTAGGACTACAGGTGGTTGGCAGTAAACCCAATTGGTAGCAGTCTGTACCACCCAGATTTACCTGGTAGCTGTGGCTGAGCAGTCAGACTTCTCTCAAGATGAGTTAGGCAGTATGAAGAGTACACACAATAGGTACAAAGACACAGTAGTACAAGCAAACACTGACCAGAGCTTTGGTGTAAAAGTATATAATTATTTATTTAAAGACACACTTGTAAATTACACTAGCACAAAAAGAGGTAAGTAGATTCAACACACAGTCACTATTACTAGATGTACATCCCTTATTCCTTATTAGACAAGTCTTAGTTAACACCACTTATTTCCAGACAGAGGTGAGCACTTAACTAAAGATGGCACTCCAATAAGTTAAGAAAAAGGGAGGGAAAAGGCAGAAATTAGGAAAAGCACACAACACAATACTTTAGAAGCACCCAGCAAGGCAGGAAAGTCAAGTATACTTGTGAGCAAAAAAAAAGTTCAGAGGCCAGGCTCCCTCTTAGAGAGAACAGAGCACCAATGCGCGCAAGATCACACAGTTTAAAAGTCTTGAAAAGTCTTGCAGGGAGTTCAGAAAAGAATTAAGTCAGCTCAGAAAAGTTCAGTTAGCCAGCCTAGGGCCAACCCAAGTGGTAAGTGGAGTCTTTAAGAGTCACCCCACACAGACCGTTGCGAGGGAGGCCAGGAGGACACAGTACCTTCAAAGTGGAGAGGATCCTCCAGTGGGGGCAGTTGTTCCTGGCAGCAGGTGCAAGTCACGGCGTCGTCCAGAGGAAGAGATGGTCTCGACGTGGAGGAAAGCTGAAGGCCTTTGCACTTCCAGGGAAGAAACCAGCCGCGGAGTTCTCCGGTTAAAAGGTATGATCCTTTTATTCGTGGTAGTGGAAAAACCGTGGTATCGAGGTTGCCGGGGTGCTTGGCACAGGCAAGGCGGCCACGAGATGATCCGGTTTGCGAAAAGACGGGCAAACTGGTTATCCCCACCAGTCAAAGGAAGAAGACTCTCCGGGCTGGAGATCTCCTCTGTCGTCGGGAAAAGTGGTGAGACGGTTCAGCAGGGCTCCACCGTTGGTGTCGTCGTTGCAGGTCGGCTCTGCTTCTCCCTCTTTGGATTCTTTAGGTCCTGTGCCGACTTCTGAAGTTCCAGTCCCCAAAGCCCTGCTTTTATGCAGCAAACCCCCATTCATTCAGCCTAGCTGTCAATCAAACATGCTAAGTGGTGAGCCGGGCGGCTCACCACTTGGGCCAATCGCACAAGAGTGCGACTTGAGTTGCCAAGGCAACTCAGTCCAGGGTGCCTAAAACCCCTCCCACACCCCCTGTGGTACCCAGACAGAGTGGCACCACTTTTGGAGGCTTCTGTGGAGAAGCCCGCCAAAAAGTGGAACAAAGGGCCCGACTTCGGTTGGAGTCACAGAAGCGAACACAAACGCAATTTTGGAACTGAATTTCGGCAAAAAATACCAACCAGTGATTTTATATTAATTTAATAAACTGGCAGTATGTTCGAGGCTATATTAAAAAGTGGTAGCCTCGAACAATGCGAAAATCCCATAGGAAAATATTTGCGGTCGAATATAAAAAGTAGTATCCACTGCCACCAGCCAAAACTCGATCAGGGGGTCGGAGACGTGCCCCCTCGAACAACAGACCCCGGGGCAATCGAATTACCCCGACCAGTACGTCCACAATATGATGGTTTGTACTGCTTTCTGTTCATAATTTGGGACTAGTAAAGCCAATGGTGACTTTACATGCCCTGGGAGACAGTAGTCAGTCCCAGGGTATGGAGTTCATGTTGGGGGTCACTATGACACCCCTGGGTGACTGCACTGAGGGTGCTGTGTAACCCACATACCAAAAACACATGAAGCCCTATGGGGTAAAGGACCCCATAGCCCATAAAACACATTCAAAGTCAAAGGAACACTTCAAATCATGTCTAAGAGTGGGAGTAAAAGAGTCTCACTCTTAGCAGGAGAGAAAAAAACTAAACCCCAAAAATCCAGCAAAGCTGCTGGGGGACTCAACATGATTGGGAATGTGTCTTAACAGAGAATTCTCCCTAACAAAGAGGGCTGTTACTCTAATTCGAAATAGGTGCTTCGGTGTGAGTGGGCTAGTTCCCATTAGACGAGAGGACCGTTTCTCTAATGGGAAATAGCTTCTTTAGTGTGAGTGGGCTAGTTCCCATTAGACAAGAGGACCTTTCCGCCTCTCCAGGTCGGAGGGCTATTTATCTAATGGGAAATAGCTGCTTCGGTGTGAGTGGGCTAGTTCCCATTAGACGACAGGACCTTTCTGCATCTCCAGGTCGGAGAGCCATTTCTCTAATGGGAAATAGCTGCTTCGGTGTGAGTAGGCTCGTTTCCATTAGACGAGAGGAACATTCTGCCTCTCCAGGTCGGAGAGCCATTTCTCTAATGGGAAATAGCTGCTTCAGTGTGAGTAGGGTAGTTCCCATTAAACGAGAGGACTTGTCTGCCTTTCTAGGTCAGAGGGCCGTTTCTCAAATGGGAAATAGCTGCTTCAGTGTGAGTCGGCTAGTTTCCATTAGATAAGAGGATCTTTCTGTCTCACCAGGTCGGAGAGCCGTGTCTCTAATGGGAAATAGTTGCTTCAGTTTGAGTGGGCTAGTTCCCATTAGACGAGAGGACCTTTCTGCCTCTCCAGGTCGGAGGGCCGTTTCTCTAATGGGAAATTTCTGCGTCAGTGTGAGTGGGCTAGTTCCCATTAGACGAGAGGACCTTTCTGCCTCTCCAGGTTGGAGGGCCATTTCTCTAATGGGAAATAGCTGCTTTGGTGTGAGTAGGCTTGTTCCCATTAGACGAGAGGAACATTCTGCCTCTCCACGTCAGAGAGCCGATTCTCTAATGGGAAATAGCTGCTTCAGTGTGAGTAGGCTAGTTCCCCTTAGACGAGAAGACCTTTCTGCCTCTCCAGGTTGGAGCGCCATTTCTCTAATGGGAAATAGCTGCTTCAGTGTGAGTGGGCTAGTTCCCATTAGACGAGAGGACCTTTATGCCTCTCCAGGTCGGAGGGCCATTTCTCTAATGGGAAATAGCTGCTTCAGTGTGAGTAGGGTAGTTCCCATTAAACGAGAGGACCTGTCTGCCTTTGTAGGTCAGAGGGCCGTTTCTCAAATGGGAAATAGCTGCTTCAGTGTGCGTCGGCTAGATTCCCATTAGAAGAGAGGACCTTTCTGCCTCACCAGGTCAGAGGGCTGTTTATCTAATGGGAAATAGCTGCTTCGGTGTGAGTGGGCTAGTTCCCATTAGACGAGAGGACCTTTCCGCATCTCCAGGTCGGAGGGCCATTTCTCTAATGGGAAATAGCTGCTTCGGTGTGAGTAGGCTTGTTTCCATTAGACGAGAGGAACATTCTGCCTCTCCAGGTCGGAGGGCCATTTCTCTAATGGGAAATAGCTGCTTCAGTGTGAGTAGGGTAGTTCCCATTAAACGAGAGGACCTGTCTGCCTTTCTAGGTCAGAGGGCCGTTTCTCAAATGGGAAATAGCTGCTTCAGTGTGAGTCGGCTAGTTTCCATTAGATAAGAGGATCTTTCTGTCTCACCAGGTCGGAGAGCCGTGTCTCTAATGGGAAATAGTTGCTTCAGTTTGAGTGGCCTAGTTCCCATTAGACGAGAGGACCTTTCTGCCTCTCCAGGTCGGAAAGCCGTTTCTCTAATGGGAAATTGCTGCGTCAGTGTGAGTGGGCTAGTTCCCATTAGACGAGAGGACCTTTCTGCCTCTCCAGGTTGGAGGGCCATTTCTCTAATGGGAAATAGCTGCTTTGGTGTGAGTAGGCTTGGACCCATTAGACGAGAGGAACATTCTGCCTCTCCACGTCAGAGAGCCGATTCTCTAATGGGAAATAGCTGCTTCAGTGTGAGTAGGCTAGTTCCCCTTAGACGAGAAGACCTTTCTGCCTCTCCAGGTCGGAGCGCCATTTCTCTAATGGGAAATAGCTGCTTCAGTGTGAGTGGGCTAGTTCCCATTAGACGAGAGGACCTTTATGCCTCTCCAGGTCGGAGGGCCATTTCTCTAATGGGAAATAGCTGCTTCAGTGTGAGTAGGGTAGTTCCCATTAAACGAGAGGACCTGTCTGCCTTTGTAGGTCAGAGGGCCGTTTCTCAAATGGGAAATAGCTGCTTCAGTGTGCGTCGGCTAGATTCCCATTAGAAGAGAGGACCTTTCTGCCTCACCAGGTCGGAGGGCCATTTCTCTAATGGGAAATAGCTGCTTCGGTGTGAGTAGGCTCGTTTCCATTAGACGAGAGGAACATTCTGCCTCTCCAGGTCGGAGGGCCATTTCTCTAATGGGAAATAGCTGCTTCAGTGTGAGTAGGGTAGTTCCCATTAAACGAGAGGACCTGTCTGCCTTTCTAGGTCACAGGGCCGTTTCTCAAATGGGAAATAGCTGCTTCAGTGTGAGTCGGCTAGTTTCCATTAGATAAGAGGATCTTTCTGTCTCACCAGGTCGGAGAGCCGTGTCTCTAATGGGAAATAGTTGCTTCAGTTTGAGTGGGCTAGTTCCCATTAGACGAGAGGACCTTTCTGCCTCTCCAGGTCAGAGGGCCGTTTCTCTAATGGGAAATTGCTGCGTCAGTGTGAGTGGGCTAGTTCCCATTAGACGAGAGGACCTTTCTGCCTCTCCAGGTTGGAGGGCCATTTCTCTAATGGGAAATAGCTGCTTCGGTGTGAGTAGGCTCGTTCCCATTCGACGAGGGGGCCTTTCTGCCTCTCCAGGTCAGAGGGCCGTTTCTCTAATGGTAAATAGTTGCTTCGGTGTGAATAGGCCAGTTCCAATTAGACGAGAGGACCTTTCTGCTTCTCCAGGTTGGAGGGCCGTTTCTCTAATGGGAAATGGCTGCTTTAGTGTGAGTGGGCTAGTTCCCATTAGACGAGAGGACCGTTCTGCCTCTTCAGGTGGGAGGGCCGTTTCTCTAATGGGAAATAGCTGCTTCGGTGTGAGTGGGCTAATTCCCATTAAACGAGGTACCTTTCTGCCTCTCCAGGTCAGAGGGCCGTTTCTCTAATGGGAAATAGCTGCTTCGGTGTGAGTGGGCTAGTTCCCATTAGACGAGAGGACCTTTCTGCCTCTCCAGGTCGGAGGGCCATTTCTCTAATGGGAAATAGCTGCTTCGGTGTGAGTAGGCTAGTTCCCATTAGACGAGGGGAACTTTCTGCCTCTCCACGTCAGAGAGCCAATTCTCTAATGGGAAATAGCTGCTTCAGTGTGAGTAGGCTAGTTCCCATTAAACGAGAGGACCTGTCTGCCGTTGTAGGTCAGAGGGCCGTTTCTCAAATGGGAAATAGCTGCTTCAGTGTGCGTCGGCTAGATTCCCATTAGAAGAGAGGACCTTTCTGCCTCACCAGGTCAGAGGGCTGTTTATCTAATGGGAAATAGCTGCTTCGGTGTGAGTGGGCTAGTTCCCATTAGACGAGAGGACCTTTCTGCCTCTCCAGGTCGGAGGGCCGTTTCTCTAATGGGAAATTGCTGAGTCAGTGTGAGTGGGCTAGTTCCCATTAGACGAGAGGACCTTTCTGCCTCTCCAGGTTGGAGGGCCATTTCTCTAATGGGAAATAGCTGCTTTGGTGTGAGTAGGCTTGTTCCCATTAGACGAGAGGAATATTCTGCCTCTCTTGGTCGGAGGGCCGTTTATCTAATGGGAAATAGCTGCTTCGGTGTGATTAAGCTGGTTCGCATTAGACGAGAGGACCTTTCTGCCTCTCCAGGTCGGAGGGCCGTTTCTCTAATGGGAAATAGCTGCTTCGGTGTGAGTGGGCTCCTTCTCATTAGAGGAGAGGACCTTTCTGCCTCTCCAGGTTGGAGGGCCATTCCTCTAATGGGAAATAGCTGCTTCGCTGTGAGTGGGCTAGTTCCCATTAGACCAGGGGACCTTTCTGCCTCTCCAGGTCGCAGGGCCGTTTCTCTAATGGGAAATAGCTGCTTCGGTGTGAGTGGGCTAATTCCCATTAGACAAGAGTACCTTTCTGCCTCTCCAGGTCAGAGGGCCGTTTCTCCAATGGGAAATAGCTGCTTCTGTGTGAGTGGGCTAGTTCCCATTAGACGAGAGGACCTTTCTGCCTCTCCAGGTCGGAGGGCCATTTCTCTAATGGGAAATAGCTGCTTTGGTGTGAGTAGGATAGTTGCCATTAGACAAGGGGACCTTTCTGGCTCTCCATGTCAGAGAGCCGATTCTCTAATGGGAAATAGCTGCTTCAGTGTGAGTAGGCTAGTTCCCCTTAGACGAGAAGACCTTTCTGCCTCTCCAGGTCAGAGTGCCATTTCTCTAATGGGAAATAGCTGCTTCAGTGTGAGTGGGCTAGTTCCCATTAAACGAGAGGACCTTTCTGCCTCTCCAGGTCAGAGGGCCATTTCTCTAATGGGAAATAGCTGCTTCAGTGTGAGCAGGGTAGTTCCCATTAAACAAGAGGACCTGTCTGCCTTTCTAGGTCGGAGGGCCGTTTCTCAAATGGGAAAGAGCTGCTTCAGTGTGAGTCGCTAGTTTCCATTAGATAAGAGGATCTTTCTGTCTCGCCAGGTCAGAGGGCCATTTCTCTAATGGGAAATAGCTGCTTCGGTGTGAGTAGGCTAGTTCCCATTAGAAGAGAGGACCTTTCTGCCTCACCAGGACAGAGGGCTGTTTCTCTAATGGGAAATGGCTGCTTTCGGTGTGAGTGGGCTAGTTCCCATTAGACGAGAGGACCTTTCTGCATCTCCAGGTCGGAGGGCCATTTCTCTAATGGGAAATAGCTGCTTCGGTGTGAGTAGGCTAGTTTCCATTAGACGAGAGGAACATTCTGCCTCTCCAGGTCGGAGGGCCATTTCTCTAATGGCAAATAGCTGCTTCACTGTGAGTCGGCTAGTTTCCATTAGATAAGAGGATCTTTCTGTCTCGCCAGGTCAGAGGGCCATTTCTTTAATGGGAAATAGCTGCTTCGGTGTGAGTGGGCTAGTTCCCATTAGACAAGAGGACCTTTCTGCCTCTCCAGGTAGGAGGGCCGTTAATCTAAAGGGAAATAGCTGCTTCGGTGTGTGTAGGCTAGTTATTAGATGAGGGAACCTTTCGGCCTCTCCAGGATTGAGGGCCGTTTCTCTAATGGGAAATAGCTGCTTCAGTGTGAGTGGGCTAGTTCCCATTAGACAAGAGCACCTTTCAGCCTCTCCAGGTCAGAGGGCCATTTCTCTAATGGGAAATAGATACTTCATTGTGAGTGGGCTTGTCCCCATTAGACGAGAGCACCTTTCTGCCTCTCCAGGTCAGAAGGGCGTTACTCTAATTCGTAATAGCTGCTTCGGTGTGAGTGGACTAGTTCCCATTAGACAAGAGGAACTTTCTGCCTCTCCAGGTAGGAGGGCCGTTTCTCTAAAGGGAAATAGCTGCTTCGGTGTGTGTAGGCTAGTTCCCATTAGACGAGGGAACCTTTCTGCCTCTCCAGGTCAGAGGGCCGTTTCTCTAATGGGAAATAGCTGCTTCAGTGTGAGTGGGCTAGTTCCCATTAGACAAGAGCACCTTTCTGCCTCTCCAGGTCAGAGGGCCATTTCTCTAATGGGAAATAGATACTTCAGTGTGAGTGGGCTAGTTCCCCTTAGACAAGCGCACCTTTCTTCCTCTCCAGGTCAGAGTGTTAGGCAGAAACCTGTGCAGTTCCCTTAGGGACCACTCCAAAAGATTTAGGACTACAGGTGGTTGGCAGTAAACCCAATTGGTAGCAGTCTGTACCACCCAGATTTACCTGGTAGCTGTGGCTGAGCAGTCAGACTTCTCTCAAGATGAGTTAGGCAGTATGAAGAGTACACACAATAGGTACAAAGACACAGTAGTACAAGCAAACACTGACCAGAGCTTTGGTGTAAAAGTATATAATTATTTATTTAAAGACACACTTGTAAATTACACTAGCACAAAAAGAGGTAAGTAGATTCAACACACAGTCACTATTACTAGATGTACATCCCTTATTCCTTATTAGACAAGTCTTAGTTAACACCACTTATTTCCAGACAGAGGTGAGCACTTAACTAAAGATGGCACTCCAATAAGTTAAGAAAAAGGGAGGGAAAAGGCAGAAATTAGGAAAAGCACACAACACAATACTTTAGAAGCACCCAGCAAGGCAGGAAAGTCAAGTATACTTGTGAGCAAAAAAAAAGTTCAGAGGCCAGGCTCCCTCTTAGAGAGAACAGAGCACCAATGCGCGCAAGATCACACAGTTTAAAAGTCTTGAAAAGTCTTGCAGGGAGTTCAGAAAAGAATTAAGTCAGCTCAGAAAAGTTCAGTTAGCCAGCCTAGGGCCAACCCAAGTGGTAAGTGGAGGCTTTAAGAGTCACCCCACACAGACCGTTACGAGGGAGGCCAGGAGGACACAGTACCTTCAAAGTGGAGAGGATCCTCCAGCGGGGGCAGTTGTTCCTGGCAGCAGGTGCAAGTCACGGCGTCGTCCAGAGGAAGAGATGGTCTCGACGTGGAGGAAAGCTGAAGGCCTTTGCACTTCCAGGGAAGAAACCAGCCGCGGAGTTCTCCGGTTAAAAGGTATGATCCTTTTATTCGTGGTAGTGGAAAAACCGTGGTATCGAGGTTGCCGGGGTGCTTGGCACAGGCAAGGCGGCCACGAGATGATCCGGTTTGCGAAAAGACGGGCAAACTGGTTATCCCCACCAGTCAAAGGAAGAAGACTCTCCGGGCTGGAGATCTCCTCTGTCGTCGGGAAAAGTGGTGAGACGGTTCAGCAGGGCTCCACCGTTGGTGTCGTCGTTGCAGGTCGGCTCTGCTTCTCCCTCTTTGGATTCTTAAGGTCCTGTGCCGACTTCTGAAGTTCCAGTCCCCAAAGCCCTGCTTTTATGCAGCAAACCCCCATTCATTCAGCCTAGCTGTCAATCAAACATGCTAAGTGGTGAGCCGGGCGGCTCACCACTTGGGCCAATCGCACAAGAGTGCGACTTGAGTTGCCAAGGCAACTCAGTCCAGGGTGCCTAAAACCCCTCCCACACCCCCTGTGGTACCCAGACAGAGTGGCACCACTTTTGGAGGCTTCTGTGGAGAAGCCCGCCAAAAAGTGGAACAAAGGGCCCGACTTCGGTTGGAGTCACAGAAGCGAACACAAACGCAATTTTGGAACTGAATTTCGGCAAAAAATACCAACCAGTGATTTTATATTAATTTAATAAACCGGCAGTATGTTCGAGGCTATATTAAAAAGTGGTAGCCTCGAACAATGCGAAAATCCCATAGGAAAATATTTGCGGTCGAATATAAAAAGTAGTATCCACTGCCACCAGCCAAAACTCGATCAGGGGGTCGGAGACGTGCCCCCTCGAACAACAGACCCCGGGGCAATCGAATTACCCCGACCAGTACGTCCACAATATGATGGTTTGTACTGCTTTCTGTTCATAATTTGGGACTAGTAAAGCCAATGGTGACTTTACATGCCCTGGGAGACAGTAGTCAGTCCCAGGGTATGGAGTTCATGTTGGGGGTCACTATGACAACCCTGGGTGACTGCACTGAGGGTGCTGTGTAACCCACATACCAAAAACACATGAAGCCCTATGGGGTAAAGGACCCCATAGCCCATAAAACACATTCAAAGTCAAAGGAGCACCTCAAATCATGTCTAAGAGTGGGAGTAAAAGAGTCTCACTCTTAGCAGGAGAGAAAAAAACTAAACCCCAAAAATCCAGCAAAGCTGCTGGGGGACTCAACATGATTGGGAATGTGTCTTAACAGAGAATTCTCCCTAACAAAGAGGGCTGTTACTCTAATTCGAAATAGGTGCTTCGGTGTGAGTGGGCTAGTTCCCATTAGACGAGAGGACCGTTTCTCTAATGGGAAATAGCTTCTTTAGTGTGAGTGGGCTAGTTCCCATTAGACAAGAGGACCTTTCCGCCTCTCCAGGTAGGAGGGCTATTTATCTAATGGGAAATAGCTGCTTTGGTGTGAGTGGGCTAGTTCCCATTAGACGACAGGACCTTTCTGCATCTCCAGGTCGGAGAGCCATTTCTCTAATGGGAAATAGCTGCTTCGGTGTGAGTAGGCTCGTTTCCATTAGACGAGAGGAACATTCTGCCTCTCCAGGTCGGAGAGCCATTTCTCTAATGGGAAATAGCTGCTTCAGTGTGAGTAGGGTAGTTCCCATTAAACGAGAGGACCTGTCTGCCTTTCTAGGTCAGAGGGCCGTTTCTCAAATGGGAAATAGCTGCTTCAGTGTGAGTCGGCTAGTTTCCATTAGATAAGAGGATCTTTCTGTCTCACCAGGTCGGAGAGCCGTGTCTCTAATGGGAAATAGTTGCTTCAGTTTGAGTGGGCTAGTTCCCATTAGACGAGAGGACCTTCCTGCCTCTCCAGGTCGGAGGGCCGTTTCTCTAATGGGAAATTGCTGCGTCAGTGTGAGTGGGCTAGTTCCCATTAGACGAGAGGACCTTTCTGCCTCTCCAGGTTGGAGGGCCATTTCTCTAATGGGAAATAGCTGCTTTGGTGTGAGTAGGCTTGTTCCCATTAGACGAGAGGAACATTCTGCCTTCTCCACGTCAGAGAGCCGATTCTCTAATGGGAAATAGCTGCTTCAGTGTGAGTAGGCTAGTTCCCCTTAGACGAGAAGACCTTTCTGCCTCTCCAGGTCGGAGCGCCATTTCTCTAATGGGAAATAGCTGCTTCAGTGTGAGTGGGCTAGTTCCCATTAGACGAGAGGACCTTTATGCCTCTCCAGGTCGGAGGGCCATTTCTCTAATGGGAAATAGCTGCTTCAGTGTGAGTAGGGTAGTTCCCATTAAACGAGAGGACCTGTCTGCCTTTGTAGGTCAGAGGGCCGTTTCTCAAATGGGAAATAGCTGCTTCAGTGTGCGTCGGCTAGATTCCCATTAGAAGAGAGGACCTTTCTGCCTCACCAGGTCAGAGGGCTGTTTATCTAATGGGAAATAGCTGCTTCGGTGTGAGTGGGCTAGTTCCCATTAGACGAGAGGACCTTTCCGCATCTCCAGGTCGGAGGGCCATTTCTCTAATGGGAAATAGCTGCTTCGGTGTGAGTAGGCTCGTTTCCATTAGACGAGAGGAACATTCTGCCTCTCCAGGTCGGAGGGCCATTTCTCTAATGGGAAATAGCTGCTTCAGTGTGAGTAGGGTAGTTCCCATTAAACGAGAGGACCTGTCTGCCTTTTTAGGTCAGAGGGCCGTTTCTCAAATGGGAAATAGCTGCTTCAGTGTGAGTCGGCTAGTTTCCATTAGATAAGAGGATCTTTCTGTCTCACCAGGTCGGAGAGCCGTGTCTCTAATGGGAAATAGTTGCTTCAGTTTGAGTGGGCTAGTTCCCATTAGACGAGAGGACCTTTCTGCCTCTCCAGGTCGGAAAGCGTTTCTCTAATGGGAAATTGCTGCGTCAGTGTGAGTGGGCTAGTTCCCATTAGACGAGAGGACCTTTCTGCCTCTCCAGGTTGGAGGGCCATTTCTCTAATGGGAAATAGCTGCTTTGGTGTGAGTAGGCTTGGACCCATTAGACGAGAGGAACATTCTGCCTCTCCACGTCAGAGAGCCGATTCTCTAATGGGAAATAGCTGCTTCAGTGTGAGTAGGCTAGTTCCCCTTAGACGAGAAGACCTTTCTGCCTCTCCAGGTCGGAGCGCCATTTCTCTAATGGGAAATAGCTGCTTCAGTGTGAGTGGGCTAGTTCCCATTAGACGAGAGGACCTTTATGCCTCTCCAGGTCGGAGGGCCATTTCTCTAATGGGAAATAGCTGCTTCAGTGTGAGTAGGGTAGTTCCCATTAAACGAGAGGACCTGTGTGCCTTTGTAGGTCAGAGGGCCGTTTCTCAAATGGGAAATAGCTGCTTCAGTGTGCGTCGGCTAGATTCCCATTAGAAGAGAGGACCTTTCTGCCTCACCAGGTCGGAGGGCCATTTCTCTAATGGGAAATAGCTGCTTCGGTGTGAGTAGGCTCGTTTCCATTAGACGAGAGGAACATTCTGCCTCTCCAGGTCGGAGGGCCATTTCTCTAATGGGAAATAGCTGCTTCAGTGTGAGTAGGGTAGTTCCCATTAAACGAGAGGACCTGTCTGCCTTTCTAGGTCACAGGGCCGTTTCTCAAATCGGAAATAGCTGCTTCAGTGTGAGTCGGCTAGTTTCCATTAGATAAGAGGATCTTTCTGTCTCACCAGGACGGAGAGCCGTGTCTCTAATGGGAAATAGTTGCTTCAGTTTGAGTGGGCTAGTTCCCATTAGACGAGAGGACCTTTCTGCCTCTCCAGGTCAGAGGGCCGTTTCTCTAATGGGAAATTGCTGCGTCAGTGTGAGTGGGCTAGTTCCCATTAGACGAGAGGACCTTTCTGCCTCTCCAGGTTGGAGGGCCATTTCTCTAATGGGAAATAGCTGCTTCGGTGTGAGTAGGCTCGTTCCCATTCGACGAGGGGGCCTTTCTGCCTCTCCAGGTCAGAGGGCCGTTTCTCTAATGGTAAATAGTTGCTTCGGTGTGAATAGGCCAGTTCCAATTAGACGAGAGGACCTTTCTGCTTCTCCAGGTTGGAGGGCCGTTTCTCTAATGGGAAATGGCTGCTTTGGTGTGAGTGGGCTAGTTCCCATTAGACGAGAGGACCGTTCTGCCTCTCCAGGTGGGAGGGCCGTTTCTCTAATGGGAAATAGCTGCTTCGGTGTGAGTGGGCTAATCCCATTAAACGAGGTACCTTTCTGCCTCTCCAGGTCAGAGGGCCGTTTCTCTAATGGGAAATAGCTGCTTCGGTGTGAGTGGGCTAGTTCCCATTAGACGAGAGGACCTTTCTGCCTCTCCAGGTCGGAGGGCCATTTCTCTAATGGGAAATAGCTGCTTCGGTGTGAGTAGGCTAGTTCCCATTAGACGAGGGGAACTTTCTGCCTCTCCACGTCAGAGAGCCAATTCTCTAATGGGAAATAGCTGCTTCAGTGTGAGTAGGCTAGTTCCCATTAAACGAGAGGACCTGTCTGCCATTGTAGGTCAGAGGGCCGTTTCTCAAATGGGAAATAGCTGCTTCAGTGTGCGTCGGCTAGATTCCCATTAGAAGAGAGGACCTTTCTGCCTCACCAGGTCAGAGGGCTGTTTATCTAATGGGAAATAGCTGCTTCGGTGTGAGTGGGCTAGTTCCCATTAGACGAGAGGACCTTTCTGCCTCTCCAGGTCGGAGGGCCGTTTCTCTAATGGGAAATTGCTGAGTCAGTGTGAGTGGGCTAGTTCCCATTAGACGAGAGGACCTTTCTGCCTCTCCAGGTTGGAGGGCCATTTCTCTAATGGGAAATAGCTGCTTTGGTGTGAGTAGGCTTGTTCCCATTAGACGAGAGGAACATTCTGCCTCTCTTGGTCGGAGGGCCGTTTATCTAATGGGAAATAGCTGCTTCGGTGTGATTAAGCTGGTTCGCATTAGACGAGAGGACCTTTCTGCCTCTCCAGGTCGGAGGGCCGTTTCTCTAATGGGAAATAGCTGCTTCGGTGTGAGTGGGCTCCTTCCCATTAGAGGAGAGGACCTTTCTGCCTCTCCAGGTTGGAGGGCCATTCCTCTAATGGGAAATAGCTGCTTCGCTGTGAGTGGGCTAGTTCCCATTAGACCAGGGGACCTTTCTGCCTCTCCAGGTCGCAGGGCCGTTTCTCTAATGGGAAATAGCTGCTTCGGTGTGAGTGGGCTAATTCCCATTAGACAAGAGTACCTTTCTGCCTCTCCAGGTCAGAGGGCCGTTTCTCCAATGGGAAATAGCTGCTTCTGTGTGAGTGGGCTAGTTCCCATTAGACGAGAGGACCTTTCTGCCTCTCCAGGTCAGAGGGCCGTTTCTCCAATGGGAAATAGCTGCTTCTGTGTGAGTGGGCTAGTTCCCATTAGACGAGAGGACCTTTCTGGCTCTCCATGTCAGAGATCCGATTCTCTAATGGGAAATAGCTGCTTCAGTGTGAGTAGGCTAGTTCCCCTTAGACGAGAAGACCTTTCTGCCTCTCCAGGTCAGAGTGCCATTTCTCTAATGGGAAATAGCTGCTTCAGTGTGAGTGGGCTAGTTCCCATTAAACGAGAGGACCTTTCTGCCTCTCCAGGTCAGAGGGCCATTTCTCTAATGGGAAATAGCTGCTTCAGTGTGAGCAGGGTAGTTCCCATTAAACAAGAGGACCTGTCTGCCTTTCTAGGTCGGAGGGCCGTTTCTCAAATGGGAAAGAGCTGCTTCAGTGTGAGTCGCTAGTTTCCATTAGATAAGAGGATCTTTCTGTCTCGCCAGGTCAGAGGGCCATTTCTCTAATGGGAAATAGCTGCTTCGGTGTGAGTAGGCTAGTTCCCATTAGAAGAGAGGACCTTTCTGCCTCACCAGGACAGAGGGCTGTTTCTCTAATGGGAAATGGCTGCTTTCGGTGTGAGTGGGCTAGTTCCCATTAGACGAGAGGACCTTTCTGCATCTCCAGGTCGGAGGGCCATTTCTCTAATGGGAAATAGCTGCTTCGGTGTGAGTAGGCTAGTTTCCATTAGACGAGAGGAACATTCTGCCTCTCCAGGTCGGAGGGCCATTTCTCTAATGGCAAATAGCTGCTTCACTGTGAGTCGGCTAGTTTCCATTAGATAAGAGGATCTTTCTGTCTCGCCAGGTCAGAGGGCCATTTCTCTAATGGCAAATAGCTGTTTCGGTGTGAGTAGGCTAGTTCCCATTAGAAGAGAGGACCTTTCTGCCTCTTCAGGTCAGAGGGCTGTTTCTTTAATGGGAAATAGCTGCTTCGGTGTGAGTGGGCTAGTTCCCATTAGAAGAGAGGACCTTTCTGCCTCTCCAGGTCGGAGGGTGTTTCTCTAATGGGAAATAGCTGCTTCAGTGTGAGTAGACTAGTTCCCATTAGACGAGGGGACCTTTCTGCCTCTCCACGTCAGAGAGCCTATTCTCTAATGGGAAATAGCTGCTTCAGTGTGAGTAGGCTAGTTCCCATTAGACGAGAAGACCTTTCTGCCTCTCCAGGTCGGAGCGCCATTTCTCTAATGGGAAATAGCTGCTTAAGTGTGAGGTGTCTAGTTCCCATTAGACGAGAGTACCTTTATGCCTCTCCAGGTCGGAGGGCCGTTTCTCTAAAGGGAAATAGCTGCTTCGGTGTGAGTGGGCTAGTTCCCATTAACGAGAGGACCTTTCTAACTCTCCAGGTAGGAAGGCCATTTCTCTAATGGGAAATAGCTGCTTCGGTGTGAGTAGGCTAGTTCCCATTAGACGTGGGAACCTTTCTGTCTCTCCAGGTTGGACGGCCGTTTCTCTAATGGGAAATAGCTGCTTCGGTGTGAGTAGGCTCGTTCCCATTAGACGTGGGAACCTTTCTGCCTCTCCAGGTCAGAGGGCCGTTTCTCTAATGGTAAATAGTTGCTTCGGTGTGAATAGGCCAGTTCCAATTAGACGAGAGGACCTTTCTGCTTCTCCAGGTTGGAGGGCCGTTTCTCTAATGGGAAATGGCTGCTTTGGTGTGAGTGGGCTAATTCCCATTAAACGAGGTACCTTTCTGCCTCTCCAGGTCAGAGGGCCGTTTCTCTAATGGGAAATAGCTGCTTCGGTGTGAGTGGGCTTGTTCCCATTAGACGAGAGGACCTTTCTGCCTCTCCAGGTCGGAGGGCCGTTTCTCTAATGGGAAATAGCTGCTTCGGTGTGAGTAGGCTAGTTCCCATTAGACGAGGGGACTTTTCTGCCTCTCCACGTCAGAGAGCCAATTCTCTAATGGGAAATAGCTGCTTCAGTGTGAGTAGGCTAGTTCCCATTAGACGAGAAGACCTTTCTGCCTCTCCAGGTCGGAGCGCCATTTCTCTAATGGGAAATAGCTGCTTAAGTGTGAGGTGGCTAGTTCCCATTAGACAAGAGTACCTTTCTGCCTCTCCAGGTCGGAGGGCCGTTTCTATAATGAGAAATAGCTGCTTCGGTGTGAGTGGGCTAGTTCCCATTAGACGAGAGGTTCTTTCTGCCTCCCCAGGTCGGAGGGCCGTTTCTCTAATGGGAAATAGCTACTTCGGTGTGAGTAGGCTAGTTCCCATTAGACAGGGGGACCTTTCTTCCTCTCCAGGTCAGAGGGCCATTTCTCTAATGGGAAATAGCTGCTTCGGTGTGAGTGGGATAGTTGCCATTAGACAAGAGGACCTTTCTGCCTCTCCAGGTAGGAGGTCCGTTAATCTAAAGGGAAATAGCTGCTTCGGTGTGTGTAGGTTAGTTATTAGATGAGGGAACCTTTCTACCTCTCCAGGTCGGAGGGCCGTTTCTCTAATGGCAAATAGCTGCTTTGGCGTGAGTGGGCTAGTTCCCATTAGACAAGAGCACCTTTCAGCCTCTCCAGGTGAGAGGGCCATTTCTCTAATGGGAAATAGATACTTCATTGTGAGTGGGCTTGTCCCCATTAGACGAGAGCACCTTTCTGCCTCTCCATGTCAGAAGGGCGTTACTCTAATTCGAAATAGCTGCCTCGGTGTGAGTGGGCTAGTTCCCATTAGACGAGAGAACCGTTTCTCTAATAGGAAATAGCTTCTTTAGTGTGAGTGGGCTAGTTCCCATTAGACGAGAAGACCTTCCTGTTTCTCCAGGTCGGAGCGCCATTTCTCTAATGGGAAATAGCTGCTTAAGTGTGAGGTGGCTAGTTCCCATTAGACAAGAGTACCTTTCTGCCTCTCCAGGAAGGAGGGCCGTTTCTATAATGGGAAATAGCTGCTTCGATGTGAGTGGGCTAGTTCCCATTAGACGAGAGGACCTTTCTGCCTCTCCAGGTCGGAGGGCCGTTTCTCTAATGGGAAATAGCAGCTTCGGTGTGAGTGGGCTAATTCCCATTAGACGAGAGAACCTTTCTGCCTCTCCAGGTCAGAGGGCCGTTTCTCTAATGGGAAATAGCTGCTTCGGTGTGAGTGGGCTAGTTCCCATTAGAGGAGAGGACCTTTCTGCCTCTCCAGGTCGGAGGCCCGTTTCTCTAATGGGAAATAGCTGCTTCGGTGTGAGTAGGCTAGTTCCCATTAGACGAGGGGACCTTTCTGCCTCTCCACGTCAGAGAGCCAATTCTCTAATGGGAAATAGCTGCTTCCGTGTGAGTGGGCTAGTTCCCATTCGACAAGAGGACCTTTCTGCTTCTCCAGGTAGGAGGGCCGTTTCTCTAATGGCCAATAGCTGCTTCGGCGTGAGTAGGCTAGTTCACATTAGACGAGAAGACCTTTCTGCCTCTCCAGGTCGGAGCGCCATTTCTCTAATGGGAAATAGCTGCTTAAGTGTGAGGTGGCTAGTTCCCATTAGACAAGAGTACCTTTCTGCCTCTCCAGGTCGGAGGGCCGTTTCTATAATGGGAAATAGCTGCTTCGGTGTGAGTGGGCTAGTTCCCATTAGACGAGAGGATCTTTCTGCCTCTCCAGGTCGGAGGGCCGTTTCTCTAATGGGAAATAGCTACTTCGGTGTGAGTAGGCTAGTTCCCATTAGACAGGGGGACCTTTCTTCCTCTCCAGGTCAGAGGGCCATTTCTCTAATGGGAAATAGCTACTTCGGTGTGAGTGGGCTAGTTCCCATTAGACAAGAGGACCTTTCTGCCTCTCCAGGTAGGAGGGCCGTTAATCTAAAGGGAAATAGCTGCTTCGGTGTGTGTAGGCTAGTTATTAGATGAGGGAACCTTTCTGCCTCTCCAGGTCGGAGGGCTGTTTCTCTAATGGCAAATAGCTGCTTTGGTGTGAGTGGGCTAGTTCCCATTAGACAAGAGCACCTTTCAGCCTCTCCAGGTCAGAGGGCCATTTCTCTAATGGGAAATAGATACTTCATTGTGAGTGGGCTTGTCCCCATTAGACGAGAGCACCTTTCTGCCTCTCCAGGTCAGAAGGGCGTTACTCTAATTCGAAATAGCTGCTTCGGTGTGAGTGGGCTAGTTCCCATTAGATGAGAGAACCGTTTCTCTAATAGGAAATAGCTTCTTTAGTGTGAGTGGGCTAGTTCCCATTAGACAAGAGGATCTTTCTGTCTCGCCAGGTCAGAGGGCTGTTTCTCTAATGGGAAATAGCTGCTTTGGTGTGAGTGGGCTAGTTCCCATTCGACGAGGGGACCTTTCTGCCTCTCCAGGTCGGAGGGCCGTTTCTCTAATGGCAAATAGCTGCTTCAGTGTGAGTGGGCTAGTTCCCATTCGACGAGAGGACCTTTCTGTTTCTCCAGGTAGGAGGGCCGTTTCTCTAATGGGAAATAGCTGCTTCAGTGTGAGTAGGCTAGTTCCCATTAGACGAGGGAACCTTTCTGCCTCTCCAGGTAGGAGGGCAGTTTCTCTGATGGGAAATAGCTGCTTTGGTGTGAGTGGGCTAGTTCCCATTAGACAAGAGGACCTTTCTGCCTCTCCAGGTTGGACGGCCATTTCTCTAATGGGAAATAGCTGCTTCAGTGTGAGTAGTCTCGTTCCCATTCGACGAGTGGACCGTTCTGCCTCTCCAGGTTGGAGGGCCGTTTCTCTAATGGGAAATAGTTGCTTTGGTGTGAATAGGCTAGTTCCAATTAGACGAGAGGACTTTCCTGCCTCTCCAGGTCGGAGGGCAGTTTCTCTAATGGGAAATAGCTGCTTCGGTGTGAGTGGGCTAGTTCCCATTAGACAAGAGGACCTTTCTGCCTCTCCAGGTTGGACGGCCGTTTCTCTAATGGGAAATAGCTGCTTCGGTGTGAGTAGGCTCGTTCCCATTCGACGAGTGGACCGTTCTGCCTCTCCAGGTCAGAGGGCTGATTCTCTAATGGGAAATTGCTGCGTCAGTGTGAGTGGGAAAGTTCCCATTAGACGAGAGGACCTTTCTGCCGCTCCAGTTCGGAGGGCCCTTTCTCTAATGGGAAATAGCTGCTTCAGTGTGAGTGGGCTAGTTCCCATTAGACGAGAGGACCTTTCTGCCTCTCCAGGTCGGAGGGCCATTTCTCTAATAGGAAATAGCTGCTTCAGTGTGAGTAGGGTAGTTCTCATTAAACGAGAGGACCTGTCTGCCTTTCTAGGTCGGAGGGCCATTTCTCAAATGGGAAATAGCTGCTTCAGTGTGAGCCGGCTAGTTTCCATTAGATAAGAGGATCTTTCTGTCTCGCCAGGTCGGAGGGCCATTTCCCTAATGGAAAATAGCTGCTTCGGTGTGAGTAGGCTAGTTCCTATTAGACGAGGGGACCATTCTGCCTCTCCAGGTAGGAGGGCCATTTCTCTATTGGGAAATGGCTGCTTCAGTGTGAGTGGGCTAGTTCCCATTCGACAACAGGACCTTTCTGCTTCTCCAGGTCGGAGGGCCGTTTCTCTAATGGGAAATAGCTGCTTCGATTTGAGTTGGCTAGTTCCCATTATACGAGAGGACCTTTCTGCCTCTCCAGGTCGGAGGGCCATTTCTCTAATGGCAAATAGCTGCTTCAGTGTGAGTGGGCTAGTTCCCATTCGACGAGAGGACCTTTCTGCTTCTCCAGGTAGGAGGGCCGTTTCTCTAATGGGAAATAGTTGCTTTGGTTTGAATAGGCTAGTTCCAATTAGACGAGAGGACCTTTCTGCCTCTCCAGGTCGGAGGGCCGTTTCTCTAATGGGAAATAGCTGCTTTGGTGTGAGTGGGCTAGTTTCCATTCGACGAGGGGACCTTTCTGCCTCTCCAGGTCGGAGGGCCGTTTCTCTAATGGCAAATAGCTGCTTCAGTGTGAGTGGGCTAGTCCCCATTCGACGAGAGGACCTTTCTCCTTCTCCAGGTAGGAGGGCCGTTTCTCTAATGGGAAATAGCTGCTTCAGTGTGAGTAGGCTAGTTCCCATTAGACGAGGGAACCTTTCTGCCTCTCCAGGTAGGAGGGCAGTTTCTCTGATGGGAAATAGCTGCTTCGGTGTGAGTGGGCTAGTTCCCATTAGACAAGAGGACCTTTCTGCCTCTCCAGGTTGGAAGGCCGTTTCTCTAATGGGAAATAGCTGCTTCAGTGTGAGTAGGCTCGTTCCCATTCGACGAGTGGACCGTTCTGCCTCTCCAGGTTGGAGGGCCATTTCTCTAATGGGAAATAGTTGCTTTGGTGTGAATAGGCTAGTTCCAATTAGACGAGAGGACTTTCCTGCCTCCCCAGGTCGGAGGGCAGTTTCTCTAATGGGAAATAGCTGCTTCGGTGTGAGTGGGCTAGTTCCCATTAGACAAGAGGACCTTTCTGCCTCTCCAGGTTGGACGGCCGTTTCTCTAATGGGAAATAGCTGCTTCGGTGTGAGTAGGCTCGTTCCCATTCGACGAGTGAACCGTTCTGCCTCTCCAGGTCAGAGGGCTGATTCTCTAATGGGAAATTGCTGCATCAGTGTGAGTGGGAAAGTTCCCATTAGACGAGAGGACCTTTCTGCCGCTCCAGTTCGGAGGGCCCTTTCTCTAATGGGAAATAGCTGCTTCAGTGTGAGTGGGCTAGTTCCCATTAGACGAGAGGACCTTTCTGCCTCTCCAGGTCGGAGGGCCATTTCTCTAATAGGAAATAGCTGCTTCAGTGTGAGTAGGGTAGTTCTCATTAAACGAGAGGACCTGTCTGCCTTTCTAGGTCGGAGGGCCATTTCTCAAATGGGAAATAGCTGCTTCAGTGTGAGCCGGCTAGTTTCCATTAGATAAGAGGATCTTTCTGTCTCGCCAGGTCGGAGGGCCATTTCCCTAATGGAAAATAGCTGCTTCGGTGTGAGTAGGCTAGTTCCTGTTAGATGAGGGGACCTTTCTGCCTCTCCAGGTAGGAGGGCCATTTCTCTATTGGGAAATAGCTGCTTCAGTGTGAGTGGGCTAGTTCCCATTCGACAACAGGACCTTTCTGCTTCTCCAGGTCGGAGGGCCGTTTCTCTAATGGGAAATAGCTGCTTCGGTGTGAGTTGGCTAGTTCCCATTATACGAGAGGACCTTTCTGCCTCTCCAGGTCGGAGGGCCATTTCTCTAATGGGAAATAGCTGCTTCGGTGTGAGTGGGCTAATTCCCATTAGACGAGAGTACCTTTCTGCCTCTCCAGGTCAGAGGGCCGTTTCTCTAATGGGAAATAGCTGCTTCGGTGTGAGTGGGCTAGTTCCCATTATACGAGAGGACCTTTCTGCCTCTCCAGGTCAGAGGGCCGTTTCTCTAATGGGAAATAGCTGCTTCGGTGTGAGTAGGCTAGTTCCCATTAGACAAGGGGACCTTTCTGACTCTCCACGTCAGAGAGCTAATTCTCTAATGGGAAATAGCTGCTTCAGTGTGAGTAGGCTAGTTCCCATTAGACGAGAAGACCTATCTGCCTCTCAAGGTCGGAGCGCCATTACTCTAATGGGAAATAGCTGCTTAAATGTGAGGTGGCTAGTTCCCATTAGACAAGAGTACATTTCTGCCTCTCCAGGTCGGAGGGTCGTTTCTATAATGGGAAAAGCTGCTTCGGTGTGAGTGGGCTAGTTCCCATTAGACGAGAGGATCTTTCTGCCTCTCCAGGTCAGAGGGCCGTTTCTCTAATGGGAAATAACTACTTCGGTGTGAGTAGGCTAGTTCCCATTAGACAGGGGGACCTTTCTTCCTCTCCAGGTCAGAGGGCCATTTCTCTAATGGGAAATAGCTGCTTCGGTGTGAGGTGGCTAGTTCCCATTAGACAAGAGGACCTTTCTGCCTCTCCAGGTAGGAGGGCCGTTAATCTAAAGGGAAATAGCTGCTTCGGTGTGTGTAGGCTAGTTATTAGATGAGGGAACCTTTCTGCCTCTCCAGGTTGGAGGGCCGTTTCTCTAATGGGAAATAGCTGCTTCAGTGTGAGTGGGCTAGTTCCCATTAGACAAGAGCACCTTTCAGCCTCTCCAGGTCAGAGGGCCATTTCTCTAATGGGAAATAGATACTTCATTGTGAGTGGGCTTGTCCCTATTAGAAGAGAACACCTTTCTGCCTCTCCAGGTCAGAAGGGCGTTACTCTAATTCGAAATAGCTGCTTCGGTGTGAGTGGGCTAGTTCCCATTAGACGAGAGGACCGTTTCTCTAATGGGAAATAGCTTCTTTAGTGTGAGTGGGCTAGTTCCCATTAGACAAGAGGACCTTTCCGCCTCTCCAGGTCGGAGGGACGTTTTTCTAATGGGAAAAATCTGCTTTAGTGTGAGTGGGCTAGTTCCCATTAGAAAAGAGCACCTTTCTGCCTCTCCAGGTCAGAGGGCCATTTCTCTAATGGGAAATAGCTGATTTGGAGTGAGTAGGCTAGTTCCCATTAGATGAGAGGACCTTGCTGCCTCTCCAGGTCGGAGAGCTGTTTCTCTAATGGGAAATAGCTGCTTCAGTTTGAGTGGGCTAGTTCCTATTAGACGAGAGGACCTTTCTGCATCTCCAGGTAGGAGGGCCGTTTCTCTAATGGGAAATAGCTGCTTCGGTGTGAGTAGGCTGGTTCCTATTAGACGAGGGGACCTTTCTGCCTCTCCAGGTAGGAGGGCCATTTCTCTAATGGGAAATAGCTGCTTCAGTGTGAGTGGGCTACTTCCCATTCGACAAGAGGACCTTTCTGCTTCTCCAGGTAGGAGGGCCGTTTCTCTAATGGGAAAAAGCTGCTTCGGTGTGAGTAGGCTAGTTCCCATTAGACAAGGGAACCTTTCTGCCTCTCCAGGTAGGAGGGCAGTTTCTCTGATGGGAAATAGCTGCTTCGGTGTGAGTGGGCTAGTTCCCATTAGACAAGAGGACCTTTCTGCCTCTCCAGGTTGGACGGTCGTTTCTCTAATGGGAAATAGCTGCTTCGGTGTGAGTAGGCTCGTTCCCATTCGACGAGGGGACCGTTCTGCCTCTCCAGGTCGGAGGGCCGTTTCTCTAATGGGAAATAGTTGCTTTGGTGTGAATAGGCTAGTTCCAATTAGACGAGAGGACCTTTCTGCCTCTCCAGGTCGGAGGGCTGTTTCTCTAATGGGAAATAGCTGCTTCGGTATGAGTGGGATAGTTCCCATTAGGACCTTCCTGCCTCTCCAGGTACGGAGAGCCATTTCTCAAATGGGAAATAGCTGCTTCATTGTGAGTCGGCTAGTTTCCATTAGATAAGAGGATCTTTCTGTCTCGCCAGGTCGGAGGGCCATTTCTCTAATGGAAAATAGTTGCTTCGGTGTGAGTAGGCTAGTTCCCATTAGAAGAGAGGACCTTTCTGCCTCACCAGGTCGGAGGGCCGTTTCTCTAATGGCAAATAGCTGCTTTGGTGTGAGTGGGCTAGTTCCCATTAGATGAGGGGACTTTTCTACCTCTCCAGGTAGGAGGGCCATTTTTCTAATGGGAAATAGCTGCTTCAGTGTGAGTGGGCTAGTTCCCATTCGACAAGAGGACCTTTCTGCTTCTCCAGGTAGGAGGTCAGTTTCTCTAATGGGAAATAGCTGCTTCAGTGTGAGTAGGCTAGTTCCCATTAGACGAGAGGACTTTCCTGCCTCTCCAGGTCGGAGGGCAGTTTCTCTAATGGGAAATAGCTGCTTCGGTGTGAGTGGGCTAGTTCCCATTAGACAAGAGGACCTTTCTGCCTCTCCAGGTTGGACGACCGTTTCTCTAATGGGAAATAGCTGCTTCGGTGTGAGTAGGCTTGTTCCCATTCGACGAGTGGACCGTTCTGCCTCTCCAGGTCAGAGGGCCGATTCTCTAATGGGAAATTGCTGCGTCAGTGTGAGTGGGAAAGTTCCCATTAGACGAGAGGACCTTTCTGCCGCTCCAGTTCGGAGGGCCCTTTCTCTAATGGGAAATAGCTGCTTCAGTGTGAGTGGGCTAGTTCCCATTAGACGAGAGGACCTTTCTGCCTCTCCAGGTCGGAGGGCCATTTCTCTAATGGGAAATAGCTGCTTCAGTGTGAGTAGGGTAGTTCTCATTAAACAAGAGGACCTGTCTGCCTTTCTAGGTCGGAGGGCGGTTTCTCAAATGGGAAATAGCTGCTTCAGTGTGAGTCGGCTAGTTTCCATTAGATAGGAGGATCTTTCTGTCTCGCCAGGACGGAGGGCCATTTCTCTAATGGAAAATAGCTGCTTCGGTGTGAGTAGGCTAGTTCCCATTAGAAGAGAGGACCTTTCTGCCTCACCAGGTCGGAGGGCCATTTCTCTAATGGGAAATAGCTGCTTCGGTGTGAATGGGCTAATTCCCATTAGACGAGAGTACCTTTCTGCTTCTCCAGGTCGGAGGGCCGTTTCTCTAATGGGAAATAGCTGCTTCGGTGTGAGTTGGCTTGTTCCCATTATACGAGAGGACCTTTCTGCCTCTCCAGGTCGGAGGGCCATTTCTCTAATGGGAAATAGCTGCTTCGGTGTGAGTGGGCTAATTCCCATTAGACGAGAGTACCTTTCTGCATCTCCAGGTCAGAGGGCCGTTTCTCTAATGGGAAATAGCTGCTTCGGGGTGAGTGGGCTAGTTCCCATTATACGAGAGGACCTTTCTGCCTCTCCAGGTCGGAGGGCCGTTTCTCTAATGGGAAATAGCTGCTTCGGTGTGAGTAGGCTAGTTCCCATTAGACGAGGGGACCTTTCTGACTCTCCACGTCAGAGAGCTAATTCTCTAATGGGAAATAGCTGCTTCAGTGTGAGTAGGCTAGTTCCCATTAGACGAGAAGACCTATCTGCCTCTCCAGGTCGGAGCGCCATTACTCTAATGGGAAATAGATGCTTAAATGTGAGGTGGCTAGTTCCCATTAGACAAGAATACATTTCTGCCTCTCCAGGTCGGAGGGTCGTTTATATAATGGGAAAAGCTGCTTCGGTGTGAGTGGGCTAGTTCCCATTAGATGAGAGGATCTTTCTGCCTCTCCAGGTCAGAGGGCCGTTTCTCTAATGGGAAATAACTACTTCGGTGTGAGTAGGCTAGTTCCCATTAGACAGGGGGACCTTTCTTCCTCTCCAGGTCAGAGGGCCATTTCTCTAATGGGAAATAGCTGCTTCGGTGTGAGGTGGCTAGTTCCCATTAGACAAGAGGACCTTTCTGCCTCTCCAGGTAGGAGGGCCGTTAATCTAAAGGGAAATAGCTGCTTCGGTGTGTGTAGGCTAGTTATTAGATGAGGGAACCTTTCTGCCTCTCCAGGTTGGAGGGCCGTTTCTCTAATGGGAAATAGCTGCTTCAGTGTGAGTGGGCTAGTTCCCATTAGACAAGAGCACCTTTCAGCCTCTCCAGGTCAGAGGGCCATTTCTCTAATGGGAAATAGATACTTCATTGTGAGTGGGCTTGTCCCTATTAGAAGAGAACACCTTTCTGCCTCTCCAGGTCAGAAGGGCGTTACTCTAATTCGAAATAGCTGCTTCGGTGTGAGTGGGATAGTTCCCATTAGACGAGAGGACCGTTTCTCTAATGGGAAAAGCTGCTTCGGTGTGAGTGGGCTAGTTCCCATTAGACGAGAGGATCTTTCTGCCTCTCCAGGTCAGAGGGCCGTTTCTCTAATGGGAAATAACTACTTCGGTGTGAGTAGGCTCGTTCCCATTAGACAGGGGGACCTTTCTTCCTCTCCAGGTCAGAGGGCCATTTCTCTAATGGGAAATAGCTGCTTCGGTGTGAGGTGGCTAGTTCCCATTAGACGAGAGGACTTTCCTGCCTCTCCAGGTCGGAGGGCAGTTTCTCTAATGGGAAATAGCTGCTTCGGTGTGAGTGGGCTAGTTCCCATTAGACAAGAGGACCTTTCTGCCTCTCCAGGTTGGACGACCGTTACTCTAATGGGAAATAGCTGCTTCGGTGTGAGTAGGCTTGTTCCCATTCGACGAGTGGACCGTTCTGCCTCTACAGGTCAGAGGGCCGATTCTCTAATGGGAAATTGCTGTGTCAGTGTGAGTGGGAAAGTTCCCATTAGACGAGAGGACCTTTCTGCCGCTCCAGTTCGGAGGGCCCTTTCTCTAATGGGAAATAGCTGCTTCAGTGTGAGTGGGCTAGTTCCCATTAGACGAGAGCACCTTTCTGCCTCTCCAGGTCAGAAGGGCGTTACTCTAATTCGAAATAGCTGCTTCGGTGTGAGTGGGCTAGTTCCCATTAGATGAGAGAACCGTTTCTCTAATAGGAAATAGCTTCTTTAGTGTGAGTGGGCTAGTTCCCGTTAGACAAGAGGACCTTTCCGCCTCTCCAGGTCGGAGGGCCGTTTCTCTAATGGGAAATAGCTGCTTCGGTGTGAGTGATCTAGTTCCCATTAGAAGAGAGGACCTTTCTGCCTCTCCATGTCAGAAGGGCGTTACTCTAATTCGAAATAGCTGCTTCGGTGTGAGTGGGCTAGTTCCCATTAGACGAGAGAACCGTTTCTCTAATAGGAAATAGCTTCTTTAGTGTGAGTGGGCTAGTTCCCATTAGACGAGAAGAACTTCCTGTCTCTCCAGGTCGGAGCGCCATTTCTCTAATGTGAAATAGCTGCTTAAGTGTGAGGTGGCTAGTTCCCATTAGACAAGAGTACCTTTCTGCCTCTCCAGGAAGGAGGGCCGTTTCTATAATGGGAAATAGCTGCTTCGGTGTGAGTGGGCTAGTTCCCATTAGACGAGAGGACCTTTCTGCCTCTCCAGGTCGGAGGGCCGTTTCTCTAATGGGAAATAGCAGCTTCGGTGTGAGTGGGCTAATTCCCATTAGACGAGAGAACCTTTCTGCCTCTCCAGGTCGGAGGGCCATTTCTCTAATGGGAAATAGCTGCTTCAGTGTGAGTAGGGTTGTTCCCATTAAACGAGAGGACCTGTCTGCCTTTGTAGGTCAGAGGGCCGTTTCTCAAATGGGAAATAGCTGCTTCAGTGTGCGTCGGCTAGATTCCCATTAGAAGAGAGGACCTTTCTGCCTCACCAGGTCGGAGGGCCATTTCTCTAATGGGAAATAGCTGCTTCGGTGTGAGTAGGCTCGTTTCCATTAGACGAGAGGAACATTCTGCCTCTCCAGGTCGGAGGGCCATTTCTCTAATGGGAAATAGCTGCTTCAGTGTGAGTAGGGTAGTTCCCATTAAACGAGAGGACCTGTCTGCCTTTCTAGGTCAGAGGGCCGTTTCTCAAATGGGAAATAGCTGCTTCAGTGTGAGTCGGCTAGTTTCCATTAGATAAGAGGATCTTTCTGTCTCACCAGGTCGGAGAGCCGGGTCTCTAATGGGAAATAGTTGCTTCAGTTTGAGTGGGCTAGTTCCCATTAGACGAGAGGACCTTTCTGCCTCTCCAGGTCAGAGGGCCGTTTCTCTAATGGGAAATTGCTGCGTCAGTGTGAGTGGGCTAGTTCCCATTAGACGAGAGGACCTTTCTGCCTCTCCAGGTTGGAGGGCCATTTCTCTAATGGGAAATAGCTGCTTCGGTGTGAGTAGGCTCGTTCCCATTCGACAAGGGGGCCTTTCTGCCTCTCCAGGTCAGAGGGCCGTTTCTCTAATGGTAAATAGTTGCTTCGGTGTGAATAGGCAGTTCCAATTAGACGAGAGGACCTTTCTGCTTCTCCAGGTTGGAGGGCCGTTTCTCTAATGGGAAATGGCTGCTTTGGTGTGAGTGGGCTAGTTTCCATTAGACGAGAGGACCGTTCTGCCTCTCCAGGTGGGAGGGCCGTTTCTCTAATGGGAAATAGCTGCTTCGGTGTGAGTGGGCTAATTCCCATTAAACGAGGTACCTTTCTGCCTCTCCAGGTCAGAGGGCGGTTTCTCTAATGGGAAATAGCTGCTTCGGTGTGAGTGGGCTAGTTCCCATTAGACGAGAGGACCTTTCTGCCTCTCCAGGTCGGAGGGCCATTTCTCTAATGGGAAATAGCTGCTTCGGTGTGAGTAGGCTAGTTCCCATTAGACGAGGGGAACTTTCTGCCTCTCCACGTCAGAGAGCCAATTCTCTAATGGGAAATAGCTGCTTCAGTGTGAGTAGGCTAGTTCCCATTACACGAGAGGACCTGTCTGCCGTTGTAGGTCAGAGGGCCGTTTCTCAAATGGGAAATAGCTGCTTCAGTGTGCGTCGGCTAGATTCCCATTAGACGAGAGGACCTTTCTGCCTCACCAGGTCAGAGGGCTGTTTATCTAATGGGAAATAGCTGCTTCGGTGTGAGTGGGCTAGTTCCCATTAGACGAGAGGACCTTTCTGCCTCTCCAGGTCGGAGGGCCGTTTCTCTAATGGGAAATTGCTGAGTCAGTGTGAGTGGGCTAGTTCCCATTAGACGAGAGGACCTTTCTGCCTCTCCAGGTTGGAGGGCCATTTCTCTAATGGGAAATAGCTGCTTTGGTGTGAGTAGGCTTGTTCCCATTAGACGAGAGGAACATTCTGCCTCTCTTGGTCGGAGGGCCGTTTATCTAATGGGAAATAGCTGCTTCGGTGTGATTAAGCTGGTTCGCATTAGACGAGAGGACCTTTCTGCCTCTCCAGGTCGGAGGGCCGTTTCTCTAATGGGAAATAGCTGCTTCGGTGTGAGTGGGCTCCTTCCCATTAGAGGAGAGGACCTTTCTGCCTCTCCAGGTTGGAGGGCCATTCCTCTAATGGGAAATAGCTGCTTCGCTGTGAGTGGGCTAGTTCCCATTAGACCAGGGGACCGTTCTGCCTCTCCAGGTCGCAGGGCCGTTTCTCTAATGGGAAATAGCTGCTTCGGTGTGAGTGGGCTAATTCCCATTAGACAAGAGTACCTTTCTGCCTCTCCAGGTCAGAGGGCCGTTTCTCCAATGGGAAATAGCTGCTTCTGTGTGAGTGGGCTAGTTCCCATTAGACGAGAGGACCTTTCTGCCTCTCCAGGTCGGAGGGCCATTTCTCTAATGGGAAATAGCTGCTTTGGTGTGAGTAGGATAGTGCCATTAGACAAGGGGACCTTTCTGGCTCTCCATGTCAGAGAGCCGATTCTCTAATGGGAAATAGCTGCTTCAGTGTGAGTAGGCTAGTTCCCCTTAGACGAGAAGACCTTTCTGCCTCTCCAGGTCAGAGTGCCATTTCTCTAATGGGAAATAGCTGCTTCAGTGTGAGTGGGCTAGTTCCCATTAAACGAGAGGACCTTTCTGCCTCTCCAGGTCAGAGGGCCATTTCTCTAATGGGAAATAGCTGCTTCAGTGTGAGCAGGGTAGTTCCCATTAAACAAGAGGACCTGTCTGCCTTTCTAGGTCGGAGGGCCGTTTCTCAAATGGGAAAGAGCTGCTTCAGTGTGAGTCGCTAGTTTCCATTAGATAAGAGGATCTTTCTGTCTCGCCAGGTCAGAGGGCCATTTCTCTAATGGGAAATAGCTGCTTCGGTGTTAGTAGGCTAGTTCCCATTAGAAGAGAGGACCTTTCTGCCTCACCAGGACAGAGGGCTGTTTCTCTAATGGGAAATGGCTGCTTTCGGTGTGAGTGGGCTAGTTCCCATTAGACGAGAGGACCTTTCTGCATCTCCAGGTCGGAGGGCCATTTCTCTAATGGGAAATAGCTGCTTCGGTGTGAGTAGGCTAGTTTCCATTAGACGAGAGGAACATTCTGCCTTTCCAAGTCGGAGGGCCATTTCTCTAATGGCAAATAGCTGCTTCACTGTGAGTCGGCTAGTTTCCATTAGATAAGAGGATCTTTCTGTCTCGCCAGGTCAGAGGGCCATTTCTCTAATGGGAAATAGCTGTTTCGGTGTGAGTAGGCTAGTTCCCATTAGAAGAGAGGACCTTTCTGCCTCACCAGGTCAGAGGGCTGTTTCTCTAATGGGAAATAGCTGCTTCAGTGTGAGTAGGGTAGTTCCCATACGAGAGGAAATGTCTGCCTTTCTAGGTAGGAGGACAGTTTCTCAAATGCGAAATAGCTGCTTCAGTGTGAGTCGGCTACTTTCCATTAGATAAGAGGATCTTTCTGTCTCGTCAGGTCGGAGGGCCATTTCTCTAATGGGAAATAGCTGCTTCGGTGTGAGTAGACTAGTTCCCATTCGACGAGGGGACCTTTCTGCCTCTTCAGGTCAGAGGGCTGTTTCTTTAATGGGAAATAGCTGCTTCGGTGTGAGTGGGCTAGTTCCCATTAGAAGAGAGGACCTTTCTGCCTCTCCAGGTCGGAGGGCGTTTCTCTAATGGGAAATAGCTGCTTCAGTGTGAGTAGACTAGTTCCCATTAGACGAGGGGACCTTTCTGCCTCTCCACGTCAGAGAGCCTATTCTCTAATGGGAAATAGCTGCTTCAGTGTGAGTAGGCTAGTTCCCATTAGACGAGAAGACCTTTCTGCCTCTCCAGGTTGGAGCGCCATTTCTCTAATGGGAAATAGCTGCTTAAGTGTGAGGTGTCTAGTTCCCATTAGACGAGAGTACCTTTATGCCTCTCCAGGTCGGAGGGCCGTTTCTCTAAAGGGAAATAGCTGCTTCGGTGTGAGTGGGCTAGTTCCCATTAACGAGAGGACCTTTCTAACTCTCCAGGTAGGAAGGCCATTTCTCTAATGGGAAATAGCTGCTTCGGTGTGAGTAGGCTAGTTCCCATTAGACGTGGGAACCTTTCTGTCTCTCCAGGTTGGACGGCCGTTTCTCTAATGGGAAATAGCTGCTTCGGTGTGAGTAGGCTCGTTCCCATTAGACATGGGAACCTTTCTGCCTCTCCAGGTCAGAGGGCCGTTTCTCTAATGGTAAATAGTTGCTTCGGTGTGAATAGGCCAGTTCCAATTAGACGAGAGGACCTTTCTGCTTCTCCAGGCTGGAGGGCCGTTTCTCTAATGGGAAATGGCTGCTTTGGTGTGAGTGGGCTAATTCCCATTAAACGAGGTACCTTTCTGCCTCTCCAGGTCAGAGGGCCGTTTCTCTAATGGGAAATAGCTGCTTCGGTGTGAGTAGGCTAGTTCCCATTAGACGAGGGGAACTTTCTGCCTCTCCACGTCAGAGAGCCAATTCTCTAATGGGAAATAGCTGCTTCAGTGTGAGTAGGCTAGTTCCCATTAGACGAGAAGACCTTTCTGCCTCTCCAGGTCGGAGCGCCATTTCTCTAATGGGAAATAGCTGCTTAAGTGTGAGGTGGCTAGTTCCCATTAGACAAGAGTACCTTTCTGCCTCTCCAGGTCGGAGGGCCGTTTCTATAATGAGAAATAGCTGCTTCGGTGTGAGTGGGCTAGTTCCCATTAGACGAGAGGTTCTTTCTGCCTCCCCAGGTCGGAGGGCCGTTTCTCTAATGGGAAATAGCTACTTCGGTGTGAGTAGGCTAGTTCCCATTAGACAGGGGGACCTTTCTTCCTCTCCAGGTCAGAGGGCCATTTCTCTAATGGGAAATAGCTGCTTCGGTGTGAGTGGGATAGTTCCCATTAGACAAGAGGACCTTTCTGCCTCTCCAGGTAGGAGGTCCGTTAATCTAAAGGGAAATAGCTGCTTCGGTGTGTGTAGGTTAGTTATTAGATGAGGGAACCTTTCTGCCTCTCCAGGTTGGAGGGCCGTTTCTCTAATGGCAAATAGCTGCTTTGGCGTGAGTGGGCTAGTTCCCATTAGACAAGAGCACCTTTCAGCCTCTCCAGGTGAGAGGGCCATTTCTCTAATGGGAAATAGATACTTCATTGTGAGTGGGCTTGTCCCCATTAGACGAGAGCACCTTTCTGCCTCTCCATGTCAGAAGGGCGTTACTCTAATTCGAAATAGCTGCTTCGGTGTGAGTGGGCTAGTTCCCATTAGACGAGAGGACCTTTATGCCTCTCCAGGTCGGAGGGCCATTTCTCTAATGGGAAATAGCTGCTTCAGTGTGAGTAGGGTAGTTCCCATTAAACGAGAGGACCTGTGTGCCTTTGTAGGTCAGAGGGCCGTTTCTCAAATGGGAAATAGCTGCTTCAGTGTGCGTCGGCTAGATTCCCATTAGAAGAGAGGACCTTTCTGCCTCACCAGGTCGGAGGGCCATTTCTCTAATGGGAAATAGCTGCTTCGGTGTGAGTAGGCTCGTTTCCATTAGACGAGAGGAACATTCTGCCTCTCGAGGTCGGAGGGCCATTTCTCTAATGGGAAATAGCTGCTTCAGTGTGAGTAGGGTAGTTCCCATTAAACGAGAGGACCTGTCTGCCTTTCTAGGTCACAGGGCCGTTTCTCAAATCGGAAATAGCTGCTTCAGTGTGAGTCGGGTAGTTTCCATTAGATAAGAGGATCTTTCTGTCTCACCAGGTCGGAGAGCCGTGTCTCTAATGGGAAATAGTTGCTTCAGTTTGAGTGGGCTAGTTCCCATTAGACGAGAGGACCTTTCTGCCTCTCCAGGTCAGAGGGCCGTTTCTCTAATGGGAAATTGCTGCGTCAGTGTGAGTGGGCTAGTTCCCATTAGACGAGAGGACCTTTCTGCCTCTCCAGGTTGGAGGGCCATTTCTCTAATGGGAAATAGCTGCTTCGGTGTGAGTAGGCTCGTTCCCATTCGACGAGGGGGCCTTTCTGCCTCTCCAGGTCAGAGGGCCGTTTCTCTAATGGTAAATAGTTGCTTCGGTGTGAATAGGCCAGTTCCAATTAGACGAGAGGACCTTTCTGCTTCTCCAGGTTGGAGGGCCGTTTCTCTAATGGGAAATGGCTGCTTTGGTGTGAGTGGGCTAGTTCCCATTAGACGAGAGGACCGTTCTGCCTCTCCAGGTGGGAGGGCCGTTTCTCTAATGGGAAATAGCTGCTTCGGTGTGAGTGGGCTAATCCCATTAAACGAGGTACCTTTCTGCCTCTCCAGGTCAGAGGGCCGTTTCTCTAATGGGAAATAGCTGCTTCGGTGTGAGTGGGCTAGTTCCCATTAGACGAGAGGACCTTTCTGCCTCTCCAGGTCGGAGGGCCATTTCTCTAATGGGAAATAGCTGCTTCGGTGTGAGTAGGCTAGTTCCCATTAGACGAGGGGAACTTTCTGCCTCTCCACGTCAGAGAGCCAATTCTCTAATGGGAAATAGCTGCTTCAGTGTGAGTAGGCTAGTTCCCATTAAACGAGAGGACCTGTCTGCCATTGTAGGTCAGAGGGCCGTTTCTTAAATGGGAAATAGCTGCTTCAGTGTGCGTCGGCTAGATTCCCATTAGAAGAGAGGACCTTTCTGCCTCACCAGGTCAGAGGGCTGTTTATCTAATGGGAAATAGCTGCTTCGGTGTGAGTGGGCTAGTTCCCATTAGACGAGAGGACCTTTCTGCCTCTCCAGGTCGGAGGGCCGTTTCTCTAATGGGAAATTGCTGAGTCAGTGTGAGTGGGCTAGTTCCCATTAGACGAGAGGACCTTTCTGCCTCTCCAGGTTGGAGGGCCATTTCTCTAATGGGAAATAGCTGCTTTGGTGTGAGTAGGCTTGTTCCCATTAGACGAGAGGAACATTCTGCCTCTCTTGGTCGGAGGGCCGTTTATCTAATGGGAAATAGCTGCTTCGGTGTGATTAAGCTGGTTCGCATTAGACGAGAGGACCTTTCTGCCTCTCCAGGTCGGAGGGCCGTTTCTCTAATGGGAAATAGCTGCTTCGGTGTGAGTGGGCTCCTTCCCATTAGAGGAGAGGACCTTTCTGCCTCTCCAGGTTGGAGGGCCATTCCTCTAATGGGAAATAGCTGCTTCGCTGTGAGTGGGCTAGTTCCCATTAGACCAGGGGACCTTTCTGCCTCTCCAGGTCGCAGGGCCGTTTCTCTAATGGGAAATAGCTGCTTCGGTGTGAGTGGGCTAATTCCCATTAGACAAGAGTACCTTTCTGCCTCTCCAGGTCAGAGGGCCGTTTCTCCAATGGGAAATAGCTGCTTCTGTGTGAGTGGGCTAGTTCCCATTAGACGAGAGGACCTTTCTGCCTCTCCAGGTCAGAGGGCCGTTTCTCCAATGGGAAATAGCTGCTTCTGTGTGAGTGGGCTAGTTCCCATTAGACGAGAGGACCTTTCTGGCTCTCCATGTCAGAGATCCGATTCTCTAATGGGAAATAGCTGCTTCAGTGTGAGTAGGCTAGTTCCCCTTAGACGAGAAGACCTTTCTGCCTCTCCAGGTCAGAGTGCCATTTCTCTAATGGGAAATAGCTGCTTCAGTGTGAGTGGGCTAGTTCCCATTAAACGAGAGGACCTTTCTGCCTCTCCAGGTCAGAGGGCCATTTCTCTAATGGGAAATAGCTGCTTCAGTGTGAGCAGGGTAGTTCCCATTAAACAAGAGGACCTGTCTGCCTTTCTAGGTCGGAGGGCCGTTTCTCAAATGGGAAAGAGCTGCTTCAGTGTGAGTCGCTAGTTTCCATTAGATAAGAGGATCTTTCTGTCTCGCCAGGTCAGAGGGCCATTTCTCTAATGGGAAATAGCTGCTTCGGTGTGAGTAGGCTAGTTCCCATTAGAAGAGAGGACCTTTCTGCCTCACCAGGACAGAGGGCTGTTTCTCTAATGGGAAATGGCTGCTTTCGGTGTGAGTGGGCTAGTTCCCATTAGACGAGAGGACCTTTCTGCATCTCCAGGTCGGAGGGCCATTTCTCTAATGGGAAATAGCTGCTTCGGTGTGAGTAGGCTAGTTTCCATTAGACGAGAGGAACATTCTGCCTCTCCAGGTCGGAGGGCCATTTCTCTAATGGCAAATAGCTGCTTCACTGTGAGTCGGCTAGTTTCCATTAGATAAGAGGATCTTTCTGTCTCGCCAGGTCAGAGGGCCATTTCTCTAATGGCAAATAGCTGTTTCGGTGTGAGTAGGCTAGTTCCCATTAGAAGAGCGGACCTTTCTGCCTCACCAGGTCAGAGGGCTGTTTCTCTAATGGGAAATAGCTGCTTCAGTGTGAGTAGGGTAGTTCCCATACGAGAGGAAATGTCTGCCTTTCTAGGTAGGAGGACAGTTTCTCAAATGCGAAATAGCTGCTTCAGTGTGAGTCGGCTACTTTCCATTAGATAAGAGGATCTTTCTGTCTCGCCAGGTCGGAGGGCCATTTCTCTAATGGGAAATAGCTGCTTCGGTGTGAGTAGACTAGTTCCCATTCGACGAGGGGACCTTTCTGCCTCTTCAGGTCAGAGGGCTGTTTCTTTAATGGGAAATAGCTGCTTCGGTGTGAGTGGGCTAGTTCCCATTAGAAGAGAGGACCTTTCTGCCTCTCCAGGTCGGAGGGCGTTTCTCTAATGGGAAATAGCTGCTTCAGTGTGAGTAGACTAGTTCCCATTAGACGAGGGGACCTTTCTGCCTCTCCACGTCAGAGAGCCTATTCTCTAATGGGAAATAGCTGCTTCAGTGTGAGTAGGCTAGTTCCCATTAGACGAGAAGACCTTTCTGCCTCTCCAGGTCGGAGCGCCATTTCTCTAATGGGAAATAGCTGCTTAAGTGTGAGGTGTCTAGTTCCCATTAGACGAGAGTACCTTTATGCCTCTCCAGGTCGGAGGGCCGTTTCTCTAAAGGGAAATAGCTGCTTCGGTGTGAGTGGGCTAGTTCCCATTAACGAGAGGACCTTTCTAACTCTCCAGGTAGGAAGGCCATTTCTCTAATGGGAAATAGCTGCTTCGGTGTGAGTAGGCTAGTTCCCATTAGACGTGGGAACCTTTCTGTCTCTCCAGGTTGGACGGCCGTTTCTCTAATGGGAAATAGCTGCTTCGGTGTGAGTAGGCTCGTTCCCATTAGACGTGGGAACCTTTCTGCCTCTCCAGGTCAGAGGGCCGTTTCTCTAATGGTAAATAGTTGCTTCGGTGTGAATAGGCCAGTTCCAATTAGACGAGAGGACCTTTCTGCTTCTCCAGGTTGGAGGGCCGTTTCTCTAATGGGAAATGGCTGCTTTGGTGTGAGTGGGCTTGTTCCCATTAGACGAGAGGACCTTTCTGCCTCTCCAGGTCAGAGGGCCGTTTCTCTAATGGGAAATAGCTGCTTCGGTGTGAGTGGGCTTGTTCCCATTAGACGAGAGGACCTTTCTGCCTCTCCAGGTCGGAGGGCCGTTTCTCTAATGGGAAATAGCTGCTTCGGTGTGAGTAGGCTAGTTCCCATTAGACGAGGGGACTTTTCTGCCTCTCCACGTCAGAGAGCCAATTCTCTAATGGGAAATAGCTGCTTCAGTGTGAGTAGGCTAGTTCCCATTAGACGAGAAGACCTTTCTGCCTCTCCAGGTCGGAGCGCCATTTCTCTAATGGGAAATAGCTGCTTAAGTGTGAGGTGGCTAGTTCCCATTAGACAAGAGTACCTTTCTGCCTCTCCAGGTCGGAGGGCCGTTTCTATAATGAGAAATAGCTGCTTCGGTGTGAGTGGGCTAGTTCCCATTAGACGAGAGGTTCTTTCTGCCTCCCCAGGTCGGAGGGCCGTTTCTCTAATGGGAAATAGCTACTTCGGTGTGAGTAGGCTAGTTCCCATTAGACAGGGGGACCTTTCTTCCTCTCCAGGTCAGAGGGCCATTTCTCTAATGGGAAATAGCTGCTTCGGTGTGAGTGGGATAGTTCCCATTAGACAAGAGGACCTTTCTGCCTCTCCAGGTAGGAGGTCCGTTAATCTAAAGGGAAATAGCTGCTTCGGTGTGTGTAGGTTAGTTATTAGATGAGGGAACCTTTCTGCCTCTCCAGGTCGGAGGGCCGTTTCTCTAATGGCAAATAGCTGCTTTGGCGTGAGTGGGCTAGTTCCCATTAGACAAGAGCACCTTTCAGCCTCTCCAGGTGAGAGGGCCATTTCTCTAATGGGAAATAGATACTTCATTGTGAGTGGGCTTGTCCCCATTAGACGAGAGCACCTTTCTGCCTCTCCATGTCAGAAGGGCGTTACTCTAATTCGAAATAGCTGCCTCGGTGTGAGTGGGCTAGTTCCCATTAGACGAGAAGACCTTCCTGTCTCTCCAGGTCGGAGCGCCAGTTCTCTAATGGGAAATAGCTGCTTAAGTGTGAGGTGGCTAGTTCCCATTAGACAAGAGTACCTTTCTGCCTCTCCAGGAAGGAGGGCCGTTTCTATAATGGGAAATAGCTGCTTCGATGTGAGTGGGCTAGTTCCCATTAGACGAGAGGACCTTTCTGCCTCTCCAGGTCGGAGGGCCGTTTCTCTAATCGGAAATAGCAGCTTCGGTGTGAGTGGGCTAATTCCCATTAGACGAGAGAACCTTTCTGCCTCTCCAGGTCAGAGGGCCGTTTCTCTAATGGGAAATAGCTGCTTCGGTGTGAGTAGGCTAGTTCCCATTAGACGAGGGGACCTTTCTGCCTCTCCACGTCAGAGAGCCAATTCTCTAATGGGAAATAGCTGCTTCAGTGTGAGTGGGCTAGTTCCCATTCGACAAGAGGACCTTTCTGCTTCTCCAGGTAGGAGGGCCGTTTCTCTAATGGCCAATAGCTGCTTCGGCGTGAGTAGGCTAGTTCACATTAGACGAGAAGACCTTTCTGCCTCTCCAGGTCGGAGCGCCATTTCTCTAATGGGAAATAGCTGCTTAAGTGTGAGGTGGCTAGTTCCCATTAGACAAGAGTACCTTTCTGCCTCTCCAGGTCGGAGGGCCGTTTCTATAATGGGAAATAGCTGCTTCGGTGTGAGTGGGCTAGTTCCCATTAGACGAGAGGATCTTTCTGCCTCTCCAGGTCGGAGGGCCGTTTCTCTAATGGGAAATAGCTACTTCGGTGTGAGTAGGCTAGTTCCCATTAGACAGGGGGACCTTTCTTCCTCTCCAGGTCAGAGGGCCATTTCTCTAATGGGAAATAGCTACTTCGGTGTGAGTGGGCTAGTTCCCATTAGACAAGAGGACCTTTCTGCCTCTCCAGGTAGGAGGGCCGTTAATCTAAAGGGAAATAGCTGCTTCGGTGTGTGTAGGCTAGTTATTAGATGAGGGAACCTTTCTGCCTCTCCAGGTCGGAGGGCTGTTTCTCTAATGGCAAATAGCTGCTTTGGTGTGAGTGGGCTAGTTCCCATTAGACAAGAGCACCTTTCAGCCTCTCCAGGTCAGAGGGCCATTTCTCTAATGGGAAATACATACTTCATTGTGAGTGGGCTTGTCCCCATTAGACGAGAGCACCTTTCTGCCTCTCCAGGTCAGAAGGGCGTTACTGTAATTCGAAATAGCTGCTTCGGTGTGAGTGGGCTAGTTCCCATTAGATGAGAGAACCGTTTCTCTAATAGGAAATAGCTTCTTTAGTGTGAGTAGGGTAGTTCTCATTAAACGAGAGGACCTGTCTGCCTTTCTAGGTCGGAGGGCCATTTCTCTAATAGGAAATAGCTGCTTCAGTGTGAGTAGGGTAGTTCTCATTAAACGAGAGGACCTGTCTGCCTTTCTAGGTCGGAGGGCCATTTCTCAAATGGGAAATAGCTGCTTCAGTGTGAGCCGGCTAGTTTCCATTAGATAAGAGGATCTTTCTGTCTCGCCAGGTCGGAGGGCCATTTCCCTAATGGAAAATAGCTGCTTCGGTGTGAGTAGGCTAGTTCCTATTAGACGAGGGGACCATTCTGCCTCTCCAGGTAGGAGGGCCATTTCTCTATTGGGAAATAGCTGCTTCAGTGTGAGTGGGCTAGTTCCCATTCGACAACAGGACCTTTCTGCTTCTCCAGGTCGGAGGGCCGTTTCTCTAATGGGAAATAGCTGCTTCGATTTGAGTTGGCTAGTTCCCATTATACGAGAGGACCTTTCTGCCTCTCCAGGTCGGAGGGCCATTTCTCTAATGGCAAATAGCTGCTTCAGTGTGAGTGGGCTAGTTCCCATTCGACGAGAGGACCTTTCTGCTTCTCCAGGTAGGAGGGCCGTTTCTCTAATGGGAAATAGTTGCTTTGGTTTGAATAGGCTAGTTCCAATTAGACGAGAGGACCTTTCTGCCTCTCCAGGTCGGAGGGCCGTTTCTCTAATGGGAAATAGCTGCTTTGGTGTGAGTGGGCTAGTTTCCATTCGACGAGGGGACCTTTCTGCCTCTCCAGGTCGGAGGGCCGTTTCTCTAATGGCAAATAGCTGCTTCAGTGTGAGTGGGCTAGTCCCCATTCGACGAGAGGACCTTTCTCCTTCTCCAGGTAGGAGGGCCGTTTCTCTAATGGGAAATAGCTGCTTCAGTGTGAGTAGGCTAGTTCCCATTAGACGAGGGAACCTTTCTGGCTCTCCAGGTAGGAGGGCAGTTTCTCTGATGGGAAATAGCTGCTTCGGTGTGAGTGGGCTAGTTCCCATTAGACAAGAGGACCTTTCTGCCTCTCCAGGTTGGAAGGCCGTTTCTCTAATGGGAAATAGCTGCTTCAGTGTGAGTAGGCTCGTTCCCATTCGACGAGTGGACCGTTCTGCCTCTCCAGGTTGGAGGGCCGTTTCTCTAATGGGAAATAGTTGCTTTGGTGTGAATAGGCTAGTTCCAATTAGACGAGAGGACTTTCCTGCCTCTCCAGGTCGGAGGGCAGTTTCTCTAATGGGAAATAGCTGCTTCGGTGTGAGTGGGCTAGTTCCCATTAGACAAGAGGACCTTTCTGCCTCTCCAGGTTGGACGGCCGTTTCTCTAATGGGAAATAGCTGCTTCGGTGTGAGTAGGCTCGTTCCCATTCGACGAGTGAACCGTTCTGCCTCTCCAGGTCAGAGGGCTGATTCTCTAATGGGAAATTGCTGCATCAGTGTGAGTGGGAAAGTTCCCATTAGACGAGAGGACCTTTCTGCCGCTCCAGTTCGGAGGGCCCTTTCTCTAATGGGAAATAGCTGCTTCAGTGTGAGTGGGCTAGTTCCCATTAGACGAGAGGACCTTTCTGCCTCTCCAGGTCGGAGGGCCATTTCTCTAATAGGAAATAGCTGCTTCAGTGTGAGTAGGGTAGTTCTCATTAAACGAGAGGACCTGTCTGCCTTTCTAGGTCGGAGGGCCATTTCTCAAATGGGAAATAGCTGCTTCAGTGTGAGCCGGCTAGTTTCCATTAGATAAGAGGATCTTTCTGTCTCGCCAGGTCGGAGGGCCATTTCCCTAATGGAAAATAGCTGCTTCGGTGTGAGTAGGCTAGTTCCTGTTAGACGAGGGGACCTTTCTGCCTCTCCAGGTAGGAGGGCCATTTCTCTATTGGGAAATAGCTGCTTCAGTGTGAGTGGGCTAGTTCCCATTCGACAACAGGACCTTTCTGCTTCTCCAGGTCGGAGGGCCGTTTCTCTAATGGGAAATAGCTGCTTCGGTGTGAGTTGGCTAGTTCCCATTAGACGAGAGGACCTTTCTGCCTCTCCAGGTCGGAGGGCCATTTCTCTAATGGGAAATAGCTGCTTCAGTGTGAGTAGGGTAGTTCTCATTAAACAAGAGGACCTGTCTGCCTTTCTAGGTCGGAGGGCGGTTTCTCAAATGGGAAATAGCTGCTTCAGTGTGAGTCGGCTAGTTTCCATTAGATAGGAGGATCTTTCTGTCTCGCCAGGACGGAGGGCCATTTCTCTAATGGAAAATAGCTGCTTCGGTGTGAGTAGGCTAGTTCCCATTAGAAGAGAGGACCTTTCTGCCTCACCAGGTCGGAGGGCCATTTCTCTAATGGGAAATAGCTGCTTCGGTGTGAGTGGGCTAATTCCCATTAGACGAGAGTACCTTTCTGCTTCTCCAGGTCGGAGGGCCGTTTCTCTAATGGGAAATAGCTGCTTCGGTGTGAGTTGGCTAGTTCCCATTATACGAGAGGACCTTTCTGCCTCTCCAGGTCGGAGGGCCATTTCTCTAATGGGAAATAGCTGCTTCGGTGTGAGTGGGCTAATTCCCATTAGACGAGAGTACCTTTCTGCATCTCCAGGTCAGAGGGCCGTTTCTCTAATGGGAAATAGCTGCTTCGGGGTGAGTGGGCTAGTTCCCATTATACGAGAGGACCTTTCTGCCTCTCCAGGTCGGAGGGCCGTTTCTCTAATGGGAAATAGCTGCTTCGGTGTGAGTAGGCTAGTTCCCATTAGACGAGGGGACCTTTCTGACTCTCCACGTCAGAGAGCTAAATAGCTGCTTCAGTGTGAGTAGGCTAGTTCCCATTAGACGAGAAGACCTATCTGCCTCTCCAGGTCGGAGCGCCATTACTCTAATGGGAAATAGATGCTTAAATGTGAGGTGGCTAGTTCCCATTAGACAAGAGTACATTTCTGCCTCTCCAGGTCGGAGGGTCGTTTATATAATGGGAAAAGCTGCTTCGGTGTGAGTGGGCTAGTTCCCATTAGATGAGAGGATCTTTCTGCCTCTCCAGGTCAGAGGGCCGTTTCTCTAATGGGAAATAACTACTTCGGTGTGAGTAGGCTAGTTCCCATTAGACAGGGGGACCTTTCTTCCTCTCCAGGTCAGAGGGCCATTTCTCTAATGGGAAATAGCTGCTTCGGTGTGAGGTGGCTAGTTCCCATTAGACAAGAGGACCTTTCTGCCTCTCCAGGTAGGAGGGCCGTTAATCTAAAGGGAAATAGCTGCTTCGGTGTGTGTAGGCTAGTTATTAGATGAGGGAACCTTTCTGCCTCTCCAGGTTGGAGGGCCGTTTCTCTAATGGGAAATAGCTGCTTCAGTGTGAGTGGGCTAGTTCCCATTAGACAAGAGCACCTTTCAGCCTCTCCAGGTCAGAGGGCCATTTCTCTAATGGGAAATAGATACTTCATTGTGAGTGGGCTTGTCCCTATTAGAAGAGAACACCTTTCTGCCTCTCTAGGTCAGAAGGGCGTTACTCTAATTCGAAATAGCTGCTTCGGTGTGAGTGGGATAGTTCCCATTAGACGAGAGGACCGTTTCTCTAATGGGAAAAGCTGCTTCGGTGTGAGTGGGCTAGTTCCCATTAGACGAGAGGATCTTTCTGCCTCTCCAGGTCAGAGGGCCGTTTCTCTAATGGGAAATAACTACTTCGGTGTGAGTAGGCTCGTTCCCAATAGACAGGGGGACCTTTCTTCCTCTCCAGGTCAGAGGGCCATTTCTCTAATGGGAAATAGCTGCTTCGGTGTGAGGTGGCTAGTTCCCATTAGACGAGAGGACTTTCCTGCCTCTCCAGGTCGGAGGGCAGTTTCTCTAATGGGAAATAGCTGCTTCGGTGTGAGTGGGCTAGTTCCCATTAGACAAGAGGACCTTTCTGCCTTTCCAGGTTGGACGACCGTTACTCTAATGGGAAATAGCTGCTTCGGTGTGAGTAGGCTTGTTCCCATTCGACGAGTGGACCGTTCTGCCTCTACAGGTCAGAGGGCCGATTCTCTAATGGGAAATTGCTGTGTCAGTGTGAGTGGGAAAGTTCCCATTAGACGAGAGGACCTTTCTGCCGCTCCAGTTCGGAGGGCCCTTTCTCTAATGGGAAATAGCTGCTTCAGTGTGAGTGGGCTAGTTCCCATTAGACGAGAGCACCTTTCTGCCTCTCCAGGTCAGAAGGGCGTTACTCTAATTCGAAATAGCTGCTTCGGTGTGAGTGGGCTAGTTCCCATTAGATGAGAGAACCGTTTCTCTAATAGGAAATAGCTTCTTTAGTGTGAGTGGGCTAGTTCCCGTTAGACAAGAGGACCTTTCCGCCTCTCCAGGTCGGAGGGCCGTTTCTCTAATGGGAAATAGCTGCTTCGGTGTGAGTGATCTAGTTCCCATTAGAAGAGAGGACCTTTCTGCCTCTCCATGTCAGAAGGGCGTTACTCTAATTCGAAATAGCTGCTTCGGTGTGAGTGGGCTAGTTCCCATTAGACGAGAGAACCGTTTCTCTAATAGGAAATAGCTTCTTTAGTGTGAGTGGGCTAGTTCCCATTAGACGAGAAGACCTTCCTGTCTCTCCAGGTCGGAGCGCCATTTCTCTAATGGGAAATAGCTGCTTAAGTGTGAGGTGGCTAGTTCCCATTAGACAAGAGTACCTTTCTGCCTCTCCAGGAAGGAGGGCCGTTTCTATAATGGGAAATAGCTGCTTCGGTGTGAGTGGGCTAGTTCCCATTAGACGAGAGGACCTTTCTGCCTCTCCAGGTCGGAGGGCCGTTTCTCTAATGGGAAATAGCAGCTTCGGTGTGAGTGGGCTAATTCCCATTAGACGAGAGAACCTTTCTGCCTCTCCAGGTCGGAGGGCCATTTCTCTAATGGGAAATAGCTGCTTCAGTGTGAGTAGGGTTGTTCCCATTAAACGAGAGGACCTGTCTGCCTTTGTAGGTCAGAGGGCCGTTTCTCAAATGGGAAATAGCTGCTTCAGTGTGCGTCGGCTAGATTCCCATTAGAAGAGAGGACCTTTCTGCCTCACCAGGTCGGAGGGCCATTTCTCTAATGGGAAATAGCTGCTTCGGTGTGAGTAGGCTCGTTTCCATTAGACGAGAGGAACATTCTGCCTCTCCAGGTCGGAGGGCCATTTCTCTAATGGGAAATAGCTGCTTCAGTGTGAGTAGGGTAGTTCCCATTAAACGAGAGGACCTGTCTGCCTTTCTAGGTCAGAGGGCCGTTTCTCAAATGGGAAATAGCTGCTTCAGTGTGAGTCGGCTAGTTTCCATTAGATAAGAGGATCTTTCTGTCTCACCAGGTCGGAGAGCCGTGTCTCTAATGGGAAATAGTTGCTTCAGTTTGAGTGGGCTAGTTCCCATTAGACGAGAGGACCTTTCTGCCTCTCCAGGTCAGAGGGCCGTTTCTCTAATGGGAAATTGCTGCGTCAGTGTGAGTGGGCTAGTTCCCGTTAGACGAGAGGACCTTTCTGCCTCTCCAGGTTGGAGGGCCATTTCTCTAATGGGAAATAGCTGCTTCGGTGTGAGTAGGCTCGTTCCCATTCGACAAGGGGGCCTTTCTGCCTCTCCAGGTCAGAGGGCCGTTTCTCTAATGGTAAATAGTTGCTTCGGTGTGAATAGGCAGTTCCAATTAGACGAGAGGACCTTTCTGCTTCTCCAGGTTGGAGGGCCGTTTCTCTAATGGGAAATGGCTGCTTTGGTGTGAGTGGGCTAGTTCCCATTAGACGAGAGGACCGTTCTGCCTCTCCAGGTGGGAGGGCCGTTTCTCTAATGGGAAATAGCTGCTTCGGTGTGAGTGGGCTAATTCCCATTAAACGAGGTACCTTTCTGCCTCTCCAGGTCAGAGGGCGGTTTCTCTAATGGGAAATAGCTGCTTCGGTGTGAGTGGGCTAGTTCCCATTAGACGAGAGGACCTTTCTGCCTCTCCAGGTTGGAGGGCCATTTCTCTAATGGGAAATAGCTGCTTCGGTGTGAGTAGGCTAGTTCCCATTAGACGAGGGGAACTTTCTGCCTCTCCACGTCAGAGAGCCAATTCTCTAATGGGAAATAGCTGCTTCAGTGTGAGTAGGCTAGTTCCCATTAAACGAGAGGACCTGTCTGCCGTTGTAGGTCAGAGGGCCGTTTCTCAAATGGGAAATAGCTGCTTCAGTGTGCGTCGGCTAGATTCCCATTAGAAGAGAGGACCTTTCTGCCTCACCAGGTCAGAGGGCTGTTTATCTAATGGGAAATAGCTGCTTCGGTGTGAGTGGGCTAGTTCCCATTAGACGAGAGGACCTTTCTGCCTCTCCAGGTCGGAGGGCCGTTTCTCTAATGGGAAATTGCTGAGTCAGTGTGAGTGGGCTAGTTCCCATTAGACGAGAGGACCTTTCTGCCCCTCCAGGTTGGAGGGCCATTTCTCTAATGGGAAATAGCTGCTTTGGTGTGAGTAGGCTTGTTCCCATTAGACGAGAGGAACATTCTGCCTCTCTTGGTCGGAGGGCCGTTTATCTAATGGGAAATAGCTGCTTCGGTGTGATTAAGCTGGTTCGCATTAGACGAGAGGACCTTTCTGCCTCTCCAGGTCGGAGGGCCGTTTCTCTAATGGGAAATAGCTGCTTCGGTGTGAGTGGGCTCCTTCCCATTAGAGGAGAGGACCTTTCTGCCTCTCCAGGTTGGAGGGCCATTCCTCTAATGGGAAATAGCTGCTTCGCTGTGAGTGGGCTAGTTCCCATTAGACCAGGGGACCGTTCTGCCTCTCCAGGTCGCAGGGCCGTTTCTCTAATGGGAAATAGCTGCTTCGGTGTGAGTGGGCTAATTCCCATTAGACAAGAGTACCTTTCTGCCTCTCCAGGTCAGAGGGCCGTTTCTCCAATGGGAAATAGCTGCTTCTGTGTGAGTGGGCTAGTTCCCATTAGACGAGAGGACCTTTCTGCCTCTCCAGGTCGGAGGGCCATTTCTCTAATGGGAAATAGCTGCTTTGGTGTGAGTAGGATAGTGCCATTAGACAAGGGGACCTTTCTGGCTCTCCATGTCAGAGAGCCGATTCTCTAATGGGAAATAGCTGCTTCAGTGTGAGTAAGCTAGTTCCCCTTAGACGAGAAGACCTTTCTGCCTCTCCAGGTCAGAGTGCCATTTCTCTAATGGGAAATAGCTGCTTCAGTGTGAGTGGGCTAGTTCCCATTAAACGAGAGGACCTTTCTGCCTCTCCAGGTCAGAGGGCCATTTCTCTAATGGGAAATAGCTGCTTCAGTGTGAGCAGGGTAGTTCCCATTAAACAAGAGGACCTGTCTGCCTTTCTAGGTCGGAGGGCCGTTTCTCAAATGGGAAAGAGCTGCTTCAGTGTGAGTCGCTAGTTTCCATTAGATAAGAGGATCTTTCTGTCTCGCCAGGTCAGAGGGCCATTTCTCTAATGGGAAATAGCTGCTTCGGTGTGAGTAGGCTAGTTCCCATTAGAAGAGAGGACCTTTCTGCCTCACCAGGACAGAGGGCTGTTTCTCTAATGGGAAATGGCTGCTTTCGGTGTGAGTGGGCTAGTTCCCATTAGACGAGAGGACCTTTCTGCATCTCCAGGTCGGAGGGCCATTTCTCTAATGGGAAATAGCTGCTTCGGTGTGAGTAGGCTAGTTTCCATTAGACGAGAGGAACATTCTGCCTCTCCAAGTCGGAGGGCCATTTCTCTAATGGCAAATAGCTGCTTCACTGTGAGTCGGCTAGTTTCCATTAGATAAGAGGATCTTTCTGTCTCGCCAGGTCAGAGGGCCATTTCTCTAATGGGAAATAGCTGTTTCGGTGTGAGTAGGCTAGTTCCCATTAGAAGAGAGGACCTTTCTGCCTCACCAGGTCAGAGGGCTGTTTCTCTAATGGGAAATAGCTGCTTCAGTGTGAGTAGGGTAGTTCCCATACGAGAGGAAATGTCTGCCTTTCTAGGTAGGAGGACAGTTTCTCAAATGCGAAATAGCTGCTTCAGTGTGAGTCGGCTACTTTCCATTAGATAAGAGGATCTTTCTGTCTCGCCAGGTCGGAGGGCCATTTCTCTAATGGGAAATAGCTGCTTCGGTGTGAGTAGACTAGTTCCCATTCGACGAGGGGACCTTTCTGCCTCTTCAGGTCAGAGGGCTGTTTCTTTAATGGGAAATAGCTGCTTCGGTGTGAGTGGGCTAGTTCCCATTAGAAGAGAGGACCTTTCTGCCTCTCCAGGTCGGAGGGCGTTTCTCTAATGGGAAATAGCTGCTTCAGTGTGAGTAGACTAGTTCCCATTAGACGAGGGGACCTTTCTGCCTCTCCACGTCAGAGAGCCTATTCTCTAATGGGAAATAGCTGCTTCAGTGTGAGTAGGCTAGTTCCCATTAGACGAGAAGACCTTTCTGCCTCTCCAGGTCGGAGCGCCATTTCTCTAATGGGAAATAGCTGCTTAAGTGTGAGGTGTCTAGTTCCCATTAGACGAGAGTACCTTTATGCCTCTCCAGGTCGGAGGGCCGTTTCTCTAAAGGGAAATAGCTGCTTCGGTGTGAGTGGGCTAGTTCCCATTAACGAGAGGACCTTTCTAACTCTCCAGGTAGGAAGGCCATTTCTCTAATGGGAAATAGCTGCTTCGGTGTGAGTAGGCTAGTTCCCATTAGACGTGGGAACCTTTCTGTCTCTCCAGGTTGGACGGCCGTTTCTCTAATGGGAAATAGCTGCTTCGGTGTGAGTAGGCTCGTTCCCATTAGACGTGGGAACCTTTCTGCCTCTCCAGGTCAGAGGGCCGTTTCTCTAATGGTAAATAGTTGCTTCGGTGTGAATAGGCCAGTTCCAATTAGACGAGAGGACCTTTCTGCTTCTCCAGGCTGGAGGGCCGTTTCTCTAATGGGAAATGGCTGCTTTGGTGTGAGTGGGCTAATTCCCATTAAACGAGGTACCTTTCTGCCTCTCCAGGTCAGAGGGCCGTTTCTCTAATGGGAAATAGCTGCTTCGGTGTGAGTAGGCTAGTTCCCATTAGACGAGGGGAACTTTCTGCCTCTCCACGTCAGAGAGCCAATTCTCTAATGGGAAATAGCTGCTTCAGTGTGAGTAGGCTAGTTCCCATTAGACGAGAAGACCTTTCTGCCTCTCCAGGTCGGAGCGCCATTTTTCTCATGGGAAATAGCTGCTTAAGTGTGAGGTGGCTAGTTCCCATTAGACAAGAGTACCTTTCTGCCTCTCCAGGTCGGAGGGCCGTTTCTATAATGAGAAATAGCTGCTTCGGTGTGAGTGGGCTAGTTCCCATTAGACGAGAGGTTCTTTCTGCCTCCCCAGGTCGGAGGGCCGTTTCTCTAATGGGAAATAGCTACTTCGGTGTGAGTAGGCTAGTTCCCATTAGACAGGGGGACCTTTCTTCCTCTCCAGGTCAGAGGGCCATTTCTCTAATGGGAAATAGCTGCTTCGGTGTGAGTGGGATAGTTCCCATTAGACAAGAGGACCTTTCTGCCTCTCCAGGTAGGAGGTCCGTTAATCTAAAGGGAAATAGCTGCTTCGGTGTGTGTAGGTTAGTTATTAGATGAGGGAACCTTTCTGCCTCTCCAGGTCGGAGGGCCGTTTCTCTAATGGCAAATAGCTGCTTTGGCGTGAGTGGGCTAGTTCCCATTAGACAAGAGCACCTTTCAGCCTCTCCAGGTGAGAGGGCCATTTCTCTAATGGGAAATAGATACTTCATTGTGAGTGGGCTTGTCCCCATTAGACGAGAGCACCTTTCTGCCTCTCCATGTCAGAAGGGCGTTACTCTAATTCGAAATAGCTGCTTCGGTGTGAGTGGGCTAGTTCCCATTAGACGAGAGAACTGTTTCTCTAATAGGAAATAGCTTCTTTAGTGTGAGTGGGCTAGTTCCCATTAGACGAGAAGACCTTCCTGTCTCTCCAGGTCGGAGCGCCATTTCTCTAATGGGAAATAGCTGCTTAAGTGTGAGGTGGCTAGTTCCCATTAGACAAGAGTACCTTTCTGCCTCTCCAGGAAGGAGGGCCGTTTCTATAATGGGAAATAGCTGCTTCGGTGTGAGTGGGCTAGTTCCCATTAGACGAGAGGACCTTTCTGCCTCTCCAGGTCGGAGGGCCGTTTCTCTAATGGGAAATAGCAGCTTCGGTGTGAGTGGGCTAATTCCCATTAGACGAGAGAACCTTTCTGCCTCTCCAGGTCAGAGGGCCGTTTCTCTAATGGGAAATAGCTGCTTCGGTGTGAGTGGGCTAGTTCCCATTAGAGGAGAGGACCTTTCTGCCTCTCCAGGTCGGAGGCCCGATTCTCTAATGGGAAATAGCTGCTTCGGTGTGAGTAGGCTAGTTCCCATTAGACGAGGGGACCTTTCTGCCTCTCCACGTCAGAGAGCCAATTCTCTAATGGGAAATAGCTGCTTCAGTGTGAGTGGGCTAGTTCCCATTCGACAAGAGGACCTTTCTGCTTCTCCAGGTAGGAGGGCCGTTTCTATAATGGCCAATAGCTGCTTCGGCGTGAGTAGGCTAGTTCACATTAGACGAGAAGACCTTTCTGCCTCTCCAGGTCGGAGCGCCATTTCTCTAATGGGAAATAGCTGCTTAAGTGTGAGGTGGCTAGTTCCCATTAGACAAGAGTACCTTTCTGCCTCTCCAGGTCGAAGGGCCGTTTCTATAATGGGAAATAGCTGCTTCGGTGTGAGTGGGCTAGTTCCCATTAGACGAGAGGATCTTTCTGCCTCTCCAGGTCGGAGGGCCGTTTCTCTAATGGGAAATAGCTACTTCGGTGTGAGTAGGCTAGTTCCCATTAGACAGGGCGACCTTTCTTCCTCTCCAGGTCAGAGGGCCATTTCTCTAATGGGAAATAGCTACTTCGGTGTGAGTGGGCTAGTTCCCATTAGACAAGAGGACCTTTCTGCCTCTCCAGGTAGGAGGGCCGTTAATCTAAAGGGAAATAGCTGCTTCGGTGTGTGTAGGCTAGTTATTAGATGAGGGAACCTTTCTGCCTCTCCAGGTCGGAGGGCTGTTTCTCTAATGGCAAATAGCTGCTTTGGTGTGAGTGGGCTAGTTCCCATTAGACAAGAGCACCTTTCAGCCTCTCCAGGTCAGAGGGCCATTTCTCTAATGGGAAATAGATACTTCATTGTGAGTGGGCTTGTCCCCATTAGACGAGAGCACCTTTCTGCCTCTCCAGGTCAGAAGGGCGTTACTCTAATTCGAAATAGCTGCTTCGGTGTGAGTGGGCTGGTTCCCATTAGATGAGAGAACCGTTTCTCTAATAGGAAATAGCTTCTTTAGTGTGAGTGGGCTAGTTCCCATTAGACAAGAGGACCTTTCCGCCTCTCCAGGTCGGAGGGCCGTTTCTCTAATGGGAAATAGCTGATTTGGTGTGAGTAGGCTAGTTCCCATTAGATGAGAGGACCTTGCTGCCTCTCCAGGTCGGAGAGCTGTTTCTCTAATGGGAAATAGCTGCTTCAGTTTGAGGGGGCTAGTTCCCATTAGACGAGAGGACCTTTCTGCCTCTCCAGGTAGGAGGGCGGTTTCTCTAATGGGAAATAGCTGCTTCGGTGTGAGTAGGCTAGTTCCCATTAGACGAGGGAACCTTCCTGCCTCTCCAGGTAGGAGGGCAGTTTCTCTGATGGGAAATAGCTGATTCGGTGTGAGTGGGCTAGTTCCCATTAGACAAGAGGACCTTTCTGCCTCTCCAGGTTGGACGGCCGTTTCTGTAATGGGAAATAGCTGCTTCGGTGTGACAAGGCTCGTTCCCATTCCACGACGGGACCGTTCTGCCTCTCCAGGTCGGAGGGCCATTTCTCTAATGGGAAATAGTTGCTTTGGTTTGAATAGGCTAGTTCCAATTAGACGAGAGGACCTTTCTGCCTCTCCAGGTCGGAGGGCCGTTTCTCTAATGGGAAATAGCTGCTTCGGTATGAGTGGGATAGTTCCCATTAGACAAGAAGACTTTGCTGCCTCTCCAGGTCGGAGGGCCGTTTCTCAAATGGGAAATAGCTGCTTCAGTGTGAGTCGGCTAGTTTCCATTAGATAAGAGGATCTTTCTGTCTCGCCAGGTCAGAGGGCTGTTTCTCTAATGGGAAATAGCTGCTTTGGTGTGAGTGGGCTAGTTCCCATTCGACGAGGGGACCTTTCTGCCTCTTCAGGTCGGAGGGCCGTTTCTCTAATGGCAAATAGCTGCTTCAGTGTGAGTGGGCTAGTTCCCATTCGACGAGAGGACCTTTCTGCTTCTCCAGGTAGGAGGGCCGTTTCTATAATGGGAAATAGCTGCTTCAGTGTGAGTAGGCTAGTTCCCATTAGACGAGGGAACCTTTCTGCCTCTCCAGGTAGGAGGGCAGTTTCTCTGATGGGAAATAGCTGCTTCGGTGTGAGTGGGCTAGTTCCCATTAGACAAGAGGACCTTTCTGCCTCTCCAGGTTGGACGGCCATTTCTCTAATGGGAAATAGCTGCTTCAGTGTGAGTAGGCTCGTTCCCATTCGACGAGTGGACAGTTCTGCCTCTCCAGGTTGGAGGGCCGTTTCTCTAATGGGAAATAGTTGCTTTGGTGTGAATAGGCTAGTTCCAATTAGACGAGAGGACTTTCCTGCCTCTCCAGGTCGGAGGGCAGTTTCTCTAATGGGAAATAGCTGCTTCGGTGTGAGTGGGCTAGTTCCCATTAGACAAGAGGACCTTTCTGCCTCTCCAGGTTGGACGGCCGTTTCTCTAATGGGAAATAGCTGCTTCGGTGTGAGTAGGCTCGTTCCCATTCGACGAGTGGACCGTTCTGCCTCTCCAGGTCAGAGGGCTGATTCTCTAATGGGAAATTGCTGCGTCAGTGTGAGTGGGAAAGTTCCCATTAGACGAGAGGACCTTTCTGCCGCTCCAGTTCGGAGGGCCCTTTCTCTAATGGGAAATAGCTGCTTCAGTGTGAGTGGGCTAGTTCCCATTAGACGAGAGGACCTTTCTGCCTCTCCAGGTCGGAGGGCCATTTCTCTAATAGGAAATAGCTGCTTCAGTGTGAGTAGGGTAGTTCTCATTAAACGAGAGGACCTGTCTGCCTTTCTAGGTCGGAGGGCCATTTCTCAAATGGGAAATAGCTGCTTCAGTGTGAGCCGGCTAGTTTCCATTAGATAAGAGGATCTTTCTGTCTCGCCAGGTCGGAGGGCCATTTCCCTAATGGAAAATAGCTGCTTCGGTGTGAGTAGGCTAGTTCCTATTAGACGAGGGGACCATTCTGCCTCTCCAGGTAGGAGGGCCATTTCTCTATTGGGAAATAGCTGCTTCAGTGTGAGCCGGCTAGTTTCCATTAGATAAGAGGATCTTTCTGTCTCGCCAGGTCGGAGGGCCATTTCCCTAATGGAAAATAGCTGCTTCGGTGTGAGTAGGCTAGTTCCTGTTAGACGAGGGGACCTTTCTGCCTCTCCAGGTAGGAGGGCCATTTCTCTATTGGGAAATAGCTGCTTCAGTGTGAGTGGGCTAGTTCCCATTCGACAACAGGACCTTTCTGCTTCTCCAGGTCGGAGGGCCGTTTCTCTAATGGGAAATAGCTGCTTCGGTGTGAGTTGGCTAGTTCCCATTAGACGAGAGGACCTTTCTGCCTCTCCAGGTCGGAGGGCCATTTCTCTAATGGGAAATAGCTGCTTCAGTGTGAGTAGGGTAGTTCTCATTAAACAAGAGGACCTGTCTGCCTTTCTAGGTCGGAGGGCGGTTTCTCAAATGGGAAATAGCTGCTTCAGTGTGAGTCGGCTAGTTTCCATTAGATAGGAGGATCTTTCTGTCTCGCCAGGACGGAGGGCCATTTCTCTAATGGAAAATAGCTGCTTCGGTGTGAGTAGGCTAGTTCCCATTAGAAGAGAGGACCTTTCTGCCTCACCAGGTCGGAGGGCCATTTCTCTAATGGGAAATAGGTGCTTCGGTGTGAGTGGGCTAATTCCCATTAGACGAGAGTACCTTTCTGCTTCTCCAGGTCGGAGGGCCGTTTCTCTAATGGGAAATAGCTGCTTCGGTGTGAGTTGGCTAGTTCCCATTATACGAGAGGACCTTTCTGCCTCTCCAGGTCGGAGGGCCATTTCTCTAATGGGAAATAGCTGCTTCGGTGTGAGTGGGCTAATTCCCATTAGACGAGAGTACCTTTCTGCATCTCCAGGTCAGAGGGCCGTTTCTCTAATGGGAAATAGCTGCTTCGGGGTGAGTGGGCTAGTTCCCATTATACGAGAGGACCTTTCTGCCTCTCCAGGTCGGAGGGCCGTTTCTCTAATGGGAAATAGCTGCTTCGGTGTGAGTAGGCTAGTTCCCATTAGACGAGGGGACCTTTCTGACTCTCCACGTCAGAGAGCTAATTCTCTAATGGGAAATAGCTGCTTCAGTGTGAGTAGGCTAGTTCCCATTAGACGAGAAGACCTATCTGGCTCTCCAGGTCGGAGCGCCATTACTCTAATGGGAAATAGATGCTTAAATGTGAGGTGGCTAGTTCCCATTAGACAAGAGTACATTTCTGACTCTCCAGGTCGGAGGGTCGTTTATATAATGGGAAAAGCTGCTTCGGTGTGAGTGGGCTAGTTCCCATTAGATGAGAGGATCTTTCTGCCTCTCCAGGTCAGAGGGCCGTTTCTCTAATGGGAAATAACTACTTCGGTGTGAGTAGGCTAGTTCCCATTAGACAGGGGGACCTTTCTTCCTCTCCAGGTCAGAGGGCCATTTCTCTAATGGGAAATAGCTGCTTCGGTGTGAGGTGGCTAGTTCCCATTAGACAAGAGGACCTTTCTGCCTCTCCAGGTAGGAGGGCCGTTAATCTAAAGGGAAATAGCTGCTTCGGTGTGTGTAGGCTAGTTATTAGATGAGGGAACCTTTCTGCCTCTCCAGGTTGGAGGGCCGTTTCTCTAATGGGAAATAGCTGCTTCAGTGTGAGTGGGCTAGTTCCCATTAGACAAGAGCACCTTTCAGCCTCTCCAGGTCAGAGGGCCATTTCTCTAATGGGAAATAGATACTTCATTGTGAGTGGGCTTGTCCCTATTAGAAGAGAACACCTTTCTGCCTCTTGTAGGGGAGGAATGGCCACGAGGCCCTCCTCACCTACAGCTCCCTCCCCAGGTGAGGACCATGGCTCGGTGGGAGCACCCTCATGCCACCCGGGCCCAGGTGGAGGGGGGTTCACCCGCCGACGACATTGCCCACACGCACCCTGTCTTTGCATTTACCGAAACTTAAGTTAGGCCTAGACGCCATCGTGCACAGCAAACATGGTGTGAGTTCAGCACACTGTAACGAGGCCCCCACCTTTGGAGGGCCTTTCATGCATCTCTGCCGCCTCAGCAGCCCTGGCAGGTCCGCTGCGAGCGCGTTCCCATGAGAAAGTCGGAGATGAGCTAAACCCGAGATGCCAACACGGCAACATTATATTAGTAACAATGTGATATTGCACCCCGTATGACCCAGACCGCAAGGCCGGGGCAACGGGGAAAAAAGCTGAAGCATCACTATCTGAAGAAGGTAGAAAATAGTTCAAGTATTGGTGTTAATGAACTACCTCTGTTTAAAATGTGAACGAACTATAAAAATGTAACGTTATATGATATCCCTCCAGGTCTGGACTAATGCTGCTATAACCACGGAGAAAGATGTTGACCAAACGTATAACCTCTATTTGTAAAAGTGTTTTTCAATAGTATGTAGAAACTTGAACTCATATATGTTTTGAATCACCCAAAGCGGCGAGCATCAATCTCTGTAGGCCATAACCTAGATATCCCTCGTATAACGTCTAATGTACATACAATACGCACACAATGTAGTGAACATAATGTTAGGTAATGAAAAGGTACTGGAACCGACTGTATTAAAGAAATGTGTAACGAAAATGAAATATATATATATATATATGTGTGTCTGAATAACGTTAAAATGAGGCAGAACAGTATAAAACTTCTGCATTCACTGATCAGCAACGCACGAGGAAAATACCTTTGTGAGTATATGCAAGGTCATTCCCTCTCCCACCCCACCAAGCCTGCCAGATAAAAAAGCTAAGACTTGTGCTGCGCTCCCTCACCTCCCCCAACCAAGCTGGCGTTACTTCAGAGAGTCAGAGGCCCCGGCGCCGCAACCAAGGCCACAGCCCGCCACCTGTGTTATTTACAGCACGGTAATAAACCCACGGATGAACCCACTGATCTACCAGCACCCTCTCATAAATCCCCACGAACCCCCCCAAGAATCCTGACCCCGTGTAAGGACGACCCCCATCATTGGGACAAGACACAGAGACCCATCTATATAATAACTTCTAACGCAGCAGACAGACATGTATCACTCGGCCCAGGTCCCAGAGCCCCGTCCCGTGACCTAAAATACCGGTCAATAAGACTCAGGTAAATCTCACCCCAACCAACAACCACCAGACCTCTCACGAGGTGCATTCCTCATGTGTTGTGTTTATTTTATAAGATAAGCTAGTGAAGCGATTTATTAATGAACGTAAATGTCATTTTCTGAATAACTGTAGTGTGCATGGCCTAGGGCAAATGAGACAGGAAAGGTATTCGTTATTGTCACAGGCTGCCCCAGCACATCAACACCGCATGGATGACCTCAAGCCGGCCTGCCAGGCCCAACCCAACCCACGAGGCTGACCAGTGACGTCGTCCCGCCAAGACCAACCCCGCGCCAGCAACACTTATAGTTAGTCGACACCACCCAATCCCAATTGACTTGTGCCCCCTATAGTGTTTAGGTGTTGATGACGTTTTTTGTATTAGAAATACGCCTGTCTTTGCTATTGTCAGGCAGAGCGCTCTCGTAGGTTGCAGAGTTCTTTGCATGCCTTATCCTTGGATAAACTCCCACTTACGCTCACCCGCACTCTGTCTTGGTCTTATTCCCACTACGGGAGAGTCCCTTATTGTCTCTCATTGCGGGGAGGATCGTGCTGAATTGGGGGCGCTTCCTTTCAGTGGTGACCCCGATAGCGTGATATCTCCAAACTATTTTTCCTAACTCCTTCTTAAACGACCCCCTTGTGGCACGAGAATCTCCGGTCGAGAAGGGATACGCACGGTGAGCCGTCTCCGGGAGGCCGCCCGCCAACGGCGACCGGCACAATAAGAAGTGCGCACTCAATGAGAAAGGGTACGGGATCCCGATTGGAAAAAAATCCCCTTTGAGTGCCGCTCGCCGGAGCCAGGGGCTGACCGTTGAGTTACCGGTGACGCCGCCTGGACGGACCCAGTTTCGGAGAGTATCGGTTCAAGACGGGCACGTGAGTACCGAGTGCGAGTGATCGTCAAGGGGAAAAGAAAGGGAATTGGGAATAACAGAACGGGGACAGGTAGAGGAGAAGAATATCGGGGGTCTACTACAGACGGGTCTTGAAATTTTCTTTATTCTTTCTTTTGCATATGGCCATTAGGAGTAAGAAATAAGTGACGTGGTAGAAGTGACGGAAACCTAGCTCCGAGAGGGGGTGGAAGGCGGCGCCGCATAGTGCTATCTAGACTAGTACTGGGAATATATGAAGAAGTGAGAAATAAGTTATTGGTGTCTAGCAAAAGGAGACACCGGGAATATTTTTTAGTGATTGTGCTCTCTCTCTCTATTTCTTGTTTTTCCATTTCCACGGGGTAGGGGGCGAAAATGAGAAGGGTATAAAGAAGTTAGAACATCTTAAAAAGCGGGGACTCAGTAGTGGCACGTACAGACGTGAACACAGTAACCTTAGCAGGAAAACAGGGACAGCTGGTTAGGGAGGAAAGGGAGGAGAAAGACAAAGAGTGTGAGTGGAAAGCATTGTGAAGGGTGCGCGCACCGTACGAGTGTGAGAGACGAACGGGTGGCCGCGAGGTGGTGTCAGAGAGTGTGGCCATAACCAGTACTTGATCAATTACAAGTGAGATCACATAAGAGTGCCTGGGAATGGGAAGGAGATGAGATATGGTGAGTGAGAAGAGATTTGTGCAGTGAATAACGGTGGGTGATAATTTTAAGAGGTCCGCTCTTGTCTGTGCCATAAAGGAATACATACGCATATTTACAGCTAATAAAAGGTAACGAAAGCGAACAAGGTAGCGCTAGCGATTTAAAGGATGGGGGCTGAAACTCCCTTGTCACACATTTGCAAGAGCTTGCCGGGATATGCTGAACGCATAAATAAATATCATGATCAATGGTTAACAGAATTGAAAGGGGAGGGGTTGCCCCAGATTTGGCCAGAAGGAGGGTCTTTTGACAAAAGCGTTCTTGATATGGTATGTACATGTATTCGCCTTAAGTATAAGGGAAAAAAATGGCAGAACAGGAAGGAGATATTAGATCTTTGGAGATTGTTTGAGGAAGTACCCCCACCCAAAGCTCCAGCTCCAAATATTGATTTACCCTCCACCACAGACAATCCACTAATGATCCCGCGAGAGGAAAAGGAACAGTTAAGTACAGAACAGCCTGCGGAAGTGGTTATGTTGTACCCAATATTACCTAAACCAGCCCCTGCAACAGGATATAGCGACCCGATTTATGTGCCTCCCCCTTCAACCAGCACGCCACAAAGACCAACTGCACCCCCACCATACGAAAACACTAGAGAGCACACCCAGGGAGGCACACAGAGAGTGGACATAGAGAAGTTAACGAGTGACTTAGAGTCGAGGCTTACAGTGGCACGAGATGAGCTCTCAAGAATAAAAGACATATGTGAACGCACAGCGTGCGCCCCCACACAATCTGGACGCACGTCTAGAGCGTCGAGCGAAAGTAGACAAATTGAGGAAGGATGGAAAAAGGGGGAAATACTGTTCAGAATTGAGGAAGAACCGACCAGGATAATAGAAGTAGGGACAGCAGAAGGAAGCATTGGTGATGTCTCGAGAGAGAGAGGGATCAGAGAGGATTTGTTATGTGATGTCAGAGGAGGGGGGGATGAGAGTGATAGATTGAGCATGGCAGTAGGAGGAGAAGGCGAGGAGCTAGATGGGGCATGTTCACTGGGGACTATAGAGGATGAATGGATAGGACGACTAAGAAATAGGGTGGGGAAGATGGCGTCATTAGAGTCAGCAGTGACTAAGGAAAAGGAAGCTGCAACGGCAAAAGGGAAATTACAACTACCATTACTCCACAGGGGAGGTGGGAGGCCGAACTATATACCGTGGGCTCAGATGGACAAGGCTAACTTAATGAAATTACTACCACAGCTGTCAGGAGGGGCAAGCAAGTGGATATATGCATTTGAAAAACATACCGCGGGTATACCGCTGGCAGTAGGCGATGTGAAAAGCCTACTAGTGTCCTCAGTGGGGGATCAGGCAGACAGAGTGTGGGCTAAAGCGGGTTTTCCAGCTGTAACTTTGGAGTGTGATCGCCATGATGGGGCTTCTTTTAACACCGTGCGAGCAAGGGTGTGGGACGCACTGCGGGAAACTTTCCCAGATACCCCTGATCTGCAGTCAGTAATGCAATGTACCATGAATGATGGGGAGGACGCTATGGATTACATTCTCCGGGTGCAGGAGATGTGGAGAGCGGAAACGGGTACGCCCTGGCACCAATCCACGTCTCTATTTTACTTCATCATTAAAAGAGGGCTCCCAAAGGAAGTGCAAAAGGCACTAGATAAAATAGCAGGTGTTGAGGCAAAAGGCTGGCCGGAGATCCAAAGCATAATAGTACACCATTGTAAAAGGATCAAAGAAAGAGAGAGGGAAGTAGCACAGAAAAGGTTGGCGGACGAGGCGAAGTTGGTGCAATCAAAATTGGTGAAGGTCGCAGCAGCGGTAGCGGGACTCCCACTCATACGGGAGGGAGAGGAAGGAGAGGAGGGGCAAATAGCAATACAAGGAAGAATAGCAGCGAATTGGGCAGGACAAGGGCAACGACAGTGGACAGAGCAGGAGCAGAACGGAGGTCCAACGTGGCAAGAGTGGGCCCCAAGAGGAGGAAGAGGTGGGTACAGGGGGCGAAGAGGAGGACAAGGGTATGGAGGAATGGGAGGAAATGGGTGGCAGGGTCCCAGAGGTCCACAGGGGAGCTGTTGGAATTGTGGGAGATGGGGGCATTACTCAAGGGAATGTAGGAGCAGACAAAACAACGGTTTCCAAGAGATAGAACAGTACGGACACCCCCATCCAGGAAGCCCCTACGGCCTCCCCATGGGACAATACCAGCAACCAGACAATGTAGTACAAAGGAGTAACGCACAACTACACGGACATCAATACCGAACACAAACCAGCCCACAGAATAATGACAATGTGCACTACACGCCTGGTAATACTTTCGCCACAGGAGCTAATGGGGCACCAGCCCCCGCACCTTACAGTGGAGTGTCAGTAGTTTCGGGGAATATTTTCGATCAAGGGGGGGCAATGAGACACCCCGCATAGGACAGCCCACAGAGAGCACTTGCGTGTCCAGTACTGTCTACGACCCACAATGCATCAGAGGAACCATTGATAGGAGCGCAGATAGGAGACAAGCAATTCATATTCATGGTGGATTCGGGAGCGGAGAAATCATGCATTAGAGAGGGCCGGTTCCCGTTATCTAATAGAACGTTAGAGACGCAGGGGTTCTCTGGGGCTGTAATTGAAGTTCCTTACACAGAGGTATTGGATGTGACAGTGGGGGGTAAAACAGTGAAAGCACCCTTACTGTACTATGAAAACTCTCCCATCAACTTACTGGGGAGAGATCTCTTGAGCAAACTAAACATGACCATATCATTCACAGGGAGCGGCATCGTATGTTCAACGCCAGGCATATGCCCCCTCCGTATATTAGCAGTAATACACGGCCACACAACAATAAAAGAGATCAGAGGGGTACCAAGAAATGAGGAGATGTTTGTTGAAGGCATGAGAACATTGGCTCTCATAGTACCAGAACTAAAAAGGGTGGAGTGGAGAATACCAGCAGAATTCCTTTTTCGTCCCATAGCAAGCCCTGACACTGCTCTTGGGGAAGTACTATCATTGGATTTGCATGCAATACATGTATCAGCAAACAGAATATGCGTGATTGGTATTGACATGGAAGGGTGTGAGTGGCGGACAGTATTGTGTACAAATGCAAATATCCCCCTGAGAGAGCTCTCGGACGAGGAGCTATTTTCTGACACTGAGGGAGATGGTGAAGTAGTGATGGAACTGGCAATGCCCTGCGACATCGTAGTTACAGCCAGACAAACTAAAGTTGAACTAATGGCGGTAGTAGGAGCACCGCATACATTTTTTGATGAAGACATGAGTTCAGTACCCGCTAACTTATGGACTAATGGCCCCCACGATGTAGGGTTGCTACATGAAGTTCAGCCTGTGGTGATAAAAGTAAAACAAGGAGCAATACTACCCCGGGTGAAACAATATCCACTGTCGCGAGAAGCAGAAGAAGGGATCAGAGAGACAATAGAAGCACTGCTAGCACAGGGTATAATAGTGCCCTCAAACTCCCCATGCAACACATGCATTTACCCAATCAAAAAAAGCGAAGGGGGGTTCATGGAGGATGATACAAGATTTACGCCCATTGAACGATGTGGTAATGAAGGAGTTCCCTTTAGTCCCGAACCCGGCGACAATACTGTGCAACATTCCAAAAATAGCATCACACTTCACAGTAATTGACTTAAAAAATGCATTCTTTTCGATTCCCTTGGCAGAAGAGAGCAGGTACTTGACAGCATTTACATTGGGAGGAAGGAGGTTCGAACACTGCAGACTACCACAAGGATATTGCGAGAGCCCAAGCATATTTAACAGGGTACTACATGAAGATCTGGGGAATTTGTCTGTAGAAAGCACAGTGATTCAGTACGTTGATGATTTATTGGTTTGTGCACAGGCTGAGGAAGAATGCAGACAGGACTCGATAACACTCTTGACATTATTGGCAAATAAGGGGTACAAGGTGGACAAGGGGAAGTTACAATACTGTCTGACGGAGGTCCTATACTTGGGTCAGTTGATATCAAAGGATGGCAAGCGAATTATACCAGACAGGGCACAGGCGATTAGAACAATTGGGGAGCCCAAAACAGTAAAAGAGATGCAGAAATTTCTGGGTATGTGTAACTATTGCCGAGCATGGATATTGGACTATGCGGCGTACACAAGGCCCCTGCTACAGGCACTGAAAGAAGCACAACAAGAACACAAACACATAGAATGGACAGAGGTGACGAACACAGCATTTAACTCACTAAAAGAGCTGATATCAAGCGCTCCAGTACTAGCAAACCCAGATTATGGGCGCGAGTTCTTCTTATTTTCACACTGCAAAGGAACATTGATGACAGCAGTACTGACACAGAAAACATCCTTAGGGCACAAACCACTAGCTTACTGCAGCGGCACCCTAGACGCAGTAATGCAAGGTCATTTCGCGTGCGAGCAATCCCTAGCTGCAGCCGCGTTCGCAATTGAAAAAAGTGCCACGATAGTAATGGGCTGCCCGGTGACACTGTTCGTGGAACACTCACTTTTTGCAATATTAGAGCGAACAAAGAGCACATTGACAACACAACGCGCCACAGCATATGAGATAATACTGTCCAGCGCTAACATCCATATAGTAAGATGTAAAACAGTGAACCCAGCCACATTCATCACAGAGGCATGCACCATAGAGGACATGCAAAACCACAACTGCGCCACGTACACAGGTGACGAAAGTAAGGATCAAGTGATTTTTGAAAATGCCCTGACCGAGGGTGAGGTGTATTTTGTGGACGGGTCAGCATCAATAGACATGGAGACAGGAGAAAAGCATGTGGGTATGGCAGTGGTACGATTAGAGGAAGATGAATATGAGATACTAGTACAACACCGCCTCCCATCACACTATTCAGCGCAAGCAGCAGAACTAATAGCGCTAATAGAAGCATTGCATGCCGCCAAGGGGTGCGCAGTGACCATATATACAGACTCAGCATACATGACAACAACAGTTCACGGCGGGTTGGCCCGGTGGGGGCGGAGAGGGTTCCGACGAGCAGACGGAACGCCAGTCCAGCATGCAGAATTATTGAAAGAACTGATTGAGGCCCTGCAAGACCCCACGGCAGTGGCCATCGTAAAATGTCAAGCTCATACCACCAATACAGATTTTGTATCTTTGGGGAACGCGGCAGCAGACGCCGCTGCCAAAGCAGCTTCATATCTACAAAAAGGTGAAATAGGAGAGTACATGTTGCACCACACAGCAAGCCAAGAAGTCCCCACAGGATACAACATGATGTCCACACAGGAGATAATAGAGCTGCAAGAGGGAGCTAGTGCAGAGGAAAAATTGCTGTGGACTAAGAGAGGATGCAGCAAATCACCGACTGATTTATTGTGGCGACAAGAGAGTTCAGGAAAAGTGGTAATGCCAATCACGCTGTTAGAAATAGCATTTCAACAACTACACTTTCCTGCACACAACACAAAGAAACACATAATGGCAGAGATACAAGAAGATTGGTTTACACCTTGCCTCCAGGAACACGTCACAAGGTTAGCTCTAGAATGCACGACATGTCAAATTTACAACTCAGGTATGACATTGCGTACACTAAGGGGTACGATACCAAAACCAAGTGGCCCATTCAGAGAGCTCCACATTGATTATGTAGACATGGGAGAAAGGTGTAACGGGGCTCGATACATGATTGTGGTTGTATGTCCATTTTCGAGGTGGGTGGAGGCAGGCCCTTGTGCCCGCCCTGACGCGAAGGGCGCCGCGAAGTTCCTAGTGCGGGAAGTGTTTCCGCGCTGGGGAATTTGCGACGTTATTCGCTCAGATAACGGGACGCATTTTGTTAATGAAATCTTTAAAGAAGTGACTACATTATTGGGAATAAAGCACAAATTATGTTCGATTTATCATCCTCAAAGTAATGGCGTCGTAGAAAAGATAAACGGCCTGTTAAAAAGCAGATTATCAAAACTTTGTTTTTCCCTTAAAAAGACTTGGATGTACTGCCTGCCTTTGGCCTTGTTTGAGCTACGAAACCAGCCAAGTAAGGATCACCATTTGTCCCCGCACGAGATCGTCACGGGAAGAAGAATGCACACAGCGCATTCGCCTCTCCGTGAGCGTTCTGATGCACACAGAAGCGCAGCCATATTGGGGGAGGAGTTCACAGAATACCTGCGAAAATTGACACGGGCAGCGCGCGTAATTTCAAAGCAACTAGCCCCCCCCTCGACAAGAGAGGAGGGGAACGCGACTGAACCAAACGGTTTGCCTGAAAAACCACTACAGCTAATGCCTGGGGACCTTATATATGTTAGAAGTTTTGTGCGGAGGTGGAACGCACCACGCTTCCATGGCCCCTATGAGGTAGTGTTTTGCACGCCTACAGCAGTAAAGGTTAAGGGCCTGCGATATTGGGTGCATTTGACAGATGTACGTAAAGCTTACAGCGCTGCGGAGAGTGAGGTGCAGGATGAGGCACAGGCAACAGCGGACGATGAAGTTGTGCGGAATGAATGATTTGAATTTTGTGTGCTTCATGAGATGAACAGTGAACACAATTAGCGCGCAACAAATGTCCTGGACTAAAACATGTACACATGTATATGTAAATTTTCTTTTTACAATTTTTGAAAGTTTTGCGTGGGGTTCTTTTTTTTCCTTCCTGTACTATTTAAGATGTTTTTTATTATTGTTGTTTTTAAAAATGTCATGTTTTTTTTATTATTTATATATGTATATAGTAAGTTACGAATAATATTGACTGAAAGCTACCTTGTCTGTCAACAAACCCCCTTCCTCACCCAACCCTATATTTTATCACCGAAACGTTACAATGTGGAAATGCTTACATGTTTGTATTTAATGAACTTTTGTGTCTCAAACAGGATTTATCATGGCATCGAATGGGCAGCCTGCAACTAATAGATATGTTAGATTTAGAGAAATGTTAGTGGCTAGATTAACATATTCATTTGAATGTGGTTTATCAATGTGTGCTATCGTGTTCTTCATCTCAATGTTTTGTCTGGTGTTACACTGGATTATAGCGTTCATCTCTACCGAGATGAACGAGGGGGGAGGGGGGAACAACACCACCCTTGCTCCTGGAACGAAAACAATTCCGACTGTAGGTATTAAAGAAGGTGATTTCTTGATCTGGGATGGATCACACTTTGTGTGGGGATACTATACTACACCACCCACTGCTGTCCTCTCACAATGGAGAACCAAAAATGTAGATAATGACACAATGTCCCAACCTGGAACATACAACAACCACACGATCCCTCCCGCCCCAATTTCAAACAACGATCTCTTGTTTATTAATGAGGATGGAAAAGTGATTATGATGACAGAACACACGTCCCTATATGAAGAATTAGAAAAGGGGGGTGGGAGGGAGGAAGGGGGGCCTGGTTCTTCACCTCCTATAACGAGAAGGTACAGAAGAAGGGAGAAAAGTAGGCGGAGAAGAGAGACTGGTGGAAAAGGGTATGATGAGTATTATGGGCTAGGGTTAGACAAAATGGAAGACCCACGACACCCTCACCAAGCAAATAAATGGTATGCAGATATGAGCACAACAGCTAAACAAACAACCAATGAGAGCTGTTATGTCTGCTCACTTATCCCCCATGCATCAGGCACACCTAAAGTATTGTTGCCACGAGAATTGCCCATTGTGGATGCCCAATGTCTCCTTCATCTCACGCTGTGTAGAATAAAGAACACTTTCCAAGCACACGATGTTTCTTTCAGAATGGTACAGAACAACAAAACGTGCTATTCGCAAGCGTCTGGAGTGATCTGCCTTAAAGAACCTTTCTTTGCAATACAAGGGACACTGTTTTCCGAAAGCAAATGGAAAGACGAAGAAGTGCTGTGCAAGGCAGAAGCACTGAAGGGTGTTCAACCGGAAAAGTTGCGGTGGATGGAAAGAACGTGCTTGCCAATATGGAAAGAACACATCCCTAAATTAACATGGGTAACAGCGATGGAAAAACCCTTTAAGCTACAAAGTGAAATACAAAACAAACTATGTTTCAAGGGAGAAGGAAAAATGGCAATAGGAACGAACAAGAACTGTAACAAAACTCTCACCATCCCAGATATGAAAAAAGGAACAGCAGCACTAATGGACACCTACTGGGTATGCGGGAACAAGGCGTACCTGCACCTTCCCCAATCATGGAGTGGTAGCTGCTCAATGGCCACTTTGCATTCAACACTAATGGTGATTCCTGAAAGCCATATTGACAGAAGTAACACGATGAACGAAGGCTTGAACCAGAATGCAGCGTCTCCAACTACACAAGCGCACCTTTATGTCCTGTCCTCCGGAGGGAAAGGAGAAGAGCTCTCAAGGAACAAGCGAGCCTCGAACTACATATCACAAGCATCATCTGATTTATTGGCACAGATCCCAGACAAGTATCGCCTGTTCAGCTCCGTGGAAACATTCTTTGCTTCACTAGTATCAAGTGTCCAAGCAAGAGCAAATGCAAAATGGCTCCAGATCACACGGTGGGAACTGATCCAGTTGGCCAATGACACTGAAGAAGGGTTCAACATAATAAAGGTGGAACTACGAGCTCTGCGATTAATGACCATGCAAAACAGGTATGTCCTAGACCTGTTAACAGCAATCGATGGAGGTGTTTGCCGAAAAATAGGAAGTGCATGCTGCACGTTCGTACCTTCTGAAGACGCAGAAAATGGGTCCCTGTCCCACGTTATTGAAGCAGTACATAACCTGGGCGAGAAGATGAAAATGGAAGGTGGAGCTGAGGATAGCTCGTGGTTCGACAATATCTTCTCCTGGGTTCCCTCATGGCTTGGAGTGACAATGAAGTTCCTGATACCAATAGTGGTGATCATCCTTGTGATGTTCTGCCTGTGCCAGGTGGGCCTCCGATGTTGTGCTAATGCAGTCCCTAACGGTGCAATGATGATGGTGACAATGGGCAACTCCGGTGGTACAATTAAAGCAACACAAGAAGTACATGTGCAGACAGGAACAGACAACACCCCCAGGTACCAGTTAGTGCCTATGTGCCGTGACAAGTACATAGTAGATAAGCTATGGCACACCACGATTAAAGAACCACGAGACGTAGAACTGGAATGGTATGAGGAGGTCTGGGTAGATCTGGAAGAGACCGGCGACTGTATATATTTGACATGTACACCAGACGAGTATGCTAGGAGAGGTGAGAGCTTAAGGGGGGTGTGCAGAGCATGGATGCCTATAAAAGGAACCCCTGCATGGGATGGTGCAGTGTTAGAAGAACAAGAATGTAGAAGATTAGAAGAGCTAAAGAAATTCGTTACTTTAAGTAACGAAAGGGGGGAAATGTAGGGGAGGAATGGCCACGAGGCCCTCCTCACCTACAGCTCCCTCCCCAGGTGAGGACCATGGCTCGGTGGGAGCACCCTCATGCCACCCGGGCCCAGGTGGAGGGGGGTTCACCCGCCGACGACATTGCCCACACGCACCCTGTCTTTGCATTTACCGAAACTTAAGTTAGGCCTAGACGCCATCGTGCACAGCAAACATGGTGTGAGTTCAGCACACTGTAACGAGGCCCCCACCTTTGGAGGGCCTTTCATGCATCTCTGCCGCCTCAGCAGCCCTGGCAGGTCCGCTGCGAGCGCGTTCCCATGAGAAAGTCGGAGATGAGCTAAACCCGAGATGCCAACACGGCAACATTATATTAGTAACAATGTGATATTGCACCCCGTATGACCCAGACCGCAAGGCCGGGGCAACGGGGAAAAAAGCTGAAGCATCACTATCTGAAGAAGGTAGAAAATAGTTCAAGTATTGGTGTTAATGAACTACCTCTGTTTAAAATGTGAACGAACTATAAAAATGTAACGTTATATGATATCCCTCCAGGTCTGGACTAATGCTGCTATAACCACGGAGAAAGATGTTGACCAAACGTATAACCTCTATTTGTAAAAGTGTTTTTCAATAGTATGTAGAAACTTGAACTCATATATGTTTTGAATCACCCAAAGCGGCGAGCATCAATCTCTGTAGGCCATAACCTAGATATCCCTCGTATAACGTCTAATGTACATACAATACGCACACAATGTAGTGAACATAATGTTAGGTAATGAAAAGGTACTGGAACCGACTGTATTAAAGAAATGTGTAACGAAAATGAAATATATATATATATATATGTGTGTCTGAATAACGTTAAAATGAGGCAGAACAGTATAAAACTTCTGCATTCACTGATCAGCAACGCACGAGGAAAATACCTTTGTGAGTATATGCAAGGTCATTCCCTCTCCCACCCCACCAAGCCTGCCAGATAAAAAAGCTAAGACTTGTGCTGCGCTCCCTCACCTCCCCCAACCAAGCTGGCGTTACTTCAGAGAGTCAGAGGCCCCGGCGCCGCAACCAAGGCCACAGCCCGCCACCTGTGTTATTTACAGCACGGTAATAAACCCACGGATGAACCCACTGATCTACCAGCACCCTCTCATAAATCCCCACGAACCCCCCCAAGAATCCTGACCCCGTGTAAGGACGACCCCCATCATTGGGACAAGACACAGAGACCCATCTATATAATAACTTCTAACGCAGCAGACAGACATGTATCACTCGGCCCAGGTCCCAGAGCCCCGTCCCGTGACCTAAAATACCGGTCAATAAGACTCAGGTAAATCTCACCCCAACCAACAACCACCAGACCTCTCACGAGGTGCATTCCTCATGTGTTGTGTTTATTTTATAAGATAAGCTAGTGAAGCGATTTATTAATGAACGTAAATGTCATTTTCTGAATAACTGTAGTGTGCATGGCCTAGGGCAAATGAGACAGGAAAGGTATTCGTTATTGTCACAGGCTGCCCCAGCACATCAACACCGCATGGATGACCTCAAGCCGGCCTGCCAGGCCCAACCCAACCCACGAGGCTGACCAGTGACGTCGTCCCGCCAAGACCAACCCCGCGCCAGCAACACTTATAGTTAGTCGACACCACCCAATCCCAATTGACTTGTGCCCCCTATAGTGTTTAGGTGTTGATGACGTTTTTTGTATTAGAAATACGCCTGTCTTTGCTATTGTCAGGCAGAGCGCTCTCGTAGGTTGCAGAGTTCTTTGCATGCCTTATCCTTGGATAAACTCCCACTTACGCTCACCCGCACTCTGTCTTGGTCTTATTCCCACTACGGGAGAGTCCCTTATTGTCTCTCATTGCGGGGAGGATCGTGCTGAATTGGGGGCGCTTCCTTTCACTCTCCAGGTCAGAAGGGCGTTACTCTAATTCGAAATAGCTGCTTCGGTGTGAGTGGGATAGTTCCCATTAGACGAGAGGACCGTTTCTCTAATGGGAAAAGCTGCTTCGGTGTGAGTGGGCTAGTTCCCATTAGACGAGAGGATCTTTCTGCCTCTCCAGGTCAGAGGGCCGTTTCTCTAATGGGAAATAACTACTTCGGTGTGAGTAGGCTCGTTCCCATTAGACAGGGGGACCTTTCTTCCTCTCCAGGTCAGAGGGCCATTTCTCTAATGGGAAATAGCTGCTTCGGTGTGAGTGGGCTAGTTCCCATTAGACAAGAGGACCTTTCTGCCTCTCCAGGTTGGACGACCGTTACTCTAATGGGAAATAGCTGCTTCGGTGTGAGTAGGCTTGTTCCCATTCGACGAGTGGACCGTTCTGCCTCTACAGGTCAGAGGGCCGATTCTCTAATGGGAAATTGCTGTGTCAGTGTGAGTGGGAAAGTTCCCATTAGACGAGAGGACCTTTCTGCCGCTCCAGTTCGGAGGGCCCTTTCTCTAATGGGAAATAGCTGCTTCAGTGTGAGTGGGCTAGTTCCCATTAGACGAGAGCACCTTTCTGCCTCTCCAGGTCAGAAGGGCGTTACTCTAATTCGAAATAGCTGCTTCGGTGTGAGTGGGCTAGTTCCCATTAGATGAGAGAACCGTTTCTCTAATAGGAAATAGCTTCTTTAGTGCGAGTGGGCTAGTTCCCGTTAGACAAGAGGACCTTTCCGCCTCTCCAGGTCGGAGGGCCGTTTCTCTAATGGGAAATAGCTGCTTCGGTGTGAGTGATCTAGTTCCCATTAGAAGAGAGGACCTTTCTGCCTCTCCATGTCAGAAGGGCGTTACTCTAATTCGAAATAGCTGCTTCGGTGTGAGTGGGCTAGTTCCCATTAGACGAGAGAACCGTTTCTCTAATAGGAAATAGCTTCTTTAGTGTGAGTGGGCTAGTTCCCATTAGACGAGAAGACCTTCCTGTCTCTCCAGGTCGGAGCGCCATTTCTCTAATGGGAAATAGCTGCTTAAGTGTGAGGTGGCTAGTTCCCATTAGACGAGAGGACCTTTCTGCCTCTCCAGGTCGGAGGGCCGTTTCTCTAATGGGAAATAGCAGCTTCGGTGTGAGTGGGCTAATTCCCATTAGACGAGAGAACCTTTCTGCCTCTCCAGGTCGGAGGGCCATTTCTCTAATGGGAAATAGCTGCTTCAGTGTGAGTAGGGTTGTTCCCATTAAACGAGAGGACCTGTCTGCCTTTGTAGGTCAGAGGGCCGTTTCTCAAATGGGAAATAGCTGCTTCAGTGTGCGTCGGCTAGATTCCCATTAGAAGAGAGGACCTTTCTGCCTCACCAGGTCGGAGGGCCATTTCTCTAATGGGAAATAGCTGCTTCGGTGTGAGTAGGCTCGTTTCCATTAGACGAGAGGAACATTCTGCCTCTCCAGGTCGGAGGGCCATTTCTCTAATGGGAAATAGCTGCTTCAGTGTGAGTAGGGTAGTTCCCATTAAACGAGAGGACCTGTCTGCCTTTCTAGGTCAGAGGGCCGTTTCTCAAATGGGAAATAGCTGCTTCAGTGTGAGTCGGCTAGTTTCCATTAGATGAGAGGATCTTTCTGTCTCACCAGGTCGGAGAGCCGTGTCTCTAATGGGAAATAGTTGCTTCAGTTTGAGTGGGCTAGTTCCCATTAGACGAGAGGACCTTTCTGCCTCTCCAGGTCAGAGGGCCGTTTCTCTAATGGGAAATTGCTGCGTCAGTGTGAGTGGGCTAGTTCCCGTTAGACGAGAGGACCTTTCTGCCTCTCCAGGTTGGAGGGCCATTTCTCTAATGGGAAATAGCTGCTTCGGTGTGAGTAGGCTCGTTCCCATTCGACAAGGGGGCCTTTCTGCCTCTCCAGGTCAGAGGGCCGTTTCTCTAATGGTAAATAGTTGCTTCGGTGTGAATAGGCAGTTCCAATTAGACGAGAGGACCTTTCTGCTTCTCCAGGTTGGAGGGCCGTTTCTCTAATGGGAAATGGCTGCTTTGGTGTGAGTGGGCTAGTTCCCATTAGACGAGAGGACCGTTCTGCCTCTCCAGGTGGGAGGGCCGTTTCTCTAATGGGAAATAGCTGCTTCGGTGTGAGTGGGCTAATTCCCATTAAACGAGGTACCTTTCTGCCTCTCCAGGTCAGAGGGCGGTTTCTCTAATGGGAAATAGCTGCTTCGGTGTGAGTGGGCTAGTTCCCATTAGACGAGAGGACCTTTCTGCCTCTCCAGGTCGGAGGGCCATTTCTCTAATGGGAAATAGCTGCTTCGGTGTGAGTAGGCTAGTTCCCATTAGACGAGGGGAACTTTCTGCCTCTCCACGTCAGAGAGCCAATTCTCTAATGGGAAATAGCTGCTTCAGTGTGAGTAGGCTAGTTCCCATTAAACGAGAGGACCTGTCTGCCGTTGTAGGTCAGAGGGCCGTTTCTCAAATGGGAAATAGCTGCTTCAGTGTGCGTCGGCTAGATTCCCATTAGAAGAGAGGACCTTTCTGCCTCACCAGGTCAGAGGGCTGTTTATCTAATGGGAAATAGCTGCTTCGGTGTGAGTGGGCTAGTTCCCATTAGACGAGAGGACCTTTCTGCCTCTCCAGGTCGGAGGGCCGTTTCTCTAATGGGAAATTGCTGAGTCAGTGTGAGTGGGCTAGTTCCCATTAGACGAGAGGACCTTTCTGCCTCTCCAGGTTGGAGGGCCATTTCTCTAATGGGAAATAGCTGCTTTGGTGTGAGTAGGCTTGTTCCCATTAGACGAGAGGAACATTCTGCCTCTCTTGGTCGGAGGGCCGTTTATCTAATGGGAAATAGCTGCTTCGGTGTGATTAAGCTGGTTCGCATTAGACGAGAGGACCTTTCTGCCTCTCCAGGTCGGAGGGCCGTTTCTCTAATGGGAAATAGCTGCTTCGGTGTGAGTGGGCTCCTTCCCATTAGAGGAGAGGACCTTTCTGCCTCTCCAGGTTGGAGGGCCATTCCTCTAATGGGAAATAGCTGCTTCGCTGTGAGTGGGCTAGTTCCCATTAGACCAGGGGACCGTTCTGCCTCTCCAGGTCGCAGGGCCGTTTCTCTAATGGGAAATAGCTGCTTCGGTGTGAGTGGGCTAATTCCCATTAGACAAGAGTACCTTTCTGCCTCTCCAGGTCAGAGGGCCGTTTCTCCAATGGGAAATAGCTGCTTCTGTGTGAGTGGGCTAGTTCCCATTAGACGAGAGGACCTTTCTGCCTCTCCAGGTCGGAGGGCCATTTCTCTAATGGGAAATAGCTGCTTTGGTGTGAGTAGGATAGTGCCATTAGACAAGGGGACCTTTCTGGCTCTCCATGTCAGAGAGCCGATTCTCTAATGGGAAATAGCTGCTTCAGTGTGAGTAGGCTAGTTCCCCTTAGACGAGAAGACCTTTCTGCCTCTCCAGGTCAGAGTGCCATTTCTCTAATGGGAAATAGCTGCTTCAGTGTGAGTGGGCTAGTTCCCATTAAACGAGAGGACCTTTCTGCCTCTCCAGGTCAGAGGGCCATTTCTCTAATGGGAAATAGCTGCTTCAGTGTGAGCAGGGTAGTTCCCATTAAACAAGAGGACCTGTCTGCCTTTCTAGGTCGGAGGGCCGTTTCTCAAATGGGAAAGAGCTGCTTCAGTGTGAGTCGCTAGTTTCCATTAGATAAGAGGATCTTTCTGTCTCGCCAGGTCAGAGGGCCATTTCTCTAATGGGAAATAGCTGCTTCGGTGTGAGTAGGCTAGTTCCCATTAGAAGAGAGGACCTTTCTGCCTCACCAGGACAGAGGGCTGTTTCTCTAATGGGAAATGGCTGCTTTCGGTGTGAGTGGGCTAGTTCCCATTAGACGAGAGGACCTTTCTGCATCTCCAGGTCGGAGGGCCATTTCTCTAATGGGAAATAGCTGCTTCGGTGTGAGTAGGCTAGTTTCCATTAGACGAGAGGAACATTCTGCCTCTCCAAGTCGGAGGGCCATTTCTCTAATGGCAAATAGGTGCTTCACTGTGAGTCGGCTAGTTTCCATTAGATAAATGGATCTTTCTGTCTCGCCAGGTCAGAGGGCCATTTCTCTAATGGGAAATAGCTGTTTCGGTGTGAGTAGGCTAGTTCCCATTAGAAGAGAGGACCTTTCTGCCTCACCAGGTCAGAGGGCTGTTTCTCTAATGGGAAATAGCTGCTTCAGTGTGAGTAGGGTAGTTCCCATACGAGAGGAAATGTCTGCCTTTCTAGGTAGGAGGACAGTTTCTCAAATGCGAAATAGCTGCTTCAGTGTGAGTCGGCTACTTTCCATTAGATAAGAGGATCTTTCTGTCTCGCCAGGTCGGAGGGCCATTTCTCTAATGGGAAATAGCTGCTTCGGTGTGAGTAGACTAGTTCCCATTCGACGAGGGGACCTTTCTGCCTCTTCAGGTCAGAGGGCTGTTTCTTTAATGGGAAATAGCTGCTTCGGTGTGAGTGGGCTAGTTCCCATTAGAAGAGAGGACCTTTCTGCCTCTCCAGGTCGGAGGGCGTTTCTCTAATGGGAAATAGCTGCTTCAGTGTGAGTAGACTAGTTCCCATTAGACGAGAAGACCTTTCTGCCTCTCCACGTCAGAGAGCCTATTCTCTAATGGGAAATAGCTGCTTCAGTGTGAGTAGGCTAGTTCCCATTAGACGAGAAGACCTTTCTGCCTCTCCAGGTCGGAGCGCCATTTCTCTAATGGGAAATAGCTGCTTAAGTGTGAGGTGTCTAGTTCCCATTAGACGAGAGTACCTTTATGCCTCTCCAGGTCGGAGGGCCGTTTCTCTAAAGGGAAATAGCTGCTTCGGTGTGAGTGGGCTAGTTCCCATTAACGAGAGGACCTTTCTAACTCTCCAGGTAGGAAGGCCATTTCTCTAATGGGAAATAGCTGCTTCGGTGTGAGTAGGCTAGTTCCCATTAGACGTGGGAACCTTTCTGTCTCTCCAGGTTGGACGGCCGTTTCTCTAATGGGAAATAGCTGCTTCGGTGTGAGTAGGCTCGTTCCCATTAGACGTGGGAACCTTTCTGCCTCTCCAGGTCAGAGGGCCGTTTCTCTAATGGTAAATAGTTGCTTCGGTGTGAATAGGCCAGTTCCAATTAGACGAGAGGACCTTTCTGCTTCTCCAGGCTGGAGGGCCGTTTCTCTAATGGGAAATGGCTGCTTTGGTGTGAGTGGGCTAATTCCCATTAAACGAGGTACCTTTCTGCCTCTCCAGGTCAGAGGGCCGTTTCTCTAATGGGAAATAGCTGCTTCGGTGTGAGTAGGCTAGTTCCCATTAGACGAGGGGAACTTTCTGCCTCTCCACGTCAGAGAGCCAATTCTCTAATGGGAAATAGCTGCTTCAGTGTGAGTAGGCTAGTTCCCATTAGACGAGAAGACCTTTCTGCCTCTCCAGGTCGGAGCGCCATTTTTCTCATGGGAAATAGCTGCTTAAGTGTGAGGTGGCTAGTTCCCATTAGACAAGAGTACCTTTCTGCCTCTCCAGGTCGGAGGGCCGTTTCTATAATGAGAAATAGCTGCTTCGGTGTGAGTGGGCTAGTTCCCATTAGACGAGAGGTTCTTTCTGCCTCCCCAGGTCGGAGGGCCGTTTCTCTAATGGGAAATAGCTACTTCGGTGTGAGTATGCTAGTTCCCATTAGACAGGGGGACCTTTCTTCCTCTCCAGGTCAGAGGGCCATTTCTCTAATGGGAAATAGCTGCTTCGGTGTGAGTGGGATAGTTCCCATTAGACAAGAGGACCTTTCTGCCTCTCCAGGTAGGAGGTCCGTTAATCTAAAGGGAAATAGCTGCTTCGGTGTGTGTAGGTTAGTTATTAGATGAGGGAACCTTTCTGCCTCTCCAGGTCGGAGGGCCGTTTCTCTAATGGCAAATAGCTGCTTTGGCGTGAGTGGGCTAGTTCCCATTAGACAAGAGCACCTTTCAGCCTCTCCAGGTGAGAGGGCCATTTCTCTAATGGGAAATAGATACTTCATTGTGAGTGGGCTTGTCCCCATTAGACGAGAGCACCTTTCTGCCTCTCCATGTCAGAAGGGCGTTACTCTAATTCGAAATAGCTGCTTCGGTGTGAGTGGGCTAGTTCCCATTAGACGAGAGAACTGTTTCTCTAATAGGAAATAGCTTCTTTAGTGTGAGTGGGCTAGTTCCCATTAGACGAGAAGACCTTCCTGTCTCTCCAGGTCGGAGCGCCATTTCTCTAATGGGAAATAGCTGCTTAAGTGTGAGGTGGCTAGTTCCCATTAGACAAGAGTACCTTTCTGCCTCTCCAGGAAGGAGGGCCGTTTCTATAATGGGAAATAGCTGCTTCGGTGTGAGTGGGCTAGTTCCCATTAGACGAGAGGACCTTTCTGCCTCTCCAGGTCGGAGGGCCGTTTCTCTAATGGGAAATAGCAGCTTCGGTGTGAGTGGGCTAATTCCCATTAGACGAGAGAACCTTTCTGCCTCTCCAGGTCAGAGGGCCGTTTCTCTAATGGGAAATAGCTGCTTCGGTGTGAGTGGGCTAGTTCCCATTAGAGGAGAGGACCTTTCTGCCTCTCCAGGTCGGAGGCCCGATTCTCTAATGGGAAATAGCTGCTTCGGTGTGAGTAGGCTAGTTCCCATTAGACGAGGGGACCTTTCTGCCTCTCCACGTCAGAGAGCCAATTCTCTAATGGGAAATAGCTGCTTCAGTGTGAGTGGGCTAGTTCCCATTCGACAAGAGGACCTTTCTGCTTCTCCAGGTAGGAGGGCCGTTTCTCTAATGGCCAATAGCTGCTTCGGCGTGAGTAGGCTAGTTCACATTAGACGAGAAGACCTTTCTGCCTCTCCAGGTCGGAGCGCCATTTCTCTAATGGGAAATAGCTGCTTAAGTGTGAGGTGGCTAGTTCCCATTAGACAAGAGTACCTTTCTGCCTCTCCAGGTCGAAGGGCCGTTTCTATAATGGGAAATAGCTGCTTCGGTGTGAGTGGGCTAGTTCCCATTAGACGAGAGGATCTTTCTGCCTCTCCAGGTCGGAGGGCCGTTTCTCTAATGGGAAATAGCTACTTCGGTGTGAGTAGGCTAGTTCCCATTAGACAGGGCGACCTTTCTTCCTCTCCAGGTCAGAGGGCCATTTCTCTAATGGGAAATAGCTACTTCGGTGTGAGTGGGCTAGTTCCCATTAGACAAGAGGACCTTTCTGCCTCTCCAGGTAGGAGGGCCGTTAATCTAAAGGGAAATAGCTGCTTCGGTGTGTGTAGGCTAGTTATTAGATGAGGGAACCTTTCTGCCTCTCCAGGTCGGAGGGCTGTTTCTCTAATGGCAAATAGCTGCTTTGGTGTGAGTGGGCTAGTTCCCATTAGACAAGAGCACCTTTCAGCCTCTCCAGGTCAGAGGGCCATTTCTCTAATGGGAAATAGATACTTCATTGTGAGTGGGCTTGTCCCCATTAGACGAGAGCACCTTTCTGCCTCTCCAGGTCAGAAGGGCGTTACTCTAATTCGAAACAGCTGCTTCGGTGTGAGTGGGCTGGTTCCCATTAGATGAGAGAACCGTTTCTCTAATAGGAAATAGCTTCTTTAGTGTGAGTGGGCTAGTTCCCATTAGACAAGAGGACCTTTCCGCCTCTCCAGGTCGGAGGGCCGTTTCTCTAATGGGAAATAGCTGATTTGGTGTGAGTAGGCTAGTTCCCATTAGATGAGAGGACCTTGCTGCCTCTCCAGGTCGGAGAGCTGTTTCTCTAATGGGAAATAGCTGCTTCAGTTTGAGGGGGCTAGTTCCCATTAGACGAGAGGACCTTTCTGCCTCTCCAGGTAGGAGGGCGGTTTCTCTAATGGGAAATAGCTGCTTCGGTGTGAGTAGGCTAGTTCCCATTAGACGAGGGAACCTTCCTGCCTCTCCAGGTAGGAGGGCAGTTTCTCTGATGGGAAATAGCTGATTCGGTGTGAGTGGGCTAGTTCCCATTAGACAAGAGGACCTTTCTGCCTCTCCAGGTTGGACGGCCGTTTCTGTAATGGGAAATAGCTGCTTCGGTGTGACAAGGCTCGTTCCCATTCCACGACGGGACCGTTCTGCCTCTCCAGGTCGGAGGGCCATTTCTCTAATGGGAAATAGTTGCTTTGGTTTGAATAGGCTAGTTCCAATTAGACGAGAGGACCTTTCTGCCTCTCCAGGTCGGAGGGCCGTTTCTCTAATGGGAAATAGCTGCTTCGGTATGAGTGGGATAGTTCCCATTAGACAAGAAGACTTTGCTGCCTCTCCAGGTCGGAGGGCCGTTTCTCAAATGGGAAATAGCTGCTTCAGTGTGAGTCGGCTAGTTTCCATTAGATAAGAGGATCTTTCTGTCTCGCCAGGTCAGAGGGCTGTTTCTCTAATGGGAAATAGCTGCTTTGGTGTGAGTGGGCTAGTTCCCATTCGACGAGGGGACCTTTCTGCCTCTTCAGGTCGGAGGGCCGTTTCTCTAATGGCAAATAGCTGCTTCAGTGTGAGTGGGCTAGTTCCCATTCGACGAGAGGACCTTTCTGCTGCTCCAGGTAGGAGGGCCGTTTCTCTAATGGGAAATAGCTGCTTCAGTGTGAGTAGGCTAGTTCCCATTAGACGAGGGAACCTTTCTGCCTCTCCAGGTAGGAGGGCAGTTTCTCTGATGGGAAATAGCTGCTTCGGTGTGAGTGGGCTAGTTCCCATTAGACAAGAGGACCTTTCTGCCTCTCCAGGTTGGACGGCCATTTCTCTAATGGGAAATAGCTGCTTCAGTGTGAGTAGGCTCGTTCCCATTCGACGAGTGGACAGTTCTGCCTCTCCAGGTTGGAGGGCCATTTCTCTAATGGGAAATAGTTGCTTTGGTGTGAATAGGCTAGTTCCAATTAGACGAGAGGACTTTCCTGCCTCTCCAGGTCGGAGGGCAGTTTCTCTAATGGGAAATAGCTGCTTCGGTGTGAGTGGGCTAGTTCCCATTAGACAAGAGGACCTTTCTGCCTCTCCAGGTTGGACGGCCGTTTCTCTAATGGGAAATAGCTGCTTCGGTGTGAGTAGGCTCGTTCCCATTCGACGAGTGGACTGTTCTGCCTCTCCAGGTCAGAGGGCTGATTCTCTAATGGGAAATTGCTGCGTCAGTGTGAGTGGGAAAGTTCCCATTAGACGAGAGGACCTTTCTGCCGCTCCAGTTCGGAGGGCCCTTTCTCTAATGGGAAATAGCTGCTTCAGTGTGAGTGGGCTAGTTCCCATTAGACGAGAGGACCTTTCTGCCTCTCCAGGTCGGAGGGCCATTTCTCTAATAGGAAATAGCTGCTTCAGTGTGAGTAGGGTAGTTCTCATTAAACGAGAGGACCTGTCTGCCTTTCTAGGTCGGAGGGCCATTTCTCAAATGGGAAATAGCTGCTTCAGTGTGAGCCGGCTAGTTTCCATTAGATAAGAGGATCTTTCTGTCTCGCCAGGTCGGAGGGCCATTTCCCTAATGGAAAATAGCTGCTTCGGTGTGAGTAGGCTAGTTCCTATTAGACGAGGGGACCATTCTGCCTCTCCAGGTAGGAGGGCCATTTCTCTATTGGGAAATAGCTGCTTCAGTGTGAGTGGGCTAGTTCCCATTCGACAACAGGACCTTTCTGCTTCTCCAGGTCGGAGGGCCGTTTCTCTAATGGGAAATAGCTGCTTCGGTTTGAGTTGGCTAGTTCCCATTATACGAGAGGACCTTTCTGCCTCTCCAGGTCGGAGGGCCATTTCTCTAATGGCAAATAGCTGCTTCAGTGTGAGTGGGCTAGTTCCCATTCGACGAGAGGACCTTTCTGCTTCTCCAGGTAGGAGGGCCGTTTCTCTAATGGGAAATAGTTGCTTTGGTTTGAATAGGCTAGTTCCAATTAGACGAGAGGACCTTTCTGCCTCTCCAGGTCGGAGGGCCGTTTCTCTAATGGGAAATAGCTGCTTCGGTATGAGTGGGATAGTTCCCATTAGACAAGAAGACTTTGCTGCCTCTCCAGGTCGGAGGGCCGTTTCTCAAATGGGAAATAGCTGCTTCAGTGTGAGTCGGCTAGTTTCCATTAGATAAGAGGATCTTTCTGTCTCGCCAGGTCAGAGGGCTGTTTCTCTAATGGGAAATAGCTGCTTTGGTGTGAGTGGGCTAGTTCCCATTCGACGAGGGGACCTTTCTGCCTCTCCAGGTCGGAGGGCCGTTTCTCTAATGGCAAATAGCTGCTTCAGTGTGAGTGGGCTAGTCCCCATTCGACGAGAGGACCTTTCTCCTTCTCCAGGTAGGAGGGCTGTTTCTCTAATGGGAAATAGCTGCTTCAGTGTGAGTAGGCTAGTTCCCATTAGACGAGGGAACCTTTCTGCCTCTCCAGGTAGGAGGGCAGTTTCTCTGATGGGAAATAGCTGCTTCGGTGTGAGTGGGCTAGTTCCCATTAGACAAGAGGACCTTTCTGCCTCTCCAGGTTGGACGGCCGTTTCTCTAATGGGAAATAGCTGCTTCAGTGTGAGTAGGCTTGTTCCCATTCGACGAGTGGACCGTTCTGCCTCTCCAGGTTGGAGGGCCGTTTCTCTAATGGGAAATAGTTGCTTTGGTGTGAATAGGCTAGTTCCAATTAGACGAGAGGACTTTCCTGCCTCTCCAGGTCTGAGGGCAGTTTCTCTAATGGGAAATAGCTGCTTCGGTGTGAGTGGGCTAGTTCCCATTAGACAAGAGGACCTTTCTGACTCTCCAGGTTGGACGGCCATTTCTCAAATGGGAAATAGCTGCTTCAGTGTGAGCCGGCTAGTTTCCATTAGATAAGAGGATCTTTCTGTCTCGCCAGGTCGGAGGGCCATTTCCCTAATGGAAAATAGCTGCTTCGGTGTGAGTAGGCTAGTTCCTATTAGACGAGGGGACCATTCTGCCTCTCCAGGTAGGAGGGCCATTTCTCTATTGGGAAATAGCTGCTTCAGTGTGAGTGGGCTAGTTCCCATTCGACAACAGGACCTTTCTGCTTCTCCAGGTCGGAGGGCCGTTTCTCTAATGGGAAATAGCTGCTTCGGTTTGAGTTGGCTAGTTCCCATTATACGAGAGGACCTTTCTGCCTCTCCAGGTCGGAGGGCCATTTCTCTAATGGCAAATAGCTGCTTCAGTGTGAGTGGGCTAGTTCCCATTCGACGAGAGGACCTTTCTGCTTCTCCAGGTAGGAGGGCCGTTTCTCTAATGGGAAATAGTTGCTTTGGTTTGAATAGGCTAGTTCCAATTAGACGAGAGGACCTTTCTGCCTCTCCAGGTCGGAGGGCCGTTTCTCTAATGGGAAATAGCTGCTTCGGTATGAGTGGGATAGTTCCCATTAGACAAGAAGACTTTGCTGCCTCTCCAGGTCGGAGGGCCGTTTCTCAAATGGGAAATAGCTGCTTCTGTGTGAGTCGGCTAGTTTCCATTAGATAAGAGGATCTTTCTGTCTCGCCAGGTCAGAGGGCTGTTTCTCTAATGGGAAATAGCTGCTTTGGTGTGAGTGGGCTAGTTCCCATTCGACGAGGGGACCTTTCTGCCTCTCCAGGTCGGAGGGCCGTTTCTCTAATGGCAAATAGCTGCTTCAGTGTGAGTGGGCTAGTCCCCATTCGACGAGAGGACCTTTCTCCTTCTCCAGGTAGGAGGGCCGTTTCTCTAATGGGAAATAGCTGCTTCAGTGTGAGTAGGCTAGTTCCCATTAGACGAGGGAACCTTTCTGCCTCTCCAGGTAGGAGGGCAGTTTCTCTGATGGGAAATAGCTGCTTCGGTGTGAGTGGGCTAGTTCCCATTAGACAAGAGGACCTTTCTGCCTCTCCAGGTTGGACGGCCGTTTCTCTAATGGGAAATAGCTGCTTCAGTGTGAGTAGGCTCGTTCCCATTCGACGAGTGGACCGTTCTGCCTCTCCAGGTTGGAGGGCCGTTTCTCTAATGGGAAATAGTTGCTTTGGTGTGAATAGGCTAGTTCCAATTAGACGAGAGGACTTTCCTGCCTCTCCAGGTCGGAGGGCAGTTTCTCTAATGGGAAATAGCTGCTTCAGTGTGAGTAGGCTAGTTCCCATTAGACGAGGGAACCTTTCTGCCTCTCCAGGTAGGAGGGCAGTTTCTCTGATGGGAAATAGCTGCTTCGGTGTGAGTGGGCTAGTTCCCATTAGACAAGAGGACCTTTCTGCCTCTCCAGGTTGGACGGCCATTTCTCTAATGGGAAATAGCTGCTTCAGTGTGAGTAGGCTCGTTCCCATTCGACGAGTGGACAGTTCTGCCTCTCCAGATTGGAGGGCCGTTTCTCTAATGGGAAATAGTTGCTTTGGTGTGAATAGGCTAGTTCCAATTAGACGAGAGGACTTTCCTGCCTCTCCAGGTCGGAGGGCAGTTTCTCTAATGGGAAATAGCTGCTTCGGTGTGAGTGGGCTAGTTCCCATTAGACAAGAGGACCTTTCTGCCTCTCCAGGTTGGACGGCCGTTTCTCTAATGGGAAATAGCTGCTTCGGTGTGAGTAGGCTCGTTCCCATTCGACGAGTGGACCGTTCTGCCTCTCCAGGTCAGAGGGCTGATTCTCTAATGGGAAATTGCTGCGTCAGTGTGAGTGGGAAAGTTCCCATTAGACGAGAGGACCTTTCTGCCGCTCCAGTTCGGAGGGCCCTTTCTCTAATGGGAAATAGCTGCTTCAGTGTGAGTGGGCTAGTTCCCATTAGACGAGAGGACCTTTCTGCCTCTCCAGGTCGGAGGGCCATTTCTCTAATAGGAAATAGCTGCTTCAGTGTGAGTAGGGTAGTTCTCATTAAACGAGAGGACCTGTCTGCCTTTCTAGGTCGGAGGGCCATTTCTCAAATGGGAAATAGCTGCTTCAGTGTGAGCCGGCTAGTTTCCATTAGATAAGAGGATCTTTCTGTCTCGCCAGGTCGGAGGGCCATTTCCCTAATGGAAAATAGCTGCTTCGGTGTGAGTAGGCTAGTTCCTATTAGACGAGGGGACCATTCTGCCTCTCCAGGTAGGAGGGCCATTTCTCTATTGGGAAATAGCTGCTTCAGTGTGAGTGGGCTAGTTCCCATTCGACAACAGGACCTTTCTGCTTCTCCAGGTCGGAGGGCCGTTTCTCTAATGGGAAATAGCTGCTTCGGTTTGAGTTGGCTAGTTCCCATTATACGAGAGGACCTTTCTGCCTCTCCAGGTCGGAGGGCCATTTCTCTAATGGCAAATAGCTGCTTCAGTGTGAGTGGGCTAGTTCCCATTCGACGAGAGGACCTTTCTGCTTCTCCAGGTAGGAGGGCCGTTTCTCTAATGGGAAATAGTTGCTTTGGTTTGAATAGGCTAGTTCCAATTAGACGAGAGGACCTTTCTGCCTCTCCAGGTCGGAGGGCCGTTTCTCTAATGGGAAATAGCTGCTTCGGTATGAGTGGGATAGTTCCCATTAGACAAGAAGACTTTGCTGCCTCTCCAGGTCGGAAGGCCGTTTCTCAAATGGGAAATAGCTGCTTCAGTGTGAGTCGGCTAGTTTCCATTAGATAAGAGGATCTTTCTGTCTCGCCAGGTCAGAGGGCTGTTTCTCTAATGGGAAATAGCTGCTTTGGTGTGAGTGGGCTAGTTCCCATTCGACGAGGGGACCTTTCTGCCTCTCCAGGTCGGAGGGCCGTTTCTCTAATGGCAAATAGCTGCTTCAGTGTGAGTGGGCTAGTCCCCATTCGACGAGAGGACCTTTCTCCTTCTCCAGGTAGGAGGGCCGTTTCTCTAATGGGAAATAGCTGCTTCAGTGTGAGTAGGCTAGTTCCCATTAGACGAGGGAACCTTTCTGCCTCTCCAGGTAGGAGGGCAGTTTCTCTGATGGGAAATAGCTGCTTCGGTGTGAGTGGGCTAGTTCCCATTAGACAAGAGGACCTTTCTGCCTCTCCAGGTTGGACGGCCATTTCTCTAATGGGAAATAGCTGCTTCAGTGTGAGTAGGCTCGTTCCCATTCGACGAGTGGACTGTTCTGCCTCTCCAGGTTGGAGGGCCGTTTCTCTAATGGGAAATAGTTGCTTTGGTGTGAATAGGCTAGTTCCAATTAGACGAGAGGACTTTCCTGCCTCTCCAGGTCGGAGGGCAGTTTCTCTAATGGGAAATAGCTGCTTCGGTGTGAGTGGGCTAGTTCCCATTAGACAAGAGGACCTTTCTGCCTCTCCAGGTTGGACGGCCATTTCTCAAATGGGAAATAGCTGCTTCAGTGTGAGCCGGCTAGTTTCCATTAGATAAGAGGATCTTTCTGTCTCGCCAGGTCGGAGGGCCATTTCCCTAATGGAAAATAGCTGCTTCGGTGTGAGTAGGCTAGTTCCTATTAGACGAGGGGACCATTCTGCCTCTCCAGGTAGGAGGGCCATTTCTCTATTGGGAAATAGCTGCTTCAGTGTGAGTGGGCTAGTTCCCATTCGACAACAGGACCTTTCTGCTTCTCCAGGTCGGAGGGCCGTTTCTCTAATGGGAAATAGCTGCTTCGGTTTGAGTTGGCTAGTTCCCATTATACGAGAGGACCTTTCTGCCTCTCCAGGTCGGAGGGCCATTTCTCTAATGGCAAATAGCTGCTTCAGTGTGAGTGGGCTAGTTCCCATTCGACGAGAGGACCTTTCTGCTTCTCCAGGTAGGAGGGCCGTTTCTCTAATGGGAAATAGTTGCTTTGGTTTGAATAGGCTAGTTCCAATTAGACGAGAGGACCTTTCTGCCTCTCCAGGTCGGAGGGCCGTTTCTCTAATGGGAAATAGCTGCTTCGGTATGAGTGGGATAGTTCCCATTAGACAAGAAGACTTTGCTGCCTCTCCAGGTCGGAGGGCCGTTTCTCAAATGGGAAATAGCTGCTTCTGTGTGAGTCGGCTAGTTTCCATTAGATAAGAGGATCTTTCTGTCTCGCCAGGTCAGAGGGCTGTTTCTCTAATGGGAAATAGCTGCTTTGGTGTGAGTGGGCTAGTTCCCATTCGACGAGGGGACCTTTCTGCCTCTCCAGGTCGGAGGGCCGTTTCTCTAATGGCAAATAGCTGCTTCAGTGTGAGTGGGCTAGTCCCCATTCGACGAGAGGACCTTTCTCCTTCTCCAGGTAGGAGGGCCGTTTCTCTAATGGGAAATAGCTGCTTCAGTGTGAGTAGGCTAGTTCCCATTAGACGAGGGAACCTTTCTGCCTCTCCAGGTAGGAGGGCAGTTTCTCTGATGGGAAATAGCTGCTTCGGTGTGAGTGGGCTAGTTCCCATTAGACAAGAGGACCTTTCTGCCTCTCCAGGTTGGACGGCCGTTTCTCTAATGGGAAATAGCTGCTTCAGTGTGAGTAGGCTCGTTCCCATTCGACGAGTGGACCGTTCTGCCTCTCCAGGTTGGAGGGCCGTTTCTCTAATGGGAAATAGTTGCTTTGGTGTGAATAGGCTAGTTCCAATTAGACGAGAGGACTTTCCTGCCTCTCCAGGTCGGAGGGCAGTTTCTCTAATGGGAAATAGCTGCTTCGGTGTGAGTGGGCTAGTTCCCATTAGACAAGAGGACCTTTCTGCCTCTCCAGGTTGGACGGCCGTTTCTCTAATGGGAAATAGCTGCTTCGGTGTGAGTAGGCTCGTTCCCATTCGACGAGTGGACCGTTCTGCCTCTCCAGGTCAGAGGGCTGATTCTCTAATGGGAAATTGCTGCATCAGTGTGAGTGGGAAAGTTCCCATTAGACGAGAGGACCTTTCTGCCGCTCCAGTTCGGAGGGCCCTTTCTCTAATGGGAAATAGCTGCTTCAGTGTGAGTGGGCTAGTTCCCATTAGACGAGAGGACCTTTCTGCCTCTCCAGGTCGGAGGGCCATTTCTCTAATAGGAAATAGCTGCTTCAGTGTGAGTAGGGTAGTTCTCATTAAACGAGAGGACCTGTCTGCCTTTCTAGGTCGGAGGGCCATTTCTCAAATGGGAAATAGCTGCTTCAGTGTGAGCCGGCTAGTTTCCATTAGATAAGAGGATCTTTCTGTCTCGCCAGGTCGGAGGGCCATTTCCCTAAGGAAAATAGCTGCTTCGGTGTGAGTAGGCTAGTTCCTGTTAGACGAGGGGACCTTTCTGCCTCTCCAGGTAGGAGGGCCATTTCTCTATTGGGAAATAGCTGCTTCAGTGTGAGTGGGCTAGTTCCCATTCGACAACAGGACCTTTCTGCTTCTCCAGGTCGGAGGGCCGTTTCTCTAATGGGAAATAGCTGCTTCGGTGTGAGTTGGCTAGTTCCCATTATACGAGAGGACCTTTCTGCCTCCCCAGGTCGGAGGGCCCTTTCTCTAATGGGAAATAGCTGCTTCGGTGTGAGTGGGCTAATTCCCATTAGACGAGAGTACCTTTCTGCCTCTCCAGGTCAGAGGGCCGTTTCTCTAATGGGAAATAGCTGCTTCGGTGTGAGTGGGCTAGTTCCCATTATACGAGAGGACCTTTCTGCCTCTCCAGGTCGGAGGGCCGTTTCTCTAATGGGAAATAGCTGCTTCGGTGTGAGTAGGCTAGTTCCCATTAGACGAGGGGACCTTTCTGACTCTCCACGTCAGAGAGCTAATTCTCTAATGGGAAATAGCTGCTTCAGTGTGAGTAGGCTAGTTCCCATTAGACGAGAAGACCTATCTGCCTCTCCAGGTCGGAGCGCCATTACTCTAATGGGAAATAGCTGCTTAAATGTGAGGTGGCTAGTTCCCATTAGACAAGAGTACATTTCTGCCTCTCCAGGTCGGAGGGTCGTTTCTATAATGGGAAAAGCTGCTTCGGTGTGAGTGGGCTAGTTCCCATTAGACGAGAGGATCTTTCTGCCTCTCCACGTCAGAGAGCTTATTCTCTAATGGGAAATAGCTGCTTCGGTGTGAGTGGGCTAGTTCCCATTAGACGAGAGGACCGTTTCTCTAATGGGAAAAGCTGCTTCGGTGTGAGTGGGCTAGTTCCCATTAGACGAGAGGATCTTTCTGCCTCTCCAGGTCAGAGGGCCGTTTCTCTAATGGGAAATAACTACTTCGGTGTGAGTAGGCTAGTTCCCATTAGACAGGGGGACCTTTCTTCCTCTCCAGGTCAGAGGGCCATTTCTCTAATGGGAAATAGCTGCTTCGGTGTGAGGTGGCTAGTTCCCATTAGACGAGAGGACTTTCCTGCCTCTCCAGGTCGGAGGGCAGTTTCTCTAATGGGAAATAGCTGCTTCGGTGTGAGTGGGCTAGTTCCCATTAGACAAGAGGACCTTTCTGCCTCTCCAGGTTGGACGACCGTTACTCTAATGGGAAATAGCTGCTTCGGTGTGAGTAGGCTTGTTCCCATTCGACGAGTGGACCGTTCTGCCTCTCCAGGTCAGAGGGCCGATTCTCTAATGGGAAATTGCTGCGTCAGTGTGAGTGGGAAAGTTCCCATTAGACGAGAGGACCTTTCTGCCGCTCCAGTTCGGAGGGCCCTTTCTCTAATGGGAAATAGCTGCTTCAGTGTGAGTGGGCTAGTTCCCATTAGACGAGAGCACCTTTCTGCCTCTCCAGGTCAGAAGGGCGTTACTCTAATTCGAAATAGCTGCTTCGGTGTGAGTGGGCTAGTTCCCATTAGATGAGAGAACCGTTTCTCTAATAGGAAATAGCTTCTTTAGTGTGAGTGGGCTAGTTCCCATTAGACAAGGGGACCTTTCCGCCTCTCCAGGTCGGAGGGCCGTTTCTCTAATGGGAAATAGCTGCTTCGGTGTGAGTGATCTAGTTCCCATTAGAAGAGAGGACCTTTCTGCCTCTCCATGTCAGAAGGGCGTTACTCTAATTCGAAATAGCTGCTTCGGTGTGAGTGGGCTAGTTCCCATTAGACGAGAGAACCGTTTCTCTAATAGGAAATAGCTTCTTTAGTGTGAGTGGGCTAGTTCCCATTAGACGAGAAGACCTTCCTGTCTCTCCAGGTCGGAGCGCCATTTCTCTAATGGGAAATAGCTGCTTAAGTGTGAGGTGGCTAGTTCCCATTAGACAAGAGTACCTTTCTGCCTCTCCAGGAAGGAGGGCCGTTTCTATAATGGGAAATAGCTGCTTCGGTGTGAGTGGGCTAGTTCCCATTAGACGAGAGGACCTTTCTGCCTCTCCAGGTCGGAGGGCCGTTTCTCTAATGGGAAATAGCAGCTTCGGTGTGAGTGGGCTAATTCCCATTAGACGAGAGAACCTTTCTGCCTCTCCAGGTCAGAGGGCCGTTTCTCTAATGGGAAATAGCTGCTTCGGTGTGAGTGGGCTAGTTCCCATTAGAGGAGAGGACCTTTCTGCCTCTCCAGGTGGGAGGGCCGTTTCTCTAATGGGAAATAGCTGCTTCGGTGTGAGTGGGCTAATTCCCATTAAACGAGGTACCTTTCTGCCTCTCCAGGTCAGAGGGCGTTTCTCTAATGGGAAATAGCTGCTTCGGTGTGAGTGGGCTAGTTCCCATTAGACGAGAGGACCTTTCTGCCTCTCCAGGTCGGAGGGCCATTTCTCTAATGGGAAATAGCTGCTTCGGTGTGAGTAGGCTAGTTCCCATTAGACGAGGGGAACTTTCTGCCTCTCCACGTCAGAGAGCCAATTCTCTAATGGGAAATAGCTGCTTCAGTGTGAGTAGGCTAGTTCCCATTAAACGAGAGGACCTGTCTGCCGTTGTAGGTCAGAGGGCCGTTTCTCAAATGGGAAATAGCTGCTTCAGTGTGCGTCGGCTAGATTCCCATTAGAAGAGAGGACCTTTCTGCCTCACCAGGTCAGAGGGCTATTTATCTAATGGGAAATAGCTGCTTCGGTGTGAGTGGGCTAGTTCCCATTAGACGAGAGGACCTTTCTGCCTCTCCAGGTCGGAGGGCCGTTTCTCTAATGGGAAATTGCTGAGTCAGTGTGAGTGGGCTAGTTCCCATTAGACGAGAGGACCTTTCTGCCTCTCCAGGTTGGAGGGCCATTTCTCTAATGGGAAATAGCTGCTTTGGTGTGAGTAGGCTTGTTCCCATTAGACGAGAGGAACATTCTGCCTCTCTTGGTCGGAGGGCCGTTTATCTAATGGGAAATAGCTGCTTCGGTGTGATTAAGCTGGTTTGCATTAGACGAGAGGACCTTTCTGCCTCTCCAGGTCGGAGGGCCGTTTCTCTAATGGGAAATAGCTGCTTCGGTGTGAGTGGGCTCCTTCCCATTAGAGGAGAGGACCTTTCTGCCTCTCCAGGTTGGAGGGCCATTCCTCTAATGGGAAATAGCTGCTTCGGTGTGAGTGGGCTAGTTCCCATTAGACCAGGGGACCTTTCTGCCTCTCCAGGTCGCAGGGCCGTTTCTCTAATGGGAAATAGCTGCTTTGGTGTGAGTAGGATAGTTGCCATTAGACAAGGGGACCTTTCTGGCTCTCCATGTCAGAGAGCCGATTCTCTAATGGGAAATAGCTGCTTCAGTGTGAGTAGGCTAGTTCCCCTTAGACGAGAAGACCTTTCTGCCTCTCCAGGTCAGAGTGCCATTTCTCTAATGGGAAATAGCTGCTTCAGTGTGAGTGGGCTAGTTCCCATTAAACGAGAGGACCTTTCTGCCTCTCCAGGTCAGAGGGCCATTTCTCTAATGGGAAATAGCTGCTTCAGTGTGAGCAGGGTAGTTCCCATTAAACAAGAGGACCTGTCTGCCTTTCTAGGTCGGAGGGCCGTTTCTCAAATGGGAAAGAGCTGCTTCAGTGTGAGTCGCTAGTTTCCATTAGATAAGAGGATCTTTCTGTCTCGCCAGGTCAGAGGGCCATTTCTCTAATGGCAAATAGCTGCTTCGGTGTGAGTAGGCTAGTTCCCATTAGAAGAGAGGACCTTTCTGCCTCACCAGGACAGAGGGCTGTTTCTCTAATGGGAAATGGCTGCTTTCGGTGTGAGTGGGCTAGTTCCCATTAGACGAGAGGACCTTTCTGCATCTCCAGGTCGGAGGGCCATTTCTCTAATGGGAAATAGCTGCTTCGGTGTGAGTAGGCTAGTTTCCATTAGACGAGAGGAACATTCTGCCTCTCCAGGTCGGAGGGCCATTTCTCTAATGGCAAATAGCTGCTTCAGTGTGAGTCGGCTAGTTTCCATTAGATAAGAGGATCTTTCTGTCTCGCCAGGTCAGAGGGCCATTTCTCTAATGGGAAATAGCTGTTTCGGTGTGAGTAGGCTAGTTCCCATTAGAAGAGAGGACCTTTCTGCCTCACCAGGTCAGAGGGCTGTTTCTCTAATGGGAAATAGCTGCTTCAGTGTGAGTAGGGTAGTTCCCATACGAGAGCAAATGTCTGCCTTTCTAGGTAGGAGGACAGTTTCTCAAATGCGAAATAGCTGCTTCAGTGTGAGTGGGCTAGTTCCCATTAGAAGAGAGGACCTTTCTGCCTCTCCAGGTCGGAGGGCGTTTCTCTAATGGGAAATAGCTGCTTCAGTGTGAGTAGACTAGTTCCCATTAGACGAGGGGACCTTTCTGCCTCTCCACGTCAGAGAGCCTATTCTCTAATGGGAAATAGCTGCTTCAGTGTGAGTAGGCTAGTTCCCATTAGACGAGAAGACCTTTCTGCCTCTCCAGGTCGGAGCGCCATTTCTCTAATGGGAAATAGCTGCTTAAGTGTGAGGTGTCTAGTTCCCATTAGACGAGAGTACCTTTATGCCTCTCCAGGTCGGAGGGCCGTTTCTCTAAAGGGAAATAGCTGCTTCGGTGTGAGTGGGCTAGTTCCCATTAACGAGAGGACCTTTCTAACTCTCCAGGTAGGAAGGCCATTTCTCTAATGGGAAATAGCTGCTTCGGTGTGAGTAGGCTAGTTCCCATTAGACGTGGGAACCTTTCTGTCTCTCCAGGTTGGACGGCCGTTTCTCTAATGGGAAATAGCTGCTTCGGTGTGAGTAGGCTCGTTCCCATTAGACGTGGGAACCTTTCTGCCTCTCCAGGTCAGAGGGCCGTTTCTCTAATGGTAAATAGTTGCTTCGGTGTGAATAGGCCAGTTCCAATTAGACGAGAGGACCTTTCTGCTTCTCCAGGTTGGAGGGCCGTTTCTCTAATGGGAAATGGCTGCTTTGGTGTGAGTGGGCTAATTCCCATTAAACGAGGTACCTTTCTGCCTCTCCAGGTCAGAGGGCCGTTTCTCTAATGGGAAATAGCTGCTTCGGTGTGAGTGGGCTGGTTCCCATTAGACGAGAGGACCTTTCTGCCTCTCCAGGTCGGAGGGCCGTTTCTCTAATGGGAAATAGCTGCTTCGGTGTGAGTAGGCTAGTTCCCATTAGACGAGGGGAACTTTCTGCCTCTCCACGTCAGAGAGCCAATTCTCTAATGGGAAATAGCTGCTTCAGTGTGAGTAGGCTAGTTCCCATTAGACGAGAAGACCTTTCTGACTCTCCAGGTCGGAGCGCCATTTCTCTAATGGGAAATAGCTGCTTAAGTGTGAGGTGGCTAGTTCCCATTAGACAAGAGTACCTTTCTGCCTCTCCAGGTCCGAGGGCCGTTTCTATAATGAGAAATAGCTGCTTCGGTGTGAGTGGGCTAGTTCCCATTAGACGAGAGGTTCTTTCTGCCTCCCCAGGTCGGAGGGCCGTTTCTCTAATGGGAAATAGCTACTTCGGTGTGAGTAGGCTAGTTCCCATTAGACAGGGGGACCTTTCTTCCTCTCCAGGTCAGAGGGCCATTTCTCTAATGGGAAATAGCTGCTTCGGTGTGAGTGGGATAGTTCCCATTAGACAAGAGGACCTTTCTGCCTCTCCAGGTAGGAGGTCCGTTAATCTAAAGGGAAATAGCTGCTTCGGTGTGTGTAGGTTAGTTATTAGATGAGGGAACCTTTCTGCCTCTCCAGGTCGGAGGGCCGTTTCTCTAATGGCAAATAGCTGCTTTGGCGTGAGTGGGCTAGTTCCCATTAGACAAGAGCACCTTTCAGCCTCTCCAGGTGAGAGGGCCATTTCTCTAATGGGAAATAGATACTTCATTGTGAGTGGGCCTGTCCCCATTAGACGAGAGCACCTTTCTGCCTCTCCATGTCAGAAGGGCGTTACTCTAATTCGAAATAGCTGCTTCGGTGTGAGTGGGCTAGTTCCCATTAGACGAGAGAACCGTTTCTCTAATAGGAAATAGCTTCTTTAGTGTGAGTGGGCTAGTTCCCATTAGACGAGAAGACCTTCCTGTCTCTCCAGGTCGGAGCGCCATTTCTCTAATGGGAAATAGCTGCTTAAGTGTGAGGTGGCTAGTTCCCATTAGACAAGAGTACCTTTCTGCCTCTCCAGGAAGGAGGGCCGTTTCTATAATGGGAAATAGCTGCTTCGGTGTGAGTGGGCTAGTTCCCATTAGACGAGAGGACCTTTCTGCCTCTCCAGGTCGGAGGGCCGTTTCTCTAATGGGAAATAGCAGCTTCGGTGTGAGTGGGCTAATTCCCATTAGACGAGAGAACCTTTCTGCCTCTCCAGGTCAGAGGGCCGTTTCTCTAATGGGAAATAGCTGTTTCGGTGTGAGTGGGCTAGTTCCCATTAGAGGAGAGGACCTTTCTGCCTCTCCAGGTCGGAGGCCCGTTTCTCTAATGGGAAATAGCTGCTTCGGTGTGAGTAGGCTAGTTCCCATTAGACGAGGGGACCTTTCTGCCTCTCCACGTCAGAGAGCCAATTCTCTAATGGGAAATAGCTGCTTCAGTGTGAGTGGGCTAGTTCCCATTCGACAAGAGGACCTTTCTGCTTCTCCAGGTAGGAGGGCCGTTTCTCTAATGGCCAATAGCTGCTTCGGCGTGAGTAGGCTAGTTCACATTAGACGAGAAGACCTTTCTGCCTCTCCAGGTCGGAGCGCCATTTCTCTAATGGGAAATAGCTGCTTAAGTGTGAGGTGGCTATTTCCCATTAGACAAGAGTACCTTTCTGCCTCTCCAGGTCGGAGGGCCGTTTCTATAATGGGAAATAGCTGCTTCGGTGTGAGTGGGCTAGTTCCCATTAGACGAGAGGATCTTTCTGCCTCTCCAGGTCGGAGGGCCGTTTCTCTAATGGGAAATAGCTACTTCGGTGTGAGTAGGCTAGTTCCCATTAGACAAGAGGACCTTTCTGCCTCTCCAGGTAGGAGGGCCGTTAATCTAAAGGGAAATAGCTGCTTCGGTGTGTGTAGGCTAGTTATTAGATGAGGGAACCTTTCTGCCTCTCCAGGTCGGAGGGCTGTTTCTCTAATGGCAAATAGCTGCTTTGGTGTGAGTGGGCTAGTTCCCATTAGACAAGAGCACCTTTCAGCCTCTCCAGGTCAGAGGGCCATTTCTCTAATGGGAAATAGATACTTCATTGTGAGTGGGCTTGTCCCCATTAGACGAGAGCACCTTTCTGCCTCTCCAGGTCAGAAGGGCGTTACTCTAATTCGAAATAGCTGCTTCGGTGTGAGTGGGCTAGTTCCCATTAGATGAGAGAACCGTTTCTCTAATAGGAAATAGCTTCTTTAGTGTGAGTGGGCTAGTTCCCATTAGACAAGAGGACCTTTCCGCCTCTCCAGGTCGGAGGGCCGTTTCTCTAATGGGAAATAGCTGATTTGGTGTGAGTAGGCTAGTTCCCATTAGATGAGAGGACCTTGCTGCCTCTCCAGGTCGGAGAGCTGTTTCTCTAATGGGAAATAGCTGCTTCAGTTTGAGGGGGCTAGTTCCCATTAGACGAGAGGACCTTTCTGCCTCTCCAGGTAGGAGGGCCGTTTCTCTAATGGGAAATAGCTGCTTCGGTGTGAGTAGGCTAGTTCCCATTAGACGAGGGAACCTTCCTGCCTCTCCAGGTAGGAGGGCAGTTTCTCTGATGGGAAATAGCTGATTCGGTGTGAGTGGGCTAGTTCCCATTAGACAAGAGGACCTTTCTGCCTCTCCAGGTTGGACGGCCGTTTCTGTAATGGAAATAGCTGCTTCGGTGTGAATACGCTAGTTCCTATTAGACGAGGGGACCTTTCTGCCTCTCCAGGTAGGAGGGCCATTTCTCTAAAGGGAAATAGCTGCTTCAGTGTGAGTGGGCTAGTTCCCATTCGACAAGAGGACCTTTGTGCTTCTCCAGGTAGGAGGGCCTTTTCTCTAATGGGAAATAGCTGCTTCGGTGTGAGTAGGCTAGTTCCCATTAGACGAGGGAACCTTCCTGCCTCTCCAGGTAGGAGGGCAGTTTCTCTGATGGGAAATAGCTGATTCGGTGTGAGTGGGCTAGTTCCCATTAGACAAGAGGACCTTTCTGCCTCTCCAGGTTGGACGGCCGTTTCTGTAATGGGAAATAGCTGCTTCGGTGTGAGAAGGCTCGTTCCCATTCGACGACGGGACCGTTCTGCCTCTCCAGGTCGGAGGGCCATTTCTCTAATGGGAAATAGTTTCTTTGGTTTGAATAGGCTAGTTCCAATTAGACAAGAGGACCTTTCTGCCTCTCCAGGTCGGAGGGCCGTTTCTCTAATGGGAAATAGCTGCTTCGGTATGAGTGGGATAGTTCCCATTAGACAAGAAGACTTTGCTGCCTCTCCAGGTCGGAGGGCCGTTTCTCAAATGGGAAATAGCTGCTTCAGTGTGAGTCGGCTAGTTTCCATTAGATAAGAGGATCTTTCTGTCTCGCCAGGTCAGAGGGCTGTTTCTCTAATGGGAAATAGCTGCTTTGGTGTGAGTGGGCTAGTTCCCATTCGACGAGGGGACCTTTCTGCCTCTCCAGGTCGGAGGGCCGTTTCTCTAATGGCAAATAGCTGCTTCAGTGTGAGTGGCCTAGTTCCCATTCGACGAGAGGACCTTTCTGCTTCTCCAGGTAGGAGGGCCGTTTCTCTAATGGGAAATAGCTGCTTCAGTGTGAGTAGGCTAGTTCCCATTAGACGAGGGAACCTTTCTGCCTCTCCAGGTAGGAGGGCAGTTTCTCTGATGGGAAATAGCTGCTTCGGTGTGAGTGGGCTAGTTCCCATTAGACAAGAGGACCTTTCTGCCTCTCCAGGTTGGACGGCCGTTTCTCTAATGGGAAATAGCTGCTTCGGTGTGAGTAGGCTCGTTCCCATTCGACGAGTGGACCGTTCTGCCTCTCCAGGTTGGAGGGCCGTTTCTCTAATGGGAAATAGTTGCTTTGGTGTGAATAGCCTAGTTCCAATTAGACGAGAGGACTTTCCTGCCTCTCCAGGTCGGAGGGCAGTTTCTCTAATGGGAAATAGCTGCTTCGGTGTGAGTGGGCTAGTTCCCATTAGACAAGAGGACCTTTCTGCCTCTCCAGGTTGGACGGCCATTTCTCTAATGGGAAATAGCTGCTTCGGTGTGAGTAGGCTCGTTCCCATTCGACGAGTGGACCGTTCTGCCTCTCCAGGTCAGAGGGCTGATTCTCTAATGGGAAATTGCTGCGTCAGTGTGAGTGGGAAAGTTCCCATTAGACGAGAGGACCTTTCTGCCGCTCCAGTTCGGAGGGCCCTTTCTCTAATGGGAAATAGCTGCTTCAGTGTGAGTGGGCTAGTTCCCATTAGACGAGAGGACCTTTCTGCCTCTCCAGGTCGGAGGGCCATTTCTCTAATAGGAAATAGCTGCTTCAGTGTGAGTAGGGTAGTTCTCATTAAACGAGAGGACCTGTCTGCCTTTCTAGGTCGGAGGGCCATTTCTCAAATGGGAAATAGCTGCTTCAGTGTGAGCCGGCTAGTTTCCATTAGATAAGAGGATCTTTCTGTCTCGCCAGGTCGGAGGGCCATTTCCCTAATGGAAAATAGCTGCTTCGGTGTGAGTAGGCTAGTTCCTATTAGACGAGGGGACCATTCCACCTCTCCAGGTAGGAGGGCCATTTCTCTATTGGGAAATAGCTGCTTCAGTGTGAGTGGGCTAGTTCCCATTCGACAACAGGACCTTTCTGCTTCTCCAGGTCGGAGGGCCGTTTCTCTAATGGGAAATAGCTGCTTCGGTGTGAGTTGGCTAGTTCACATTATACGAGAGGACCTTTCTGCCTCTCCAGGTCGGAGGGCCATTTCTCTAATGGCAAATAGCTGCTTCAGTGTGAGTGGGCTAGTTCCCATTCGACGAGAGGACCTTTCTGCTTCTCCAGGTAGGAGGGCCGTTTCTCTAATGGGAAATAGTTGCTTTGGTTTGAATAGGCTAGTTCCAATTAGACGAGAGGACCTTTCTGCCTCTCCAGGTCGGAGGGCCGTTTCTATAATGGGAAATAGCTGCTTCGGTATGAGTGGGATAGTTCCCATTAGACAAGAAGACTTTGCTGCCTCTCCAGGTCGGAGGGCCGTTTCTCAAATGGGAAATAGCTGCTTCAGTGTGAGTCGGCTAGTTTCCATTAGATAAGAGGATCTTTCTGTCTCGCCAGGTCAGAGGGCTGTTTCTCTAATGGGAAATAACTGCTTTGGTGTGAGTGGGCTAGTTCCCATTCGACGAGGGGACCTTTCTGCCTCTCCAGGTCGGAGGGCCGTTTCTCTAATGGCAAATAGCTGCTTCAGTGTGAGTGGGCTAGTCCCCATTCGACGAGAGGACCTTTCTCCTTCTCCAGGTAGGAGGGCCGTTTCTCTAATGGGAAATAGCTGCTTCAGTGTGAGTAGGCTAGTTCCCATTAGACGAGGGAACCTTTCTGCCTCTCCAGGTAGGAGGGCAGTTTCTCTGATGGGAAATAGCTGCTTCGGTGTGAGTGGGCTAGTTCCCATTAGACAAGAGGACCTTTCTGCCTCTCCAGGTTGGACAGCCGTTTCTCTAATGGGAAATAGCTGCTTCAGTGTGAGTAGGCTCGTTCCCATTCGACGAGTGGACCGTTCTGCCTCTCCAGGTTGGAGGGCCGTTTCTCTAATGGGAAATAGTTGCTTTGGTGTGAATAGGCTAGTTCCAATTAGACGAGAGGACTTTCCTGCCTCTCCAGGTCGGAGGGCAGTTTCTCTAATGGGAAATAGCTGCTTCGGTGTGAGTGGGCTAGTTCCCATTAGACAAGAGGACCTTTCTGCCTCTCCATGTTGGACGGCCGTTTCTCTAATGGGAAATAGCTGCTTCGGTGTGAGTAGGCTCGTTCCCATTCGACGAGTGGACCATTCTGCCTCTCCAGGTCAGAGGGCTGATTCTCTAATGGGAAATTGCTGCATCAGTGTGAGTGGGAAAGTTCCCATTAGACGAGAGGACCTTTCTGCCGCTCCAGTTCGGAGGGCCCTTTCTCTAATGGGAAATAGCTGCTTCAGTGTGAGTGGGCTAGTTCCCATTAGACGAGAGGACCTTTCTGCCTCTCCAGGTCGGAGGGCCATTTCTCTAATAGGAAATAGCTGCTTCAGTGTGAGTAGGGTAGTTCTCATTAAACGAGAGGACCTGTCTGCCTTTCTAGGTCGGAGGGCCATTTCTCAAATGGGAAATAGCTGCTTCAGTGTGAGCCGGCTAGTTTCCATTCAACGAGGGGACCTTTCTACCTCTCCAGGTCAGAGGGCCATTTCTCTAATGGCAAATAGTTGCTTCGGTGTGAATAGGCCAGTTCCAATTAGACGAGAGGACCTTTCTGCTTCTCCAGGTTGGAGGGCCGTTTCTCTAATGGGAAATAGCTGCTTCGGTGTGAGTAGGCTAGTTCCCATTAGACGAGGGGACCTTTCTGCCTCTCCACGTCAGAGAGCCAATTCTCTAATGGGAACTAGCTGCTTCAGTGTGAGTAGGCTAGTTCCCATTAGACGAGAAGACCTTTCTGCCTCTCCAGGTCGGAGCGCCATTTCTCTAATGGGAAATAGCTGCTTCAGTGTGAGGTGGCTAGTTCCCATTAGACAAGAGTACCTTTCTGCCTCTCCAGGTCGGAGGGCCGTTTCTATAATGGGAAATAGCTGCTTTGGTGTGAATAGGCTAGTTCCAATTAGACGAGAGGACTTTCCTGCCTCTCCAGGTCGGAGGGCAGTTTCTCTAATGGGAAATAGCTGCTTCGGTGTGAGTGGGCTAGTTCCCATTAGACAAGAGGACCTTTCTGCCTCTCCATGTTGGACGGCCGTTTCTCTAATGGGAAATAGCTGCTTCGGTGTGAGTAGGCTCGTTCCCATTCGACGAGTGGACCATTCTGCCTCTCCAGGTCAGAGGGCTGATTCTCTAATGGGAAATTGCTGCATCAGTGTGAGTGGGAAAGTTCCCATTAGACGAGAGGACCTTTCTGCCGCTCCAGTTCGGAGGGCCCTTTCTCTAATGGGAAATAGCTGCTTCAGTGTGAGTGGGCTAGTTCCCATTAGACGAGAGGACCTTTCTGCCTCTCCAGGTCGGAGGGCCATTTCTCTAATAGGAAATAGCTGCTTCAGTGTGAGTAGGGTAGTTCTCATTAAACGAGAGGACCTGTCTGCCTTTCTAGGTCGGAGGGCCATTTCTCAAATGGGAAATAGCTGCTTCAGTGTGAGCCGGCTAGTTTCCATTAGATAAGAGGATCTTTCTGTCTCGCCAGGTCGGAGGGCCATTTCCCTAATGGAAAATAGCTGCTTCGGTGTGAGTAGGCTAGTTCCTGTTAGACGAGGGGACCTTTCTGCCTCTCCAGGTAGGAGGGCCATTTCTCTATTGGGAAATAGCTGCTTCAGTGTGAGTGGGCTAGTTCCCATTCGACAACAGGACCTTTCTGCTTCTCCAGGTCGGAGGGCCGTTTCTCTAATGGGAAATAGCTGCTTCGGTGTGAGTTGGCTAGTTCCCATTAGACGAGAGTACCTTTCTGCCTCTCCAGGTCAGAGGGCCGTTTCTCTAATGGGAAATAGCTGCTTCGGTGTGAGTGGGCTAGTTCCCATTATACGAGAGGACCTTTCTGCCTCTCCAGGTCGGAGGGCCGTTTCTCTAATGGGAAATAGCTGCTTCGGTGTGAGTAGGCTAGTTCCCATTAGACGAGGGGACCTTTCTGACTCTCCACGTCAGAGAGCTAATTCTCTAATGGGAAATAGCTGCTTCAGTGTGAGTAGGCTAGTTACCATTAGACGAGAAGACCTATCTGCCTCTCCAGGTCAGAGCGCCATTACTCTAATGGGAAATAGCTGCTTAAATGTGAGGTGGCTAGTTCCCATTAGACAAGAGTACATTTCTGCCTCTCCAGGTCGGAGGGTCGTTTCTATAATGGGAAAAGCTGCTTCGGTGTGAGTGGGCTAGTTCCCATTAGACGAGAGGATCTTTCTGCCTCTCCAGGTCAGAGGGCCGTTTCTCTAATGGGAAATAACTACTTCGGTTTGAGTAGGCTAGTTCCCATTAGACAGGGGGACCTTTCTTCCTCTCCAGGTCAGAGGGCCATTTCTCTAATGGGAAATAGCTGCTTCGGTGTGAGGTGGCTAGTTCCCATTAGACAAGAGGACCTTTCTGCCTCTCCAGGTAGGAGGGCCGTTAATCTAAAGGGAAATAGCTGCTTCGGTGTGTGTAGGCTAGTTATTAGATGAGGGAACCTTTCTGCCTCTCCAGGTTGGAGGGCCGTTTCTCTAATGGGAAATAGCTGCTTCAGTGTGAGTGGGCTAGTTCCCATTAGACAAGAGCACCTTTCAGCCTCTCCAGGTCAGAGGGCCATTTCTCTAATGGGAAATAGATACTTCATTGTGAGTGGGCTTGTCCCTATTAGAAGAGAACACCTTTCTGCCTCTCCAGGTCAGAAGGGCGTTACTCTAATTCGAAATAGCTGCTTCGGTGTGAGTGGGCTAGTTCCCATTAGACGAGAGGACCGTTTCTCTAATGGGAAATAGCTTCTTTAGTGTGAGTGGGCTAGTTCCCATTAGACAAGAGGACCTTTCCGCCTCTCCAGGTCGGAGGGCCGTTTCTCTAATGGGAAAAAGCTGCTTTAGTGTGAGTGGGCTAGTTCCCATTAGAAAAGAGCACCTTTCTGCCTCTCCAGGTGAGAAGGCCATTTCTCTAATGGGAAATAGCTGATATGGTGTGAGTAGGCTAGTTCCCATTAGATGAGAGGACCTTGCTGCCTCTCCAGGTCGGAGAGCTGTTTCTCTAATGGGAAATAGCTGCTTCAGTTTGAGTGGGCTAGTTCCTATTAGACGAGAGGACCTTTCTGCCTCTCCAGGTAGGAGGGCCGTTTCTCTAATGGGAAATAGCTGCTTCGGTGTGAGTAGGCTGGTTCCTATTAGACGAGGGGACCTTTCTGCCTCTCCAGGTAGGAGGGCCATTTCTCTAATGGGAAATAGCTGCTTCAGTGTGAGTGGGCTACTTCCCATTCGACAAGAGGACCTTTCTGCTTCTCCAGGTAGGAGGGCCGTTTCTCTAATGGGAAAAAGCTGCTTCGGCGTGAGTAGGCTAGTTCCCATTAGACGAGGGAACCTTTCTGCCTCTCCAGGTAGGAGGGCAGTTTCTCTGATGGGAAATAGCTGCTTCGGTGTGAGTGGGCTAGTTCCCATTAGACAAGAGGACCTTTCTGCCTCTCCAGGTTGGACGGTCGTTCCTCTAATGGGAAATAGCTGCTTCGGTGTGAGTAGGCTCGTTCCCATTCGACGAGGGGACCTTTCTTCCTCTCCAGGTCAGAGGGCCATTTCTCTAATGGGAAATAGCTGCTTCGGTGTGAGTGGGCTAGTTCCCATTAGACAAGAGGACCTTTCTGCCTCTCTAGGTAGGAGAGCCGTTAATCTAAAGGGAAATAGCTGCTTCAGTGTGAGTGGGCTAGTTCCCATTAGACAAGAGAACCTTTCAGCCTCTCCAGGTCAGAGGACCATTTCTCTAATGGGAAATAGATACTTCATTGTGAGTGGGCTTGTCCCCCTTAGACGAGAGCACCTTTCTGCCTCTCCAGGTCAGAAGGGCGTTACTCTAATTCGAAATAGCTGCTTCGGTGTGAGTGGGCTAGTTCCCATTAGACAAGAGGAATTTTCTGCCTCTCCAGGTAGGAGGGCCGATTCTCTAAAGGGAAATAGCTGCTTCGGTGTGTGTTGGCTAGTTCCCATTAGACGAGGGAACCTTTCTGCCTCTCCAGGTCAGAGGGCCGTTTCTCTAATGGGAAATAGCTGCTTCAGTGTGAGTGGGCTAGTTCCCATTAGACAAGAGCACCTTTCTGCCTCTCCAGGTCAGAGGGCCATTTCTCTAATGGGAAATAGATACTTCAGTGTGAGTGGGTTAGTTCCCATTAGACAAGAGCACCTTTCTGCTTCTCCAGGTCAGAGTGTTAGGCAGAAACCTGTGCAGTTCCCTTAGGGACCACTGCAAAAGATTTAGGACTACAGGTGGTTGGCAGTAAACCCAATTGGTAGCAGTCTGTACCACCCAGATTTATCTGGTAGCTGTGGCTGAGCAGTCAGACTTCTCTCAAGATGAGTTAGGCAGTATGAAGAGTATACACAATAGGTACAAAGACACAGTAGTACAAGCAAACACTGACCAGAGCTTTGGTGTAAAAGTATATAATTATTTATTTAAAGACACGCTTGTAAATTACACTAGCACAAAAAGAGGTAAGTAGATTCAACACACAGTCACTATCAGTAGATGTACATCCCTTATTCCTTAGTAGACAAGTCTTAGTTAACACCACTTATTTCCAGACAGAGGTGAGCACTTAACTAAAGATGGCACTCCAATAAGTTAAGAAAAAGGGAGGGAAAAGGCAGAAATTAGGAAAAGCACACAACACAATACTTTAGAAGCACCCAGCAAGGCAGGAAAGTCAAGTATACTTGTGAGCAAAAAGTTCAGAGGCCAGGCTCCCTCTTAGAGAGAACAGAGCACCAATGCGCGCAAGATCACACAGTTTAAAAGTCTTGAAAAGTCTTGCAGGGAGTTCAGAAAAGAATTAAGTCAGCTCAGAAAAGTTCAGTTTGCCAGCCTAGGGCCAACCCAAGTGGTAAGTGGAGGCTTTAAGAGTCACCCCACACAGACCGTTGCGAGGGAGGCCAGGAGGACACAGTACCTTCAAAGTGGAGAGGATCCTCCAGCGGGGGCAGTTGTTCCTGGCAGCAGGTGCAAGTCATGGCGTCGTCCAGAGGAAGAGATGGTCTCGACGTGGAGGAAAGCTGAAGGCCTTTGCACTGCCAGGGAAGAAACCAGCCGCGGAGTTCTCCGGTTAAAAGGTATGATCCTTTTATTCGTGTTAGTGGAAAAACCGTGGTATCCAGGTTGCCGGGGTGCTCGGCACAGGCAAGGCGGCCACGAGATGATCCGGTATGTCGAAAAGACGGGCAAACTGGTTATCCCCACCAGTCAAAGGAAGAAGACTCTCCGGGCTGGAGATCTCCTCTGTCGTCGGGAAAAGTGGTGAGACGGTTCAGCAGGGCTCCACCTTTGGTGTCGTCGTTGCAGGTCGGCTCTGCTTCTCCCTCTTCGGATTCTTTAGGTCCTGTGGCGACTTCTGAAGTTCCAGTCCCCAAAGCTCTGCTTTTATGCAGCAAACCCCCATTCATTCAGCCTAGCTGTCAATCAAACATGCTAAGTGGTGAGCCGGGCGGCTCACCACTTGGGCCAATCACACAAGAGTGTGACTTGAGTTGCCAAGGCAACTCAGTCCAGGGTGCCTAAAACCCCTCCCACACCCCCTGTGGTACCCAGACAGAGTGGCACCACTTTTGGAGGCTTCTGTGGAGAAGCCCGCCAAAAAGTGGAACAAAGGGCTCGACTTCTGTTGGAGTCACAGAAGCGAACACAAACGCAATTTTGGAACTGAATTTCGGCAAAAAATACCAACCAGTGATTTTATATTAATTTAATAAACCGGCAGTATGTTCGAGGCTATATTAAAAAGTGGTAGCCTCGAACAATGCGAAAATCCCATAGGAAAATATTTGCGGTCGAATATAAAAAGTAGTATCCACTGCCACCAGCCAAAACTCGATCAGGGGGGACGGAGAGGTGCCCCCTCGAACAACAGACCCCGGGGCAATCGAATTGCCCCGACCAGTACGTCCACAATATGATGGTTTGTACTGCTTTCTGTTCATAATTTGGGACTAGTAAAGCCAATGGTGACTTTACATGCCCTGGGAGACAGTAGTCAGTCCCAGGGTATGGAGTTCATGTTGGGGGTCACTATGACACCCCTGGGTTACTGCACTGAGGGTGCTGTGTAACCCACATACCAAAAACACATGAAGCCCTATGGGGTAAAGGACCCCATAGCCCATAAAACACATTAAAAGTCAAAGGAACACCTCAAATCATGTCTAAGAGTGGGAGTAAAAGAGTCTCACTCTTAGCAGGAGAGAAAAAAACTAAACCCCAAAAATCCAGCAAAGCTGCTGGGGGACTCAACATGATTGGGAAATTAGTCTTAACAGAGAATTCTCCCTAACAAAGAGGGCTGTTACTCTAATTCGAAATAGGTGCTTCGGTGTGAGTGGGCTAGTTCCCATTAGACGAGAGGACCGTTTCTCTAATGGGAAATAGCTTCTTTAGTGTGAGTGGGCTAGTTCCCATTAGACAAGAGGACCTTTCCGCCTCTCCAGGTCTGAGGGCCGTTTCTCTAATGGGAAATAGCTGCTTTAGTGTGAGTGGGCTAGTTCCCATTAGACAAGAGCACCTTTCTGCCTCTCCAGGTAGGAGGGCCATTTCTCTAATGGGAAATAGCTGCTTCGGTGTGAGTACGCTAGTTCCCATTAGACGAGAGGACCTTCATGCCTCTCCAGGTCGGAGAGCCGTTTCTCTAATGGGAAATAGCTGCTTCGGTGTGAGTAGGCTAGTTCCCATTAGACGAGAGGACCTTTCTGTCTCTCCAGGTCAGAGGGCTGTTTCTCAAATGGGAAACAGCTGCTTTAGTTTGAGTGGGCTAGTTTCCATTAGACGAGAGGACCTTTCTGCCTCTCCAGGTCGGAGGGCTGTTTCTCTGATGGGAAACAGCTGCTTCAGTTTGAGTGGGCTAGTTCCCATTAGACGAGTAGACCTTTCTGCCTCTCCAGGTCGGAGGGCTGTTTCTCTAATGGGAAACAGCTGCTTCAATTTGAGTGGGCTAGTTCCCATTAGACGAGAGGACCTTTCTGCCTCTCCAGGTAGGAGGGGAGTTTCTCTGATGGGAAATAGCTGCTTCGGTGTGAGTGGGCTAGTTCCCATTAGACAAGAGGACCTTTCTGCCTCTCCAGGTCGGAGGGCCGTTTCTCTGATGGGAAATAGCTGCTTTGGTGTGAGTAGGCTTGTTCCCATTAGACGAGAGGACCTTTCTGTCTCTCCAGGTCAGAGGGCTGTTTCTCTAATGGGAAACAGCTGCTTCAGTTTGAGTGGGCTAGTTTCCATTAGACGAGAGGACCTTTCTGCCTCTCCAGGTCGGAGGGCTGTTTCTCTAATGGGAAACAGCTGCTTCAGTTTGAGTGAGCTAGTTCCCATTAGACGAGTAGACCTTTCTGCCTCTCCAGGTCAGAGGGCTGTTTCTCTAATGGGAAACAGCTGCTTCAGTTTGAGTGGGCTAGTTCCCATTAGACGAGAGGACCTTTCTGCCTCTCCAGGTAGGAGGGGAGTTTCTCTAATGGGAAACAGCTGCTTCAGTTTGAGTGGGCTAGTTTCCATTAGACGAGAGGACCTTTCTGCCTCTCCAGGTCGGAGGGCCGTTTCTCTAATGGGAAACCGCTGCTTCAGTTTGAGTGGGCTAGTTCCCATTAGACGAGTAGACCTTTCTGCCTCTCCAGGTCGGAGGGCTGTTTCTCTAATGGGAAACAGCTGCTTCAATTTGAGTGGGCTAGTTCCCATTAGACGAGAGGACCTTTCTGCCTCTCCAGGTAAGAGGGGAGTTTCTCTGATGGGAAATAGCTGCTTCGGTGTGAGTGGGCTAGTTCCCATTAGACAAGAGGACCTTTCTGCCTCTCCAGGTCGGAGGGCCGTTTCTCTGATGGGAAATAGCTGCTTTGGTGTGAGTAGGCTTGTTCCCATTAGACGAGATGACCTTTCTGTCTCTCCAGGTCAGAGGGCTGTTTCTCTAATGGGAAACAGCTGCTTCAGTTTGAGTGGGCTAGTTCCCATTAGACGAGAGGACCTTTCTGCCTCTCCAGGTAGGAGGGGAGTTTCTCTGATGGGAAATAGCTGTTTCGGTGTGAGTAGGCTTGTTCCCGTTAGACGAGAGGACATTTCTGCCTCTCCAGGTCGGAGGGCAGTTTCTCTAATGGGAAACAGCTGCTTCAGTTTGAGTGGGCTAGTTCCCATTAGACGAGTAGACCTTTCTGCTTCTCCAGGTCAGAGGGCTGTTTCTCTAATGGGAAACAGCTGCTTCAGTTTGAGTGGGCTAGTTCCCGTTAGACGAGAGGACCTTTCTGCCTCTCCAGGTAGGAGGGGAGTTTCTCTGATGGGAAATAGCTGTTTCGGTGTGAGTGGGCTAGTTCCCATTAGACAAGAGGACCTTTCTGCCTCTCCAGGTCGGAGGGCCGTTTCTCTGATGGGAAATAGCTGCTTTGGTGTGAGTAGGCTTGTTCCCATTAGACGAGAGGACCTTTCTGCCTTTCCAGGTAGGAGGGCCGTTTCTCTAATGGGAAATAGCTGCTTCGGTGTGAGTAGGCTAGTTCCCATTAGACAAGGGGACCTTTCTGCCTCTCCACGTCAGAGAGCCGATTCTCTAATGGGAAATAGCTGCTTCAGTGTGAGTAGGCTAGTTCCCATTAGACGAGAGGACTTTTCTGCCTCTCCAGGTCGGAGGGCCATTTCTCTAATGGGAAATAGCTGCTTCAGTGTGAGTAGGGTAGTTCCCATTAAACGAGAGGACCTGTCTGCCTTTGTAGGTCAGAGGGCCGTTTCTCAAATGGGAAATAGCTGCTTCAGTGTGCGTCGGCTAGATTCCATTAGATAAGAGGATCTTTCTGTCTCGCCAGGTCGGAGGGCCATTTCTCTAATGGAAAATAGCTGCTTCGGTGTGAGTAGGCTAGTTCCCATTAGAAGAGAGGACCTTTCTGCCTCACCAGGTCAGAGGGCTGTTTCTCTAATGGGAAATAGCTGCTTCGGTGTGAGTGGGCTAGTTCCCATTAGACGAGAGGACCTTAATGCATCTCCAGATCGGAGTGCCATTTCTCTAATGGGAAATAGCTGCTTCGGTGTGAGTAGGCTCGTTTCCATTAGACGAGAGGAACATTCTGCCTCTCCAGGTCGGAGGGCCATTTCTCTAATGGGAAATAGTTGCTTCAGTGTGAGTAGGTGAGTTCCCATTAAACGAGAGGACCTGTCTGCCTTTCTAGGTCGGAGGGCCGTTTCTCTAATGGGAAATTGCTGCGTCAGTGTGAGTGGGCTAGTTCCCATTAGACGAGAGGACCTTTCTGCATCTCCAGGTTGGAGGGCCATTTCTCTAATGGGAAATAGCTGCTTTGGTGTGAGTAGGCTTGTTCCCATTAGACGAGAGGAACATTCTGCCTCTCTTGGTCGGAGGGCCGTTTATCTAATGGGAAATAGCTGCTTCGGTGTGAGTAAGCTGGTTCCCATTAGACGAGAGGACCTTTCTGCCTCTCCAGGTCGAAGGGCCGTTTCTCTCATGGGAAATAGCTGCTTCGGTGTGAGTGGGCTCCTTCCCATTAGAGGAGAGGACCTTTCTGCCTCTCCAGGTTGGAGGGCCGTTCCTCTAATGGGAAATAGCTGCTTCGGTGTGAGTGGGCTAGTTCCCATTAGACAAGAGCACCTTTCTGCCTCTCCAGGTAGGAGGGCCATTTCTCTAATGGGAAATAGCTGCTTCGGTGTGAGTACGCTAGTTCCCATTAGACGAGAGGACCTTCATGCATCTCCAGGTCGGAGAGCCGTTTCTCTAATGGGAAATAGCTGCTTCGGTGTGAGTAGGCTAGTTCCCATTAGACGAGAGGACCTTTCTGTCTCTCCAGGTCAGAGGGCTGTTTCTCTAATAGGAAACAGCTGCTTCAGTTTGAGTGGGCTAGTTTCCATTAGACGAGAGGACCTTTCTGTCTCTCCAGGTCGGAGGGCTGTATCTCTAATGGGAAACAGCTGCTTCAGTTTGAGTGGGCTAGTTCCCATTAGACGAGTAGACCTTTCTGTCTCTCCAGGTCGGAGGGCTGTATCTCTAATGGGAAACAGCTGCTTCAGTTTGAGTGGGCTAGTTCCCATTAGACGAGAGGACCTTTCTGCCTCTCCAGGTAGGAGGGGAGTTTCTCTGATGGGAAATAGCTGCTTCGGTGTGAGTGGGCTAGTTCCCATTAGACAAGAGGACCTTTCTGCCTCTCCAGGTCGGAGGGCCGTTTCTCTGATGGGAAATAGTTGCTTCAGTGTGAGTAGGATAGTTCCCATTAAACGAGAGGACCTGTCTGCCTTTCTAGGTCGGAGGGCCGTTTCTCTAATGGGATATCGCTGCGTCAGTGTGAGTGGGCTAGTTCCCATTAGACGAGAGGACCTTTCTGCCTCTCCAGGTTGGAGGGCAATTTCTCTAATGGGAAATAGCTGCTTTGGTGTGAGTAGGCTTGTTCCCATTAGACAAGAGGAACATTCTGCCTCTCTTGGTCGGAGGGCCGTTTATCTAATGGGAAATAGCTGCTTCGGTGTGAGTAAGCTGGTTACCATTAGACGAGAGGACCTTTCTGCCTCTCCAGGTCGGAGGGCCGTTTCTCTAATGGGAAATAGCTGCTTCGGTGTGAGTGGGCTCCTTCCCATTAGAGGAGAGGACCTTTCTGCCTCTCCAGGTTGGAGGGCCGTTCCTCTAATGGGAAATAGCTGCTTCGGTGTGAGTGGGCTAGTTCCCATTAGACAAGAGGACCTTTCAGCCTCTCCAGGTCGGAGGGGCGTTTCTCTAATGGGAAATAGCTGCTTCGGTGTGAGTGGGCTAATTCCCATTAGACAAGAGTACCTTTCTGCCTCTCCAGGTCAGAGGGCCGTTTCTCTAATGGGAAATAGCTGCTTCGGTGTGAGTGGGCTCCTTCCCATTAGAGGAGAGGACCTTTCTGCCTCTCCAGGTCGGAGGGCCGTTCCTCTAATGGGAAATAGCTGCTTCGGTGTGAGTGGGCTAGTTCCCATTAGACAAGAGGACCTTTCTGCCTCTCCAGGTCGGAGGGCCGTTTCTCTAATGGGAAATAGCTGCTTCGGTGTGAGTGGGCTAATTCCCATTAGACAAGAGTACCTTTCTGCCTCTCCAGGTCAGAGGGCCGTTTCTCTAATGGGAAATAGCTGCTTTAGTGTGAGTGGGCTAGTTCCCATTAGACAAGAACACCTTTCTGCCTCTCCAGGTAGGAGGGCCATTTCTCTAATGGGAAATAGCTGCTTCAGTGTGAGTAGGGTAGTTCCCATTAAACGAGAGGACCTGTCTGCCTTTGTAGGTCAGAGGGCCGTTTCTCAAATGGGAAATAGCTGCTTCAGTGTGCGTCGGCTAGATTCCATTAGATAAGAGGATCTTTCTGTCTCGCCAGGTCGGAGGGCCATTTCTCTAATGGAAAATAGCTGCTTCGGTGTGAGTAGGCTAGTTCCCATTAGAAGAGAGGACCTTTCTGCCTCACCAGGTCAGAGGGCTGTTTCTCTAATGGGAAATAGCTGCTTCGGTGTGAGTGGGCTAGTTCCCATTAGACGAGAGGACCTTAATGCATCTCCAGGTCGGAGTGCCATTTCTCTAATGGGAAATAGCTGCTTCGGTGTGAGTGGGCTCGTTTCCATTAGACGAGAGGAACATTCTGCCTCTCCAGGTCGGAGGGCCATTTCTCTAATGGGAAATAGTTGCTTCAGTGTGAGTAGGTGAGTTCCCATTAAACGAGAGGACCTGTCTGCCTTTCTAGGTCGGAGGGCCGTTTCTCTAATGGGAAATTGCTGCGTCAGTGTGAGTGGGCTAGTTCCCATTAGACGAGAGGACCTTTCTGCATCTCCAGGTTGGAGGGCATTTCTCTAATGGGAAATAGCTGCTTTGGTGTGAGTAGGCTTGTTCCCATTAGACGAGAGGAACATTCTGCCTCTCTTGGTCGGAGGGCCGTTTATCTAATGGGAAATAGCTGCTTCGGTGTGAGTAAGCTGGTTCCCATTAGACGAGAGGACCTTTCTGCCTCTCCAGGTCGGAGGGCCGTTTCTCTAATGGGAAATAGCTGCTTCGTGTGAGTGGGCTCCTTCCCATTAGAGGAGAGGACCTTTCTGCCTCTCCAGGTTGGAGGGCCGTTCCTCTAATGGGAAATAGCTGCTTCGGTGTGACTGGGCTAGTTCCCATTAGACAAGAGGACCTTTCTGCCTTTCCAGGTCGGAGGGCCGTTTCTCTAATGGGAAATAGCTGCTTCGGTGTGAGTGGGCTAATTCCCATTAGACAAGAGTACCTTTCTGCCTCTCCAGGTCAGAGGGCCGTTTCTCTAATGGGAAATAGCTGCTTCTGTGTGAGTGGGCTAGTTCCCATTAGACGAGAGGACCTTTCTGCCTCTCCAGGTCGGAGGGCCATTTCTCTAATGGGAAATAGCTGCTTCGGTGTGAGTAGGCTAGTTCCCATTAGAAGAGAGGACCTTTCTGCCTTTCTAGGTAGGAGGACCGTTTTTCAAATGCGAAATAGCTGCTTCAGTGTGAGTCGGCTAGTTTCCATTAGATAAGAGGATCTTTCTGTCTCGCCAGGTCGGAGGGACGTTTCTCTAATGGGAAATAGCTGCTTCGGTGTGAGTAGGCTAGTTCCCATTAGAGGAGAGGACCTTTCTGCCTCTCCAGGTCGGAGGGCCGTTTCTCTAATGGGAAATAGCTGCTTTGGTGTGAGTAGGCTAGTTCCCATTAGACGAGAGGACCTTTCTGACTCTCCAGGGTTGAGGGCCGTTTTTCTAATGGGAAAAAGCTGTTACAGTGTGAGTGGGCTAGTTCCCATTAGACGAGAGGACCTTTCTGCCTCACCAAGTCAGAGGGCCGTTTCTCTAATGGGAAATAGTTGCTTCAGTTTGAGTGGGCTAGTTCCCATTAGACGAGAGGACCTTTCTGCCTCTACGGGTCAGAGGGCCGATTCTCGAATGGGAAATTGCTGCGTCAGTGTGAGTGGGCTAGTTCCCATTAGACGAGAGGATCTTTCTGCCTCTCCAGGTTGGAAGGCCGTTTCTCTAATGGGAAATAGCTGCTTTGGTGTGAGTAGGCTTGTTCCCATTAGACGAGAGGAACATTCTGCCTCTCTTGGTCGGTGGGCCATTTATCTAATGGGAAATAGCTGCTTCGGTGTGAGTGGGCTAGTTCCCATTAGACGAGAGGACCTTTCTGCCTCTCCAGGTCGGAGGGACGTTTCTCTAATGGGAAATAGCTTCTTCGGTGTGAGTGGGCTAATTCCCATTAGACGAGAGTACCTTTCTGCCTCTCCAGGTCAGAGGGCCGTTTCTCTAATGGGAAATAGCTGCTTCGGTGTGAGTGGGCTAGTTCCCATTAGAAGAGAGGACCTTTCTGCCTCTCCAGGTCGGAGAGCCATTTCTCTAATGGGAAATAGCTGCTTCGGTGTGAGTAGGCTAGTTCCCATTAGACGAGGGGACCTTTCTGCCTCTCCACGTCAGAGAGCCGATTCTCTAATGGGAAATAGCTGCTTCAGTGTGAGTAGGCTAGTTCCCATTAGACGAGAAGACCTCTCTGCCTCAGCAGGTCAGAGGGCTGTTTCTCTAATGGGAAATAGCTGCTTCGGTGTGAGTGGGCTAGTTCCCATTAGACGAGAGGACCTTTCTGCATCTCCAGGTCGGAGGGCCATTTCTCTAATGGGAAATAGCTGCTTCGGTGTGAGTAGGCTCGTTTCCATTAGACGAGAGGAACATTCTGCCTCTCCAGGTCGGAGGGCCATTTCTCTAATGGGAAATAGCTGCTTCAGTGTGAGTAGGATAGTTCCCATTAAACGAGAGGACCTGTCTGCCTTTCTAGGTCGAAGGGCCGTTTCTCTAATGGGAAATTGCTGCGTCAGTGTGAGTGGGCTAGTTCCCATTAGACGAGAGGACCTTTCTGCCTCTCCAGGTTGGAGGGCCATTTCTCTAATGGGAAATAGCTGCTTTGGTGTGAGTAGGCTTGTTCCCATTAGGCGAGAGGACCTTT